>NC_141760.1:13934808-15184808 GCF_982258835.1 Parasteatoda tepidariorum | reverse complement strand
AAGGGTTAGCGCACAAGATTAACTTTGAATGTTGAATTAAAATTGCATGCCCATAGTTTTTTGTTCATTTAAAAAACAAAACAATCTGTTAAATTTTTCCCCTGTGCGCACATACGCATTTACTTTTCATTACTCGAATAAATAAGAAGCAATAAAAAAAAAAATTAATAATTTATCTTCATTTTTCGTAAACAATAGTATTTTTTAGTAAATAGTCAGCTGTTCTGCTTCGAATGATATTGTGTGTGATCAGTAGAATATTTTTAATTTCTTAACAAGATTTAATTCTCAGATAGCTGGCAATAATTCTAAGTTTTCTTTCAATAAGAACTTAGCAATAATTTAAAAAGTAATTTTATTTTAAAGAAAAACATAAATTAAAGTACTTAAACGATTGATTAGTATATTATTGGAAAAAAATATACATAATAGAATTTTAAAAAAATTGCATTAAAATTCAATAAAAAAGTTAGAAAAATAATTCTGCGAAACACGCACAGACAGGTAATTTACAAATTTATTTTAAGATAAAGGCGATATATAAGATGTAAAGAAGTTTTAAAAAACTTAAACTCAGCTGCACGACAGCCCATGGAGGGCCAAGGCCTACTGTGCCCATCTCAGTTTTCTGGACCTAGGGCTCTGGGGTGCAGGAGCAGATGTTCCGGTCAGGTGGTCAGCCGAAAGCGGAACCCCCAGTGTTTAGTTCCCAATCATGCTTGGTACTTATTTATCGACCCACTGAAGGGATGAAAGGCTGAGTCAGCCTTGCCCGGCCCGAGGAACGACAGCACGAAGCGCTACCTCTCAGCCACCGGGCGAAGTTTTAAGATGATTAAAAATTTTGACTACGCATTCGTATTAATAATTATAAAATATATATTCAAGAAATTGATAAATATATTATTCCAAATCTATGCATACGTATGTATATTATTGAAATTTTATCAGTTATTGAAAAAGAAAATCAAAAATTAAAAAATAATCACATTAAGTAAGCACAATCTGGTGCATAATCATATTCTATCAGAAGCACGCCTTTATAAAACTAGACATTCGTTGAATAAAGTGTTTTTTATTCAAAATGTTTTATTCATAATTTCTTCACTAAATTACAAATAAATTATTAAATGACTAAAAAGAAACATCGTATTTTATAGTTTGAAAGAAATAAAAAGATTAGCAAACGATTATTAGCGAAAAAAATATGAATGAAATTTTACACTACGCACGCGAAGTCAAGTTCCTCGCAAGTTTATCACATTTTAATATTAATCGCCCCATTTAATCATTTTTTTATTTTCGCCAAATTATTTTTTTTTAAAATAATTAATTTCAATTTTTTTCAGCTTCTAATAAATAAAAACAGTTGAAACTTTAGATTTTTCTATTGAAAAATATGTAGATTATTATGGTATAAAAAAATTCATACCTTATAATTCAAAATTATTTCATCCTCAATTTAATTAAATAATAAAAAATAATTAATAATTGTTAAAAATTATTTTTTTCATGAAATTATCTTTGGGTAAATGAGTTTTATGAGTGGGTGCAATTTTTTTTTGAATTGCTTCATTAATTTTGAAAATATGACTGAAAACGCAAAAAGCGAAATTAACATTAAGGGGTACGAACTTAGGATCGCTCTCCTGACCAAACTATGGGGACCACATTTCCCAGATTGCGGCTACCCCCTATATTGTGATGGTTAGGAATCCAAATATGTAAAAAAAAATACATGTTTATTCAGAGAAAGTACGTTTTTGTGTCTGATTTGGTAACTTAATTAATAGTTAGCACTAATTAACCTTCCGTTAGTCGCGCGCACCTCACAGGTGCATCCCTACTGCACTTCCACCTCCTTTGCCGTCAATAGATTTTTCCGGGGGTCGAGCCTAATGTTATGTTCCTAACTTTAGATTACTCAAATGTCCGTGTAAAACCGACCTTAGAACATGTCGATGGAGAGTTGGAACCGCTCAAATCACCCCTCTGGTGCAGCGCGACCATTGACGCAAGTATTATGGATATAATATTTCTATGAATTAAATATATATATTTTATCTCATTTTCTGTCCTTCTCAACGTAGCAGGTATAAATGGTCAAGTTATATACACAGAAAATGGTTACGGAGTAAAAAACCGCAGAACCTTCTTGCGTCAATTGGTTGAACATCTTGTGATGAAGGAAGAGATCCGACGCGGGAGCAAGAAAAATTTATCTTCGGTACTTCGCTAAATAAGTTTTTTGATATTTATCTCTCTAAAGAGTCTTAAATTGGTAACAATTAACTATTTAAACGAGACTAAATTTCATTTGGCTTTCAAAAAATCAGAAACACCTCATAGGTGCAACGCGATTAACCATGTCGGAAACAAGTGCACGACTAACGGAAGGTTAATTAGCATATTTGAGGTCACCCCCGGGAACCATTAAGATTGACTTTTAGTTCGTGAAAATCCGATCATTAGAACGAAAGTTATTCAGGGTGATATCTTTTTTTTTTTTGCTGACTGTACAATCAATATCTTCCTTTAAACTTGAGCGAATGCCCAACAAAACTGTTAGTAAAACTTCCATCCAGCGCTCAGTTAGGTGTACCTATAATACTTCGTTTTCATAATAATTTTGTGCTATTTTAGTAGAAAAATAATTTAAATACTTAGAAGATAATTATTTTAGACAGGGTAGCATGAACTATTTTTGGTTTTAAAATTTTTAAAGAATAAAATTGAAATTGTGTATTTATATGTTTTTAATAATGTTACTACATTTTTAAAATAAACGCATAAGATATTAAAAAATATTGCATATTTCAATTTTATCTTACATAAAGAATAAAATTGAAATTGTGTATTTATATGTTTTTAATAATGTTACTACATTTTTAAAATAAACGTATAAGATATTAAAAAATATTGTGATACATCAAAATATGGAATTTTTCCAATACTGTAAAGTACTTTTTAGCTTACAATACCAAATATTCAACATTACATCCAAAGCCAGGAATTTATATCCTTTTAAAGATAGGATTTTTAAATATTTTTTTGTTAATGTTAAGTTCATGCACTACATAATATATTTATAATAGATGACACAATAATGATCAGATAACGTTCAAATTCTTGAACTTGGTCCCTAATTTTTTTCTCGGTAGAATACAATAATGAACACAGTCCGAGTTTTGATGACTTAGAAAAAAATCTTAAAAATGGCTAATAAATGAACTTTAATAAACAGGATATTTCATTAAACTGGAATACAAAAAATAATTAAACTTCATTTACTCAATCATGCTATGCAAAAATTAATATTTCTTTTAACAATTAATTACAAAATATTTCAAAGCTGTAACTTTAAAATACATCAACAACATTTATATTATATGATTTGTGCATAAAAAATAGTAATTCTTACTTTAAGTGCTTTGTAAGAAAATGTGTAACTTTTTTTTGTCTAGTTATGACGTAAATGAAGTTACAGCAGATGAAGTTACACAAATGGACAATGATTACCAGTCTATTGGTTTTGAACTTGGAAATTGTGAAATTCCTCGAAACAATTTCTATCGCAACACAAAGCTACATCACAAGCCTTACAAATTATTGTAGAGCGTCGATGCTCTCCTTTCCGAGAACAGTTTGCACATCTTCGTCTTTTTTTTCATTCAAAGGCCAGTGTCCAAAGTTTGATGCTCTGGGTCTTTTATGTGTAGATGGAGAAATTGGCTCATATTCATGCTGGCATTTCATCAGTTCTTTAATTAAATTAACTCTAAATGCCCTATGTGTCAGGGTTGACCCTCACACTAAATAAGCATTCAAAACAGATAGATCTAAAAAATGAAAACAGTTTTTTTGTCCATTTTAAAGTTCTTCTGCCAAAAGAATAGCTGTTAGCCATTCTGTCACTTTTATCCACGTATCCCATATGTTCGTTGTAGTTAGCTACAATTTTTGGTTTTTCCCCAGACATTTGTGCCTCATTCGGAGAATGGATATTGCTCAACATTAACACTTCTCTTTTGTCCTTCCAACATAAGGCAACTAAACCGTTAGAGACCTTAGTGATCGTTTCACCTTTTTTCACTTTCCTCTTACTGAGTTCTTTAGGAAATTTTTTTCTGTTTTGTCTAACAGTTCCACAACAGTTTATTTTCTTCTTTTCCAGCAGATCGCAAAATAGTTCCGGTGAACTAAAAAAATTGTCCATGTACAACTTATGCCCCTTATCTTTTACACATTCTGTCATTTTGCTCACTACATTGTAGGCCGCTGATACCGTAGGAGCGTCTTTAAGCTTATCCTTGCCTAAATATATGCTCATGTCATATGTATAGCCAGGTTTATCCGCAACTTTGTAAATTTTTATTCCCCACTGTTTTTGTTTTTTGGGGATGTACTGTCGGAAAAGAACTCTTCCTTTAAATTTAACAATCACTTCATCGATTGAAAGCTCTTCTGTTGGATGGTACACTGACTTAAATGAATCATTTAAAATTTCAAATATCTCTCTTAATTTCCATAAGCGATCATAGTTTTCATCATTGTAGTGTTTTTTTTAAACTATTGTCGGAGAAATGCAGAAATTTTAATATTAGCATAAACCTATCTCTAGGCATGCATTTGTTTACAAGAGGTGTTGACACTAACTCGTCTGTTGACCAGTAGTGTAAAATATTATCTAAGTATACATGGCCCATCAGCATAATTATTCCCAGAAATTTCTTTATTTCACCGGGATTCGTTGGCACCCAACTTGCCTGATGCTTTCTATTGCCTGATGATTCTGGTCTTGCATCCATTATTTGTTCCGCATATCTGTTTGTTTCATCAGATAATATTTTGAACAATTTATCACTAAAGAAAAGTTCAAAGAATTCGACTTCTCTTTTCAAATCTTTATGTTTTTCATTTAACCCAACGTTTCCAGTAAACGGCAAAACATTTACTTTATCGTCAAAAGATGGTTCCTTCCATTGAAATACTCTTTCTACTGCTTTTAAATTGTAAGTTACAGAATTCGATTGACAATTATCCTTAAATTCATCCTCACTATCAATTTCATCCACTTCATTTTTTTCTTCTTCCTCCTCACACTCAGAATCAGCGTATGTTTCATCATCGAAATCATTCATTATCTTATCGATTTCATCTTGAGTGAGTGGTCTCCCTCTACGTGGCATCTTAAAGATGCGAAAAATTCTTTTAAGGTATCCAATCACCCTTTTTTTATAAAAATCGAACAAATTATCGATTTTTTGGTTTTAACATTTTATTATGCTTTAAACATTCAGCTTTCTAAATCTGTTTAAATTTTGTTTTTAGCTTTAATATAACCCGAGTTATAGCATTTTAACGAAACATCTCTTTAAAAATTGTGAAACCGGAAGTCACATTCTTACACAGGAAATGAATGATTTCTGCTAGTTTCGTTTTGATTTCTTACGTATATTTGAATATTATTCATTTAAGAGCAGTTTTTTTATTACATTTTTGAAATGGCAACGTTTTTCTTAAATATTTATAAGTTTTTAACCTGGCAACGAAACAATAAGAAATGAATCAGATCCTTGTTTATCTTTGATACTTGTGATTGCGCTTTATTTAGATCTTCAATTTATAGTTATTAATTTGTTAATTTTGTTATTATCTTGTTAAATTTGCTATTATTTTTTATTTATTATGAATAAGTTTTGTTTTGTTTGACTTTGTTTTTGTTTACATTATTTTGAAATTAATAATGGGGAAGTAAATTGCCCGTAAGAGGAAGCGGCAGTTTTACGGCAATCGTCATACTAATGATAGTATGATGAACTCTAGTACAGCTAGTTCATCAAAATTAAATGATTCATTAGTGAACAATAATGATTCCGATGGAAAGGAGGATTTTTCTGGTAACAGAATATTTGATCTATCAATGCTGTCATTGGTATTCAACAAACTAGCATGTCCTCAGTGTTCAAATTTGGGGTTTATTTTTGAAGAGGATTCAAGATAAGTATTGTGCAGTAATCTCGTTTTAAAGTGCCATGAGTGTAAGTTTACTGAAGGATTTTCTTCATCACCTAAAATAAATAATGCTTCCGAAATAAATATGAGATTTGTATATGGCATGAGACAGATAGGCAAAGGACATTCTGGTGCAAAATTGTTTTGTGCAACTTTAAATTTACCTCCACCACCTGCAAGATCTGCATTTAATAAAAGGATCTGCATTCAGTAAAACTGTTGAAAGCTCATTCAACACCATCAACTAAAAAGCGTAGAAAAATATTAAGGGCTAATAGGAAAAATGTGTTGAGAGAGAATGTGTTGAGAGAGAAGAAGGAAGGTGTTATCTATGAGTATGGCGGATTTTCAGGACACGACACTATATAAACATTATACATAACAGAGATCTCATTTTTTGAATTGTTTTCATATTTATTTAGTTCTTTTCAACTTTTTAAAGGATATATGTATTGAATTATAATTTGTAAAATTTTTATAATTGCCTGCGAGAAACATTAGTATTAATTTTTCTCGAAATGTGTTTTTCTCAATTTTTCATTTTACCCGAACCTTGATTTTAAAACAGCCTAATGTTTTAATAAGTTTCAAAAGATTCAGTTAAATTGTTGTTCAAATTTTCTCTCCTCTTCATGAAGATGTTATAAAAAAATTATTCAAATATTTTTCTCAGTTTTGCACTTGACAGTTATTTTTCCAATTTTAACTTTAAATTTTATTTAATTTTTCAACTACATAATAGTTAGCTCTATCAATAAAATTTATAATATCAAATTGTTATGATTTAAATATGAAGCTAGTATTATTGTTTGTAATCAGTATAAAAATTCTTTCTTAATAAAATTTTTTATTTAATATACTTATATCATGGTTTTTATATGCTTACACTTATGCTATAATTAGTAAACTCGTATTTATGTAATGAAATGTACTTATTTGTATCATAATAATTAATTTTGCAACTATATGGTTAAAAAAGTATATAACTTTATTTAAAAATGCTTATGTTACTAAAAAATAACCAGTTTTTTTATGAATAATGCTATTTTGTACTTTATTTTTGTAAAAATTTTTTGTTTTTGTGATTTGGAAAGTACGCAAAACGTAAAAACTTAAATTCTTTTCCATGTATTGCTTCCAAATTTTAACCATAGTTTTTTATCATTATAAAGCAGGTTTTGAACAAGAATCATGAAGAAATAATAAAAATTGAATGTTTTACAGCTTGTTATAATTCTTTTGATCTTAGACTTTTTCCGTTTTTGGAGTGTTGACACATATTTTTGGCTGCCAAAATAGTTTAGGCAGACATATCTGAATTGTTTTAGTTCAAAACCTGTATTAGTGTTAAATAAAAATATTTTAATTTTGTGAAAAAATATCAATAACTTTTTTTAATATCACGTTTTGCGTAAGACAGTTTTTTTAGTAAAATTTACTTTTTTTTAATCAAAATTTCAAAAAATAATAATAAATCTTATAATTTGTTTCTTAAAATTATTTTATTTACTCATAAACAATATTAAAATCACAAAAGATGATAATTTAATTGGAAATTTCAAAAATTTGTTATCGAAGGTGTACGGATACCTTAATGTAAAAAGAATAAAAAAATGCAAAACGAAAGTAACAAATTAAAAAATAAAACGTAAATAAAAATTTAATTAGAACATCAAAGCAAAAGCTTAAAAAAATTAAGAAAAACGTAAGCAAGAAATAAACGTAACTAACAAAGAAATTAATCGAAAAACAATAAACTAGGATTCGCTAAATATCGCTGAAAAGATCACGAATGAAATCACTATACTTTCAAAGGGTATGAAAGAAATTCTCATAGCTCGAAACTCGCCAACTGATAATAACAGAGAAAAATATTTCAGCCAATTCGAATCGAAAGTGAGCACACGTGAAGTCTTTTTTCAACAATAGGAGCAAATTACAGGGGGTTCTTGAAGAAATGACAGGAGCGATGACGGTCTAGTAGAAAAGGGGGAAGAGAACCACCGTTACAACTGTTGATCCAGCGCCGCAATAAAAGAAGTTTTTTCTACCGGTACATATGCTGTACCAGCCGCAACCAAAGGGTTAATTGATCTTATTTTTAATGATTGTTAAATTGATCTTATTTTAAATTATTATTAAATTGATCTTATTTTTGATGAGTATTTAATATTTTTTTATTTATTATTTTATTGGAAAAATAACGAAGATGAATTAAATAACTCACGGGAGAAACGAAAAACAGCTCAGGTACAAGTTAAAGCATGTGCGATTTTCCTACGATACCACCTTTATATGGACCCCCCCCCCCCTATAGGTTCCTATGAACAAGCGAAAACAAGATTTCTCTCTTGCAATCCCATGAGTCATCGAATATCAAGTCATTGTTGCGAATAGTTAAACTTCTTTTGGACTGTTCTAAATGCTAATTGGTTATCAGTACTAAGAAAAACCCTTAACTTCTCATTGGTGTAAAAAGATTTTTTTAAAGCTGAGTATACTATATAAAGCCAAGTTAATATGCTTAATTTTATTGTCACTTCTTTTTGACGCAATGGCGACTAAGCGAAAATGCACATGCTCTTTCGAAGCTCCCAGCTCAAAAAAGAAATCACTACCAGTTGCTCTGATCAAACCTTTTTCAGTCAAAGGAAGAGAGATTGACTATTCACCACCACAAGTGGTGGAGCTTGCAGAACAGAATCACGATATTCCAGTACCGTATCAGGATGTCGGGGACTTTGTGCCTGATTATCCTGATCTGCCGGATTTCAGTGACTCTTTCTGGAGGTGAATAATCGATGAGCAAAAAAAAGGGTCCTTTTTAGGGCCAAAAAAAAAGAAAGAAAGTCTAAGCATTTAATAGTTGTTCAAATGTCGTATTAAAAAAGAGGTGCGATCAAGTGTCAGCCTTTCAAATTATATGAAGGGAAATTTCATCTTTTTAGTTAAGATATAATTGATTTTTATTAACTATGAATATTAATTTAATTATAAATTTATTTTTAACCGAATTATGGAAAAAGAGGATAATGATTCATGGGAAGAAAGCGCATGCACATACATACACATGCAAGATCAAGTTTAAACACGATAACGCAAAACTGATCATGCTAATGACTCATAAAATGGTGAAATGCGAAGCGCTTCAAGCTTATTCATTTCACCACTAGGGGCTCTGGTGCAGATCTGTTACCAAATCAAACAGAAGTACAACATGATTTTCGACCAATAAGATTATGACTTTCGAATAGCCAATCACAAATAAGATGTAAAAGGTATATAAGATCGGGCTTTAGGTAAAATCATCAGATTTTTATTAATTTTGTTTAAGAATCTTTAAAAATTTAAGCTGAGTAACGATGATGATAATATAGTAAGTATTCTTTCTAATATTATTTTACAATCCATTTCTTTGCATTAACATTTGGCAATCTGATTGTTGCTTCTATTTTTCAGAGTCATCAAGGTACCTTTCTCGAAAGTAGTATTCCAACGAATATGTTTCATTTAGGAGAAGACGTCTTTATATCCACTTACATTTTCAACAATCAAATTATAGTTAGTCTGAGAAGATACAAAAAGTATGGAGAAAGAGGGGGTGACTCTAACACCTTACCAGTTCATCCACTTAGTCAACAGCTCATTTCTCAGAGAAAAGTTGACAGAAAAGAAGAAAGATCATCCGTTATGCGAGTATTTCCTCAACTTACCACGTCTAGTCGATCCAGTGACCGTTCATTCTGATAAAAGTGTTGGTATTCAAGACAAGGAGAAGTGCTACAATATAGTGATGATTGAATTTGATGAAGCAGTCTTCCTCAAGAAAATTACTACTTGCCGAAATGGAAATACCTACACGAAATGCATATCTTTGAATGATGACCAATGGGACAAAATATTTTCCCTTGGAGATTTTCTACTAGATAATCTACTTCATTTAAAGTATAACCAACTGGACTTTACGAAAATGTTTGAAGATCTATTAAAACATCCAGCACCATCAACAGCTCCTGAAGACGATGGGACTATCACCAAAGTGTTAAGACACCTCCTGAAGACTGAAATTTACAAAATGCTAGCATATCAAACAGGCTTATTGAATCCTATGAAAGTAAGCCCTTCAGAACTTTCAAGTAATACTCGAGTCCTGTTTTGTGAATCTGCTTTGAACTTAAAGCCTCATATGTTTGTCAAAAGTTTTTATAATACTGTTAAAAATGAAATGCGTCATCCTGTCTCACAAGAAAATCTGTTAAATTTTGTAACTGCTCGTTTTCTCGACACTATTGATCTTGTTGAAATACTTCAAATTGCTAAGACTGACTTTTGTACCAGTTTTGATTAAATAAATAGTTTAAGATTTCCTTTATAACTTGGTATCTTTTTTTTTTCATAAATAACAGTGATCATCTAATGTTTTACCCATTTACTCGTTAGACTTTGTTCAGATAGCATGCAATCATTTTATAAATAACCTAAGCAACCAGCTAGTTTTAGCGGTGCGACTGCAATACATCGTGGCTTAGATGGTAAAGAGAGCCTCAGTACTATTAAGCAATGGCTCTCTTTTAAAGAATCTTATACACTGCATAAACCTGTTAAACGCAAATTTCAACGGAATCGTATTTTGATGAGTGATATGAATAGGCAATTTCAAGTCGTTTTAGTCGACAAGCAATCTCTTTCTAAATTCAATAAAGGGTATAAATACTTATTAACGTGTATTGACGTTTTCGCAAAGTATGCTTGGGCCATACCGCTAAAAGATAAAACGGGAAAAAATGTAAAAGTAGCCTGAATTACTTCAATCGGATGATGGAACAGAGTTCAAAAATAAAACAGTTCAATACTATTTGAAAAGCATGCAGATTAAATTTTTTACAACAAATAACTCTACGAAATCAAGTATTGTGGAAAGATTTAATAGAACATTAAAGACAAAAATGTGGAAGTGCTTTACAGAATTCAATACTAAAAATTACATCGACGTGATTGATCAATTAATATGGAGATACAATCATACTCGACAGAGCAGTATTAAAATGGAACCAGCTTCCGTTAATAAAAGCAATACCAGTGAGGTTTTGGAAAATTTGTATGGAGATTTGAAGACATTAAAACGCAATCCACCTGTTTTTAAAGTAGGAGATAAAGTATGAATCAGCAGACAGAAAGGTCATTTTGAAAAAGGATACGAACACAACTGGAGTCGGGAAATATTCACTATTTATGAAACTATTCTTCGAATTCCAGTTGTTTATAGATTAAAAGACTTACAAGATCAAAGGTACTTTTTATAAAGAAGAATTGCAAAAGGTAGTAGACTCTGGCTTTTATCCGGTAGAAAAAGTGATCAAAAAGAGAAAGAAGGGAGGAATCACAGAATATTTCGTGAAATTTTTAGGCTATCCTGAAGAGTTTAATGCCTGGGTGAGTGATATTCAGAAAGTATAAATAGTGAAACTTAACCTCTGAAGGCTCATTCTCGAAAATGTCTTTCTACGTGACGTTACCTTCTGATAGCTCCATGCAGTTTTTTTCCTAACAACAAAATCTCTCACTTTAAAACACAGTTACCGATACCAGTTAATCTAAACGGTGAATGGGAAGTAGGCCTATCTGAAATCATCTATCCCCACTCTTGGCTGAACGTAAATGAAAGTAACAATTATTTTCAATACAAGATAAGTAATGGTAATATCGTATCAACTGTTAAGCAAACAATTGATTTGGGGTGTTATGAATCAATGTTCGATATTGTATCAGCTATACAACTTGCTTTACATTAAATTATAACAAACCTACGAAACGATTAAAAATTAACGCCGTTCAAGGTTGCAGCCTTCATTTAGAAAAGTTAGGTGCATTGTTAGGATTTCGACGCGATGCAGTGATTACGGGTAACCAGAAAAGCGAATTCGTGGCTGACGCGTGGTCTAATTTTTCAATTTTCTATGTGTACACAGATCTTATTTCACCTCAAATTGTCGCAGATACACAAGCAGCTTTACTGCGGATGGTTCGAATAAAAGGACATGATGGTGAAACAATCAGTCAGTATTATGATAGACCTCAATACTTACCTTTGATGAGGAGCTCCTTTCAAACTATTCAAATGGAGCTCAGATTGAATTCAGGTGATTTCGTACGTTATGAAAGTGGTAAAGTGATCATAGTTTTACATTTACGCATGAAACAAATACTATAAATAGTACAATGCGTTTTTCAAACATTCATTTGAAGAGAAGACGTCAAGATGAGTGTACCGTACGTTTGTTGCTACTGTGAGAAGACCACAGTACCAAAGAATGCTACTGTGTATATGATTGGGTGTATACATTCCGATTTATTTCACCAAGAGCGTTTGTTACTCAATTTGGTGGATGTGAAAATAAAATTGATACGAAGTAAGCCAGAATTTTGCTTACAAGGATCTGACGGATTTAAAGTAGTATTATATCATGTGTCTTTGTTTATCCGAAAAGTTCGTGTGAATCCAGGAGTGATACCTGGTCATGCAAAGGCATTAGAAAAAACGAGTGCCAAATATCCCATCAATCGAGTGCAATGCAAAGTGTATTCGATTCCTAAGGGAAGTATGTCTTTTATCCAAGATAACGTATTTTCAGGTTCTATGCCGAAAAAAGTTATAATAGGTTGTGTGGATCATTAAGCTTTTCATGGAAAATTTTCGAAATCTCCCTAAGATTTTAATCACTTTGATTTAAATTTTATTGGAGTGTATATAGATGGACAACCTGTACCTCACAATCCATTGGAACTAGATTTTGCAAAAAGTCAATACATTCGTGCCTATCAAACTCTATTTGTGGGTACGGAAAGAATGGGTCAAGATAAAGGAATATTTATTTCGAGAGAAGAATACGTTAAAGGAAATACTTTATTTGGATTTGATCTCTCCCCCGATTTATGTTCTGGAGAGCATTTAAATCTAATCAAACACAGCAACTTACGATTAGAACTGAAATTCAGCAAATCATTAGAGCAGACTGTGTGTGTAATTATTTTTGCCGAATTTGAAAATTTAATAGAAATTAACAAGTCAAGAAATATTTTATACGATTTCGGAAATTAAAGAATGGATGGATTACAATTGTTTTATATTTTATCACGAAAGAAGATAACATCACCTTACTTTCAAGGAGTATTTTCAAGAGATACAATTCCTAATCTACAAGAAAATACATGTGCTATCATGAATTCAGATGACTCATCCCAACCAGGATCTCACTGGCTAGCGTTATTAAATGATAAAATGATAATGAATGATAAAAAGGAATTAGAGTTTTATAACTCCTATGGGAGACCTCCCGAATTTTACAATTTGAATACCTCTTCCTATTCAAATGTACAATGGAATTCCAAAGTTTTTCAATCACTTACGTCCAATGTATGCGAACAGTATTGTATTTTCTTTTTATTCAAGCGATGTCAAGATTATTCTACGTATTATATTTTAAATCGATTGTATATCAATGATTTTTTGATGTTTCAATTTGTAAAGAAACGATACGGTGTAAGATTTTTTTTTAAAAAATAAAAAAAATTTAACTAAATAATTTGTGTCTTGTTTCTTTTAAGAAAATTTATACAAAATTTCTTGAAACTTTTATATTTTAAATTATTATTTAAATGAGAAAAAAAAATTATTTTTAAAATGTTTCAATACAAAAAAATTTTTTCATAAATTTAATTTTCAAAATTTTTTTTTCAGAAATTTTTTTTTCCAATCTATTTTATTTTTAGAAATTACTGTTTTAAAAAAATTTTCTACTTAAAAAGAAATATTTTTTACAAATTTCATTTTTTAAAATTTTTTTACTCTAGATTAAAAATATTTTGTAAAGTTTATTTTTAAATTTTTTTTTATTGAAGGAAAAAAAAATAATTATTTAAAAAAAAAAAGCATTTATTATTTTTCCGTTAATTTAACCAAGTTAAAATATTTATACCTGAAAAAAAAAAGTATCAATAAAGACGAAAATTTAAATACATAAAATAGCATTTATTTCAAAGTTTTAAACATGCATTTCTGCGAGCATACATTACACGTTTTTTTACAATTTTGTTTTCTTTATACAATTTTTTATTTACATCCAAATGTTTTGGTAATTTAACATCATTCAAAGCACTTAAAAATACATGTCTTCCTTCGGGAGCTGATTCCTGAAAAAGGGATTCTCTTCGGGAGCTGATTTCTTTTCACCTAACCCATTTCAGACCTAAAAGATAATTAATGATGCGCACCTGTGGCACCGAGGGTCCGTTTGTAGGGGGAGGGTACTATTTCCATAGAGGGATTTTATATAGGGGACAGAATCCTTTTTCTCCAGGAAAACTTGAAAGGGAAAAACATTTTTCCCTTACCATCGTTCAGTTATACTCTCGTTAACATATACAGTTCACCCCTTTTTTTTGGAGCCATTTTCGAAAATGTCCCAATTGAAATATATCAAATCTTCCAGAAATGGTTATCTTTTGCTGTACAAGAATTATCTGTAGAATATCTATCGTAAATATAAAAGTGACACAATATATTGGCGTTGCGAAGATAGTAATTGTAAGGCCAAAATAATTATGAAAAATGGCTTCATAAAAAAATCAATTGAAATCCACGGGCATGCACCCGATTTTGATAAAATTAGGAGAAAGGAATTCTGCAACACAATGAAGAACAGGTCAAAAGAAGAATTGTCGGAGGCAGTACCAAAAATATACAGGTAATTAATTTACTTTAATAAATATTCTTATCTTCATTATAATACCCAGCTTAATATTATACATCCAATTCGCTTTTAAAATTTTACAACCGAATTTATACGATTATTATTATTTAAACATTAATTTCATCTTAATATTTTTGATATAATATTTTTTTGATACAAATATAAAAACAAAGTGAAAACTTAATTAAAAAAACTAATTTGATTAGGGCCGTAAACAAGAGTTTGTGTTATAAATCACATATTTAATAAGAAAATCGCTCATTCATTTTATACAGGAAAAAGACATTCAAAACAACTTTTTAAACTATTAAACGTATTGCTAATTTATTAATAAAATTATTTTTATATCAATTTTAAAATACAAATTTTTATGCAAATTTAAACATTTAACCAGTAAATTTATAAATACAATTTAAAAATCAAACTGAAATTTAATTATAACTTTGAAAGTTTATTCAAAATAAAATATATTCTTTTAGAAAATATAAGATTAATTCTCAGTTTAGTTCATATAATAATCTATTCTTCTCAGAAATGGTAAGGCCAGAAATAATTCCCTGCAATTTGTAAATTAATGTACGTTGTTTGAATAATTAGAGAACAGTTAAATATCATAACTGAAAGATATAATTTAATAAATACTGTTCTAAAGCTAATACAAAATTAAAAAAAAATTAATTTAGAAAATATTGCATAGACTTACAGCTAATTAACTGTGACTATTCCTGCTAAGAAAGTGGTAAAGATAGATACTTAGTGTTTTGCATTTTTAAAAATGAAACAAGTAATTCTTCTAATGAAGATGGCTTCATGACGATTTCTATGATATTAAAAAGAAAAAACTGAAGTAGTTTCTATCAAACTAAAAAGGAAAAATGAGAGATGCAAACATATCAAACAAAAAAAGTTAATCAAGTTAAAGTTAGTATTGATTTTTTAGTTATAGTTACTCATCATTAATATAAAACTGAAAATAAAAAAAACCTAGAATTGGAAATCATAATAAAATTTATAAATTTTTCAAACTAAAAGAATTACTTGTCTTACTTAACAGTTTTATACTCAAGTTTATGATCAGTTTTGTACTTATAACACTTTTAACTTAACGTTATGTCCTATGCCAACTTTATGTATGCATTAAATTTAACAAACATAATAATTATGCCTAGAATAACTGTTAATCCATTGTATTTTTCGCAAATAAAAATAGTATATATTTTACATACTAGATAAAATGCTTGAGGTATTTTAAATTAATATTTATTATGCAGAATTTATGTTTACATAACTTATCAAAAAAATATTAAGTAAATATAATTTAAAAAATGAGCCTAAAAAATTTTTTAATTGAATTTTTTTTTTTTTTTTTTTACAAATTTTTAAAAAAATATTTGCATTTAAAATATTAATAGATAATTAAGTAAAATTTAGAGTATTGATGTTAGAAACATTAATATTTGAAGTATCAATATATGGATGTCACGAAAGAACTATTAAAAACAAACTAAATTTAATTTTCATGCAATATATTGAATTTTATTTCTGTTGTACTTATAACTACATAATTTCATTTATTATTTTTAGTTCTTTCCACTTCATCTAGCTTCTTTTTTTAATTTTTAAGATAATACTATATACACTCATTCGCAATAGACTCGGCAGTAACTACAGAGGAAAATTGTGCTCAACTTGAATAAGTAGTGCTGCTTGTCATATTATGTTGCTATGAGGGTCAATAACATAACACATATTAGTAAACAGCCAATTTTTAGTTATAAATTTTCCTAATTAGGGATTTACTGTGTAAATGCATTCTTTAACTTTGTACATGTTCATAAAAATGTTCTCTTAGTTATCATATGGTTATTTTAAAAATTCAAATCATAATTGGATGTATAACTTTCAGGGAGGAAATAGGGAAAGCAGCCAGAATCATTGATATAGCAGTCAGTATGCCAAATATAAAAACTGCCTGTCAAACTATGTATAGAGCCAGGGCAAAGACATTACCGCCTTTGCCAAACACTTTGGCAGGAATCGAAATCAATGGTAAATGGGCAAAAACCATTGACAATCGAGACCTTCTCCTCGTTGATGACCAAATAACTGGAGAAAGAATTTTGATTTGTACGTTTTCTTTATGAACTTGCTATTAATCATATCAGCCAGCTTACACTTTTCAGAAGAATAATTTTCTCAAGTAAAAAATACATAAAGTAGGTAATACATAAGTAACATAAAGTAGTATTGTAGAAATATCAATTTTTATTTTGCCAGAACATCCAATAATATGTTTATTATGCATGTATATGCATTCTCAATTTATTTAAGTGTAAATGTAAGATTTTTGTAAAAATTAAATTTAAAAATTTCATATATTAATAGAAAAGAAATATTTTCAATTGCATTAATTTAATAGAAAAGACATATTTAAAAGAAATTTCATATATTCTTCTCACTTCCCTTTTTCCATATTTAAAATATATAATTGTCGTAAAAAAACAGAAGCACTTAACTGAAAATAATTAAGAGACTAGATCTCCAGTATGGCGATTAAAAATAATTACAATCCAAATCTTACAGTATCCTCTACACAGCACTAGCAATGTGAATGTTTGGCTAATATGTGGTCTAACATTAAGGTGAATTTAATATATAATAACAATAAACTTAAATAATGAGTTTCATCTTCAATCTTAAACTTTGCATAATAAATCGTTTTTCTTTTTTACCACATGTAAAAATTCAATCAAAAAAGCTTAAGTGCTTTCTAAATTTAGAATATGTCAGAGAACTTTTCATTTAAAATGACACAGCTGTCAATTAAACTATAACAAAACATTTATAGCTGTTGCTGCTATTTAATATCCAACTATTTCATAAACACAATGCACTAAATCAGGGTGGCCACTCAAATCAGATTTCAGAATTCTCGGATTTTTCCAGGTTTTCCAGAAAAAATCTTAAAATTTCCAGGTCAGCGTGCTATTTTTTTTAATCATTAATTGTAGGTGGGTACAAAAAAAGTGTATATATTATGAAGTATTATATTTAAAATGTTATTCTCAATATATCATAATGAATAGATGTGGAGAAAATAATATGTTTAGTATTGTAGAATATGTTGTTTTAAATGAATAATTTTTTTTAAAAATTGTTAAGTAGTTTTTGCACAAAATGTACGAGATAGCAAATACAGAGTAACCTTTGGATAAGTACTGTTAAAAAACCTTGGATGAGTACTGTTTAAAATATTTTCATTAAGTAAAAGAAAATAATTCCATGGTATTATACATTAATAAATTTTATATTTATTTACATTTCAATATAGAGCCCTTTTGTACTGTATTTGATCCAAACAGTGCTCTTTATAAAATACATTGATATAATTTTCTTTAAACCAATATCCAAAGTCAAATGCTTAAATAATGTTGTTTGTGTTGAATTAGCATTATTATTTTACGAAATATCCAGTATTCGTAAAGGCAAAATTGTCAAATTTCTTGTTGTATATTCTGTAGAAAAACATATTTTTTCTTATTAGAATATTTAAAGAATTTCAATCTAACCACATGGTTTCTTAGTTTAGATTAGTCAATTGTTTTTGTTTTTACAATTGGGTAATTCCATGGTGTCGAACATAGAAATTAAAAACCGAAGCAAATATCCCAACCCCTTCCCAAATTGCAGTCCCATAGTCTCCAAAGAAGTCAAAGGTTTCTACAATCGTTTAGCAACCATGGGAGAAATTTATGTCACATTCTAGTTTAACAGGGTTATAATGAAGCAAATTTTGATGCAAACAAAGTATTGGCAAGGTAATAATTTTTCACCTGTTTGGCAATGCATTTCAGTCTAAAAAATGGGGGTATAATGGATAAAATTAGTAAATAATTTAAGAAAATTAGTAAATAATTTAAACTAGTGAAATTTTAAAAAAATATCACAGAAAAAATTTCCAACTTTTCTTTAAAATTCCCTGATTTTTCTAGGTTTCTATCCAAATTTCCCTGATTTTTCCAGTATAAAAAAAATTTCCTGATAATTCCAGGTTTTCAAGGTGGGTGGCCACGCTGCAATTAGAGAAGAATGCTATAGATAAGCTCAGGTTTATAACAATAAAGAAACTCTAAACCATTCATACTGAATAAGCCTTTAACACAGAATATTTCTTCTTTTATTACATCCTGGCGAAAGAAAATTTCTAGGCACTTAACTTACTTTTCCCTGGCATTAATTCTCAAAATAAAGAAAGAAATTTAAATGAAAAAATAATCTTATTGCATAATTTATCTTAAAGACATAAAAATTTTTTATTTAATTTTCAGATATTCCGAACGAAAGAAAATCTGGAGGTTTTGTGCCAATGCAAAAAAATTTATTTGGATGGCACATTCAAAATGGCGCCGAAACTCTTTTGCCAGCTTTACACCATTCATGGGAAAAATATTCCCATTAGTCTATAGCCTATTGCCTGACAAGTCGAAACATACTTATTTACGTTTGTTTCAACATGTCAGCAATATCGCTTGGAATAATGGGTATATTTTTAACCCAGAATGTGCCATGATGGATTTTGAAGCTGGCGCAATGAACGCTCTGCAGGAAGTCATCCCTTGGATTGTCATTAAAGGTTATTTCCACTTCTCACAATCGATTTGGAGGAAGGTACGTAAAGATTGAGTCGTCTTTTAATAACTTAAATTACTTTATTAAAAACCAGCTTTATTCATGCAAAAGAATATTTAACATTATATATTTAATATTTCTTAATGAAAAGAATATTTAACAAACACTTTGATTGAATAAAGCTCAATATTTTATTTGTTTTAAGAAAAATGTTTTAAGGAACTATTTCTTATAATTATAACACATGATAAAAAACTTAAGTTTACTTTTTTTAGGTAACTAATTTACCCAAATTATTTTACGAAAACTCAAGCATTCCTTATTAGAAATATTAAACCGAAGATTAAAAAACTACTAAAAACAAGTATATAATATCTTGAAGCTTTACCATATGAGCCTATTCATTTCTTCAATGAAAAATATGAAAAAAATACAAATACAAAACTGTCTATTTCTTTCTTCGTGTTTTATAAAATGATTATGGAAGTGTCGATTTTCGGTTGAATTATTATAAAGTGTGTAGAGTTCTGATGATTTTTTATGATGGTACTGATTTTCAGTAAATTTGGTGACGATGCCATTTTGGTTCACATAATTTTTGTGATGGTTCCTAGGAACATTACCAAAATTGATCAAAATTAGTCCCTACATGTACACTAGAAAGACTAAAAATTCAAAGAAAAATTTTAAGTATTGAGAATAGTATCACTAATGCTCATTTTAATGTCAATGTTTTATTTCAGGTTCAAGCGTTAGGTCTGGTATCCGATTACATAAACTGCGAAGATACAAGGCGGTGGATTCGGCGGTTATCAGCCCTTCTACTTGTTCCTGTCCACCAGATCGGGGATGCCTTCCTGGCGATCACAAGAGATGCCCCAACAAGCCACCAAATCAATAATTTCACAGCATACATGAAAACGTCATGGATAGATGCTTGGTTCTCAGTTTAGTCCGTAAGTCACACAGCAAATCGTAGCAGTGATACAACTTCTTAACTATGTGTGCAATTCTATTTATTCCAGAAAGCAATATCAGTTACTTTACTTCTTAATTTTTATACAAATAATTTGTTGAATAATTTAAAACTTTAGATTAGATCCAAATACAGATTTAAGCAATATAATTAAAAGTGGCGAACTAAATAGTTATTTTCTATTTATCCAATATTGTTTATGAATGAGACAGAATACCATTTCTCAACTGTTTAAAGTGACCACTAGGTACCATGCAAAATCAATGGTGGGCAACATAGAATAAAATGAAATGAATAAAAACATACAGTGTATAAGGGAACATCCACTGTGAGTTAATGAAATAATTAGTAAATTTATGAGAAATTAATTTTCAGGGATAAAAGTATAAGTAAAATGAAACATAGAATGTAAAATAATCATAATATCTAAAAGAAAACTTATGAAATTGCATCAATTTAAAGAAAAAAGTTCTGTTATTCATTTGAAAAACGTTTTAGAAAAAACATTAAAATCTCAATTTTTTTTATTATAATTGTTAATGTACTTTAATTTACTCGTTTTTAATATTATTTTGTTTTATTTTGTAGGCACATTTGGAACCACTTTGACAACAGTGACAATGTGCGGACAAATAACCATGTTGAGGGGTGGCACTCCAAACTAAGCCGTAGAGGAGTGCCATCAAATCCAAGTATTAATATATTCATAGATATGATCAAAAAATTGACCACGAAAATGATGCAGAAAAAATAATGTTGCTGTGTGGGGCACAGAACCCACCAGAGCAGAAAAAAAATACAAGCACTCGAATGAAAGGTTAACTGCATTGAAAACGAGAATAAACCACATGCCTTTAAAGCCTATATGGATGCAGCAGCATATTATGTTCAATTTAAATAGTGTTTATTTATTCCTATCTTTATGTTTCTAAATTTTATTTCCTGTTTATTACTCAATAAATTTTATATTTTCACTCTTGTAAATATTAGAATCCTGAGAGAATATTAACGTATTATCGCGTCAACCATTTTCACCAACACTGTGCCTTCGTTATCTTTCAAATTTATTTTTAGAAAGTAATTTATTGTGAAAGGGTAAGAAAAAAAATACAAAGATAACTTCTTACATGCAAAAAATGAGCAAAAATTACAATTTGAAACACATGTAAATTTACTTTCTGAATAGGTTAAATTGGTTGCTGGTATAATACTTAAGTACCATAAATAAAAATGTTACACAAATACATTTGAAATATGTTTATACTGTTGCCAAGAAAAATTTATAAAGATAACTCACATCTATTTACACTAAAAAAAGCCACCAAGCAAAATGGGTTTATAAAGAGATATCAAAAAAAAGAAAAACATTTGAACTTATCTCTTTCTTTAAATTAAATTATTTAATACATATTTAATTATTCATAATAAAGCTTTCAAATCCGAAATCCAAGACAAAGAATCTTAGAAATTCAATACGCTATAGCTCTATAAGAGGAGATTTATTCAACATAAATTTTATAAAAAAATATTTGCCAAAGAAAGTAATTGTGTTCCATTTGATATTTAGAGCACTAAGCTTTATATTTAAGAGCAAAATGTTTTAAAGCCAACAATTGATCTTCCATGTTTAACTAGGAATAATTATTTAAAAATAGCAGAATTAACCCAAGTATAAGATTATTTTTCATCATGAAATGTACAACACATTTATTAGGTTTCAAAACTTTTTTAAGCATCAAAATATTGACTTAACCTTTATACTTTTTTAATATTTTATTACAAACATATTTCCATCAAACAGTTAATAATCAGAAGAAACATAATTATTTTTAATTTGGTAATTCCTTGATAATAAAAGCTACAAAATAACTATCCAGACATTCGCGCAATAACTATCCAGAAGTTCTTTTTGGCATTCTGTGTTTTGGTTACTGTTTGGGTTTCCTTAATGTTGCCATTTGGCAATGCATAATCTTCTTGTGTCTTTTTACGTCAAGATTTCGCGTGCAGGTCGTCAGGCTACCGAAGCTGAGGTGCCATCCTCTCTGCATAGGATTAAAATTGTGATGGCATGTCTTCGGATTAGGACTGGGCGATATTAGAAATTATATATCGTGATGCATCGTCAGTTTTGCATCGCGATATAGTATTTTTAAATTTCATTTACTTGTTAGGCACAGAAAGTCAAATTTCTATCAATATTACAAATTAATATTTTCTTGTACTATTATGCATAAATAATTATTAAGTTCGATCGTAATGCTATATATATATATATATATATATATATATATATATATATATATATATATATATATATTTGTAATATTGATTATTGTAATCAATATTATAACATTCGCATCATTTAAATATTAAATCAAATTAAACTTTCTAATTCTATAAATGAATTTTGTTACTTTAAGAAAGTTTTTGTGATAAAAGTTTCGAAAAATAATCTCTTTCAACGAAATAAAACTTAAATTTTTACCTATAATACGATTCATTATTTCAACATGTAAATGTGTTGTTATACAATGCGCTAAATAAAATTTCGTTTAGAAAAATAATGCATTAAAGTAGGCTGAAATATGAAAAATATACTATATATCAAATAGTTAATTAAGTTCTATTTCTTTCCTTGAAGTTGCAAATTTTGGTATTTTTTTGAACCCTAAAAGTTCAATTAATAAAAATTCTGCGTATTTTCGAAATGAATATCAATGTGTTTATTTTTTCAAAGTATAATTAAATCTGGCTAAAATATTTTATATGTTAACCAAGTAATATATAACTTCGAATATTATCTTCAACTTTTGAATTATGCCATGTTTAAAAGCGAAAAAAGAAAAAGTTAACAAGCAATGCAAATAATTATTAAAAGAAAGAAAGAAACATGAGAAAAAAAAATTAAACTAATTTTACTTATAATAGAGATGTTAAACGTTAAACATTTCCCAAAGATCCCTAGAAGTTTCTTTTTAAGTATAACATGTTTATAAATAAATAGATCCTCAAGTGAACAAATTTTTGTAGTGTTCCAATGCAGAACTTTAACTTAAACACAAACATTTGGAGTGCCTTGTATTGGATACAGTACCTCCTATCTAATCTGAATTAAATGCAAGAATTAATTAAAGCACTTAAGACAGAATAATTAAGTTTACGTAAAGTTAATATTAATAAAATAAAAATCTTAATACATTAAACTTAAAAAATTGGTATAGCAAATTAAAAGTAGGAGACAAATTCCCAGATATACAATCACAGGAGATTGTAATGAGTTAAACATAATATTCAAGCAAAAGTTAAATAAAAATAAAATAAGAGATTAAAAGTTAAATTATATTAAAATTAAGTTAAAGTTAATCACCCATTCGATAAATATTAAGCGAAATGTCAAAAGCAGCCAGTGAAGAAACCAAAACACAAAGTGTAAACATAGCGCTCTTTAAAATTAATCAGAGGAGGAGGGGGTGGCGCTACAATCGCCGTGGAAAGAGAAACCTCATCTTTTCGCTCTTATCCTTCGCATCCCTTTTACAGGGGCGGGGAGTATCTTCACCCTGGCCGCAAAACAAGTTCTGCGGGAGGGTGAAGGAGATTCCAATGTAGATAAAAATCCCCATTTTTATACCTAACTCACTCTCTCCCTTCACTCGTTTTCCCTATTTCAAAAGGCAAAATTATTTTCTTACCCCTCGAATTGCCACACCTGCACGACCGCACCCCTTTTTTCCATTTTGACAGGTTTGGTGAAAAGAGGTTTAGGGCAAATGAAGGTGGAACCGTTACATCTTTATAAATGATTTCGCCTTTATTTTTCCAAAGGAGAGATTTTTGATTTTTCAAAAACTTGTACATATCTTTGGCATTTTCTTGAAATCTAGTCGGAACTACGCTAAGGATTCTTTCTTCCAGATCTCCTGTTTCATTTTTTATTTGTAGGGGTTCTTCTTTCGCTGGTCCTGTTGTTGGAATTTCTGTTTGACGTGACTCAAATTCTTCTATATTAGGCTTCTGAATTGAAAAATGTGTATATTTTTGTAACGCTTGTAAATACAAAGTCACTTTTTCTTCATCTGATAACTTTTTGTTTAGAAGAATATTTTTCATCAGTTGATCCAGTTCAGATAGATGTTCTGCTACTTGCATTCTATCTTCTGGAACTAGCACAAATTCCTTACTATAATTCATGAATTAAAGAACTGATGACAGAAATAGCTGCAGGCAGTAAAATTGATAGGAATCCCTCTCCTTTTTGAACAAGAATTTTTTTCTTCTTGTATAATGGTGTTTTCTTGTTCGCAAGTTTTCTTAAACTTTCTTTGTGAGGAGATAAACGGGTTTTTTGAGTTTTTGTAAGTGGTATATTACCACAAAGAGCATTCAAAACACACTCACACAGAGTTTTAATCTCACGCTTTGAACACTTTTTTTATAAGTGATTTGCAATGTTTAGATTTTGAGATCAATTTTATGAGCTCTAAAGTTCGTTCATCACAGTTGGACATCTTTCTTTTGAATGATTAGAATGTCAAGTATCTAGTCTTTTTATACTTCTTGTAAAAATTTTCCAAACGCGTTCACTTTGACAAGAGCACAGTGTTTATAATTAAGTGAGTGCACAGTACAGGAGGGAAAGTTTCTTGATGTAAACTGTTCCACTTTCGGACATCCAAGATCTTCTAAGTTGTAACAGGGTCTTCCAGTTAAAAATTCAAGAAATTTCCGTTTTTCGAAACCTTTTACATAAATATGTGGATAAGCATCGCTCAGAAACATCAGAATATTTCGAAATTTTTTGTAAAGGTAGCTCTCCTTGATCCCAGCCTATACCGTGAATGTTTCTTGTAATCCAGCTGTCTTGAGAGTTCTTCGAAAGGGAACGGTGACTGAAAGGTAACAGTCCGGTGATGGGATTGCCCTTTACGGCATGGAATGCAAATTCTTTGACGATGAAGTGTCCTGAAGGAAGTTGAAACCCCTCAAAATCGATTACTAGAGAAGGCATGCTGCTTGTTTGAAATTTGTACAGGAAATGATTGGTTGGTTGATTAAAGTTTATTGGCACAAGAGCCAAGCATGGCTATACTGCGCCAGCCACTAGGTTAAAAAATTATTTTATTTTTAAAGCTGAGAGTAAAGTCCTATTTTTTTAACAAACGTAATAAGGTTGTGATGTATAGGGTCACCGATTAAGGATTTAAGATCAGGGCAAGAGTTGCCAAAGAGTTTGTTCCTCAAATGTTCAATTCGTTTGCAATTGGTTAAAACATGCTTAATAGTTATGTCGACTTGACATAGAGAACAACAAGGTGCAGGATCAGCAGTCAGTAAATGTTTATGGGTGAAACGGGAATGACCAATACGCAGTCTATTAATTATAACTTTGGTTTTGCGATCAACGGATACTAATTTGTGGTCTTCTAGAGAGGGAAAAATTTCATGCATTTTATTGTCTTTTTGTTCGCTCCAGTGTTGTTTCCAAGCCAACTGTATTGCAAACTTACATATTCGTTTCAGATCCAAAGGTGTTACGATTTTCCTGCATACGTTTTGAGTGGTTTTAGCCGCGGTATCAGCGCGGTCATTTCCGTGTATCCCAACATGGGATGGTATCCAGCAAAAACGAATACTGTATTTTTCACCACATAATTTTGTGAAGCAACTTTGAATTTTCTGTAATACGGGGCTTTTTCCAATGTGGGAAAAGCTTGAGATGAAACTATAAGAGTCTGTATAAATAATCCACTTGCGGTAAGTTTGGTTTGAAATAAAATTAAGTGATAACAAAATAGCATAACATTCCGCAGTGAAAACTGATGAGTTATGATATAACTGTTCAGATATAGTCAAATTTTCTATGACTACACCGCAACCAACATGATTATCGTGCTTAGATCCATCTGTAAAAATCGGTTTAAAATCAATATAATCATTACGATGTTCATAAAATTTTTGAATAAAAACACTTGAGCTCGTGTCAGTTTTTTTAAAATTATTAAAAACATCTAAAATCCAAACTGAAAGATCAACCCAGGGTGGAATTGTCTCTGTATTAGTAAAAACATGGAAATTTAAAATGTTAAGGTCATTTAAAATGCGGATGATTCTAATTCCAAATGAAGGAATGTAAGAGGGCCGTGAAGAGAAGTGAGTGATGCACTGTGGGTCAGTAATAGTTGAATACAGTGGGTGATTTGGACTCGATTTAATTTTAAAATAATAATCCAATGAAAGTTTAAGGTTACGAAAATGAAGAGATGGCTCAGAACACAACGCATACAGACTTTCAACTGGTGAGGTTCTAAATGCACCTGATGAGATTCTAAGACCTTGATGATGGATGGTATCGAGATATTTTAAAACAGATTGACGAGCTGATGAATATACAGGAATGCCATAGTCTAGTTTCGAGCGTATAACTGCACGATAAATTTTAATCATTGAGTCCATATCAGCACCCCAGGAACAATTTGTGAGGACTTTTAGCATATTCAGTGATTGAGAGCATTTTTTCCTGATGTAATTAATATGTGGCTTGAAGGTTAATTTAGAATCAAAAATCAGTCCCAGGTATTTTGTTTCTTCGAAAACCGGAATGACGATGTTATTTAGAGTGATTTCGGGATGGGGATGAAGACCACGTTTGCGGCAGAAATGCACACTATGAGTTTTCTGAGATGAGAAAGTAAAACCATTTTCATTTGCCCATTTTAAAATTTTATTTACAGCCAGTTGCATTTGTCGTTCAATGAGTGACATATTTGTTGATCGGCATGAAATGCGGAAGTCATCCACAAATAACTCGCCATAAACTGAAGCAGGAAGTTGATTTAAAATGCCATTTATTTTTAAAATGAAAAGCGTCACACTTAAAACACTTCCCTGGGGAACTCCCTGTTCCTGAGGGTAAATGTCAGATAAAATTGAATTTATTTTTACTCTAAAAGTTCTGTTGGATAAAAAGTTTTCAATAAAATGAAACATATTTCCACCAATACCGCAATTGATAAGATCCCGAAGTATTCCGTAGCGCCAAGTTCTGTCGTAGGCCTTCTCCATGTCAAAGAAAACTGAAACTAAATGTTGATTTTTTAAAAAGGCAAGGCGAATATCAGTTTCTAATTTAATTAAATTATCAATAGTGCTTCGCCCTCTGCGAAAGCCACTTTGATGTTGAGTAAGGCAGTGTCGGGTTTCAAGGAAATAGATTAAACGTCGATTGACCATTTTTTCGAACATCTTACAAAGGCAACTTGTTAATGCGATAGGCCTATAACTTGAGGTCTCTTCGGGATTTTTTCCAGGCTTGAGAATGGGAATCACAAAAGCTGTCGACCAGTTTTGGGGGAAAATTCTCTCTGTCCATATGCGATTATATAGTTGCAGAAGCTGGTTTAAAGCTGTATTTGGTAGATTCTGTAGCATAGAGTAGTGAATTCCATCGGGACCAGGCGTTGTTGAATGGGTGTTTTTTAAAACATATTGAATTTCATTAAGTGTGAAAGGTTTATCATAATCATTGTTTGAGTTCTTAGGCATTAATTTAATTTTTTCACTATTTCTTTTTGTTGTGGCGAACGGTTCTTGATAACCAGATGAGCTAGAGACCTTAGCAAAAGCATCGGCGAGAGCATTTGCAATATCTGGAATGTGCGAGATAGTTACATTATTACTTTTGAGGATTGGGATATTATGCTGAGTGTATTTACCGGATACTGCTTTAATTTTATTCCAGATAATGTTGGAGGGCGTATTATATGTTATGGAATTAACGTATTTTTTCCAGGATATATTTTGGGCGTTACGTCGGACCCTACGAGCTACGGAGCGAGCTTTTTTAAATGCTATGAGGTTATCAATAGTAGGGTGTCTGCGGAAAACTTGCCACTGTCGTTTTTGTACCTTTTGGGCTTGTTGACAATCATCGTTCCACCACGGTTTTGGATGTTTGGGCAATTTATGTGATGACATTTTTGTACTGTGTTTAGCTGCTTCAAGTAATGTGTCTGTGAAATATTCAACTGCATTATTAATACTAGCTTGATTTATCAAATCTTCTTCGACTTGTATGCATGATGTAAATTTAGTCCAATTTGTGGTGTTCATCTTAAGTCGAGGAGTTCTGGGAATTTGGTAATTATTGAAGGCGGTATGAGTAAGTGTTAATGGAAAATGGTCACTATTGAAGAGATTGTCATGCACATGAAATGACCAGTATGGAAGTTGAGATGGACAACAGATAGCTAGATCTATGGCATGAAATGATCGTGAAGGTGCGTGGAAATGAGTGTTTTCTCCTGTATTCATAATGCATAAGCGATGGTCGTCAATAAATTTCTCAATTATGAGTCCTCTACTATTGGAATCAGAGCTTCCCCAAATAGGGCTATGGCCGTTAAAATCTCCCAATATTATAAAGGGTTGCGGAAGTTGAGAGATCAAGTTATCTAAATCAGTTTGAGACACGTTATCTCGAGGAGGGAGGTAAATGCAACAAACTGTAAGCAGAAATTGAATGGAAATTTGAACAGCAATTGCTTGTAAATGAGTGTTAATTGTGATTGTACGGGATGGGTATACAGTGGAAGTCATGATCATGACTCCACCACATGCTTTATTATTGTCTGTATTGTCTTTTCTAATTACATTATAGCCGCGAAGTTTGGTTGTTTGATTTGGCTTTAAGGAGGTTTCTTGAATACAAATGCAGCATGGTGCGAATTTATTAATAATGTCAATGACGTCGGGTTTCGTAGAGTTAAAGCTTCTGCAATTCCAGGATATTATTTTGGCCATTACCTTTTAATTTTAAGTTTTGTATTTTTCGGACAGAGGTTTGGTGGAGTATCCAACCCTTCATCGATTTGCATTTGTGGGTTTGGAAGTTCATCTGCAGTATTTTCATCTGTGCTCATTGCATCAGATTGGGAACATTGATGTTCTTGCTGATCTTTAGATTGTTTTAGTTTGTTTTTATGAAATCTGTTTTGCCTGCTTTTTGGTATGTATTTGTGTTTGGAAACTAATGGAGACTGGGTTAGCTTCTGTTGTAGTACACTTACTAATTTTGGAGTCAATTTCAAGTATTTTTGTTTTTCTGAGGTGCTTTGTGAAGGTGTTATAGATTTTTCAATATTTTGTGTTTGTCGATGAGATTGGGAAGATATTGTTTTTGATTTGCTAGCTGTTTGTCTTGGTGATAGAGTTTTTAGTTTTTCATTATGTGGCTCTGTTTCGTTGATATCATATTGGATGCCAATAGATTTTGTACTTTTTGTGTTAGAAACTGCGGCAGCATATGAAATATTTTGTCGGGGCTGGGAATTCAGGAATTTAGCTTTAGCTTCAGAGGATAAATTTTGTAATACCTTTATGTTTAGAATTTGTTTTTCTTGTTTCCATTTCAGACACTGACGAGAATTAGCAGAGTGTGGTTCGTTACAGTTTATGCATTGCTCAGGGAGTGTACAGGTTTTAAATGTATGATTAGGTTGACTGCAACGCGAACATGTTTATTTTCCTCTGCAGTTGTTGGTTGAGTGACCGAATTTCTGGCACTTGAAGCAGCGCAATGGATTTGGTATATATGGTCTCACTTTGCAATTGATATAGCCTACTTTAATGTCGGTAGGTAGCGTGGCTGAGTTAAATGTCAAGATTAAGTGTTGAGTAGTTATAATGTCCTTGCCTCTTTTAATAGTTATATGGCGAGCATCGATTACATCTTGATTAGAGAGTCCTTGAACGATATCAGTAACAGAAAGGTCTTGAAGAGATTTAACAGTGATAACACCTTTGGATATGTTAAGAGAATTGTGAGGAGTTACAATGATAGGAGTATTGTCTATTTTATTTGATTTCAGAAGAGACATAGTTTGCTTATTAGAAACTGTTTCGACTAGTAAATCGCCAGATGGCATTTGACGCACATTTTTCGGATTTCCTATTTGTGATTCTAGAAATTTTTGTACTATAAATGGGGACATGGTGGAGAGTTTCTTTTCTGGTGAGCTAAGTATTAAGAATCTAGATTTTGCAGCATCAAAGTTTGGACATTTGGAAAGATCAAATCTAGGTGGATATTTGTTGAGACTGGGTGAAACACCTGTTGAAACCATAGCAATAGATAATTTTCGTCTGAACACTCTCACGCCCACCACCGAGCCCAACAAGGGGGGTAGAAACACCGGCTCTGAACACCTCAGCCTCGGTGCTCTGCCCAGAGTAGTGTCAGATATAGTACTACACCAGGGGAGTGTGTATCCGCCAAAACTATCAGAGTTCAGGGGCACTCTCCTTATGCAGCGCTAGTCCCTAGCAGGATGCTAAGCATGCCCTACCAGCCGGTTGAAAGAGAGGGGGACCTAACCTCCTTCCACTCGTCTACAGTGAAGCTCGGGCCAAAGAGTACGCAGTCTACCAACTCCGAGATTGAAATGCCCCCTTGGGCGCCACACTCGTATGAGAGAGCAGACAGGTAGCTCCAGGCTCCCCCTTTCCACCTTACGAGACGCAGCACACGGCAAACGTGCTGGTCAGCAAAAGCTAACGTTGTTAGTCTGTAAGCTTTAGAGGAAAATTGGTTACTTAAAATAAATAGGTGAAACATGATAGATCAGGAAACCTGACAAAAACAGTAAAACACAAACAAAAATCTAAAGATCTGTAAAAGATAAAGTGTTTTTGAATGAAATGAAATAAAATTCGCTCACTAGGTCATTATAAATATTTGATAAAAAGTCGGAAACTCAAAACAGGACCGTCGCAAGAGAGAAATGGAAAAATGCTCAGGTCCGGCTCGGGGCCCCGGGTGCGCCGTACCCGTCACACAAGGGTGTGCCCCTGGGGGGGTACAGGAAATGAAGTTAACGCGGTTGATACACATAATAAGTATCTCCAGGAAACATTCCGGTACGCATGCGCAAAGATTCTTCGGTATCACACTCTAAGTCTATGAGTAAATAACCATAAGGTTTAGATGTGGCGCCTGCATAGCATTCTTGAAAAAACTTCAGTTTGTTGGGATACAATTGACGTCCTAAGTGCATAATCTGCGATTGATCTCTTCTGTTTTTAAATAATATAAGATAATGAGCATTTAAAGATATTTCTCTCATTTCTTTACCTTTATGAAAAATATTCGATGAAGATAATGCTGACGATGAAGATAATGTTGACGATGAAGATAATGCTGAGATTTTTATGATGTGAAAATTTTGTGAATAGCTTTGTCAGTTGAGGATCACTTCCAAATTCACTCATGAGGTCGTCTATTATAATCAGAGCATCTGAATAATGATTCAAATCAGACGGAAGTCCTTCGTGAAAAATAACATCACTCATTTCATTATAGAGATCTTGGTACACACCATAGCACCATATTATAGACTTAGGAAAAGGCTGTATCATTCTGTTTTCAATCAATTTCTTAATGAAGTGGCTTTTTCCCGAGCTAGTTGGTCCTGCCAGGAACGCGGTGTACGGATGCTTTAATTTTAAAAAATCCATGATAAATGGGATATTTCTGTTTCTACACTCCTATTTATAGTCGAAATGAGCATTAATTGTACCATTAAACTCAACAATCAATCCAATAGAATTTCATGCTCATTTAATTTTGTAGATTTTTTTTTCTCTACAGTTTTCTTTTTCTTTTTTTTGTAAAATCCTTCCTCGATCTTTTCTTTTCTTTTTTTTTTTTTTAAATTTATATTGCTTACTCATTGCCATTCCTCAAGGAATAGTGGCCAAATGGTAAGGTACTGATGCGGTCCACCAAGACGTGCCGCTTTTGATCATGTGGTGACAGTGCGATCTTGTTTGCAGTAATGGAATAAATTTGATGCGTTTTTGATCTGATTAGGTTCATGCATGTCATCAATTCCTTGTGCTGGAAAAGACACTGCATATAATCTTCAAAGGAGATCGTTTTTTCAATAACAGCCTTTTTGACCCCCTTCAGCTTCTTCACGGTCTTAGTTCCAGATTTGTAAATGTATACCTTGGACCTGATAACGGCAAACTCCGTCACGACTTCCCCCTTGGTCTCGTCTTTTATTTTCCCAAGAACTTTCTTATTAACTAAGGGAAGAGCATAGATGTTGTTGGGCGAATAATCAGACGTGTCATACAGCTCCAACGCTTGCGCCATGTCGGCATAGACATCTTCTGTCACGATGTTGTAGATGAAGCTATCGGTATCTGTGTACAGAAGTTTTAAATGACTACCATATTTTGGTATCATCTTCGAGTAATGGAAGTCATACATTAACGTTTTGGAGACGTCTAGTACGACCATCCCGACAGCAATCGGCTTGTTGAAAGTCAGGACTGTCCGTCGCATGTGGAACGCTGCAAGATCTTCGGAGAAAATGGTTCTTTTTTGAAAGTTGGATCGCGCTATCAACTTCTCTGCCTTACGAGCAGTACCACAGAGTTTTACATCCACTCTACTCCTAATGTTCTCCATTGTTTTTCCGAAGACTGCATTGTTCATCACTTCGTAGAAATTTTTTTTCAAAATCGTTAGTTGCAGCTGTTCGTAGGGTGGTGCTTAAATCAATGTATGATTTTAACCACGGGGCTTGCTCGAACTGTAAAATCCTGTGCACTTAATTGAGTTTGAAGCCATGCTGAAGGTAAAGTTGCAAGTTTTGATAGTACAGCACGTATCTCTGCTTGTTGTTCAGGGTGGTTAGGAGTCTTTTTTTCTTTGCAGCCAGGCGGAATGGCAGTTTCCGGAGCAAGGGGAAGGTCGGAGTGGTTGTCGTGGAGATCTGATGGATATTCTAAGTCGACTTCCAGGATGTATCCGGTGGAGCTACCTGGTGGGGTACTTAACACTTCTGTGGCAGGATCAATCCGCTGAAAGTCTTTAAGAGGAAGGTATTGTGACATTGCCCAGCCGTACAAATTGTTAGCATCCAAATAGAGGATATAGTTTGATGGCTGGTTTTTATCATACTCCTCCTCCCTGTAGACGTTATTGGCTTTTGCATATCGATGGGAGCATTGGGAAACTCCACCTCGAATCCCGTTCTCTATAAAAAGTAGCATATCATAGTCTTGTAATAGCTCCAGCTGAACTCCGGTCTTCTTCAGCATGGCGTCCCATGATAGGCCTGGGGCAGTGTAATACCAGGCCGGATCTAGCCCGTACGTTTTCATACAAACATCCCGAAAATTTTCAAAGATATCTGCCAGCAGTAATACGTCAGACTTGACGTATAAGTCAGCATACTCGCCAAGGGTGTCCAAACGGAAGACTTCCCAAACTTTTTGAGCATGTTCGTAATCCTCCGCGGTGATATTCGTCTCATTCAGGCGGTTGTAAAAGGCTTCTTGAGGAGGTAAGACCGTTTCGTTAAACTTGTCCGCGTGGTTGACGTAATCGTACGGGTACACTCCCTTTCGGAGAAGTAGAGCAAGGTGGTCAGATGAGAAATATCTTTGGATCAATTTAAATTGATCCTCCGTCAAGTTACGAGCGGGAGGCATGTTGATGGTAGTTCTGTACAGGATGGAGGGCGGACAGAACTGCCCACATGAAGCAGCGATTATCTCTATTATCCACATTGATGATGGCCTTCTTAGATTTAATAGACGGGGGTAGGTCTATGTAGGATGATCCTCTGAGAGGACAATACTTACTCAACCATATTTCTAAAGTGAGAATTTCTACAAGAGTCCATCCAGATTCTTTTCCCTCAAAATCATCCGCTTCAGCGAGTAGTTTGTCTATTTTTGTAGTGTAGACATCATGAAGGTTGGTAGAAACAGTGACGATAGCGTTCTTCGTCTTAAAGTTCTTCTCGTCGCTAACGATACCACTAGGAGTTACTTTCTGATATCGGCACAATAGGCGGGCATTCACTTTTAATTCGAAACGGGTAAGGTGAGACGAGATGATGTGGTGAAAATCTTCCCTTTTCAGTTTGTGAAACGTACGTATGTCTTTAACGTGATCATCATTGGAAAGACAAACATTTTTCAATATCCCATTAAAGGCAGAAAGGTTATCGGCAGAAGGAGGAACTGTTGATGCAGCATTAAATGTAGAGGGACCAGCACGAGATGTTGAGACAGTAGTGTTTAGCTGAGAAGGAAGCTGGTGTAATGAGGTAATATCCGATCGGGAGTGTTTGGCGGGGAGCGATGCGATGTCTTCAGTTGCTTTCCGTTTATGAATGTTCAAATGGCACTTTAACTTATCTGTCCTAGCAAAGGTCTTGGGGCATTCCGGACATAGGAGATGTTTATCCCAATGCATGGATCTCTGGTGGCGCAGCATGTTCCGGCGAGATACGAAAGCTTTATTACATTGAGGGCAAGGTAGTTTTGCTTCATCCAGTTGGTCTTGCTTTTGCATACTATCTAGTTGAGTAACCGTGATGTCACCAAAATCGCAGATAGCATAAAGTTCATCATTCACTGGCATTGAAACGTTTGATTCAAGACTTGACTCATGTTGAAAATGTTTCAACTTACAGAAGAAATTGAAAATATATCAAGTAATAAATACTGAATCAATAAACAATTGGCGAAAAACTTTAACTGTTAATTTAACAGCAAATAACAGATATATAACAACAAATTGTAACTAACAGAAATAAAACAACAAATTACAAATAATAGAAATATAACAACAATTTACAAGTACTAATAGAAACGTAAATTCTAAAATATCAAAGATAGAATCGAAGCTAAGAGCGCTCTGAGAGAGGTAATCCTACAATCAAAATAAGTTCCCAAAGCGAAGGCAGCTAGTTTTATACTCGCAAAACTACCCAGAATGCAATGCGTAAAACGTAATGTATGTTCCGATTGGTTTTTTATAGTTCTGTGTGAAAGCTTCTGAAAGGTTGAAGGCAATGATGTCATCGCATCACCTTTACTTTTATAACTCACAATGAAAACAGTCCATCAAGTACAAGATAATACAAGTTAAAGCATGTGCGATTTTCCCACGATACCACCTTTATATGGACCTCCCATAGGTTCCTATGAACAAGCGCATACAAGCCCGCTTAACCAGGATAAAACATGTTCCATGACTCATGGGATTGCAAGAGAGAAATCTTGTTTTCGCTCGTTCATAGGAACCTATGGGGGTCCATATAAAGGTAGTATCGTGGGAAAATCGCACATGCTTTAAATTGTATTATCTTGTACCTGAGCTGTTTTTCGATTCCCCCGTGAGTTATTTTATTCATCTTCGTTATTTTTCCACTAAAATAATAAATAAAAAAGTATTAAATGCTCATCTAAAATAAGATCAATTTAATAATAATTTAAAAAAGATCAATTAAACAATCATTAAAAATAAGATCAATTAAACAATAATTATAAATAAGATCAATTAAATAATCATTAAAAATAAAAGTCAATTTAATACTCATTTAAAATAAGATTAATTAAATAATCATTTGAAATAATTGCATTTCATTCTAATTTTTTAAAATTGCACCCCCCTTCCAAGTGTGCGACTCCTCCCCCTCCCCCCACCGAGCCCTTACGGATCCCGCATTCGACCACACCCCCTACAGATCCCTGGCGTAGAACTCTAATTTCTCATCTACTAACGTCTTACAGATTGGAAGGGGAGTACTGTAGAGTTCGCTAGATCAGACCTGCGGATCGGAATACCGAACCTGTGACCTCTCATCCTGATATTCTTTCTGCTGTCAGAAATTAACTGCAACTGACTGCAGGATACTGATGTCATAATTATTCATCGCACATCTTCTCCAGTATATATATGCATCTGTAAAACCACAATACTACTACTCTGTTTTACATTATTTTGAATTTTAATTTTATTTTAAGTTAGTCACGCAGCTTTTGTGACTATAATTTTTCCGGAAAATAAAAATGTTTATTTTTATCTTCTGATTGTTTTGATGTTGTCTTAAAACTCCGTAAAAATGAGAGAACGCAATGCCTCGTTCCCACATACTCATTAAACTGCCACCAGCTGAGCCAATAAACGAAAAGGATGTATGTGACTGGATAAATGCTGACGAGCAACAAGAAATTACGGATGAAATGATCGTCAATACCGTGAATAAGGAAAAGGAATCTAGTAATGAAGACAGTGAGGATGAAAATCGATATATGAAAATTTCACATACAGATGGATTAAAAGCTATCGAAAGTGCTATTGAATACATAGAACAACAAGAAGAAGCAACACCAAAGTAAAGTTATACAAAAAACAATTAAGGACTTTTTTAAGTAAGAACTCTTTAATTATCGTAAAAATATGAATAGCATGTGGTGTATCAGTATAACCTTTGTATTTGTTAAAATATACATTTAAACCTACACGATTTATCTTAATTTACATTTTTCGCTTTAACCGAGTTAGTCTTGGTCCACATTAACTCGGATAATCGGGGCTCTACTGTAATGTAATTTTTGTAATTTTCTTTACTGAATAGTTTTTTCACTTATAAAATTAATATAGAAGGTTAGGTAAAAGTATTATTGAAAGTTTTCATGACATTGTTCCTCACAGAATCATACTGTTTATGTCAGTTGTTGTCTAAAGCACAGAAAACTACCCTGCGGGTGCTTGGTACGATCCGCGTTAAGTTTAAAATTTGTATTAAAATCACATGCGTGAACAGAACAGGTTCGATAACGATAACAGCCCCCTAGTTTCATCGATATATTTTCACTTGAAACTTATCTGCTCTCCGATTTCGTATTTCTGCTGACCTTCATGTTATTACTTTTCTCATCTAAGCAACGATAAATCTTATGCACGTGTATCGCTGAATCGAACCATACGGTAGGGGATGTACCGGATTCGCCCAGACGTCAAAGCAGATACTACAAGTCCGGCTTGGACAAGATTAAACAAGGGAGGGCTCCATCTGTGACGTATGTGGATTGAATTAATCAATCTTCAATCAAGTAATAGCATGTCTTTTAATACTGTTAAGTTTTAAAATTTATTAAGTTTATAGGTAGGTTTTATCTTCTCAGTTTTCTATGTTCACTAAATAGTTAGTTCCCTTAGATTCTTTTCTTCGTTATGGATGGACACGCAATACTAAAGCATGATGATATTCAAGTGAATACTCATTGTTTTATTAAAATTTTATAACTATGCTAAATAGTATTATTTATAAAGCTGCTGAGCTACGTTAATTGGCATCCTCATCTAAGCAAAAGAACTGAAATTATTTTTTTCACTTCAATTAATCATTTCTATATTGCGAACAGTTATTTCTTCCAGTCATTACAATATCTTAATAAAACTAATATTTGTTAAGTTAACTTTTTATTTGTTGTTACTAGTTAAATAAACATGAAGATAAAAAAGTAACTTAAAAGTTTTAATTATTTACTAGTTACTATGTTAGGTTTCTTGATAACTCAAAAAATGTTTTTTCATTTGTAGGAAGGAGACAGAAAAGGACAGTTTAAAGAGGGGTGCTATACTGAACATTATTATCCCATTGGAGAAAACTTTTTTTGTGCTGGCGAACGAGTACTAAAAGAAAGTTGCGAAACACATCAGGAAGTTTAACCGCTATGGTGACAGCTACTACCCTTCAACAGTTGGACTTACTTTGAAGCATGAACAGTTTACTATCTGCTTTCGCCATGACCCACCAACTTCAATCTTTGAGAAATTAACCAAGTCCTTGAGGTGGTAAATGACTACAACAAGAAAGAGTTCTACCTGCTCATGGCTGATGACGGAAAATACCAGCCTACACTGTGCAACCAGCAACACTGTTTATCAGTACTAAGGATGTTTTTTCTATGGATGCAGAAAGTGTTGTCAACCAGATATCGAGATCTCCTCCTAGTTCTCCAAAATTCATTTTTAAACTTGAAAAAGTGCTGTAGGATAGATAAACTAGATAGTTCAAAATAGAAGTAAGTCGTAGGAAATTGCATGACCAACAAACATTAGATTTTGTTGAGTTATTTGAAAAAGAAGTCTTATGGAATGTGAGGCATGAGGATTATAAACACAAAGATGCCAGGAACTCAGCCTTATTGCGAATAGCGAAAGCTATAAATATTCCCGTAGTTGGACCGGCTGAAGTTAACAAGATAAACAGCATTAGGACAACTTTTAAACAAGAGTTACAAAAAATTAAAGAATCAAAAGGCACAAGAGCTGCAGTCGAAGATGCGTACGTGCCCAGAGTTTCATAGTTTGACTGTGCAAACAGATTTCTACCATCAGTAATCAAGAAATAGAAAATCATTTTTGAATTTGGTAATGAAATTTAAACATTATGTAAAATATATATACACTGCTGGCCGCAGTAAATGCAACACCCCAAAGGAAGCATGCAAATAACATGAAATCTACAATATGTATTAGCGGAGGTGAGATATACAAATGATTAGAATTTCAGCGCAGACGCACATTACGTGCGACTTCAAAGCGCTATTTAAGGTTTGGAGATTTCGACGTTTTCAAGTTGGGCAATTGTGTTTTTCTTGTGGTTTTTTCAAAAAACGAACGATTATGCCTTATAGAAAACAGCGATCATCTTTTGATCAAGTATCCGAGTTCAACAGAGGAGTGATAGTGGCCTACCGAGATTGTGGATTATCTTTCAGGGCAATCACCAGTCATGTTGGACGAAACAAAACAACTGTAATGGGAACAGATGCCTCTTTTGGGGGAAGAACAAACGCTGCAGTTCTTTATAATGAAGAGGCTGCAAAATATTACGATTTCACCAGCTTATACCCTTGGGTGAATAAATATTGCAAGTACCCCATTGAGCACCCTAAGATCATTACTAGTAGCTTTGATGATATTCATAATTTTTCTGGTATTGTCAAATGCAAAATACTACTAACCGCGTCAACTTTTGCATCCCGTTTTACTAGTTAAATGCCAAAATAAGTTGATGTTTCCTCTCTGTAGGACCTGTGCCAAAAATCTTACTGAAAACTGTCAGGACAGTGCAGATAAAAGATGCTTATCCGGAACTTGACCGGCCTAACCGAGGTTAAAGAAGGGATTAGGCTCGATCCTGATCAGATCGAATTGACCCCAGGGAGGGTGAGTGATGTAAATTTTTGGAGCAAGAGCCTTGATTTGGCTATACCGCGCTTAAAACTAGGGAGGCGCCAAGTGACAGAGTTAGCTTTGAACAGTTTTTGGGGAAGGTAGTGAAGTAGAAGCGAAAGAAAATGAAGTAGAGTTTATGAATTTTAAAAAAAGTTATGAGTTGCCATCGTTCTGGTATGCGTTTTAGTAAACAAATGGGTAGTAACAAAATAGATCGTATTTGTCCTTTTTCCTTTCCTCCAGGCGTGGGCACGTACCCAGGTTTGCAAAACCCTTACCCCTATAGTCCACGTCTGGCTACCACTCCAGCTGGCCACAACTCGGTGAGCTAGCCTGATCCCTGGTATTTCTCCTGCTATGATTTCTGTTGTAGTTAAAGATGGTCTGTATTATGTTGAGTTCACTGAAACACATGTTGGCCATGAGTGTGATTTAGGTCGTCCCCGTTTATCTAAGGAAGAGCGAGAGAGTATTGCATATCAGTTGAGTAATAAAAGGCCCATTCAAGAACTACTGAATTATATAAGAGAGCCAATAAGTGGTGAACTTTCCCGGTCACATTTGACACCAAGGAAAGATATTCTCGACATCCAGAAGCAATTTGGATTAGATCAGGTTTTTGACCCAGATGACAAAAGTGAGTGTTAGGCTCCCCAAAATCAGGGTCTGTGGTACGCTTTTATAACCCCAGGGTGTATTACAGGAAGGTAATTTAATGATAAAAGATTTCATGTTAGTGTTGTAATTTTACACATGGTGTCAATGAGTATGGTTTTGATTGATGTATTCTGTGTATGCTAGATGACAGACATGAGGGGTTTCCTGCAGCAATAATCCTCAGCAACAGAAAAGTTCAGGAGGCCCTCAGTGTTGCATTTAAATCCATTAGAAATTATGGGGTAAATATACAGCCTGAGGTATTCATGACTGATGCTGCAGATGCTTTTAATCTGGCTTGGCGTTCTGTGTTCGATATCCCAAAATACAAGTTACTGTGTTCTTGGCATGTTGATAGGAGTTGGCGTCGTAAACTAAAAGAGACAGATAAAAAGACTTTTCACTCTCTTATGTCAGATTTTGCTGCAAGTGCAGGTGAGCAGAGGTTTTTCAAGTATTTTTCAGAGTATTATAGGAAAAAAAAAGGAAAGTCGAAAAGTGGGCATATTGTTATCGCAAATGGTCTGGTGTGAACACAAACATGCATTTAAAACGCATGCATAGGACTAAAAAGTATATCTATTTGGGTGGATTACAGGTAAAGAGGCTTTAACACAATTTGTGCGAGACAAACGTTTTTATAGATTTATAAAGGACTACATAAAGGAAAGGTAATTTTTGAGATGGTGACCTCCAGGCAAAGACACTGGAACAGTGTGAATTTAGACTTGTCAAATGTGGTGCCCAGTAAGGATCTCAACAAATGGTATGTACAATCAGTCAGTGTAGAAGGTCAATTTTATGAGGCTAGAAGATACAACAGGTGTGGAACTAAGCCTTGTTCTATGCAATGTGAGTTCTGTAACAGTTGTTTGGATGATTTTACATGCACGCGAATAGACAATTCCATTAAGTGTAACATGTGCAAGTACATTTATTTGGTTTGTAGATCTAACAATCTCTATCTTTGTCTGATGTTGAGTGAAATTCAATGAGATAGGTGTTCATATGGGTGAAATGGCAACATTCCAAAATTGTCACAATGTAAGTGATTGAAAAAACACTTGTCACAGTACATAGATAAATTTTCAAATTATATGGAGTCATATATTTCTAAAGAGGAGTGTACCAAGTTAGGTTGTTTTCAGTGGTAGATGTTTCGTTCTCTGGTATTCTGTTGCGTAAAAGAGGGATCAGAAATAATTTATCTGCAAGCAAGGTGTTGGTTAAGACCCTGCTAATAAAAAGATATCTAGGCATACGGAAGATTTCTACGGAAGAAAAAAAAACTTAAGCGTGCAGCAAGAGTGAGTAAACCAACAAGAATGGAGTCTCTTAAAATAGTTTTCCTTAGCTTGATCCATTTTATGAAATTGTTCGTCATAGCCATCACGTGGCTATCACAGTGATATCCCACCCCCCAACAAAGGGATCAGGACACCTCCATCCAATTCATTTCTGTAGTAATTTTGTAGTTCTTCGACTTTAAAAATTCTGTAGCGGAATTGGCCAAGTCCGCAGTCTTCAAACTGCAGTTTTTCTTTAAATTTTCAGCAGTTTATTTTTAGCTAGGACACCCCTAGTAGTTGTCTCAAAGCACGATGGCATAGTTCGTATTTGCACAGATTTTACGGTTTCAATCAAAAATCAGCTTCCAAATGCCAGACACCCAATTCCTAGAATTGAGGACATTTTCAATAAATTACGTGATGGAAAATATTACTGTACGCTCGACAATCATAAAGCTTATTTACATTTGAAAGTCGATGATAAAAGTGCAAAATATCAGACTCTTTCTACTCATAGAGGTACATACTTAGCAAAAAGATTATTTTTCGGAATAAAAACTGCAGTAAATGAATTCCATAAATTTATTGATCAGTTTGTCCAAGATTTGGATGGAACTATTGCCAGCAACGTTTGATTAGAGTATTAGAAAAATTACGGGAATTTAATTTGCATCTAAACCTTAACAAATGCAGATTTTTCGAGAAAAAAAGCTCAATATTTAGGACCGTCCTAAATAACAATTTTTCGAGAAAAAAATCAGTAATTGAAAATTTGTTAAGGGGTTCTGGGTGTGTTTCACCGAACGTATCACCTATGGTCTTTACCCCCACCCCAACAGAATGAAAAGAACCCCTGAGGTAGGTATACTGACATCGAAAACATGTACAGGGGTTAACATCAGACTGATATTTGGCATAACAATATGAAGTCAAAAATCTCGCCAGTGATACGTTTGTAAAAGTGGGTTGATTGATTGAATGTAGGGTTTAATGGCACAAGGTCCAAGGAAGGAAATGCTGCGCCAAACAAACGGTTTTAAAATAAAGGTAAATGTATATTACAGATTTTCCTCATTAAAAGTCACACGGAATTTATAAAACTAGATACAACGTGACAGAGGTATTCAAAAGTGAGTAAAATCAGATAAAATGTAAACGTAGTAAAGCATTATAAAACAGTTGCATTCAAAGAAGAATAAAATCAAATAAAATTGTGAATAGGATAAAACAGTTATATGCGGTATAAAAGACCAATAGCGGGTAGAAACGCAAAAATGTTAAGATGATGAGAGTCACCTAACAAATCCTGAAGAGTTAAAATAGAACTACCAAAAAAGATTAGACGATGACGGTTAAAACATGGGCAGATGATTAAAATATGATGAATAGTGAGTAAAACTTTACAGGTGTTGCATTGGGGAGGAGGTTCCCCGAATAACAAATGTACGTGGGTCAGCCGAGTGTGGCCGATTCGGAGACGGTTTAATTTTATATCTGCATGCCGCAGACTCAGTACAGGATAAGGGTTAAAATCTGTTTTTATTGAGTGCAACTTGTTATAAATTTTTAGATCTCATTGTTGTTGCCAAACAGATGTGATGAACTGTCGAACATAAGTTTTTGTGTCCGAGAAAGGTACAGATAGAGTTAAAACAGAGGTAGCAGATTTTGCAGCCGAATCAGCCAAGTCGTTCCCTGGAATACCGACGTGACTCGGCACCCAACAGAATAAAATATGAAATCTATTTTTGTGAAGGGTTATCAACAAGTGATTAATAAAACATAAAATCGGATGACAATCACTGTTAAAATTTTCCAACTGCCTCAAACACTCATACTGTCGGAGTATATGCAATATTTCCTTCTAGAACGAGTGGAAATCAGCCGCAGTGCCAAGAGGATGGCAGCAGCTTCAGCAGTAAAGACGGAGCAAATACTTGGGATTCTGTAGCTATAGGTATCATCAGCGATAATGACGCCACAGCCTACATAACCCGCAGATTTTGATCCGTCAGTAAACACAGGTACATACTCTGAATATTGGTGACGATGAGAAATGAATAGTTGCTGGTAGATAATGGGTGCAACATTAGATTTATTATACATCATAAAAGGGGAATAAAATTGATATGGTATAATGTTCCATGGAGGTATGAGAAGATGATCGACTGATTGCGATGGTGATTTGCAAATGTCAGAAGTTTGAATGAGTAAACGCATGCGAGCATGAAATGGACGGACGTGAGAAGATCTAGCTGCATATAATCTCTCCAAGCTTGATGAAATTACATAATGCTTTAGTGGATGATATCTAGAGGACATGATACGAAAAGTAATAACTGAGAGATAGCTTCATGCGATGCAAATCTAATGGTATTTGATTGCAGACAACGTATAAACTTTCAACGGGGGATGTACGAAAAGCTCCCGAACAAATGCGAAGAGCTGCATGGTGTACGGTATCTAAGATACGTAGATTGGAGGCGGTTGCAGAGCCATAAACTGCACATGCATAGTTAAGCAGTGAAAGTATCAGCGCTTGATATATGCGTAGCAGGGCTAAGCGATCAGCTCCCCACAATATATTACTCAGTACACGCAAAATGTTCAGTTTCTGTTCGCATTGTTTACGTAATAGCCTGATATGAGGTTTAAAAGTCAGCTTACTGTCGAAAATGACTCCTAAAAATTTCGTGTGTGGCACGACTGGTATATTAATGTTTCGGATGGAGGTGTCAGGGTCATTATGAAGCGAGCGTTTACGGCAGAAATGGATACAGCAACTTTTAGATGGTGAAAGCGTGTGACCATTCTGATCACACCAGTTAAGATCTTGTTCACAGCTAATTGCAGCTGTCGCTCGATGACTCTCATGTCGGATCCTGAACACGAGATGTGTAGATCATCGACATAGAGAGAGCCAGAGACAGTAGGGGGCAAGAAGTTTAAAACTGGTGAAATATGCATGATGAATAATGTGACACTTAAAACGCTGCCTTGTGGGACACCTTCCGCTTGAACGCAAAGATCAGAAAATGTAGATCCTAGTTTAACACGAAAATAACGCCTCAGCAAGAAATGTTTGATGAAAATTGGCAAATGACCCCGGAGTCCAATGTCAAACAGTGTCTGGAGAATTCCATAACGCCAAGTCCGATCGTATGCTTTCTCAATATCAAAAAAGACAGAGACAAGATGATTCCGCCGGACAAAGGCGTTACGAATTCTGGATTCCAGTTCAATAATATTGTCTAAACTTGACGGCCCTTACGGATGCCACTTTGAAAATCTGGTATGACACGCTTTTTTTCGATGTAAGACACAAGTCCATTTGCCAGGAAGACATTTATTCAAAATGTTCTCTACAATGTGATTCGTGTTTAGCATGGTACCATATTTTCTGTGCCGGTTTTAAGTCCACTCCTAGAAGCAAAGAATGGTTTTGTAACGGTTGTTGTTACAATAAAACAAATGGTTAAAATTTTAATTTTGTTTTGTCATTACAAATTATGCCTGAAAACTCCTTTTTTCTTCTCTCTGCTTTCCCCCCTTTTCAGAGGAAAACTGGATGATTAGAGCAGAGAATAAAATTTCTTCTTGATAGGCTAGAAAGACATTACTTCCGATACATTCCCCCCCCCCGCTGAATTGAATGAAACCAATCACCAATATGATCGAACTAATACTCTAAAATTTAAAAGGGTTTCATGCACAAAAAGTACAATTCTGTATTTGTAGCGATTTAAGCAGTTGGCATGGCTATCTAAACAAGTGAGGGTTTGTTTCCTATCTATATTTTTATGTTTAATCGAATGAAGTTATTCAGACTATAGAAAGAACAGTTCAAAATTTGCAAGTATTTTCACGTATAAAAAGTATTATACTTTTCAAGTGCACTTTTTGTTGCGCTATGTAGGGGCCCATCTGAAAATATAAGATAAATTTTTTTTTTTATGAAATATCACATCCTAAATTGAATGACATAGAATTTGAAATCAATGGCATAATTAGTTTTAAAGGTTTTTTTTTTTCATAATAAATACGATTAAAAAATTATACATTAGATACAAAAAAAAAAAAAAACACATCGCAACTTTTAAAATACTAACCCCTTTGATTCTTTTTTTGAGCTCAGTCACTATTTTATGAAGACACTATATTACTCAGTCACTATATTATGAAAACAAAAGACACTATTTTATGAAGACTCAAACATTCCTTATTAGAAATATTAAACCAAAGATTAAAAAACTAAAAACAAGTATATAATGTCTTGAAGCTTGATAAGTCGATTCATTTCTTAAATGAAAAAAGTACAAATATAAAACTGCCTTTTTTTCCTTTCTTTTGTTATAAAATGATAATGGACGTGTCGATTTTCGGTAGAATATTGTCAAGTGTCGATGTTCTGGTAGATTTTTTTAGATGGTACCGACATTCTTAGTAAATTTCTGGAAGATGCCGTTTTGATTCATTTTTGTGAAGGTTCCAAGGAACGGTACCAAAATTGATCTGAATTAGTCCCTGCATGTACACTAGAAAGACTAAAAATTCAAAGTAAAATTTTAAGAATTGAGAATAGTATCACTAACACTCACTTTAGTGTCAAAATTTTATTTCAGGTTCAAGCGTTAGGTCTGGTATCCGCTTACGTAAACTGTGAAGACACAAGGCGGTGGATTCGGCGGTTATCAGCCCTTCCTCTTGTACCTATCCACCAGATAGGGGATAACTTCATGACGATTACAAGCGATGCTCCAACAAGCCGCCAAATTAACAATTTTACAGCGTACATGAAAATTACACGGGTAGATGCTGGTGCTCAGTTTAGTCCGCAAGTCATGCAGCAGATTTTATAAGTGATACAGCTTCTTAACTATGTGTGCAATTCTATTTATTATTCCAAATAAAAAGCAATTTCAGTTACTTCTTAATTTTTATACAAATAATTTGTTGAATAATTTAAAATTTAGATTAGATTCAAAAAAAAAAAAAACCTCATGAAATTGCATCAATTTAAAGTGAAAAGTTCTGTTATTCATTTGAAAAATGTTTCAGGAAAAACATTTAAATGCTGAATTTATTTATAATTTTTTTTTTTTTTTTTTTTTTACAAATAATTTTATACGTACTTTAATTTTTTTATTAATGAATTTCTTAAAACTGCAGTTTATTTGAATAAGATAACCACGCACACACAGAAAAAAATTCTGAAATTTTTCAGGCTGATTTTATTGAATCTCCCTCAATCTTGTATCAAATGACTTTAATTTACAATTTTAACATTCTGAAACACAGTATGATACAAAATGAAATAAACAATTATAAAGACATAAAATTAAACATTTGTTTTTTTAAAATAAAAATTATTGCAAGTATAATTTTTTTTAAAAATCAACATTTTTCAGGTACTACAAACATATGTTTATTTACTTATATTAGTATTTGATTTTAATACTCTGACTTTTCAAAATAGTGAAATTTTGTTAAACTCTTTTTTTTTTAATTTAGGTAACAAATTTCTTACAGGTTAAAAATACAATGATCATCTTAGAATGTCCCAAAAAGAACTATATTCAATTGAAGAAAAATATTATATTGCATTTTAGATTTAAGTACTACAATATATTCCACCATTATTTAGATATACCTCGTTTTTAACAGTGTTTTATTTTGTAGGCACATTTGGAATCAGTTCGACAATCGTGACAATGTACGGACAAACAACCATGTTGAGGGGTGGCACTCCAAATTAAGCCGTAGATGAGTGCCATCAAATCCAAATGTCTATACGTTCATAGACATGACAAAGAAGTTTAAATAGTGTTTAATCATCGTACAGTTTAAATAGTGTTTAATCATATCTTATGATGTTTTTTAATTTTATTTCATGTTACATACATAATAAATTTTATATTTCTGCTCTTGTAAGTATTAGAATCATAAACAGTAAAATAAAATACGAAGATAACTTCTTACATGCAAAAAATTATAGTTTGAACCACATATAAATTTATTTTCTGAATGGGTTGATGGTATAATACTTAAGTAGCATCAAAAAGTGTTACACAAACAAATATGTTTACACTGTTGCCAAAAAAACTTTATACTAAAGATACCTCATTTCTCTTTATACTAAAAAAATGCACTAAGCAAAATGGGTTTATAAATAGATATAAAAAATAATTATAACTCTTGAACTTATCTCCGTCTTTAAATAAATTAGTTAACACATTTTAAATAAACCATAAACCATAATCGTACAATTGCACCCTGGTCTTGATAACATATTTAGGGTAGTAACTCTAAAAACCTCCGATGGGACTTATAAACGTAATGTCACAAAATTATGTTTTTTGTTTTGTAAAACGTGTTATTGTGTATAAAGTTATTTGTATTCTTAAAAAGCTTAATTTTTTACATATATATTTAAATTTTGTTTATTCAAGCACTGCTGAAATACTATTTCAAGGTGGGCGGCATGTTCCATCACTAATATTCCTCAATTCAAATTAACGCCAATAGATGGCGTTGAAATATTTCATAAAGACAACATGTTCTGATTTTGCTGTTGTTCTTTGAGTCCTGCCACCCTGTGTTCACCTATAGAAGGTAAACCCCTTGAGGGGGAATGATTGATGGAGTAGGCGGAGGTATTCTATTCAATTATAAGATTCTAATTTAGTGAAATGTAAAAAAAGTACAATTAAGCAAATAAATATATAATATTAATAAAAATATTAGTAAGATAGATATAAAAATTCTTGAAACTTTTAGAGCTGTTAAAAAAAAATTCTTACCAGGTACAAGAGTTGGGACTGGTATCCCATTTCCAGGGACTAATATAGGGGATAAGGACATTTAACTTTCCCGGGGGGGGGGGGTTTAGAAAAGCAACACGCTTTTGACAGACCGGTTTTACGCACAAAAAGTGGCGTTCGCGTCGTCGTAGTGATTATTTTCTGACATCCCCGCCGTACCTTTGCATTGCGCGTAATCAGTGTTGATCATTAAAAAGCAATTTAATTTAAATTCTAAAACTTTTTCATTTCCGTAAACCAGTATATTATTTTGTATATTGCTTAAAGATGTCTATTCATTACTCATAATTTATTTGTTTGTTTATTGAAGCTTTAAAAGCAGAGATCATTCAGATTACGAGCAATTATATACTATAGTTTCGGTTTTGTTTAGTTTTGGTTTTCAGAACTTAGATTAATTAAAACCGAAGGAAGGGTATTTACTTATCCAACCATAGTTATTAGTTTGAAGCGTCTGGTTCTATTATAACTGAAGTATAGATGCTTATATTAGCATTTTTTTTTATATTTAAAAATATGATTTAACAGAAGGAGTTCGAAACTAAAATCCTTTGAATTTTATAAGTTTACTATTATTGCTTTAAAATCGTAATAATTAACAATGCACATCAATGACACATTTTTTTAAAGCCATGCAACTGTAAATTTGTTAAAATTTCCGATGAGAATTAAAAATAAAAATCTTTTTCATAAAAATAATTATTCGTAGTATTTATTATGAACTCGATTGTATTATCTATTAATTTCCGATCTTTAGTAATGCTTTTGCACAAATAATTATAATATATATATATATATATATATATATATATATATATATATATATATCAGTATCAAAATCTCCCAATTCATTACTTAATGTCCGCGTAAGACTATGTACCTTGCTAATTAATTGCCCACAATCAAATGCTCTTCATTTTGTTTTGATTTACAAGGAATATAGATAAAATAATTCATAATTTATGTAAATATTTAAACATTTCTTTAAAAAAACATTCATAAAGGCAGCAAACAATCATATTTTGCGTTACACGTAAAGGGAAACCACGAAAATATCTTTCAGATTGCTTGACACTTAAGGAGTTCCAGCGAAATGCTCAGTAATCGTATTGAATTTTTTTTATATAAAAAATAATTTTTTTAGCGTCTTTGACAGACAGTCAATTATTTCGGTGAATATAGCGAGATGCTCTTCATATTTTTTGTAATTTTTAACTCATTCCAAAAATCAAAGTAACGTGCAATTTAAATATCGACGTAAAACAATGTTTATAAAAGTTATAAAAATAATTTATTTTAACCAAGATTAAGTTGAAATTAAAGTAATAAAATTTTGCGTTACACGCAAAGGAAAACCTAGAAAATGTTTTTCAGATTGCTTGGCGGTAATAGGATTTCAACTAAATGTTCATCTTTATCTCAATGAAATTATTTTTTTATAAGCAGCCATTTTTTATTATTAATCAGGCCTAGCCGTTGTGGTTCAGAAGATCAGGAGTCTCCTTGAAGTCAGGCTAACCGTGGGATGTTTTCCTCAAAATGTAACGTAAATGCGGGCTAGTTCCATCAAGAAGTCCAATATGGAGGCAAATTTCTCTCAATACTTTATAAAGGACTTTCCCTGTCTTTTGGATATGATTTAAAATTGAATTTACGGAGTTAAACATGAGTAGGCGTAAGCACATAATTAGGTCGGCTGTTCGACGACGGTTATAAAATTATGAAATAGATAAGGTATCAACTTGCTGAATATAAACGAAAAGCTCTTCTTTTTAACTCAACCAGTAAAACAAAATAAGCCACAATTTAAGTATCGAATTACAATTATATACTTATGAAAGTTATAAAAATAACCTGTTTTAAATAAATTTAAATTATCAAATTTTGCGTTACATGCGTTACACTACAAATGCGTTTATTATAACTACAAATGCGTTTTTCAGATTGTTTTTATCGGTAATAGGTATTCCAGCTAAATGTTCATTATCTAAAAGAAGTTATTTTTAAATAATCAATAATTTTTTTTCTTCCCATCCTTGATAGATGGCTTAACATCTTTGTGAATATAAGGAAACGTCCTTATTATTTTTAATTCAACCCAGAAATCAAAATTACTCATAAGTTACTTGGAGTACAATCATAATCATTAAAGTTATGAAAATAACTTATTTCAATTAAGACTAAATAGAAATAATCAAATTTTGCGCAAAACCGCAAAAAAGTCTTTTAGATTGCTGAACGGTAATAGGATTCTAGCTAAATGTTCATTATCGCAATGAATTATTTTTTCAACAATTAATTTTTTTTATCATCCTTGAGAGACTAATTGTCATATTAGTTGATGTTGTAAAACACTTTTTACTTTTAACACGACCCAGAAATCAAAGTACCTTGCAATTTAAATATCAGAGTAAAATCATGTTTATAAAAGCTTTTGTAGTAACCTATATTGTATTTAATATTAAATTAAAATTTAGACAAATCAAATGTTGCGTTAAATGCAAGGAAAACCACGAAAAAATCTTTTAGATAACTGAACAATAATAACGTTACAGCTGTATGTTCATTATCGCAATTAATTATTTTTTTAACCATTAATTTTCTTATCATCCTTGACAGACAAATTGTCATCTTAGTGGATGTTGTGAAATACTTTTCTTATATTTTTAACTTTTAACACGACCCAGATATCAAAGTAACTTGCAATTTAAATATCAGAGTAAAATCATGTTTATAAAAGCTTTTGTAGTAACCTATATATTATTTAAAATTAAATTAAAATTTAGACAAATCAAATGTTGCGTTAAATGCAAAGGAAAACCACGAAAAAGTCTTTTAGATAACTGAACAATAATAACATTACAGCTGTATGTTCATTATCTCAATGAATTATTTTTTTAACCATTAATTTTTTTATCATCCTTGACAGACAATTTGTCATCTTAGTGGATGTTGTGAAATACTTTTCTTATATTTTTAACTTTTAACATGACCCAGGTTTCAAAGTACCTTGTTATTGAAATAGAGGAGTAAAATCGTACTTTGAAAAACTTTTTGAATGAAAATAATTAGAATTTCCATTACACACAAATGAAAACCAAGAAAACGCTTTACTAGCAAACTAATTGTACGCTAACAGGCTAGCTTGGAATGTTTACTAAAATGTTCTTTATTTTATTTATTTTTTGTAAGTACATAAATTGTGTGTTTTATTTTATTTCAAATATTTGAATTTCAGAATGATATAAAGAATTAAATTTTAAAAACATATTAGTTTTTTTTTTATAAATCTTTAAAAAAATTTGTCATAAAATTTGCGAATTTCAGATTTTTCTGGCAAAGAGACTGAATGTTATCAATTATTATTAATCATTACAACTTATAAAAATCAAATAAAAAAAAGAACAAATTATGTACAGCTGCAATAAACAAGCACCGCAGTTCACTAGAGGGCGTGGATATAGAGTACAAACTAGTTATTAGACCAGTGATGTCAACGTTCACCGTGACGTCCGTTTGGTCGAGTGATGGCAATGCCTTTTGTACCCATGAGCCAGGTGGATGAGGCATTTCTGATATCAGTTGGAGAAGTAACCTGGATAGCTCCCATTACATCATTTAAAATAGAAATTTTCAAAAGATGTCTGTTTTATATTTGAGGAAACTTATGAAAAGTGTTTTATATAAAATGATGAATGAAATATAAATAGTTTCAGTTGCATATACTGTAATGTAATTTAATGTACAGTCCGAAAAAGAAAAGAAAAGAACGAATCACCCTGAATAACTTTTGTTCTAATGATCGGTTTTTCACGAACTAAGTGTCAATCTTAATGGTTCCTGAGGGTGATTTCAAATATGCTAATTAATTAGGGCTAACTATTAATTAAGAATGGTGCAACAAAGGATACGACAGAAATATCCTAAAGCTATATTCTTTCACTGTGTTTCTCACAGACTAAATTTAGTCGTCAATGTCTTGAGTAACCTAGCGGAGGTACGAAACACCATTGGTACAATAAAAACGGTCATTAATTTTTTTAGATATTCAGCATATACGGAGGAAAAAAGCATCAAATATTCCAATGTTGTGTGACACAAGATGGACTGAAAAATATAAATGTATTAAACAATTCTCCAAACATCTTAAAAGAATCTAAGTTTTGATGAAGAAGTTAATCAAGAAACAAGATCCTAAGTTCATCAGTTAGACTTAGCAACTTCTTGCGTGGTTTTCGTAATATGTTTAACAATTATTTCTAGATATTCAGCATATTTGGAACCAGTAGTTAATAAAATGCAATCAGTTGATTGTGACCTACATGCAGTACACAGGTATATAAAAAATGATTTGCTGGAAGTTTTTAAAAAAACATAGGGCTGAAGCAGATGAGAATGGGACCATAAATGGGTCTTGTGTAACTTGGGTTAACTGTCTTCTCTTACTAGTTTATTATCTTATAATTAAAATCTAAATAAAAACAATTATGTACTTTTTTTATAAGTTTCACAGTGATTTGATACATGAAGCCATACTAAGAGTTTTGCCTATTGAGAATTTCAGCAAATTCCATTTAAATTAGTTCCTTAGATTACATTGTTTCATTTACTTAAATAAGTTTAGTTACTTATTCTAATGCTGTTTTCCATTTTAAAATTTGTCACCAATTAATTATTTCCACAGTTCTGCCATATGGCGGCAGATTGATTGGTTCATTTTAGCATTATTATGTAGTTTACTTGTGTTTTATTAAGATTATTATGATATGTAATTTTTATCGAACATCAATTTATAAAAATATACATGAATTTAGAGTTCCAATTACCACAGTCTAAATGCCAAACATTTTTAAACTTAACTTGAAACTTTCTATGCTACTTTAATTTATAATTTTTTTCTTGTTTGCTACTTGTTATTTACATTTAAAGCAGTGCATACATTGCTGTTAGAGGCCAAGTATGTTGAGAGCCTTATAGCCTGTATGTATGAATGCTAAAGATTTCAGGTCACTTAATATAAACACAAAGTAATGTTTTTACATAGGATTAAAAGCTTTTTTTGTAGGGTTTTCATTTTATAAGTTAAATTAATTGTGTGTGCCCATATTTACTGACACTATGGGAAACAGATTTTGACAATTATAAAAATGTACCAAATCCTGCATTAAAGCTTACATGCGATTTTAAGAAAAATATTAGTTAATGAAACCTTAAAAATTATAGAGGGATAAAAGAAATATAATATATCAGAGCTCATTTTAAGCAGGGTAAACAGGGCGCAGCACCCTACTGCCCTTTTAGTCAAAAGAATCCACCCTGTTGCCCCTGAAGTAAATAAGTGCCCTAATGTAATAGACTCCATACCCTTTCGTTCCTCAACCCTTTATTTTTCTCCCAAACTCTACAGTGGATTTCTTAAACTTTTGCTATTTTCAACTCTTTTTATTTAGTTTGTTGTTGCTGCGAATACATGGATTTATATGGGGAAGGAAAAATAGACATCACACCCCTTTGTTGCACTTGTCTTTGAAAGTTTGCAGTTACTTCCACTATCATTAAATCATAACTACAGACACTTAAAAACATACATTTATTATTTTATTAATATATGCATGCATTTTAAATAAATTACTAAGCTAATTAGCTCATTAACTCAATATATATGTTAATTTATTAATAAAAATTAGTAATTAATATGATTGCTTTGCTACACTCACATTAAAGAGTTCAGGGGCAAAATTGTGTAGCAACCAATATATATACATGACTTATTACTGGTACCTATTTTTAAAATATTCTTTTTTAACTACATATTATGACGAAAAAAACTTAGAAAGCATATCTAATTTCTAAAAAAAAATATTATTATGAGGCATGTTTTTCTTCTGTGAATCAGATGAAGAAAATCTCGTCCCCCTCTACCAAAGAAAAGTTGGCACTCCACTGTATGAAAATTTGTGCCCCCCCGATGGTCGACGTGAGAGTTATCTTAAAATCAGAAGTTTATTGGAACGAGAGTTAGGTTTTCTTATTTATAGCGTTGCCTACTATTTTTTTGGTTATTGTTGCTCATGCAATGGAGAACGTATTTGAAAGCGTAGCTATTGTAGTGGATATGCTAGTAAAAGATTTGGAAAACCTTAAAAAAAAGAGTAAAATGTGGGTTCGAAAATGGATTGATCGCAGAGCTGCTTTTGGAGCTTCTACTCATTTTCTGTCTGAAGTAAGAGCTGAAGATCCTAAAACTTTTAAAAATCATTTACGTCTGAAACCGGAACAATTTGACGAACTTTTGAAGCGAGTTGAACCGTTGATAAGGAAGGAGGATACAAGTATGAGAAAAGCTCTTCCATCGTTTGTAAAATTACAAATCACATTGAGGTATTTAGCTTCTGGTGATAATTTCTCAAGTCTTGAAGCCCTTTACAGAGTGCCCAAAAGCACAATATCGAAGTTCCTCCCGTCGGTTCTTGATGCAATTTACGAAGCACTAAAAGACTGTTTAGTGGTAAATATATATATATTTTATTTTTCCTTGATTAGAATTGATTTTAAGAGTCAAATTGCATGATCTATGATTTATATTTATTTTATTTTATTTGCATATAGTTCTGTCATAGTTCTTTGGTTTATAAATTCCAAAATCAATAATATTCTGCTCTAATTTTGTTTGGAATGTGCATAATTTTCCCAACATTGGAATAAAATTGCACCTGCATTGGAATAAAATTGCACCTGCATACCTGCATTGCACCAAGATCAGCCGGTTGCACATAAAGTTGAAGGTTTATGGATTGTTTGAGTTTCAATTCGAATTGAAAACTTCTTATTTAGAACTGCAACTTGGAATAAAATTAGAATATCCACTTCTGTTCGCATTATCAGGGTCAATATAAATAAAAATGAAATTTATGAGGTTCGGTAGAGTTCTAAAAATTTTGAGTTTGTTAAAGAAAAATAGCGCTTCTAAGGTTTTTTTTCTTCCTCTTCTCAGGAACAAAAATCTTTCCCAAAGAATAACCTAAAACAAGTGAGAGACCTAAAATATGCACTAAATACAAAACCATATTTATTCTTTTATTAGGAAAAGCAATTAAATAAAAATTATTCGTTGAGGCAATCCATTGCCTTTTCTAATATGTTTTGATTGACTCGTCGTTGGCGAATAAGTTGAAGTATATCGACTTGCAACTGTAAGGCATCATCCAAAGGAAGTTGCCGCAGTTGACTCGCAACATTTCTTCCAAAGTGCGAAAATTCATCCACAGGCTCTTTTTCCTTCATCTCCTCACGGGCCTCGTCTGAAATTCCTTGTAAAAGAGATATGGCCTTATCCATGTGGTCAGGGACTTTTTTGGGTTTTTTCTGTATTGGTGTGGCAGTTAATTCTTCTTCATCTTCCTGTTCAGCATTCTAAATATGTATAGATATTTGTGTTTTTACTTATGCATTAGGAAAATCAATATTGACTATACGCTTATAACAAACTGTTTAGACAATACGCAAAATCTTCACTCACTGAGTCACTATCAATAACTCTCTCTTTCCATAAAATTGCAAAACTAAAATATGGAATTTATAAGATTCGTTGAAAAACCTAAGAGTTTAATTTCGACAATTTTAATTATAGGATAATTAACAGTAATGCAGAATAACTCACTACCGCCAGGTGTTAGCCGCGAATTGATTGATTGATTGAATGTAGAGTTTAATGGCACAAAATCCAAATGTGGACATGCTGCGCCAAACAATATGTTTATACATGTCAAAATTGAAGTGCATACTTATTTTCCTAAATATAATTAAAAATTGATAAAATCATATACAAACAATCAACGGTAATATTGAAATAAAATCACGTCAAAGTTAAAACACAGAAAAATAGTATAAAAGTAAGAATATCCTTCTAAAAATGAATAAATTCATGAACAGAATAAACTTATATACAATTTAAAATGCCAATAGCACGTAAAAATGCAAAAATGTTCGGATGATGAGAGTCACCTAACAAATCTCCCATAGATAAAATAGAACTGCCAAAAAAGGCAAGACGATGTCTGTTAAAATACGGGCAAGTGATTAAAATATGGTGAATCGAAAGTAAAACATCACAAGTGTTGCATTGAGGAGGTGGTTCACCAAACAACAAATGTAGATGGGTCAGTCTGGTGTGTCCGATTCGCAGACGGATAAGCTTAACATCTGCACTACGTAGTCGCAACACAGGGAAGGGTTCCAAATTTGACTTATGAGCGTGCAACTTATTATTCACTTGGTTATCCCACTGCTGCTGCCATAAAGATTTTATATACTTTTTAATATGTATTTTTACATCTGAGAATGGTATAGATAAATTTAAAGTAGTAGTAGCAGATCGCGCTGCTGTATCGGCTAAATCATTGCCTGGGATTCCAACGTGACTTGGAACCCAGCAAAATAAAATATCGAAACCATTTTTATGAAGATTAAATAGCAAATGCTGTATAAAACACAAAATGGGATGAGTTTCATTGTCAAAATGGTTGAGTTGGCGCAACACGCTCATACTATCTGAGTAAACGCAGTATTTTCTATTCAAACTAGCTGAAATAAGCCTTAATGCCAACAGAATTGCAACTGCCTCAGCGGTGAATACGGAACACATAGTTGGTATTTTATAACTGTAGGTGTCGTCAGCAATAACAATACCACAGCCTACATAGCCAGGACATTTTGAGCCATCTGTGAAAACCGGAACATGTTGACAATATTGATGACGATGAGCTTTGTATAGTTGCTGAAAAATGATAGGCGCAACATGAGATTTACTATGTACATCGAATGGAAAATGAAAATGATATTGTGAAACGTTCCAAGGTGGAATAAGCGAGTGATCGACACATTGTGTAGTTGAGTCACAGATATTGAATGATTGGTTGAGCGAGCATTAAAAGGGCGAACATGTGAGGGTCGAGCATCATAAATCCGCTCTAAACTTACTGGAAGTGTTTCACGTTTAAGAGGGTGTGATGTGGATGAGACTACGTGAAAATAATATGTTAGACTGAGCTGCATGCGTCTCAAATCTAGAGGCAATTGGTGACACACAGCATACAGGCTTTCAACTGGAGAAGTAAGAAATGCGCCGCTACATATACGCAAGGCAGTATGATGCACTGTATCCAACCTTTTAAGGTGAGAAGCTGAGGCAGTGCCATATACTGCACAAGCATAATCAATACGCGATAGAATAAGTGCTTGATATATCCGTAGTAAGGCAATACGATCTGCACCCCAATGCGTATTTGAAATGACGCGCAACATGTTCATAGTTTTCTCACAGCGTTTTCGCAACTGTCTAATATGAGGGCCAAATGTCAACTTCTTGTCGAAAATCACTCCCAAAAATTTAGCTTCTTCAACTACGGGTATAGCAATGTTATTAATATGTATGAAGGGATCATTATGCAGCCTGCGCAACCGACAAAAATGCATGCATGAACTTTTGGAGGGGGAAATTGTATGCCCGTTCTCATCACACCATTTGATGGTTTTATTCACAGCAAGTTGAAGTTGACGTTCAATCACTCGCATGTCAGATCCTGAGCATGAGACGTTGAGATCGTCAACGTATAGTGAACCAAAAACTGTAGGTGGTAAAATATGTAAGATGAGAGATACATGAACGATGAAAAGTATGACACTCAGAACGCTACCCTGTGGAACACCTTCAGATTGAATGTAGACATCAGAGAGTGTATTACCCAGTCTGACTCGAAAATACCTCTGTCTCAGAAAGTTTTCAATAAATGCAGGGAGATGACCTCGAAGACCCATGTTAAACAAAGCCTTTAGAATGCCGTAACGCCATGTTCGATCGTACGCCTTCTCAATATCAAAGAAGATAGAGATAAAATGACTACGTCGAACAAAAGCATTACGAATACGCGATTCCAAAGCAGCAATGTTGTCTATAGTCGATCTGCCCTTGCGAAATCCACTCTGAAAGTCGGGGATTAGATGTTTCCTCTCTAGATAATAGACAAGTCGAGAATTTACCATGCGCTCGAGAGTTTTGCAGAAGCAACTCGTCAGCGCAATCGGGCGATAGTTCATCGGATTTGTCGCATCCTTACCTGGCTTCAAGATAGGTATGACAATTGCCTCACGCCAATTAGTTGGAAATATCTGTTCTAACCATATTCGATTGAAAAGATCGAGAATATTGCGCAAGGAGACAGTATTCAAGTGGCGTAGCATGCAATACGTAATTCCATCGGGGCCAGGGCTTGTATTGGGAGATTTCGCAATTGCTCGTAGTAATTCTGTAAAAGTAAATGGTTGATTATACTGCAGTTGCTGTCGAGTCACAAAATTTAGTTTATTTTTTTCCGCAACGGGCTTATGGCTTTGAAACGCTCGGCTGTAACTGTCAGGACTGGAGACGGCAGCAAAAGCTTCACCTAGGATGTTACTCACATCTACAATATCTGAGTAAATAGTACCGTGTCTTTCAAACACCGGAAGATGGAATTCACGGTACATACCATTCGCCTTTTTAACTCTCGACCAGACTTGTCTGGGAGACGTTGTAGATGTGATAGATGAAACGTAACGCTTCCAAGACTCCCTTTGACTTTGGCGCCTTGTCCTACGAAAGAAAGCTCTAGCTCGTTTAAAAGTCACAAAATTAGTGTTTGTTGGATAGCGACGGAAGATGTTCCACAATCTCTGCTTCTCTTTGCGAGCCGCAGAGCAATCGGCATTTCAGCCATAGAAAATTTCAAAATACTTCCACTATCAGCGGCATCACCCACCACGGAGTCCTACATGGGGGATGCAAGTAACAAAAATGAGTAACTTGACACCGATGCTAACCAATAGCTATACGTCCGCGAGTCACCCCTGAAGCAGCCTCCACCCTTAACGAGGTGCCCAGTAAGTGACTCCGGACTTGACCCTAACCAACAGGTGACGTACGTGGCTAGCCGGTTGATACATACAGGCCAATATGCACCTCCCGTTTACCTGAAGCACGGGCCGAAGCAGTGTATTGGGGTACCAGGATGCCCCTCAACTGCCAGGATCCCGTTTTCCAGGGACACGGGTCTCCACGCATGGCAAACACGCGGGTGGTCTCTTCCCATCTGAGTCCGATACAACAGGGTGGTAATCGAACACAGACAAAAAGCCCTCACCAGTTAATGTGGTAACCACGACAAGGGGGAAGAGAAAGGAGAAAGTGAGAGAAAAGGGAGAGGAAACGGAAGGGAGGACAGATCACTAGGGTACCCCGGGGCGTGACTCCCTGTGTTTACCTAAAGAAGGTAAACCCCCTCAGGGGGTGTTAGCCGCGAAATAGCTGATTCCGGCTCTTATGATTTGAACAGCCAAGTATGTGGAACCGCAAGGCAGTTTGTACTTGAAGGAGGGCCAAATGGTTGCCATAGTCGGTTTGTGTATTATAAGCATATAGTCAGCCAGTATGTCAATGATGCTAGATAAACTCTATATCGCTCATGGGCTGCAATAGCGGCTCAACTCAAAAAATCAAGTTTTGAGAAAAGTGGGTTTAAAGTTTTCATTGATAAGTAAAATGCTTTCGTTTGCTTAAACAAAGATTACCTTTAGGTTGAACTATAAGTTGTGCTAGTATTGCTGCTGAAAGAATGTCTATTTTCATATTTATACCTGTTCTTAGTCCAAAACTCGTGTTTTTTTAGTTGTGCCACTATTGCAGCCCATGAGCGATATATAACAACATAACGCGTATAATATTTATGTTGTCACCGAACCCATGCCATTTCATCTTCACGTTGGGGATCAGCAATTTATGCAATTAAAAACAGAAACCAATATTCAATGCGCCTTAATATAAAATTTCTGTTTTGTAGTTGTCACGTAGGCAACTAAAATGAGCTATACATATGGCAAAAATGAAGGATTGAAAGTGAAAAATTCACACTAATGATCAAAGTTCAATATTTTTTATTTTAATTATGTTTATGAATTTACGTAGCTAACAATTTGGAACTGAATTGTAATTATCTATATTAGAATAAAGGACTTAAAACTGTTGTATCTCCAAACACTAAAATTTATAAATGTCATTATTGGGAAATTATGTGAATTATTTGCTCCAAATGTAATTTCCAAGACTGATTAAAAATTATATATATCAAACCGTAATGTATATAAATTGAATGCCATGTTTGTAAGTGAAAAGTTTACATAAGTTGTATATGTTATACATTTTAAGCCTTCCTTCTTACACACAAATTAGCTGCGCATGCTCAACAAATCGGAAACCAAAAATCGAAATACTAGATCAGTTGTGATTAGTCTATAAGTATTTGTTTAAAGAAAGTTACTTGTAAGTTATAAGCTACGCATTTCTCACTAATATGTATCTTAATATATTATCGTCAATCGACATAATTTTTTTCAGTTCATTTTTAGGCAATTTTTTTTTTAGTTATAATGGATACGAATACTTTTTATTTTATGCCCTCAAAGAGAGGAGGTAGAATTTTAATCTTTGAAGAGGAAATTTTCATCATCATGAAGAAAGTAGGGGAGACTACATACAATTTTGGAAATGTGCGTGCACTGCACGTGTAACTTTTTTAAAAACGATATCTTTCAGTCACGAGCCGTATACCGCAACCATTCTACAAGTGAAGGCAAATTAACAACTCGGAGTTTTAAAGAAAACTTAAAAACTAGAGCAAACCGTGGAAACTGGTACTCCCATACCAAAACTACACAAGTAAGTTTCTAATATTTTAATGATTCTAATGTTTTTGCGAAAGTCATTCAAAAGGCGAGAGCTGAAAATTTAGCAGTTTTTATGTATGTAGTTAAACTATGTAAATATATATATCGCCTTTGAATAATATAATTCTTTTTTTTGTAAAAATTCAAATTTAGTTTTAATTTCTTTGCAACTAAGCCAACTGTTTTTAGATATTTTAGTCCCATTAATGTTAGTTTTATATTTTGCACTTATATAATAAAATAAATAAATTAATGCAAAAAATAATTAACACATATTTTTATTTACTTTAATAGTGATTGTAAAATTTTAAATAGTAGAGTAACAATATTTTGCTGTAAACAATGCAATCTCGGAAATAATTTTCATACATAAAATAATTGAATTGTTTATGAAAAAAATTCACAACACGTATTTTTATTTATTCAAGCTAAAATTTTGAGATTGCAATTCATATTTCTCACAAATTTCGACAATAGAAATTACATTGTAAAATAATTTAAACAATTTTTAAATTTGCGTAGTGAGTGATTAAAATTACAAATAACTAAACAATTTTAAAATATTTATGTGCCAAATGTTTTGTGCCTTTCCTACATCTTGAGTGCTAATATCTTTTTACGTATCCATACTGTTAGAATGGATGTGTAAATAGATATATTTAAGTTGCGGAATATCTCATAACTAAAAGGGTAGGTGATATAAACAAATTGAATTTAATCTGAAATGGCAAGAAACTGTGAAGGTTTTTTTTTCCAATTGCAATTTTTTCATTACATGATTATAAACATCTACACTTAAAAATGCATAAATTATGTCTCCTACAATAATATGGGATAAATTCTATATATATAAATATTTTTAACCAAGCTTACTCATTGGGCTAGAATATATATTTTTTGTGTTGAAAATTAGATTGTTTTTTGTAATTATACAGTCAAAAGTTGTTCATTTCCATATTTATTTTTTGATAATAATTTTTTCCTTGCATGAAGAAAGCACTATATTGCATTTAGCTATTTTTTTAAAAGGTTATAATTTATAGCAAACAATTATTATTTAATTACAAAGAAAGCGTTACAATATAAATTATAAGTATACTCACTATAAAATAATATGGATTAACAAAGTAGAATGGAAATTTTTTTCCCATTTTAGTAGCATATAATACGTTATTTGTACAATATATATATTATTCCTGATTATTCAATAGCGATTTGTCAATGTTTAATTTTTACTTATTAAACATACCTCATTGTGGCATAAATATTCAAAAATCCAATTCTGATTTAAATAAATCATTTTAAAAGGTCTATAATGAGGTATTATTTAGTATAATATTTATGCATGCTTAGATTTCTTTTTCCTTGGAAACTTAACTTTTAAACTTATTCTAAGTTTAAAAAATTATGCTGGTATCTCATATAATTCGCATTTGCATGCGTTATTTTTCTTTAAACTGATTTGTACATGTTCCTGTATTTTTCTGAAATTTTAGTGAAGAAATCAGAAAGCTACCTCTGCCGAAGTAGCTGCCAATCTTCCATCATATGACTCGATAAAGCAATGTTTGTGTAAGGCCAGACATAAAGAAAGGCCTAAGCTTCCTCAGAGTTTACACGATTTGGTTTTGCCTGAAAAATGGCAGTATGTACAAGAGAAAAAATTTTTGATGGTGGACGACGGTTCAGGAAAGGACCGCCTATTGGTAAATATTAAAATTTATAAATCAATCACATTTTGTGAGCTATAAATAAATTAGAAAGTTTTTTTTTTCTTTAAATTTAGTTTAGGCGGAATGATTTTTGTAGATAATTATAAAGGAAAGAGAATTTGTTGATTGGATTATATTTTATTGTTCATATATGGAAGGGTATGAATGGAGAAATCAACAAAGTGTACATTTTATTAGCTTATATGAGTAAAATAATTATAATTAGAACTCAACTATACTAAAACTGTGCAATTCATTTTTTTTAACTGTTAGTAAAATATATCTTTTGTCACAGAGGGTTTCTGAATGCTTAGTAATAAAATTAGAGTTACACAATGAAATTTTTCTGCGTATATGATTTGTTTTTAATTGTTGGATATATTGTTTTTAATAGGATTCAAAAATAATTGCCGAAACAGAAAAGGGTTCTAATAAGACTAAAAATTTTTACAAATAACTTTTCGTAATGACAACCATTTGAAAATATGTACATTTACATAAGACGATCATCAAGTAATATCTAAAAACAAATGTTCCCTTAAAAACCGAGTAGTTATAATGTAATGTTTTCATTGCTGTAAATTTTGATGTTAAAGTAAATCAGCAGAGTAATTTTACATGTTCTTATGATATGGTTAACGTTTTTAAGTCAGCATAGTTTTACGCCATTTTGAAAAATATCTTCTGGCAGTAGCTACTTTTATAAACTTAGGTATTTTAGGCTTTCTCAAATAGATTTGATTTTTAAGTCATTTTTCATCCCACTGTAAATGATTCAAAAGTTTTAATTATGTGCAATTACTGAAATTTTAAAAAATATAATTGACTTGCTTTAAGCAACAAATAACATTTTGTTACAATATAATAATGAATTTTGCATTTTAAATTTATAAATTGTATAAATATAAACAAAAATATAAAATTAAAAAATTTTTTTCTTCAAGAAAAACTTTTTTTTTGTAGATAAGCAGTCCTGCTCCTGGTTTACGCCACAATTACAAGTACCAACAAAAAGCATTATATGCAATTTTAATTTGGCCTGTTAATAATATGTACTTTCATTGGAGGAAGCAATAACTATTGATAGGGTTGATAACTGAGAAATAATTTATTAATCATTAGAAAACATTTCAAGTGTAAATTTTCTTTAATCAACAGATAAAAACAATTATTCTTCATTTTTATAGAATATAAGAAATATTGTAAAAAAGGAGCTTTAAATTCTTAGGAGGCAATGTTTAAAAAATAAACATTTGTATGCATGGTGCATGCAATATTGCGCATCTGTAAAGCAAAATTGTAGGAAAAAGGCATTTTTGCCATATCAAGAATGAAGCCAATAAAAATATTCTTTATAATTGTATGCATGTGTCAGTAAAAAAAGTTTTTCTGCCAATAAACTGTGGATGGATGGGACGTTTAAGATTGTTCCTAGATTGTTTAGACAATTATATACTATCCATGCACAGTTTAGAGGCGAAATATTTCCACTAGTGTTTTGTCTCCTGCCCGACAATAAGAAAAATATGCACAGGAGGATGATTCAGAGCATTAAAGCCGAAGCCAGCAGACTTCAGTTGAGTATGAATCCTGAATCATGCCTCCTGGATTTTCAGCGTGGTGTTATGAACATCTTGGCAGAGGAGTTGCCAACTTCTTCGGTGAAAGGGTGTTTTTTTTCATTATACCCAGTTCATTTGGAGAAAAGTAAATAGAGGTATATCCACAAAGTAAGTTCCGTTTCTATTTCTATCCACAGCTACGCTGCGATCGCAGTTCCGAGTATGCTCGCCAGTTACTCTAACACAAGCGGAAGAAATGTACGCCATATTCAGATCGCTGCTGCCGATGTGTCCTTTGAAGTGCTTCTTTATGATGTCAGAATGCCGCCGCTTGTGAAATCAGATCTGTGATTCGTTTTTTAAATGCAAAGAAAGTTAAACCATGTGAAATTCATTGGCAAATCTGCGAGGTTTACCAACAAATTGCTATGAGTGATTCAATGGTTAGAGGATGAGTCAGACAGTTCAATGAAGGACGAGATCAAGTCCACGATGAAGAACGATGTGGACGCCCGTCTTTGGTTACTGATGAACTGGTTCATGCAGTTGAAGAGAATCTTAAGCAAAACAGTAAGTTTCAAATTAGTGCTCTCGTTAACGAATTTCCGAAAATCTCACGATCACTAATTCATGAAATTGTTACTGAAAAACTGAAATTCCGAAAACTTTGCTCACGTTGGATACCCAAATTTCTTACTGTACAACACAAAAAACAACGGCTGGGCAGAGCACTTCAGTTTTTGACACGCTACAATGAAGACGGTGATGATTTTCTTTTTCGGATAGTCACGAGGGATGAAACTTGGGTATCTTACGACAACCCAGAAACTAAACGGCAATCAATGGAATGGAGGCACACTTCGTCCCCAACGAAAGTTAAGCCTAAGCAAATCTTGACACCTCGAAAACTCATGTGCACCGTTTTTTGGGACAGCAAAGGCTTTTTGCTGATTCATTTCGTACCACGAGGCCAAACAATCAATGCACATGTTTACTACGAGACCATTACGAAATTGCGCCGTGCAATACAGAACAAGCGCCGAGGATTACTGTCAAAAGGTGTTATTTTACACGATAATGCCCGACCTCACACTGTGAACGTGACAAAATAACTCATACAGGAATTTGACTGGGACGTGTTTGATCATCCTCCGTACAGCCCTGACCTCGCTCCTAGTGACTTTCATCTCTTCTTACGCCTAAAATCCTTCCTTGGTGGTCAACACTTCAGCGATGATGACGAGCTGAAAGAACATGTTACCACATGGTTGAAAACAGAAGCGGCAACCTTCTATGAATTGAATTGAATGTTGGGTTTAATGGTACAAAGTCCACAGAAGGACATGCTGCGCCAAACAAACGGTTTTAAAATAAAATCCTAGGTTGAAGTATACTACAAGTTTTTCCCATCGAAAATCACACAGAATTTATAAAATTGAATACAACGAAACCAACGCATTCAAAAGAGAGTAAAACAAGATAAAACTTTAATGTAGTTAAGTATCATAAAACAGTTGCATTTAAAGCTGAATAAAATCACATAAAATTGTAAATAGGATAAAACAGTTATATACAGTATAAAAGACCAATTGCGCGTAAAAACGCAAAAATGTTAGGATGATGCGAGTCACCTAACAAATCCTGCAGTGTTAAAATAGAACTACCAAAAAAAATTAGACGATGACGGTTAAAACATGAGCAATAAAATGTGATGGATTGTGATTAAAACATCTTGACATTTTCTTCATTTGTAAACCTTTTATCTAGTAGTATAATAAAGGTGATTAGAGTTAAAAGTAAAATTATAAGTAATTATTAATTTAAATTATGCAGCGTATAATTCATTTAGAATTTTATGTTTTTGAGATATCAATGATTTAAATTTATCAAGACATTAAATTTTTGAAATACATCATTAATGATTTTACTCAAGAAATTTTCTGCATTTTTGAGTTGGCTCACAATCACCCCGGATTATTAGTTTTATGTTTATTTTTCACCTTTTATATAATTTTGAGATAAAATTGAGATATCATTTGAGTAAAAGGTTTCGGACAGAACGTTATAAACCATGGATTAAACCATTCTGTCCTAAACCCTGATCTAAATAGAATTAGAAAACACGCTAACAGCTGTTACCTGCCACGCAATAAATATTTTCTTACAAAATATGCCCAAAGGTTTGATTACTATCGAAATTTTAATTTAATAACAAAGCGTGTTTCATTTAAAAATCCTCCTGAAACATTTTTCATCCTTTAAAAAAAAAAATTTTTTTTTTCACCTATTTTTGTATTTAAAAGTCATTTAATGTTGACATTTATAACATTGTGTCATACTTTTACAAAAATAATTGAACTCAAATGTGACACCTAATAAAATTGCAAGGAAATATTTTACTTTCTTTTAGGTTCAGAGTCTGGTGGCTGAATACCGTGTTGATCCAACAACACGAAAATGGATCAGGCGTATAGCAGCTCTTCCTCTTGTGCCACCTGAGGAAGTTGGCAAGGCCTTTTTGCATCTAGAAGTGGAGGACCCTTCTCCAAATGTCAACACCCAAGATATGTACGAGTATCTACATTCCGTATACCTTGACGAGATGGACACACAAATTTGAAAAGTGAGCTCATGATCTATAAATATTTCTCCTATTTAGCAGAGTAAACTCGAGTATTTCTTTATATATTAGCAACATTTCATTTCATTTTGCTGAATTGTCTTGAAGTTAAAGCTCAGTATTTATTTTTAAAAAAAAATTGTATTTCTATATGGATAAAAATTTAGTTACAGAACAATTATTTAAATTGTTTTAGATTATATAATTAATTTTTATCATTAAACTTTGAATTGGCAGAGTGCTCTCTTGCAGAAAATGGCACTTTGTGTTTGAAAAGGCACTCATTGTGAAAATTATTCAAAATGTGTAGGGCTGTACATTAACAGAATTTAATTGTTAACAATTTTTAAAACACTAATTGCACTATTTCTTGTGCATATTTCAAAAAGTAATTCTCATTCATAATCAAAATAAGAAAAAATTCACAGTTCATAAAAAATAATTAAAGATAACTGAAATGCAATCCCCTTTTTTTTTCAAAGAAGTAACCTTAAAGAAAATGATTAATTGATAATGATGTTTTTTGGTAGTTTAAACTGAAAATTTATGAGAAAATAAGCATTAAAAAGTTCAATTCCACAATGAGGTAAACTAGATGATGAAATTTTTTTTCAGTTTTTTAATAAGCTATAGACTTTTAAATGAAAGGCTACATCATTAATAATGTTTAACCATGGTAAGTGAATCTCTAACAATTATAGTTTTTTGAAAAATCCACTCTAATAATAGAATGTAGAAGTCTAATTATAGAATGCAAAATAAAAATTTTACTTTTTAAATAAGAGTCTTAATGCAGTCTAAATTTTTCAAAAAGTAAAATTATAATTATTATCATAAATATAAAGCTTAAAAATTGTTCTAATGTTTTCAGAGAAATTTGGAATAACTTCCATAGCGGGACTTAAAGAACCAATAATCACGTTGAGGGATTCAAAATTGAACAAGAGGGTGCCATCCAACCACTTGAATATCTATGCCATGATTGAATTATTGCAAGATATTCAGGTGGAAAACGAAGGAAAGATGAACATGCTTATAGCTGGAAGAGCAATGCCTCCCAGACAAAAAAAAGTATAAGCAATTGAATCAGCAATTAACAAATCTGAAACTAGAACTAGTAATGGGAAGAAGAAGTCTGGAAGAATATCTTGACGCAGTTTCTCATATGATACATATAAAATGAAATGTAACAAAAAATTGCTCTTTTATAGTTTGTTTTTTATTTTAATTTTGTATATAGTTTTTTATATTGTATGTAATTATTTCTAAACAGTTTTGTATTTGAATGTAATTATTTGTAACATAGTGTTGTAAATAATTTTTAATTTTATATAATCGGAAACTAGATCTGTCTAAACATAATTTTAAATAGTGCAAAAATTTAATAGACTAGTTTTTATTTTTGATGTTACAACTTGTTTTTGTAATAAATAAAAAGTATCTTCCATGGTTATTTTTTAAGATCGGACAATAATTCCTGTTTGGATAAGTGTAATCACTGATCACACTAAATTCTTGTATAGTATTTTGCTTAGAAATATTAGAAGTAGAATTTATTCTGGGCATATCTTGCATTTGTAAACATTTCACCTAGTAGTATAATAAATGTAATTAGAGATAAGACTGAACTTATAAACAATTATACATTTAGATTACAATCCGTATAATTTATTTAGAATTTCATTTTTTGAAAATATCAAAGATTTAAAATTATATTATATTAATTTATTGAAATGCATTCCGATCCCGAAATTTTCCAGATTTTTGAGTCAGGCTCACAATTAACCCTGCAATAATAATTCTAATTGTATATGTAATAACTAAAAATGTAACAACTAAAATGAAATGTGTTTCTAGTAAAGGTTAATTTAGTTTATTCAAACAGTTCTTAGGTATAAGTCAAATTCACATAATAAGCAGTCATATTAGCTTAGACAGAGGATTAATTGTCATCAAATTTTTTTTTAAAGTGGTGGAATTTAATATGTTTCAAAAGATGTTCATTGCTCTTCCACCGACAGTAAGCCGAAACACTTCAAGTGCCCACAAGGTGAAACTTCATGGTGGTCCTTCAACCGAGTTAAAGCTCTTGGTGAGAAAGCATCAAGTCACTCCAAAATGAAAGCTCCCCTATAGTATTGTTGCTAAAATTCTGCCTGTCTATCAGCGATAAGCTTGTGACGACTAGTTGAAGCGCTGTACCTCAGGGCAAACACAAAATGCAACGAATGTTTGCATAGTGTGATATGGCAACTATGCTCAAAAGATGTGCTCGTCTCGAAACGTCGGCTAGAAATGGCTGTAACAAATGCCATTAGCCAGTATAATGTGGGAAGTGTGGCAACCGCAGCGATAAAATGCGGCGGGATGGATAAAGGAGCAGAGGGCCAAAGGATTGTCCCTCTCTACTGTACGAATTCGCATGCAAGCGAAATTAAATGCTTCCCAGATGGGAATTCCAGATTTTAAAGGAGGCCCGAATTGGTGCTTCAGATTCATGAAAAGAAAGAACTTGTCTGTGAGGCAAAAAACCACAGTAGGTCAACGATTGCCAACTGATTGGATTGAAAAAAAATGGCTTCTTTTTTAACTTTTGTATCTAAAAAGATGGAGGAACGTGAACTTAATCACGGACAAATGATTAATATGAATGAGGTTCCGCTTTCCTTTGACTGCCCTCCACACAGGACTGTGGAAAAAACGGGAAGAAAATCCGTGGCCAAAGTAACCACTGGCCACGAAAAAATGCCATCGCCTGTGTGCTTGGATGTTCCGCAACGGGGGAGAAACTTCCCCCGTTGCTGATCTTTGAAAGGAGAACCATACCGAAAGGTAATTTTCCTCAAGACGTAAAGAAGAGAGACGTGAGAGTCAACGAAAAGGGGTGGATGTGCGAGAATATGATGCTGCAGTGGCTGGATTTGGTATATCGGAAGAGGAAAGGTGCTTTTTTCCAGCCACGCGGATTATTAATCCTCGACTACTCACTGCGCTCCCATAAAGTGGACTCTATCAAAGATTTGTGCAAAAAAAAATGTCCACGGAACTTGCTATTATCCCTGGTGGCCTAACAAAGGTACTGCAATCTCTTGACCTGACTGTCAAGGGGGTTTTCAAACAAGAAGTGAGCGCGGCATCTACTCCTACACTATATCTGGACAGCGCGGCATCCACTCCTACACTAAATCTGGACACATGCGGCGGGCAAATTATGATGAGGTCGCCGCATGGGTGTCACAAGCGTGGAAAGCGGTGAAGAAAGAAACCGTGATACGGTTTCAAGAAAGCTGAATTCATATCCGGGGGAAATGAAACCAAAAGTGTTAGTGACGGGGATGAGCCTGAAATAAACAATGAACTAATAAACTTATTTTGCTCCGATTTTGAAGGTTTTAAACCGCTGGATTCATATGTAATAATATTTGATATCTGAATATGTGATTATATCTGAATAAATTTTAGTTTTTCTTTGAACAAAATTATTTTGCATTTATCGTTAATTGCTAATTTAAAAGTAAGATCGTTTTATTTTTAAAAGTTTTAATACTTATTTTAATGATTTTTGTTATATTAATTATTTAATTCATATTTTAATGGTTACTTGAAATTATAATTAGAAAATGCTTAATATTTACTTAGAAAGTTATTGAAATCCATGCTATATAGTAGGATTGTTTAAATTTTTTTTTTGTATATTTAATATCTTTTTATTGGAATCTTATTTAACTATTTAAGTAATATATATATATATATATATATGCGTACATAGAACATGTTTTAAGTCTGTAATCAATACCTGCTTTGGTATAGTAAATTCCGGTGCGGCGTGTCCGACGAAAAATTTTTATTTTTTAGCCAATTTTTGAGGGCACTGCTTGTATACCAGGGTGGCGTTTCTGCGCGAAATTATGGTATATTGTGTAATTAAAAGTCTAAATAAAGTAATTTAAACAATCTTACTTGATATTTGAAAAAGATTCTAATCGTAGTGTCTCGGTCCTCATGTATCACATGTGATACATCCCCCCATGCCTTTACAAAAGAAAAAAAAAATTGTAGTTTCCTTCTTCATAATGATTTAAGCAACTATTTAAGTACCTTTTACAAAATATCTAGCTTTCATTTTTGTCTCGGGTCTGAGGAGGTTAAGAAAGACCAAAATTTAAAAGAAAAACAATTGTATAAAAATGGCTAACAGTAATATATTTTCTCACGTTAACAAGAATAGATAGTTCTTTACTGCCTCTTGCCCATAAGTAAATTTATTTTCAGAAATTAATTTTTGTTAAATGTTTTCTGTCAGTTTTCAATTTCCTTTTTTTTTTTTTTAACATGAGTGTAAATAAAATCTTCTTGTAAAATTTGCCTCTTAAAAGTAGTCAAATAGTAACTACATTTTGTAATTAAATTGTAATTCCTACATTTAAAAAAATAGTTTACTAAAATTGTCTTGCCTTCAACATCTGCTTCCGCTCTAAGAGCAACTTCATCATTTCAATTTGTTATTCCGAACACGCCACAATTTTCGGAAGGAGAGGGTGATGTTTTTTTCACCGGTGGCATCACCAACTCACAGGTGTTTATAGCACCAAACTGAAAAAGAGTAGGTGATACCACAAGTCAAAAGTGTGAGTTTCGTGGCAGAAAACGACAAAAAGTTTAAAAATTATTGTCTCCGGACAAGGTGCAGCAGTTGTTATCTGCACAAAGGGAAACGACATCCACTCTTGAGAACATTAAAAATATATTGCAAGAGCGAAATGACATCGAGAAGTGAAAAGCAGAAAGAAAGAAAGAAATTGAGAGGAGGAAAGCTGATGCTTTTGAAAAAATTGCAGAAGTTTTGGTGCTTCATTTTATTTAGTTTTTTTTATATATATATGAATAAAAATATAGTACATTTCAAACTTGTATTTCCAATTCTTTTTAATGTATTTGTATATATTGAGCAAATACATATCTATTATTTTATATTTTTTGACATACATGATAATATTTGACACTTTTATATCAGATTTGAAACAATTTCATTTTCCGTTTTCATTCATCATAAGGAATTCAAAAAACTTCTATTTAAGAGTATCAATTTCTTGTACGAGTACTTAAAGTTTCAATTAACAAAATTGCAGTTTTATTTGAAGTTTGGTGAACTTACGGACTGACATTTTAAAAAAAATTTGGTGCTTGCGTATTCTTTAGGATGCAGATATAAGACTATTTGTATACGTAATATTTCTATATTATATTTTATTGTACGCTGGCTACTGGTCTGTCTTTTTAAATGTAACTCAAAAGTAGAGAAAATTCTTGAGTGTAATCTGGTTCAAATGCAAGTTGATTTAATTTTTCTCTTAACATGTTCGCATGTTGTAGCGGTAGCATGTTGTGTGAAACCAAGAAAGAAAAAAAGAAAAAAAAAAGAATGAAGACCTACTCAGTGTTGTGATGAAACTAAGTGAGAAAGAGAAACCTGTTTTTTTTGATAGCATTAGATCATATTATGTGAAAGTATGTGATTATATGGTCAAAAAATTCCTTTAAACGATTTGACCTTAAAGTATGCAGAGGTCTGCAACCTAAATATTATTCAGAAGTGCTCCTTTTCAAGTGTAAATTATTTTTTGCAAAACTTTCCAACCTTTAATAAAGTGATTAACTGTTCTGTGGATGATCTCCAATTACAAATTCGTCAATTGCAATTGACTAAACTATCAGACCATATATTAAATGAGGAAAGAGCTGATTATCAATGGTCTTTTATTAAGGACAACAAAAATAATTTGCAGGAGAAACCTTTTACTGATATTTCAAGCATCATCTTAAATATATTATCCACACCACACAGTAATGTAGAATGTGAACGCTTGTTCAATAAGATTCGTAAAATTCGAATTAACCTTCGCTCTTCAATATCGAATGACAATTTAGAACATTTTCTGCTGATGAAATGCTCTGCAAATGGAAAATGTTTTGAGCAAACTTTTTCTAATGATTTCTCGAAAAAGGCTAAATCTGCAACTTACATTAAAAACAATCCATCTACATTGTAAAATTTGTACATCCACTATATACTGGTTTAATCAAGAATTTTGTATTTAATTATTTCATAAAATGAAAGTTTTATTTGTTCCATTTTCCAACTATATGATTTTAGTTTTAATAATTTATAAAGAATACTTATATAACTGTATGCAGGTAAAGAGTTTATCAGATAATTCAAAATTTCAATTCCATTTTTTGGTGTTTTGTTTGCCTTGTTTTATAAATTTTTTTTAAAAAAAATCACTGAAATTTCCTACATATATGGTTTGAAAATAGCGCGCTTCTTCTCGTGTATGATTTCTGGAATCTACTGATTTTTTATCTCCTCTATGGGTATAATACTGTTTTACAGGACAGCCAATGGTGGTAGGATGTGATTTAGATGTAAATATAAACGCAGAAGAAGTTAAGGTAAGTTTTCGAGAGCCTCGTGGACCCTGAACTTGTACCTACAGAAGCCTTTGATATCGAAAATAAATAAAACACAGATCATTAAGTAGTTTGATGTACAAACAAAAACTGGTCAAGATTATTTCATATCACCGAATGAGATGAAAATAGTAAACACAAAGATAGCATTACATCATTCCTTACAACTATTTCAAAAAAATTTATTAAGTTTTGATGTTTCAATAGTTACTAATTCTGTTTATAACATATTTTTACACAGTTAAGTCATATTTTTTCCTTTAATTTTTATAGAATATTTTCTATAAAATAAATGTTATTCATATCGCTCATGGGCTGCAATAGTGGCACAACTCAAAAAACACACGTTTTGGACTAAGAACAGGTGTAACTAGAAGAAGATACACATTCTTTCAGCAGCAATACTAGCACAACTCATAATTCACATTGAAAGTAATCTTCGCTTACGCAAACGAAAGCATTTCTTATGCATTTTGGTTAGCAATGAAAACTTTAAACCCACTTATCTCAAAACTTGATTTTTTGAGTTGTGCCGCTATTGCAGCCCATGAGCGATTTGTTTCTACATCTCTCTCTCTCTTTTTGCAAAGTTAAATACTATATTTCCTAACTTAAGGTTAAAGCATTTTATTTTTAGAATCAAAGATTTTATTAAACTATTTCTCGAATAGTATTGTCAAGAAAATTTCAATTAATTATCTTTATAACCATTTCGCTATTAGCCTCAAAATATAGCCTAAATATGCAACACAAAATACATCTGTATTCATGTAAGTGAATTTTAAGTTGATTTTATTTCTGAGGAGGTGTGTTGATTGATTGAATGTAGGGTTTAGTGGCACAAGGTCCAAATGAGGACATGCTGCGCCAAACAGTACGGCAAGATAGTTTAAAAGTCTAAGAGGAGGTGTGTTGAATTAAAAATGTTAAAACAATAGTTTTAAAAGAATAATCACAATACTATTTCTTCAAATTAAATATTCTTGGGTACATGCAAAAGGAAACTCTTAGACAATAAATAAATGCATAATTAAATAGTCTTAAGAAGGGGGGGTAGAAGAACTGTCAAACAAACTACTTGTTGCTTAACCCCTTGATAAATATATTTTTAATGTTCTAATTACTAGCAAAAATGTATTTTAGAATTTTAAATTATAAAAACATTCTCTAATAAATGCCAAAAAAAGCTGTTAAATTATGAGAATTATATTTTGCATTAAAATATCAAATTCCAAAAAGTAGTTTGAAAAAAATCTTTTTCTTTCTCTTATATCTAAATAAGTGTTAAGTTGGTGAACATCAGTTGGTTGTAGTGAAAAGTTAAGCATCAAGTTTAGGGAAAAAATTATTTAAGATCTCCCTTCCTCCCATCTTGAAACAATGCATGGAAATTGTAAATGAAAAAAATATTAGAAATATGCAACTCTGCAATTACTTCTCCGAGTTCAGTGATTCAGATAAGGTGTCCATTCTGATAATGGAATTAGCTATGGAGGGGACGGACACTGAAGCGGACGTTTTTTTTAAAAATTACTTTAAGAGCAAGGTTAATGTCGATATTTTAAACAAAGTAGCACAACTATCGGTTGGCTTCGATATGAGCTTCGATATGCTAGAAAATCTGCATCAAAACTATATGAAGCTTCAACGTGCTCGACTTTTGATGGAAGTCTTGTTGAAACGCTTCTTGGAGCGAAATTTAGACCAACTGAAACGATAAAAAGGGGTCATCGCCTCGAAGTTATAGGAAATATCCAAATAAAACCCAGTGGCCTCTTAACACAGCCTGAACATCTCATCTTTGACGCATCACCAGATGGTATCGCCACAGACTTTATTGTTGAAGTTAAGTGTCCAACATCAGAAAAAACTAAAGATAAATATTTTGTAAACAACATGCATACAGATAAACATTATGCGCAAAATGCTATTGCAAATGTTGTTTGCTAACAAGTCTAGAGGATTGTTTTCTGTGGTAAATAACTGTGAAAAGAATAGAGAAATTGCTGAGGTATGGGTAGAACGAGATGATGAATATTGTCAAGATTTAATGCAAAGAGCATATTTTTTTTTTTGGAAAAAAAAACAATTCTTCTAAATATTTATAAAAATTGCCTTTCTAAATATACATTTTTCTTATTTAAAATGCCATATAGAATGGAACAGAATAACTGTCGTCAGTGTCACTGTTTTACATATTATATTGAGTTTTTAATTTTACGGGTCAGATTGGTTACATTAACACACTACTTCCAAGACTAGATAGTCAATTGTAGGCGATATAACATTCTAAATATTTTCTGGCGATCTGTTTTTTTTTTTTTTTTTTTAAATGCAATAAAGGGATAGGCTTTTTTTATTTTATCAATCACTACAATACTAGTAAGAGCCAACTTCTTGTTGCACTTGAGAAGCATCATAATATCCAAATAAAATCCAGTGGCCTCTTAATACAATAGCATAGTTGTGACATCAAGTCAAAAGTTAATTTAATTTTGGTATAATTTCGCTAATTCATGATACAAATCCTTATTTGCTGATCTAATTTTTCTCGCCCCTTAATCTGTAGAGTAATGGGGACTTTCTCCCCCTGACTTTACGTTCACATTCCTTTAGCCCTACCCCTTTTCTAAGAAAAAATACAGATGTTTGCCGGTATCTTTTATGTCAGCGTGCCTTACAATATCGGAGATGTGTTCCTTAACCGTAACGCTGGTAAAATAATTGTGATAAAATCTCACATCTCAACTTTTTGAAAATAAGTAATTTAACTTTAAGCAAGAGGATTAAAGGGAGAGCGCGAAAGGCGACCGGGGATTCGATATTTTGATCGTCAACAATTTGCAGACCTCCGCTTAACGGAGTTTTTTATTTTTGCTCCCTCCTCCCTGAGGCGGAGAACCTTTTTTTGGAGAAATGGCTTCCTTGCGCCATCTTTATTTTTTTCTCAAATGGATTTTGGAATTCTCTATGTTAGTCATGCTAACAACCAGCTTGTGAGCTGCCATGCTATGACTTGGTCTACAAAATGTTTTTTTTATGCTTAATCATGCATCCATTTTAATGTGGAAAATTTGAATACTATTGTAAATACAATTATTTTGGACTGACCATGGATTTGCGACGACCATATGCAAGTATTAAATTGAAGCCATGCCGGCTAACTTTTCTTGAGCTTATCCACTTGTTGGACGATGAATGCTGATACAACTCCGCTCTGATGTTACCCTGAAGATCTGATATCCATCCACTCCTGTGTTTTGCTTGGGGCTAGTTCAGTCTGAATGGAAACCACGAAACTCCCAGTCACTCCTGACCACTTCACTAACCATCCGCTGTACCGCCTGTTATTTTGTTTTTGATGCCGCCACTAAGCTAAATATTCAATAAAACGAACTTTATTCATCAACACATTACTCTTTTTTAGTGAACTCTTAGTTTCTTTAGATAAATGGGCCTACTCTCTCGATCAACATCTTATTAGGTATGTGTCTTCTTTTTGTTTTTATTCAGTGTTGTTGGGTTAAACAACGCCTCTTAATATGTACCTCCACTGTCAGATCATGTGCCATATTTACAGTTTACTTTTGTCAAGTGTTTCTTTAAATCAACCTTTTTTTTGGTTTTCTTGTCAAATAAAAATTCTTTAGTACTTTTTCAATACCCAACCCTAAACAGCACACTAGTTAACTGATAGGGATCCTGATGTTTCATGTTTGTTTGTATTTCTTTTAAGGCACGATTTGCTTATGTTAAAGTGTTTCCGGGTGTGAACATTTCCAGGTAACCCCCCCCCCCAATTTTTTTAGGATTCCCATTGTAAAAAATAACATTGATTGGTAATTTGAGGAATAGACAGGGAAAATTTCTAGAAACTAACCATAACATTTGGATGATTTCTAACCATTTGTGTTGAAGCTTCAACGACATTTCAGATATTCAGTCTCTTTTAAATATAACTATGGATTTCGATTCTTCCGAGTTTACAGAAAACTTGATAAAGTTAACAAGAGATAGGCCGAATTTATTCGACAAATCTTGGATAGACTACAAAAATAGCCGGGAGGAAGTCTACAAACAGCTGTCTCTTGATTTTCATCAACTATCAACAGCAGAAAGACTTAAAGCAGGTAAGACAATTTTTTTAAAAATATATTTATATATGAGCATGTTTGTCTATTTTATTTTCTATTGCTTTTACAGTATAGTGATTTTTTGTTTTGTTTGAAAGCATTCTTAAAAATTTATTTGAATTCTTAAAAATTCAATTTTTTAAATTTATTATTTTTCAATTTAATTTTTTTCATTTAAATATTGAGGTAAATTTGATATCTGAATTTGCACCAATTGTTTTATTCAGACTGAATATTAAAAAAACAGTTTAATTATTCGGAGTTAATACCAAATTTAAATAAAAATGAATCAAAAGTACATCGTAACCATGTTGATAGAATCATGTCAGACAGTTCTACTTCTAGCCGTAAGCTAAGTAGCTGTGATTTGTTTGAAAGTCTGAAGGATGAACAAACATCAAAAAATCTAATTTATAAAACTTAATTTCTTATCAGGAGCATTTGAAAATGTTGCTTGCAAGGACTTTGGACATAAATCAGTCAAAATAAATCTTGTTGGAAAAATATGTGGGTTGGCTGTGAGATTACAAATGTTTTGTAAGTATTTTGTGGACTATTGAACCTTCCATCTCTTCCCACAAAATTTGGAAAATATAATGTGATGCTGAAATCAGTAGTTTCAGATGTTTGTGCGGATACAGTGAGCAGAGCAGCGAAAGAAGTAATTCCTGAAAACTCTGAGGAGAATGATTACCATAACATTGCTGTTGCAATTGTGAAATTCATTTAAATATTTTATAATCAAGATGATTTTGTTTTTCTAAAATGAATAAACTTAATGATTTATTTCTTTAACGGATTTGTTTTATTTTCAACTTAATATTCTTATTTTTCAGCTTAACTTTTTTCATTAGTTGTAATCACGTTTGAATTGCATTCCTTAATGTTGTATCTTTATTAGTAAAACACTATACGATCAAATATTTTAGTGCGGCCTTTTCGTTAAATTCTTTTTTCATTTAAACCGATACAACATAAAATGGTGCCGTGACCAGCGGCCCACGCGGTAAATTTAATATGTTAGGAAAGTTCTGGTCAGTAAAATTTTTTTTGTATTTGCGGTTTAAATTCTTTGAGAAGTAATTATTTTATTAATTTAAGTAATTGATGAAATTTTCTAATGTCTTTGCTAAGGAACTTAAATTTTATTTTTGATTTTTGCGGTGGATTGATGCCACGTGTTCGTTAATTTCCATGCACATGGTTCGATAGCTTTGTTAATTGTAAGGCCATAGACCCAAATTTTTCCAACTGCTTACCACATTGTTTTTATATTGATAGTATTTATTCTGTGTTCTAGTAAAATTTTGAAAATGATAAGAATTGTTGAAAATGGCGAGCAAAAAGCGTGTTATTGTTAAGAACGAAATCTTTTAGCATCTATTTAAGTTATTTATATTTTTAGTAATGATTTTAAATAGTAATTCAATTTTATGATTCACTAAGGGAATTTATTTAGACTTTTTGTAAAATTTGCTTTTAATTATAAAAAATTAGGGACTTAGAATTTTGGAAGTGTTGATTTTCAAAATTGAATGTTTTCCTTCGTTAATGTTTAAGAATGTTTATTTTCACAAATTGAGGAGATACTTATCTCATGAAATTTTTTTTTCTTATTCACTGCAAATTTCTTATGTATTTTCATGATATTTTGGAGGATGTTAAGGTGTATAGACTATTATTGTCGAAAATTTTGAGTTAAAATTATTTTTGAGGATTTTTAGCTGTTAATACTATTTAAATTTAAGATAAATAAATTTTTTTTTTTTGCTTATTGCAAACTTAATTCAGTTATGGCTGACGAATTGCGTCCTCAAATGATTGTCACGAACAATTTAGCGGATTTCTTGCCAGTTATCCCAAGTTTTAGTGGAAATTCACCTATTGAAATTTTTTTAGAGAAACTTAATGAAATTGCTGATTACTGCGGTTGGGAGGATAGAGATAAAATTTTAGTCCTTAAACTTAAGTTGACAGGGGAAGCGCTTGAGTTTTTTAATTCTCAAAGAGACATCCGACGAAATAATAATTTTGACGAAGTGGTGGTTGAATTAAGAAATAGATTTAACAAATGCGACGTCGATTGCGACATCAATTTCTAGGTTAACATCATCATATCAGCTTCCCACAGAGTCGGTCAGACAGTTCTTCTCACGAATTGAGGGATTATCTTTTAGTTGTGTCCCGGGTGACGCGCGAGATTTTGAGAATTATAGATTGGAGCTTTTGCTGTCAACTGCTAAACAGGGAGTAAAAGGTGAAATTTTGAGAGGGATTATAGCGTCAGGTGCGGATAATTATAATGAATTTAAAAGAAATGCCATAAATTACGTAGACACTATTGCCGTTGCAAGACCCGTGGATGTAGTTAGCGCTATAAGGTCAACACCATCAGACGAAGTTAAGGAGCTTAGATCGATGGTTGAGAGATTAACTCTAAAATTGGAAGAGCGGGAGAATCAATGTCACCAAAATGAAATTAGGCCTAACCGTCAAAATAATTTTTCAGGTACAAGTAGGGAACAGCAGTATAATAGAAGGGCACAAACTTCGCGCCGCGACAATAATCAAAATAATAAAGGAAACTGCTTCCGTTGCGGCAGGCAAGGTCATTTGGCAAGAAACTGCGTTGTTATCATGTGCCAACGATGTGGCAGATTTGGCCACACCACAGACAGGTGTCGCGTAAATTTAAACTAACAAAGGGTGGGAAAACAGTAGTACACGTTTCTCCCTTGGAGACCCCTTTAGTACCGACTTCAAATGTAAATTTTGCAGATCATAGATGGGTATCTTTACCGAAAGTTAATGTTAGTGTAAATAAAGTTGAATTTTCAACCTTAATTGATAGTGGTTCATCCCTTAATTTAATTTCAGAGGAAATTTTACCTAAATTAAACTGTAAGTTAAAAGTTGAAAAATGTAATTTAAACGTTCAAAATTTTACGGGTGGTTTAGTTGAAATCAACAAAATGGTGAAAATTAGATTTTGGATTAAAGATAAATGTTTTAATGAAGATTTTTATGTCACCCCATGCTTAGGATCGTCAGATTATTTCGCTATTTTAGGCACATCTTTTCTTAAAGAGCATAACTTTAAAATTGATTTCGATAACCATTGTTTAGAAAATAAAATTGTGACTACAAAATTTTTGGGTAGTGAAAATGAGAAAGTTGATACTTGTAATGTGTGTATAAGAGAAAACCCTGTAAATTTATATACAAAAAGTAAATGTGTTATTCCACCAAATTCCCAAAAGATTCTTTTTGTTAGAACATGTAGGGAAGTGAAAAATCATTCTGAAGGAATTTTGATTCAGCCTCACCAAAATTTTTTTTCAAAAGGTCTTTTAATAAATAGGACTGTAAACAATAAGTGTCAGGAAAATTCATATCCAATAACTGTAATGAATATTAATAATGAACCGTACCATTTAAACAAAAATTCAAAACTTGCTTATTTAGAGTGTTTAGAAAAAGTACCAGTTCTAAAATGTAATAGTATTGAACAATCTTTAGAGGATTTTGATTTTGATAAAAATGGAATTTCATATGACCACCTTAATGAGGAGAATAAAATCAAACTTAAAAATTTTTTGGGTGAATACAAAGATATTTTTGCTTTTGGTCTTAGAGATTTAACGGGTTGCGATACTCTTTTACATAGGGTTGAGTTAACTGATCAAGTGCCTGTTAGGCAAAGACATTATAAAGCTCCTCATCATTTAAAAATTGAATTAAATAATCAAATTGAAGATTTATTAGAGAATGGTATAATTAAAGAAAGTAAATCACCGTATGCCGCTCCTGTAATTTTAGTTAAAAAGAAAGATGGTAGTTATAGGCTGTGTACCGATTTTCGTAAATTAAACTTAAAAACTCTTCCAGAGTCATTCCCTATTCCAAACATAACTGAATTAGTTGATAATTTATCAGGTTCTTTCCTTTTTTCGACCATTGATCTCTGTAGTGGTTTTAACCAAATGAAAATTCATCCTAAAGATACGTATAAAACAGCTTTTGCCACAGAAAGCGGTCTTTATGAATGGTGTCGAGTACCATTTGGACTTAAAAACTCCCCTAATTCGTTTCAAAGATTAATGCAAATTGTTTTGTCAGGACTTAATCCTTATCAGATAGGTGTTTATTTAGACGATATTATTATTGCATCCAGGGATAATGTTGAGGAACATTTACATAAACTAAAGCTAGTATTTGAGAGACTTAGAATGCATAATTTAAAGTTAAAACCATCAAAGTGTAAATTTCTTATGACTACTATTAAATATTTAGGATTTAAAGTAAATAATGGAAAAGTTTTTCCCGATGATTCAAATATTTCTGCAATAAACAATTTTAAAATTCCTAAAACTAAGTCTGAGGTTAAATCTTTTCTCGGTGTAGTGGGATTTTATAGGAGATTTATTCCAAATTTTGCAGAGAAAGCTCTCCCACTTACACAATTAACTAAAGAAAAAGCTAATTTTAAATTTGATCAATATGCATTGAATTCATTTAATGAACTTAAAGATTGTCTTAAAACGTTTCCTTGTTTAATACTTCCAAATTTTCAAAATGAGTTTGTTTTGAGTACTGATGCATCTAAATATGCATTAGGAGCTATGTTATGTCAATATGACCAAGATAAATTTTTACATCCAATTGCTTATGCCAGTAGAAAATTAAAGGGAGCTGAAGTTAATTATTCAACTGTAGAAAAAGAACTATTAGGAGTAGTGTATGGTGTTTGTTATTTTAAACAATATCTGTTAGGTCGTAAATTTACAATCTATTGTGACCAGGCTAGTCTTTCTCAAACTTTAAAATTAAAAGATCCAACTTCTAGGATAGCTCGATGGGTGATGACTTTACAGCAATATGACCATCATATAATACATAAGCCAGGAAAATTAAACATAACTGCAGATTATTTAAGCAGAGGACAAAAGTCTGACCCTTTTTGTGTTAAAATTGTGACAAACCTTAATTCAAAAGATGATATGTCTGAACATAAATTGAAATTCTTTTTAAAGGAGGATATTCTGTATTGTAAACCTAAATTTGACGATTCTGATAATAAAATGAAAGATAGGTTAGTTATTCCAAAAACTGTTGTACCCGAAATTTTAACTTTATGTCATGACTCACCTACAACGGCTCACCAAGGATTTAGTAAAACTTTAAGGCGTATTAAATTAAATTATTTTTGGAAAGGTATGTATTGTAATATTTTAAACTTTATTAAATCTTGTAATTCTTGTAACGAGCGAAGAGCTCATTTACCAGCAAAATTAGCCCCATTACAGCGAATGCCTATTGCCTCAAAACCTATTGAATATGTAGCTATTGATGCGGTTGGTCCATTACCCTTAACTTATTCTGGAAATAAATATATCCTGGTAATGTCAGATTACTTCACACGTTGGCCAGAAGCTTATGCTACTGCAGATATTAAAAGTGATACGGTTTCTAGAATTTTAGAGCTTTTTATCAGTCGCCATGGTGTACCGAATCATTTAATTTCAGATAGAGGAACAAATTTTTTATCACAGTCAATTTCAACAGTTTATTCTAAATTGGGAATTAAAAAGCATTCCACAAGCCCCTATCATCCTCAAAGTGATGGAGTTGTTGAAAGGTTAAATGGTACACTTATAAATGCCCTGAGTCATTTGGTTAATGAAACCCAGACTGATTGGGATAGACATTTAGAATTTGCCCTAATGGCTCATAGATCAGCTAACCATGTAACAACAGGTTTTTCACCATCTCAGTTATTGTATGGTCGTGAGATAACATTGCCACATCAGATTTTAACTGAAGAACCTAGACATTCTTATGCCGAATACAAAGACTATGCCCATGATTTAACACGAAGATTAAAAGACTCTTTTAAAATTGTAAGTGAAAGTTTAGTAACTGCAGCACAAAATCAGGAAAGATATAGAAATCAAGTTGCTAAAAATAAGGAATTAAAAGTAAATGATTTAGTATTTTTACATGAGCCCACAAACAAGCCAGGTTTATCTAAGAAATTATCGAAACCAAATAAAGGTCCTTTTGTGATTACAAAGATTTTATCCCCTGTTAATGTGGAAATTCAATTAAAAAGTAATAACAAAGTCATTAACACTCCGTCGGGCGCGTCTCGAAACTTACGGCATCGGGCGCGATGTATCTGTCAGATACATCTCTGTTTTGTGTGTTTTCTGTTAATATGTATTACTTTAAATCTCCTATTTTTACTCTTCTTAGGTCCAGGCTTTTACACCCGGACCTTTTATTAGTTTTTATGTATATTTTTAATTTTTATTTAATTTTTATATATTTTTTAATTTCTATATATTTTTTAATATTTCCAATAATAATTTTTATTTATTAATCACAAACGCTATTACAAAAGTTAAATGCTGTAAAAAACATTTAATTAAACATGTTAAACTGTTGAAAAAGTATAAAAAGGACAGTTATGCAGAAATAATACATAATATAAAAGTGACAAATCAATTATTATAATTGAATCCGTATCTAAATTTAAGTCAAAATTTTTCTTCCGATCTGTTTTGCCCATTTAAGTATTTGTCCTTTCCTACATAAAAATCATCATTATTAACATCATCATCGAGTTCTGAGTCATTATAAACACTTTTACTGCCATGACAATCAACTTCACGTGTTTCTAAAATATCTTCTTCGTCAGCATCACTTTCATCAAATTCTTCAGCATTTAATTCCTCATTTCCATCACTAAATAGAATACTATGAACTAGCTCTAGGTCTTTCTGATTTTTCAAATCTAAAAAGCGTTTAGCACTCATCGTAGGAAAAAGATAAATCAAAAACGCTCAGGGAATCTCGATACTTCCATGTAGCTGCACGAGACAAACGTTATCGGGCGCGTGTATCCAACAGATACAAAATTTCAAACAAGCTTAGAAACAGGAAATACTCCTACACCGAACTGGTCACTACTGCATTCCAAAGTAGCAGGGGGCCAGATGGACAGATACTGATAAGGTCAAGGTCGTAAGAAAATGTTTTAGGGGACAAAAGCAGAGATATTGACACGCCTGTATCTGTCAGATCAACGCGCCCGATGGAGTGTTAAAAGAGTTCATATAGATAGAGTTAAACGGGTGGAAAAACGTCACGATGATATTCAGAATTATTTAGTTTTAGATGGAAATTTGAATCTTCCGGGTGGTTCCTTGGGGAGGGACGATGTACTGCCAAAATCTAATCAATTTCCACGTAAACAAAGAAGGTATTTTTTAATAACACCTCGACCGCAGCAACAGCAAAGATACAATCTAAGACCTAGAAGATAAAGTTTTTAATAATTTTAATTATTTAATTTAAAGGAAAATTTGATAATATATGTTAAAGGAAAATCTAAATTAAATTAAGTTCTAAAAAATTTTTTTTTGTTTATATATAGAAACAACCTTTTAATGTTTTTCCTTGAGTCGAAATGTTTTTTGTTATTAGTACAAATGTTTTGTTGGTACAAATGTTTGATTGTTGGGGTAGCAGTTGCGGTTGTCCCCCTGTTTACAAACTGTACTGTATTATAATTTTTTCTGTGTTTGGTTGTGATGGAGTTTTGGGTTGAGCGAAAAATTTTAAATTTTTTTTGAAATGTGTTCAAAGTGTGTTGCCAAGTATAGTGAGAATTTTACCAAGTATAGTGTTCAGCCAAAATGTGTGTTCCTTGTTATAAACTTTTGAAGGATGAGATTAGTGTATATGAACTTTCAAGTTGAAAAAGTTGAAGTGCTTTAGTATGTTGTGAAACTGTGCGGTGAGGGTGTGTGTGGTCAGTCCGGTTTATTGCTGCCGAATGTCAACAAAAGTTCAGAGTTGTAAGTCTGATCCTACCAAGCTTGGACAGCCTGCTTTCATTTCTGCCAGTAACATCCTAGCCAATAACTTCTTCAGTAGCCAAGCAGAAAGGGCCCTCTGCCGTCTCTGAGGTTGTTAAAGACGTGGAGACCATCACCACAACAGGCATGAGCAGACCAGTTGCCATTATTCCAGTCTCAGCGGTTGGTTCCTGCGAGTCAAACCTTGTGTATCGCATCAACCTGGCACATACACTTATAACCATTACAGTGTAACACATACTTTAAAGCCATTACCGTTGGTTGACAGTTGAAAAACAGCATCAGTTTAGGAAAGACTAGTTTGTGGAACAGTTGGCTACGTGGTTTTGGAAACCGAAGAAAATTGTAGTGTGGCTGAAAGGCAGTTTGGTAAGAAATTTTGTTATGTGAGTGTTCAACCTACTAAACTCTATTGCAACCAAAGTTTTGTTCCCTTACTTTCCATCTGGAATTTTAAAGTTTTTCAAAAAATTAAATAGTAAATGGATTTTGTCAAGCAATTGGTTGCTTGTTTATTTAATAAAAAAAAAAAAAAAAAAATCTTTGATTTTTTTTTTCTTCCTTGCCCGGATGGAATGTTAGGATGGGTGTTAGACTTTTGTAATATGGCCAGTTTATATTTTTGTATGCTTAATTATTAACTTTTATTGGCACTTCATATTTATTAACATTTATTGGCACTTTTAAATAACCAAGGTAATTATAATACAAGCTTAAGTAGTTCGGTTCATCATCAATAGAGGGCGACACCAAATGCTCACCCCTCCAGGATGATGGTTGAGTCCTGTTGTCTAGACCAATTGGAGAGGACCGCTGTCAGCGCCACCGCCTGCAAACTAAGGCAGAAAAACCATTTTCTCCCACTCTGACCTTTTCTAGCATCAACTGGAGACGTCGAGCCTTGGAGGTTTGGTCGCTAGCGACTACCCGATTTTAAGCATGCTGTCCCGATAAGTTTATATTTTTCTTTTATTTTTCTTTTTAGCTGCAGCTAAATTAAAATTTAATCTCTAAATGAAACTTAAAATTTAATTGTTAATATTAATCTAAAAGTTAGTGCCAATTTAATCATGTATTCCAAAACACTGCTAGTAAAGCCATGTGCAATTTGTGAAATTCATTTAAATATTTTATAATCAAGATGATTTTGTTTTTCTAAAATGAATAAACTTAATGATTTATTTCTTTAACGGATTTGTTTTATTTTCAACTTAATATTCTTATTTCTCAGCTTAACTTTTCTCATTAGTTGTAATCACGTTTGAATTGCATTCCTTAATGTTGTATCTTTATTAGTAAAACACTATACGATCAAATATTTTAGTGCGGCCTTTTCGTTAAATTCTTTTTTCATTTAAACCGATACAACACAATTGATGGAACATGGTAAAAAAGAAGCAAGTTATTCGTCGAAAAAATGGAGTTGTTTCTGCTACAAGTGTTGACACGGGGAAAGTGATAGATGTTGAGGTGCTCTCAAAACATTGTGTTTGTTCAGATAAAAAAAAAATTATCACATTGATACATGCAAAAAGAACTTCGAGGGAAACAGTGGTAAAATGGAAGTGGATGGAGCCTTAGCCATATTCAAACGCAATTGAGCAGCGAGCAATTTCATTCAGTAAAATATCTCAAGAACTTAGGTGACGGAGACTCGAAGGCTTTTTCAAGTATGGAAAAAGAAAATGTATAGGGGGAACAATATCCAGTAGAGAAGTTAAGAGTGCATTGGCCATGTGCAAAAAAGAATGGGATGTCGTCTGGTGAAAAAGATGTAAAGTTTAGCGATAAAAAAGTACTTGGAAGAAATCTTATTACAGATTCTCAAATTGATAAGCTTCAAACATATTATGGATTAGCTACCCGGCGAAATGCTGGAAATATAGATGACATGCGACAAGCAGCGTGGACTATATTTTTTCAAAAGTTTTCCACGGATCAAAAACCACAACAAGAAGTGTGCCTTTCTGGAATGGAATCTTGGAGTGGTTACCAGAAGGCTTTGGTGCCTTATGACCAAAAGAATAATTTGCCGGCAGCTGTTATGGAAGCAATAAGACCCATTTTCGAAGATTTAGCCAACCATGACTTTTTGCAAAAGTGCCTCCATGGAAAGACACAAAATCCCAATGAATTTTTAAGGACACAGTGGACGTTGAAAGTGCCAAAAATTTTCAAAAAATTCGAGTTTGAGATTTTTTCAAAAATGAAACTTTCGCATCATTACCTTTCAAATAAAAAAAAAATTACGCATATGCGATCATTTTAGGCGAAGTTCTCGGTAATTTCAGAAACCGAAACAAAAATTTGCAGACTACTTCCGCATCAACGGAAAGCGAAACTAACGTGTTAGTGATAATAAACTTTCCAACTCTTGCATATTGTTTGCTATTTTATGTTTTATTTTATCTGAGCGATTATAAAAACTGTGACTCTCTTAACTTTCATTTTAAGCATTTGTTTGTTTACAATCAACTGATATCGTTTTTTTCATTTTTGATTCATCTTTTGATAGTTATTACTTCATAAAAAAGCAGTTCTTTTTAGAACTTTTGTTGATTTTTATTTGCTTTCTTTAGTTATTAGTTTATCGTTAATATTTTACTACTGCATCAACATGCACATGATCAGTGGAAAATACCACAAACCAATAACCCATCCATCTAAAAAAAATCGCCTGCTATAGCAAGAGCTAAAGCTCATTGGGATAAAGCTAAGACTCAAACATCTGAAAATGAAGCTTCCAAAACTATGAATAATTTAAGTGCCAGTGAAAGGAAACTGACATTGGCAGAACCATTCATACAAGAACAAAATTTGTCTCAGAAAACTGGACCAAAGGAACCTTCATATGTATTTATGAGTACAGACCAATGGAAGAACCTATTTTGTGGTTGCAACCTAAATACTTTAAATGTTACTTCCCACAATCCATTTGGATATTTAACAAAACTGGAATTACTGTGTGAGAATTGTGGAAAAACATTTGGACAAACATTTTCAAGACCTCGTGCTGAGAACTCAAGGTGCTTTGACGTCAACAAAAAATTCTAGAATTCTCTAGAATTTTTTTCTATGGTAATGGGCAGTCGTGCATTGGATAAAAAAACATTTAGCCTATGCATGCATAAAATTGCAGAGGAAAAAAAAGAATGTAAAAAGTGATATTTTGAGAATATCAAGAAATATCATTCGCCAAAAGCACGAAGAATTGGATTCAGCGTTGTGTGGGCAAAATGTCATAAACATTACTGTTAGTTACGATGCCACTTGGCATAAGCGATGACACACTTCCTTGTACGGCATAGGTACAGTAATTGATGTGCTAACTGGACTCATAATTGACTTTGAACTTGACTTCAAATATTGTCCGGAATGCACAAATGCGAAAAGAGATTTAAATGAGAAAAGTGCTGAATATTGCGTGTGGAAAGAGGGACACAATAAGACTTGTCAAAAAAATTATGCAGGTACTTCTGGAAATATGGAATGTCACATGTATAACTACATGACTCCCCTGTTGTCACTACTAGTTTTTGATAACAATCGTTATCTATCGTTTCCTCCTCAGACAACAAGTCACTTGTACAATTATGAAAATTCCAATCCGGATTCCGAAATTCCCAGAAATGGTGTAATCTCGCCTTCCAAGTGTAACATCTTCCTTTTGATACTTTATTTGGTATGATATGGTTATACTGATCACACTGATTGGTTTTGGCGTAATTATCTTGTGATCCCCCCATCCAATCACTGTCGTCCACTCTTCCTCCTACACAACTCGTATTTCCCGCGCTGAAGGGACGCCGTCATCACTTCTCTTGGTGACTTGCTCGAAAAACAGTCGGAAAATGTAGCTGTAAAATGTTTCATTCCATTTTTCTTCTTCGTCGTCTTGACTTCAGCACTTTTAGTGCGAATATGTCTAGCTTTCATCTGTAACAATTCCTAAAATTCTTCGAAAATGTAAAGAATGATTTGTCCCTAAATCAGCAGACATTTGTTTTTATATATCTCTGTGGAATCGGTGTTAACGAAAGGTAGTTGTCTTTATAATTCTTCATGAATAATCAATATTCTAATTCTTATCCTGGAAGTCGAGATGAAATACCCATCGACCGCTGGCTATCAAGCACGTCTTGAACCTATTTGTAGATTTTATTTACCATGATTTGTACGTGAATCTCCTGAGGTTGGAATAGCCTGTTCTTGCTGGACCTACTCTCTTCAGAATGTCGCCACGATTTAAAAGTCGGTGAAGTAAGCCCAGAAATGTGTCACTCACGGATCATTTGTGACAGTAGATAGCTACGTCTCTCCGCAAAGAGTAGAAGTGCTTTCCCCCTCCTCTCTTCTGCCGGGTCCTCAAGAAAAAATGATGCGGAAAGAATAAATAAATGAATGTCAATGCGTGGGAGACAGGAAGACTCCTCTTACAGATGAGGAAAGTAATAAATAAAAAGTCATGCTCCATAATGGAGGTAATTGATCCAGCCCAATTTAAAAACATAGTTGAATCTATTAAAATAATATCAGGAATGAGCTTCTCTGCATCTTGCAGATCAACTCCTGATTTAGCTCGAAAGTTGGGCATTCAAATCAAAGCCTGTGCCTCCATTGTAGTGGGGTTGGCGATTGAGCGAGGAGATAAAGCTCTACGGGAGAGGGCGGAAAATTTTCGGACCCTCTTCAATATGAACTTTACAACCGAAGCCAAGCGAATTCGAAATAAATCTAAGAGAAATAAAGAAGAGGTTATTCCTCTTAGCTCAGATGTCCTGAAACTGAGCTCTTATATGAAAAATAAATCGGAGAAATGCTTCCATATTTTAGAAGAAAAGGACAGTCTCCACCACGAAATACTTTCCGCTTTTTCGGAGTTGCAAAAAGTGACTTTAACACAAATCATAGTCTTCAATCGAAGGAGAGAGGGAGAAGTGTCAAGAATCAAAATAGAGGACTTTAAAAACATCAAAAGCCCAGCCGAAAGGTCTGACATAGAGAAGAATCTTCCAGAAAATGAAAGAGCTCAATGTAAAATCTTGACAAGGATGGAAATCCAAGGGAAAGGGGATAGAACTGTCACAGTTTTGCTAACACCGTCTGTCCGTAAAGCGATTGAAGTGTGCTTGCAGAACAGAGATCGAACAGGGGTTAATAAAAACAACCCCTACTTATTTGTAAGCCATTCTAATTCTGCGTTGCTGCACTATTGGGGAGCGGCTTGTCTCTGCAATTATTTTGAAGAATGTGAAGCATCGCGCCCCGATAGTTTAAGATCTACTAAACTAAGAAAACAAGTGGCTTCACTTTCGCAGATAATTAATTTAAAAAACATGAGAAGGATTCCCTTGCGTCATTCTTGGGGCATGATATACGAATACATAGAGAATTCTACCGGTTACCTAACGATATCATCCAAATCGCCAAGACATCGAAGCTACTTTTTTCCTTAGATCAAGGGAACCTGCAAAAAGAGGGAGGTAAAACCTTGAATGAAATCCAATTTTCTTAGGATAACGGTATTAAATTTTACTCTAAACTTAATTCAAAAAGTCATAAGAAAAAAATTGAATTTTAGATTAAATCAAGCAATATTTATTTCAGATTCAGAAGGAGATGATGAGGAAGGAGATTGATTCTCTCCTTTTTGGTTATTGTCATTATTAATTTGTTTTGCTTTGTGTAACTGCCTGATTATGGATAATAACAGTGTCGTGGTTACTATTAACGAGCTACTGGCTAATCGCCCGAATGCCAATAAGGGCATTCTTTTCTGCTGCACTTTTTGCAAACACAGATGTGACTCACATAGACTTATATCGCTTCACTTATATAATCAACATCTTGATGCTGTGGTTGAACTGTGTAGCCAACATAAGTTCGCTCCCCCATTGTGCCATGCTGCGAGTTTTGTTGCGCCTTCTTTCTGCTTCAGCGAAAGAAAGAAGATACCCAAATCCTCTGCACACAGGTCCCCTGATGTTACCGATGGTGCAAGTTCATCATCCGATCTAACCTCGGGTAGCTCTGAGGGGAGTGACTCTGATCCCTGCGTGGCTGGCAACCACTCTGAACACGGCAGCCCCACTACTTTTGCTGTTCTTCCAGATGACAGTCCTGCTCCCAAGATGAGTCCTGACACTTCAACGATCAATGCTGCACCGTTGACCTTTACTAATTCCATGTTCAAGTCAACCATCTCTACTTCCCCGGTTAGGGCAAACAGCCCTCCACCCGCAATGGAACAGTATTCACCGGCGGACGATCCCATGAATAATACTATGGAAGTACCTGCCAACGACAGCGCCCCCTACTTATTCACGGTAAACGATCCCCCTAGCTACATAGAGGATGTACCTACCAGTGATGCTGTTCCGATTGCACCCCCAACTACTTCTTGCTTGGTTGATGATCCCACTCATCAGGTGGATGTTCCAACCAACGAGAACAGCTTATCTAACCTAAGCGACGTGCACATCGACCACTTCCTGATTGAGCAACTGGAGCAGTTCCAAGAAGCAGCTTCTATAAACAGGGTTATTGCCGAGCTTCAATCCATTAGAGCCAACAAGCCAGTGCATGATAGCCAGAAGATCTCCATTCCTCCTGGGGTCATCAAGTGCTACATTTGCGAGGCACCCTGCCACGACTTTGGTTTGCTTGAGGTTCACCTCGCCGCCCACCTGCTTCCCCTTGATGAGATTACAGCGTACATGACAATCTTCGAGGAGGCCTTACTTAACATCTACAGCGACCAGCTCGCCACTATACCAGTTAGCTGCCATCACTGCACTAGGTTGTTTAGGAATCATGGCTCCCTAGCAAATCACTTGCTTGAGGTTGGCATCAACGGCACCGAATTTGACAAAGTGCTACCAACACACAAACTGGATCGATGTCTCTCTCCTCCTGTCCTGATACCGCCTGGTGGTTCTGTCTCCTCCTCGCAATCATCTCCTCCAACGTTAAGGCCCTTCAAAGGTGGTCAGGCCAAACTTATTGACTTGGATGACGACTTCCCACCATTGCCTCCTGCCGCTACTAAGAGGTTCGGAAGCCAGCAATGCGGGGTCAGTTTCCTCTCCCTTAGGGACCTTGAGACACATCTAGATGTTGCTCACATCTTTGCTAAATTACCTCCATCCAACTCCCCACCTGTTAGCAAACCATCTACGAGTGGCATCACCACAAACCACAACTCGGATGACGACTTCTTGTTCCCAGGAGAACGACGTAGTACCCACAATGCCAGACCAATGCTGTTTAACAGCAAGGTGGATGAGGTTGACTTAGTGGGTGATACGTGCGGCCAAGGTGGAAGGGTAAGTACCAACATTACTCCTCCCAGGCAACGAGCAACACCAGCTAACCCAAGGAGGAAAAAGCCGACTAGCAGAAAGGTTAGTTTTGATAATGTTACAACCACTCTTTCCCCTAATACAGGTCAAGCTACCGGTAATACAGGAAACAATACAGTTGCTACCGGCGCACCTTCCATCTTAAGGAACAAGAACTGTCCCACCAAATCATGCTTCATGGATGGTGTTCTCCACTGGGTCTTCCCAATCAGATCCCCTACACCCTGTGTCATCGAAGGATGTAGAGCCACTTACAAGACGAGCAGATGGCACCAGTTCCATCAAGTTCCATTTTTTTAAGGCTTGCATTTTTAAAGTTAAATAAAAGTTTTATCATTTATTATTTATTTCAGATATAGAAGAGAGAAATTCATCATGTCATGTATAGGACAAAAAAACAAAGGATTAAATAAAAGCAAATATAAAAATTTTCTTTAATTTTTTTTTTAATTTTTCAGTTTCTGTAAAAAAATTTTAAACTGTTAAAGTGATTAATTATTTATCTAAGAATTTTTAGTTTATTTGAATTTTAAAAGTTAATTTTTATTACTTATTTCAGATCTTTCAGTTTCTATAAGAACTATTAACTATTTATTTTAAATTTTTCAGTTTCTATAAAAACTCGTTAAAACAATTGCGTAAAAAGTTCCATAATTTATTTTTCTCCAGACTTAATTTTATGTAACATTTTTTTAATTTAATTCAGATTCAGAGGAGGGAAATTTACCAAGTAATATACCATGCTGGTCTCAAAAAGGAAAAAATTCTGAAGGAAAGAAAAAAGGTAAATAAACCAACTTGTTTTTTAAAATCTTTTTTTTTTTTTTTTAAATTTTTAGTTTCGATGAGAACTTGTTAAACGTGTTTCTTTAAAGAGATTAATTTCGAAACAGTACGAAAAATTCATTCAGGTTTTATCTGAATTTTCAATGATTGATTTTGTAATTAGTGTTTAAATATGCACACTCTTGATGTACGCAGTTTTCGATAAATATTTTTTAATACATGCAACTCAATTTTTTTTTTTTGTGATGATAGTAAAATAATGATTTAAACTGATCATCATATGTTGTGTGATAAGGAGATTTTTTAAATTTGAGACATTTTTGAAACTGAAATAGTTTTAAAATAAAATTAAAATTTATTTTTGTCGATGTTTTGTATACATTTTTTGTAAGATTGAACTAAAATTTAGACCAGATCAATACAAATATTATTATTTTCAATTAAATGAAATTATTCTTTTAGATAGTATAAGTTCAGAAAACGAAACCAGTGACGAAGTATACTCTCCTCCTAAATCCAAACATGGTAAATGCATTTTTACATAATACTTCAATCTCTAACGAAATCCAATAAGAGTCAAAATCTATACTAATAAGTGTAAAAATTATATATTTATATATATATTTCCAGTAATTTTTCCTGAAAAAACATTTTTAAATAATTTTATAAAATAATATTATTAAAGGGATTTTATATCTGAATCTCATTAAAACTTAGGAAGTGAACTCATTAAATGTTTAGGGTAGATGAACTTAAAATTCAGAAAACGACCTGGAAGTGCCTAGCTTTTTGAGGGACCTAGAAGCCAGCAGACTTGTTTGTCTCGCTTTGCAAGTGGTCACTTGAGGTGTCTCTCGTATGTTCAGGGGCAAAAGACTTTTGGACTTTGCACTAAATGTAGGACAGCTCAGGCTTCGCCCGAGCATATTCTAAACTGAATCGATTTTAAGATCGACGAGGTTTTTTCAAAACCTCATCTGTTTTTAGACTTCCTGGACATTTTTGGACTTATGGTATTGGTCTAATTGGGATGGACCTCTTGGGGATTAGAAACAACAACAACAAAGGAAAGACGTATTCAGTTTCTAATGAATAATTTCATAAATTTCGAGACATAAAAAAAGTATTAATTTAATATATTCTTATATGATCAATTTAAAATATACTTTTACATCCATGTAGTTTACAAGAACTCTTTTACTTTTTTTGATGATACATTTTAAAATGAAATCTTTTTTGCCACGAAAAAAATTTTCGAAAGCCAAATATGTACTACACACTGTTTTGTTTTTAGGTGTCAAGTGAAAAACAGTGCCAAAGAAAATATGGAGCGATGATCAAAAAGAGGCAGTTGAAAAACATTTGGGACATTACATAACAGGAGGCAAGTTACCAGAGGCAGAAGCGATTCGTAGGTGTATCTCATCTGAGAAATGTTTATAGCATAGGACTTGGCGGAATGTTAAAGACTTCTGTCGAAACAAAATCAGAAAGACATTAAAATAAAATTTTGTGGTATTAAGAAAAATTTAAACCTGTTTTTAGTTATATGATTCGTTTTATTTTTCTGCACAACTATTATAGCAATTACATTCATATTCAACTATAATAACAATTCATATTTTCCCAACTCTATCATATTTATATTTTTAAAGCAATTAGAAAAGAAAAATTTAATTTTCATTTCAAAAAAATTATCATGTTTTTAACAGTGTCACTATTTTTGATCTTTTGTATGATTTTATTTCATAAGCCAGTTTCTTAAAATTCTTTTAGTAATATTCTCTCTCTCTCTCTTTTTATATATATATATATATATATATATATATATATATATATATATATATATATATATATATATATATATATATATATATATATATATATATATAAAAATGTCCTTAATAATAGTCCTTTTTATTTAATAATTGTTGGCATACTATAGCCAAAACAAGGAGTTACTAGGAAAATGCTCGGCAAAAGTTGTGCAGGCTTGCTGTAGAATAATAATTTGCTAAAATTGAATTTATAAATTTATTTTAATCATCTTACTTCTTAAAATCTCTTATTTATTTTATTTATATCGTATTTTAGTCAAAGTTTTCTCGCAACGAAATAAGAAATATACCCTTACGAAATAATTAAAAACAATTTTACCATTATATACAAGGAAATGTACAAAATGTAATGTTTTTGTCATGTACAAATGTATGAAATGTACAAAACAAATGCTTTTGTCACTGAATTTGAGTTTTCTAATAAAAAGTCTTGAATATTTGCTTAGTGTGAACTTCATAACCATTGAAAATGATTAGTAAACAGCTCTTTTCAGCAATTATTATATTCATTTTGAAATTCTAAAGAAATATGTGCTAATAACTCCAAGAACACGTTTGCACTAATAAGTTAAACTCAAAGGGGGGGGGGAATCCTTTAATTTAAGAGGGCATATACGTAAAATAATAATAAATAAATAAAATCAATAAAGAAAAAAAAATGAAAAGAAATGAAACGATGTTAGCACCTATCATTTCTTGAATTGTTTAAAACTTAATCCAATTCAATGAGAACTGCATTCTGCTTCTCATCAATATTCATTTTAATAATTATTAAGTTTATAAATTTTTAGCATGTAATAAAGTAATTTTCATCGTGTTTATGTTGTTGTACACTCCTAATTATTTCGTAAATTTCAACATGGAGAGGAAAATCACGAAAACCTCCCTCGGTTAGCCGGACGGCAAGGGGACTCTAATGTGAGTTAATTCTTAATTTATTAATTCTCTCTCTTTGTGATTCAATTAACTCTGTGATTTAATTTTATTTTATTTCAAAATGGATACTCAATTGGATAGATCTGTTGACCATAGATCAGAGGTAAATACCAATCAGAATTTAAATTTGTCCCCCCCCCTAACCATAAAATTGATTGTCCTCGATTTGCCAGGTGCTTTCTTCGTTCGGGAATGAACAAAAGGCGTGGCAAATTTTTTATATTGCGTTGCCTTTTGGCCAAACTTGAAGCTATGTTATTATATTTGGAGATGATGCTCCGGAAAAAAATGGTTTCTGGAACATACGTTCGCGGGAATAATACTACTTTGGCTTACATTTTAATAGAATTAAAAGAAAATCTAAAAGTTGATTTACTACTACGGAAATACTTACAGGATAAAAATGTGATTGTTAACTCCTCATTATTTATTGATTATGTCAAAGATTTTCCCGGCATCTGTAATTTTGTTCGAGTTAAAATTAATTTAAATCATGATGATGTACACGAAATTCCTGATAAAAAAAATTTTAATCACGAGCTTTTCACCCAATTTGCAATAGATCAAGATATTAGCTTCCCAAATAAATTATGTTTCGATTATTCTGAAATATGTAGGCCAAATTCTCATTTGTATGAGGAGTTTGTATGTCGCCATGCCAGACCGAGTTAAAACGGCGTCTAATGCATGTAAAGTTGTTTTCGCGTATCAAACTGAGAGAATGGCTCGCACTTCAAACGAACAATTTCTTGTTTCTGAAGTGCAAGATATTCTCGAAAAGTTTGATTGACTTACCCGAGGATCATCAATATGAAATTTATGCTTTATGTAAATTAATGCGCGTTATGTATGGGAATTTTAAATTTATTCACACATGTATTTCACAGTTTTCAATTGGGTAAAATTAAACGAAGGTGGGTCGCGATGTACGGTGATTATGATGCGGGTAAGTCAACTATTGCCGCGGCATTTAAAGATTTAATATTAATTTAAGGGATGACACTAGACGCGGATTTCAGCTTGGTTTGGCTACCGGTAGACGTTTTGTTGTTTTTGATGACGTCACGCCTGTAGGTATTTCCGTTTTAAATACTAAAATGCGCGATTTTTTAGACGGTCACATCACTGTTCAATTAGAACTTAAGAACAGAGATGTGATCGAGCAAATTTTTCCTCTGGTTATAAGAACAACTAACGTTCAAAATTGGCCCGAATCACTTCATAAACGAATCAAATTTTTAGACTCACTTCACAGCCGGAATTCCATCGAGTGCACTTAAAGTATTTTGAGGACACATCGTATGATGTTAAATTTACAAAATGGGCATCGTAGTCTGTAAGTAACACTTTATATCTTTAATAACACGCAAGTAACAAATCTATTCATAAAAACATAGATAATTAATTTCATTTTTTTCACAGTGTTTTATCTCGTTGGGGGCCTAAATCTGGAGGGCATTGAGACTCATCGGCACCAAAAATCAATCCAACGATTAAAGAAAAGATTTATTGCCGACCACGGTGCTAATTGTGAATACTGCAAAACGCACGACACCAGCAATTTTGCAGTAGATTAGAACTTGACATCAGAACTTACAAGAGGGCCAAACTTCCACGGGCACTCAGACGACCTGATGGAAAAGGCATTCAAGATAGCCCGAATCCTCCAAAAACGGGAGGAGGAGGCTGCCGGCTCCCCGCCCAATATTAACCCATGCGAGGAAGCTGAGTGCTCCGGCACCAATCACACTACCCCGCCATCGCCTGTTGCTGGCCCCTCCTGGGGTCCCTGATGTTGTGCCGATGCTCGCTTATTCCAATATAAAATAAATCTATTTAAATTTAATAACCATATGTATGTATTTCTATATAGTTAAAATAATTTACTCAATGTTACTAAACCAAACATATTTTGCTCAACAATTAAATTATTTGTTCTCCTGAATCTCAAGAATTTTAATAAGTTTTGCGAAGTTAGAGTTTTACTTAATAAATAGCAATAGCTCTTTAAGAGTGTAATTTTTAAATATAAGAGCAGTAATTTTAAAAACGGTATTTTCTTGAGAATCTGGTGCAGACAAACAAAGGCACTTTTTTTGATTTAACTACCTTTCTGATACGTTATTGCTACAAACGAATCTTACAAAGTTATGTGCCAAATATTAATCGATTATATGTAGAATAGATAGGTTACCACAGCCTTTTTTATTTCAGCTTATAATTTTTTATTGGTGAAAAAAAGGGTAAAATATAAGAAATGAAGAATTATTAAATAAAAAAAATATTTCGTGGGAAGCTATAAATATTTGTTTCTTACTTTTTGATGAGGCATTATTATTACCATTAAAAGAAACATGTATGTGAACTGTTAGTAACTTTAATTCGAAAACTGAAAAGGTATTTCCTTTGCATTATATTGCAATTTCCTTCTAAAATTATTTCATAGACAATTAATTAAAATATACATATAAAATAGGAGATTAATATTTAAAAAGAACTTGCAAACTTGGATTGTTATAGCTGAAATTTACAAGGCAATGAAGTGTTCAATATACATAAATGAGCAAAAAATTGCTATTTGTAGTTCGCTTAATGCTATTAATTATATGAACTTAATAAATCTCTATAGAAACAATTATGAAAGGAGCTAAAAAACGTTTCAAAATCTCAATAGAAATAGTTGAACACAAGCTTTGAAAAATTCTAGTGGTATTAAAAACTATTATGTTTCTTTAATTCTTCTTATTACATATTTATTAAGTTAGTTATTTACATACTACCTCATTTAAAATGAAAAACTGAAGAAAAAAATGCTCAGCTCTTACAGTTTTGTGGTATAAGTGTTACATTTTGAATAAAAAAATACCCATCAGTTCAGTATTGACATGCTTCTGAAAATGGCTGAAGAGTTTGATTTTGTAATAGAAGACTAGCTTTTATTTATTTATATTTTTGCATTTTTTCTCTTCTTATTTGAGCCGAAGTACAATAGATGTTTTCATTTTTGCTTTTACATTAATTTCAAAACGTATGTAACAATTGTTGAAAAGTGCTGTAAACTTGATATTGATTATAATAAATTTACTCAAAATCATTATTTTAGCTGTATAGTAGATTCTTTTCCTTTCTCTTAAAAAAGAAGTTTTTTTTTTTAGTTTGAAAAAAGAAAATTTTTAGAAGCGGGTACAATTTAAAAAATAGTAAGTAAAAATGCACTATGCTTCACATTTTTTTTTCTTAAAAAAATTACTAGTCTAATTAAATATAAATTACTTAATTGAATAGTCATGATAGCGTGTAGAAAACATCAAACAGAGTATAAAATGTATAATTTAAAGATCATCTATGTTTATCTTGTAAAGAGAGGTGCTTTTAGATGTTGTTGTTGACGTATGCCTGTTTAGGCAGAGGGGGAGCGATTGTTCTTGTTTTCCAGTGACGCCATCCATGGCCAAGAATTGACTTCTGCCGCACCATACGTCGCACCCGTTTATAGGGTGGACCCATTCATCCACAGATCGTCATTTTGACCTGAATCAGAGAAAGCTACCTGCTAAGTATGGCATCAAGATATTTTCACTAGTTGATTCTAGAGTATTTTATACATGGAATATGGAGATCTATGCTGGTCAGCAACTCGATGCACCATTCAAAATAGACTGTAGTTCGAAATCCATTGTCATGCGATTGATGACACCGCTTTTCAATTCTGAACGTAACTTGACAACTGGTATACGGGATATGAGCTAGCACAAGAACTTTTGAAATAAAAATTACAATTGTTGGGACACTTAGACAAAATAAAAGAGAAATACCGCCCCAGTTTTTGGTGAAAAAGGAATTGTATTCTTCAGTCTTTGGATTCAAAATGAAACAACTGTTTCGTATTCTGCGAAAAAGAATAAAAATGTAGTTATGTTGTCCACAATGCATAGAAATGATAAAATAGACGAAACCACGATGGAATTGAAAACACCAGATATCATCACGTTTTACAATCTCACGAAAGGAGCTGTGGATGTTGTCGATGAAATGGCAGCAGCACACACTACCGCAAGGATATCAAATCGTTGGCCAATGGTTATGTTATTTTCTATGTTAAATGCGGCTGCTATTGATGTCGTTGAAGAGTGCTGTTGACGTCGAAAAAAAATCCTCCCACGCAGTTCAGAAACAGGTGTTTCTTTTAGAAAACACTGGGACTCGTTGTGTCAGAACAACACAGAGAACGTAAGCCTCAAAGAAAAACAATTTTTCCAAGCACTGAGGAACTGAAAACCACTAACAGTGAACCGTCTGCTAAAAAAATCAAAGCAAATTACAAGCGATGTGCATTTTGTCCATGTAATAAGGACAGAAAATCAAGATTTATATGCCAAAAATGTGAAAAAAAGTCTGTGTTGAACGTCAGTATGTAATTTGTCAAAACTGTCTTTAAAAATGTGAGTTATGAATTTTTAAATTCATTAAAATTCTTTAATGTATCATTTTGTAATATTTAATTATGTAAGGTTTGCTTATAAACAGTATTATTTGATATTTAAGTAGCAGAAATGAACTAGGGTATGAGATACCCAGCGCGAGTTCTCGCGTTGGAAAATGGTTGAGTGATCTCCCGGATTAATACACACGAATGTCAACAACAAAAAAATCTCAATTTTCGCATCGGTACACATGGTGCCGCTCTTAAGTACCTCTTTGTTTAACACAATTTGAGTATAGATATATGTATCAAATCTTTTCTTTTTAGATAAATGGTAAATATTTAATTGAATAAGTTCTTTATCAATTAACAGCCAATGAAAGGTGATCAAATATAAACATTCTTCTTTAATAAACATTTTATGTTCACCATGGGGACCATACTTATTACATATTATTATATTATTTGTATATCATTATTAATGTGCCTGTTTCCATATGATATATATTTATTATATTATACTAATGTTGGTGTTATGAGCGTACACAAAATAATGAATATGACAATTAAGAGGATTTAAAAATAAAAAAAATTCCCTTTGTTACGAATACAAATAAATCTGTGAAAATTCAACAATATGAGTTGCCAAAAATAATTTTAAATATTTTATCAAACTAAATATAAGGCAAAACAATTAAATTTAAGCAATATTTAATGATTTGACAAAATTGCTTTTCAACGTCCACATCTCCTTAAATACTGGTCATGCATATATTTTAATTGCAATTATAATTTATTTCAAACTATTAGTTGACTTAATATTATGTAAAAAAAAAAACTAAACCAAAAATATTTTTCACAATTCTTACAGGTCTGGAAATTCAGAAAAGGTGGTTTTTTTTAGTGTTTTGTAAATGTTGTCAATCAATAAACAAGAAGTCTCTCACAATCATAATTCAATCCGTTTAGGAAAGACAGTCGCCTTGCAAAAGAGTTCCGAGCATTTCATACACCAATAATGCGTGAAATCCCGAAAGTCATTGAAGTTGTTCAGGCAGCATGCCTTCTCCGCAATTTTATATATATGCACAGCAGAGGATGTTTACATATTGCTGAAGGTGAAAGTTTCGCACTTGTAAATTTAGAAAACTAAACTCGACGGCTTGCAACTTGCCCAATATCTAATAGAGACTATTAGGCTGCATATTTATGTAAACCAGAAAATGTTCCAACATTTCAATTTTTAAATTGCCCTCATAACTGTTTGTTACAGTTCTAGAAGTGGCGGGAAAAGGTTCTCTTTTAACCTGATCTCGCAAGAAGCGTTCCGTCGCTGATACACCGTCTTCATTAAGGACTCAGCGGAGAAGACATTTGACTGCAGTGGCGTGTCTGGCATACAGACTAACAGCGATCGACTTTGTGTTTTACTTATTTGATGACTCCTTTGGTACGTATTGATCGACTCGTGGTGGAAACCTGAAGACTTGCTCTGCCCGGTGTCAAAGAAGCCACGAGTGTGTGCTTGTTTCTCTTCTGGGGAGTCCAGAGATATGGCTTCACCTCGTGACTTAGCACCACCCAAAGGTCTTTTTCAGGACCAGCAATTATCGACTGCTAAAATAACGGAATACAGCCAGACTTTGGATAAAAATGATATTGGAATTGTAGATTTAAACGACGCGGACGAGGCGAAAATTATTATCCCAATTAATGAAGGTGATAACTCGGTTATTGACAAACCTAGTAAAAAGAAAAAACGCAAAAATTGCTAAAAAAATAAAGTTCAATCGACGGACGACGATAACACTGAACCAGAATCAGATGCAACGGAGATATAAGTTGAGGGCAATTTGAATAATGATTCTGATAAGGCGGGGAATAAGGCGATAACTAAAATAGCTATTCCCTTCGAATCATTCATTAGCGAAGCTATAAGTTTAATGAAATACGTGACCCACTGTGAGAAATATGGCCACAAAATTAACGAAACCATAAATAAACTGAACGAATATCACCGAGAATTTAATTTAAGCTTTGATAAAAACAGCAATAAAATAAGTAACTTAACAAATCTCAAGCAAGAGCTTCAAAATGATGCAGCTTTTAAAGTTATAGAATTTAATTCTGATAATATCCATCTCACTGATAAGGAATTCACACCTATAAGCCCTAAAGAAAATTTAATAGATATGAACGAGGAAAACTCCTCCCTCCCGTCTCATAGCACTCTCCAACGGTTACTTTAATTAACTGTTAGAGGATAATGAAAGGATCAATATCAAATTAGATAAAATTGAGAAAGAAAATAAATCTCTAAACGACAAAATTCAAGAAATAGGAACGAAAAAGCCTAAAGAAATAAAAAGGAAAGCTAACAAAGATGCTCCCCCTGCAAGAAAAGAAGGTAAAACTCTTCAGGTTGCTAAATTAAACTTCGTTCACAGTAACAAATTCCAAGCCTTGTATAAAAACAAATATGGAAGAAATGGATGCAAAGGACTTTCCTGCCCAAAATACAAATAACTTAAAAAGGAAATGACGGACTCCAAGATCTCGGATTAAGAAAACCACGAAACCTCTGAGCCAGAGAATAAATAAATATAAACCCCAAGATGTAAGTGATGAGTCTGGTTATTTAGAAAAGAAAGATTTTTTTATTAGTTCTTATGAATGTGACTCAAAAAAGTATGCTTCAAAGTTATGGAGGTAATGTAGTGTGTTGTGATTTCACTCATGGAAAAGATGAATGTAACATTGATTTGTCTATTTTATGTGTGTTAGACGATAGGCATGAAGGGTTTCCAGCTGCTCCGATTTTCAATAATAGGCAAGATGAAAATGCCATTCAGGCGATTTTCATTTAAAAAATCCATTTAGGATGCAGAGGTAATTGTTGAGCCTTTTGTCTTATGATGCTAATTCTTTTTATGATGCTTGGTGTCCCGTGTTTGGTAAGCCAGAAAATAAACTATTATGCTGTTGCACATGATAGAAGTTGACGTCGCAAGATATCTTAGTTTATTTCTAATCCTGTTGTCCAGGCTGAAGTCTATAAGATCCTAAGGTGTCTTCTTGAATAAAGTGACCCTCACACATTCGAGATGTCATTATCTCAGGTAGTCGTGCATCTTTCACAGCGGGAAAAAACTCGAAGGTTAGCTGAATATTTTAGCGATAACTATTCGAATAGGGTTCAAATGTTGGCATATTGTTATCGTAAGTGGATAGGAGTTAATACTAATATGCATTTGGAGCGAATGCATAGAACGGTTAAGTATACATATTTAAAAGGGTTGAATGCTAAAAGACTTGACAAATCACTCTTAGCATTAAAGCTGTTTGTCAGGGATAAGCATTTAGATAGGCTTATAGCTTCGAAAATGTCTGAATCTAGAAATAGGCACAGGCAAGGTATGCTTTTCCATATAGGCAAGGTTCATCCTGGTGATGACCCTAATGTTTGGTACGTAGAATCAGTTGAGTGTGCGGAGAGGTTGTCAATCTAAAGTTTGTCCATTGACATGTCAAGAATGTAAGGTTTGTTTACACAACTTTACTTGTACATTTCATGATAATTCGATCAGATAGAACATGTGTAAACATATTAATTTGGTTTGTAAACATTTCAACAAATTTTCTAGACCTGTTGTTGTGTTGATAGTAGTTTCTCTGATTGATGATAGAGTCAGTATAGAAGGTAAGGAAATTAATGCTCTTTTAGCCAAGTGTCCTGTTCTACAAATTGTAGAAATATCGAGGCAATGAAAGAGCATCTTTTACAATATGAAACTAAGTTTACAACTTAAGTTGAATCTTGCAATTCTAAGGATAATTGTAAAAAATTATATAAGTTGTTTGAAGGTGCAGATATTTCTTATTTTGCTTTTATGGAACGTAAACATAATAGAGAGTATTTTAAATTAGAAGCTTCAGGTAGTAGTAGTGCACCAGGTCATAAGAAGATACGTAGGCAACGATTTTATTTCACAAAAAAGAAAATAAAGCGTAGAGGTAGGCTAAGTAAACCTGCAAGAGAGGAGTCTCATGCAATCATTAATTCATTACCTGTTAATGTAATGAAGGAAGGGGATGCGGATATTCAGCAAATGCTTCATATTATTGCTTAAACTGATAAATCAATTACGTATAAGTGATAAGTTATAATTGGGAATATTAGAATAAGTTAAGATAGAATTTTTATAATAAGAATTGTAATACTCTCCCATTTTAACAAAAGAGGCATATCCTACTGTTTTTGAAGGTCAGCCATCTTACTTATCAACAAAATTGTCTGTAAAGCGGAAAACTCCTGAGGAGAGACAAAATGAACTACTTCAACAAGATGAGAAAAAATTTGAAGAATGGTGCTTGCAGGATCAGATAGTTGATTTCGAAGAATTCAAGAACAAAATAAGAGACATTCTCAATAGACAATTCTTCAAGTGACAAAATAAGAGACTCTGTCATTCACCAGAAGAATCCTAACCGCCATTGTAGAATGACGCACTGCTCTTGTTTTCATATTTTCCCTTTTTATACTTAATAATTAAATGTAAAATAAATACTAATAAAATGTGAACTCAATCTATTCATCTCCTGAACAATATAGACATAAAACTACATAAAACTCAATGTAGACATAAAACTACATAGTATACTGAAAGCATTTACTGAAGTATTAGAAGAGTGTGAAGATGACTAATAAAGAAACTCTTCTATTCCTTCGAGATTAACTGGATTTATGTTTGAAGTTCTCCCCTCGTTATCAGTCATATTCTTTTATGGGCTGCTCAATTTTATTTTAGTCATCCTGCAGCACATAAGCTTGTGCGAAATAGTTCAAAACTTGTTTTACCTCATCCTCATTATTTAAAGACTTTAATACAGAACCTTGGTCCATTGGAAAGTGGAGTTCAAAATTCTCATATCAAATATTTAGAACAAAAAGTTTGCTGCTTGCTGATAGGGAAAAAATTGTAATTTTAATGATGGATGAAATCTATGTTAAACCTGGTGCTAAATTGATGGATTGGCCTCCAATGTAGATAATGCTAAAGCATCAACACTCCAAGCATTTCTAATTTCCTCTGTATTTACAAAAAATGAAGATGTTGGATTGTATCCCATCAAAAATCAAAATCCAGACTAGCTTTTTGATGCTTTAATGCATGTTTTAAAAGTACTGCCGTGTTTTGAACTTTGAGATATATTGTGGCAAAGAAGACAAGGTACCAATGAGTGGGAAAAGGATAGGATACGACGTAGTTCAGCATTTGTGCAAATGTCTGAAAGATCCTGACCTTAATATTTACTTAGATCTTTCAGCAGTGTTCCACTGGTGAATGATCCGTTAAAAAAAATGCTTGCGGCACTTTAAATGTAGCAGGAAAATCGTTGCAGAGGCAAAACATTAAATCTGTGAAGTTCCCAACAACTAGAATGTCAAAATCATACCAGTTTGTAGAATCTCCCGACATCATCTATATTTTAGAATCATAAAAAGGAGATAGCTCTTTCATCAAACACGCAGTTTGAAGAGACTGATACAAGAAGAGAAGGTGAGAAACATTAATTTCAATGCCTTATTTCATTCGTAAGTAAAATTCAAACATAGGAGGTGTTGATCTAGCAGAAAATACATCAATATTGGATTGATTGATATGAATATTCGGTGCAAGAGCCATGTCTTGGCTATACCACACCTAAATGCAAGTGAAATGCAAAATAACTAGATTAAAATTTATGCAACTTTATTAAAAATCAAATTAACAAGGTCTAAATTAGTGTAAAATCAGGATAGCAAGGTTAAATTTAGCAGGGTTCGCCAAGTGTGCCTACCTTGAAAAAACCCACTAGGTGGTTTTTTTAAATTTGGTTGAAAAAGAAGTATGTCCTACAACTTTCATTGAACACATCGTAGAAGTTAAAAAATATTTTGGTTGAAAAAGAAATGTGCATCAAGCACATAGATGGGCAAATGAAAAAAAACTGCTTAATGTCTCAATTACCAAATGATACTAGGTTGGAGTTCATATTGAGACTGCGTAGAAACTTTTGCCAATAATTACTATAAATATCAAGAGATTGCTCTTGAACATCAAAATGAATTCAATAATAATATGTCAAAAATATTTATAAACTATAAATTTGGAAAAACTGATATAAATTGTTTCTGAAGCTTTAAAAACGCTTCAATCAGAAAACTCTTCAATTTCAGAAGCTGTTTAAATATGAATTAACTCACTATCGCGTGATGAATTACAACCCCATAAACATTTTGTAAAAAGATTCCATCAGGCTGTTCAGCCACCTCATTTATTAGCATATGCATCCTGGATCCCAAAGCAAGGGGATAATTTTTAAATGATGAACAAGAGCAATTAGCAGAAAACTGTCCTTCTAAGCATCATCCAAAATTTCTGCCAGGTCTTATGGCATTCAAAATTTCAGCCAATTCTTTTTTTCATAACACTCAGCACCAGTATCCTCTGTCTCTATCGAAAGACACTTTTCAACTTTCGGTTAGGTGTGGTGTGAACTACGAAATAGATAAAGCTACAAATCTCATAAAAGTGTATCACCATCTAAGAGAGAAATGTAGACACTTTGAATCTGTAGTATGAAAATAATAAATAAATAAAAAAATTGACCTTTTTCTTAAAGTTAACTCTTAACATTCGCGGACAATTTTTAACTATTTGGAGAAAGTGTATCACCTTTAAAAAAAACAGTTAAATATTAAAATATTTCTTAAGATTTTTTAAATATTTTTAAAATTTAATTTGAATATAATTTATTTTGTTTCTTTTAATCATGTTTAAAAAATTAAAAACCCACGAAAAAAAATTTCTATTAAGTGATACATTAAACAATTACCAAATTTAAAGTTTTATTTTCTGGTTTTCTAAAAATAAGCTTCTTATTATTCCAACAAAAGTTTTATTATCAGCTTTTTTATAATTTCATAGATAAATTTTAACTTTATAATTTCAAAAAATAATTAATCTAAAGATGCAGTCTTTTTTAACTTTTTCCTTTTATATTACTGTTGCATTTATATTTTATAGCACTTCAGTTAAAAATTGTGAAACTTTACGAATTTAACAATAAAGATTCAAACATGTATTAGTGATAGTGCATTATTTAAACTTCTTTTAAATTTATTATATTTTATTAAAACTGTTTAGATTCATTTCTATTTTTAAGCTTATACAACACTATTTAATAAATAAAAATATTTTCACAATAAAATTTCACGAGCACTAAATGAAAAAATCTGGGTTTTTTCTAATAAAACCGAATTTTCCCCGGTTTTTTTTTTTCAATAAAACCCGGGTGGGTTGGGTTTTTTCAAACCCTGAAATTTAGAGCTAAATCAATCAAAATCTGCAACCGCTGAATTTTATAATTATATGATAAATCGGAAAATCAGCATTAAAATAAGAGTTTTACGAGTTTAAATTTCTGACAATGACATAACATACGTTTGACATTTAAAGTTTCCTGGCATGTGGAACTAACTGGCGCTGATGCCTTAAGATGTTTATGTGTTAGACGAGTGTGACCGATGAGTAATGTATTAATGAGAACTTTCAGGTTTGTGTGACAGTCAAGACTTTTGTACAGAACTATGGATGGCTTTATTTTATGAAATTTACTGCTCATTTCTCTAGTCTAATTAGTCGCATATCACGGGTTTAACATCAGCAAAGGTAAATAGTCTTAGTGAGATGTAATGAATTTGGCTATGGTAACCGCTTTTTCATTTCCGGAGATTCCAAGATTCCAGGAATCCAAGGAAAGAGAATTTTAAAATGTTCGTATGTAGCATTAATAGGTAATAGGATTTTTCAATACAGCTATTTGAGTCTGAATAAATTATTCACTGTTTATAGTTTGTTCAAAAATAAAATCTAAAGCTAAAATTAATGCATAACGCTCAGCAGTGAAAAAGTTTGAAGGGACTATCCTGACATGTTGCTATTGCTACAGACAACAGCTCATGCCACATAATTAATAAACTTTGACCCGTCAGTGAAAACAGCTTTAAAATCCTTATATTTGTTTTGATGCACATGAAATATGTTTTTATATATGCTTGATAAAGTACTCTGCTTTGAATGTTGTTTAAAAACATCAACAAGTAAAGGAACATCTAACCAGGGTGGTAGTAATGTAGAAGATAACATATCAATCCTCAACACTTAGCTTTAATAAAAGTTTTTACATCCTCAGTACAAAAGTAGGAATTGCTATTTAAAGCGGATCTCATACTCAGGTTGTAAAATCTTAGAGTGAAGATGATAAATCGGACAGATTTTAAGTTGAAAGTAGTAGTTGAAAGCTAATTTATTTCTGCACTATTAAAGTGACTGCTCATTGTGCAAACCGTACCAACTTTAAATTAGTGAGGTATAACAAGTGCCAGTCGCAATTCGTTCGTAATGGACAATGCCTATGTATCTTAAACTGATTCTCTTGCTAACTCATAAATTATAGAGCCGTAGTTTTGATCTAATTACAGATGTGTATATTTTCCTCAGAGAGGATGTATCTGCTCCCCAGGAAGTGTTAGTTAATACTTTAAGTAAATTGAGTTGTCTGTTGCATGTTTGTTGTAAATACTGAATATGAGACGAAAAATTTAGTTTGGAGTTTAGGATTGAACAAAGGAATTTTATTCCATTCAGAACTGGTATACGGATGGCATGATGCGAGAGAGTGGAAATTGATGGAATGGCGCTAAATGCTAAGCTTATGGGTTCTGTAAACTGAACTGCAAATATTTTACTGGAAACATAAGTAAATGTCTCACCAAAAACATTTCAAACAAGGATAGGAGTAGAATAGGTAGTGGGGCAATTCCGCAAAAGTGATCCTAAATGAATAAATATTCAAAATGTTTGTAAAATTAAAAAATTTTGGAATGCAGAAAATATACAATTTGTAATAGCTTCGTTTTTTAAAATTATAAAAAAATTTTAATTTTAGTTCAATTCTAACAAAAAGATCTAACACCCTGAACTTTAACACAGGTTCCCTACATTATGTTATATTCCGTTTGAGTTAATAATGAAGAGCAATAAAATAGTTTTAAATGTTATATATAAGTATTTTATATATTAGCATCTTACCATACTATAAACGGAGTATGATCACTAGGGTACCTCGGGAATGTGACACCCGTGTTTACCATTATGGTAAACCCCCTGAGGAAGTTCATTTACATAGAAATGAGAATGCATATACATGTGTGTGTGAAGTGAATTGCATATTAGATATCAAGAAATATTGGCTGAATAAATTTTAAAAATATCTAACTTACTAAAAAAATTATCATTCCTTTAACTTAAATACATAATTAAATAACATAAAAGAATGAATCGATAACCAGAAATTCTGTGTTTGATATGAATAATTACAACAGATTAAGTACAGCAGAGAAAAACCCAAATTTTTTATGGGTAAAAACTGCTGAAACTACTTTTTTACGGTGCAGCAAAAAAAAAAATATATAATTTTCCTTACAAATAATAAATCATTTATTATTATATACGTGTATATAATTGTAATTATATACTATCAAATATAAATAATTGAAAGTTGTTTTACATATTTTCAATCTTGATTCATAATGAAATTAAAATTTTTCATTTTGTAAAATATTAAAAGTATATGCTTTAAAAAATTGTTGGCCATACATAATACTTGTTGATATTTATACAGCGTTTATCTATATATATCTACAATACACCTCAACCTGTATATAATCTCCAGATTTTGTTCAAAACTTTTATTTAAAGAAAACTAAAAAGACACTGCTATTTAAGTGTTTCATAATTTTCATTCAATTGAAATCTCACATAAATAAGAAACTACAATTGCATTCAAAATGACAAAGTTAGTATTCAATGTCATCTTGTGGGAGTAAACCTGAATTATAACTTCATCGTTTTTATATAAGCTACAAGCTGCGAAATTTAAAAAGCATTGCTTATAGCACACCATTATAATTATTTAAAAATTCTGCTTTAAAAATACCTTACCAAAGCAATAGCCAAACTTTATCATAAGCAAACAAAAATTGTTAACTTTCAATCTAAAGAAAACTGTTTAAGAGAACAAAAAATGAACTCTTACTATTTACAATAAAGAATAAATATTGCACGCATTATATCACATTAATACATTGCTAGCTTTGACATTCTAACTCAAGTTTACAATTACTCAGGAATAAAGCAATGAAGAGTAATCTTATCAGGTAACATATCGAATATCTCAAGCAATTTACGAATAAAGAGCTGAGGAAGAATGAAATGCATTAGGACTAAGTAAACATACAGAAGAAAATAAAGTTAGAAAAATATATTATAGCATAGAAGCTAAACTAAATAAAAGAATTAAAACATTTACATAAATAAAATATAACATCATTAGAGATGAAAACTCTAAAAGTGAAGAGTACTTAGGAATTAAACCATTTTCAAAAAATTCCAAAATAATAATGGAATAGTTTTAGTGAAAAAACATACTGCATTTAAAGTTTCGTTTGTAACCTCAGTTCATAAGAATATTTATTTGGGGCTATATTCCTAGATCAACAGCCAATTAGCACAGATGGCGGTAAAAGTTAAAATTTGTCGTATGACTTCCGGATTTGCTATTTCGGACCGATTTTCACACCTGCCAGAAGCACGCCGTCCAATATTATTGTACTTGTAGCGTTTACCAAATAATACGGTCTATCACTTCAATTTTCAACGAAACAAATAAGACTAGACTCCTTTTCTAAATAACTTTATCGTAAAATATAGCACAGAATTAAATTATAATATTAAAAGTAGAAAAAAATAATAATATAACAAAAATTTAAAATACGATTCACTGCAAAATGAAGAAAATTGTGATTGCCATAGATCACAGGTTACTTAATGGCAAAATGGCTGTTGTCTAGTTTTTTTTGGAAAAGCAACTTTATTGTGTTTTTATCGTGAACATCTTTAACTATTAAAACTGAACTGCTCAGTACACAATTTCGCAGGCATATTTAAATGCAGCTCAGACATTAAGTCTAAATTCTTTTGATGACTGAATAGATATAGAACATCCAATCGAAATCAATATTAACATTTTCTGATTGGTACAATGGCGTTTGGTGGAGATTGTAAGCTGCATCATACTCCCGTTTCGGATTCACAAGTTCATACATGAAATAGGATTTGAACGCAAGGTTTTTTTTTTTTTTTCAATTTTACATGAAAGTTAGTGAATTATTTACATTGCGTGGAAGACTGTCTACAGGCTTGTGCAAGCTATTGGAAATATAGACAATGGATCCTTTTATCCCTAACTGGTGATCAACACCCAGTTCTCGTATTTGCCTGAAAGGGGTTCGGAGAGACACCATTCACTCTTCGGTAGGATTCAATTCTTTCAACCACTTTGGTACTTTTGTGAGGGACGGGCTTCATGCTTGTAGTTACGAACGGAATCCGTTCGTATTTCCGTTTGTATGTAACGCAGAGCCTGACTAAGGCAGGGGCGCATGGGAAAGTAGTTCTGGGTCCCCACATCAGAGAGGCCCCAAATCGAGTAGAACGTTTATTTTACGTTTCCTTCTTTAATGAACTTTTTTTTAAACAAAATGTCAGTACAGTGTGAAATCCGTTAGTTTTACGTTAGCTTCTTTATTAATCTATCGTATGAACACAAAAAATCTATATTTCGTAAATTCATGGTTTTCTAGGGCGGAGTTTGGCAAAATTTTCGCAATTACGATGGAGAAATTCTGCCAATCATAAGTATTTTTTTTACAAATGTTGTTGTTGTTGTAGTTAATTTGCGTCGCTCTAGAGCTACACAAATGCCATTTGGCGACGGTCTGGGAAACATCCCTGAGGATGATCCGAAGACAAGCCATCACAATTTTGATCCTCTGCAGAGGGGATGGCACCCCTGCTTCGGTAGTCCAACGACTTGCACGCGAAATCGAGCACTTTACGGTAGAACAGTTTAACAAGGACCAATACCGCACACCCTCGGTCCCTACTCAGACTGATCCAAGTAGCCACCCACCCGCACACTGATCGCAGTCAGTGATGCTTGACTTCGGTGATCTGCTGGGAACCGTGTCTTAACGATTAGTCCACTACGGGACCCTACACATCGCAAAATGCGATATGTTTTCAAAAATACGGACTTCTGATTGGCTTAACTTAGCCATCGTAATTACGAAAATTAAGCTGAATTCCACCCTAATGTCAGCAAGGAAATGAATTTTTCGCAGCTAGATGATTAAGTTAACAAGAGAAGCTGGAATGTTTTGGGTAGATTGAGGTTTATTGGTTTAATGTAATTTGATTGACATTTTTCAATTTAGTTTTTCAAGATCTTTCATTTTAAAATGATTTCGAAGACCATGCATAGTTGTCTATTTTTCATATATAAAACAACTATTTACTAATCTCACTAATACAGTGCAAAATCTCTTGATTATCTTGCTTTTTATGAATTAGTTTTTTTTATTTCAAAAAAATATCTGTCTACTTTGGAGACATTCTCAACACACTTCATGTAGTGGTATTTTTTATGCTGGTTGTGATTCCCCAAAATTTTTGGTAATTATCAAAAAATTCCTTGACTGATTATTGAAATCATTAATAAAAATGTTCTTTTATTGCTCAAAATGCAGTTTTTAATACTTTTTTTTAAAGAAAAAATATTGATATCAGTCTTTAAGTTTTTTGCTAGCTGTAATATGAAACCAAACACCTCTATTATTTTCGTATAAGCCTTGCAATTTTCATAGTAATAACGAAGGAAATCATTTTCTTTTAGTTAATGAAAGGTCGAAAGATAACAATTGTGGGAAACTTATATATTATATGACATGACATATTATATGACAACCTGATTTTCTTTTTCATATAATTTCAACTTCAGAAATTATATGAAAAAGATATATATGAAAAAGATTATATGAAAATGAAAAAAAAACTACTTTATAAAAAACCAATTGGTATTTTGAAAAAGATCCAAGATTCGCAAATAAAATTAGCCATTATCAGCATCTCAAATTTCAACACTGATAAGTGCCTTTTACTGGAATGCAAAGTGACCCGAATGGTATTACTACAAGTTTAAATTTAACTGTTGATAATAATTGAACTAATTATCGAATTTTTTTTCAGGGATATCTAATTTAAAATATGTTATAAAACATATTTTAAATAAACTAATCAAAGCATTTAATCAGCACACCTGCAAATATTGATATTTCTATGGACTGTTATACTTTCACATTCTTAAAAATATATTTCAAAACAAGAAAAGGAAAGATTTATACTTTTTAAATGAAAAAAAAAGAGGACAAGAAAATTATATCTAAGACATGGTTAGTATGAAATAGTTAGGCAAGAGAGCAATTCGGAAAATTTGGACCTCTTGATGTTAATTTCACTTTATGTTGTTTTAGTCACATATTTGGAAATATTTAAGTGAAAATTGCAAAAATTTTAATACACAATTATAAAATTCGTTTATCCATAGATATTTCGATGTAAGCAAAAAATTTTTGTTATTTATTTTATAATTTTTTATTAACTATATTGTATTATTGCTGGCTTTTGCCGAAATAAATCCCACATTAATCCTAATATAAGATTATATAATTGCAGTTTTTTTTTCTCCATTATAATGGATATATGACAGGAGATCCTAATATAAGCATTTCCTTTTCTATTCGATTTAAATAATTAAAAAAAAAATCACCATATATTTAAAAAAAAAAAAGAACATACTTCAGTTTTGTTTGACATCATATCATTAAACGCTTACTTAGTGAAAACCTTAAAAATCAATTTTGAAAAATTCCATGAGGATTCGTAAAAAGAACCTAAGATCATTTAAAAACGAGATTAAATTGATTTTTGGCTCTTTACTTTACTTAAATGAAAGACCACCAGATGACGCATTTGTTTTTCCTCCCAAAAAGAGCTGGAAGAGAAGCTTTGAACTGAAAATCGTTCAAGGTTACAAGCGTAAGTAATATGCTGCGTTGAAGCAGGAAGTTCGAAAAACGCATTAGTCTGTATGATCTTTATCGATATTGTTTGCTTTTGTTTTAATATTTCAATATACGTTGTGACCATAGTTCCTGTTAAGTGTCTGAAACTAGTGAAATCGCATTTTGTGCGTGTATTTATGATTCAAGCTTCAATGTGATAAAAATTATTAATTTTGTGATTATCTATTAGCTTTGGTCATCGACAGTGTACGTGTTTTCGCTTTTAATCATAAAATGCAAGCCTTTTTAAGCTTTGAAACTCTCGGGTTTTCATTTCCATTACTCAACTGTTTGACTCTCAATATAAATGACATTGGATTGTGTGACTCACGAAATCTTTTTTCACTTAATGTACAAAATGATTATTTGGCTCTTTCGCCAAAAGCTGATTTACATTTCATTAACTTTCTAAAGTTGATTTATGCTATTAGTATAATTTTTTCTTGATCTCTGTTTTCTATCAGCAGAATACCAGTCACAAACGATTAGCATTATAAAGTGAAATTTTTAAATTTCTATTTGAAATTTTTGCAGATGTCTAATGCAATGAATTGTGACGAACCATCATTAAAGCCTTTAAATGCATTTTAATACATATCTTATTAAATTGAAAAAAAATAGTTGAAGAAAAGATTTGAAATACTGTTAATTAAAAGTGCATTCAATATTCTGTTTTTTACTGTGAAAATGTACTATTCTATTATATGTAATAATCAGTTCCTCAGGGGGTTTACCTTTTGGTAAATACGGGTATCACAATCCCGAGGTACCCCAGTGATCTCCTTTTTTGTTTTTAAAAAAGACATGAATTGTGATAAACTGTCATTAAAGCCTTTAAATGTGTTTTTTTTTAAATATATTTAGTACTTTAAACTAAGTGCATTCAATATTCTGTTTTTTTACTGTGAGAATGTAATCAATTCCTCAGGGGGTTTACCTTTTGGTAAGTACGGGTATTACACCCCCCAGGGTACCCCAGTGATCTTTTTATTTTATTTTTAAGAAAGACATGAATTGTGACAAACTATCATTAAAGCCTTTAAATGTGTTTTTTTTTTTTATATACGGGTCATTCTCCATAAAGTGTAACTTTTGAAGTAAAAAATTTTATAATTTCAAAACTTCAGGTTTCCTTTTTTTTACATTTTTGTATTATTCTATTATTTACTAGAAGTAACCACAACAAATGGCCCAGATAAATTTTAATTATTTTACCTATAAATAGTGAAATATATCTAACCTTTTTCACGGAGGTGAGATTTAAACCACAGAGGTGATATAATACACAAACAATAATTACTACTTATAAAAAATTGCAAATATTTAATTAGTGCATTACAAAGAGAAATAAAATAAGACCAAATTATAACAATTTAACACAAATTGACAAATGTATCTAAATTATCTTTGAAAATGTATTGTTCACGCTTATTCATTATCGGCTGACTCAACACATCTACAATATCATCTGCATTTACTTCAGCAATGTCATCTGCTGCAGGAAATACAAACTTATTAGCTGTACACTTTTTCATAAATTTTACAGTGTACTCATCTGTACTGTCACAGGACAGAACCAGTGCAATAAAATATTTAAATGACTTTTTTGTGGCAAACTTTACAACAATGTAGCTATTTGGGCTTATTTGTGTTGTTATTTTACTATTTGAAATTTCTGCAACAGAGCCAAAAAAGTTCTCATCACTTGTGTCACTAAAGGAATCGCAGTCAGAGTACACTTGTTTGATTTTTATGTGGCGTTCGATGTTTCTAATGTAATTAACGGGCAAATTTATTACTCCGATGCCATAATGTGTACATCATTCTCCAGGGCTGCACAATAAACAGCTTAGATGCCTAGCTTGCAGAATAAATGGATCTTCTTTCGTCCAAGCTCGTTTTATACTGTATTCATACTTTTTATCTTGTTTTATTCACTTTGTACAGTTTTTATCAGTTTTAATTGTGCTGCAATTAACATTTTGCATGGACTTAGACGTTTGAACTGTTTCACCATATTGTTTGGAGCAGCATGTCCTCATTTGGACCTTGTGCCACTAAACCCTACATTCAATCAATCTGAATTTGTAACAAAATCCCCACTCACAGTCATATTTGATTAAAATATAAAGTGTTTTTATTGTGTTCTTTAAAAATTATGGTGTTCTTTCAAAAAATGAAAGAAAAAACATCATTTCTAGAGTGAATTATCTTTTAAACTTCTGTGATTTCAGAATTTTTGTTATTATTTTAATTTTTTCAATTTAAAATTTTAGCTGAAGGCAAGCCAGTCACTGGCGAATTTTTTTATCCCAAAATGAGAACAGAAAAATCAGGAATATTTTTTTCCTTTCCGATGAACAGGAAAAGTATCTTTAGAATGTAATTCTGCAGAAAAAAAGAAAAGGAAAAATTCGCTCTTGTATTTTTTTCAGCTATTTTATTGCTTCAACTCTTTCATTGCTCTGTTTTTTTAATTTAAAATCTATAAATATGAAGATGTAATGGTTATACCAATCATTTCTATGAATTTATGCTTTTTTAAATTTATTGTTGTGTTTTTGTTGGAGAAAATAGTAACTTCGTTAAGTCATGAAAATTTTTTGGAATTAGTCATGAAAAGTCATGAATTTAAAAATCTAAAATGTAGCAGATACCATGTATATATTTTTATTAAATTTATTTTAAAAAAAAAGTATTTTTGTAAAAGATTTATAGTATTTTAAACTATAAGTGCATTCAATATTCTATTTTTTTTACTGTGAGAATGTATTTTTCTATTATCTGTATTAATCAATTCCTCAGGGGGTTTACCTTTTGGTAAATACGGGTATCACACTCCCGAGGTACCCCAGTGAGATTTTTTTTTGTTTTGACAATATAATAAGACATGATAAACTGAATTAATTCAGAGTAACCTATGGTTTCACCTCTTCGATACACTAGTTTTTGATTATAATTATTTTTTAATATCAATTAAATTTGAAATATTTTAATGTTTTTAGATCACATGATTTCAGGGTTGGGTTTTTGACGTCAAAAAGTGGTTTTTGACATGACAAGGGTATAATACTGGTTTAAACCGTCAAAAACTGAAGTTTGCCAAGAAAATATATAAACTTCAAAACTACCAACAGTTGCCATGCATTACATTGAAATTTAATTATACTATAGGTAATCAGCAGGCTTTAAAATATTTTTTAATTAAAATTAAGGTAAAATAACAGATTTAAAATCTCAGAAATTAATATTCAAATGCATGTGCAGAAAAATTTTGCACAAAAATTGTTTAAAAATTTATATATTATGAAAAAAAAAATTTTTTTTTTTTTGATATTTAAGAAAATTAAAAGTTTATTACCATGCATTTTTGACCTATAAGGAACATATAACTAATATTTATAAGGAACTTACAAGTTATGTTGTATAAATTCAAACTTGATACAAGTGTATAAAATTTTTTTTTTTAATGTTAGACCGAATATCTTTATTATCCAGTATGTTAATTCGAATTTAAAAGTAGTTATATTTATGAATAATGATAAATATAATTCATATTGTTTATTATATTTATTTATAATTATTACACTTATCATTTTAAAACAATTTTTATCTCTTATTTTTTTTTCTCCACTTGTATTAAGAATACAAATAATGTATATCTTGAAAGCAAGAAGTACTTATTCAACAGCTGAATATTTAGATATTCAACAAAACTATATAGTATTCAGCAAAAGGAATTTAATCACTAAATTTGGTTATAAATAAATTTCTTAATAATATCACTGCAGATTTTCAATAACACATGAAAATGAATACATAATATTACAAAAGATGTGAGTTTTCAAAAGTACAAGATTTTGGTTACTATTTAAAATATAAGTGTTTCTTCAAAATTTAAAATAAATTTTTTCTAGATCATATTTAGAAACACTATCCTTTATAAAAAATATATAAATTTTATGCATTAATTAAATTTCACATATGAATATAGGTTTTTGACATTTTTGACAGTGAGGTTTTTGACGTGACAGTTTAAACCATGGTTTAAACTGTCAGAAACTGTCACATGTCAAAAACCTGCCAACCCTGCATGATTTGTTATGAATGACTAGGATGAATTCTAGGTATCCATCAATGTGTCAAAGATATATTTAATATTATAGATATAATCTATCAATGTATCATAGGGGAAAATTGTTATAAATGGACCTGAGAAGTGAACATAATGCTTTCAAGTTAAAAAATAATTTAGAAACTTTTTGAAAGTTATACTATCACATATAGTGAATGTTGTAAAATTTCGATAAAATGGAGGAAATAATTTACCCTAATTTTAAGTTTAGGGAGAAAATTCTAGGACATTGTTACACTTCAAAAACAACAATTTCAAAGAAACAAAGGTTAAGTAATTTAGTACCTCTTTATATTAAAGAGCCACTGTGGGAAATAGTAGCCAATACTGGGAATTTTGGCGAATTAATATAATGATGTTTCGAGATTTTCCTTTGCTTAAAATGGGCAATTCTGTGTATTCACAAACACGTCTATGTAAAAATGGGTTTCGGCTGAAAAGCCAAATAGATCTCTCTACCATCAATCTTTTGAAGCAAGTAATTGAAGTAGCATTAAATTTATGTTCAAAACTTCACTTGGCTCTCACAACACTTTTAAGTAATGAAATGGTGATCAATTAAAAATAACTAACAACTGAATATATAATCCTACATATCAGGATTGCAAAAAGACCTGCCTTTATTTAAAATAGCTGTTATTAATGAAGTTAATTATTAAAATTAATTTACCGTAAAATATAAGGAATGAACACACTGATTTATATTTATCTATTTATTTCATAAATAGATAAAATTTTAATTATGTACTTTCTACTTCGTATCTGTCTCTAAACCAAACATTTTTGTCTGAAATTGTTCTAAACCTATTTCCTCCTAATTGTACTTTAAATTGATTAAGAAGAATTATTGCTTTTAAAATTGTATTAATCGGTATTTTTCATAAAACTGTATGTGATTTATTTAAAGTAGTTTTTATATTTTGTTTAAAAAGTTGGACTATTAGAAATTATAGTTAATTTTTTATTATTTATATACTCATGATGTGTTAAATAAGATGACTGCTAATTGTTAGTTCTAAATAGTTTGTAATGTTAATTTTTGTAATGCTTCCAAGATCAAAGCTGTTGTTTAAAACTATCTTGAAAGTGCCAAGTTGCCGCTGCGAATTTTTCTAACATACAATTACATCAATTATTGAATGTTCGACACTTTACTGATAATAGTTGCAAAACTTCTAACAAATTATTTCTGTTCAGAAGTATAGTATTCCTACATTTTCTTGGTATTAAAAGATAACAATTTAAAATTAGAAAAATTTATCAATGTCTGTCGTCATCGTTTCATTATCATTTTCTAATCTTATTTTTTGTACTTTTACATATTGTTACATATTAGAGTTACATATTGTTCGATAATAATAGTTTATTAATTGTGATGCCTAATTTTAATATATAGTATATATATAATAGCAAATTTTTTATACATTAATACTAGGAGACAAAAACCTTTAAAGCTAATTACTAAAAAAATGATTTTTAGGCATATTGTAATAGGATTATTACAAATTGCTTATAAATATTTAATATCAAGGCGTTATAGTCAAAACATATAAATATTTTGAACAATGACATTAAAAGATATAGTATGAAATTGGAAGAATTTGTAAGCATATTAACTTTTATTTTTTAAAATTAAGGAATTTATTTTCTTCTTCTCTGTTTAAAGTTACGAGACTGTATCGATTTCAAGAGCGAAATTCTAATAAAAGTTTTTAAACGGGAAGCTTAAAGCATGATGCTTCTTAATTCGCAGTATGACTTCTAGTATATTTTATAATTAATTTGATGTCACCATTATATTTTCTGCAGTAAAACATGGAAAATTGCGCTTTCTCATTTTGAGTTTTGGCTATTTCCACGTGTGACAGATACTACATCAGACAATTTTTCACAGATGAATAGATACATTAAAGAAATATTTTTACAGCTAAACATTTTATTTTATCAAAATTTTTCTAAAAATGTAAATAAATTTTAGAACAAAGTATTGTTAGGGACCTAATTTTATTAATTATAACAATATTTGAGTAAGTGTGACTGACACTACAAGTATGGAAGCCAGTTTTTGGACAAATTTTTAAACTCAAATTTCTTCTGATTAAACTATGAAAGCAAATCATTTCTCAAACATAATTTTATTAAAGTATTTGTAGTCAATGAAAATAAATTGCAAAATTGTTTAAGAATTTTTTCTTTATTTTTAATTTCACTTATTCTTTGTGACTGACACTACACGTAGATTGTGACAGACACTACATTATAATTTTTTTTCACGAGCTAATGAAAAAAAATAAACCAATTTTAAAGCTTGAAAAGTCAAAGTTATCGAAAGTGAAACAGCCTCTGCGATCAAAATTTGGTTCAGGCAGTATTCTTGTGTTTGTTTCAAGATTTATATATGATATATCTTCCTTAAGTGGCCAAATGAAACAGTTTCCTTTTTTTTTTTTTGCCAAAATTTCACTTTAGTTCAATTTTTTTCTTTATCTAGTACCTGACCAGCAAGATGCTTCACTTTACATTTTCCAGAAAATGGAACAAGTATCCAATTGCCTATTTTTATAAACTTACGTTGGATGCCTGTAAGATGTAATAAATTTTTATAAAAGAGTGAAATTTTCTTGTATTAGGAATTGCGAATATTTCACTTCCTGTTGGACAACATAGTTCATCTAGGTGATTTTTTTTTTCTGCATGAATTTTGGACTCTGGAATATATAATATAGTTATATTCTTACATATTTGTTCTGCTGATTTTGAGAATTGTTCAGCGCTGCTTATATTAATTTCTCTTGATAGGGTGGCTTCTCGCCTTTAGGGCACTTGGTGTTCTTCGGTTTACTATCAGTCGAGGAGCAATGCATAAGGGAGGCGAAAATTGCCGTCTTCATATCATCAACATTGGGTATATTATTTTTTATAGGTTTATGGCTCCCAGCTTTTCTGCCTCCGATTGTAATACCTTTGCACCGCCAATTCTTCACTTTATTGCAGAGGCCAGTGCCTAACCTTTTGGCGACATGGTTCAAACATTTTTCTTTGGTAATATTTATAACCGACCCATACGGTTTACAACTTTCAAGATGAAGAAATGTCTTCGAATCCCCATCCGATATAATGCTCGTCATAAGACCAGTCATAAGGCTCGTTGATAAGACCAGTCAAGACATCGATAACTGTTCCTACTCCATACAATGACGTGAAACCACGTTTGTGCCATGATGCATCATAGCTAACACAAATGTTTAAAATTTCTTGGTTTTTTAGTTCTGGATTGAGCTCCTCATGTTTCTCTCTGACAATTTTTCTAGTAAGTGCCAAAATATTCCTTTTTACATGCTGCTTTTCGTGAAATATTTTTTGTAGACAATTGTTAAATGTTTTCTTATCCATTGCATGTATACCCATGATTATTGAAAAGGTTTCTAAAGCAGCATGCCCTCTGCCAATCTGCAGAAAAGCATCGACTAGTTTTTTATTAACTTCAAAACTCTTCGAATCCTCAACACGAGGACTTGAAAAAGTTTTGCCAAACAATTTTTGACAATTGTTGCACCGCAGTTCTAGTTTTGTAGAATATCCAAATGGATTATGTGATATAATAGTCAAAGAGTTCAAGTTGCATTCATCGCATTTTATATTAGCAAATAAGTTGTCCCACATTGCAGTATTCATCAACACATATGATTATTCTTGACTAATCATTGGTTGGCTGATTAAAGTTTATTGGCAGAAGAGCCAGACATGGCTATACTGCGCCAGCCACTAAAAAAAAAAGACTAATCATTGATAAGTCAGTAATATTTTCAACCCAATGTAATTTATTTTCACTGACAGATTTATTTACATTATCATTTGTTGATGAAGAAGGATCAGCAACAGCTTCATTTGAAATAATTTTAACACTATTTTCCAGTTCTTTTGAGCCCCGATGCTTTTGAACTCTGGCTAAAGCAGCCTGCTTTTTTTTCGAATTGCGAGAGGTTGGCTTATGCCACCGTCTGTTTATGCTATGCATAATTCACTGTCTGTCAAGCAACAAAAACGATGCTTCAAAATGAAACAAGAGTAAAATTTAACAATAACGAAATAAAAAGCAATAAATAACGAAATAAATAGCAATAAGTGGCGAAATAAAATGCGACAAACAACGATGAAAAGTAATAATAGTTCTAAAAAGAGCTGTTTTCTTTCTAAGGTGAAACCGAAACTAATAAAAAATCGCAACAAATATCTCAATTCACACGCCAACTGTTTGCAGTTTAGAAGTAACTAGCTTGTATATTCTAGTAAATAATGCCGCAAGTTCACGTATCAAATGGATGGATAAAAAGTTAGTTTCGCTTTAGAAGCGTTCAAGCTGAAATGTTGGTTTCGAAAATTGTCAATAACTTCGTAAAAAATTATCGAAAATCAATAATTTTTTTTTTATTGTAAAGATAATAAGGCAAATATTGAATTTCTGTAAAAATCTCAAAATCGATTTTTTTTTTCAGTTGTCATTTTCATCATATTCCAACGTCCACTTAATAAAATCAGATTCTTTGGAAAAAAAACTTATTCCTTCAAGCAAAAGTCGAACATTTTCATGATAAATGCATAAGCATAAATTAGCTGGAGTTTCATGCCTAAGACGAAGGGCGTAATTCACTAAATTTGGAGCGACCAATTTTGATACCTGGATTATCATTTTTAAACATTTCACGAGCTTCTCCAAGAGTCGTACATAAATATTTTTTCTGCACTTTTGTTTTTTTACCTTCTAAATCTCTAACAATAACAAAGTCTTTAGTACCAGGGGCTTGGTAGCTTATGCCATCTTTTTCATAAAATGCTTTCACTTGTTCTTCATTGTTTACATCAATTTTTGAAATTCTCGACTTTGGCAAAGATGCTTGCACAATATTTGGCACAATTTGCTGTGCTAACTTATTAATGACTGCCTTACATTTGTTTGGACTCTTGGTTAAGTTTTTCTTTACTTTCGAAACAGCTTTGCCAAAGGACTGTGGACTCTGAAAAGCTTTCGATGGTGAACTTGATTCAGAACTCACTGCATCATTAGTTTTTAATAATTTTAGAGCTTTTTTTGCTCTATATTTCTTCATTTCCTCTCTTTTCTTTGCTTTTGAAGCTTCTTTTTCTTCGATAGTCATTTGTTTTTTTCTTCTGGATGCGCCGTTCTCTTAGTTTGTTTTTCTCCCTTTCTTTAAAATTTTCATATTTTCCACTAGCCTTTAATCTTTCTATTTGTTCCTTTTTTTCTTTCAGCAGCTGTTTTACCCATCTAAAATGAAATATTTAATTGATAAATAAATTTGTTTTAAGTCTGTAAGTAAATAGATAATATGTGTGTGACTGACACTACATTTTAAAATCCTTCAGAAATGTATAAATTTCTGTATAGATTTTTATTCTATCCATATTATGAGACATATTATTCCTTATAGTCAGGAACTAGATGTAATTTAAACTGAAAATCTTTATTAAATTGAAGATAAAAAGAAAAATACCATTTTTCTGTGACTGACACTACCACAAAATTTGTTAATTTAAACTTAAATGAAATCATAGTTTCGAAATATTCTAAGCTTTAATAAAGTTATTTTGAGAAAATATGTTTGTTACTTTAAAATATAACATGAATATAAGAAAAGTGTACACTTACATTTAAAATTGTTCCAAAACTAGGCCTAATCACTGTTCTTAGCTACTTGATAAAACAAAGTTTTGGAGCATAGTGTTGCCATCACTTCAATAGTAAAATGTTTGATAATATGAAATTCTTAAAGTTTGATTATTGTACTTGTCCTAAAATAAGATGAAAAAAAAATATTACCACAACTGCTTCATAAGCAGCAATTTTTGCTACATTTGGGCCCGAACCTGACACCTTCGGGCATACTTTCCATACTAAAGCATTGAATGATTCGTTTGCATTTTGCGTATGCCCTCCTAAACATCTTTTTAACAAAGACGGCATAGACAAATCTTTAAAATGTCTTTAATGGCTTCCATTACAGGAGCCGGAATTGAATTTTTATGTGTAAAGTTCTGTACATTATTGCTATCGGCCAACAATTTCTGATAAGCGCACCAGGATGTTTTTCCTGGTGGGCAAAAGTCATGTGTAAGTTCTTTATCACTGGATCTTTTGTGATAAAATATGGCCCATATTGCCCGCTGCATATCTCTTACAGAAGATTCATTATTTCTGATAGCATTGCCATAATATATAGTAAGTTTGTTTATAACTTCATCTGTCAAACGTCCCTTCTCAGTCTATAACCCATACGTTTCTGTGTGTGTCCTACACATTCAATTTTAGAAATTTTAAAATTATCATACGGTTCATGTTTTTCTATCGCTGAGAATGTTTTGGTGTCACCATCACCAATATAATTTGCATATCGAACATTGTTTTTTGTTTCCGATCTTTCGAACATTCGTTGCATACCGACAACTTCCATCATGCCAGCAGATCCTGCGCGGTTCTTCCGGCAAATTTTTTCATGCTCTTTTCTCCACTTTTCAGAACTCTCTCCAGTTCTTAAACCTTGCCACGCAGAACAACCTTTACAAGTTGATGATAACACTTCTATAACCAGAACTTTACCTGAAGATGCCCCAATCAGTGTACATACACCAACTAATGAAGAATGGCCACGCGTTTTTCATGTGCCATCTCCAGAAACAGTTAAATCGGTGATTGATTCATTTGGATTTGCTTGAATCTTTTCTTTAATAGCTTTTGACATACTTTTATTAGCTGATAATAAAGTTGCACTCACAAGATTTTTTTGAATTTTCTTGTAAGCAGTTTCTGACACAGGTGGAGGCATATCCATTATGCCACAAAATGTTTTAGCTCCAAACAAACCTTAGCCTATAGCTTTCATAGCATAAATAAATCTTATATTTATTTCAGGAGCATTTTTTTTTGTCATTTTGAATGACAGAATTTCTTGTAGAACAAATTGTGCCACAAGTTTTGCAATTAACATTTATTTTCTCTGACAGTCCAGCCACAACTTCTGAACTGATGACAACATCACCACCACAAATTTTACAAGAAACACATTCTTGTATAACTTCTTTTTATCTAGGATCGTATATCCATCAAAATTTTCACAATTAGATTCTGGTTGAAAAGAATTTCTCAACTTACGATTCGATGCACTTTTGTTTGCAATCTTCGTGTGTTGATTTCCACGAAACCTTTGTTTTCTAGGTCTATTAAAAGAAATTTACTAAGCAACAATTTATAAGAAAAACAACGGTTTATAGCTCAACAACAAACACGCGTTCAAATGTAAACAAATCGAAATCTGCAAACAATCGTTTTGCTGGAAAAGAAAGGTTCCGTCTGCCAGTTTCTTCATCTTTTATTCCTTGAAAAATACTTCTTTATTATCCCTAAAAAAATATTAAGTTTACGCGTGACGTCACTCATACGATCCAAATAATAAACAGAAACTGGGTGGATGAAACAGAAACTAAAACCGAATAGCAGAAACCTGCTTGTCTCAGTATTTTAAAAAAGGAATTATGCAAGTTCTAATGGGAATTTTTTAATGTGGTTTTTTAAACGATTCAGAAATATCTAAATTTTTTAAATGTGAAATTAAAAAAATTACGATTTTTTTGACCTTTTAAAGGTGCCTATTCCCCTTAAAACTAAATCAGAATTCATTACAAAACCATGTGGACTGTATCCAAGCCATGAAATGCCCGGATGAACAGTGAGGCCTATCATTAACACTTCACATTGCCGATCTTTTTCACACGCAGATATGGCTGCGCTTTCGTTGAGCTTCGTTCAGTGGGGTGTTAAAAAATTTTTTTGTGAGGACCTGGTTTTTCGTTTCGAGCAATAACTCTTTGGTAGAAGCACCAAGAGTCCACACCAGCTGGGCATTTGGAATGCTGCGGCCTTTTGTCAGTTGAGATGCTATGATAAAGTGTAGCATAAATTGCGGTTTTCATAGCACCAATATTGCCTTTGTTTCTTATTATAGCATTTTTGTACTTTCTGGTTAACTTCTTCATCGTTTCGTCTTTCACACTGCCGTGAGACTTTCCTCATAGGGTTACACCCCTACTTCGCCATTTCTTCACAGTATTTCTCAACGAGGTCCCTAGTCGCTTACTTATGTGATTAACACACTCTTCTTTTTTTATTTCAAAATCCCCATAAACTTTGTTTAAGACGAAAGCCAATTTCCTTTGTTTTCCTTCCAATTTCCAAAAATATATCGTATTGTTACGATTTAAATAAATTTAGAATAAATGAATGAAAACATAAAAGAGTGATCGTATCATTAAACAAAACACTGTTCAAATTAATTACCTGATCCTTCGTTCCAGAAGGATCTCCAGGTTTCGTAACTGGTCTGATGCTGTATGAGGGATATGAATAATTGAAGAGAGTTCATTTCAGGAAATGTTAAAAACTTTGTTTTTACTTCTCATCATGGGTTCAAGTTGAAACATAAGGGATCTCCTGGGTAAAGTGTCAAATTCTAGACAAAAAAAAAACTTTCCTTTCGAAAGGAGATGAATTCCAGTTCTTAGAAAATCAAATCATCTAAATTGTGCCGCATGCACAACATGGCTATAGAAATCACGCCAAATCATTGGTGACAGAAACACGTGCCAAGCCTCATCTTTATATTAATGGAATGTGGTAGTGTCTTGAAATTAATTGATTAGATTTTAACGTAATGAGTCCCCATAATTATTTCTTGTAAAAAAAAAGGGACAATCGCTGAGCAGGAAGGCAAGCGCCTTGAAGTTATTAAACAAATGAGAGCAATGCTTCTCTCTCACGGTGGCTTCCTCGACTGACGCCAAGAAGGCACACGGAAAGGAGCAAAGCGCTAGTCGGTTTTCTGAAGCATAAGTTTTTCTTTTAAATTTAAAGGTAGGGCATTCAAGAGTTGTGGGGGTTTCATTTGATTCAGAGCTATTGGATCTGTGACAGAATTGTAGGTCTTTGATACTAATGTGTGGCCAAAATTTTTAATGCTCTCACCCGGCAATAACTGGATACTATTATTAAGAGTCAATAGATTAGTTGAAGGATCATCCTCATTTGAAAAAATAGATGATGCAATAGCCCTAATAAAATCTAACTTAACGCATTTAAATTCTGGGGATGTTTGAAAATAATTTCTGGCATTGCCAGTAAGCTTTGATTTTAAAAACAACAAAGCAACATCATCCGACCAACTATTAAGTTTTCTTATATCGTTTAACGAAAATAAACGAATCGAAAATAAACATAACGAAAGCCAATTTCCTTTGACCTTTTTAACAATAACAATGCAGACTCTTGCTCCATAGCTGCTGAAGAGCCTCGATGATTTATACTACATTGATCCTGATGACCACAATACCATCAATCGAATTCGTATGACTTTTTTCCGAGCTCATTGCATGCTTTTTCACGTTCAAGGCATCGTTTTGACATTACCTCACTGTCAATGACAAAGCCTGTAAAAATGTCAATCACACAACCAACTCCAATTTGTGACGTATGTCCACGTGTAAGTCACGTTCCATCAAATGAAACAGCTATGTCAAGAGGTTTTACTAAATTTCTACTACCATAAGATTCTTTGATTTGAGCATGAACATTATTAATGTGTTCTTTGAAAAGTTTGCGGTTAGAATTGCACAACTTTTTCGTGTGATTATTAAAAGCTCTACTCGACATTATATCCAAATTCATATGCATACAAAATTGTCTAAGGGCAGCATACCCTTTCCCAATACTCAAAAATGAGTGCACCATTCGTCTTGTTATATCGATAACTTTTTCTCCTTTTTGCAAAATATCTTTTGATGAAGATATCTTTTTATTAGATGTGCAACAAGTTGGGCAAAACAGATCTATTTTTACAGATAATTCAAGTTTTTCTCCATATGAAACAGATAAGGATGGTTTCGTACAAGTTTTACACAACACATTTTCAAAAAGTTGTGAAAGTTGGTGAACGTCAACAATGGCATATTGAGGAACAGAAACTTCATTCTTAGGTACAATTATAGATTCACACAATTCTTCTAAATGTGACTATCTCTTATTTTGTTCGTTATTAGGGTCCGGGGAATTTCTTTCCACTGATAAATCAGGATTGGGACACCAACGTTTGCAAGCTTTTTGCTTCGCAATCACTCGCGATCGTTTAGGCCTTGGCATTGTAATATAATGCCAAAAAATCAATTCAACAAATAAAATTAAAAAAACTAAAACTTATATATAATAATCTATTATATATAATTCTCTTACGTGGCTCCCAAATTTTGGCTGCATTTCTTTCCGCCGGTGGCAACGTTTGCTTTGTTTTGAAAACACCAAAGCAATCTGCCTTTTAGTGATGTGTTTCTGATCTAATATATATAATTCTCTTACGTGGCTCCCCAATTTTGGCTGAAGTTTTTTTGTACAACTAAATAAGATTCTTTTCACAACAGTTAAATATTTACTTTATTTTCTTCATTCATAGAGAAAACAGTCGGCCAAGAATTCTGTTAGGTTTAAAAAAATTTCGCTAAAAAAATAATGAATTCTAAAAGAAATAAAAATAAACAACTTAAAAAATAAAAATGCTGTTGCCAGCCATAGAATTTTTTGAAAGTTAACTTAGCAACATAAATCAAAATGACATATGAGCGCAACTAGATCAAAATTATGATACCCGAGCGCTTGACGTAACAAATCCTTCAATTCTATAAGTGTTGTATCGCCAAATGCCCAAATTAACGATTGTGTTCTTAAAGAAATTCTATAAAAAGTTTTAAATAAACAACCTACTTCTACAACTACTTCTTGAAGAACTTGGCTCATTGATTAAAAATATTGTTTTAATTTTACAGTACTAACTTTACTTCTACTTTCATTATTGCTATGACCCTCTTTCATTACATTTTACAACTTCATGCTAAATTTGAGGACTTTAATTTGTTTTGTGATTGAATGCTGAGATTTAGAAATGTGTACATAAAAAAAAAAAATATTTAGAGGTTAAGAGTTGCCTCAGTAAAATTTGAATTGTTGACATTGAACTTAACAATGGAAACAATCGTTTTTGTGAAAAATTGAATTGTATTGTTGGCATCAAAACTAAAAATATTGTGTTTCAACTTAACAATACTACCTTAATTTATATTTTAGAATTGCCTCGGAGAAATTTGAATTGTTAGCAATGACTCAAACAAAAAGTTTTATTTTAACTGACAAATACTATATCATAATTTTAACTTTTTCTATCACTATACTCATTTTCTTACTCTTTTCTTTGTTTTTTATAAATTTTATTTTTTTGTGATAAAATAAAAAACTTATAGTTGTTCTGCTTCTGAACACTGATGAAAACAAAATGATGGGCTTCATTAACAATCAAAAATATATACATTTATTTTACAAATTCCATATTATTAAGGTGGCGCCCTTCAGAGAATTAAAAATACAAAATTATCTTCATCAAAGCCGATGCTTTACATCCGGCGTTCAGTGGCAGACTACTATTTCATATTGTTTTACAACACATGGCTTTAGCCCTCTGGTGGGAAAGACTTTAAAACAAAACTTACAACAGTTACTTTTCTCAACAACTGAAATTTAGGATAGTGTGATTAAGAAAAATATGTGAACTGTTTGCAATTTCAAATTAATATTGAAATGTACAGGCTAAGAATTTTCTACAGTGAAAAGTTTTGGGAACTTCAGTATTCAAAAAAGTATACAAAAACTAGACGTTAAGAACGTATCCAATGAGCGAGCAAAGCAAGCATTGGATTGCGTAGCAATCCGGAATGAACTGTGAAAGCAGTTCCGGGGGTTGTTGAGCGCCAGAGAGCAGGGGGCGAAGCCTCCTAGTTAACTAAAATATAAATAACAGAATGGTTTTAAAAAAGACCTTTTTTTGCCAAAATATTCAAAAAATTTAAGGATAAAATATGTAAACAAAACGCAAACGATAATTATCACGCGATCAATTGATAGAAATGTAGCAGATTATTACACTTCAAATCATGGAAATTGGAAGTGCAATTGATAATCAATTTATTATTTTTGAAACAAATGTAAGGCTTATCATCTAGATTACTTTTGGACAGAATTGGTTGGATCGAATCAACTTATACGAAAACCGAAACTAGTTGCCTGCTGCCCATTTTTGACACCTAGCGTTACCTAAAATCGTTAATAACTGCTTTAATAATGCAGATAGCGCAATGAAAATTTTTACAATGTATGTGAAAATGTTTGAAGTTTTAATATTTGCAATTAAAAAAATTCGATATTTTAGTCATTTTTTGGGTAATGTGACCCCTTAAAAAGTATGTATTTTGTCCCTTTCATCCCAATGATGGGGATAAACGGGTCATATTTATCAAATACTTTATTAGTTAGACTTTGATTCAGAATGTAAGGTTCGCATAAGTCTAATTTTATTAAGGCAGAGAATAGTTTAACTTTCATATGAAAAGGTGGCAACATTCAGATATGTAAATAGAACGCTTCGCAAACGCATATATTTTCGCTGTTATTATTTTTCATTAAATACTTTTATAAAATATCTCTTCGCTTATTTACTGTATTGCATATTAATTAAATTCCTTGTCATTCAACTTTATCTTATATGGCGCAGCCGTCTTTTTAAAAAAGAACCTTTCTACAACTTCTTCTTTGAACATCGAACTTCTTCTTGTAGAAATTATTGAGTTATGCAAGTAATAACTGAACATAACATCTCAAAGTTAAACTAATGGTTTATTGAGTATACTACAAAAAGAAACAAAATGGAACGATGATCGTAATATATATAAAAATAATAAAGAGCACGGGCTTCATAGGTGAAAGTTAAATTAGTAGTGCTGATGTTTCACATACATTGTTATTAGTAAGCTTGTTATGTTCAGTTATTACTTGCATAACTCAATAATTTCTACAGGTTATGGACTCCAGCAAGCTATTTACGCGAAGTTAAAATAATGAAATAATTGAGTTTGGCGATAGTTAAGCGGAAGTGTTAGTGCTAAGTTAATTCATATTCCGAAAGTCAGCAATTGCAGTTAGTTTAAGTAATGGATCAAGGAAAAATCCAAGTGAAACCATTGAGTGGTAAAAGTGATTGGGCAATTTGGAAATACAGAATTAAGTTTGTTTTGAATTATCATGCAGATGCTCTGGAAGTTGTTGAAGGAAAGATGTACAAGCCAGAACTGCCTGAGCCAACAGCTTCTGAAACTATCAAAAAGAAAAATAAGGATGATCTCAGAGATTTTAATAAGGCAAATAACTGTGCGATGATGGTGTTAACCAACTCCATGACAGAAGACACATTACAAAAGGTAATGAGATTTAATAGCGCAAGAGAAGTTTGGCTGGAACTTCAGAAAATTTTTGAAGATTCTTCTGACAACCAGCTCTATAGCATTTGTCTTCAATTCTTTAAATTTAGTTGGTCAGATGATGATATGTCAGCTCATTTATCAAAGCTCAAAAATTTATGGAATGATTTGAATAGTGGTCTTGAGAGTAAAAGTGAAAACCGGTTACCAGAAATGTTGTTAATTTGCAAAATTTTGGACACTCTTCCTCTCAATTATCGCACCTTTAAATCTAGTTGGCTACTTTTGAATGATGAAAAAAGAACTCTAGATGAACTAACAACACAGTTGTGTACTCATGAAAGAGAGATAAAGAAAGATTCAAGTTTTAGTGAATCATTAAATCAAGAAGCATTAGAAGCAAAAGTAACTAGAGCCAAACCGATTTTTAAAAGTAGAAGACAAATTGGAAAGTGCAACTACTGTCATCAAAATGGTCACTGGGTGAAAAATTGTCGAAAGTGGATTGCCGATGGTAGGCCAGCTAAGCCAAAGCAAAATGAGAAATTTCAAGATAGAGATAATGTTATAGCAAATAATTCATTATTAGCTCTTCACGAAGAAGTTTTTTCATTTGAAGAAAGCAGCTACGATTGGTTTATAGATAATGGTGCTTCAAAACATGTCACCAATAATAGTAAATTCTTTGCCGATTTTGAAGTTTTTGAATCCCCGCATGGGATTACTGCTGCAAGTGGTAAGGTACTACCAGCTATAGGCAGAGGCACTTTAAAGATTATGACAAAAGTTAATGGTGAGAGACAATTTAAAGAACTTAAAGAAGTTTGGTTAGTCCCAGATATTAAGAAAAATTTATTTTCAGTACTAGCAGCACAGGATAGAAACGAAAACAGAAAATTCGTATCAACAACGGAAGAATGTTGGCTAAAAATTGGTAACAAAACTGTACTCTATGGTACAAGAAATGTAAGAGGTGGTTTAAATAAAGCACATATGCAAGTTCTTATTCCAAACAATCCAGTGGAAGTGAACTTAGTTACCACAAGTGATTCTATTCTGCAATTATATCATGAGCGCTGGGGACACCAAGACAAACGCCATGTAAAGAATGTTCTTGAAAAGCAAATGGAACTTAAAGTTGAATTTAACAATCAATTCTGTGAAGCATGTATATACGGTAAAGCTCATCGATTAAAATTTGGTAATAGACAGAAGACCAAAAGCCCAGGAGAGCTTATCTCAACAGATGTCTGTGGACCTTTTGATCAATCATTTAAAAAGTATCGTTATTTTGTAGTTTTTAAAGATCATTTTACTAAATTTCGCTATGTATTTTATCTTCATAAGAAATCAGAAGTTACCCAAGCTCTTGAAAATATGTTAGCATATGCCAAAAATCTAGGGCACAATATCAAGGAGATCTTGAGTGATAATGGGGGAGAATTCGATAATGAAAATGTGAGAAGAATCTTGCATAAAGGTGGAATTATTCAAAGACTAACAGCTCCTTATACGCCTCAGCAGAATGGCGGCAGTGAGCGAGAGAATAGGACTTTAGTAGAAATGGCAAGAACTTTGAGGAATTCCAATTCAGAAATAAATTTTCCTTCATCATTATGGGCAGAACTGATAAATACGTCTGTGTACATATTAAACAGAACAGGAAAAAGTTCATTACCAAACATAAGTCCTTATGAACTATGGATGGGGCAAAGACCCAGAATAAAACATATGCGAATAGTAGGATCATCATGCTATGTCCATATACCAAGACAGAAGCGTAGAAAAATGGATAAGAAAGCAATAAAAGGTTATCTATTGGGATATGATGGTGATGAAAGATATCGTATCTGGATAAAGGAAAACAATAATGTTATCTGTTCTCGAGATGTAATATTTAATGAGAAACCTCTAACTAATTGTGAAGATTCTGCAGTAATACCTTTGATTGATACAATGAGTCAGTTACCTACAGAAGCTGAAAATGAGGGAAAGCTTGATCAAAATTACTTAAAAGAGAAAATGAGTTCAGAAAATGAAAGCGAAGATGGAGAAAATTTATTTACCATGAAACTGAGAAATCGCAGTGAACTAAAACAGCCAAAAAGGTTTGAAGATTATGTGATGGCAGCTGAAAGTTTCATATCAGATTCAAATGAGCCAGAGTCATACGAAGAAGCTATCAATTGCAAAGAACACAATTGTTGGATAAAAGCAATGGATGCGGAAATCAAATCACTAAAAGAAAACCAAACATGGATATTAACACCTTTACCAGAGAAAGCTAAGGCTTTGCCTTGTAAGTGGGTGTTTCGTATCAAGAAAAATCCTGACGGTACTATAGATAAGTATAAAGCAAGACTTGTGATTAAAGGATTTAATCAAAGAAAGGGTATTGATTACAATCAAACTTTTAGTCCAGTTACTAAGTTAGGAACTATACGTTCAATAATAAGTATTGCAGCTTGTGAGAACATGCATCTTACACAATTTGATGTATCAACTGCCTTTTTATATGGTGATTTAGAGGAAACCATTTACATGTATCAGCCTGAAGGTTACACTAATGGCACCAACGATGTATGCAAACTCAAGAAAAGTTTGTATGGCCTTAAACAAGCTCCTCGTTGCTGGCATAAATGTTTTGGTAGATTCCTGTTAAACCTTGGCTTTAAAGTTAATGAAGCGGATCAGTGTTTGTTCATTCGGGAGAAAGAAGATAAAAAGCTACTCGTAGCTCTCTATGTAGATGATGGACTAGTTGCTGCTACTCACGAAGAAGAGTCAAGAGACTTCATAAATCAGTTGAAAGCTCAGTTCAAAATTACAAGCAAGCCAGCATCATATTTTTTAGGAGTAGAAATTTATAGACTTGATGATGGAAGCATTAAAATTGGACAAGAAGCTTACGCCACAAAGATACTACAGCGGTTTGGTATGAGTAATTGTAGGCCAGTTCATACACCCATTTTGAAAGAGGAAGAAACATGCACTACTGAAGAAGAAAATAAAACAGTATTTCCTTATCGTGAAGCTGTCGGTGCATTAATGTATCTTATGATGGGCACTAGACCTGACTTGGCATACGCGCAGTGGAAGCGTGCTGGGCCCATAACCTGTAGAAATTATTGAGTTATGCAAGTAATAACTGAACATAACATCTCAAAGTTAAACTAATGGTTTATTGAGTATACTACAAAAAGAAACAAAATGGAACGATGATCATAATATATATAAAAATAATAAAGAGCACGGGCTTCATAGGTGAAAGTTAAATTAGTAGTGCTGATGTGCTCCCAGATTTTCTAAATATGTAAATACCAATGTTTTTTCTTTCTTATTAACACATCTACATCAATACTTCTATCACTACATTTTAAATTCTTTCCATGAAATTTTGACTGCCAACGAAGCAAAAAAGTATTCATCATTGGCTGAAACTCGCTCAGGTAAACCTATTTTGACAAAAAATAACATATTTAACCGAAAAAAAGATTTGAAAATTGGATTCCATTATATACTGATTTCTTCTCGCCAAACATACATCGCCAAAACAGATTCGCTGCACTTTTCCCGCCAAGATGTCAACAGACGTAAATTCTGTTTTGAATGCCTTGAATGTGGAACGACTGACTCATTTAACTGTCGCCCAGTTAAAATCAGACTTGCGTTTAAGAAATCTTTCGCCCAATGGAAATAAAAATGACTTAATATCGCGTATAGTTAATGATAATATAAAAAGAACAGATGATGGAACTTTAGATGAACTTTTAACTCTTCGCATGCAATCGCCAAATAATGACAACAATATACAATATTCCGAAGAAAATTGCTTCGATAACTCAGAATTATTGACTAAAATTGAATTACTTCAGAAACAAGTGGAATTTTTAAGCAGTCAACGTCAACTCCCCCCTTCACCTCCTCTCTCGCAAACTGATTCTAATATTGCAGCGATTCTCACTACATTTATGGAGACTCAAAAACAATTACTGGGAAGACAAGTAAATCAACCAAATATCATTCAAATTACATCCACTAATGATACCGCAAATTCCATTTCAATATTTAAAGGAGATGCTATTGATAATGCTTCTGAATGGATAAAAGAAGTAGATAGAATTGCGACACTAGCTAATTGGTCAGATGATCTTAAGTTAACTAATGCTATTTCTCGCCTCGCTGGATCTGCAAAAAATTGGCAAATGACACGAGGTAAAATTTATAATGACTGGACAGAATGGAAAACTGCCCTCGCTGCCAGATTTAAAAGGCGTATTACAATGCAAGAATTTTTAGCTCATCAGAGCGCTCGTAAATTAAAAATTAATGAAAGTTTAGTTGATTATATTTATGCTAAGGATGCTCTTCTTGAAAAAGCTCCGTTTACTATATCACAAGCTGATCGCATTTCTATGATAATTGGAGATATTACAGAAGAAAAATGGCAGATTGCATTAGCTACTCAGAATTCCTTTACTGTAGAAGAATTAATTGACAGAGCTGCCGCACTTGATGCAATTCGAAGTTTCAAACAAGAAAATATGTCACGCCAATCAGCTAACAATTTAATTTCAGTACCTAAAAATCAGTCAAAAAATTTCATTTCGCACGTTGAACAAAGACGTAAATATAACCCTGCTACTGACGATGTTCAAGATATTACTTGCTGGCGATGCGGAGAAAAAGGTCATGCTTCTTTTATGTGCAGTTTACCTCCTCCTCAACGAAATTTACCTACAACTCAATCACGAAATTCTTCACGATCCGTTCAAGAATCCCACAACAAACCGAGAACTCAGCTCCCTTCAACTAAACACTCACTTAGTTCCATTAATAATGAACCACGCAGCTCCACCAGTTCAAATTATCCAAATTTACGTCGCAACACAAATCGCAACATTCCTCCCACAAGATCTGAGCCTGCAAATGAAAATGATCATTCTATAAACTGTATTAAAACTCTAACAAATAAGCGTGCCTTAATACCTGTTACTATTGACAATAATACAGAAATTCAAGCCCTCTGTGATCCGTGTGCAGATATTACCGTTATTCAATATTCTTGCGTTTCTATTAATGCTGTTATTCACCCATGGACTGATGGACATTTTCAAGTCGTCGACCATTTAATAAACCCTATTGGATGGATTTCTTTAAACATAAAGGTTGGAAACATTGACCATCTAATGACCAAGGTTGGAATTTGCTCCGAACTTCCATTTTCGCTCATTTTGGGATTTGATTGGCTACACCAAGTGCAAGCTAGATGCACTTACGACTCTAATGGTTCACTATGTATTTCTACGCCGTCTGCACTCCATCTATACGAATGTGTTCACTCTTCGAAACCTAGCATTAACTGCATTGCTTCCAGAGAACTCTCAGTACCATCATTAGACGACGTTGTTAAACCAAGTAAACATCCTCCTCAAATTGAACTTATTCCAAAATCTGCAGGACTATCTGATCTTCAGCAAACTCAACTTGATGCTATAATTGGACAATTTGCAGACATATTTTATTCTGACGATGACAATATTGGACTATGCCCGTATGTGGAATTCAAAATAGAATTGCAACATGACAAGCCTATTCGTTGTCGTCCATATCGCCTTACAGAACCAGATCGCCAATTTATGAACACTCAAATTCAAAAATGGTTGAAACAAGGAATTTGTCGTCTTTCTAACTCGCCTTACGCCGCCCCTGCCTTCATCGTTGAGCAGCCCTTCCATGAAAGCACTCCAAGACGAGTTGTTGTAGACTTCTCACGCACTATCAACTCCATCACCAAGATTGATCCGCACCCAATCGACCAGATGGAAGATGTGATTAAACGAACAGTAGGAAAACGCTTTAATTCTAAAATGGATGTAAAATCCGCATTCAATACCATTCGCATCAGAGAATCTGACATCCACAAAACTGGTTTTGTAACAGCTGACGGACATTATGAATTTCTTCGAATGCCATTTGGTGTCACTAACGGCCCATCTACGATGACAAGAGCAATAAAATGTGCATACGACCACCTTGCTGAACATAATGTAAATACATATATTGACGACATTTCAACTTCACATGATAATTTTGATTACCACCTTAAAGTTATTTACAATATTTTTCAAGCTACTCGTAAAGCCGGATTCAAGCTAAATCCAGGAAAGTCGCAATTTGCTGTATCAGAAATTTCTCTTTTTGGTCGAATTCTTTCCCAAGATGGCGAACGCCCTGATCCACAACGCACAGCAGCAGTTGAACGTTACTCTACTCTAAAAACAATTCATGAAGTCCGCAGTTTCCTAGGATTTGCCAATCAGTTTAGAAAGCACATTCGAAATTATGCTGTTGTTGCAAAACCGCTCACAAATATTCTTAAAGGATTAGAAAAGAAGACAAGTAATGCGACAATCACTTTAACTGATGACCAACATCGAACATTCGAGACTTTGAAAACCAAGATCACTACCGCTCCTATTCTTGCGTACTTCAAACAAGGACTACCAACCTTTGTAGAAACTGATGCATCTTATTCAGGACTAGGTGCATGTTTATCTCAAGAGCAAAATGGAAAACGATGTATCATTGAATATGCATCACGGACTTTAAAAGATGCTGAAACACGCTACCACAGCAATGAGCTGGAGTGTGCTGCTGTACACTGGGCACTTACTGAAAAATTTCGTCTATATCTTATTGGTCACAAATTTCAGCTGATAACAGACAACTATACGACAGCATATGTTGTTACGAAATCATCTCTCAATCGGAAATTCGCTCGATATTTGGTGGACTTTGCACAATTTGACTTTACAACTATTCATCGACCTGGAAAAGAAAATGTTATTGCCGATCATCTCTCACGTTATCCGAAACCAGCTATTTGTGTAACTGTTACTGCAAGCCGTGAATCTCAGATTTGTGAAAAACAGAACAGAGATGACTTTTGTCAGTACATTTTTCGCCTACTCAAAGAAGATAACCCTAATAAAAAGACTTTGTCAATTATATCCAATTACAAGATTGAGAACAATACGCTTGTAAGACTTAAAGACAATGGATTGAAATCTGTTGTTGTAATACCGAAATCCATGAAAGACAGAACATTGATTGCTTGCCATGATGATGTCGGACATATGGATGCCAAGAAAACCCTTCACAACTTGCAGCAGCGCTATTGGTGGCCACAAATGCGAAAGGATACCAAATTATATGTTCGAAGTTGTCATAAATGTCAAATTGTTAATCGTCGAACTGCCAACGCTTATGGCTTATTACAGCAATTGCCGATTCCTACAACACCATGGGAAATTGTATCTGCTGATCACATATTTTGCTTACCGCAATCCAAATCTGGTAACACCAACATGCTCGTTCAGATTGACCATGCCACACGCTATGTAATTGCGACACCTTCTGCTTCTCTCGCTGCTCATACAGTGACTGACGCACTATATCACAACATCATACTTCGATATGGGCCGCTCAGCATGTATTTATCAGACAGAGGAACTGCGTTTACAGCGCGCCACACGCAGCGCTTTTTACAAAAGTATGGAATACAACAGTCCAGGACACCACCATATTTACCACAAGCTAATAGCATTGTTGAACGCGCCAATGGTGTCATTGCATCAACTTTCAGAAAAATAATTGATGGACATCCAGAAAAATGGGATGAATTATTACCTAACGCTTTACTAGCAATCAACACCACACGACAAAATTCAACTAAAAGATCCCCATTTTATTTGCTTCATGGATATGAACCACGCCTTCCACGTGAATTGCACATTGCAAGTTTCATCGATGACACGCCACGTGAAGATCAACTTGACCTTCTTACTTTAGCCAGGGCCGAAGCCGTAAATAATGTGTACGAAAAACATCTAGATAATAAGCGCAGATTCGATCTTCATCGTCGATCACATTCATTTAAGACAGGAGATCTCGTCTTGTACGACTGGCCTAAACAAGGAGCTCATAAACTTTCTCCCATTTATAGAGGACCGTTTCTGATTGTTCGTCCAGTCGGGGCCGTATGCTACGAGATCAAGTCTATGGATCAAAGAAAGAATCTTTTGAAAGTTGTTCACGTACAACATCTTCGTCCATACCACATGCGAGATACGCCAGTCACTCAGGAAGAAGGGAGCTCGGAAGAAGAGGAAGAATCAGTTTCCGAATTACATCCAGTTCGGAAGAAGAGGAAGAATCAGTTTCCGAATTACATCCAGTAGAAAACATCCAGGATTCTGAAAATTACCCGAACATCATATCGAGCCGCTATGATCTGCGACGCAATCGACGCCCGCCTGGAAGACTTATTAGAGAAAATCTGTCCTAGAACCTTAATGTTTACGCTTCAATGTAAATATCTACATTTAGCATTGAGCGGGGCCGAATGTAAGGTTCGCATAAGTCTAATTTTATTAAGGCAGAGAATAGTTTAACTTTCATATGAAAAGGTGGCAACATTCAGATATGTAAATAGAACGCTTCGCAAACGCATATATTTTCGCTGTTATTATTTTTCATTAAATACTTTTATAAAATATCTCTTCGCTTATTTACTGTATTGCATATTAATTAAATTCCTTGTCATTCAACTTTATCTTATAAGATGATAAGTAGTAACGGTTAACTTAACGATACGAAGTATTTACAAATAAAAATATTACAAATTTAGAAAACATTCAGTAATAGAAAAGTTTAAATAGAAATAAAAATGTATTTAATATTGTATGAATTAAAATCAACTTGAAAACTTAGTTGAGTTATTTGTCTTTCTTATCCATCTGTGGAGATGGTTGGGGGTGTTTGCATTCGACATCCGACAAAAAAATATTTGAAATTTCATTTCCGTGAACATTTGTTTGCTCCTACTCGTTTTAAAATTTTTACTTCCAATTCGTTAGAACGAACATTTAATACTTCAGAAATATAAAAGTGAATAGCTTTTTTACCAGCTACTCTTGTTTGAAAGAAGAAATTATATTCTCTTTTGAAAATCCGATTGTAAATGCTTCATTCGGAAGCTTAACAATGTTATAAATGCTCAAGGTTTTTCCTGCATTGTTTGTCATCCAGTTATTTTGCGTAATGCGATACTTCATTTTGAAGGCATTGTAAACTGTGACATCCAGCAGTTCCATTCAATGCATACAATGTGGAGGAAGAGTTAAAATCACAACACCATTCTCTTTTGCAAAGAAAATGACTGGTATATTAACATGACTGTCGTGATTATCTATTATCAATGATACCGGTTTTTCTTTAGTGCGTTTAGTGTTTTTGACTTTCGAAAATTCAGCAGTCATACAGCCCCTTGGATGACTAAACTCCCTGATGGTCCATTTTCAAGCATAAAATCCTTAAAATTAACCGAGGACAAAATGAAGAGGTGTCTCGCTTTCTTTCAAGCTGTCTTTTTTCAGATCTAGCTTTTCTGTTCATTTTTTGGATCTCGAATTCAGCCTTGCGGATTCGTCTGTCATCAATTTTCGCGCAGCTTCTCGCATATTTCCCCCAGCCGAAATTCCCATTTCTTTCTTAATCTGTATACGGCTATGTACCCCATCATTAAAACATATCACTGAGTCCATTACACCAATTTTTAAAGTTTCGTTACCCACAAAAGTATTTTTGGGTACCCTTTCCCACACACAGTTGTTGAAGCTCTCGTTTGGATTTTGAGTCCGCCCGTGTAAACACTTTCTCAGAAGTTCTTTTGTTTTTTGCTGAATTTTAAGAAATTAAGAATTAATTTTAAGAATTTTGTGAAACAAATATAAAATTTTTATAAATCCGTATTTTTTTCTAAACTAGTGCATAAGTTCTAATTTTCACTACCCGAAAGTTGCTTACCAATACATATAATAATAAAATTTAAATGTTTATTTTAAACAAATTTGAATATGGGGCCGTTCAAAAAGTACGTATACGAAAATGGAGAAATTTTAACCCCCTCCCCCCTTCGTACATTACCGTATCTAAGGTCTTATTCCTCCCCACTTAGAGTACGTACATTTTATTTGTCTACCCCCCTTTTTCATAAAAATTAAAATAATTATGTTTTAAATAAAATTAAATATTTATTTAAAATAATTTATTCCTTTAAATTATTTAAACAATAACACCTAACTTTTTCTTTGAATTAATAAATAAAACAATCTTATCTGATCAACATAATAATTTCCTTCAATCAATACAATTAATCTACAGTATTTTCCCAAGGACTTTCCAAATGCTTTTCTAGAGACACCAATTCAGCTTTACTCTTGTCTGCGACTGATGAAAAATTTAGATTATCTTCATCAACGAGACCATCTTCGATCCACTCTGCATCATCTTCGTTTTCCTGGTTTCGGAGGATAACCAAAAATTCTTTCTGTCGACGAGCTACTACACGAACTGGTGTTACTTTGCATATTTTCTTGTGATCTTTCAAACAAGTTAAAGATGCGTAATATGTACCACAAGTAGGACAAATTTTGCGTTAAAGGTCATGCTGCATCGTATGGTATTTCTGTGATGGAGTTCAAAGTTTTTGATTAACAGTAGCTTTTACAATTGGCTCCAACGTTTGAGATAAAAATAATGATGGAAAAGCTCCTCGTGGTTGATTAATATCAAGTCCATATCAAGAGAATAACTTCATTTTTAGTCTTAAAACTTTTATGCATGTATTCGAAAATTCTTCGAAACATACAAACAAGTCTGGAATTAACTTTCAGTTCAAATTTATGAAGTTCATTTACAACAAGTTGTTTGAATTCTTCCCTTTTCAGCTCTAGAAAATCACGGATATCTTTAATTTCTTCATCGTTATTCAGTCGTATAGACTGCATACGTCCTTTAAATGCTGATATTTTAGGTCCTTGTATCGCAGAAGTTTCCACTGCTCTTGTAGTTGATGGTTCATTTGATGGTACTGTCGTTGATGGTTCAGATCTTATTTTCGTTAACGTAACTGTTGGATCCGTTGTAGTTTTTCTTTTCTGTTATGAACAATTAAAGAATCTAATCGACAAAAAAAAATTTCCGCATTCATTACATTTATGAAAATCATTCTCGTGCTTTGATCGTTGATGACGATATAGACTTTTATACGCTTTAAAAGAAGCACCCCATTGTTCACAATTAATGTTATTGCCACTCATATTCTTCACGCTTTAAAATCAATAAACGAAATTTCAATAACATTAAAAAAAAAAAAAACAACTCTAAGTCACAGGAAAGCTTTCAAAACTGTAGAACTGAGGTTTAATACATCTGCGCGACTGAATTGTAAAACTTCGAATACAGAGAATATTTCGAACAAGTAACTATCGTTTGTAGACTTCAGTGGATTAAAATACAAGCGACAGTGATTAAAATATAAATATTTTTTTCTTTCATTTTAAACAAAATTTTATCAATACTAAACCTGTTTTTGAGTGGCGGAACAACACCAGATTTGCCCCTTCAGGTTGATAGTTATCATAACGAGTGAGTACAATAATGAAAGAGCATGTTTCTTTTCTTATCACATGTCCTATTCATAGAACACAATCGACAACATACATCCTTTTCACATGCATTTTCAATCACTATCGCTTATCAAAATAACTCTTAATTCAATAGCGCTGACATGTAAATATTCAAATTTGCACTCTGTAATTGCAGTGAGATAGTAACGGTACTAAATTTTATATGTAATTATACACAAAATGTTGCTCTTTATTAATAAGTTGATATGTTAATAGGTTGTATGGAATAATATTAATAGAGAATATATTAATTAATAAGTTGTAGGGAATATTATTAATATAATATTTCCATTAAAAAAAATAAAAGTGATGTTATGAGGGGAAGATAATAGCGATTTGTATAATAATTAATATAATATTAATAATTATAATATAATTGGAAGTATAAAAGATTATTTATTAGATGTAATAATAATAAAGATAAAAATAATAATGATATATGAGAGGCAGATAATAGCGAATGGTGTTTATAATTTAGGATAGGAAATAAAATGAGACAAATATATTAGATAAGATATAATGATTGTATTATAAGAAATTATCAATTAATTATTGGAAGTGTTATAAGAAATTATCGCCGTAAAATATTAATAATATCTTGTAGAAATTAAAAGTAAAATACAAAAAAAAAAAATACAATACATTAAAGTAAAATAAACAAATAAAACAAAAGATTTACAAGTTTAAGACTATTTTTTATTTAATGAATATAAGAATATAATATTTAAAAGAATATAATATTTAAAATAATAAATTTATTCGTTGCGGAGACGATTGATGATGTGTCGTTGGACCTCTGGAGGTAGATTACGGAAGGCCCGTCTCATGAAAAACAACCTCTCCATAGCTCTTAAAAACTCATATTGGTCCCTGTCACGGGCCACGATGACATACTCTTCCCTCTCAGGCATTGTGGATTGCTGAACTGCGAAAATAGAACTTTAAGCATGATTTCAAAAAACACAAAATAAAAATTATGGAAAATTATGAAGAAAAAAAAACATATCGTGTAGAAATTAAAAATGAAATTCAAAAAATAAATACAATACATTAAAGTAAGATAAACAAATAAAACACAAGATTTACAAATTTAAGACTTTTTTAATGAAATAAAAACGAAGGAACATAAGTAAAAAAAAACGAACGAAATTTGGTATAAAATTTAAAATTAGAAAAAAAATCGCAATCCACATCATTCATTCATTACGCAGACGATCCATGACTTGTCTTCTGATTTCAGGCGGAAGGTTCCGTATTGCTTGTCTGATGTAAAATAGTTTCTCCATTTGGCTCCTGGCTTTTCTTCCAATATCTGGCACCATCACCAGAATGATTCTCTGTTTGGTCCCTAAACTCTCTAACGAAGGAATTTTTTAAGCAATTCCACCTTTTCTGAATTTCCACACCTGTAAGAATTGTGAAAAATATATTTGGTTTAGTTTTTTTTTTTTTAACATTATATTAAGTCAACTAATATTTTGAAATAAATTATAATTGCAATTAAAATATATGCGTGACCAGATAACATTATTTAAAGATTCATTGGGATTTTGTGTCTTCCCATGGTGGCACTTTTGCAAAAAGTCAAGGTAGTCAAAATCTTTAAAAATAGGTCTTATTGCGTCCATAACAGCTGCCGGCAAAGTATTCTTATGTTCATAAGGCACCAAAGCTTTCTTGTAACCACACCAAGATTCCATTCCAGAAGGGCGCACTCCATATTGTGGTTTTTGATCCGTGGAATACTTATGAAAAAATGTAGCCCACGCTGCTGTCGCATGTCAACTAAATTTCCAGCATTTCGCCGGATAGCTAATCCATAATAGGTTTGTAGCTGCCAATTTGAGAATGTGTAAGACGACTTCTTCCACCAAGTACTTTTTAATCGTTATGCTTTTCATCTTTTTCACCAGGTGACATCCTATTCTTTTTTGCACGTAGCGAACGCACTCTTAACTTCTCTGGTCCCCATGCACATTTTCTTTTTCAATTCTTGAAAAAGCCTTCGAATCTCCATCACCTAAGTACTTGAGATATTTTAATGAAAGAAATCGACCGAAATGAAAAAAAACGGTCGAAACAGAAAACGCAGGGATGCCAACTGTTCCGCTTGTTGCAAAAGTTTTGATAAATTGGTTGCAAATTAAAAAGTAAAACTTGTAGAATAAGGATAATGACGCCTACTTTTCAAAAGAGTAACTACAACATACGGGCAATGAAGTTGCATTTCATATGATACTTCGAGTCGATATGTAGTGATGGAAAAAAAGATAAAAAATAATAAACTTAAAATTTGTTACCATTAGAAAATGTTTTTTACAAAGCGGAGCAAGTTGGCATCTCTGAAAACGGTTTGGGGAATCTTCACTGTTGAAATAAGCATTTTTACAGCGCGTTCTCCTAAAATTCCATCAGTCATTGAAGATTCTTTCTCAGTGTAAATGTTGAAGTCGTCCAGTCTCAGAATCACAGCGCTCCCAAACTTTGATACCTCTCTTTACACTGGTTTCATGGGTTGGTACTGTTTTAGGCTGCTCCTTCCCTTGAATTTGACCATTGACTCGCCTGACTGCCTTGTGCTGTCAGTGAAACTCTTTAAAAAAAGTACACTTCGAGCAGGAAACTACTTCTTAAATATAGTATAATTTCGAAGCATCTGCAGGTTTTTCTGGAGAACTGAAATATAATTTCAAAATCAAAAAAAAAGAGAGCGATCCTACTCATCGCCTTTTGAATAGTTGCATTTCCCAGTGAGCAATTGAGTGACTGACCAATAGTGAGACATGTGAGGTACCCGGTTGTAGCTCATGATCAACAATATCCCAACTACTGTCATGATTTCGAATTCGTCGGTTATGTGATTCATTTTGTCTGTAGAGTTTCGATGGTCTGATGCTGAACTGTCTTATCTTGGTCTGAGAACTTTAAGCATGATTTCAAAAAACACAAAATAAAAATTATGGAAAATTATGAAGAAAAAAAACATATCTTGTAGAAATTAAAAATGAAATTCAAAAAATAAATACAATACAGTAAAGTAAGATAAACAAATAAAACACAAGATTTACAAATTTAAGACTTTTTTAATAAAATAAAAACGAAGGAACATAAGTGTTGTTGTTGCTAATTCCCATCTGGTCTGACGGGGTCAGACCAGATCAATGAATCCGTTAACATTGAGAAAATCCGAAACCAGAATGGGAGAGGAATGAATATCGTTCCAGTCCAGCCCTAAACAGATCAAGATGTGCTCAGGTGATGCCTGGTTTTGTTGGCATTTAGGGCAAAGAGGAAAGATCTTTTGATTTGCAGAAAATGTGAGACTTTTCAGGTGTCCACTGGCCAGTCGGGATAGGCAGGTGTTGGTTTGCCTGTCACCAGGGAGAGATAGAGTCCTGGTCTTTTTGCTTTATACCAGTAGTGAATAGGTGGAAGCAGCCACTTTTGTTTATTCTGGGCCTTTTTCCTTGCAAAAAGTTCAAGGTATGTAAGCTCTGATGTGGAGGGGACTGGATGGTCTAGTCCCTTCTTTGCAAGAGTGTCAGCCAACTCGTTGCCGTGGATATCGACGTGGGACGGGATCCATTGAAAGTGGACCTCATGCTGTTGGGAAATGAGCTTTACTTTTTGTAAGATCGAAAAACTGGTTTTATCTCCAATGAGGGCCCAATTTTTGAGGTGTTGAATTGAACTACGGCTGTCAGATAGTATCCAAGTATTTCCAAGGTGCCCTTCACTCAAGATTTTCTCTAGTCCCCTGTCGATTGCAATTAGTTCGCTTCGAAAGACGGAGCAAAAATCGGGGTTTCGTTGATGAAGAGTGTAGTTCTCTCGAGGTGTTTCAATAAATACCCCACTGCCAGTCTGTCTATCCATTTTACTGCCATCAGAGAATATTTTGATGTCGTTTGGAGGGATTTTATTGATGATTTCCAGGGACAATTGTCTGAGGAAGTCAGGCACACAGTCTTTCTTGTCAAGCATGGTAGGGAGGCTTTCATGGAAACTAACATTGGAAAGATCCAAGCAAGTACTAAGATTGCTATGAAGATAAAGAGGTTCAATATTTTCAGCGATTAACAGTTGTGATTTAACATGACTAAAAAGACTGTTTTTCTTTAGCCTTTGATTGCAGGTCCAGTTATTTAGGTAAATAGCAGTTAAATTGCCTTGGTCTAAACTGGAAAGTTTATTGTAATATTTCACTAAATTAGCTTGCCTTCTGAAGTTAAGAGGTTGCTGATCTGCTTCGTAAAGAACGATCTCTGAAGGGCAGCTACGTTTCAGTTCAGTGATGATGCGAGCGGCGCTCAGTTGAACCTTTTCCAATTTGCTTAAGTTAGATTGAGAAGCACAGCAGTAGACAGGATAGCCATATTCAAGAATTGGTCTAACAAGAGCCTGATAGGAAGTCCTAAGAGTAGTTGCATCTGCTCCCCAATTCCTACCAGCGATACACTTAATAATATTTAGGCGCTTCCTAGCCTTCGAGACAATATAATCAATATGTTTGTTACTTGTAAATTCGGGATCGAGAATGTATCCCAGGTATTTTGGGTGTTTCTCGTAGGAGAGCTTCTGGTGTTTGAGAAACAAGGATGGTTCATATTTATAAAGTCGCTTATTAGTAGTGAAGAAGGTGGTTATCGATTTGGTTGGGTTGAAGCTCAATTTGAGTTCATCTGCGTACTTGGACAGGGCTTCTAATGAGTTGTTGAGTCTCGACTCAATCTCGGCAACGTCGTTACCGCTACCCCAAAGAGCAATATCATCAGCAAACATTCCGATACGAGTGGAACATAAGTAAAAAAAGTAAAATGAACATAACTAAAAAAAAAACGAACGAAATTTGGTATAAAATTTAAAATTAGAAAAAAAATCGCAATCCACATCATTCATTCATTACGCAGACGATCCATGACTTGTCTTCTGATTTCAGGCGGATTACAGGCGCGTCAAACGCGCTTCTGATTACAAAAACTGAGGCTGAAAACAACATCAAAGAAGTTTAAGAGCTAATAAAACACTTTCAAGACTACTTAAGAAGTCAGTTTTGATTAAAATTTTAATAAGGAGTCGTTTTCTGCTAGAAAGTTCATTACGTTAATTAATTTAGAGTTCAATGTTTTATTTGTAAGAAAGTTTTTTTTGCCAAATATATAAATTATTAATGTTAGGAAGGCGTGTATGCCGTGACATTAAGTCAAGACAAGTTGATAAGTAATGCTCTGGTTTACCTGCATGACCACAGGTACAAAGGTTTGTATCCGAGATATGCAGGTAATGAAAGAAAGAAGGAAAAGGAATCGAAATCTTGAGACCTCAACCAGTCCCACACTCGGAAATAAACTTCTTCAGTGTAAAGACCACTCAAAACACCAATACTCGTACCCGGTTTCCAAATTTCAGGATCTTTAATCAATAAAAACATCCTGCTCATCTCATTTTCATCCTTCTTCCCTATTCACTTTGAGGGAACAAAAGTTTTCTTCGCCCAAAGCCTGTACCTTTCCTCAATCCTTTTTTTTCTTCCTGCTAAACCCATGGAAGAAAAAAAAGCGACGAAAATTTGTGAATAATTTCTGCATTCTGATTTTGATGGTGAATTATATTTAAACACAAATTTGCTTGTTAAACTACAAGAAAATATTGTTTAAAGTCATATTTTTAAATAGCGATATGCATTTGGGTGATTTGGATTATGCAAATAATATTTATGTTGGAAAATATTAAACAGGTACTATAAATGAATCGACATTTTTAAGTTAAAAGGACACTTTTTTTCTTTTCTTCCAGACGTGGACACGTACCTAGGTTTGCAAAACCCTTAACCGTATAGTCCACGTCTGGCCAACGGTCTAGCTCGCACAATACATAGGTGCTAAACAATTACATAATACACAAATGCATTACAATTACAAAGTACAATTGCACAATACATAATACACAGATAATTTTTTCAATAAAATTTAATATAAAACATTGAAGAGTCTTGTAGATGACAATAATGTTCATCATATTAGTTTTAAAAAAACAAAAACAATAAATGAATTAAAAGAACAATAAATGAAGCTAATTTTGTTATGTACATAATAATTGAAAGATAAATAAAAAGAATAAAGAAAGTGTAAATAAATGAAATGTATCATGTAAGACAAAATTAAAAATTGTTAAACACTTTCAAGACTACTAAAAAAGTTAGGTTTGATTAAAATCTTAATAAGGAGTCGTTTTCTGCTAGAAAATTCATTACGTTAATTAATTTGGCGCAGTATGTCCTTTTTTGGACCTTGTGCCACTAAACCCCACATTCAATTCAATTCAATTAGAGTTTAATGTTTTATATGTAAGAAAGTTTTTTTTGCCATTATTAATATTTAGAAGGCGTGTATGCAATGATATTGTGTAAAGACAAGTTGATAAGTAATGCTCTGCTGTACCTGGTTGCCCACAGATACAAAGATTTGTATCCGAAATATGCAGGTAATGAAAGAAAGGAGGAAAAGGTCCGTGACCTGTTAGGAACTAGATGACTTGTTTAATTAGAATTGATTTGAAGAAGTTGACATTATTGATGATGTTTAACAGACGTGTAAATACGATAAAACAGCTATATACAGTATAAAATACAAATTTCTCGTACGATTGCCGATATTTTAGTTCTAGCGCATCCATAACATTTGGCAATCTTTGAATCCGGGAACATTTTTCGGAATAATTAGCCTGCATGATCAGTACAGCTGAGTGGTAAATTATGTTCCACAATGAATGCAGTGAACAAACATTCAGCTTTAGTAACGGCATTCTCGTGAGATGAATGAATGAAATAAATTAATCTTTTAACTGTTTTCAGCTGCGATCCAATTATCTTTGTTTTTTAGTTTTAGCGTGAGCACAAATGTTGTTGCGACCACCATGCGATATAGAAAAATCCGATCGGCAAGGAACACAAAAAGCATGAGTTAGACCTTTAGAAGATTTCTGAATGAAATCGATTTCTTTCAAATAATTCTTTAAAATGCTGATAATAATAAGTTTTTTTAGACATCATAAATTCAAAAATAATCGTAACCTAAAAAGATTAAAAAACGTAGATTAAGAAGCAAAAAAACGCACGCAATTTCTTCACGATAGTAAAAATTTGCTCTGTTGCCAGATGCCGTCAACTGAATTTGTATCAAAAAAATTTCGTCTGCGTTCGGTAGCCGAATGAAACGTTTTCTTCCCGATCTATATTTAGTGGGCCAATCAGATTCGGAAACGCAGCTGCACTTCCAAGTGTGTTTCAACTTCTGCGTCGTAACTTTGATTTTCTCCCTTGTTCGAACAAGTGCCGAGGAGATGGAAGTATTTGATTCTTGCTCTAAAAAATGCGTTCGGGTACAAATTCGGATTGTGGCTCCCTTGTAAAAAATGTAAAATAAAATGGGAATTTTTTTGTTTTTTTAAATCGAGGAAAATCTGAAGATTAAAATAAAAAACTGGTCTGGTAATCTTCCGGTTAAATCGGAAGAGTTGGCAGCTATGAACTTTACTATGTATACTTTCACTCTTAAATTAATCCTTCTTTTTAAAATATTTTTCAATTTCCAAATCAAGAGCCTTTAAAGTTTCATTTTTTTCAACTAACTGATTTAGTGAATCATGCAAAGTATCATAATCAGGAAGTGTTTCTAAGAAAAATTTGTCAATCTTATTTATCAATTTCGTAATCAACTGTCTGATTACAGCTCGTTTCGGTTTTAATTTCTCTAAATCATCCATTATAAAAATAAATATCAAAACAAATTATTACCGACTTTAAGGAGACCAAAACTAAACAAATGTTAACTTATTCGCTTTTATGCAGATGGCCTATTTTTCTGCCCATGATGCACCATAAATCAAATTCAATAATAATTACACAAATTATAATAGATTAAGATAATTTTATTCTAGCATCGTGTTCAGTGGAAAAATGTAAACTGAATAGAGGAAGTGTAGGAAAAAAAATTGCTTGCTCTCAGCGCCATCTGGTGTTATAAATCTTAATTGATAGTGAAATTATCATTCACAATTATTAAAAATAGTAAACGACGCAAAAAGCTTTGCCACTTTTACTTAATTTTCTGATAACGTTTTGGACGAAAACACCATCCACTATCTTTCTAACCAATCCCATCTCTTCGGATTTTTTATGTTTTGATAAATTTAGCGCACATTTATTCATCCATTTGAAAACTTAAAAGAAGTTTTTATAATCTCTTTTTCTGCCCGAATTCTTTTTTCTTAATCAGGAATTTGTTTCAAGATTTGGGCCACCTAAAGTCCACATGTATCCTCAAAGGAAGCGTCCTGCGGAGCAGATATTCAGCGCAGATCGCTCATGGCTTCTTAAAGAAAATCTTCTTCATCATAATCAGCCTTTCTTTTTTTCCTTTGCTTCAGGTTTGGCTTGTCTTTTGAAGTCCCCTGACAGTTTTAGTTAGGGACCTTAACCATATGTAGTTCATCAATTTGAAGAGTTCCATTTTCAAGAGCATCCGGGTCATCTTTATGGAATTTACCGAATCCTGAGAGTCAGTTGATTGCTCCGCATTCTAAAAAATGAAATATTTTTATGAATTACTAACTAGAATTGAACATTATTAGAAAAAAGTAGATGCATACACGTTGTAAAAGAAATTTATTCATAAAACTACATCATTAAAACTAAATTTGTCTTTTTATTTTATTTAAAAAGAAAAAAACTAATTGGTTTATTCTGTGATACTTTTAGTTTTCTTCCTATATTAATTTTTATTTGAAAATAATTTTATTTTTAAAAAATTAGTCATTTGTATAATTTAAAAATTTTAGTTTAGTTAAAAGAAATATTTAATTGTGCAATTTAAATTTTCTACTTGTGAATTATTTTTTAAATTATTAGCTCCTTTTTGAGATATTCAATATGCCTGGTAGCCTATGTTTATTTTTGTATCTCGACCCGCAATATTTAAGGGCATACGAGAGTAGATACATACATTATACAAATATAAATAATACGCAATACATACATAAAACTCTAAAAACTGTAAGTATGAAAATCAGAATAGGATGTGGAAACAAAAACAGAATTATAAATAATCAGTAAAAAATTAAACCAGTGCTTATATAATACAGTTGTGATGCATCAAGCAGAGGATAATGACAGATTGATTGAATGTGGGGTTTAATGGCACAAAGTCCAAAGGAGGACATGCTGCGCCAAGCGAACGGTTTTAAAATAAAGGTAAATATATATTACAAATTTTCCTCATTAAAAGTCACACGGAATTTATAAAACTAGATACAACGTGACAGAGGTATTCAAAAGTGAGTAAAATCAGATAAGTTGTAAATGTAGTAAAGCATTATAAAACAGTTGCATTCAAAGATGAATAAAATCAGATAAAATTGTGAATAGGATAAAACAGTTATATACAGTATAAAAGACCAATTGCGCGTAGAAACGCAAAAATGTTAGGATGATGGGAATCACCTAACAAATCCTGAAGAGTTAAAATAGAACTACCAAAAAAGATTAGACGATGACGGTTAAAACATGGGCAGATGATTAAAATATGATGAATAGTGAGTAAAACTTTACAGGTGCTGCATTGGGGAGGAGGTTCCCCGAATAACAAATGTAGGTGGGTCAGCCGAGTGTGACCGATTCTGAGACGGTTTAATTTTACATCTGCATGCCGCAGACTCAATACAGGATAAGGGTTAAAATCTGTTTTTATTGAGTGTAACTTGTTATAAATTTTTAGATCCCATTGTTGTTGCCAAACAGATGTGATGAACTGTCGAACATAAGTTTTTGTGTCCGCGAGAGGTACAGATAGAGTTAAAACAGAGGTAGCAGATTTTGCAGCCGAATCAGCCAAGTCGTTCCCTGGAATACCGACGTGACTCGGCACCCAACAGAATAAAATATGAAATCTATTTTTGTGAAGGGTTATCAACAAGTGATTAATAAAACATAAAATCGGATGAGTATCACTGTTAAAATTTTCCAACTGCCTCAAAACACTCATACTGTCGGAGTATATGCAATATTTCCTTCTAGAACGAGTGGAAATCAGCCGCAGTGCCAAGAGGATGGCAGCAGCTTCAGCAGTAAAGACGGAGCAAATACTTGGGATTCTGTAGCTGTAGGTATCATCAGCGATAATGACGCCACAGCCTACATAGCCCGCAGATTTTGATCCGTCAGTAAACACAGGTACATACTCTGAATATTGGTGACGATGAGAAATGAATAGTTGCTGGTAGATGATGGGTGCAACATTAGATTTATTATACATCATAAAAGGGGAATAAAATTGATATGGTATAATGTTCCATGGAGGTATGAGAAGATGATCGACTGATTGTGATGGTGATTCGCAAATGTCAAAAGTTTGAATGAGTAAACGCATGCGAGCATGAAATGGACGGACGTGGGAAGATCTAGCTGCATATAATCTCTCCAAGCTTGATGAAATTACATAATTCTTTAGTGGATGATATCTAGAGGACATGATACGAAAGTAATAACTGAGAGATAGCTTCATGCGATGTAAATCTAATGGTATTTGATTACAGACAACGTATAAACTTTCAACGGGAGATGTACGAAAAGCTCCCGAACAAATGCGAAGAGCTGAATGGTGTACGGTATCTAAGATACGTAGATTGGAGGCGGTTGCAGAGCCATAAACTGCACATGCATAGTCAAGCCGTGAAAGTATCAGCGCTTGATATATGCGTAGCAGGGCTAGGCGATCAGCTCCCCAGAATGTATTACACAGTACACGCAAAATGTTCAGTTTCTGTTCGCATTGTCTACGTAATAGCCTGATATGAGGTATAAAAGTTAGCTTATTGTCGAAAATGACTCCTAAAAATTTCGTGTGTGGCACGACTGGTATATTAATGTTTCGAATGGAGATGTCAGGGTCATTATGAAGCGAGCGTTTACGGCAGAAATGGATACAGCAACTTTTAGATGGCGAAAGAGTGTGAGCATTCTGATCACACCAGTCTAAGATCTTGTTCACAGCTAATTGCAGTTGTCTCTCGATGACTCTCATGTCGGATCCTGAACACGAGATGTGATCGACATAGAGAGAGCCAGAGACAGTAGGGGGCAAGAAGTTTAAAACTGGTGAAATATGCATAATGAATAGTGTGACACTTAAAACGCTGCCTTGTGGGACGCCTTCCGCTTGAACGTAAAGATCAGAAAATGTTGATCCAAGTTTAACACGAAAATAGCGCCTCAGCAAGAAATTTTTGATGAAAATTGGCAAATGACCCCGGAGTCCAATGTTAAACAGTGTCTGGAGAATTCCATAACGCCAAGTCCGATCATATGCTTTCTCAATATCAAAAAAGACAGAGACAAGATGATTCCGCCGGACAAAAGCGTTACGAATTCTGGATTCCAGTTCAATAATATTGTCTAAAGTTGACCGGCCCTTACGGAAGCCACTTTGAAAATCTGGTATGACTCGCTTTTTTTCAATGTAATACACAAGTCGAGAGTTAACCATCCGCTCAAATGTTTTACCAAGGCAGCTGGTCAAGGCTATCGGGCGATAGTTGACTGGATCGTTAGCGTCTTTACCTGGTTTTAGAATAGGTATTACAATTGCTTCACGCCAGACAGATGGGTACGTTTGTTCCGTCCATATTCTGTTGTATAGAACAAGGACATTTGACAAAGACGTCCGATCTAAGTGGCGGAGCATGTGATATGTAATACCATCAAAACCAGGGCTTGTGTTTTTACTTCGATATAGGGCTCTCTGAAATTCGGCAAAACTAAAATCACTGTTATATTGGCAGAGACGACGCGATGCAAAGTTTATATTATTCCTTTCGACGGTCTGCTTATGGTGCTGAAATGCTGTGCTGTAACTCTCTGGACAAGAGACAGCAGCAAATGCATCACCAAGCATATTACAAACGTCTGCAGGAGAGGAATACATGGTATCGTTTTTCTTAAATATCGGAAGTCGAAATTCGCGATATATGCCATTGGCTCTCTTAACTCTCGACCAGACTTGTCTGGGAGATGTCGAAGATGTTATGGACGAGACATAACGGGACCAAGATTCTCTTTGACTTTTGCGTCTGATCTTTCGTGCTATAGCTTTTGCCCGTTTAAAGGCCAAAAGGTTAACAGTATTAGGATAACGGCGGAAGATGTTCCACAAACGTCTCTGCTCTTTGTAGGCAGCTGCGCATTCCTTATTCCACCACGGCTTGCGGTGGCGAGGAAGCGAACTTGACGACTTAGGAATACTTTCTTCTGCCGCTTGGAGAATTACAGATGTTATATTATTGATAGCAGCACCTATAGTATTGCGAGTTATCATATCCTCCGTAATCTGAGCAAGCATTGTAAATAGAGGCCAGTTAGCGCGATGAAATATGAAAGTTGATGGTCGTGAACTCATGGGAACAGAAGTAAAATATGAAACAATGAGAGGAAAATGATCACTGTTGTGAAGATTATCACTCACAGAGAAGTTTATAAAAGGTAAGATAGCAGGTGAACATACTGCTAGATCAATTGAATGAAAGGTTTGAGTAGGTGAATGAAAGTAAGTTTCTTCGTCTTTATTAAGCAAACATAGATTATGGTCGTGGATGAGTTGTTCAATTTTACGCCCCCGGTCATTGGAGGCGGAACTACCCCACAATTCACTATGACCATTAAAATCTCCGAGCAAAATAAAAGGCGAAGGTAATTGAAGTATCAGTGAGTTCAAATCTGTTTGAGAAATGGATGCATGAGGGGGTAGATAGACAGAGCAGACTGTAATGAGAACATTGATGTGAATTTGAACTATGGTAGCTTGTAATGAGGTTGATAATGAAAGGTGAGTTGATGGAAAAGCTGATGAAGTTAAAATTGCTACGCCGCCATGAGGTTGATTTCCATCATTAAAATCCTGTCGATAGCAAGAATAGTTGCGCAGTTTAAAAGCATTGGATGACGTTAAATGTGTCTCCTGCAAGGCAATGCATGCAGGTTGATATTTTGAAATAATGTCCTTGACATCAGAGACCTTATTTCGCAAACCGCGACAGTTCTATGATATGAAACATATGGACATTATGGAATAAGAAAAGATGATTGAAAGTTAACGTCATTATCCAAAGGTCAATCGAGTAGGCATTCGTCGTCAGAAGGATGCAAAGACAATTCTACCTCACAATCCATCTTCTGTAAAGCAGAAGAAGTGGATTGATTGGCAAGTTGAATGTACTTTGCATCTTTTTTCTTCCTGGAATAGCCAGGCTTTTGACTTGGGGGTAATTTTTTTAAAGGTATTTGTTTTGGAAAAGGTCGAGCCTTTTCGGAATTGTCTATTTTAGATGTTTTACTAGGTGGAGGTGAGGTGGTCCTATTAGATGTTGATGCTGCGGTAAAGTTAAAGTTAGGTTTTGGAGTTGGTGGTTTAATCTGCTTATTTTTAGAAGATGTTTGTGCCGGGGAATCAGTTTGAGTGCCTATAGTAGTACAATATGAAGTCTTAGTAACCGTAGAATACGAAACGCCCGGGCGGGGTGTACGGGCGGTAACGATTCGACGGGCTTCACTGAAGGTTAGGTTCTGCATTACTTTAACTGATTGAATTTCTTTCTCCTCTGACCATCTAGGACAACTCCTTGAGTAAGCTTCATGAGCTCCCTTGCAGTTAATACAAAGGGGTTGTAACTCACAAGAAGTGTCTGAATGGCCTGGAGTAGAGCAGCGAGCACAAACAGGTGTACCACGGCAAGATGCTTTTGAATGCCCAAACCTTTGGCACTGAAAGCACCTCAAAGGATTTGGGACATAAGGTCTGACTGGGCAATTATACCATGCAAGTTTAACAGCAGATGGTAACGTTGGAGAGGCAAACGTAAGGATAAGATGTTTCGTTGGAATGAGTTGTCCATTCCTTCGAATCTTAATCCTACGGACCTCAACAACATGCTGGTCTTGCAGGTTTTCTAAGATTGTATTTTCCTCATCTTCTATGAATTCTGATTGGGAGATTACTCCACGGCAGGTATTCAACGATTTGTGTGGGGTGACAGTTATCTGAAAGGAACAGATAGCTGTAGAATTAGATAGCGCAGTGGCTTGTTTTTCAGATGTCGTCTGCACTAAGAGGTCGCCAGAACGTAGTTTTTTAACAGAGGCTACTTCTCCCAGTGCGGAGAGAAGAGCTTTGTGTATTAAGAATGGTGAAACTTTGGAAAATGATGTGTTTGGTATGACAGGATTCGTCAATGTTATTATGAAATAACGAGCGTATACATGCGGTGTAAGAGTTGTTCCGCTGTTTTTGCATTGGTGTGCGGAACTCAACACCGTACTAACTTCAGCCATAGAAAATAAAAACAGTTCTACTACCAGCGGCATCACCCACCACGGAGTCCTACTAAGGGGATGCAAGTAAACAAAATTCGTCACTTAACACCGATGCTAACCAGTAGCTATACGTCCGCGAGTCACCCCTGAAGCAGCCTCCACCCTTAACGAGGTGCCCAGTAAGTGACTCCGGACTTGACCCTAGCCAATAGGTGACGTTCGTGGCTAGCCGGTTGACGCATACAGGCCAATATGCGCCTCCCGTTTACCTGAAGCACGGGCCAAAGCAGTGTATTGGGGTACCAGGATGCCCCTCAACTGCCAGGATCCCGTTTTCCAGGGACACGGGTCTCCACGCACGGCAAACACGCGGGTGGTCTCTCCCCATCTATGTCCAACACAACAGAGTGGTAATCAAACACAGATGACAAGCCCTCACCAGTAAATTTGGCAACCACAACAAGGGGGAAGTGAAAGGGGAAAGTAGGAGTAAAGGGAGAGGAAAACGAAGGGAGGACAGATCACTAGGGTACCCCGGGGCGTGACTCCCTGTGTTTACCTAAAGAAGGTAAACCCCCTCAGGGGAGGATAATGACAGATCAGGCCAACTGGCCCTTATAAAATTAAAAATGCAAAATGAAAGACAATAGTAAAACAGAACGCAAGTAAAATAACACAAGTTAAAAAAGAGGTATGGTGCAGTAAAACATTACAAACCTCAAGTAAAAATATAAAATGGTAAATTGATAAAATTGAGTGAAAACAAAATCAAGATGCAATAAAAATTTAAAAGAATGGTAGAATAGGTAAAATCCAAGAGCAAAAGTACATTAAAATCCAAAGATACAATGCAAAATAAATAAAAGGTCAAAATGTAAAAACCGACAGGTCAATCTAAAATAGGTATAACCAGGAAACTAAAAGTCAAAATAGATAAATGAGAATAAAAGACGACATGAGTGTCAGGTCCAGATCGGGGCCTAAAGGTCTGACATCAAGTCCTCCAGGGTGGTTCTTATAATAGTATTGATAATATTTCTACAGGCCAGTTTGGAAAAGTATTGGTGTTGATTTAGATTAACAAAGTGCGTTTGACGGAGTGTTTGGAAGTGGGGACAAAATTTAATAAGGTGATCAATTTTCTGGATTTCCCCCACAGAATCTACAATTTGGATTTCTCCTAAACATTTTTTGTTGAAAAACACCAAACACTCCTTGCCCGGTTAAAAATTGATTGAGTTAAAAACTGGTATACACACAATATTTAAAATAACATTTACGTAGATTTTTGTTTGACACAGCTATAAAATAACAAAGCATAAAGTTAATTTTAGTTCAAAACACAGTAAATGTACTGAATAATGACAGAAAATTACCTTCGAAAACTTTTACAAGTTTGTCAGATAGAATGTATAATGAGAATTAAAATATCACAAATTTTCTTTTTCTCAAAATCGATTAGCACAATTATTTACAAAAAAGTAAACAATACAAAATTAAAATTCTCCACATTTATAAGTAACTCCTTCTATTTTATCAAGTTTATTTGATTTTGTTTTTTTAGCAGCTCGCCTTTTTTTCTTAGCTGCTTTATTTCAGGTAACGAAAAGCGTTTCGAATGCTCAATGCGCTGTTTGTCGAGTCCCAAATACTTTACCAAAGTTTCAGGATTAGCGTCGATGCTTAAGTTTTTAAAAAACTGGCATTAATCCCGAATAGCCAGAATTAAACAAAATTACTGTAGTATAACCACCTAATTGTAATGTTTGTAGTTCTACATATGTTATTACATCTTTGTAGAGTGGGTTATTTGCAATAAGCCAATCAAGTGCTTTGTAGTCTCGATCCGGTGATATGTTAAAGTCTCTTGATGCATTTAAGTTCTACAGAGTTTCAGTCACTACAATAATTCCTATATCTGAGCTCGATCGAGGAAGCCTTCCAGGCAGTTTTTCACTAACTTCAAAGATATCGAAAGCAAATAATGTGGCATGTCCTTTAAAATCGTAAATCTGCCTGGAAATTTAATAACTTTGATGTATGGAATGATACGGTGAAGTGAATGTCGTTCTGGTTCAATTAGTGATGCAATTTCAACAGGAATATCACCTGATAGCAAGTTATTCCAATACGCCTGAAATGGAGCAAGACTTTTTGAGCTTTTCAAGTGCGTATTGCATCGAATAACATTCAAGCAAATCATTTTTAGCTACAAGTTCCGGTAGCAAGTATGACTTTGCTAACGTTAAACGATATTTAACTATTTAATTATTTTACCATTTCTTCTGGCAGATATCACAGCGCTTGTCGCAATAAGTCTATGGTTGAGTACAAAATGTTGACACATTTTTCAAGTGTTCAATACAATGGACTTTTTAAAAAGGTTATTTTTTTGTACACTTTTTTTCTGCAAATGATTTTATGAGAATTTCAAAATCCTGTTCTGCAATAATATCTGATTCAACTTGTAACATAATAGATTTTTTTCCGCTTCAAAATTTGATCTTAAATATTACTAAATAAAGTAAAAGAATATAAAATAAACAAAACAAAATTATATTAAAATAAAAATAATCAAAGACATTTGTTGACCACAAACAAAAAAATACTGTACTTTTGCTTTATACACAATTAAAAAAAAAACAGAAACCTGTACTTTAGCTTTATTATTAAGCTGTAATTATTCCTTAGTTAATCCAACTCACAGCCAGCCCACTTTCTTTAGATTTAAAGATAGGTCCAATATCTATGAAGTTAAGGTTATTAATCATGATTTTCATTAGAAAACACATTTTAACAAATGCAAAAGTGAAAAATTTATATATATTTTTAAAATATGAAAAACACATGTCATTTTAAAAATTAAAATTCAATGAAAGAATTATTCATATAAAGATATTCAATTTTACGGACTTTTTTAAAAAGGCTTTTTTTCAGCAAATAATCTTATGATATTGTCAAAATCTAGTTCTGTGGTAATATCTGATTAAACTGATAATAATAGTAGGCTATTAAGCTTTTCTTGTTTTAAATTAGACCTTAAATGAGTTTTGATTCTTTTTAAAGCAGAAAAAACACGTTCACTGGATGAATTCGAAATAGGCATACTTAAAAAAATTCTGAGTAATGTGTCCACATTGGGAAAAATATGCTCAATATTTAAGTTTTTCAAAGTTTGTAATTGATCTTTAGGTTCACTAACTTCAGGTAGCAAGCTCATGAATTGAATGATCGAATCCCTGCCCAGATCAACAGAATACTCTTCTTGTAACTTTTGAGCAGCTTGAACTAATTCTTGCTCGGCGCCCCCAGGGGCACACTCTTGTGTGACGGGCACGGCGCACCCGGGGCCCCGAGCTGGACCTGAGCAATTTTCTATTTCTCTCTTGCGACGGTCCTGTTTTGAGTTTCTGACTTTCATTATTTATTACATTGACCTAGTGAGCAAATATTTATAAGTTTTTATACTTTTGATAATGCATTATTTTGTTGCGTTTATATATATAAATGTATATTTATTAATTGTGTTTCACTTCTTCGTTCGTATTATAGTTATTTATTAAATTTTCATTCTTGTCGTGGTTGCCAAGTTGACTGGTAAAGGGCTTTTCGTCTTTGTTTCGGTTTTATATCGAACTCTGATGGGAAGAAAACCACCCGCGTGTTCGCCGTGCGTGGAGACCCGTGTCCCTGGAAAAGGGGATCCTGGTAGTTGAGGGGCATCTTGGTACCCCAACACACTGCTTTGGCCCCTGCTTCAGGTAAACGGGAGGTGCATAGTGGCCCGTATGCATCAATCGGCTAGTCACAAACTTCATCTGTTGGCTAGGGTCAAGCCCGGGGTCACTTACTGGGCACCTCGTTAAGGGTGGAGGCTGCTTCAGGGGTGACTTTCGGGCGTATAGCTATTGACCAGCACTGGTGTTAAGTAATGCATTTCTTTTTGTTACTTGCATCCCCTAAGTTGGACTCCGTGGTGGGTGGTGCAGTTGATAGCGGAAGTTGATTATTTTTTCTATGGCTGAAAATGAAGAGATGGTGTTCAGTTCTGCACACCGAAACAAAAGCGGAACAAACTCCTCACCCAGCTTCAATCTTGCTAAATGCTTAAATTATGACCCAACTACAGCAAAATTTTTGATACTAAGCTCTACAGAAAGGAAACTATCATCTATGTCACCATTTTTAGTTCAAAAATCACTGGAAACAAACATTGGTAATCCTAAAAATGTCAAACAGATGCCATCCGGAGATTTATTAATCGAAACAAATTCAAACAAACAAACTGCTTCACTTTTGAAATTAACTCAACTCGGAAACGTTAAAATCACAGTAATCCCCCACAACACTCTAAATATATCCAAAGGAGTCATTTCTGATAAGACACTACAATCACTCCCAATTTCTGAAATAATCGAAGGTCTCTCCAGTCAAGGAGTTATAGATGCACGGCATATAACCATAAAAAAAGGTCCAGATATAATTACCACTCAACACATAATCTTAACATTCAACACTTCTATACTACCTGATGAAATTAAGGCAGGGTACCGAAACTGTAAAGTTCGCCCTTACATTCCCAATCCCCTCCGATGCTTTAAATGTCAAAAGTTCGGACATTCCACCAACAATTGTAGAGGAAAAGAGACTTGTTCTCGCTGCAGCGAAACCGGTCACACTTTTAAAACCTGTAATCAGCCAGAAAAATGTACTAACTGTTCCGAATCTCACTCTGCAAATTCTCGCCAATGTCCTAAATGGAAACAGGAAAAACAAATATTAAATATTAAAGTAATGCAAAACTTGTCATATTTTGAAGCCAAAAGTAAATTTTTAAGCTCACAACCTAGACTTAATGTTTCTTATGCTTCAGTGGTAAAAACTTCAAAAACAACTAAATCCATAGGTATACAGACTGACAATAGTGAATCTGAACTTCGAAATACAAAACTTACCATATCACCCAAATGTTCAAAAGCTCTGACAACAACTCCTTCTCAGACATCCAATACGTTAAAATCTAAAACTGTACAGCTTTCTCAGCAATCCAAAGTCTCAACCCCATCAACTTCTGATCAGTTATCTCAAAATACTATTAAAAACAGTCAATACCTGAAAATAACCCCACAAATGGTCAATGTTCTTCACAAAAAATTAACTCAATCCCCATTGGTAAGTAAACCTAAATATGTATCTAAAAGCAGACAAAATCGTTTCAATAAAAACCGGAAAAAACTACCAAACAGCCAACAGGATCAGCTTTCATCTGATACGATGATTACAGACGACGAGAATTGCTCAGATGCTTCTCAAAACTCTCAAATGCAAATAGAAAAAGGGATGGAAACTCCAGAAAACCTGAAACCCAAAAACATTAAAAATAAAAAATAATGGCCGATAAACTCATATCGTGGAATTGTCGTGGGTTTTATGTTAATTTTCCAGATATCAAAAATTTAATTGAAAAACATAATCCCGCTTGTTTCGCACTTCAGGAAACATTTTTGAAACCTAACCACAAAGCTAATGTACAAAGATATTCGCATCTAAGGAAAGATTTTATTGATGGAAATAAGGCATGCGGAGGTGTATCTCTCTTGATTTCAAAAAGTTATCCATTTTCACCTGTTTTATTGACAACTACCTTGCAAGCAGTAGCAGCACAAGTTACATTTCAATCAAAACTCATCACAATATGCAGTCTGTACCTTCCACCAAACCAATCAATATTGCAATCAGATCTAAACAAACTAATAGCTGAACTACCGCAACCATTTATAATCACAGGTGATCTAAATGGGCATAGCATAACTTGGGGAAGTGATAACACAAATTCTCGCGGGAATCAAATAGAAACATTAATAGACGACCACCAACTCTGTATACTAAATACTAATGAAAAAACACATTTCCACTTTCCATCTCGTACATTCCATTCCATTGATTTGACACTGTGTTCACCATGCATTTATACCTTATTACAATTTTTTGTTTGGAATGACCTTTATCATAGCGACCATTTTCCACTAATTATCAATATTTTGAAACCTGGAAATACGAATACAGTGCACTCCCCTAGACTGCTAACACACTTAGCAAACTGGACACTTTTTCAAGAGTCCCTAGCATTCGACGAAGAAATTGTTTATAATGGTAATATTGAAGAAGCTGCACAACATATTACAAATTCTCTAATATCCGCATCTGAAAATTCCATTCCACGTACTTCAAATAATTTACCTAAATACCCAAAACCATGGTGGAACGAAGAATGCAGACAAACACATAAAGCACAAAGACGAGCCTGGAGAATATTCCGTAGATACCCAACTGTTGAAAATTTAATTCTGTTCAAAAAATCCCGTGCACTTGCAAGGAAAACTAGAAGGCACAGCCAAAGAGAATCTTGGATTAAATATATAAGTACCATAAATAGCAATACGAAAGCAAAAGAAATTTGGACTAAAATAAAAAAAATATCTGGACACTTCAACCCTTTACCTATTACGCATCTTGAAGTAAATGGAAATAAAATAACAGAGATTAAAGAAATAGCAAATACTTTAGCTGAAAGTTTTTCCCGAGCCTCTAGTACAGAAAATTACTCTCAAACTTTCCAAAAATACAAAACTCAAACTGAGAAAAATGTACTTAAACCCTCTGTTGAACTTCATAATGACTACAATTCTCCTCTAACAATAACTGAATTAAAATCTGCTATTAATAAATGTAAAGAAACATCTCCAGGACCCGACAAAATTCACAATAGTATGTTTAAACATCTCTCTGATACGCATTTGGAAATAATTTTAAAACTGTTTAATAGAGTTTGGCTGAATAGACAATTCCCATCAATATGGAGAAAATCATATATAGTTGCCATTCCTAAACCAGGTAAGGACCCTATTCATCCTACTAATTACCGACCAATCGCTCTTACTAGTTGTCTTTGCAAACTTTTAGAGAGAATAATAAACACAAGGTTAATATTTTTATTGGAATCTCGTTGCATATTATCTAAGAGACAAAGCGGATTTCGCAAATGTAATTCAACTATTGACAATCTAATGCTTTTAGAAACTGATATACGTGAAGCATTTTTAAAAAGGCAACATCTTGTGACAATATTTTTTGATATTGAGAAAGCGTACGATCGAACGTGGAGATATGGTATTTTAAGGGACCTTTTAAATTATGATATTAATGGAAATTTGTTTTATTTTATTAAAAACTTTTTAACAGACAGGACATTTCAAGTTAGAATGAATAACACTTTATCTGACACCTTTAATCAAGAAGAAGGTGTTCCTCAAGGTAGTGTCATTAGTGTAACCTTATTTCTTATAAAAATTAACGATATTTTAACTACATTACCACCTACAGTGGACGGCAGGTTATTCGTTGATGATCTGCGGATCTCCTGTAAAGCATCTCATATGCACACTATCGAAAGACAATTGCAGCTCGCTATTAATAAATTATCCCAATGGACTGAGTTAAATGGTTTTAATTTTTCTACAACTAAGACAACAAGTATACACTTCTGTCGACGACGAGGGCTCCACCCCGATCCTGAACTGTATCTCAAAAACTTCCGCATTCCCGTTTTAAGCGAAACAAAATTTCTTGGTTTGATCTTAGACTCTAAACTCACTTTTGCATCTCATATTAAGCACTTAAGAAAAACCTGTGGACTGAAATTAAATCTACTTAAAGTTTTGACAAACACCTCTTGGGGTGCAGATACAGATGCCATGCTCAAAATTTATAGGTGTATCATTCGATCTAAACTCGACTATGGTTGCGTTGTCTACGGATCAGCTAGAAAATCTGTTCTTAAATATCTTGACACCATCCATAATTCCGGCATACGTATAGCAACAGGAGCATTTCGCACATCACCCATAAAAAGTCTAAACGTTTTATATCATGAACCAACTCTTGCTGAACGACGCAATAAGTTAACATTAAGATACTATTTTCATGTCAAAAGCCATCATATACATTCCATGTTTTCAAATGTTACAACTCCATCTTATGAAAGATTATTTAGTAACAGACCCTCTGCAATACCGACTTTTGGTTTGAGAGTAAGAAAGCTTTTATCTGACCTAAACCTAGAAGACTTTAATATTTTACCTGCGAGCGAATTAAGACCTCCTTGGGACGTCATTTCTCTCCAAACTATTGATATTTTTAACAATCTGACAAAAGCACAAACTGCTGCTGACATTTACTTACAGCTTTTTAATTCACACCAAGAACAATATAGTAATTTTAATTCCATTTTTACAGATGGCTCTAAAGGCCTTGACCATGTTGCAAGCGCTGTTGTTACCCCTATCTCCACAATATCTGAAAAATTACATTCAAAATGCTCCGTATTTACATCTGAATGCCATGCGGTTTATCTGGCTCTTCAATTTATTTCTTCTCAAAGGTTGAAAAAATGGATAATATATTCAGATTCAAAAAGTGTTATAGTTGCCTTACAAAATAAAGAACTGAATACACATTCTATTATAAATAATATTTTAAACCTATACAGCAATTTACTCCTAAAAGAATATGCCATAATTTTCTGTTGGGTGCCAGGCCATGCTGGCATTTCGGGTAATGAAGCAGCAGATAAAGTGGCTAAGTCAACAAACAATGTAACAAACAACCCCCTTACCTACACAGATATCAAAAATGCAATTGACAATGAACAGTATTTACACTGGCAAAATGATTGGGAAAATGAAATAAATAATAAATTGCACGACATTAAACCTTCTATTAAATCTTATAAAAGTCTAAACATTAGTCGAAAGCAGGAAGTAATATTAAATCGCTTGCGCATTGGCCACTCTCGATTAACCCATAAACATCTTTTATTAAACGAAACTGCACCTGAATGTTCTCATTGTGGAGAACAGCTCACTATTAAACATATTTTAACAAAGTGTAACGAATTTAAAACACAGAGACAACGCCACTTTGGTTGCTTTAATCCAACATTGACTTTATTAATTGGAGATAAACCCCACAATAACATTTTTAATTATCTAAGGGACATTAGTTTTTACAAATCAATTTAGCTTTAACTTATAGCAGGATGTTTCTTATAAAACAAGTTGTAGGTGCGGTATGGCCAAAAATGGCTTTTGCGCCAATAATACTTAATTAACTAACTAACTAACTAACAATTCTTGCTCGGCACTTTTCTCACAAATTTTATATAAAATAGAAATTTTTTTTATATCTAAACTGATATAAGCATCCTTTCGTTTAGTTAACTCTGTTAACAAAGAGACACACAGTACATTGAAGCAATTATACACAAAAGTGTCACAGCTGTTCAATATGACTTCTTCCCTAGCCGATTCATCGAGCCTTTTGCTGTTTTTCTCTCCCTCGACATTCCATAAGTTACATTATCAGCTTAGCTTTGCTTCAGATTCATTCAAGCTGAAGTTATTTCGCATGGTGCAATAAAATTAAACAATGAGTCATACAAAGGTACAATCACAGCAAGGGAACAATTTAGTGCTTGCAAAGTTTTATTTACTTTGTCAATTCTTTGCAAAATGTTATCCCACACAACTATTAATATTGCAGTCTCCAGTTTTTCCAGGTTTAAAACTAAAGAACTTGCTTCATGAGGAGCAGTAGTTTTAGCTTCTTTTACTTGTGTCAAGCCTTTTCTTAATGCCCACCTTCACTTGCTGTTTGATGGACCTTCTCCTCACTGCAATACTTGCAACGTTTTATTCACAATCCATCGCATTTTAATTTATTGCCCATGTTTTAACCGTCATCGTCTAACCTTTTTTGGTAGTTCTATTTTAACACTGCAGGATTTGTTAGGTGACTGCCATCATCCTAACATTTTTGCGTTTCTACGCGCAATTGGTCTCCTATACTGTATATAACTGTTTTATCCTATGTACAATTTTATGTGATTTTATTCAGCTTTGAATGCAACTGTTTTATGATACTTAACTACATTTAAATTTTATCTTGTTTTACTCACTTTTGAATGCGTTTGTTTCGTTGTATTCAGTTTTATAAATTCCGTGTGATTTTTGATGGGAAAAACTTGTATACATCTACCTAGGATTTTATTTTAAAACCGTTTGTTTGGCGCAGCATGTCCTTCTGTGGACTTTGTGCCATTAAACCCAACATTCAATTCAATTTTCTTAATGCTTTTGTAGCTTCAGCACAAGCACTCCATCTTGTCCCAAACAAAGATTTTAGGGTAAAAGTCTCACCAGGGACACTTCTTAGTTTGAAGTTAACACACCCCATCTATGAGTTGATAATGAAGAAAAAAATTGAACAACTTTTGAATTAAATTAAAAAATGAAATAACTTTTGTGAAAGACTCTACTGCCACTGAAACAACTAAATTCAAGGAATGTGCTGCACAGGGCACAAATGTAGCTAAAGAATTTTCATTTCTAATTCGTGCTTGCAACCCTGAATATTTGCCTGCCATGTTGCTGGCATTATCGTACGACTCTCCCCTACAATTGGTAATATCAATGTTACAGGAATTTAATAACTGTAAAATTGAATCACATGAATTTGGAGAAGAGTGGCTGCGAATAGGCTGACAGTCAATTAACCGCTCTAATGGTTTCCATTTTTATCAACATAGCGCATAACAATTGATAATTGATCAAAATGTGAAATATCAGGTGTTGAGTCAACTATCAAGCTATAATATTTATCAGATCGGATATCTTCAATAATTTTGTTTACACAGCCAGCCATTAAAGATACAAGTTCTATTATAATTGTCGATAATAGGTAATTAACTTTGCCTTTACCAGCATTACCGTGATTTACAATATGAGTAGCACTAAAAGGCTCAGAGCATCCTAAAAAGTTACCATTATGTACAGAATTAATAGCTTCATCAGATCCAAACAATGGCAGACCTCGTTCGCATAATTTTTTGATTATGGCCACATTTCTTCTTAATACTTCTTGCCAGTATTTGCATTCTGACTGATACTCCGGTAACAGTAAATTATCAACACGAGAAGAAACACTCAGTCTTCCTGAATAAGCACAGACATCATCTCTGTGGATTTTTGAACATTCGTGCTCTTTTAATCTTTGTGACACATTTTTCCAATCAGAAAATCCTTGGACAAAGCAAAATAAAGCATTTTTACTGGATGAAAACCAATACCAATAACCTTTAAACCAATTTTTCTCATGGATTTACTTATTAAATCAATGTTTTGATTCGGTTTATTTTTACAAAAGAACTCTCTCAGCTCTTCATACTTATCATTATCCCAGAAGACAAGATCATCAGAGGGAAAAGGAGAACTAACATCCTGATTCTGGGCACTATTTTTTTATCACCATTTAATTGGAGGGAATTGTCACCGTTTTCTTTAGAAGTTGTAAACTCAATAGTTTCAACTTCACCAACTTCTTCCACACGAGATGAAATCTCAACGATAGTCATCTGTTTCCGATGGCTCTACTTTATCAACAGAAAAATATTTCGCTAAAGAATTTCTCATTTTTTTGTTGGCTTCATCATTTAAAGCTTCTTTCTTTTTGCATAACCAGATTGATTATTTGGTTTCATCATTTCGAAGCTATCAAGAAAATCAAAATTTCAATATTGTCGAAGAAACGTGTATTATAAATCAAACAGTTTAAAACATCAACATAAAGGATTGTTGCTCCCCACAGCACTACAGCTTTACATATTTGATATGGATAAGCTTTTAGCTCTTCTCGATACTAATCATTTATAAGAGACTCAGAATGCGCGTTCTTGTTGCATTCGCTTAAGGGGAGTCGGAACGTCGTATACCGATAATGTTAAAATGCCTATTTTCAGGTACCGTTTTCTCAGACACTTAGAGATTTGAAATTTTTTATGTTTACTGAAGTGAAATTTTTTTGATATCTGCTATGGTTTTTTAAAAAAATACTGAATACTAAAAAAATGGGAGTGTTTCGCTATATTATTGGCAATAAAACAAACACTTTTCTATATATCAATAAAATTTCACTTCAGTACATGCATATACATGTTATTAATACACTGTGAAAATTTCAAGACTCTAGCATGAGTAGTTTCTTAGAAAAATGTTCCTAAAGATGAAAAATACACATTTTGAGAAAACGCCAATTTAGAGCAAGACAACTGAGTAACTAAACAATATCCTCTCCACAACTTAAAATTTTCATACATTTAATAGTATTTACATATGTTATTAACATTTGTTAACTTTTTTAAGGGGGTCAGGACCCTTTAACGCCTTAAACGATACAATGAAATACCATATTTTCGACACTCTGTAACTATCTTTGAATTTATCCTAATGCTATGAAATTTTTTTATCATTTACTAGCACTGTTATCAATATAATTAAACAGCTATATTCAAAAAAATCATTAATAAAAAAAATTACAGACTTTTTTTAATATAGTGAAATTTTTTTATTTTCAAAAAAGTGAGTTTCATTGTGCGCAAAGCGTACAAGTCAAATATCATCAAAATAATGTCATACTAATTTTAAATTAAAATTAAATTTACCCTAAACCTGTGTTACCTAATATTATTTTGATATAGGGGAGAGTTGGATAAAACGGGATACCATTATTGTTTTTATTTACTACGGAATATCTGTTTAGGAAAACAATGCATTATTTTTTTTGTAGCTACAACATTTATTGAAGCACACAAAAAACATATTTTCAACTAATTTTAATGACAGCGAAATAGAAAAAAAAATTCATTTCCAAACTCTTACATATCCCGTATTAGCATAAAACGGGATAGGGTTTACTATGTTTAATTTTTTGCATATATATAAAGATGAAATAATAAATAATGCAAATATATAAATAATTGTTTATGTATAATAATTGTTTATGTATAAAAAAGTCTTCATCAGAGAAATACATTACAATTAGCTCTAAAGAAAGATGTGAAATCCTAGAGTCGAAAATAAAATGCTTAATAATGAACGTTAAAAAACAAATTTTGCATTACTATATAAAGAGACTAAATTATTCAAAAAATATGTATAGTTAATATAAATAAGTTGTTTAAAAAGCCTAGGTCTACATTAATATATCGATGGTTTATAAAGATACCGGCACAAGTGCAAAAAATGACTTTTTGAGTATTTGGTATCAAAATATTTGTAATTTTATGCTCTATTTTACTAGGATAACGACAGTTTTGTAACTTCAAAAATGTACCTCCTGGAGGCACTAGTGTCTTTAGTGTTTTTAATTTTACGCGCGATTTTGAGCCTATACCAGCAGCCGATATTGACGCTTTGTCCGTTGTGTCAGTCGTTCGCAAAACATTGATGGGAGAAGTCACGCAGCTGGTGAGTAAATTTAACTAATGGTTGTTGTGTCATTATCTTTTTAAAGTCTCCCTGTATATTGATATTGTTTTTATGCTATACCGACACTTCTACTTAAATAACATGGAATACATCGGTACTAGATAAAACTTGCCTCACTTACAGGGCAAAACTTTAAATCTTATAATGACACATCTGCAAATATTTTCAAAATTTAAAGGTTTATATGAAATTTGTTTCATTTTCCTCGTAGATAATGTAGAAATATAGGTTAGTGCAAAAAATTATACAGATTGAATGAAAACTGAATGAATAGGAGCATTTTTACCAGGAGAGTTTTCATTAATAACTTTAAATGAATCAAATCTCAAAACTATAAATTTGCAGATGCGCCGGTATCTTTATAAACCATCGATATGGCTATTTTAAAATGTAATAATCCAATAAATAAATAGGTGGATAAAACGGGACATGAAAAACTCTATCCCGTTTTATCCAACTCACAAGTGTCCCGTTTTGTCCGACTCCGTCACTTTTTGAAACAAACATGGTTACTGCGTAAATGGGAAAAGAAAATTAGGTAGACTGCACATAAAAATATTGGTAAATAAATGATTAATTAAATTTAATACTCACCGGAATTTTATTCCCATATATGTAGGCAGTACAATGTAAAAAACAACGTACGTAAATGTAGAAAATGGCAAAAAAATAGAGTAAAAAAAATTCTGAGACCTACAACTTTCTATCAAATAGTGATCTCGAGGCGGGACGCACCGAGAATGATATAATCACGGTCGAATAACACGTTTCTGTCATTGTCCACTAGATAGCTGCAATAGTCTGGTCCCTAGGCGACGTATCCCGTTTTGTCCGACTATCCCGTTTTATCCAACTCTCCCCTACCTATATTTTAATTTTCTAAAAATTAAAAAAGTTTAAATTTTTCAAATGTTTATATTTTTGGCGCTTTAAACAATTATTTAAAAAATTTTTATTAGAGAAATGGTTTTCATAGTAGGTACCAGTTGTAGCAAACCATATCATAAAACTTTTCCTAAAGTTTCGTACAATTCTATCAATTAGTTCTTTGCATATCACATAGTTCAACATATCACATTTTGAGAAAAATGACTTTAAAGTTAAAAATTTTTTTTTTTCAAATACAACTCAATATATTTTTCTAAAAATTCCTTAATAAATAAAATAAATCATTTTACAATACCTACATACAAATTAAACAGCAATACATTAACTAAATTTGACTTATAAACAAAATAAAGTATAATTTCACAACGACTTGTCACATAACGAGCATCGAGTCAAATAGTAATCAACTTTTCAAACTTTAGAAATGATTGATACAAAAACCAAACCTACCTAAATGATAAAATTTTGAGATTTATAAAAATCTAAAAGATGATTTTTTAAAATAAACACAACAAAAAAGATTTTCATGTTAGTGACTTTTAAGAAATTGTTGATAAAAAGGACCACAAAGTTAAAATTTTGATTTTTATAGCAATATCCATTTTTATATTTATCTAGAAATCCTAAGTAACCTCAAAGACATAAATATAAAGGAATAAATTTCTTACATTTTATTATTTTATAAAAAAATCAATATAAAAAAACATTCAAAAATTAAAAGCCACCTTCACTTTTTTTCATTGTCTCATTTTGACAAATCTTTTTTTGTCGTTTGACTCTACGAGCTACAACAGACTGTTCACTAGCTCGCTTTTCAGCTTTCGTTATGCGGAGTTTATCTTGAGCATGTAAGTTTTGCTTTGCTTTTTTGTTGATTTGTAGCTCCAACAGTTTCATAATAGACATCAAAGACTTTTTTCCATCGTTCAAAACACAAACACCCATATATGCAGCTATTTCGGCAACATTTTTGCCAGCACTAGCAAATTTAGGGCAAGACTTCTATATGAGTGAGTTTGACGACTCATTTGGGTTTTGGATCTTACCCACCAAACATCTTTACAAAAGAGACGGATGAGAGAGATCCTTAAATATTGGCTTTATTGCCTCCATAACAACTTTAGCAACCAGCATTGGGAGCTTATACTCATGCACTTTGTTGTTATGCACAGCTTTATTATAGCTGCAGTAACTATTTTCGTCTTTCGGACAAAACCAGTGCATCGGTTCTTTATCCGTGCTGCAAGTATGAGCCCAGATGGCCCAAACCGCTGTTCGCATGTTGATTGAGTTATTGCTGTTTTGGCGAATTGCATTGCCATAATAACTTGTAATTTTATTTATTGTTACATCTGTCAGTCTTCCCCGACCACCTATCGTCTTACCATTTGAAAGCCTTTTTTTGCCATATGAAGTTTTGAGTTTTCGCAAACGAGTGCCCATTCTCTTTTGTATGTGTCCCACACACTCCACTTTGGTTATCGAAACATCTTTCCATATGGCATTGCCTCACAAATAGCCTGGAAAGTTTTACAATCACCATCGTTTTACATCACATGCTTGACATGTTACTTCGAAAGAAGACAACAATCCACACTGGGATTTCTCAGTCATTTTCAAGGAAGCATGACAAATTACACAAGCAGCCACATTATTGAAAAAACTTTTCAAAGAAGCAACATCAATAAGGCGATAACCATCAAAAATCTCTTTAGTTTCAGTTTCGATATCCTTGAAACTGGAACTTGACATCGAAAGCTTTTTCTTAGAAGCACTTTTAAAAATCCTCTTTTTCAATAAAAACATTGCAACTGCCCACTTTTACATTTTGCCGAAATTGATTTCCACGAAATCTTCTTTTTTTTTGGTCTCTGACCAGATCTACGAGGATTATTCATGATTATTTATAATAAATAAAGCAAACCGAAACTAGATTTTTGACTAAAATGTAAGCTGATAGACGAATAAACAAATATTAATCTAAGATTAAAAAACGCATGCAATTCGAATGTAAACAAATAAAATCTGCAAAGGGTTGGAGCAGAGTTGAGTTGTAGACACTTTAAATCTTAGATTATTATTAAAAACTATAAGATATACCCAAAATGAAGCAATTCGCGACCACGCCCACTAAAAAAATTGTTGGTGAGTGACTTGTCTTCTAACCCTTATAACTTTTGAACCAATGGAAAGATTTTGAAATGTAAGATATGAAAATGCGCAGAATAATGCAAGTAATCAATAAAAATGATTCTTGAAAAATCGACTTTTTGAAAGTTTTAAGGGTTAACTTGATTGGTTACAAGAAACTAATATTTTCAGCAAAAGCTGCTTCAAAATATACGCTGCACATCAACAATAACCATTCAATTATAAACATTGCAAATAATTTTTTAACTTTACTTGTACAAATGTTAATGTTACAAACAATGTTACTTTATTTAATGTTACAAACAGTTATAAATAAAATATCAATAAATAAATTAATAATAAAATATTCACTTTTTGCTTGACATTTTAAATCAATTTTCACTTTTTAAAAAAAATCAGCATTTTTACTTCAAAAAACAATTATACCTCATTAAATGTTGGAAACAAATATCAAAATTTTTTATACACATTCAATAAAACTTAAATTGATAAATAAATAAACCTTATTAAAGCATCCCAGCTCCATATCCAGAAGTTTTTGGATCTTTTTGCAAAATGTCTTCACGTTTTCTTTCCGCCTCTTTTTTGATTGCTCACTAAAAGCATAGCTGGCACGCATAAGTCTCTCTTTGTCAAGTAGTTTCAAAGCATTAACAGCATTATCACCGGGATTTATACCGAGTTCCTGAAGAATGTGTATTTTGGAAATATTTCCATCATTGAATGAACAAATTGCATCGTAAACACCCAAACAAAGTGCCTCAATGTGAACGAACGTAGACTTTGGAACTCGTGACCATATCACGTTATTGAGGCTCTCATTCGGATTCTGGGTCTTGTCATGCAAACATTTCTTTAGAAGATCTCTAAAAATAGGTCGCATTGCTTCAACGACTGCTTCTGGAAGGCTGTTTTTATGTACATAAATTTCATTTGTTGCTTCAGCGTTTCTATAAGCACACCAAGAATCTTCACCTATTGGGCAGAATCCATGTTGGGGATTTTGATCAGAAGATAGTTTGTGCATAAAAATGGCCCAAATAGCCTGACGCATACACATTTTTTACACAGTCTAAATTTCGACGTATAGCCAGTCCATAATAAGTTTGAATCTTGTCGATAACATTATCGAAAGGACAAGTCGAAAGGACAAGTGCCCAGATGATGCACCATTTGCAAACACCAACATTCGCTGGTCTGTTGTTCCAGCAACTTCAACTCCATCGAAAGCATTTGGTCTTTTAGAAACAATTTTGTCAATTTCGGATCCCCACGATTCACAAATTGCTTCTGAAATGGGAATGGAAATATAAAAGTGATAAACTTTATGAAATTGGAAATCTCTGAATATATTTCTTTTACGGCTTGCTTTAGAAGCTCTCTTGATAAAAATGGTGATCGATTTCTCCTGCTGTCTGTTAAAAGCTGATACACCCATTTTATAAATATGTAATAGCCAAAAGCTAATTCATTAAATTCCTCCTCAGAATGGCGAAGATATGGGGGAGATAACTGATAAATGTGCTGAAATTTGTGCAGGGTTTCAAATGTTCCGCTTCTAAAGCAACATCATTCCTGGGAAGCAACAAGTATCAAAGCTAAGGAGAATTTTCATTCGCTTAAAGACAATATCAACATCTTGTATAGCATGCGGAATGTTAGTATGTGTTTGCGATAGCTCTAATCTTTGCATGGGATCCCAAGAATATCTTTTGTAAGAACAAGTTTCTTCTTCTGATGCTCTCCGACATTTAACTGGATATATTGACCATCCATTGCAAGGCCAAGAAGATGTTTCCTAGAATATGGCAATGCAAAGCCAAACTTTTCAAGAGATTTTAAAATGCTTTCACATAAACCTTTTCCAGTTACATCTGAACAGAAGTGATCCTCGATGTATGCATATACTGGAAAACGTGAGAATTATTAGCATCAAAAATAGGAATTAGAATCCCTACAATGGCGGGTTTTGTGATTCACGGTCATTTTATCCGCAATAACACCAATTGGTAAACTCTCATTAACATAATAGATTTTTATTATTAATATATTAATAATAAGATTTTATTTTAATAATATGAATACCTTATTAAAGGTCAATATGCATATAGTTTAAATGATTAGATAAATAGGCAGACTGATATAGGTTATCAGAAATTAAAAAAAACTACTGTATTTAACAGTCATATCAAAGCCTCCTTGATAGGGTGTACAAGCCGAAATATTGTTTCTACTCTCTAGTTGTGACGTCACTTTCTGGGGATTAGATTTTAAGTTGACGAAGGACAATGTCGAAAAGAAAAACGCCGAACAGAGGTAGCCATTTAAACCGATTGGAAGCGACCTATTTGAAAAGAGTTCACCTTTGAAAAGCAAACCTTTTGAGATGTAAGTTCACTTTATGTTATTTAAATATTCTTAAATGTTGTCTTCTTATGTATTAATTAGATATTTTGAGTTGCTTTAATCAAATTCAACGTTTAAATTAACAGCGTATAGATTGTAATCGCTCCCTGTAACAATGAGTAACTTATCGAAAAAAATTATTCTTTGCTATCAAACAATAAATGAAAAGGTATATTTTTTATGCCAGCAGTTATAATTATCTTCTCTAAATGTCTCACGCTATAAACCTGAGATGTTACTATAACTTTTAATTATCCTGCTGCCTATCGTCTTCTACGAAATTCAGGTAAACTTACTCTGCCGCATCCCTACTATACTATTGGAAGACGCTTCTTCAGAATGTAGGTAATTTGGAAGCTTGTGTTAAAAGTACCCACGTATGGTATTGCTTATTGATGGATGAAATATTGAAAGCAAATATTGTTGATGTTCTGTATAGTTCTATTTAAACCAAAGTTTAAATTATTTTTAAACTCATAATATTTCTTTTTAGTATTACTCTATTGTTTGAGAAGTTAATTGAAAATTTTAATTAAAAATTAGACTCAATGAGAATGTAATTTTCTTAAACTTCATTCATTCATATTATTTCTTAATGGAATAAGGTTTCTTCACCGAATATTCTTAAAAAGAAATTTTTTAATTGCAGCTCTCTCTACCTGGACCTGACGCTGAATATCTAGAAATGGAAGTTCAACGCAAAAGTACAGCAATGAATTGAGGAAATTTGCGCTGACATTAAGTTTTTATTCAGCAAAAGCGTATGGCTTTGTCATAAAAACTTTCGACACGTGCTTACCGCATCCTGTAACCATTAGAAAATGGTATAGTTCCCTAAAAACAAATCCTGGATTCACGCAAGAATCTTTAGCCTTACATAAAGCAAAAGCAGAGGATGCTTCAAAGACTGATTCTGTAGTACAAATTGTGTGCCTTAAGTATCGATGAAATGGCCATCCGAAGACACGTTAAATGGGATAGATCGAAATTTTACGGATATGTCGATTTCGGAATCAATCTGGATGATGACGAAATGCCAGTGGCAAAAGAAGCATTAACATTGATGTTAAATTTCATCAATGGGAGTTGGAAAATTCCCATTGGTTACTTTTTTACCAATGGTCTGTCAACTTCTGAAAAAGCTAATCTAATTAATGAATGCCTTTCTTTCGTAGTTGATACTGGTGTTAATGTAATTTCACTGACTTTTGATGATACTAGCTCAAATATTGCCAGTTCTAACTAACTGCTGCACATATTGATGCTACTAGAAATGAAGTGATATCTCATTTTAAGCATCCAACAACAGGAGAAGATGTTAACTTTCTTGTGGATGCATGCCATATGATAAAGTTAGTGAGAAATGCCTTAGCATCAAAGGGCTCTATGTGGCATCCTCAAAATGGTCATATTCAATGGAAGTTCATCGTTGAATTGCCTAAATTGAAAAAAAAAGTGAAGGCTTACGTGTAGCCAATAATCTAAAAACAAGACATATCGAATGGCATAGGGAGCTGTGTTTAATTAGCTGTGCAAACTTTGAGTAACAGCGTTGCTGATGCTCTTATATTTGTGGCAGATGATTTGAAACTGGATCAGTTTAAGAAATGCAAGGCTACGATGAACTTCATACTTCGAACGGCAGCAAATGGCCCTTTGCTCATTCATTCAAATAGAAAAACTGGATTTTTAGGAATTTTGGTTTGCTTTAAAAGCATTCATAATATATTCAATATAAATTTAGCTTCTCCAACTCCTGTTTTAAAATTCCTAATGACGTACAAATTGTCCCAAGACCATCTTGAGATGTTTTTAGTGCCATTCTGTCTATGGGTGGGTTTAATAATAATCCTACTTCAAAACAGTTCACTGCAACATATAAGCGACCGCTCTGTCATCATGATATTATGACATCACTTAATTCAAATTGTTGAAATTTAGATTCAACTAATATTTTATATCTTAATATGAAAAACAATTGTTATGTGACCACAATTAATCGGGACGCAGTGTGAATGCCGATATGGAAGCAGAAGAAACTATATCAGCTGCTTCTAATACAAATATTACTTTAAGTAAATATATTTGTAATGTGGTTTCATATATTGCAGGGTTTATCGTGAGAACTTTAAAACTAAAAATGAAATGTGTTGATTGCAATTTGTCTCTCACAGCAACTCCTGTTAATAAAACGAAGACAGCCTGTTAATAAAACGAAAAAACGGAGGTGGCCTAGTTTCTTCCTCTGTTGATGTAACAAAATTGTGCAAAATTGCAGAAAATACATTTAGGATTAATCAAAGTGTGTGAGTATTAATTGCTCCACTGTAACCAGAACTGATCTTCAAGTCGTTGCACTAACATCCATCTTGATTTGAGCGACAGCGCTGGAGTTGTTTCTCTTTTTCAGGAAGCGCAAGCAATGGTGCTCAAATTATGAAATGGCCAGGTGTAAGTGCCTCAAAGTCTTGAGGTTCAGAACTCAAGAGACACAATAGTCTTGAATTAAGACAGGATTCAATATGTGTCAAGAGTGTGGAAAGCTTATCAAAGTTCAAGGTAGCAGAACCGCAAACCTTAATCAAATGTCTCTTTGTAGATTTTATATTGGTTTCCCCCGAAGTGTGGGGACAAAAGAGGAATGTGATGCCAATGAATTGATTCTCGATTGCAAAGTCTTGGATTGAATCTGACTTCACAATAGAATAGAGAAACTTCAAGAAGGCCTGAGCGCCCTTAAATGAAGTTGGTGGCGTTGTCACTGAACACAACTCACGAAAGTCCCCTTTTAGCTACGAAACGCCTAAACGAGGCGAGGAAAGCTGAGATTGGAAACAAGTTCCAGATGAACAGCTTTAGTTGTTAGACAAATGAATAATGCGATGTAAGATTTCATTGTTATCTTTGATCTTGGGAGATTAGGTTTCGCGATGACAGGGCCTGCGAAATCGATGCCACATCGTTGGAAGTTTCTTGAAAGTGTGACTGGTTCTCGAGGGAGGTCTCTCATTAGCTGGTAGACGGGAAAAAAGGTACGGAAAAAAAGGTCCCTGGAAAAAAAGGTACGGAAAAAAGGGTTTCTGGAAAAAAAGGTCCCGGTAAAAAAGGTACCTTCATAGGGAAAATCTGTAGGGATATTTCCCCTCTCGCTTTCTGGGCAGCATGAATGCTTCTCGCTGTTTCAATGAGTATTCTTTTTATCTGTAATAATTCAGATTAGATCATTGAGGTAAGGAGAAGGGTAAGGGCTTATGGGCTGGTTGTATTACGCTTTTTTTTTTAAATTTTATTTCATTTATTTATTCTTCTTTGATTATTTTTTAAAGCGGGAAGATACTATTTAAATTTTTCAATAATGTTTTACTTTTTTTTGTTAATTTTTTTAAGTGAAAAATGTGTTATTTTCTATTTTAAATTATATTTTGTAAAGAAGTTGCTAATGTGAGGCCTAAAGTAGCCAATCGGGGAAGTTTGGAGAATTTATGTGTTGGATGTTTATTCGTGATTGGAGGTGAAAGTATTGGTCCTTTTTAATTAGTTAAAAACGCGCGACACGAAAAAAAAAACATGCACGGAACAGCAAAATGCACTTCAATCTAATCTTCTCATTTCAAATATTTTCCCCTACAGAATTTTCCCTTCACAGGTACCTTTTTTACCGGGACCTTTTTTTCCGTACCTTTTTTTCCGGGACCTTTTTTTCCAGGTACCTTTTTTTCCTAGAACCCATTAGCTGACTAGACGGAGTTGCGTTAATTTTTAGACAAGTTAGGCGGTTTCGTAGCGTTTTTCTAACAATGTCTTTTCCTGAAGTGAACCAAAACTTCTGTCGTATCAAAGATAAGACTACTGAAGTTAAAGTTTATGATAATATTCAATTAGTAATTTAGTCACATGATGTGATTTTGGCAAAAACATAGAGTTACTCTTAGAGTTTTGTCACAGTCCGAGAATGGAGATAGTGGAAGGTATCTAGAATTTTTAGGAACAACTCCATTAGCTTCAATGGAATGAATTTCCGGTTTAAACCTGCTGGACTTGTTTTATGATACATGAAATTGATTTAGTCAGTTCGTCACATTGTAGTCTGCCTGATAATCTATTTCCAGCTTCGGTCTTGGCATTATTTATGAATCTTCTGCACCAGGAAATAATTCTATGAAGTTAAGTATATGATGACTATTTTTGAAACAATTCATCAATGTATCTTTAGTGTTGAGGGAATCAGGAGTTTGTTGTTATACATTCCTTTTGTATCGATATTGTTCTCCGATAACCATAATATTCCATTCCACCAAAGATGAACGTTTTTTAGTCTTTCTGGAGAGATTCCCCTTGATGCGCATCTACAGGATTTGTAACACCAGCAAAGTGGTTGCATTCGCCAATATTTGTTACCCAAGTCAAAATTTTTCATGGTTTTCCATTGATGGACCCCATGGCAGGAATTCGGACAGATTTATGATGGTCCAACATAAGATTAGAAACTTGTTTTGGTGGTTTGTTCATGTTGCAACATCAGAAATTTCCATCATTCTATCTTAGAAATGGAACATGATGGACCTTTAAGATTTAGTCTCATCACATCTTATTGTTTGAACTATTATATCCATGACGGTTTTCAAATGCAACCCCGGTGGTTGGGGTTTCAGTGTGTAAAACGTTATGCGCATTTCAGTGCGAAAAACTCACATTGTGTGTGAATTTTGATTACAATATTATTTATAAAAAGAATTTTGTATGTCCAAGAACAATTTATAACCGAAGCATTTTAAATTTAACACTGAAACATTAGACTATTGAGGCAATTATTCTGTAATATAGCAGATAATCTTATATCTAAATAATTACAAACCAGGCTAATTAGCAAGAAATACTAAAAAATGTAAGCTTGTAACACAATTAAAAAATTTTACAAATATTTAAATAAAATGAACATTTAATGCTAAAATAAAAGTAAGCAATTTTATTTAAAATCTTTTATTTAAATAGGGCATATTATTCAAGCACATTCTTTCCAACAACAAGCACACATAATTCACGATTATAATGGTCAGTTCTCATTTACAAACTTCCTTATATCGACAAACTTCCTTGATACTAGCTTTATTATTATACTACTGAACTTATTTCCTATATGACCTCGTATTACAACCAGAAGAAAAAACAAGAAAGAGCAAACAAATTAACAGCTTCTTTAAATAACTAATAATAATTTTTACAACTCAGTATAAGGTGAAATTCAAACAAGACCTGAAATAAATAAAAAAATAGAAATTTATAATTAGCCTACTTTTAAGAGAGATGTTTGATTAATATTTGTATCAATTTGTGACATACGTTCATAAAAAAGGACGTAAATGCAGAAAAATTGGCAGTTGAAAAATTATGAGGATGTTTGGAAATATTTGGACAAACTATGTAGATTTCTGCATCTTTGCACAATTTGTTTAGTCCAAATATAAAAATTTTTTGGAACTACTTGATGTTAATATAAAATTTTATGTAAATACTCTACTTTCATCAAAAATACTTTTTTAAACAAATACCAAAATAGTAAATATTTTTAGCTATTTAGCCAGAAAAATGCAGTTTGGTTAATCATTGACTGGGAAAACAATTCTACGTATACAGTGGTTTTCTACGAAAGAAATACGCATTAGTTTTAATGAAATTCGGGCAATCGCATATAACAATATAAATTGAGTACTCTTTTCTTGCGAACTGTATCATTCCAGGGTTCCCAAAGGTGGGCTCAGTCCAATAAAACCCATCTTTTTACACACCAAATGAGTTTTTTCACATTTCATTATTTCCAATCATTTTTCTTTGAAATTACCAAACCAAGATGTTCTTTGAAATAATCTATGAACTTATTGTTTTACTTAGTAACTTTTTATGCTGGTGGGCAAAAATATAAAAAATTAAACAAATAATATGCAGCTTCTTTTCTTATAAAATTATATATTTTAAAAATACAGTTTCAAAAAATTTCTAGTTCCAGTGAGTTTATTTAAATTTTAATTGTGGTTTTATTTTTAACTATGTCAGAAACTTGTGTTTGAAATGAGAAAATAAATGCTCATAGTTGCCAAAAGAAAAATACAAGAAAATAGATTTTATGCATTAGAAAATATAAACAAACAAGTAAGCAACATAAAAAATCCACACACAGATTTGTATAAGTATGTTATATTAAATAAAGGTTAATAACTTCAGAACTAAATCATACCTATAGCTACAGGATTGCAAACTGATTTAAATTAAACAATTGAAATAGGAATTTTACAACTGTGCAAAACCTTTCAATATTTTATACGTGTAAACAATTTAAAACTATATATGCTAAAATAAAATTAACTAAATAATGAAGAATTTAAGTCTACTTAAACAATTCAGTTTATCATTTAAAAATTATTTTGCTAATTTTTCGTTTATTGGAATTTGTTTTAAAAAATTAATAATATTAAAAATTAAAATCAATTTTCTTATTTCAAATAGGATAGAATTTTAACAGACAAAATATAATCTTTAACCCAACAATACAACAATCTTTGGTCCAACAATAAAAAACATAGCATGGTTGAACCATCATACTAGTTAAACAAGATATTCCAATTTATTTTTATGGCTGTTGTTGGTCTAACATTAATAAACATACCATAATGGTTGAACCATCATAATCGATGAACAACATCTATTAAATACGATGATATGATCTCAGATCTCGGGGGTTTCAATATAACAAACGCCTTTTAACATAATGTATATTTAATAGCAAAAGGATGATGATAATGGTACAGTGTCATGGAGGAAACTGATTAGAAAACTAATGATTTTACATTACTGCGCAGAGCGCCATCTCTTGAGTTTTAGAAATTATAATTAATATGGAGAAATATTATTAACAACATCTTCAATCATATTTTAATGGCTGTTGTTGGTCCAACATAAGTGAACACAACTTTTTGGTAAACCATCAAAATGGCCATACAACATCTTCCCTTATATTTTGATGGTTGTTATTGGTCCAACAATAAAAACGTAAATTGCTGGTTTACCAACATGATGATAAACTAACTTCTTTCATCTTATTTTGATGGTTGTTTTTGGTCCAACTACAACATACATAACATGGTGGTTAAACCATCATAGTACTAAAACAACATGTTCCATCTTAATTTGAATGGTTGTTGTTGGTCCAACATTAATAAACACATCTTGTTGGTGGACCATCAAAATAGCCATACAGCATATTCCATCATATTTTGATGGTTGTTGTTTGTCCAACAATAAAAAACATAACTTGTTGGTTGACCATCATAATGGTAAAACATTTGCCATCAAAATATGATGGCTTATATAGATCCATTAAAAATCAAACATTGCTTGATGGTTTACCATCGTAACATAAAGAAAAATTTTCAATTTTGTAGTGATGGAAATTGTTGTATGATGGTTTCCATCAACACATGTTGGACTATCAAAAATCTTACTTAAACCAACATAAATAAATTTTTTGATGGTACCTCGAGATACGAGTTAAACTCGTTCCGTAACTTAGCTCGTATCTCAAAGCAATTTTTCTCACTGAAATTAATTGAAATGCCATTAATCCGTTCTAGCCCCAAAAATGCTACCCCCAATTGTTTTTGAATAAGAAAAATGTATTTATAAATGACAAATATTGTACAAAATCATAATAAAAGAGAATGTATGGCAAAAAAACTGCTTTTATAAAGTCTACATACATATTTGTATTTTGGTCACTTAAATGCTTCTGTATGCTTAATTTTAGTGACTGCTTTTATCTTATCTGGTCTTTGCCTTTTCGCCGGATTCAAAATAAAAAAATTACTGTCCAAGGAGTTTTGTTTCTTTCTACCTTTCAGAATGTTGCGGAAATGAGTTAGGCAAGTGTCATTAAATAGCTCCGATGCACGACTAGTTGCAACTTTTTCGGTGTGTTTCTTTTCCACGAACTGTGAATTTCTCTCCCACATTCCCAAGCTCTCTTTTATCTCACTTGTAGATATAACCTCCTCCACCTCGAACCCAATTTCTTGCAGAACCCCCGAATGCTTGTAAATCCTCGGTCGTCAGTTCCTGAAAGTGCTCCTCGACGAGCTCGTTCACGTCTCTTTCATCCATCACCAGGCCCATAGATTTTCCCAGAGACACAATCTCCTCCACTGGCACTTCGGGTTCGAATCCTTCGCAGGTCCTTTCGGCTACAGACTCAGGCCACGGCTGTTGGAATTATTTTTAATTCAAATAAATAGAGATCGCTCGCGCTGTAGAAAAAAGCGTAAGTGTAGCCTAAGTGTTGAATATAGAATTATTTTAAGGCAGATGCGTATAGTAATCATGTCGACAGAAATTAAGTAGTAGATTTTTTGTGTGTGATGTTGTGTGTTATGTTGTACTTGGTTGTTTTTTGTTATATAGTAATTGGTTCATGTAAATAAAGGATAAAAGTAGATATATTTAATATTGTTAAATTGAGATATTCGAGACAATGATAGCAATATCAAAACAGAATTCAATCGCCAGAACCCCACCTCTGAGAAACGGTAAGAAGATTATTTCTTTCTTTCTTGTGAATACGAAATTTTTTTCTTTTTTTTTGTGAATTTTGTGCTGGACTTGCTTTATCTAGAGCCCAACCCGGCGCGATTGTTTGAAATTATTACTATTGTTGAATTTGAACTGAGGAAATATTAAATATGACTGAACCAATTAAAAATAAGGAACTAGATAAATGAAAATGGAAAAGAAAAACATTAGAAGCTAGTACAACTAAAGAAATTAATGAGAATTTAGATGAAAAATTAGAAGAAATAGATTTGTTCAATTTGGAAGAAGCACAATTAAATGATAAAGAAACACAAATAAACTCTCTTAATGATAAAATTGAGGCAGAAATTGATGACCTAACAATTTTAGAAACGGAAGTTACGTCAAATCAAGAGTACAGACAAAATATAATTTTTGTTAAATCCAAAATTAACTACAAAAGTAAAGAATTGCAATAAAACGAAACACAAACCAATTCCAATTTTACTGCAGCTATTAATAGTTCTTGGTATCACATACTAATCCATTAGTAGCAGAGAATAAAATTAAGGTTGAGCTACCTAAGTTTCACATCGAAAAATTTGATGGTAATTCTGAGAATTTTCAAGAATTTTAGTCTCAGTTTAAAACCGCGATACACAATAATCAAAATCTAAATAAACTAGATAAATTCACTTATTTAAAAAGTTTGTTAAAATCAAAAGCTCAAACCGCAATACAAGGATTATCATTGTCAGATAAAAATTACGATCTTGCCATTACAATTCTTCAAGAGCGATACAAAAAAGAAATTTTGATCAGAGCACACATTAGTAAGTTATTAAATTTGTCTCCTATTCGCATTACCTCAATTTAACAGCACTTCGTGAATTGTATGATACATGCGAAATTCATATTGGTATAGTTTAGAATCACTTGATATACAACTTGAAAGTTATGGTAATTTACTTTTTCCTATTATAACGAAACTAATGCCTGATAGCTTATTTTTGAATTATAACCGTGAATATAATAACGAAACAGAATCATGGAATGTGACAAAATTGATAGACTATTTGAAAATTGAAATAAGAGAAAGAACATTTTCGCTTCAGAAAAAAGAAATCGATTGTTTTCAGACTTACTCTAAAAATAGAAACAATGAAAGAGAATGTAGTCTTGAAAGAAAGAAATTCTCAAAAATTACATACGATAGGAATCCGAGAGCAGCAGCATTAAATGTTATTAGTATTTACCATAATGGTTATCAAAGAAAAAAACTATGCAAAAAAATAAGATATTTACAAAACTTCTGCAGAAACAATGTTCTTAAAGCAACATGATTAAATTCAAAGGGAATCATATACTGGATGCTCTCTTTAGAGGGCATCACCCCCCCCCCCAATTAATTTACATTCAAATTATAGAAACAAAAATAAAAAACATAATAACAATTTACCATAATGGTTATCAAAGAAAAAAATATGCACAAAAATAAGATATTTACAAAACTTCTGTGTAAACAATGTTCTTAATTGAGGAACTTTCAATGTCACTATTTGCACCAACAATCTGAATTTTTATCCCAGACATGCTCCGGCACCTTGATAAAGCAACATATAGTTGGCCATGGCCAAATAGTGGAGAATTCTGGTCTATGTAAAGGCCAACTTTGTCAAAAGTCTGGCCTTGAGATTTATTGATTGTCATAGCGAATGCGAGTCTGACTGGAAATTGCGTGCGATGCAAAACAAAGGGCAACTCTTTATTATCACCAGTATATAAAGTAATGCGAGGGATGCAAGCTGAACTACCAGCTTTACTTCCAGTCATAACTGTACAAAAGAGAACATTTTTAGTTATTTTCCGTACAATCAGACGTGTGCCATTGCATCGGCAATACACAAATTTCTGATTAGCATCACTACAGCTCCAACTTTAAGTTGAAGATTATGAAGCGGCAATCCTGTGATATTGACTTTCGCCAAATATTCTGGCTGAAAGCGCAACGTTACACTTTCATCGTCCGTTTCATCACCATCACATGAAGTAGCTTTATCATATGAACGGCATTCAATAATATTGCCGGGCAGTTTTTGTAGGACGGCACTGTTAAGTTTATGAACTTGATCATTTAGTGGAGCAAGAAGAACTGAGGTGCGTAATACATCTTCAGTTAGTATTTCACCGAAAACTTCACTAATTATGTTTTCACATAGGAATTCACGAACTGTCAGATAAGATACTGAACCGTTTCCAACAGTAAGAAGCCAATCACCGAAGCTTTGTGCTGTAGCACGCATATTTTTGTTACGCGAAAATCGCTTTACTGTTTCCCACATCGGCAAACATTTCATTTGTCGATTTATTCTTCGATGCTCTTGTTCATTTTGACAAAACGTGGGATCCAATCTCAGCTGTCTGCGATATTCTCGATCGCGATCTGTCCTGTCAGACATTATACTGAAATTCCAAATGATTGAAATGAGTTGAATAAATAAATGTGATTTAAAATTTAACCATTTTAAGGTAAGCAAGCCTCAGTAAGCTTTATAATAGCAAACAACAAAAATGCAAACATTAAAAGATATCAATCACTGGATAGGCATAAGAATGATAAGATAAGATGAGATGTAATCAGCAAAAACCCACTCAAAGTAATTCAACAAAAAGCTTTGACGCGAATGCGTTCTCTTTTCTGATTGGCTTAAAACTGCATCCTCGCTTGGATTGGCTACTTCTTTCATACTGTCACGTGATACCTTAGATTTCATTGGCTGGTGCGACACTATCATTGGATTTTTATATATAGTTAGATAAAAAAAAATGTATATTTTGTTTTGAAAATCATGAATTAGATATTTGTACTAAAAGCCGATATATTTGTACTAAAAGCATATATATTTGTACTAAAAGCATAAATGAGATAAAGGAAATTTTAAAACGCGAATGGCGATGTTTTCTTTGTTTAAAAAGAAATCACTTGGTTAAGGACTGTAAGTCTAAAACGAGATGTACAATTTGTAATTGAAAACACAATAATCTTAACTGTGAAGGGGGAAAACAGATTCTTTAGTTTCTTCCATACAAAACGAAAACACAAAAAGCAGCATATATTTGCAAACCCTTTGGATATTGAGAAGAGTCATAGATAGAGTGTTATTTGACCTCGGGGCTCATCGCTCCTTCATATTGAGTAGTGTGGCAAAGAAATTAAACTTAGAGGCGGTGGAGGAGGAAATAGTATCAATTCATTCATTCGGTTCGAAAGCGGCCATAAATCAGAAAAGAAAAATATATAAGATCCAATGAAAGAATCCTCTTATAAATAATAAGAGCATTGTAAGTACACAAGAGGATGGAAGGAAACACCATCACTAAGAGCTCAGTATTTTAAACTAAACTCAGTGGCGCGACAGCCCATAGAGGGCCAAGGCCTACTGTGCCCATCTCAGTTTTCTTGATCTTGGGCTCTGGGGTGCAGGAGCAGATGTTCCGGTCAGGTGGTCAGCCGAACGCGGAACCCCCAGTGTTTAGTTCCCAAGTATGCTTGGTACTCATTTATCGACCCATTGAAGGGATACAAGGCTGAGTTAACCTTGCCCGGCCCGAGGATCGAACCAGGGATCTGTGGCACGACAGCGCGAAGCGCTACCGCTCAGCCACCGGGCGTCGCTCAGTATTTTAATTGACTAAAATAAAAAAAGTAATTTAAAGTTTTACTCAAACTGATTGGGGTAAAAGGGAACCAGAAAGGTTCGGGAGGTAATCTTGCGTCATCTCACTTGCTAAGTCAAAGTGAAGACTATTGTTATTGTTTATGCGGATAGATGGGTAGCGCCATCTGGTGCTACGAATTAACTATCCGTTACAACCTCCCCCACTGACCCCGAAGACGACCCGACCAGGGGTCAGAAGGTAAGGCACTTTGTGAACCTTGATGTATTCGAGCATTGGTAGGAGTGGGAGAGCTGGGTTTAATTGTTCAGGCAGGTCTTCCTCTTCTACGCAAAGCTTGAACAGGTGGAGTTTTATTTCCTCTGAACGGAGTCAACGCTGAGGTGTGGTATACACCTACTGGTAAATTAGTTGAATCTGTGTTCGCCACAGAATATGATACTGGGAATTTTTGTTCAAGGATGACAAAAGGTCCGTCACGGAGGGGCATAAATTTTGACGTAACACCAGTATTTTTATTGTATAGGCTCGGTTTTGTAACCAGGACTAAATATCCAGAAGTGTATGAAGGAGCATGTCTTCTTTTCTGATCCGCATACGACTTATTTTTGTCTTGTTGTTCTTGCATGATTTCCTTGGCTTCAGAAGTAAATTTTTCTAATTTCTTTAGATAAGGAGTCATCTCTGCTACAAAGTTGTCATTGTCAATAATTCCGCGAAAGTCCTTTGTAATGTCGTCGATTGCGCGCAATTCTCGACCAAAATTGAGAAATGCAGCAGTTTTCCCGGTGGAACTGAACTTAAAGGTGTTGAGTGCAACACGAACCACTGGAAGTTTTTCTGACCAAGTCTCATGACTGTTGTTAACTAAGATTGCAAATCGATGTTTTAAATCTCGGTTTTTCGTCTCCACGGGGTTCGCTTGTTCTTCTTTGTTCCAGGAATGGCAATAAGGTTTAGAGGCGATGTACGACCTCTGAGATGAATCTTCACGCAAGTGGTATGGACTTCTTTCTGGATCTTACTACCGTCTGCCAGAAACATTACAAGTGGACTAGGTGCGAAGGTTGTTCCTTGATTTTGCAATATATTGTAAAGGGTTTCACTAGCAATTGAATGAGTTGCGGCAGTGTCTGCGCAAGCAATACCCTGTACCGTTACCCTTTAAACTTTGGCAAGGCTGTGATCTTTTAATTGAATTTTGGTAACAGTTACCCAGTTTTAAAAATAGACAAATAACTAATGAATTACATGAAACATTTAACAATAAAAATTAAATTTTATTATAACTATAAATTTTCAACAAACACAACCTCAGTCATTTCCAGATGCCTTCATGTGCACTAAAATTTCCAATTTATACACTTTTAAATTTCCAAATGGTTATACTCAAGATAAAACTTTTCGATAAAAAGCACTTTTCAATTTCATATGCACAACATTCAATTAATTCACACTAAAAGAGACATTTACGAAATAAAAATCCTAGCTTATTCTAAATTTACAAAAAGATTTAAACTTTAGGACATTATATTCCTACAACAGATAATTAAAATTAAATATCCAAGGCTCATCTTAAAATAGGTATCTTAACACCTGATAGAAATAATTTAAAATACGGAATAAAATGCTCTTCTAAAAAGGTAAGATATTAGAGTTTATAAATACACAAGGAACTTGCAGATCACCTTCTGGAACGCCCACCGGGTTTGCCGCTAGACTTGTGGACTAGGAGAACTTCGACTTTCACACCGCCATTCAGTTCTTTAGAAACATTCGATTTTCTGCCGAGAAACGCTCAATTCTTGCCAACCGTCTTGAACTTAGCGACATTCAGTCTATCACTTCCCGTCAACTATTCTGAGGCTTCAGATCAACTTTCTTCCAGACAACAGCTCATCCGACCAATGTTGCGTACTTAGTCGCGGCATCCAGAGACTCTTTCCAAACATCAACCTTTCAGCCTAGATCAACTCATTCCGAGACTCCAGCTATATCTAAACTCATTCTCGATGATACCTGCTCAGAACACACTTCTAGCAGCCATGATAGATCCTGCAGCGGTGATGTTTCAACCCAACATTCCATCGGGCACGATCCGCACTCCCGTCGTACTGCTTTTTCAGCCACTCTTCACGCCTCTTATACTTTTTTCATCAAGGCGAAATAATCCATACTGACCTGTTTACTTGCTCAAAAGTCATCCTGCATCCAGTGGACGTCAGAACAAAAGAAAGATCCATAAGAAAAACCAGCTACAAACCCACTAATACGCCATAAAAGTGATAATCCAATCCTCCTTAAATGTTAATACAATTTATATCCGCAATCTACCCCAAAAATCCCATTTTAAAAGGATAAATAAAAATTTCTCATGAAATATCATAATTTTGATTGCATTTAAATTTTATCATAGTGGTAAATAAAAATTTCTCATGAAATATCATAATTTTGATTGCATTTAAATTTTATCATAGTGGTGCCATCTATTGAAAAATAACCCTTCTTTAAAAAGTATTGATACAAAAAAAACTCCAATAAATTCCTATTTACTACAATACCATCGCCTCACCAAAAAAAAAAAATTAAAAAATACTTTTAATTTTTTGAAACATTAACAAGAACCAAGAAAACTAGATTACTGGTATAAAAAAATTCTGTCTTTCCTTTTTCCTAAGGCTGTTCAAAAAACAATTCCTGCTTAAAGTTCAAAATCTCTAAAAGCACCACGCGGCTTTAAACCTACTTTTAGATCTTTATTACTAAAATCAAATCTGCCCGCAACAATGTGCACCTTGCAAGGAAACAGAAAAGAGGAATCCAATTTGAGCCAAAGACGCTTAAACTATACATAATTTTAAAAAACATTACTAATCTGCTCTACTCTTAGCAATACATTTTCAAGTGGCCCATAAAAGATCAGGAAATGACCGTATAGCAACGTTATCAATTTTCAACTTTTAAACATCTAAACATTCATAATCTACATTTTCAAAATAACATAGGAAAACAAAAATGGGACACGCCCAGTTTTGGCTGATTACTTATGCAACTTACAATGACCAGTGGAGACCAACCACTTACACTTATGTACATAAAAGGACTGTAGTCCACCTGCAAAAGAAAACAGTCTCCACCGACCTATTACATTCCAGCCTACGTAACCAAATATATACACCCCAAGATATAAACTCCTCCTTCATACTCTGGAGAACATTTGACATTCCACCCAAAATATTTATAAACCAATTTAAAACAAGAAAAATTTAGTTAAACAAAATTAACAATAGCTCTTACAAAAATTAATTTCTTACGACCCGTCCATTTACTCGTGGTCTCAAGTTATAACGAGGTTGCGGAAAAGGCACGAATTTACCTGTCTCATACAGTAGATTTTCTGGAGCAGGCGTCTCTACTCTTTCCCCATTTTCACCGCAAAATTTTCAATCTCTGCTCCGCCCTTGCCACATTCTCCGTATGAACAACCCTAGTATAGCCAATATTTTTTTTATGTTGGATTTTCAAAGTGACCGGAGATATGACTTCAATCACCTTGAAAGGGCCCTCATTAAATTTAGAAAATTTCTTGCACTGGTTTTTCTTTAACACAGGATTGAACCAGTATACCTCATCACCTACTTGGAAATTATATTGTTTGATGTTTTTGTCTCTACGAGCCTTTCTACTTTCCGCAGAATTTTCTAGATTTTCCCTCGCTGATGCATAAGTACTATGCAATTTACCAAGTAAATCTTTGGCAAATTCCTATTTATTACAACCCATGACTCCATTAATAGTCACTTCGAGGGTTGCCAACTGTCTTGATGGACTAGATACCGATTGAAAAATAGCACTGCTGAGGGTACCATGGTTTTTCTTGTCACTTTCTTCACAAGTAGGACATTTAGGTTTAATGACACCTGGCGTGCCACATCCATAGCATACAACTTCAGGAGAATCTTCTTTTTCACCTTATCAATTCTTTGGAAATAGGGTTTTCTCTCATGAGGTGGTTGTTTAGGAGGAAACGTCTTCTTTTGATGAAAAGATTGTACAGATTTCATCATACCACTACGGACGTTTTCGTAACTATTGAGCTTTTCAACTAGATCAACAGGAGGGATCCATTCTAACCAAATGTCAAAGAAGTATTCATTGACTTCGGGCGATACTTTCTTTTTAATAATATAAAAAATTAAAACATTTCCAAGTGAAAATTATGAGCTATAGTAATAGAATTTAAATTTCATTTCATTAAATGAAATGACTGCATTGAAAATATACTATATAAATCAATGATTGTTACTTACGATATAATTTATATAAAGGAGATGAAAATAAAACCATTTTTAAAAATACTATATAAGTCATCTAAAAATTTACATTTTTATAAGTAAGAAATTTAATTTGTTAAATTAATGAGACTTCAAATTTTTTACTAAACAATTTCTTTTGAAATTTGTTGAGAAATAGTGATGAAACAATTCTGAAGATATGAAACATCTTTAGGCTTTTACAATTATTGGGTCCAAGCTACATGTATGAAAATAGGAATAACCGAAAACTTTTTCTGATTGTAAACAGAATTCAGAATGCTACAAAAAATTTTATAATTAGTTAATATTTACCTTCTTCCAAACATTTTGCGTGTAATGAAAGAAGCAGCCCTAGACTGATCCATTTGGCACTTCTTCTATCAAGGCATTTATAGCCGCCAATTCTAAATCAAACAACGCATTTTCCGGGGAAAACTCATCCACCTTTCTTGCCTCCTCCTTTATCATCTGAAATGATCTTCTATATGTTTCCTTTTTCTTATCTTGAAGGATGCAGTATACAAATGGAAACATTTCATTTTGATACAATCCGAGGATTGTGTAGAGCTGGTTAAATAGGAAGGGGACAATCTTAAATGTGCCATCGGCCCAAATTTTTTTGGAGGAGCACATCCTTTTTAAATTATCAGTTGTGCAAAATATCTGAAAAGAGAGATAAGTACAATTTATCAAAAAGCTGGTATGAAAGGTTTTTAAAAGTCGATATTTGAACATATATAAGTTGCTTTCTAGGTTTAAACCTCATATTAAGGCCAACTTATTGTGTATGTTTTATACATATATTAAAAAAGATATTTATTAGATAAAATTTATATGATGTAATTTTTTAAGTTTAAATTATTTAATACATTCATGAAAACTAAGTTAAAAATTTCGCATTCATAAATAGTTTTTTTTTATATTATGACATGTTAAACAGTAATTATGAGTAATAAAAAACACACTTGCTCTGTTATCATATATTATGAGTATAATGCATAGTTTGTTCTTAGACGAATGCATAACACATAAAGCTTTTAAGCTATTATTTAAAAAAAAAATTATCAGTTTCTAAGAGAAAAAATATTCTTACCAATAGTCTATATTCTCCGGTCCCATCATCACCGAGCTAGAAGTCTCTGCCATCTTTTGTTTTTTTATATTCCTCAGTCCAGAGTGTGTCGTCAACACTTTTCGGAAGTGCTGGCTGCTCAAAATGTCTCGCTTTATACAGCACTTTGTGTATACAATCAAATTCTGGCAAACCAACAGCTGCGTCCACTGAAGAAGCTGCTTCGGCTATCTCTTCACTGGAAAATAACGGAAAAAGTTTATTAGCAATGTTAAACCTAAGTATGGAAACTGTAGTTCAGGTTGAAATTTAAGATTAAATCAATGTATAAGCGAAAATATTTATCTGCAGTTCATTTTTTTAAGTTAAAAGGGCAATAAAAACAGTTTTATTAAACTCAATAGGAAGAAAAAACTAATTCCCTAACAAATGTAACATTTCATATTTATTAATAGATTTAAATCTAACACGATTGAATAAAAAAGTGTCCAACTAAATTAAGCTCATTAAAATTAAATTTTATTGTATGTAATACTTATTGTACACTGAATAATGTTATATACTGAATAATATTATATACTGAATACTTATTATATACTAAATTATTAATACTGAATAAAAAACAAAAAATTGACATAGTTTAATAAATATTTAAGAATATGTTTTATGTACATTAAAGGAGTATATAAATTTTTTTTTATAATTTTTTCAAAAGGGGATATCAAAAAGGGGGTACAATTTTTATGATGAAATTACCATTTTCCTCATAAAAATTTAATTAATATTAATTTATATTTGATTCTATTAAAATAAAGTGACATAATTAAAATAAATATATAAATTTTTCGAAAATCTGTTTTATGTAGGAGAATATAAGTTCTTTTATTGTTTCATTATTTTGTTACTTGGTATAATAAAAAAATAATAACTAAATAAATAATAACTAAATAAATAAATCAATAAAAATGAAATAAAATAATTACTTTTGTATTCGGCTGAATGAAAAAACGTGACATAGTTCATAAATATATAAATTTTGAAACATTAGTTTTATGTACTATATTAAAGTAGAGTTTAAACTTATATTGTGTCTTATCTTGAGATTTATTTCTTATTTTTTCTAATTTTTCATAAAGATTTTTTTCAGTAATTATTATTTTTAATTTAACAGAATTAAAACAAATTTTAATTAAATATTAAAAATGAAAACTTACTCATAAATTCTCTTTACTGGAGTTTTTTCTTCGGATGCACTTTCTTTCATTCTCTTCAAAAGAGTTCTTTTGAAAACCATTTTTTCCTCTAGTTCATGATTATGAGTTCCAGACATTGAATGAAATTGCTCATCTTTAATGCAGACACGTGCACTGCAACGTTTCTTTGGGGTATTAATCTACTTTTCCTTCGAGGAGAATTTCCTTCCCCCTCCCTTACATTTAAGAATATTTTTATCAGCAGGTAAGACTCATCAGTTCAACCTCTCACTTAATTGCTGGCGCGTCATCCTTACGGACACCAACCCGTAGGGGTGTCCCTTTCGTACGCCAAACCGAAGGGGTGTGCGACCCTAAGTGCACCAGCCCTCTTTAACTCCCTATATCATTATCTCCTCCATCATAGCTGCAGCTTCTTAGAGGGGTGGGGGCTGAAATCCAGGTGCATCTAAAAGTGGATTAATACCCCAAAACACCTAAAAAATAAATAAACGTGCCTCATCTCGGCTGAATATTTTCGCAATGATTACATTCTTACGAAATATTCAAACCGAGAACGAAGGAAGTATCATGATGCTAGATGCTGGCAGAGCAGGGCCACCCCAACAGAGGTAAAAAATATCGTTCTTTGAATGAAAAATTAAAGGTTGCAAAAGAGCACTGTGTAAATCACAGTATTACACTGGAAAACTATCTAGATCACTCTCCTATTTGTGTCCACAAGTGAGACACGAATAAGGCTTCTAGGGCTAGGATGCTGATAAAAAAAAAAAAAATTCTTTCATTTTTCTGACTAAATCACTGTTAAGAACATTAAAAAAAAAGAGCATTCGACTTCAAGAACACAGTAATAAAAATTTACTATATAATATTTCAAGCAACAGAATAAAAACATCCATAAATTCTAGTAAAAAAAAAAACTTTCTTTAGTAGCAATGTTCAAAACAGAATACCATTTTCCTTGCCAGAGGACATACTAGAAGGCGCCACTGGATATAGAACTCTCTCTAAGAACAAAAAAAATTTGAGAGCTTTTGTGTTACTGGCAGACTAGAGATCGTGTTTTTTTTTTGTAGTGTTGTATCGTTAATATACACCTGTTAACTAATTTAAAAGAGTATTTCTTCTTGAGTATGTGGTCATTTTTCTAAAGATTTATTTAGGTACGAACTGAACTGGGTAGAAGAACCAGGTAAGAAACCTATTATTGATACCTGTTCTATTAAAGTAGAAAAAGAATTAAGTTTTCTTTTTTTCATATGGCATCCCTGCCGGGATATCGGTTCGTATGTTAATAAAATAAGAATTATTATTATAAATATTTTATTGATAATGGACACTGGAACTGAAAATCCTGTGAATGATAATAGCTCTAAAATGACCACAGACATTGAACTTCTTAAAAAGAACGCACTACGTTAAGAGCATCAGTTACTATCTAGGCTAATTTCTAAGATTGAATCAGAAATTCAAAGAAACGAAATAACTGATGAAGAAACCGAAATTGAACTGATTATTGAACAATTAAGTGATAAATTCGAGTCTCTCAAAACAGTTGATTCTGAATTAGAGAATCTGTTTAATCCACAGGATATAGATAAAGAATTAGAAACCGCCGAAGAATATCGTGAAAAGATAGTAACTTGGAGATTTAAAGCAAATAAATATTTGCGTAATTTGAATTAATAGAAAAATATTTCGGATCCTCTCAATTTCCCCCAACATATAGCTCCTACTACTTATATTTAAACAAATATAAGTAGTAAATAAGTATAATTGAAGCTTCTGTCGTAATGTTAGCATTTTTGTAAAATGATGATGTGTAGTTGAACTGAACCTGTAACCTTACCTACCCTTTGTGAACTTAGGCCATCAACACTGATGCTCGCACGATTTCGTTTTAACTTTAATAAATTAACACAGCTCTCCTTAATGAATGTGCCTTGACTGGCTGAATCTATAAGGAGTCTGCATTTATGTAGTGAGCCATCACCGCCCTGAACATTAACAACAGCGGTGGGTGGGAAATTATTTCGTTTTCCCCCTGTGCTATTAATTTTGTTTCATTTGAATTTTTAGAACATAATAATGTATTATGCGGCTGAGCGCAATTTTTACAAGTTCCCTCCCATACGGCATTTCGTAACTGAATGAGTTTTATTCAATTTGAGACAATTCGCACAAAGCTTATTTTTGTTAACCCATTTTTCATTTATCGGAAGTTTAATAAAACTATTGCATCTGAATAATCCGAAATGAGTATCACTTTTGCAAAACAAACAAAAATGTGAAACTAATTGTGATGAAAATGATGATTTATTTGCTTTTTGATTTCGATTGGCTCCGCTTTCAATGCTTTCACCTATTTTTTCTTTTTGGCGTAGAGCCAAAGATGCTAGCCCGTTGGCATTATTCAAAACAAAAGTTCTGAATTCCGCGAACGAAGGGGTATTTTTTGTTTGTTTTAACGTCCAAAAGCGAAGTGTTTCTGGATCAAGTTTTCCTTTTAAAAGAAAAAAGTGTCCCAATGTTCTACAGGTTGTTAAGGACTTTTAATGTATCAATACATTGTGAAGTAGTATCAATTCATTTTCGTAATCCTGACGCGGATTCATATTTTAAGCTAGTTTGAGAAATTAACCTGTTTAATGCTGCGTTCATGATTTCTGTTTCGTTTTCATAACGTTCTTCAAGTGCATTCCATGCTCTTTCGTAATTTTCATTACTAATTTGAATCGATTCCCAGCTGAAAATAAACTGCAGTGATTTTGAAGAAAAACTGCACTTTAAAGACTGCGGTGATTTGACCAATTCCACTACAGAATTTTTAAAGTCGAAGAACTACAAAATTACTACAGTTTGTAAACTGTAGTTCTTCGACTTTAAAAATTCTGTAGTGGAATTGGCCAAATCACCGCAGTCTTCAAACTGCAGTATTTTTTAAAGAATTTTTGCAATTTGTTTTTAATTGCATAATCAACATTCATGGTTGTTGTTGTTTCTTATCCTCTAATTGTCTGACGAAGTCAGACAAGAGCCAGTAGGTTGTTGACCCTCAAAAAGTCGATTACAAGAAGTGGAGAAGCATATAAATCCTCCTTGGAAAGGCCCAAGCAGTCGAGGATATGTTCGTCTGAGGCCTGCTGGGCTTCACATTTGGAGCAGACTGCATTAGTCTTTCTTCCTTTAAAGTACGAGAGACTATTCGTGTGTCCACTTGCCAATCTGGAAATAGCTGTCTGAGACACTTTATCACCTATATGAACAAGTGAAGAGCCCGGTTCCTTGGCCGCATACCAATGATGAGAGGGGGGGGATCCTCCAATTTTTTGATAGATGGCTTTTGATTTTGGACTGACACTCTGAAAAGGTAAAGGCTGATGAAGATGTTAAATGACTACAACCCTCCTTGGCCAAGCGATCAGCTTGCTCATTGCCAAAGATGTCAACGTGGGATGGTATCCACTGAAGATGAACGTCGTGGTGCTTTGAAATAAGTTGAAGTTTAAGAAGGGTGGAGATGCTTGTTTTGTCTCCAACTTTCATGGTAATCATTAAGAGGAAATATATTTTTAGCTAAGTCAAAACTAGTAAACTTAAAAAAAAAAAATTTTTTTTTAAAAGAGCCTGAAAGATGATTTGAAAATATTAGTTAACTTAATAGATGTCAAAATAAAGACTACAAACATCTTTTGTTAAAATAAAATTTTAAAAATATAATTAATAATTTGGATAAAATTATATTTTGTTAAAGTATAATTTTATCCAAAATCTCCCCATGGAGCCTTGTTGGAATTTTGCAGAGAGGAAAACATGATAATCAATTTAAAATTAAAAAAAAAAAGAATAATTTCCAATTTGTTTGAATGAATAATTATTTTATACACTAAAATACTGCATTGTCAAGTATTAAATGTAGAGTTTTGCAAATGAATAAAAAAAAAATTAAAATCATTAATTTTGCACATAAAATAGAGACAATGCTAAATGTAGCACAATAAACTGATAAATGAATTCACTTTGAATAAATTTGTAAAGAAATAATGCGAATTAGTAATGAAATTGTTTTTTAATCAACATGTATTAGTGAAAATTTATTTAAAACTCATAACATATGGTGATTACCAATATTATATGTTCAGTCACAACTAATTTTAAAATGATTAGGTAATCGCTACCATATGACTAGATGATTTTTATCAGAGAATTGAAATCTAAAAATTTTAATGCGTATACACATTCCGAATAAACACATAATATATTTATACTTTAGGAGATCACTTTTCCTAAACAATATATATTTCAATGAGAAAACTTTTAAACGTTAATATTAGCATACTAACTTTCTGAAGAAAAAAAAATGGCTTTGACAGAGCAAACTCATATTTCTTCAGAAAAATTCTGTAAATGTTAAGAAAAAACTTAGCAGATTTATTGTAAAGTTTTGATGATACTTACAAATGAAAATTCCATTGGTTGACTTCATTTCACATAAGTGCAAAACTATTCCGAACATTACCTATACTGTCTACTATATTGCATAGTGCTAAATAAATAAAGCCAACAAGATTTTTTTCTTTTTTCAGCTTTTGAACATGAATTTAGTTTGTTTCGAATAGTGGCCTGCACAAGTGATGGATTGAGACAAAATTTACAACATTTATGGATAATCTTTGAAACATAAACTGGATTGAGCCCTTCTTTCGTAGAGCCTTTTATCCCTTAAAGTACGCTTTTGGAAAGGCTCTCCCGGCCAAAAACAACATCGAGTATATCGCATGTATACTTCGAGAAATCATTCACCCTGCATATGGCAAGTCTATGTTTATCTACGATGAGAGATTCCCTGATTTTGATGAGGTTTTGCGCCAACTCAGCCTCTGTCTCTTGTTCCTTTCGCTGCTTATATTTTGATTTAAGTTTTTTATATTTTATCCGGATATTCTCGATAGCTTCCTCTTTGGCTTTGACGTCGCCAGCGAGATCTATAACCTGTTTCTTTAATAATGAATTCTCTGTTTTCAGAGATTCACACCTTAAGCATTCCTTTTCAATACATATGGGTGGGTATACTTGTGATTTTGGAAATTATATCTTTTTCCCGCTTGCTCTTATTCTGGGATACCATCAACTTCAGCCTAAAAAGGAGCAATAGATATTAAGTAAAAGAAAATTTAATATTAAAAAAATGATCTAAACTAATTTAAACACTGTAACTACAAACTAAACAGGACTGTTAAATGACAGACAGGGTTGGCACAGAAAAAAAATGGCGGAAATAGTTGCTTTTAGTATCTTAAGGGAACAGGGTAGTCCTCGTTAACGCAAAATACGTAAAACCAGGACTTTTGGTAAAATAGCCATAACTCCTTAAATATACAACATATTTGCTTGAAATTTTCAGTGAATATATATGACACAATACTAAACATAACTATATTAGTAAAATAAATCAGTAGGGGAAAATTGAGCGTTCAACCCCACTTTTTTTACTATGGGATGAGCGTTCAACCCCACTTTTTTTTTACTATGGGATGAGCGTTCAACCCCACTTTGGGTCGATGTCCTCTTTTACTCTAGTTCTATGGGATGAGCGTTCAACCCCACTTCGGATCGATGTCCTCTTGACTATAGGATGAGAGCTATACCTCACTTAATTTCTATTGGTGCTACTGTTCTGTTTAAAATTAAATTAAGTATATTTTTTTAATACTCGTGACTCCATCTGGTGAGTGAAATAAGTACTAAAGTTTTAGAATCTATACTCTTTTAAAATGTGAAAAATGGAGTACTCATGCTGACATCTAGTGTATGAAATAGCAAGCATCTTATTTTCTTTTTTTCTTATATAAACTGAATAATTTTCTAAGGTAATATATAAATACAGATATTTTAAGATGCGTTTCGAACCAACAACCTAACAATTACAAAATGTTTTCATGGCACAGCGATTGAGCAGCACGCTTAACCGTTGTACCATGAAAACACATCCACTTTAAAGAAATATAAGATTTTGTGCATCTCCATTGAACAATGTAACTTTTCTCAACTTTGTTTTAAAATAAAGAAGTATCTCTCAAGTATAAAAGTTTCATTTCTCTTTTTACATATTTTAATTATAATCCATTTATTATTTCTTAGAGTATTAATGAGCAAAATTAGACTCATTTATAAGCAATTAAACTATCAAATATATGAAAATATTTATTGCATTTTATTTTACACTTGCAAGTAATTTTGCCTAGTAAGTATTTTTTTATTATTAATAATTTTTTCATTTCTTTTAAATTTATTATTATTATTTTAGTTTTGTCCTTTTCTTTATTCACTTAGTTCTTAGATATTTTTTCTCGTTTTCACTCCTATCTATATTTTTATTATATAGTTATTTTCATATTTCTTTATACATTTTTTCATTGTCCGCTGTAAATAAAAAGATCATGCCATTTTACTTGTTTCTATACGTGTAATGAAATAGAAAGGAAATAATAAAGTCAAAAAAGAAAGATAAACAGATTTTTATTGAATAAAAAGATACTTTACACAATTACATACATCCTTTTATAGCTGATTGTAGCTGGTTGAAGACAATAAATAATAAAACTGTTGTAACAATAAAGACAAGTCTTTCTCACATACATTTTATGTACAAATAAATAGGGGGGAAATAAAATAAATAATAATTTATTTAAATGGGAAGTGAAGTTTGCTACGCTAAATTTTAAAATAATAAATAAACAATTAAGAACCCCCGATTTTAAAGTGACCGTGTGCTAAAGTGTCACACCCGTTTTCTAATATGTACCGCTTATCATCTAGAGGACAAAGGGCTAGTTTATTAGTTGTAATCGAAAGTAATTCATGATTTTTTGAAACAATAGTTTTCATGTTTTCCCGAAATCTGCAATTTTCGAAAAGACATTTTTTAAACATGTCATGCTTTAAACGTTTTTCTCTAACATTTTTCACGACTCCTTTCGCTGTTTTCTTTTCACCTTTCCCAGTTAATAAAGAATACATTTTTGAGCGCAACCCGACGAATTCTTTCACGATAACACCATTCATCTCATCTTTCATTTTACCTACTACTTTCTTATTTTTACTGCAATATAAAAAATGATCTTCGGGGTAATCAGAAGTGTCATAAAGCTCGAGGTGATGGGACATGTCCAAGTAGACATTTTCAGTCTGAATCTCATAACAAAGAGAGTCGGTATCAGTAAATAGTAGTTTCGCTTTATCACCATATTTAGTTTTAATATGATTATAATGAAACTGATACATGAAAGTCTTACTAATATCCAAAACGGAGAAACCAGTATACAGAGGACGATTAAGAGTTAAGGATGTAACATTTCGTGTTACAATAACTAAATCTGGATCAATAATTTTAAACGATTGGAAAGAGGGGGATGCAATTAATTTTAACGCCCTTTTCTTATCTGTTACAATGTCCACGTTTAAGCGATTGCGTACGTTCTCCATACTCTTACCGAAAACCGCGTTATTCATTAACTTCCAAAAATCTTTGTCAAAAGAATTAGTTGCATTTTTCCGCATGTTTGTGTTGAAATTAATGTATGCACGAAGCCAAGGTTCTTGTTTGAATAAGAGAATTTTATGTATTTTAGTCATTTTGAGTCCTAAATTTAAATATAATTTCAAATTTCGGTAATGAAGGATATATCTACATTTATCATTTAAATTTGGTATCAGTTTCGATACATTATAATTATTAGAAACATTTAATGCGGCTGCAGCTCTTTGAGAGTATGGAGAGAGCATATTGAATTGTACTTTCATTTGTTCAGGAGCGACTGGAAGGTCATTGTGTAACTCATGTAATTCTGCAGGATATTCCAGGTCTACCTCGAGAATCATCCCTTCGTCTGCCTCATCAGATAATGATTGTATGTATTCTACGGATAGATCTAAATTTTGCGACCAACGGAATTGTTTTGTAGGCAAGTAGCTTTGCATTGCTCCACCATAGAGGTTATTCATATCTAAATAAATGATATAGGATGAGGGAATATTACAATCAAATTCATTACCCATGTAAATGTTATTGGCTCGGGCATACCGGTTTGAAATCATGGAGACACCACCCCTTATTCCCCTTTCGACAAATAAATGCATGGTGGGGTCAGTTAAAAGTTCCAGTTCGACGCGTGTCATTTTTAGACACGCCTGCCACGCATAACCTGGTAAGGTGAAGGTGTGGCATGCGTCAATTTTGAAATGCGTTAAGCATAAAGATCTAAATTTTTCGAACACATCGGCCAAAAGGAGAGTATCAGTCTTAACATATAAATTATGATAATCTCTTAAAGATTGCATATTAAAAGTTTGAAATACCGTACACGCATGATTATATTCCGCTTCAGTAATATGTGTATCATTTAAACTATTGTAAAAAAGCTCGCGAGGGGGTAACTCGGTTTCATTGAATTTCTCCATACAGTCAAAGTAATCATAGGGGTAAACACCTTTACGACGTAAAAGGGGGAGTAATTCCGGTTCTATTTGAGAAGAAAGGATACGAAAATCGCATTCATCCAAGTTGTTCGCTAGCTTATCGAGGGAAGATGGTAAAAACTGTAGAGAGTCTAAAAATTGGAGATTACTGATAGAAAAGGTTATGAATTTTTCAGAGTTTGTTGCAATACACGTCGTTTTTTTGTTTTTAAATTTACTAAGAGTTTTAATGATGTGATGACTGTCATATCCTTTTAGATTGTGGAATATGACAGGTATTTTTTGAATAAGTTTATAATTCAAGTTACATTTTGAGTGTAAGGCACCGCGAAAAGCACCTGATATATGACAGTGATCTCTCACTCTATCATCATTCAAGGGCTCTTCACAAATAGAACAATGAGTTTGATTTAAAAACATTTCATAGTCCTCATTACTTAATTGCATAGGTTTATTGGCAGAAAGTAAATCTTTAATCATCCTTTCTTCCCTCAATAAACTATGAACGAGATGTTCCGCAGCATTTTCTCCGCAATACACGACGGGAGGTTTAATGCATTCACCTTCATTCCCAATAATGACGTATGAATATCCGCAGGGTATGTGATGAGCATTTACTTCAGTTTGCGATCTTAATGAAGTTTCATTTTTAGATAATATACACTCAAAATCAGCGTATATCACATATGGAATTTTGTGCATCAAGTGCACGGAATTAAATTTTAAAACTCTCTCTTGATCATTAGGCATCTTAGTTTTCTGCATTTTATGTTCTTTACAATAAACAACGTGATCATCTAAAGCAGGTTTAGTCGCAAAACGATGGAGACAAAAGTCACAATAAAATAATGCACCGTTGTGATGGGTTAAATAAGATAAAAGTCTACTCATATTTCGAATTAAACAAAAGTGTCGGGTTTCTCTCTCGGATATTAGTAAAAGATTTATGTGATGCACTCCGCTTCTGTTTGTTGAAAGATGAAGAGGGAATATGTCTCCTTTTTCATGTCCAAATACATTTATTGATAAATTATTTTGTTTCTCAAATTTAGAAACTTTATTAAGTTGCATGGGAAATGATATACCTGTCAAGTTTAATTCATTTTCAAAGGGTTTATAATTTGAAGGGCGATTCGCATGTTTATTATCGTTACAAGGGTGAATATGAGCTAGTACGCAATATAAAAAACATTTTTCATCGCTCATGTTTCGAATATTCAAGACAGCCCGTCGTTTGACTATTTCCGGTGGGAGGGGGATGTAGGAGGAACCGTTAAATGGAACATAAAGAGCGGAATTTAATTCTAAGTAGTTCACTTCTTCTAGTAACCACCCACTACCTCTATCGACAAATTCGTCAAAAGATGAGATAATCTTAACGTATGCACACTTCACTTCCTCATTTAATGAGTTACAACTTAGCGATACTTGATTACAACTCCTAAAAAAGGAACTCGCAAGTTCTCTCTCCCCATCTTGTCCTTTACGAGAGAAAAGTGCCTTAATACAGACGTACCATTTAATAGGAGCTGATGAGATTGTTAATCGGAGGGCATTTAACAATTGTGGCTTAACATCCTCTAAGAATAATAATAAGTCTTTATTCTTACTACTGTGTAACATCTGGCTTTGAAACGACTCTAGTCCTCTCCTTCCATCAGCCACTCCACTCATTTCCATCTGCACATCATTGGACGTCTATAAATAACAGAAACAAAAAATTTGTCATGCAATTTAAAAATAAAATAAAAGTCATACGACTTGAAAGGAAAAAAACATTTTAAAAAAAAAAGATGAAAAGGGAAGCAAAAGAGTTTAAATTAATATTAACTTGATAGGTTGAACTCCGACCCACCCCAAGGGGGTAAACGGAGATAAAAGTTAAATTATCACATTGAAATTTCTCTTAAAACTACAGTAAAATTTTGCCAAATGACAGTGGTGGTGATCAGTTAAAAGTGTATTAACTAAAACATTTGACAATTAAAAACATGCTTTAAAGGCAATGAAATCTAATAGCGTCGGTGTAAATGTCGAGAATTAAATGATTATAATAATAAGGAAACAAGAGATGAAAACAAAATCTCAAAACTAAAATCAATGAGAGCTAAAAGTCCTAAGCATAAATATCTAAAAGTCTGAATAGAAGTCGATGAAGTCTAAAATCAAAAGTAGATAAAATTTCAAAATGTAAGGTTAAAAGTTGATGTTAACTTGATGTTTCATTCATTTTTATTTTGTTTTGAAAAGTCTTATTTATATTTTAATTAATTTTTTAGAAAAGCTACTCTTTTAGATTTAATCGTAGCGAAAAAACTACAAACAAGTCTTTAAATATTAAACAATTCTGTTGCGATAAATGTAATTTCGAGAAACATAATATAATATGATGTATAGACAAACAAACTTACTCACGCTGGGTTGGGGGATATTCTCTTCCTCACACTCCATGGGAGAATCGAGAACGGCATCAGCGACAGCTCTATCGGCTTCAGGATCGTCCATCTCCTCATCACTTGATGACACCCTTCGTCTTTTTCGTCTTTTTTTGACATTTGCGACAGATTCTGATTTAGATGAAGCATATTCCCGATTAATTCTATCTATCATTTCCTGAAATAATGATAATAAAAAATGTGGATCAGTATTACAATAGAACTGAAACATTTGTAAGAAAAAAGAAAACATTGAAGAGTGAAAAATCTTAATTTAGAATTTATGTATGTCATATAACATCTCCATTCTTTAACATAAATAAATAATTAAATAACAACAGGAGAAGATGTTATATTTCTATTACTAGTAATATTCAAAAGAGAAAAATGAGAACGAAAGAAAAATAAATAAATGAATAACTAAAAGTGAATAAAAAGAAAATGAATTAATTTATCATTTCCTGAAATAATGATAATAAAAAAATGCAGATCAGTATTAAAATAGAACTGAAACATTTGCAAGAAAATAGTATAGATTGAAGAGTGAAAAATCTTATTTTAGAATTTATGTCATATAACATCAGCATTCTTTATCATAAATAAATAATTAAATAACAACAGGAGAAGATGTTATATTTCTATTACTAGTAATATTCAAAAGAGAAAAAGGAGAACGAAAGAAAAATAAATAACTAAAAGTAAATAAAAGAAAATGAATTAATAAATGTTACTTACTTGTGAGATATTTCTAATGACTCGATCAGCTTCTTCATCATCCATGGTCATATCCAAAGGTGTATCCATTTTGGGGTGGAGAAAATAAATATCTGTAAATTTACGGAGGTGAAGTTCACCCTAAGACGTGTGGACGAGATTTGGCTCTATCCTACGTTGAAGCACCCCCCTTTTATATTGAAACTTATCATTAGTTTCCAAACAACGAAAATAAACAAATAAATAAAAGTAGGGGTAGCTGCTAAGTGCAGTAGGTAGACATGTACAGGCGACAATGTTTGTAGATAACTCACTATTCCTCATTAAGCATTACTAAGAGACATCAGTTTATCGTTACCAATGAAAGAACATTCTCTTGACGATGATAAAATTTTCTACCACTTTGTCGATGAAAAGAGACTCTCCCTTACTCATCGATAAAATACTTTTCGTCCATAAAAACTGATTCTTTTACTTTACCCATTAAACAAAGTTTTTTTTTTTTTATCTGAAATAGGTATACCTATCTACTTATTGTCAAATTCTTTCTTCTAAACTGAAAAAAGAAAATGTCAAATCCTCTATCTCACCATTTAGGATAGTTTCTTATCCACTCTTTACGCAGACAATCGTAATGGATTCAGTGTCTCATTTTCAGGGTTGATATCGCTTTCGTTCATTATCTGAAAAGCAGCAACAACACTGATTTTTCTCTGTCCATTGTATTTTAAATCGAATGTATCATTGCAAATAGTGAAGGAGACGTTATCCGAAATTGCGATTCCATCTCGACGGCATAAGTCTACGACATTATGTGTGTTTAAAATGTTTGCGGTGAAAAGTATTACGTTTATCAGAATAATCATTATCAAAGAAACGACTCGACTGTCTAAAGGCATGATGGGATCTGTGTAAGGAACACGAGGGTGTGTGATAGTGATAGAATGTTTCTTATGACGTATTCGCGATAATAAAGCGTCAAATGATTATAATTACGGTTTATAATTAGAATAACGTCGCGCCAATCCACCGCGTACGGACGCGAGGGGAGGCGCCGCGACCACCCGCCCGCTCGCCCGCCCGCCCCGCTTTTCGCGTCACGCGGACGTTGAATGATAACGTAATCGTAAAGTAAGAAATGAAGAAAGAAGTAAAAACGGCAAATTTATTAATTAATTTATTTATTTGTAGTAAATACGTTCACGTATCAATTACATTTGTAACCATTGACATGATTTAATTTTAGATTTTTTCACTTTGCGTACAAGAGAATATCCTTTTTGCGAAACATAGGATTCATTTTTAATAAATGATTGTGGTAAATTAATGTCTTTGAGAATTTCACGAAATTCTTCTTGTCCTGGAATAAACGTATCACTTTTCCTTTTTCTCACCACACTGTTGATCAAATCTACCATGTTCGAATTTTTCACTACGTTTCCTTTGTGTACGAGTTCCCCTCGAGGTGTCCAAGACACTATGCTGTTGTTTCTCTTAAAAACATCTAGAATGTTTTTTGTGTTCGTCATGTACTGTTTTGGAATGGCAGACAGCATTAAACTTTCAATATAATTCTCCTCCTTTATTTCAGGTTTCATTTCAGGTAATTCTTCAGAGGGAGTCTCCTGATTTGGTACAGGTGAATTTAATAAATCAATTTTTATTCTTTTTAACAATACTTGATTGTACATTTTTATTTTCTCATCTTCGTCCAACTGTGATTGTAATATTTTTTTCATTTCGCGATCCAATTCGCTGAGTTTTTCGTCAGATGGAACGTGGCGTGAAACGATATGTTCGGGTACTAATATCATCTTTTTAGCATATTCCATATTTATTTATTTGTTTAACAGAGTCGTTAAAACGCTGAGAGCTGCGGGTAAAAGGAGTGGCAGTAGAAATCCTCCGTTTTGAACAATGAGGTTACGCTTCTTTTTCAAAGATACCTTTTTGTCAGAGAGTTTTCTTAAGGTATGTTTATGACGAGCTAACTTTCTCTTTTGATGTGAGGAGATTGGTATATTCCCTTTTAAAGTGTTTAAACAACACTCAGAAATGCATTTAATTGTTGTTTGGGGAATTTTTCTCAGTAGGGATTTCAACGATTTCTTAGGACAGATCAATATTAGTCTAAGTCTTTGCATATCCTCTTTCGAAGCACCCATGATATCAAATGGATACGTACAGTTTGAGTTGACTCTTTTTATTTCAATTGGTAAACACACGTTTCTTCACCCGGTAATATTTCCGTACGCAAGCGCAGGTTTTCTTCTGTTTCGGTCCTTAAGTCCACCATTAAATAGGAGTAAGGTTTTTTAGTAGCATCTTCGAATACTTCGAGAAAAAATTTTAAATTTCTGGGGTATAACTGTCTTCCTAAATGAGATATCTGACTCACATCTCGCCTAGACTTGAATAGAAACAAATAATGTGAGTTTAAGGATATTTCTCTAAATTCTTTTCCTTTATGAAATATATTCTGACTAACTGTGATAATCGATATATTCATGTGATGCGATCCTCGAGTATACAACTGAGTAATGCGCTTGTTATCTCCGCATTCAGACATCAAATCATCTAAAATGAAGATAGTATTTTTACCCGCGTAACTACTGAAATTTTCAGGTATACCTTCTATAAAAGTGACATTAGGTATTTCGTCATATAAATACTGATATATTCCGTAAAACCAAACAATAGTATCAATTTTTGGGAAGATTAATTGCGTGTGATATTTTAAAAAATTCCTTAAAAAGTGTGTCTTTCCGCAAGAGGTAGGCCCGCAAATGAGAGCTGTAAAGGGAGCTTTTAATCTCAATGACTCCATGATGATAAATGAGAGAAAGAAATATTAACACACCACATTTATTTATCCACTTTATTATGAAATGAAAAAAGGTACATATTCACGATACAGTTTTTTCTTCACAAAGTTATACACTTGTTTATCATTTTGTATAGATTTTACTTGAAAGGAATTAACGATACATTTCATCGAATGGTTTCTGCAACGAAAATACAAGTAAAAAATACAATATTGTCCGCAGACAGCGGTCGAATCACTTTGAAGAGGTACATCATTATAAGTAACAAATTCATAGTTTTTACAATAATTGCGAATGTAGTGGTTAAAAAAGTCTGATGAATGTCCATACGAATCAAAAAATTCGACTGAATGAGGAGACTCGACATAAAAAGCTAACCAATGACTTCCTGGTTTGTTGTAAGGATCTGTATTCACGATGAATGCAGAAGGAAATCTACTTATTCGTTTTGGAATTTTATCACTCGCAAAAACACCGATGAAAATCTGTTGAGTGAATGTATCTTTATTTAATACTTCTTCGATTTGTAATGTATTCATACCGAAAAATCGCACAAAACACTTCTAGATTTTGTAATCTCGATTACGTTTTGAAATTTTGTGTAAATAAGCATCGAAATTGTTTTAAGTAGAGCTTTGGAGAATTTGAGTTCAATTCTTAAATTTCCTTGGCGAATTAAATTGAGGTAACTCCCATCACACAAGTCGGGAGTTAAATCAAAGGCGTACATAGTATATCCCTTAGAAAATTCATCACGATTTATGTAAATTCCTTTGTTGCTCGCTAATTTCTCACTTCCCAACAACAAACTGTTGTAAGAGCGAATATATTGCTCATCTTCATAATTTGGTGTCAGAGGTTTGTAGCACACTGGATTACCATCCACATACACACCAACGAAGTTTACGTCATTATGTTTGAAATTAAAAGGATTCGTAGTATAAGTACCGTTGAATGCATCATTATCTATACAGGTTAAAATCAATCGTTTCGGTAGTGGACCCAAGAAAACATTATCCTGAGAAAAGGAGAATGATCCCTTAGGGATAGAATACATTTTGCATAATACTCTATCTAGAGGATATTTTGCTGAAGTTTTTTCTAAGGCTTTTGCGTGTCCTATCAAGACTCCAGGGCTCACTTTAACTTTACGAACGAATAAAGATGCATGTTCAAACACTATTTGATAATTCCCTTTTACAGGTGATATGAGGCAAAATTCTGGTTTATTTCTTACGAACTTTAGTTTCAAGTCTACCATATTTAACATTAAACGGTCTTGATAAAAAATATCGCAATGTAAATTTCCGATCATTTCTAACACTTTCCCTTTTGCAATCATTGAAGAACGCTTTTTCAATCCTTCATTCTCTTTGAAGGGATCATTTTCTTCGAGGTGGCCAGCAGTATCTTTGTAAAAGCATTCGGAAGTTAAAAAACTTTTCTTATAATCAGAGCCGTAATTTAATAAAGTTTCAATGTAAGATCTATACGCGTAAGTATTACTAGACGAAGATATGGTGCGATCATTCAACATCACATCGATTTGAGAAAAAAGTGAATGAAAAAATAAATTACAGGTGGAAATTTTCTCATTTTCTGGTAAAGGAGCATTATCTTTCAAAATCTTTACTTTAACGTAGAGTTGGGTAGCACTCAAGTCGAAATATTCCTCCGAAGTTCCAGATATATTAAATTCTATAGGGAGATCATCACGGATGCTTGATATGGGATAGTATTCCGACCACTGTCCTTTTTCTATGGCAGTTTGTGTGGGTGGCATGAGGAATAAATCGAGTTCGGATTTAACAGAGGGTATAGAATCATTTCTTATCAATGCCATGTTAGCTAAAAATATCAGATGTGCACACTTTGCGATACTTTTTACTACTAACAGATTTTCGGTTTCTACGTTTCCTTTTATTTCCACCAACCATGGTTTTTACTTTATCTGCAGCTTTATTGGATAATATTTTAGTTGCCTCCTTTATACGTTGTTTCGAAGCAACTTTTAAATCCTTTCCTTGTATGTAATCGTTTGCAATATCCACTCCCGACCTGAGAGCCTGTCTCCCCACCGCTTTCGCGCCAGATTTGAATAAAGGTAAAACCATTCGAAACATACTTTTAAAAATTCCACCTAAACCACTTCCTCTTTGAAGAGATACACCTTTATAATAAGATAATCCATTTCCTGCTTGATTCGAGTAATAATCTTCGAAAGATTTCGTACAGCAGTGATAGTTTTGATACATTTTTTTTTTCTAGAGAAAATAATTTATTTTGAGCTTATAAAGTTTTCAAGCGAAAGTGAAGTTTCACTATCAACTTCCCTCGTTCAAATGACACGTATCGACCAGAGTGAGTTCTTATAACTATTTCGATTGACTCAATGTGTTTTCTACTCAGGGGTAAATAGTGCGGTCTATCAAATTGAGCATGCACCATTTCTCCGTCTTCTCCTTTCACTGTCAAAATTCGTAAAAGGGGTGCTACTACATCACCCACCATTTCAGGTTGTATAATATCAGTATACACATACAATAAACGCAAATCAACGTTTGGATCTGCTACGAAAGGACTTTCCATAGAAAACGTACCTGGAAGTATAATATTTTCTCCCAATATTTCGTTGTGAGGAAAACCTAAACTTTCAGCCAACCCCTTAGATAAACGCAGTGTAGCTCCGTTCGACAATTGCAGTTTAACTTTCTTTGTAAATTTATTATATCCTAGTTGTATCTTAATATTTTTTTCAAATTGACCGATAATTTCATTCACTGATTCATAAGAACCACTCGGAATAGAGTTTATTTTTTTTACCCCATTCCCTAAATCGTATTCATATGAATTTTCACCGTCAATTATATTATTCCACATTCTAGGATAAATTATTTCCACTAAACCAACCTCCCATTCACCAAAGAGTTCTAATCTTCTTGGGAGCTTTGTGTGAAAATGGGACATTACATTGTCGGGAAAAACATTCATGGAAGCATCACTCGGTAGTGTAATATAGAAACTCATTGTGTTAAATGATGTAACAGTGAGAGGCCATTCGATTTTTATAGGGCGAATAAGTCATTCGAAGGAAGCCAAGTGTTAAATTTATCAGGGTAACCTTTAAATTTAACTAAATATTGTAACTTGTTTCTATGAAAACGTTTTTTTAAAATTTTTTCTACTGGAAACGTTTTAGGGAGAACAACTCTTTGTAATTCCTGAGCATAAAATGTGCCTTTAATTTCTCCCTCCATCAAATCTTTAATTTTATACACTGGCGGTATTCTAGGTATACAATGGGTGATAGTGAATATTTCTTCGGACCAGTTATTTTCATATCCTTTCTCAAAAATCATTTTCGATTTTGCTATGCGGACATTTTCCCCAATTTTAAAAGCACATTTTTTTCTTTTGCGTAAAGGAGTATTTTCATATAAATTATCTAAAACTTGCTTCTCATTTTCCTTTGTAACTTTAGCGGGTTCCATTTTAATGCTGCGGTGATAAGTATTATTGTAACTTTCCGTCACATTTTTTAACACACCGATAAACCTGAAAGTGTTTTTTGCAGTGAAATATTTCCAAAGTTTCGTTTTTAAAGTACGATTAAACCTTTCAATAATAGAACTTTTAGTTTGATTAAATGTCGTGAAAAAGTGCACTCCTTCTTCTTTCAGATAAACTTGGAATTTTTTATTAAGAAATTCTTTACCCTGATCTGTTTGCAACTTTAAAGGTCTCCTTTCTTTAAATATTTCTTTAAACGTAGATATGATACTCTCACTATTCTTTCGTTTCAATGGGAAAGTCCATGCATATTTGGAAAAAACATCAATGCACGTTAAGATGTAGCGATAACCATCGTTCAAACTCGTTATCGCCTTCAAATCAGCTATATCAGCTTGAAACTGTATATTTATCCCACTGACCATCACCCTATTCCGCTTAAAATTATTTCTTACGCTTTTGTGAAGAGTGTATGCATTTTGTGACGATAACCATTTTCTTATCTGTTTACGAGATACTTTTCCTTTCATCGAGCGGAACAAAGCTTCCACCCCACCGAAACTCCCAGGTAGAGTGGGGTCATTATAAAAATCGCCCAATTGCATTCTTACGGAGAGAAAATAAATATAATGTAACCATCTAAAAGTATACAACAAAAATGAGAGCAATTTGAAAATGTAAAACACATTTATTTTTTGAAAAAAAAAAAATACACATGTAATTTTTTTTAAACTCATTTTTGCTTACATGTAAGTAGAAACAAATTTTACAATAAAATAATCTCAGTGGAAACATAAAAAATAATAAAATGGAAATATATATATACAAATATAGAAGATATTAATATAATACGACAGGATTGGGGTCGGATGCAACATACAAATCTTTAGCATTACTGAGCAATAAGTCTACATCAATTTTCGAAAAAAAGTTTTCATTAATATGGTGGGAAATATGGCTGTTTATGTTCACAAAGTTTTGAACCAATTCATTTAAGTTAATGCTTAAAATGGCTAAATCACCACAGCTTAAAAGCTTTTGCTCGAAATTGAAGGTTAAGCATTCATGTCCGAGTTGATTTGCATAATTTTCACTACAACCGAAACATTGGAATGTGGTGTTTACATTCGTCTCGATGAATGATTTGAGTAACTCCAGCAGTGAGGTTGTGAGTACATCGTCAACATCTGATAATTCCATAGGAGTTGGAATTAGAGGGGGTGGTCGCTTTTTCACCTCGTTTAACGCAACGTTTGGGAACATGTATTTGTATAGATGGAAAATGGCAGAGGATGTAATCTTTTTTTGTAGATCACTATCAGTCGCAAGTTTCACAAACTCTTGCTCCGATAGAGTACACATGGATTCACAAAATTTCCTGGAAAAGTCCTTTTTCTTGAAAAACCTTTGGAATGTCACATACGTTCCTATGTCAAGATCTGCTTTTGAAATATAGAGACTGTCGTTGAGAACAACGGAATCTCCAACCTTCACAGATTCTCCATAATCCTCTGACTTCTTTAAGAAAGCTATCCAAAGAGAAGGAGTGAGTGTAGTACCTTTATAAGTAGGAAACAGATTTCCATTTTCACCTTGTAGATATTCTCTCAAGTGAATAAGTACATTGCCGGAAAAATACACGACTGACACGTAGTTCAATCCACCTAGATGGTATAGGTGATTCGGTAATACGCTAGGAGTTTTCACGTCAGTAACTGGTGAAGATGCAGAAGCACTAACACTCCCCTCCATTGTAGCGAAAGAACGTTTCATCGTGGACTAAAAGGAGAGAGTAACGATTCTAAAAAGAACTTTTTGGAAATAAATGACGACTTCTAAACTACAAAGCTTTTCAAATATTCTTCGTCCAATCAGAGTTTAACACGTATGTGAACCAACAAGTTATCCTTATCGGAAAATCCTTTTAAAGAGTGACGTTATATCTTTACTAAACGCTTTTAACTTTATGTTGATGTAACCATAAATTTATCATTATTCTCAGAAACTTTTTTAATCACAAGAATCTTAACAAAAATGTTAATGCATTACACGTCACTGATAACGAGGAACCAAGAAAATCTCAATTTTTATCATACTCATTAACCATAGACACGCTATTTGAACAACTAAATACACATGTTTACCTTACTAACGAAATCTCCTCATTAATGATTCACCAATAAAATGAAAAGACTACGATCGTAAGATAAAAACAATTTATCACACGCACACACACACTTGGAAAAATACAAATGATCACAGTATTATTAATTACTAAAATTTATCGTTACATTTCATTCACATTCCACTTTTTCTTATCCTCATCAACTCTGTTGTCAAATTTAAAAGTATCCGTTTAAAAATATAAATTTTTCTTAGCTGTACATGCATCCATAGCACACTGGTTAGCGTCACAGTCAAACTAGTGTGTTATGGAAGCATTTTGTAATGGGGAGATTGCTGGTTCGAATCCTCAAATATTTTCTTTTTTTACAAAAAATAAATGTAAAATAGTAACTACTTTACTCACTAGAGAGCAGCATGAGTGAGATACATACACTATTTTAAAATATTTTCCATTTTTACAAAATTATTGTTTATTTCATTCACTAGATGGAGTTACTGAAGACTATATGAAACTAAGAAAAAATTCTAAGTCAAGAAATTTTTTTTTTTTCTGAACGATAAAAATTAACTCACCGATAAAGTCAGGAAGGAGATGAACCGTCATCCCTACTCAGAGCTTATCAGTGGGGTAGAACTCTTATCCATACTGAGGAAGTGGGGTATAGCTCTCATCCTATAGACAAGAGGTCATCGATCCGAAGTGGGGTTGAACGCTCATCCCATAGAACTAGAGTAAAAGAGGACATCGACCCAAAGTGGGGTTGAACGCTCATCCCATAGTAAAAAAAGTGGGGTTGAACGCTCAATTTTCCCCTACTTAAATCTAACCTGCAGTATTTTAATATCATAGATGATTATTTATCATGAAAATATCTTTGAAATTTTAGAACTTGAGCTTCATTAGGTACGCTCGTAGAAAAAACTAATGCAAATACAGCATTCAAACTATTTTTCTTTTTATGAGAACAACTTGTTTAATCATTTAAATATGTATTTGAATTAAAAAATATCAGAAATATTTTTTAGGAGACTTTATGGTAAGAATTAGAAAATTTTTAAAATATTTTTACCAAAATTGACTAACGTTGACATAAAAAAATTTAAATTTCTCTCTTTTATCATATTTAATATGGAAAACTAAGGCTCACAAACAATGTGGCCAAATCTCATATCAATAGGGTGCATAGACATTTTGCTAAGCGTACCTAAGTACATGAAAATGACATTTTGAGAAAAATGAGTTTAAAGTAAAAATTCCCTTTACAAATGAAATGCAATATTTTAAATTATAAATTCTATGTTTAATATATGAAACTGAAACTTTTTAACAATTGTGATAAATTTTAGATGACCTAAAAACATTTTATTTTTAAAAAAGGCCTTAAATGTAAAAAAAAAAAGTGTCAGTCTACCGTGCACGTATGAGGGTGTTCTTGTTTGTCGGAGGATAGTTTCGACCAGCAAGTTGCCTCCCCAAAGTATCCCAAACATTTTCAAAGGGGTTTAGATCTAGAGAACGTGATGGCCATACGAGGCGTTGAATACCCTCGCTGTCTAGACAATCCTGAACAGCGAGTGTTCAATGACATGTTGCGTTGTCGTCCATGAAAACAAATTTATCACCGACAGCACCACGGAAAAGACAAACATGAGGAAGTAGAACTTCATCAATGTATCGTTGGCCCGTCATAGTCCCATTCGCAACCACATGTAGGCGCTTGTGGCCATTGATCATGATGCCGGCCCACACCATGACACTGCATGTCGGATATTGGTCCCTTTCCTGGATATTTTCTGGACGATAATCAGTACCACTTTCTCGCCAGATCAATTGGCGTCTACAATCCGATGACAGACTGAACCTACTCTCATCTGAGAATAGTACGCATGCCCAGTCCTGTTCAGTCCAATTGTGATGCTCACGACACTATTGCAAACGGGCAGTAAGGTGCCGTCTGATCAATGGGACACACACAACAGGTCTGCGGGCGTATAGTCCTCCTCCCCTCAAACGTCTGGCAACAGTTTTTCGGGATATCTGCTTTCCTGTGGCAGCAAGAAACTGATTTGCCACCTGCTGAGCTGTGGTGCGCCTGTTCCTTTCTGCTGATAGGACGATGTACCTGTCTTCTGCAGGCGTCCTACTTCTAACACGACCTCCCTCATGCCGCCTACTACACATTCCAGTAGTTATAAATAATTTCCACAACCGTGAAACAACGCTGTGAGAGATGTCGAACTCCCTGGAAACATCTGTTATTTTTCGCCCTTCTTCGATCTTTCCAATAATTCGGCCATGCTTAAAATCATTCAAGTGATATCGGGAAGACATGCCGAAAATTTCAAGTTCGTCAGCTAAATCTTTCCTGTAAAACTTTGACTTGAAACAACAACTCTCCACACGCGTCAAAACCTTTAAAGCTCTTATCAGCGCTATCACGTGATGAACAGACGCGGAAAAAAAAAAATTTGCATACGCATACCTCTTCTTACTATATCCCGCACTTATTCTAATTTTCCACATTTTGCTTCCTTTCATTTTGTGGTTGCTATGGATGATAGTGTTATCCGTCCTTAGCAATTGTCCAGCAGTGTATGACCTAGGGGAGAGTCGGGTACCCCGCTCACTGTCAATTTCATATGCATAGAATATTTTTTCAAGTCAATGGACCATCGGACATTAATTGTTATATACTAAAAAAATAATTTTTTGCTTCATTTTAGTACTAAAAAAATAATTTTTTTTCTATACATACAGCATTAAAGTATGTAGTCTTAAGTTTAATTTGCACAAAGAAAGAAGTTTATATGTGAAAAATTGCTCGAGTAATTACAAATTTACAAAAATAAATTGAATTTCGGGTATCGCCGCTCACATGAATGTCGGGTATCTCGGCCCAATTTTATTTCGTCGATAAATGTACGGTTGCAAAGATTATTATTTTATTGCTTCGAATTTGAATGTTATATGCATTTTTAACAAAAAATATTGTTGTTATTAAATGATTGTTATTAAATGATAGAATTCACTAAAAGTATATAAATATGTAATAAATAAAATAATTTTGTGATAAAAATGATAAATGAGGTTTATCTATTGTCAATACATTGGTCATTTTCATTTACACCTGAAAAAACAGTCAAAAAACATAATTTTTGTAACTGGGCGGTGCTACCGGACACATTTTGAAAAGAGCTGAAAAACATTTTTTTTAAAATTTCTATTTTTTTAAGTTAAACTATTCTTTTTTTTGGTTTATTCTTTTTGCATTATTTAATTAGATGATAAAACAATAGAAACATACAAAAATATTGATTATTACTCAATATTATATAGAAATATAAGCAATACTCCTTAAGTGGGCGGGGCTACCCAACTCTCCCCTACATATGTAAATGCCTTGGTTACCATTAATAAAGTCAAACAACACAATTAATGATTATGCTTATTCTTAAATAATAATATGAGTCACACAGATTCTTATACAATTAAGATCGAACCACACAGATTCGATTTTAAATTAGAAACAACTTCAACAGACTAATAGCATAGTCACTCAGATTCTTAACCACTAAGGTTACCCGTTTCACTTTGTGGTGGACCTTAAATTCAATAAATGCCAACAGATGGCGTCACTAGTTCTAAGAAAAAAACATTATTCTATTTACTCATTCTATTTTTTACACATTCTGTTAATTCATATTCGAGCTCTAGAATTGCTAATTTCGAGTTGTCAGTTGTATTTTTTATTATCTTTTTATATTATTGTTATTAAAAAAATGGTTTAAATTAAGTTTTTTTTTATTGTTCTAATAATTAAAGCACGCAACCTTAAACAACTTTAATAACGTTTTAAGTAATTCCCATTTGGTGTTGTTCGATCTAGAACACCTAAAACTTAGAAACTACTTCAACAGACAATTCCAACTGACTAACTCTTCCTTTACATCTAGAATGTTCTATGCATTTCGTTCAGACGAGCGACATCTGGCGTACTAACAGAGAGGCTGTTATCTCGCATGTTACATATATATAAATATATAGTATATATACACACACATATATATTGTGAAAAGTGATAACTCAAATTTGAAATTAATGCATCGTAATATCGTATTAAAAATTTTTCTTCTTCTTTTTTTTTTAAATCATGCAGAATTTCGAAGCAATAATCATTGAAAAAACGAGCGAGAAACGAAATAGACTTACAAAGGAATCTGCAGATTGAACGAATTAAAAAGTGAAGACTCAAATTTGCAATTCAAAATTTTCAACATTTTTTATTCTTTAAGAGAAAAAAGTTCAGTGTGTTCAAAAGCCGTGGGCCGATGGAAATCAATAACAATAACTATTGCCTTAATTCCCGATAAGAATCTTCAATATTGTTTGAAATATATTTGGATGTTTAAAATCCACATGAAATTCAATATCAATAACTGCCGAAAATACAATCGAAACATTACATTGATTTACGATACAATCGGTGTAAATTGAGCGAGTCAAAAAGTGATTATCTAAAAGCATAATTCAAATATTACATGTAAATTTCTGTAGAAAAGAAAAGTGATTCTGCCACGGGGGTTCTTACCGTACACAAACTATAATGAAATAATTTAGCTTGCAGTTCTATAAACTTATTTGTAAAACATGAGGTAAAAAGCTTAACATTAGCGATGATATATATTGAAATCAATACATAAAAAATGTAGTTACTTCTTAGGTTGTGGCGTTTCTTCTTGTTGATTCAGCGTGATCTATCTTGGTGAGTAATCTATCTCCAGAGTGAATCTCTTGGAGGATAGGAATTTCTTCCAATGCCACACGTTCACCAACAATATCATCTATAAACAACTCCATAGCTCTTTCATTTTCTGAAAATTTTTAGCATAAAATTAAAATATAAATAAACAAAAAAGAAAAAAAAAAACGTTTCCCCTTTAAAATCAGTTTGGCGATTGTAGTTGACGTGACAGATCAGGATACGGAAAGATCACCTAGATTTCAATTCAGTGTGACTTTATTAATTAACTCCTTTAAATTACATCAATTGCTAAATTCAGTTAATCTTGTGCTTGACATAATTCTTTTATAAAAGAATTACTCAAGAAAAGAATTATAAAATAAAGAAAAATGATGTCAAATGAAAAATATGGATCAAAACAAAACTTCAACAATTAACTTTACGCAGAACAATCGCCAAGTCTCTGCAACCTTCGAGCAGAGAGTTTGTGAGAAACTGAATTTAAGAAAAAAAAATCACAGAAAGAGAACAACTTGAAATTTATAACGTGTAGCTACCCCCCACGCAACATCTACTTATTATTTTTTTTTTAATTTGCAAATTTAGAATCTATTTGGCACTTCAGCGATTGCAGTTGACGCGACAGATTACGATACAGAAATATCTCTTGCCCTAGGATAGACCTATCATATTGAAATTTAAATATGGAAGTCTTTACAAACATATCTATATATAAATCTTAAGCAGAATTTATTTTAAATTATAATTTTAATGAAGTTCATACAATTTAAATTGTTTGATAATTTTTATTGAGTCCTGTGATTTTAATAAAACCCAGGGAGATTTCCGTATCTTGTGGCAGAATCATCGCCAAGTCTTGGAAACTTCCAGGCAGTGGCCCGCAAGCAACTAAAAAAATAAATCACAGAAAGAGACAAACTCGAAAGGTATAGCTCATAGCCACCCCGGAATATCTAAATGTTCTTTTTTAAAAAAAAATTGCATGTTTAAAATCTATTTGGAATTTTGGCGATTGGTGTTGTCGCGCCAGATCACGATTCGGAAATATCCCTTAAAACTTATAGAAGTAGATTTTAAAAAACTGTCTAATTGGAAACATATTCCATGTAAAATAAAATTTCGTATCGTCATCTACGCCAAAATAATCGCCAATTCCTGGAGACGTAACAGAAGTAGCCAAGAAACTATTTAACAAAACAAGTAAATAAATAAAAAATCAAACTTCTACGTTTATTTATTTTTCGTGTAAAATTTATTCCGCATCTTGCAGTTAGTATGATAGATCTTGATACGAAAATATCCCCGTTAACAAAATATGGCGCGTAAAAGATAGTTTAAAGAATTAGAATGTAATTAAATTATAAAGATAATTAGAAACTTACTTCCAAATTACAGGGAATAAGAGGGATACAACTCGTTGTTCCATTTTGTTTAAACGGATATCTTTCTATCCCATTTTAGCAAATCCATTGCACGAAGCTCAGATTGGTCAACAGCTTTTCTCAATTTTAAAATTGAATATTGGTTTTCTTCGTAGAAATACACAAGTACATGCATTTTTTTTTAAACATCCATTTTAACTTCGATAATTTCTAACACTTATCACGTTGCTAATAGAGAATTCAAAAAATTTTAGTAAGTCCGAATAGGACGGTTGTAGTTCATATATATATTTTAAATCATTGCATTAATCACTGTCGATATCTGTTAGACTAATTTTGTAACCTAGCCGTAATATTGAAGAAATAATTTATAATTCTACTTTATTAGACTCTTGAAATTCAGTTGTAAAAAAAAAAACAATTTTTACTCAAAGAGATATTAAGAACGTGATTGTATACCCAATTATCAGTTTCTCTTCTTTTTTTTACAATTCATATCTGGCATCGCAAGGAAATTGAGCAGCTACAACCTTAACTCAGGGTTTTTATAAAATTGTTTACATTTTTCATGAATGATAACTGTCGCTTTTTGAAAAACAAATATATCACTTCAGTGAAAGGAGGTTTCACAAAATATTTTAAATTAATAATGTCAAAAAAATATAGGCAGTATTTATGGAAGAAACGAATCCTTACCAATCAGAACATTCAGTCCATACAGTGCAGATCGAATATGTTGTTCGGTGTAAATGATATTCAGGATAAAAATTTCAACGTGCCAAGCACAAGTAATGTTGCAATTTTGAAAAATTATATAAAGGTTATGATATTGTGATTTTTTATTTGTTTAAAATTAAGTGCTAACTTTGATAAAAACTCATGTCATCATTTTGTAATTTAACTTGCGGATAAATTATTAATAAAATTATAACTTTTCAACAAATTAATACTTTTGCTTCAAGTTTTGGGAATATCTTTCTAAATAATTATTCACGATCTATGAAATTTTCATTAAAATTGATTGATATTTAAAAAAAATAAAAATATTTTTAACCTGAAATGTCCCAATATGTAGGAAAAAAATAGTTTTTATATCTGCCTGCTAGGGATACATGAAATATTCAGTTATAAGAGAGTCTAGCAAAAGAGTGAGTTATGGCAAATAATTTTATTTTTCCTATTTATGAAATGGGTTATTTTCAAAATGTTTTAATAACGAGCAAAAATGCTCGTTTAGAATTTCGTATAAGCTTAATATAGACACATTTGTTCATTGCCTACATTTAATATATTGTATTTTTCTCGTGATCCTTTTTCTTTTTTGCTTAATTATTATAATATAAAAAGAGTAATTATTACAAAGATAAAGGCAAAATTTGTATAAAAATAAAATCAAGCTGCCATGAATTATTTTAGTTACTCTCTAGTCATGGATCTTATAGTAGCTTATGCTTGCACAAGTACTAGCACCTGTAACTATACATTAAAATTAGCTTTTACTTAAGAATAATTTTTAGGTGAAATTAAAGCTTTAATTTTTGCATGTCCTATACATAATATTAATGAAATACTTTCTTATTTTTAGCGCTATTTGGAACCTCTATGAGAGTGAAAAATGAGAGGATAAATAACCTTGAGGGGGTGGCATTTAAAAATAAATAAACGTGCCTCATCTCGGCTGAATATTATCGCAATGATTACATTCTTACGAAATATTCAAACCTAGAATGAAGGAAGTATCATGATGCTAAATGCTGGCAGAGCAGGGCCATCCCAACAGAGGTAAAAATATCGTTCTTTGTATGAAAAATTTAAGGTTGCAAAAGAACACTATGTAAATCACAGTATTACACTGGAAAACTATCTAGATCACTCTCCTATTTGTGTCCACAAGTGGGAGGCTTCTAGGGCTAGGATGCTGATTAAAAAAAAAAAAATTCCTTTTTCTGCATAGGATGTTATTTATCGGTTTTTAGGCCTTTTTTCTTCGCTTTTTGGTTTTGTTTTAGTAAATTATGAATTTAGAATTATGTTTTTCATTTTAAGAACATATAGTTTGAGGATTAATTTTTATACAAACTACTCTAAATTTTGCAATAACTTAACTTATTTTTAAGAATCTTTAACTAACAAGTGTTAAAATAGTTTTTTTTTTTTTTTTTTTTTTTTTTTTTTTTTTTTTTTTTGCATTTCGGCTTTTCTGTTAATTTGTGATAGTAACTTTTAGGATATCAACATCCTAGAGTTCTGGTAATGATCTAGTATAGTTTTCCAGTTAGTTAACAGTTAATTGCTCCTGGTTATTTTTTAATTTAGGATACTAATTTGAAAAAAAATTTAAATACCCTTAATTCAAAATTTCCATTATTCCCAATTAAAAAATGGTAATTTTATAACTTTGCTTTACATAGTTTTCTTATGTTACCTTTTTTTCTCGATTTTTGTTTCTCTCATAAATTTTTTTCGATTATTTGTTTCTCTCATATATTTACTCTTGTAGCAACCACAGCGCCATCTGAACAGGCAGTAGATGCTCAGACTTTCGTGCATATGAAATTTCACCCAAAAGACAATTAATGATGTGTACCTGTGGGCACGGGTGTTCTCCAGTGGTCCGTTTGTGAGGGAAGGGGATGGAGTCAAGTGACCACACGTTCCGATTTTGGCGGGGCTGTCCCTCCGATTTTTAAAAATATCCCGCTTTTTAGAAAATATCTGCATTTCTTATTTTAAATGTATTGTAAAAATATACTACCTATTTATTAAGTATTATGTTGAACATGAAGAAAGAAAAAATACATTAAAAAAAGCACATAAAATGCATGCAGAGTAAACTAAATTAGGCAATATACCGAGTTAGATTTACTCGGTGATGTTCGATCATTGCCGTTACGCCTCGACCTAATTCAGATAAGTGCAGACATTTGAACCAAAAAATTATTGGGGTAGGTTATGCAGCGCACATTCTACATAATACTATTCAGACATTATCTGACTTACTTTCCAGTTGATGTTGATAATATCATTGCAAAAATTTATTCGTATTTTTATATATATACTGTGCGTGTTGAAAGTTTGAAGGATTTTTGTGAAAGCGCAAAAATCGAATATAAAATAATTCTTCGTTACAGCAAAAACACGACGGCTAGCTCTTTTACCAGCTGCAGAAAATATTTTAAAAATATACGAACCATTAAAATCATACTTTTTATCACAAGATAATTGTCCAAGAATATTGCACCTCTTTTTTGATAATGACACATTACAAATTTGGCTTCAGTTCATCCCCAACCAAGCTACATTATTTCACAATGCTGTGAAAATTATTGAAGGGGACAAAATTTCAATTACGGAAGTGTCAAATGAAATCAATAATTTAAAAACAAAATTACGAGAAAGAATTGATGACGATTACATTCCTTTAATTATTCGAAAAGACATTACTAGGTTGGAAGAACAAGGTGCCATTAAACGACCTGATTTTCTGAAACATGTCAAAAATTTTTAGAATGAATATCTTGAAGAATGGAGAGTTTAATTCGAAGATATTAAAAATTTTCATTGGGTGACATTAAAAAAGGACATATGTGGAAAAATCTTTTAAATATATTAGTAACCATTTTCCGAAAAATAATATTTGCGAAAATGATCTTTTTGATGAGGTGTCATTGGTAAAAAGATATGTTACAGATGAAAAAATTGAATGTTGGTTGTCTACAAATGTGGAAACAGACATGGACCGAGTTATTCCTTCATTTTAAACAAAATAATATTCCTTATCAAAATATATTGAAAATTGTAAAATTCGCGCTCTCCCTTCCAGGAACAAATGCAGCCTGAAAAAACGCTGTTCAACATTAAAATCTATATTAAGTGTAAAATATAATTTGACCAATTCATGTGAAATATTTCACGACATTTTAATAAATGATCCGAATCTACTGTAAAGTATTCACTCGGATCAAAAATATGACCGTGAAAGAAAATCATGATAAATATTTTTTTTTAAATGAAATTTTTTATTTCATTAAAAATCATGATGTTCAAATTATTATTTTTTACAAATATTTTTATTGTTACCAATAATCAATAATAAATACATTTTGTACAAGTATATGAATGTATACAATAAAATATATATAACAAAATTGTAATTCTCATTTCATCCCATTTGTCTCAAAGAAAATGTGGTCTCTTTAGTATAAAGGAATTTTATACAGAATCCTCTTCTGGGTAAAAACAACCTGAAAGAGAAAATAGATTTTCCTCTTACTATCGTTTAACTATATATTTGAATTCCTAAAAAAGATAATTAAGCACAGATCGGTGGTTAAAATTAATTAACAAAACACATTATATTAAAAACATAACAAACTTAAATAGATTATGATATGAAGATAGCCAGTATTATAAGGGCTGACATTTCCCCTTCAACATTCATCTAATCAAATCAAAATCATAATGACACACAAAGAAAATTAAGTAATTGAATTAATAGGAGAGCGCCATCTCGTGGCATCCCGCGACACTCCCCACCAAATTTAAGTAATTTACAAGATAGTAAACAATTTACCCAACTTGACATTTCAACGAAATCTACTAACTATAAAATAATCATTAATAAAAAAAATACAACATAAGACAGAATTACAAATATATTAAAAAGTTTTATGCACACAATTTTTTTTCCAATTAATAATTTCCATATTATATAAGAGCTGAATAGGCCTTCTAATAATTCCAGTTCGAGTTTTTATTGAACAAGAACGCACCTTGCCATCCCTTCCATGAAAAACTTCAGTTATTCTGCCCAATGACCACCTGTTTCTAGGATAAAGTTCCTCGTGAATTAACACTATGTCATTGGGTTTAAACTCTTTTACATTCGAGACCTTTTGGCTCGTGTTAGCTGATCTTAAATTTAACAAGTAGCCTTTTCGCCGGCATTTCCAAAAATGATTCAACAGATTCTGTTGATGTTTAAATTTTTTCACAGTTGATTCTCTGGATCCCAATAGATCAACCTTAGAAACTTTGGTAGGAGGGAGGGATAGCAAGCGTTTACCTATTAAAAAATGAGCTGGAATGAGTTGAAATGGTTCTGAGGGGTCACTATATAAATAAGTGATGGGTCTGGAATTTATCATGGCTTCAATCTCGACAAACACTGTTTCGACCAACAATTTTTCTGAGCGTAATTTTGATAGTTTTTATCATCCTCTCCCAGAATCCTCCCACTATGCTCCACGCTCAACAATAAATTTCCACTATAAGCAGAAAATAAGATTTTAACAGAAGGATCTGAAATACATTTTTTGAAGTTCAATATCTGCTCGTTTGAATGATTTTCTATTATCGGAATATATTGTTGAACATAATCCTCGACGATAATAAATCGTCGAAAGGCTAACAGGAATGATTCTGTGTTTAGGGAATGTACAAGTTATAAATATACAGCACGTGTGACGGCGCAAGTGAATAAAAGCAAGTAATGTTCATTCTTGTTTTCGTTGGAGAAAAAAAGGACCTGCGTAGTCACATCCCGTTATAGCAAACGGTGGTGATTCCAGAATGCTATCTGGAGGAAGTAGAATCACATCTTGTTCTCCATGACGAGCACTATATCTCTTGCAAATGATACATCTACCAAGTAGGGATTTGATTCTTTGTGTCCCTTTTATAACCCAAAATTTTTTCCACACTTGAGTTAGTGTTCAGTCTACTCCCGAGTGCAAGACCTGTTCATGGGCATTGAGAATCACCAGTTCTGCATAACGACACTTGAACGGTAGTATCCATGGATGTTTAGAGAATTCTAAACAGTCTGCAAATTGTATCCTGCTTTTTAGTCGCACGAGACCATCTTCATCAAGTTCTGGATACAATGAGTAAATGTTCGATGTTTTGTCCATAGCTCTTTGATGAGACAAATCTGAAATTTCTTTGTGAAATAGTTCATTTTAGTATTTTTTACCCAATATCTTTCAGCAGTCTTTAATTCAAAGGCAGTCAATGATCCATAATATTTTTCAGATGAAGTTCGAAACTATGGACATTCTTCATTCGGAATTATGGACAAATCTGTGCACCCATGCTGTTATACGATGGACTTCACTTAACTCGCTATATTAATTTAAATCAAATAATTGGTGAGAGTTCTGCAAAATTTCATCACCTGTAGCAGTTTAAAACTCATTTAGATGTTTCCTCATTTCATTGTTTACCAATTGTTCGTTAGGCGCAACAATTGACCCTTTGGGCCACGATATTTCGTTCTCGAGAATTGTTTCCGCTCGTTCCCCTCTCGACAAAAGGTCAGCGGGGTCTTCACTGCCACTACAATGATGCCACTGATTAGGATCACAAATGTTTTGAATCTCCGCTACGCGGTTGGCCACAAACGGCTTCCAAACATTCGGAGATTTCCTTATACAACATAACGTGATCATAGAGTCACACCAAAAATGTATATTGTCACATAGTTTAGAGAGAATGGATTTAAGATACTTTGCCAATTTGGCAGCTACAACAGCTCCCATTAACTCACATCTAGGAAGAGACAGTGATTTTAGAGGAGCGACCCTGCCTTTTGACATAATAAAGCTAGTTTCTGCTTTTCCAGTTTCATCTATATATCGAAAATAAGCTACGGCTCCGAACGCTCTGGGGGAGGCATCGCACAATGTGTGTGCAGTCAGTTGTGTATAATTGGTGCTGTGGAAGAATTTCCAAGGAAATTCAGGATTTTCCAAGTATTTAGTTTCAGTGCACCACTCCCATCCATCTTTTATTTATGTCAGGGGGAAGGATTGTATCCCAGTCTAAACCTAACAGCCAGGAGTTTTGTAGTATGATTTTAACTCTAACAATAAAAGGTTGTGAGTAGCCAACAGGATCAAATACAGTGATACACGAAAGTCAGCATACTCTTGGAAATTTTCCTATTTTTTGAAATAAAATGCTAATAAATTTCTTTTTCTCATTCGTAAAGCTACCAGTACGCATTTGAATCATTATGTGTCTAATAGACATCAAACATTTTAAGACTATCATAATCATTTTCAGATTAAGTTAAAAATATGCGTTTTTCAAATTCACAAAAGTGAGCCTACAGTTGGATTTAAATAGATTTTTGCAGGTATTTGGCCATCTTTTTATTCTCTTAATATATTTGTAAGAATTGTGCCTTGTTTTATATAATCTTTAGAGGAGATTTTTGAATGAAATTTATTTCATTAATTTTAAAATGGCAACTAAAAGAACTGAAACATCATTAGAAATCAGAGAACTGGTTATTAAATTGAAAAATGAGGCAAAATCACCCAATCAATTAAGTCAAATTATTGGTAGAAGTAGAGCTACAGTGCTTCAAATTCATACATGTAACCTAACATATCTGAACGACACCATAGTTTGTATCCTCTTTTTATTGGTTTTTTAGGATTGCACTGTTTAAGTATCGAGCGGCCTTTGAATAATATCATGCTTTCGTCTATACTTTGTGTTTGATGAGGCATTCTCAGTGATTGAAAATTTTTATTTAGTTTATCCATAAATGGTCTAATTTTATACAGTCTATCAGTGTTTTGCTTTGGTATTACTTCATTGTCATTTACATGCAAGTTACCTAATATCTGGAAATACCTATTTCGTGAAAGAGTATCAGGAGCAACAGGTACAGAATAATCTATATCACTGCTCCAATAATTTCGTACTCGAGGTAAACGGTGGTAGCTAAATAACATATTTAGTCCCAAAAATCCATAAAACTCCTCTTTAGAAATAGGCTTTATATTCCTTTGTTTTTGATTTGAATAGAGGTTTGTTTGAAATACAATATTACTTATAATTTCATCGTCTAAAAATGTTTAAAAAAAATCGGTAGGCAATGTTTTACTTTCGAAAGCTGTTACATATGTTCCATGAGATAAGTTAAATATAGGGATAGTTGATGTACAATCTCTTTTCTTCCAAATTCTTTTTGGTGTAATTTCTTCACTTTCAGTTTCTTCACTTGAATCGCTTTCAGAGTCTGAAATTTTATGAATTTTTCACGGATTCAAACTTTGATTGTTTGTTTTATTTTGTTCTGGGGAATCTTCGTCAGAACTGCTGTCCTCTTCTGATGTTTCAACATCAGATGGTAATTCATCCCAGATAATTTTAATTTCTTCTGGCGTCAAGCGTTCTTCTGGCGTCTATACATTATTCTAAAAAATAGAAATCGAAAGAATTTTGTAAAAGGGAGGGAAACTCTAAAAATTTGTAAATACTCAATGATAAAACAAAAAAAAAACATTAAGAAATGCAATACTTCAGGATAATTGAATATATTCAAGTGTTTAAAAACAAATTATAATAACATGCAATAACAAAAATCCATTTCCAAAAAGAAATTATTCAATTTTTACCAGGACTTTTATGACCCAACGGGACTTCAAAGTCCCAAAAGAACAATAATACGTCATGTTAGAAAATTTTTACTTAATTGGTTATGTTTTGAATTAAAATTACAAGAAAGTTCATAAAGAATAGGTAAGAAAATATAAAGTTATTCCCAATAAATATTCTGTTGTTACGAAGCTTGGAAGTACGTCAGTAATTTTCCAGCAAAATGGCCGTTCAAACTGAGCGCATGACGAAAGTGTTCACTCATATCCACGCGGAACAAACCGTTTTATATAGCGCTGCCATCTACTGATCATTAGAAGAAGGTTTAAATGAAAGAACTTAAAAGTCCCGTTGGAATTCATGAAAGACTTTTAATTTCATTTGACTTTATATTAAGTGGAACTTACAAGTCCCGTCGAGACATAAAGGGTTAAGTGAGTTAAAGTAGAATCTACACCTAAATGACCCATTTTAACATGAGCATCTAATATAACTAATTCAACAAATTTATCATTAGAAGGAAGCAGTACAGGATGTTTTGTTTTCACATCATCGCTTAAGAACTGCAAACATCCCTGTAAAAATAAAATATGATCATCATTAAGTTTACAATTGAGATTGAAAATTCGTGAATGTTTAATCAAAGTAGTTTGAGAGAGGAGTTGTTGGATTTCACTCTCGTAATGCAAGAGTTGAACAGTTTTACCAGGTATGCAAAACATTCTGGACAAGTTCAGAAGCACTAATAGGTTCTTTCAACTTTAAAGAATCTGGCTTGGCATTATTGGCAAACCTTTTTACCCAAGCTGTTACTCTCAAAAGTCTAGTAAGATTGCTATATTTGCTGACATCAATACATTTTGTAAGAGAAATGTCAGAAGTCTTGCTTTGAGTCACAGTGTTCACCGCAATAGCTCGTTGTTCCTTCTTTACCACATCACTATAATTGTCATCAGGCTCGCTGCCAAAATCTACTAAAGGCCACAAGTTGACCGGATGGGGCAACCAAACTTGTCCAGACCACCACTGAGAACTCGACACGATTTTAACTGCAGATTCTCCTCTAGTGATGAAATCAGCAGGATTTTCCGCACCGCTACAATGGTTCCAACACTCTGGAAGCGTAAGTGTCAGCACTTCTGCCTCTCGATTAGACACAAATGGCTTCCAAAGCTTTGAAGATCCTTTCACCCAGTGGGGAACAATTTTAGAGTCACTCCAATAGTATATTTCTTGAGTGAAATTCGGAAAAACGTGTTGTAAATATTTCCCTAATCTAGCACCGGCGAGAACCGCCATCAGTTCCAATCTGGCTAAAGTCAAAGTTTCTAATGGAGCAACCTTGCACTTAGAAATAATGAATTTAACTTCGATATGTCCTTCAATTGTTGTATAACGAAGGTACGCCACTGCTCTGTAAGCCTTAGGACTTGCGTCTACAAATATGTGAAGAGAAACATCACTAATATCCGTCGTTGAACATAGTTTTCGTTCTATTATAATATAATTGTCCAAATCAGTAATTTCAGAACACCATTTTTTCCATTTTTTTACTAAATCGCTAGGTAAGTCTTCGTCCCACTTTAGACCTCGCTCCCAAATTTCCTACATAATTATTTTAGCTCTAACTACAAATTGACTAATTAATCCACATGGATCAAAAATTTTAGAAATTATTCTCAGCACTTGTCTTTTGGTGCTTCCTGATTCCAAGGAATACCTTAAATCCTTTAAATCTAATTTAATTATATCCTCAATAGGATCCCACTTTAATCCTAAGAAACCTGCTCCTTGCCCAAAATTAGTGTTTTGCTCCGTTTTTACGCCAAAGTTCATTTAGTTCCATACAATTAGTTTTTAATTTCCTTACATTAAATCCGGCGTCGCGTAATATTTTCAATTGCCGATGAAGATAATTGATACGCATACTGAACAGTTTTAGCACCGTAATACAAATCATCTACGTATAGAGAATTCCAACATTTCATAACAATTCGGTTGATCTTCCTTAATTTTCCTAATATGAAATTTTAATACGCAAGCAAGAACAAATGATGACGTCGTTAATCCGAAAGAAAGGCGATTAAATTGAAGTATTCTTTTTGAATTATATGTTTCATCCGAAAACCATAAAAATTTTAGATAATTTCTATCCTCTTCCGCAATTTCTATCATGTGATATGCTTTTTCCAAATCTCCGCAAAATGCGACTTGATTCTCTCGAAACTTAAGAATTATATCAAATAAATTTGGATAAAGATTAATTCCCGATTCAAGCGAATCATTCAAAGATTTTTTTTATTTTCATTTGCCTTACAACTACAATCGTAAACAATGCGAACGCGACTTGTTTCTTTGTCATTCCTAATCACTGCACGATGAGGCATAAAATATCCTGAGTTTAAATTTTCATTTACACTATTCCCAGCAATATTACATTTCATTTGTTCCGAAACAATTTGTTTGTACTGATCTAAAATCTCGGGATTTTTATTTAATTTATTCTCTAATGAATCAAAACGCCTTTTTGAAACTTCCTAATTAAAGTCCATTTCCAAAGGGGGTCCCAAATTATCCTTCCACATTAATTTACATACATAACGCAAAGAATATAAATCGCAAAGAATCCTCGAATTTTTTTATCAATAGATTATCCTTTTCAGAAAAACATATTTTTTTCGAAATATCTGCACGGAGAAAAAAAATTTGAAAATTTGTGGGAGGTTATAAAAATTGTTCTTATCCTCTCTCATGGTAACGCAACAGTCGAAGGGGGTTTTCAATCAATAAAAGATAATCGGTTGAAAACCTCAATGAAGACTCTATTATTTCACAAAGGCGTGTGCATGATTACGTTTCATTTATAAATGGAATAAAAAACATAGACATTAATGAAAAAATGCTAGATGCTGTAAAAGGATCTAGAACATGATGGAGACATGCATTAGAAGCCAAAAAAAGAAAAGAAAAACGAAGAGAATAAAAAAGCTGAAATTTCTAGAAAACGAATAAAAGAAAAGATAAGATGATTTGAAATTAAGAAAATCTAAATTGACGAAAACTGCTGCAACAAAACTGGATGTTCTTGATTCAGAAATTGTCAAACAACAAAATATGTTGAGAAATATTATATAACGTAGGAGCCCTTGAGTTTCTCCGGAAGCTTACAGTATTACAGAAAAAAATTTAAAAATACTGAAAAAAAAAGATATTTTTAATTCTATATTTCTCACAACTTGCATAATTTTTCTATCTGAATTTTTATTTGTATATAATTAACTTTTCTTGACTTTTTTCCCCTGTATATTTCAATATTATCTTTCAAAAGAAAAGTCAGTTTGAAGTGAATTGGTGATTTTTAAAAATTAATAACTTAATGTAACAAATGTTCTTGTATGTTTTAAGAGTAAATATTATTTGAGGATACTGATACATATCTCGTAGATTTGATTAACCCTTTATATCCTGACGACACTCATGCATTTGGTTCCACTTAACATTAAATAAAATAATATTTCCATAATCCAACAGATTTTCTTCATCTTTTATTTAAATAGTTTTCGTATCTAAAACACACTAAAAGTTTAATCTCATGATAATTAAAAATATGTTTATATATATAACTAAAAATACGTACCGGTACCGGACCGGGGGAACACTGATCTCTATTATTGAAAACTAAGCAGGAGTTCGTTGAAAAACTAATAATGGACAAACCTATCGAACTGGAACATGCCGGTACTCAAATATTGATATCCCACCTCAGAGAATCATATTGGATAGTTAAAAGCAGAAAGACAGTCCGAAATGTAATAAGAAAGAGTACCAAGTGCAAAAGATTTTCTGATAAAGCATTTGACTTGCACAGGATTGTGTCAAAGAAGCGGCTGTGTTTGAAATCATCGACCTGTGTGGGCTTTTGTTTTAAAAGGTGCGACAAAAAATCCTGGGTGGTACACATCGAGGTAATGTCTTCAATGTCCACTGACTGATTTATCTTGGCCTTTCGCTGATTTATTGCACGAAGAAGACATCTATTCACTGAATATTCTGATCTTTTAAAGAGTATCGATTGGGGTAAAGTCTTTGCTTCAAGTTAGCGAGTTTCGTGGATAATTTAATCTGCCCCTTGGTGGGGAGGATTCTTCGAGAGATTGAAAGGGGTGTTGAAAGGGATTCTGAGAAAGGTTCTGGACGATAGAAGTTAATTGTCTTTTCTTTATGTTTAGGTTATGTTAATTATTATTAAACGTGAATGCCCCAAACATGTCAGAATGTAAAAGTTTGTTATTTATTAACGTAATCCTGTGGCAGTGGTGGAAGAAATAGGGTAAGTGAAAATTACCTTGTTCTTTATAGAACTGTTTTGGAAATTTCGTATTAACAATTGATATAGCAGAAACGCTGCTGCACAAGTGGTAACTTTCAAGAGTGAAGAAAAATTACTCTTGTGGCATGTTAATTCTTGCTAGTTGACCTTGGCATCTGTTGTGCTGAGAACCATTTATTCTGCTCTTCAAAACTCTTTGAATTAATTTCTTATCAAAAAAAATAAATAAAGAATGCTCGCTATAAACGCATTGTACAGTTATTAAAAGTTCCTGCGACTATTATTTACCTAAATAGGGTTACAGTTCTATCAACAATTCTGCAATGCTATTTATCATTAATTCTGACAAAAAATCTTCGATTGCTTGTATTTTACAGTGAGATGTGCAAACTTCTCAGAAAAATCATTTTAAAGTTTGTTAAAGATGAATGGTTAGTTGGATTGGCAAGAGCCAGAAATGGCTATACTGCGCCAAGCACTAGGTTAAAATTTGGTTATACGGTTAAACTAAGGTATTATTTTTTAAAGCAGAGAATAAAGTCCAATGGCTTTGATAAATTTTAAAAGATTGTGATGTATAGGGTCACCAAGTAAAGATTGAAGATCAGTGTTAAAACTGCCAAAAAATTTTTTTATCAAGTATTTGAATCGTCTGCAGTCAGTAAAAATATGCTTAATGGTGATAACAACTTGACAGAATGCACAAATAGGTGCATGATTAAAGATGAATATGTGATAGAAATATTAAAACCATAAACATTATTCAATACATACATTGATAACTTTGAAAATTCTCGGTCCCTGCTGAGATATTTAGTATTCTACAATGAGAGAGATGGACGTAAATAATGCTGTCAGTAGGCTCTGTATAGGGATGAAGCTCTTTAACATTGAGAATTCTGGAATTGATAAAGTTGTCCTCGATTAAAATATAAACTAGGGGGCTCCGCTCACTGCTCGCTACGCTCGCCAACCCCCAGAACTGCTCCGCAGTTCCATTGCATATTGCTTCGCAATCTTATAAAAATATTTTAACAAATTTAAATTTTAAAATAAAAATGCCAGTTATTGAAATCAATTACTTAATGAAAGTTATACACTTCTCTGCCCCCTTCACAATTTGATTATCTTTTATTCATGTAGCTGAGAAATTTGGAGCTGTAGCAGAGAATATATCTCAATAAGATCACCAAATGTACCATTGCCAATTTTATTTAGAAATTTAATACAATCCCATTAACTTTGCAAGGTTCGCATGTTTTGGGTAAGCGTCATTTTTATGAGGATTTGTTTATTGTCATTGCGAAAAATAGAATCACCGGAAATTGAATTATGTCAAAAATAAATGGGAGTAGTGTCCCTGAACTTTTGAAATGTATTCTTTGTATCAAAATTTGTTGTCCACACGTAACACCAGTTAAAACTACGCAAACTAAACTGTTCCGATGAAAATTTTCGACACAATGGCGTTTTCTTTCAATATGAGTTTGTGAGGAGGTAAGTCACTCACAGAAAGACTATTTAAAAATTCAGAGGGATAAAGCGTTTGCTCGTGATCATTGTCTGTAACCACCAAATCATAACTGCTGTATAGTCTCTCTTCATCGAGCATCAATCTTTTAAAAGTTTGGATTTGATTTATTCGCAATCTTCATTCATCGGAGGCAATATTGCTCGATTTGTTATCAGAAGTTTGAGCAATTTCTGGAATATAACGGTAAATTTCATCAATGATGGCTTTAAGACCACCAGAGGTATCATTGTCAATTTTGTGAAGAAATTCAGTAAATTTATGTTCACTTGGCAAGGCTCAAGTGTTTTGGGTGAGTATCATTTTAATGATTTGAGTCCATTTTGAATAAAATGTGTTATACCTAATTGTTAAATTTAAATGTATGGCTGTTAGCATTTCCCGAGAAATACCGCGAGGAGGTCGCCATATCTCATTTATCATGGGGAGTTTTGATTCTGGAAGGTCCCCTTGCCTACTTCCGATGTGTATTAAACATAAAACAAAATAGTTTTGTTCGCAAAAGTTCTTTATAAACTATATTTTTTGTAAAGACTCTCTGATCATTTTTTAAATGTCCTTGCTCATCTGTATCAGCAATAAAAAACTTTAAGCCATCAAATGATCGGGCTCGACTGGCAGCCACATACAACTGTCCATGTGCAAAAACTGGTTGCGGTAAGTAAATACCAACCTTATTAATTGATTGTCCTTGTGATTTGTTTATTGTCATAGCAAAAGCAAGAATCACCGGAAATTGAATTCTGTTTAAAATAAATGGTAGTAGTGTTCCAGAGCTTCTCAAATTTATTCTTGGAATCAAAATTCACTGTTCAGATGAAGCACCTGTTAAAACTTCGCAATCTAAACAGTTTCGGTGCAACCTTTTGACGCGCATTCTCGTACCATTAATAAGTGCCTTTGAAGTGTTAAGGTTACGTATCAGTAAAACAATGGCATTTTCTTTCAATGTGAGTTTGTGAGGAGGTAAGCCACTCACTGAAAGGCTATTTAAAAATTCAGTGGGATAGAGAGTCTGTTCATGTTCGTTGTCAGTAACCACTGAGTCACAACTGATGTAAGTTCTTTCTTCACCTGGCATCATTCTTAAAACTTGGTGATTAATCTCCTCGCAATCTTCATTCTTCGGAGCCAATATTGCTCGATTTGTTATCTCGGAGTTTGAACAATTTCCGGAATATTACCGTAAATTTCATCAATGATAGAAAGTTTGATCAGAAAGTTTGGTATCTCAATAAGATCATCAGGGGTACCATTGCCAATTTCCTTAAGAAATTTAATGAATTCACGTTCACTTGGCAAGGCTCGCATGTTTTGAGTTAGCGTCATTTTTATGATTTGAGACCAAAATGGCCAGGATTTCACGCAGCTCTCAACTATTCCTGCGCGACCAGAGTGGGGTACAACTGGCAAAGTTTGCTGAAAATCTCCACAAAGCAGGACAGTTTTTCCACCAAATAACTTTTCTTTGTCACCATTGGAGGTGATATCTCGAAGTAATCTGTCAATTACTTGTATGGCATAGACCGGACACATGGAAACTTCATCAATAATTATTAAAGATGATTGGAGGAGCCTTATAGCATGTCTGCTGTGATGCCAGATACAGAATTTTCTAAAAGTGGGATGGGCAATTTAAAAACATTATGGAGAGTTCTTCCTCCTTCAAGCAAACTGGCAGCTATACCACTAAAGGCACATGAAATGCAATCATGCTGCATTGATCGCAATTTACTTAAAATGGCTTTTTGAACAAATGTTTTCCCACATCCAGCGTGTGCAGTTCAGCAAAACACTTTCTCATTTGATTCTTTATCTTCATCACATAGCACAGTTTTTAATACTGTATCAATGACGAAACGTTGCTCTTCATTTGCTGCTTTGTACATTTCTTCAAATAAACTATCTTGTTTAAGTAGATCAAATAGATTATCATCATTGTCGTATTGTAAATTGAGTGGAATGGGCAATCCAAGTGATTCACATGATGTATTGTGAGTAATTAGAATTTCTTCTACTTCTAACAGACACATGTTGAATATATTCACCTCATTATTAGATTTAAGGAAATCTTCACACAGAAAAGTTTTAAAGTCATTCCAAAGTGCAAGAGCATTAGGTGGAACATTGATGCCACAAATAAAGCCAAACAGTTGCCTCAATTGTTTTGGATGTTGAAAATCCTTAGCCTCGGTTAAGCATTCACGCCATTCCTCATCATTTGATGCAATTCCACGGGAATAAGCTGCTTCAAAAAAATTTGGAAAAACAACTCCATCATGCAGCCTTAAATCTTCAAAGGATTTAGGTCCTCGTATATGCAGTAAAAGGAGACGCAAATGAAATAGCTCAACATTCTTTGGGTTAACTGTGTATAAACGTGTGATGGTTTTATCAGCTCCACGCAGTCTTGTTTTCCACTTTTTTTGTTGATCTTGCCAGGTATAATGTTGTGGAATCTCAACATACAACAAATTATTAGCAGCAGGATCTTGTTGGTTCAGAGTAAAGAATGCCTCTAGCTTTGTAACTTTTGGTGATGAAGCTACATGTTCTTCATTGCCTTCTCGAAAGTACACTGTCTGCTGGAAAGGTAAATGGCATTCAAGTCGTATAATACTATGTGATTGATAATGCATTTCATATTCAAAAATACGCCATGCAGCTTCAGTTGATCCCGCATACCTTCCATTGAGAAAGGAGTCAATTTCATCATAGACTGCCACTCCTTCACTTTTCTAGGAAAATTGCAATGTGGCACAATCATAACCTTTATAAACATATTTATAAATATACTTTGAACAGTTGAACAAACTTCGAGATTAATGTGGCAGTCAAATTTGGCCAATAAGTATGGATTGTAAGGAACAATAAATCTGTTGTCTACAGTGTGGCCTCGTACCTCAATAGTTCGACTATCATCTCGCCGCTTGTAAAGTGCATACCCATTGACATTATCATTTGTTGCTTCATTAAAGTCTTTTGGAAAGTTTTTTTTGCACTTTCCCTTCTCCATGCATACAGAATGAGGATTAAGTACACCACATGGACCATGAGTCATGTAATTCCCAACTTTTACATTAAGTTTAGAATGAGTATTTTTGTGTGGAATTTCAGCAGAAACAAATTTGTCAATATCAGCCACACTTCTGATTTTATCATGGTCATCAAGAGTTAATAACATGTGGGCATGTGGCAGACCACGTTTTTGAAATTCGATTGTGTATATCAAAGCAGCAATTTTACCAAACACTTGTTTTTTTACTATGCAGGCCAGAAGTTCTTTCAACTTACAATGAAATACACGCACAACAATATCTGGTCGATAATGAGAGGATTCCCGTGGTGCTAAGTTTTCACTGATCTCTGGCCAACGTGGATTGCATGTCATTGTTAAGAATAGAGAAGGTTTGCCAAACCTTTGAACAATGGACATTGCATCTAAATAGTTTTGATGCATATTACGGGGAGAACCAATGAAAGAAGAGGGAAGAATGACTTGACGCCCAACTCTCAAATTGTTTTCAGCTGCACGCTGGTTTATGTAATCAGCTACATTTAAATACATATCTGCAAGCAAATTACTTTGATTGTGCCTTATAAAATTTAAGCGTGTGCCTTCAATTCGAACATACATATCCACAACCCACTGAAGATACAGTTTTTGTGAACGATGCAATAAACTGAAAGTTTCTCTGATGGAAAGACGATAGGCAGCATACTATCTCATTGTTGTTTTGTTTCGTTGATTATTTGTAACAGTGTGCGAAATATTAATATGCCATCCAGGATCACCATGGGGAAACAGTAGCGGATAAGCCAATGGGTCTAACGATGAGTCTAAAACAGAAACTGTGCGAATGCCACCTGACTTTGACATCACCACCAGGTTTCGTTCCCCAGGAGGTACTCCATCTACGCATCTAAAGATTGCTGCAACATCTGTACTTGTGGCATCATTGTACCGTTGTTGATCAGACGACGCGTTGACAGTGATGTGCATGCATATTTCCTTTTCATTTCCATCACTGGAATTCCTACAGAGATCACCCATTGTTTGAAAAGATTGGACATATAAATTCACTCTGTTCAGATATACAGCTATTTCATGCACAATGTTCGCATCACATTTGACATTAGCTTGTTCACGCATTCTGTGTTCAACTGCTGTATCTACATCATAAAAGTAATTCTGAGCGTACTTTGGCTGACAACCTTCACTTGGTATAAGTGAACCAACACGATGGTAAAATGTGTCATGGATTTTAAAATGATACATTCCACCGGTTACACTTTCATCTAAGTGTGTCTCAGAATTTATCATAGCAAATGCAGAATTATAGGAGCGAATATTCTCCAAATAATTTTGGGATCGTTTCTTTGCAGTATGGTCTAAAGATGTTACACCAGTAATCAAATTCTCAAAATATTGTGAATGCGACAATAAAGGAAGATCAACCTTGCCTTTCTGACAGCAAATACCATATTCATTGCTACCCAAGTAGCACATAACATTAGATAATATCAGAAAATCGGCAAAATCTAACGTTATATTACACAACTTGTAATATTAGAAAGATATAAAAGGTCGCTGTTTGTTCAGACTTTTATAATATTAGATTCAATGCAAACTAATATTATCTAGCGTTCTCTGTAATATTATATAATATTAGATTCTATGCAAATTAATATTATCTAGAGTTCGCAGTAATGTTATTTTGCATAAGTTTTGATGCTATATAATATTAGTTTTTGTATTTTCTGATATCTTGCATTGCTTTTTATATTTTGGAGTAAGCAAGAGGAAGATATGGATGGTAGAATAATGCGGTGATATAATTTTACTTAATTTTTATGTATTGCTGTGAAGCAGTAAAACATGGAACAATAGTTTAATGTCTTTCCATGCATTATACTTACCATGCATTATTACTTACTTTAACAACACATAAATACTAAAAAAATTACATTACCGAATTCGACTACCAACTATTTTCCTTCCTCTTACTCCAAATTATTTTGGATCCAACTGATTTTTATTAAGAAATAATACTTAAATAAATTAAGTTTTGAATTTTTTTCTTTCTTTATATCAAGATCATAGTGATAAATTTTATATCATTTCAAGTGTTTATCTTTAATTTTAAAAGTATTCTTAAATTTTTTAAAATCAAGCGAAGTTTATCATAATCTTAATTCAATTTTTTAGTTTATAAAATATATTTTATAAGTCTCTACTCTGGTAATTTATAATATCACTATTACTATTATTCACATTATGAAATTATACAATTTCATAATGTTAATATTTTCTTAATTTTTTTCCCACTCAATGTAATTGTAGTTATACTTTTATTTAAATTGAATGGAAATTTTCACTTTAAATAATTTAAAAATAAATTACTTACTTCCAAATATTTTTCTTCTATTGAAATTGCATGGAGAAATACTTACGTAAGTTAATTTTTTCTATATCTGAAATTTCACCTAACAGAATCTGAAGATATTTTTTCAAACCAAAGACATCAGACAGTGAAACCAGAAAAGGATTTAATATTGAAATTAGTTATTAAATTCTTATTTAAAAAAAATAATAAATAAATACATGGCACATCAGAAAAATGTAATAATTCTATAATTGAATTAAAAGTTACTATGTATTAAACCAGCAATTTTTTCCAAAAAATTTACTTAACATTTAAATTTCAAAACCAAGTAATATTGTGTTTTATCTTGCTAAATTTGTACTAATATATAATAAAATACACTAAAAATTGAATGCTAAATTTTGAGCAGCTTATCTTTTATTGATAAAAAATAATTTCCCTTTTTTTCTAGGCTTAATGACATTATTCGTTTATTATTGCTAAAACACAGTCAATCTAAAATGTTTCTATCTCAACTTTAAAAAATATGATTGAATTTTTAACCCTTAGTTAAAAAATCTCTATAAAATTGGGTTACGTAAAAAAGTTACAATCGTATTAAGAAAAATTACAAACTGTTAAACATTACTTGTAATTGTTTTGTTGACAAAATGAAGATAAAAGAAAAATGTTTACTAAGAAAATTATTACAGAAAAATTTGTGCTAAGTCAATAAATTCAAAAATAATTAAGTTAAATTCTTTATTGATTTTTTACAATTCCTTGGTTATATCATAGTGAAAAAATGAAATAAAAAAAGATGAAATAAAAAGAGAAAAAATAAAAACTTCTGATTAATTATCACATCCGAATATATCACAGATCATATATAAATTTCTTTTTCGTTTCTACAAGTTATCAGATAAATCAAATGAATTACTGAGGTAGTTTAACTCCACCAGCGAAGATCTTTTCTTTGAACAGGGCTCTCAACACTTTTAGGGCAAAAAATTGGGAAAAATGGGTACCATTTTTGTGGAAATGGGGGACCCATTTGTTGAAATGGGGTCCAAAGTTTATAAAAGCAGAGTTGATCTACATTGAACAAATATACATTTTTTATAATCCTTATACTAATCTAAAACATTAAAAATAAAATGCACTCATTCATTTTTTAATTATTATGAAAAATATTTTTTCAGCAAGTATGTCAGATAAAATACCACTAAGTATGTCTCAAGTAAGTAGTCAAGTATTTTTACCTAAGTATTTTTCTTTCTTTTTAGTAATATACAAATATGATAAGATAAGAACAAAATTTATGATCATTAAACTTGATGAAATTACACACACATATATATATATACTGTAATATTCTTTGAAAGATTATAAATTTATTGAAGATATGAAGTTATTGTCTAGGCTTCTTTGAAAAAAAACTTCCTTTGATTTGCAGTCTTCTTTTGTGACTAGAACTCCATCTATCATTGCCTGCGCTACTTTTGCTTCAGCAATATTGTTGGACATTAAGGCTTTTTTTAATTTTTTGTTTGCTTCTTCAAGTAATGTATTGATACGAAGTTCCCTAGTACATTGCATTGTTTAAGATCTAATGATTATTCCATAACCTGTATTCACACGTGGATCCCTATATTAGCTAATCTAAATTAATTTAAATAATATGATAACAACTATCTACAAATTTTAATTAATGTTTAATTCTGAATATTTAAATACACATCTTGATTATTACTAAACAATTAATCTCTAACTATATCAATACTACAAATTAGAATATAATTTAAAGAAAGCCAACATACCCCTGCACCTTTCTCCCTCACACGCCAGCTTCCTTCCTTCAGATTGCTCCCTTCCAACTGCCGGACGCTCCACAAGATTCTTCACCATCTCAGGGCAACCCTTCAAAGTCCTTCTGATTGGATGATGAAGAAGGGGCTGCCCTATTGACACCTATCGCTCAGTTGGTGAAGTCGCCCGCCGTAACATCCCTCCGCCGCTAAATTCTACTTTGTGAGGGAGATTGGTGTCAAGAGGCAGTTGCTTAAAGTCCAATAGATGATCTGTCAGGATCGGAGTCTGGATCACATGGATCGGAGGCTGAGGATGCTGCTCTTAAATAATGGATGAAGATTGACAGGCTCACACTGGAACAGTATCGAAGAATAGCATTCATATGAACGTAGATGGTCGAAGTCTGGATCGGAGTCTGGATCACATGGATCGTAGTCTGGATCACATGGATCGGAGGCTGAGGATGCTGCTCTTAAGTAATGGATGAAGATTAACAGGCTAACACTGGAAGTGACGAAGAATCATCTGTCCTCCAAACTGGAACAACTGATGTCGTACATGGAAAGTCAGCACAGGAGCCACGGGTGTCATGGTTGAATGATGATCGGGGATCTGAAATGTTTGGCAGAATCAACTCTTTGGAAGGAACAATTTGTTTATTTTTTTTTTTTTTTTGGAGGGAGATAAGGATACAGAGGGTCTGTGGCTATTTACTTATTAAGAATAAAAAATTTAATGTAAATAATCAATTAAAAAAAAAATTTTTTTTTTTTTGTATATAGATATTTATTTTACAATTTAGCTTGTCTGGGAAAAAAAAAAAAAACAATTTGCAAACTTAATATTTTTCTCACGGGCCCTTGTGAAAAAAAAAATTCTTTTTTTTGAATTCCCTAACTGCACGCCAGCATACAATTAAGAAAAAACAAATGTTAACAAATAATTTTTTTTTTTTTTTTTTTTTTTTTTTTTACAAATTTTAAACTTTATTCTGTTGGTAAAGATGAATTCCTAAAAACTCTTGTTCTGAAATTATATTTACGATTTGCATTAATCTTAGTAGGTTTATTCTCATTATTCTTCGGCTGCAAATGCAATTTAATAAATTTATCTTGTTCTGTAGGATCCTCATCTTGTTGAGTAAGGTGCAAATAACTAAACCTTTTAATGAACGGAATCATCCTATGGACATGAGTAGATATGACTTTCCTTGGATTATTAACGAGCATTAATTTATAATTTACTATTGAAATCCTGTCTACAACTCTATATGGACCGGAAAATTTTGGTTTTAATTTTGCTGATAATTTACTTGTAGTGTTAGGTGTTTTCAAAAAACAAAGAGAACCAATTCTGAAATTTATTTTTTTAGTATCAATGTTTTTTTCACTGAGACGTATATGTTTTTTTTCTTGCTCTATCAAGTTTGTTAATGTTTTGGAAAAAACTTCATTCAAATTTAAAATTAACTGTTGTAGATATTCGGCTTCTGATTGAAATTTATTAGTAGAATCTTTAATGCAATATGGTAATCTCATATCTCTACCATGTTCAAGGAAAAAAGGTGATGTATGTGTCGCCTCATGAGTCGAAGAGTTCAACGACATCATGACATGTGGAAGCAATTGGTCCCATTCTGGGTTTTCGTCACAGAGCGCTGCTAGGATATTTGCAATCGAATAATTTGGGCGTTCTACCCTGCCGTTAACAAAGGCACTGTATGCTGAAATGTGTCTCCTCTCAATTGAATTTATTTTACAAAAATCAGAAAATTCCTTACTTTTAAAATATTTAGCGTTATCAGTAATCATTACTTCAGGGCAACCTTTAAATGCAATAAAATTATCGAAAATAGCTTTACTAATAGACTCTGATTTCGTATCCGACAGTGATACCAGATGGATATATTTAGTGAAAGCATCGATAATGGATAAGACATATTTATTTCCTTTCGATGTTGTTTTTAATGGTCCGAATATGTCGACATGGCAACATTCCCCTGGAAATTTACTTTGGGTAAATGGTTGGTGTGGAGGTTTGTTTACATTAAAGGCACTGCGTCTGGATAAACAAATTTCACACGAATTGATAAAATTTTTCGTATCGCAGTACATTTTAGACCAGAAAAATCTTTCTCGTAACCTATGATAGGTTTTGAAAAACCTCAAGTGACCTCCGTAGTCATTATGAATTGCTTTGAGAATTGTGGATTTTAAGGAATGTGGAATACAAATTTGCTTAATTAAAGAAGTTCGCGGGGATTTGGAGTGTCTTTTACTCAAATGCATAAGCAACCCTTCCTCGGAAATAAAATAAGAATCATCGTTAATAGTGTTGTTATTAATTTTCGAAATAATTGTTTTCAGTTTTGGGTCCTGATTTTGTAAAGTTATAATGGTTTCGGAATTGGGAAAGCAGATAGAATTAGTATTTATTGACCGAGACAAATGATCTGCTACTGGATTCATCGTACCTTTTACATATCTTATCTCATAATTAAACTCTTCTAGTGCTAATTTCCAGCGTAAAATTTTCGCGGATGGATTTTTGTTAGAGAGAAAGCCTAACAACGGTTTGTGATCTGTATAAATCAAAAATTTCTTTTTACCTATTAAAAATGCTCTAAAAAATTGAAGGGCACAGTATATTGCATAGAATTCAAGCACAGTTGCACTATATTTTGATTGAGTCGGGTTAAGTTTTTTTGAATAGAAATAAATCGGTTTTATTTCACCTGAAGGATAGATTTGCTCTAAAACAGCTCCAATTCCTTTTTCAGAAGAATCTGTAGTAATTTGCATTTCTAAGTTGAAATCCGGGAGAGCTAAACAAGGTGGTTTCAAAATTGCGTTTTTTATGTCTTCAAAAGCGGCTTGAACAGTAGGAGACCATTCAAATTTTACGTCTTTGCGTAACAAATTCGTAAGAGCATGTGCTCTGGCTGAAAAATTTTTTACATATCTCCTATAAAATCCGCAACATGCTAAAAATGATTTAACATCTTTTACATTTTTCGGAACTGGGAAATCATTAATTTTGACCGTTTTATCTTTATCAACCGAAATTCCGTCGGAGGAAACAATAAAGCCTAAGAATTTACATGTTTTGGTTAAAAATTGACATTTAGCAGGAGAAAACTTCAAATTATACTTTTCGAAACGGCCTAAAATTTCATTTAATATTACTAAGTGCTCCTCTATTGTTTCGGAAAAAATTATTACATCATCGATGTAAACAAGCGCTCCTTTATGTAATAAGTCACCGAGAATTTCTTGAGCAATAGATTGAAAAGATTTAGGGCTATTTTTAAGTCCAAAACATAATCTATTAAAATGGAATTTTTTTCCATCTGGACCAGTAAAGGCTGTTTTGTGCCGATCTCTTGGATCTAAGGGCTGCTGATTGAATGCCGAACGCATATCTAGCGCCGAAAAGTAAGTTTTGTTTGATAATTCACATAAAATATCATCCAGGGATGGGATTAAAAAATCTTCTGTTAACGTTACTTCGTTTAAACGTCTGAAATCGAGGACGAGTCGCCATTTATTTTTTTGTCTAACGAAAAGCGTGGGTGCATTATATTGCGAGTCAGAAGGTGATATAATTTTAGCATCTAATAAATCATTAATTTGCTTACGCATTTCATCTCGCAATTGATAAGGTACTTTATATATAGGGCATTTAATTGGATTCTCATGCTCTAATATTATTCTATGAGGTTGAGTTTTAGCTCCGGTTAATTCCTTTGTAGATCTTGCGAACGCGTTAGCATGTTGTAGTAAGACCTTAACTAATCGTTGTTTTAAATTTTTGTCTAATTCGGGAAATTTAAAGTCTTTCTCGGAAAGAGGAGGAAGGGGATCACTAGAAATAGGTATTTCAGTTACGGGAAATTCCTCCATTGAGTTTACGATGCCTAAAGTCATATGCTTATTTAATTCAAAAGCATTGTTGGTAGTATTTCTAATCATTAACTTAAGATCTTTTGTCTTAGAATTAGTTGTTGTTACAGTAGGTAATACATTAATTCCACGTTTATCTAATTTATTTAAAGGAGAAATTAAAATATCGACATTGTTAGCTGGTATCATAGGTAATGTAACATCTAATATTTTTAAAGAGTTAGGTGGAAGAATAGTCTTTTTCTTTAGTTTTAACCGCGTAGCATTAGAATCAAAATTATAAATATGATGCGAAACTAGATCTATGATCGGAACCTTAATATCTAATACTTGTAAGCATGAATTTTTTGTATCTAAGATAGCTTGGGTTTGCTTAAAAAATCCAAAGCCCAAAATAGTTTGATAGGCTGATGTTAATATATCACGTGTAATATAAAACAAGTGAGAAAATGTATGGTTTTCAATTTTAAATTTAATTACGTAAGCTTTAGAAATTTCTAAAGTATCCCCGTTTACTGCTTTAATATTAATATCTTTATCAACGCATTTTTCAATTTGAGTTTTATCAAGTTTATCAAAAATTTGTGGAGACATTATTGATACACTAGCGCCTGAATCTATTAAAGAAAAAAATTCCAAATCTCCACAGTGAAGTTTTATCAAAGGCAAGGATATTTTTTTACTACTATTTTCTATTTCTTGAATTAATTTCTCCGGGGCCTCCCGTTCCAACCTCGAGCTCTTGTTGAGAAGCCCCCCCTTTCGTTTCCCTGTCCTCTGGGTCTTCTATCTGGGTGTCGAATTTGATTTTGAAACAACATGGGGCATTCTCTTTTGAAATGCCCAAAATTTTTACAAAGAAAACACTGTATTCTAAATCTATCGTTATGATCTCTATAACTTCTCCGATCGGTTTGGTAATTATGCACCCTGTGTTCAACAGAATTTGAACATGCTGCCTGTTCAGCTAATTTATCAACTTTTAAATTCAATGCGGATATTTGATCAACCAAAAGGTTAATAACGGACCCTTGGACCGTAGCCTGGTCAACTTTGTTATTAACTCGCGACTGCGCAACCATTGAATCGTTAAGCTCCTCTGTTAGAGCTATCTCTATCGCTTGTGAAAAACTTGTCGGTCCTTTAGATAAAACAGCTCGCTGAATTCCCTCTTTCAAACCGCTGGTGAAACGAGCTTGAATCATCCTATCGTGAGCTTCTAAAACTTCACGCGAGTGTTCAACCGGCGACAATATGCCGACCGCTAATTTCCTAATTCTGGATGCATAAGTTTGAACCGGTTCTAAATCCTCTTGTTTGCATTGAGCAAAATTTTGCAAATTTGTAGCTAAGGGTATTTTCTTTGAAAACCTTTGGATTAAAAGATTACTAAACATATCAAAATCATTTGTGGTATTAATTTCCCTATCTATCTCTAGATGATTAGCAGCTGAATCTCTAAGTTTTAATTTGGCTATAATTATTTTTTCTTGATTTGTCCATTGACTTAGAAGAGCTATCTGATTTAATTTGTTTATAAATTCCCTAACAGATAACTCATCACTATCGCCGCGATATTCAGGCAATAAGTTTAAAAATTCTGAATTATTAAGGCGAACATTATTTGCTCTAACTTCCACATGTTCTGGTGAACGCTGACGTCTTCTACTCATGATGGTTTAATATTTTAAATACTAAATTGCACTAGTCGGTGAATCGGCACGTGGCAAGACTTAGATAAAAAAAAAATTGGCGTAGCAGCTAAGTTAATCCCTACCTCTCGATATTAAAAAAAAATAAAAAGAAATAAATATAAATTTTGAACAAATATACATAGTTTAACGAAATTAATTATTAGTATATGAAAACTACTCATAGATATAACTGGATTGTTAAGATTGAATCCACGTGTCGAAATTAAATTTATTTTTTAAAGTTTCCTAGCATTTTAAAAAAAAAATTCCGTGTTTGGTCACGGCGCCAATGATACGAAGTTCCCTAGTACATTGCATTGTTTAAGATCTAATGATTATTCCATAACCTGTATTCACACGTGGATCCCTATATTAGCTAATCTAAATTAATTTAAATAATATGATAACAACTATCTACAAATTTTAATTAATGTTTAATTCTGAATATTTAAATACACATCTTGATTATTACTAAACAATTAATCTCTAACTATATCAATACTACAAATTAGAATATAATTTAAAGAAAGCCAACATACCCCTGCACCTTTCTCCCTCACACGCCAGCTTCCTTCCTTCAGATTGCTCCCTTCCAACTGCCGGACGCTCCACAAGATTCTTCACCATCTCAGGGCAACCCTTCAAAGTCCTTCTGATTGGATGATGAAGAAGGGGCTGCCCTATTGGCACCTATCGCTCAGTTGGTGAAGTCGCCCGCCGTAACAGTATCAATAGTTGTTGTGGAATCCTTGACTTCTTTCTTTGCAGTTTTCAATTTGTCTTCTAAAATGGAAATATCCATTTTAGACTTTTTAAGCATGCTCTCTTTTTCTTCAGCTTCTTTAAGCTCTTCCAGCTTTTTTTTCTTTTTCGATTCTATCTTTTTCCTTCTTTTCTTTCTCTAATTCTAGATAAAGATTATAGCTTTTGTAAGCAACACGTGCTAAACATAACAACTTTTCTGAGATTGGAACCATTTCAGGCTTATTATTATATCATCAGCTACAGTCAAATGTGCATTCAGCGTTCTAGAAGACATAGACGCTCTCTCATCTGATAATATTCTACCAGATTTGGAAAAAGCTCTTTCAACATCTGCACTTCCATGAGCAAGTGTCAATACTGCTGTAATAATATTTTTAAGATTCATATATTTAACACTACCATTTAAGCCTTGAATTTCAAATATGTCACTCCAAAACTTTTCAATTGGTTTTTCTTCAATAACTTCTAACTGTAGAAGTTTCCATTCATCTATTACATCTCCCATCTTTGAAGGGAAGGAAATGGTAGCAAGGATGCAATTTCTTGAATCTTTTTCAAACTGTTTGCTTTTTTAATATTACCAGGTTTAATACATGACAATATAGATAATAATTCATTCATAAGAGGTCCTTTTTTCAAAATATAACACCCAACTGTAACAAAATGTTTTTGAACATTCAGCATGAAATTTCTTTTCTCTACATCACTGCACTGAATAAGACAGTCAAGTATGTTTTTTTCTAACACAATATCCTTTGAAGGCAACAAACTGTCTTGATCAAATATATCACCTAATACACACATGCTTTTTTTAAGATATGTCAAAGTTTCTGGTTTGCAAACTCTGCCAGCAATTTTAAACAGCAGTTCTTTTATGCAATCATAAAGTTCTTGCACTAAAGGTCCTTCATTTTGAAAAAATCTAGTATATATGGTCAGGATTGCAGAACTAGCACAGACAAAATTTAACTCTGCTTTAATAAGTGGCAGTTTTAAAAGAGAAACAATTTTTTTATAGCTTGCAGAATCTAACTTTCTTTCTCTGAGAGGTATAAATTTCAAAAAATAGTGGACAATTCCATCCCAAAGTTCCAAAATTCTAATAACGGCTGGTTCTAAAGTAAGCCATCTCGAAGTTGAATGTTTGATAAAGCAAAGGTCGTTTTTCAACCAAAACAGTTCGAAAATCTTCTTTTCTGGCAGGCCATCCATCAAAATAGTGAAACAATGCAATAGCTAAATCAGAAGAGTTACACCCAAAAACATTTAAACCTTTTATAAATGCATTATGTAGCATGTGTATGTTGCAAAATCCCATATTTAGCAACCCAACTCCTCTAATTGATTTTATTTCTTCATTCATTAGATTAAATATGGCTTTGTTAACATTAGGTCCATCACTGGAAAGCATTAACAAATTTGAAAAATTCAAACCTGCATTATCTATGGCAGATTAAGGATGCTTCATGACATTTTCTGCTTTTGCATGGCCTAAGAAAAATGTCTCCAAGTGATGAGAGAAAACTTTTTTATTTTTTTCAGACCAAAAACGAACTCTAGTATGCAGCTCTTTAAAATTAGCATTGTTTGTAGTTTCGTCGAACTGTAAAGTAAAAAAGGAATTTTTTATCTCACTCAAAAATTCATTTCTGAAATAAGGAGCTAACGCATCAGTGATAAGGTATGTTGCTTTAGTTGGATTCAGTGAAAAGTGTTCCATAGTTGAGGAAGGAAACATACAATTAAACACTTTATCTACGTCTTTGCAGGTAGAAAGTGGGAAATTAGAAGAGATCATTTTCAAGCACCAAATTATTTCAGCTTTATAAGCTTGATCCTTAATACTCAGCATACTTAATGATGAAGTATGACAAGATAATGAAAGCTGGTTGGAGTTTTTCTTAACTGCAAAATTTGACTTATGTTTTTCCGAATCAGAATGCCTTTTAATAGCATAGAAACCTTTATCAATATTTACAGGCATCATGTTACACACCACACAAATCAAATTATTTTCACGCTGGATGCCCCAATCAGAAACAATGTGTCCATTAGAATCCTTCATACCAAGCCATTGTTTTAAAAATTTGCATTTCCCCATGACTTGAAATATTTACGTTTTAAATATTCTAAACAATTTTAACTAGAAAATGGTTATATTCTTAAAACAAATTATTTCCTAAAAAAACAAAGCATTTTGCAGAAAACACAAAGTCAAAATTGTTGAAATTCAGCATGTGCTAGTTTTGGGGAAAACGCTATCTGTTGGTGTTTTCTAAACTTTGAGCTCATTACTCAGCTAAAATGTGCACAGCTTACAGCTCCCATTGATTTGAAAATGATCCATCTTTTACATGACGTCATAGGTAAGCGATTTCATGAGAGACGGAACACGTGATTGTAGAACTACTACACCAGTAAAATATAAATTATTTCTGATTAAGGTGAATTTTTTTTTTTGTTGAAAGAAATGAGTAAAATGCGGTTCTATTCGATGACTGCGGACTTTTGCGGTGGTAATTTTTTTTGCGGACTTTTGGGAAAATTGTGGACCATTTGGGAGGCCTGTTTGAATTACCCCATTCTTTTGCACTAGAGAGGACCTTGCCAAGTCTTTCAGAGAGCTCTTCACGTTTAACTTCTGGAAACCGGAGTGCCATTGTAGCTAATAAAAATAAGAGAAGAAAAGTAAAGTGAACAATTTAAAAATAAAAACCTATACTTGAACCAAAGTAAAACAAAAATTGGAAATAATTGTTTTTATCAAAACAAATGATTTTAAGTAATATTAAATCTGCAAATAATTTACTTTGATATAATAAAAATACTTAAAATTCAGATGATATTTAATATATACTTGAACCAAAGTAAAACAAAAATTGGAAAGAATTGTTTTTATCAAAACAAATGATTTTAAGTATCGTAATGCTTGACATTGCTTGTCATTTTCTTAAGACAAAACTTAATTTGTTCTTAATATTTAGTTACATTAACAAATTTCATATTAACTCGATATATAGCAATCTAGCTTCGAAGATTGTTAAAAGGCAGATTCATTTTCTTTCACTTGGCCTCTTAAATAACGTAAATTAGAAATTAAAAGAGTTGAAAACTATTGCTTAAATTTGAACATTTTCATCCTTAAAATAATTTTACAGATTACGTTTCAAACGTAATATTTCAAAAGAAAGAAAACCAGAATATAGATCGAAAGTCAAAACATAAAGCCTTTTAATGATCATACAAAACATAATGATATATGTACCTTTCAGAAGAGGGGCAAGAAGATATTAAATAATTTCGTCTGGCCTTACTAACAAGAGAGTCCAAAATCAACTGCTTTTCAGTCAATTTTATATGTCGTTGAACTTTCTTTTTAAGAGATTAATGATTTTTCTTTTTACCTGACATTTCCTAGTTAATAAATATCCGAAACAGTAACGAAAGAGAAGTAGTTGGACAAAACACAAATATGGCGGACGGCTTGTAAACAACTCATCAGTCGACTGTTGATCGCAGTGACCCCAACCCCATCCCCCAAAAATTTGCTAACTTCCCCCTTCCATGTTAGCTTGTTCGAAATAGTGCTACGTTTGCTTCTTTTATTTACGTACTTAAAAATTCTCTCGTCTAAATTCCCCCCCCCCAAAACTATTCGTATTATTTAGTGTAAAAATCCCCCCCAAGCTTTAAATGGGCGCATTATGCGCCCACCTTCCCCCCTGTTTATCATTCGCGAAAACGAAAGTAATATTTCTTTGCGTTATATAGCATAAAATTTTATTGGTAAAAAAGGTATTTCGTGAAAAATTTAATTAATTGTTTTCTGTTAGAAATAAATATTTATTTATTAATAATTTGATGTGCCGTGCCACAAAAAAGTAACACAGCATCAAAAGTAATGAATTAGATGTTAATTTTTAAAGTTCGAATATCAGATCGAATAATAGTTAATCTTACATAATATTATGTCTAATATTAGAAGATAAGATTCAGAAGGATTGCGTTTTCTAGCAGGGCAGTATTATATTGCATCTTTCTAATATTAGATCATATCTTTTTTGCTGCCTGGGTACTTCCTGTCTTCTCTAACATAAAATGCATAGCATGACAAAAGTTACATATAAAAGTCATAGATCCAATAGTAAAGGGGTCACAATCGTCATGAACAGTCAATGCAGATTTGTAAAAATCTCGAATTTGTAGAGGTGGCGATTCCCTTCGGCGAGAAATGCTTTCCCGTTTAGAATTCCGCCATTCATTTCTCTGACGTCTGCCAGAGATATTTCGACGCCTGATAGCAGGCATTTTATTTAGGCAGCAGGCACTAAATAAATAAAAATAGAACTAAATAACTAAGATATCGTTTGAAATCTCAAATCAAAATAATTGTATGTAGAAAGTTTGTTTTGGTTTGAATATTCGCACGATGCCATTGCCATTCTATTGTAACGAAAAATTTATCAAAGGAACTAAAGATATTGAATTCTTTTTTTAAGAAATTCAGTTCCGTTTTTTTTTTATCCAGTCTTATTTTTGTTTATCAATCTATTAATTCAGAAATGCTTTAAATCAAACGATGCTTACGGAAACAATGCTTATGCGAACCACCCGAAAAATGATTTGCTGAATTCTCATTGGTTGAAACTAAATTATTAATTTTATTAATTAATTAAAGGAAATTTTCATAATTTAAGACCTTATTGCACATCTACATAACAATACCTTTAAAACGACACCTTATTTGTTTAATTCTGTTGCGTAGTTTGGGAGTTTTTAGCGAGACAAAATATTGCTAGCCTATTAATATATAGATTTGATATAGAAGCTTAGAAACTTAGCGATGAATCTATAAAAAGAGAAAAATTGAAAATCGATTTATTTCAGAAAATTTTATATTTCATTCAGAACCTGCATAATAATAATAAAAAATTTCCCACAATTTGTAAATTTATTTTAAAGAATTGTTAAGCATATCAAGATTTTGAGCAAGGTTTTTACTTGAACGTTTGCATCATTTTTTATTTTAGAAAAAAAAACTATTAGATTCTGCAATTATTGGTAATTCTGCATTTTTTTCTTTGGTGAAATCAATTGAAGATAAATACTGTAAGAAATGAACAAAGGTGGCAGACGTTGTGTGGGAACAATTTCTCAGAGTGGAGAATAAAGAGAATCCGAAATGCAAATTTGCAAAATGTAAACACTGTGGAAATATTTAAGACTCAAAAGTGGAAACAATGAAAAAAAACTCATTCTGTCCTGTCAGGTACCAAAGACAGTCAGAAATGCTAATGAGTGTAATTCAGAAGCAGTGGATAATAACTTTTCCATTGTTTTAAATGAGTATGAAATCATACAAAAAACCAGGATGAGATTCTCATATCATAAAAACTAGCAAGAGTTATATGAAAAACAATTACTTGTTGAAAAAAATTTTTATACCAACAATTTTGCGTTTAAGGTAGTATTTCATCAAACTTTTAAGCCCACCAAAGCTCTTTCTGCAGAACTTATAGACAAAGTATCTGCAGAAGTAATAAGTGAAACAAAGAAAAATATTGAATGAAAACAAGTTACTCTGGTGGAAGACGGTTGAAGCAACATACATAATGATCCGATAATAGCAACTTGCATCAATAGTGAGAGAAAATTTTATTTTCTAGATTCAGTAGAAGCAGGTACTGTTACGAAAATTGCAAAATTTTACACAAAGTGATAGAAGATGCCATCACTAAAGAGAAAGAGGACTTTAATTGCAATGTAAAAGCTGTGGTAACATAGTTATGGAGAAAGCAAAAGATCTTTTGTTGGAAGATAACAATAATCTAGTGGTATATGGATGTATGTAAAACACTATAAGCAAGTTATGCAAAACATAGTGAAAGTTCATAAATTTTTTGAAATCATCACACACCAAGTGTATTGAAAGGAATACCAGGAACAGCCAAACCTCAACTGCTAGGAGATACAAGATGGAAGAGCCAGTTGACCTGTATTGAGACTTATCAGAAAAACAGACCAGCTTATCAACAGATAATTGCCTCATCTGAAGTGAAAATGGCTTGGAGTAGCAGCCCGGTCTGACCTTATATTTTCCAAATTCATTGCTATCAATGCCAAAGATTTGGGCCTTCTAAAACATCTTGTGCCCATTATTCTAGTACTCACCATGAAAACACTTCCTACCACCTGTTTGTATAAATTGCAAAGAGTGATCAAGCAGTTTACAAGAAAAGGAAATTCAGTCAATCAAACTCCTGTTAAGTCTTACATTTAACGAAGCCCCCTAATGGTAACTATTCTTACTTCCCATCCAAGTTTGTCGTATTCAGCGACAACTAAGATCTCATATCTCGATAAATACGCAAACAGACCACTTACCATTATCTACCTCACAAAACAGAAACCTCAATTTAACCTTTAGGAGACGGAGTACCCTACAGTTGTACCCTAAAAATAATTTCCCTTTAAGAAGGATGAATGTGTAGTACAACATTTGTATTACACATTTCTTTGCCCTTTCACTATCAAACTTACTCTTCACCTTTGGATGATAAGTGGTATAGGTAGTTCCCTCTCTATTGTTAAGGCAGCGGGGGTTTCGCGGACATTTGACATTTGAGGTTGGCATGTATTGACCATCGGTCTGAAATTAATTTAGCCAAATATTCTTCAGCTGTCTTTTCTGATTTCTCCTCTCTGTTAGTATGACTTTTATTTATGTTAGTATGAAAGTTACTTATAGTTATTATAAGTATAGTATAAAGTTAGTTATTATGTTAGTATGAAAGTTATTTTGGCAATTCCGATGGCTCCTCATAAGCGAGGTTTGAATAATGAAGGGATACGCAAACTCTTACGCCCGTATTCACCATTGACCTTAACCCTCTGTCAGAGTTCAAAACAGGTTTTGTGGGAGCAACTCCAGGTTAGAGTTAAAAATCTCATTCCACCGTATACGTAACTGCGAGTTAATTTAACCCAGCGTTAAGTAACTTTAACCTGAAGATATTCCCGGTCAGTGTAACTGCGCATGCGCAGTAAACGAGTGTTTGTTCAATTCAGAGCAATTGAAAGTACTCAGACTTCACAAAATATTTAAACTAAAATTATATTCATTTACATTTTTTCCCCATTAGTTGTCTCAAAAGTTTTTCAACGTAGCTGGCTTTCCTGGAGTGCTAGGAGCAATAGATTGCTCACATGTGAGAATTCTCTCTCCTGGGCTGGTATTCTAAACAAACCACGAGTTGAAGTAGACCTTCCCCCGAGTGACGCCTTCCCCTGACGTCACACCATCCACTGTTTTGAGTTTCGGTATTCTGAACTCGGATATCAGTGGAGTAGACTCGTGGACTGGTCTACTTCATGAGTAGAGTAGGGGTGAAGCTGTGTGAATAGTGGAAAAGGGCCAGAAAAAAAAATTAAAATATCAGAATTTTTAAGTGTCTTCAGAATTCTTGCTACACATTACTTCATGTTGTTAAACAGATGGTTTTCACTTTGCCTTCTGAAAGTTATGAATTTTCTTAATTATTGATTTAATAGAGGGTGAGTGAAGACATTTTTATTTAAGAACGTAGTATCTATATGGATGCCCGGTGGCTGAGTGATAGGCCTTAACGATCCTCTGCCACATGTCCTGGGTTCGATCCTCGGGACGGGCAAGGTTGACTTAGCCTTTCACTCCTTTAGTGTGTCGACAAATGAGTACCAAGCATACTTGGGAACTAAACACTGGGGGTTCCGCTTTCGACTAACCACCTGATCGGAACATCTGCTCATGCACCCATCTCAGGAAAACTGAGATGGGCAGTAGGCCTTGGCCCTCTATGGGCTGTCGCGCCACTGAGCTTAGTATTTATGTCACTCTATTTGTTTTGATAATTAAAGTATGTATAATTTGCAGTTTAAATTCTATTTTCAAGTAAGGTTTTTATTTTGTTCTTCATTATTGATTACAAATCCAATGTAAAGGCGAAGGCAAGCTCAATAAAAAACAGGAGGAGGCCCTGCGTCTGGAAAATCCTTAATTGATTAGGAATCAAGAACGGCAGCCCTGATAGATTCTTTGATTTATCGGATGCAGGAAATTGTTGATTCGTTTATTGAAAATGTGAGTACAAAATTTTTATATTATTTTTATACATTTGAACTCTTTTTTTTTTTATTAAAAAGGTGGTCTATTTTTCTATTCCTTGTAAAAATTTTGTAAATTTCTATTTGTTGAAAAGCATATTTTATAAATGGTTTGATGTATAATACATTAAATTTCAGGAAATTGATAGAATAAATTCATTTTTGAAGAAATATTTTTTTTTTGTTTCCAACACGTTTATTAAAGAAGGCTGCTAAGTACCGAAAAATCTCAATTGTAAAAGTTTTATCATTTATGTTTATGTCTGTTGCAAGACAATTTATGGCCGTCTGATTTGGATTTGTTATTAAACTAATTTTTTATTATACGGGTGAAATTTGATAAATACCAAACAAATAATGAAAAGATAAACATTACGATGCATTATATGGACCTCTTTGTTACATGGAAAATGTTTTGAAGCATTATATGGACCTCTTTGTTACATGGAAAATGTTTTGAACTCTGTTTAACAAAATTTTTATAAACTTTTAGCTATAAGAAAAAATTCACTTTGAGAGATTAAAAATATTTAGTTATTAATTTGTGAAGCAATTTATGGACTACATATCACAATTACCATGTTCAGCAACATTAGTTTTATGTTAAAAAAGATTTTTCAAAGATTTGAAGCATAGCGAATTATAGTATAGTTTTACAGTTATAAAATACTTAATTATTCACTTAAGTATTTGTTTATATTCCATTTTCAGTTTTTATGGTAATATTAGAACTACTGTACATTTAATTTGAACCTGAAATCTGACAAAAAGTGTTTCATTTTGCTGATCATGTCTTCTTTTTTTTTTTTTTTTGGATAGCATAAATTGTTAATTACTAGTTTGGGCACAAAATCTTAATACTTTTCAAATCCTACTCATTTAAGACACAAAAATATAGCCATAATCTATAGGTCTTCTTTTCTTTGCAGCTACAGACCCCTTGTGGAAGCAAGAGGAAAAGCTCGCAAGAATGTGAATCCGTAATTAAAAGGCCAAAGAGCAACAATGACACTCTGTTGCAAGATTTTCAGATTAATCAACAGAAAGTTCTCGAATCAAATGCTCAAATTGCTGAAAGTTTACAACGCATCGTTGTGAGCATAGAGAGACTGGTGGATGCGCATGAAAATTCTGCCCGTACAATGACAAATGTAGGAAACTACATATGTGTAGCAGTTGACAGACTATACAAATCACAGAATAATGAAAATTAGCACATTTTTTGTATTTGTGATGTATTTACATGTTATGCACTTGCTATTTTAAGCATAATGCCTCTATCACACGAGAGAAAAATAAGTGCAACCGTAAGTGTAACTGCAAGTGTAAGTGAAACTCTAAGCGCAATTCCTCCGTTCGGAGTTGCCGAAAGGGTTGCTTAATTGCCTGAACGGTTGCATATAATTGGGTTACCATATTTTGTTGTTTATCTAAGCTTTGGCGACGGTTAGAATTTTATTTTATTATTCTCGTTTCTCTTCTAATATTTACACGTATGACTATTTTTGAATTAGTTTTTTCCAGAATTATACAGAATCCTGTAATATTGATATCAACGATGGAAAATAAAACAGCAAATGCAGCTATTGTTTCTTTAATTATTCACGGTTTAATTAAGAGAAAGAAAGAACGAAAAACATTTTGGTCAAAAAAATAGCTACTCAGAAGAACACAACTTGGATGTTATGAAAATCTTATGAGGGAATTAGCATTAGAAGTAAGTTAATTTTATTTTCATGAATTTGTGTTTTTTTTTTTGATTTACTATTATCACAAATTTTGCTTATTGTTTAATTTTTAAGGAATTAGCTCTTTTTTCAGAAGGTTTGTTTTTTTTATTTAATGCGTAGAATATTTGCTATCATTTTAACACTTGTAGCCTATGCATTTTTTAGGTTCAAAAATTGCATTTAAAGTATTTATGATTTTAATTTAAAATTTGAGTAAAATTGAATAAAATAGAAGTTTAATGTATAATTTATTAAATTTCAGGCTTGATGCGATAATGTAGCAAGATAAAAATTTAACTATTTTTTGTCAATATCAAATTTTGACTTGGCAGTAACAATTTTCAATATGAACTATTCCATTTCAGTTAAATCAATATTTTATCTCTTGTATTTATAATTGTTATGTATAGTTGTTTAAAATGAATAATGTACTTCGTAAATTAATAGAACATATTTTATTTTTATTTCTCCATAAAAGCATCTTTAATGAAATTATTTATTTAAACTCTCTTAGCCTTTTTAAATAAAAGCGATTGATTACCATGAATATATATATATATATATATATGAAAAGATTATATCTTTTTTTTTTCCGGATTTTTTAAAAATTTTTTATCCCTTTTTTCCGGGATTTTGTTTTTTTATTTTTCATAATTATTTTCCTCTTCCCCCCGTTTTTTCACTTTTATGTATTTTTCCTTTTTTTTAAACTTATTTTATGCGTTCTATTTACTTTGCAGCTTATGCGCAATAGATGAAACTAATTGTTCATCTTAATTTTCTTCGTGTTTTTTGTTTTTATTTATTTTGCAATATATATATATATTTTATTTTATTTAATAGAATTTTTTATACTCTAGAATTATTGGTTGGCATAATTCTTATTTATTTACTACAGGATGCAGAAGGCTATCGTCGTTTCCTCAGAATGGACACAGAAACATTTGAAATTTTGTTACAGAAAGTTGTGCCCCTTATAGTGAAACAAAGTACTGTCATGAGGATAGCTATCCCTGCAGCAGAACGATTAGCGATAACATTAAGGTATTTGACCACAGGTAAGACCTAAAAAAATGTTTCTTTTGAGGTAATTGTTTTAAAAAGTATTTTTCATTGAGGGTATAATTAAGTTTTAATAAACTGGAAAATCCCTCAATGTAAGTTAAAGGTTAGGTAGAGTTTTTTAATTTATTTGTTGGAAATTTTTTATTGATTGATACATTTATACTGTTTAGACTTAAAAAAATATCAAAAACATTACATTTAAAAATGAAATAATGAATATTTAGTGAAAATAAGAGCCAGTAAAATATATTCGTAATTGCTAAAAATTGTCATAAGTTTTCAAAGGTTATAAAATAATTCAACTATTATTTTAGTTTAACTATCATTAGAGTTCCTATTTTTGTACATTTCTTGTTGGTTTGTTTTAAGATTATATTGAATTGTACATTCCTTTTTTCAGGAGAAACGCAATCTTCAATAGCTTTCAATTTTCGTGTAGCGCAAAATACGATATCGGGTATAATTCCCACAGTGTGCACGGCTATTACAGACGTTTTAAAGGATGATTACATGAAAGTTCCGACATGTGAAGACGAGTGGAAAAAGATTGCTGCAGATTTTCGTACACTTTGGAACTTTCCACTTTGTATTGGTGCGTTAGACGGAAAGCATATTAATATTGCACCTCCTCCAAATTCTGGCTCAGCAAACTGGAATTATAAGCAGTTTTTTAGCGTTGTTTTGTTGGCATTGGTGGATGCAAATCTAATGTTTGTTTATGTTGACGTGGGAACAAATGGCAGGATCAGTGATGGTGGCGTGTGGAACAAAAGTACACTGAAAAAAACTCCTAGATAGTGGAAAACTTGAAATTCCTAAAGCGGAATTACTCCCAGAACTAAACGTTTTTGTTCCACACGTCATTGTTGCAGATGATGCTTTCCCACTCGAAATAAACATTATGAAACTCTATCCTGGAAAATATTTAAGTGTTGAGCGCAGAGTTTTTAATTACCGCTTATTAAGAGCTCGAAGAGTGGTAGAAAATGCATTTGGCATTTTAGCCACTCGTTTTCGAGTTTTCCAAACAATGATACAGGCCCATCCAATAAAACTAGTTAAGACTGTGCTGGCAGCCTGTGCTCTGCATAATTTTTTGAGATACAGGTGCAAAAATTTGTATACTCCCTCAACAAGCTTGGACAGGGAAGATTTGAAAAACCTGCAATATTATCCAAGCAGTGGGCGAAGCAACAAAAATCTGTTCAAAAACTTCCGTCGAAACCAATCTAATGGTACTACAGCAGCTAAAAACATTCGAAATCATTTCATGGAATATTTTAATGGGCCTGGAGCAGTTTCATCGCAAAGAGCTATGTGCGATTTACATTGAGCTAATATTTAAGTGGTTTTATCAACATAGAATTTTAGCGGAGCAGAAAGTAAAATATTTAGTTTTAAATATTTTTAATAAAATATTGTTTCACAAAAATACAAATTAGTCCATCTGTATCTTAAATACGAGGCCCATTTTTTAGAAATAATTTTACATATTTAACATATTAATTTAATTTTCTAGCTCACTTTTAAAAGAGATTTAATTTTATTGAATGTGCAAAATTTTTTATTGTGTAGTTTCCTAAATCCATATGAAAATGTTTTTACTAAATATTTTTTAAGGGTATGCGCCTGTATCTTTGTTTGCAACTAATAATACAGTTATTCCACCATAAGCATATAAAACAATGCAAATTGTTTTTTAAAAGTGTCACATAATTGGAAAAGCACAATAATTAACTGTCAAGTCATGCTATGCATGAAATATATAGCATAATTACACTGCTTACAACTTAAAATTGATCTGTATTTCATAAAAACGCCAATATGAGTTACACTTGATGTATATTTTATTTCTATTAATTTAATGCGTATTTTATTTGTATTTAATTTGAGGTGTATTTTATTTAAACTTTATTTTATATGCCATTTATCATTTGTCCTGTCATCATTGAAAAATTTTTTGCTTTTTTTATTTTTAAATAAGGATAATGTATAATTAATGTTTAATAAAACATGTATAAAAACTTATTTGTTTTACGTAAAACCACTTTTATTAATGATGACACACATTTTAAACACTAGAAATATTTATTCACGAAACAAATTAGGAAAAAAAAATAAACATGGCATATAATCTACCGCAAATGCATAAAAATATTTAACATCTATTTAAAAAGAATTATTTAATGTTATCATGGAATGAAAAAAGCTAACAGGTAAGTACTTCAAATAATAAATTATCCAGAATGAAAAAATAAATAAGATTTAAACAAAGCCCTCAAATATTAACAATAAATTAATAATTTGTTCATAATTATTTAAGTAATATAAAATAAATTAAATTATTGTCTTATCAGCCTCTAGATGTTTCATTATTACTTCCACAATTTCTTTTTCGCTCGGAATCATGATTAAATTCTCCCAATTTAGAGGCAATATATCGACCAAACGCCTCATGCCCAAGCTGCAGAGAATGGTTATTGTGGGAGTTGATATTATTAAGAGTTTTGCACGCTTCCATCAAAAGCTTCTTATCCGCACGTATCACTTTTTACTTTTTAGTACTTTTTCCAACTGCTGCTCCTAATGGGTTAAATTTTCTCTTTGTTTTGTCGTTCTGAGCATGAGGCGTTGAAAAGTCAGTTCCAGTCCCATAAACTAAATTAGTTGCAGAAGATGGGTTTGTGGTAGTAGATGCAGAGATTTTCAGTTTTTTGACGTCAGAATAGTCAGGATCATCCGCATTATCATTTGGTGAAGAAGGTGTACTAGAAATCTCTGAATACTGGCGATCTGAAATAAATGAGTGCTCTTTTTGTACCACTTCTTTCATACGCACACTCATATTACTGTTCATATCTTCAGAATAATTTATTACTGAAGTGCCTTCATGTACTTCAGCATTCGTGGCCTACAAAAATAACAAAATGTTTACTTAATTACGTTGAGGTCAGATAATGTATAACAGATCTTGAACACAAAAAAATATACAATAAAAAAAAATTGAAATTTTTTTACTCAATTCATTAACTACTCATTAGGTCAGTGGAAGGAAAAATTTAATTTCTTGATTTTTATTAACTACAAGAAATTTAAAACATTAACTAATATTCTTTTATTTGTAATAAATTTGTTTAATTCGAAATAAAAAAATCATGATATTTTTTGAAGTGACGAGAAATAATGTTAAATTTAATTTATAACTGTGTGAAAATCATTGTTATGCATTTTTATGCACTTAATTTAGAAAAGTTGATTACAGACTCAACAAACCAGATACAGATTATTAAAGTACGGAGCAAATATAAATTCTTAAATAATGATATTTAAGATTGGTCAACTATTCACAATATGCATAGACTACATACCATTCTATCATCTAAATTAGTCTTGCTAATAAAACACTCGTCTGAATCCTTTAAAAATTCTAAGCTTTTGAAGTACATCCACGGCACTATATAACCCTCACAGCCACTACCACTCTTCAATTTGTCCAATTTTTGTCGATTTGCATTGTAAATTATCCTTAAGGACCTGAATTTCTTCGTTAACGTTTCTAAAATTACACAAAAAGGGTACAGTTAAAAACGAAAAATAATGAATCAAATAATTGTATTGAAACTATCAGTAATCAAACCATATACTCAGAAAAATTATCAAACTATTAACATTACATGTCTATGAATATATAAGCAATTGTTTTTACTAAATACATTTCTTAAAAAAGAGATAAAAAACATTTTTTTTATTTGCTTATATTTTTTTTTTTAAATTATCAAACACGTTTGCATAATTAACAATTTTTTTTTATCCAATCTGCAGCACCACCTTTATAAATCAAAATGCGATCAAGTAGAGTCGCTAATATTATAAAAATTATGCTTATATAAATTTATAGCAAAATTTGAATACACAACAAATGTATATTTAAATTAGATTTGTTATTTATATAATAGTGTTTAAATGAAAAATTAAGTACAACTTTAATTAAATCATATAAGCAACCAAATAGATAAAAAAAATCTGATATTATATTCTTAATTTATGCAACAAATGTTTGTAAAAATATATCCCTCCAGATAAAACCACACTCAAATTTCTATGTAGCATTAGACGTGTGTTGCACTTGCCTTATTTGTTTTGGGTGTTAGATTTCAAAAGAGGGAGAAATCATTCCTTTTAACACCATCGATGAGAATAGAAAAGAAAGAAAAAAAGTTTACTCTTTTACTTGATCTGTATTTTATTTTATAATTTTCTTTAAAAATGTGGTTAAAAATTAATAATGTCGCGATGGTAGTTTATTATATTTATTAAAATCTGAAATAATAAAAAAAGGCCTGCATATGGTGTGATATCAGCGCCCGATGCTGCGTTAATGTTTCTGTTACCGGAATCAATAGAAATAAAAAAGTTTCTTATCCATTTTTTTTTTCTTTTGACGGAGCAAATAAATTCAGCTATTTTTATTTGTTTGTTTATTTCAAGTTCATTTTATTATTTATTTATTTATTCAAGTAAAATAAAACAGCTGAGTTTACTGTTTTATTTATTGGCGACATTATCGTTTGCGCTGGCAAAATTGAGAAGTGCGTAAAAATTATGTAAAAGAAGAAAAATAAAAAGAAAGGTTTAAATTTTACATGTAGCTTACATTACCTTGCAAGAAAATTTGGCAAGTTTCCTGGTAATTATTTTGTAAGAAAGCTTCTGGTTAGAAGAAAGTATTAGCTAGATTAAGCTGGCTTCTATCAAAAGCAATCAGAAATTTGTTGCGAACAAATAACAATAAGCTGGAAATTTGTTAGTTCGTAAATATATCTAATAATATAATCCACAATATAAAAAAACTTTAACTCAAAACAATGCCTTAATTTTTTTTAACTATACATACAAACTTGATAAAAAGAATAATCTTGATTATAAAGCGAACAAATAGCTGCAATATTTAAAGAATAAACTAACTTTATGGTTTTACAAAATCATAAATTTGGCGATAGCTTTGATGCTCTTGCTAATGATTAAAAATAATGAACATTTCTCAATTTTTGCAGTTTTTTGTGAGTAACGTTTAGAGTATAAAAATATTATTTTGAGTTTTTTTCAAGCATTGAAATTAAATCCCAAACGCTATTCTTTTTCTCAAAACCTATTAATTCTTATTAACATTTTGCATCATTTTTATAATTAGTGCTGAGAGCTCTGGTAAAAAATGGAAAACTGTAACCTAACAGTTTTCAATAACTGTTACAGTCTGACAATAGTTACAAAAATAGCATATTATTCTTTACAAATCATTATTCTAAGCAATGACTAAATCTTCGTAGAACAAACTTAGGAACAGAAAATTTTGCGTTAATATAAATCTTAATTGCAGTATTAAATTATATTTCTTTAAAAAATAAAAGTTCCAGTAAATTATAAATACATTAAAAATCTACGATAAAATGTTAACTGCACTTAACTCCATTAAAATAGCATGCATATTGAGGGAACATCAATTGCATTTTATTTGAAATTTCATCATGTGATACCCTCTTTAAAGTTCGTATCTTGTATAAGGGCGATTTAAAGTTCCATAAATGATCTTTTAATTTGATTTCATTAATAAAAAATTCCGTCATGTTATTATTCCATTCAAATTCTTTATTTGTCGCCATATTTTGTTTACAAATGTAAATGAAATGAAACGTCATAAAAAGCAAACGATCTGATTGGTTCATGAAAGAAATTGCCTGAACGGTTGCAGATATTTCGTGCAACCGTGATTTCTATATCACACGAGCAATTTTTGGAGAAATTTCACTTACAGTTACACTTGCAGTTGCACTTATTTTCTCTCGTGTGATATAGCCATAAGTCTAAATGCAAAATTTATTTTTTATTGCTATTTTATCATCTCAGTACAAATTGTCTTTTATTATTGAAAACTTGCACAAGCTTTAGGACTTAAGGTTCAGTAATTTCTAAACCAGGGGTGTGAAATAGTGTAATTTTTCCGCATACCACAATTTTTGGTTCCGATAACTTTTTAAAAGTAATTATAGAAATTGTTAATTGCAAATAAAGTGCTCTTTAACAGGAAAAAAAACTTGATGCTTCTAAAGTATTCTTAACACGTTCGTCTCACAGCTTTGCATTTGGTCGAGTTTTCTGTTATATTCTGTATCCTAAACTTAAATTTCAGAACTTAATCCTTATATCATTTTCGAAAATCCAAGTGAAAACCCTATTATTTTTAAAATAAGAGCAACAGCCATACATGGCGACCAACGTGTTACATAAAAAAGCCTATGGGCCACTTCAGGGTTAAGTTTGAAAATTTTTATTCACTAAAAAATAAGAAGTAGTTTTGAATCAACTGCTGACTCACTCTGGATCCTGTAGCATGGACATCAGTAATTGGAGGCGGAAGTGGTGGGAGATGGCTTATGAGGATCGGCCTCTCAGGAATTGAGGGGTCTGGCAGTTTGTGATACCTACATATGTGTTGTAGCGTTATACAGGCATAAATGATATCTGCCGCTACCGGTCGTCTATATCGCAGCAACCTCTCCTCATGGATGCATCGGAATCTTGCCTTGAGCACTCCTAGACATCGCTCGACAGGATTCCTTGTCTTTTTATGGCTTTTATTATAATTAGCCTCTGGTGGGTCCAGAATCGGCACCATTAGCCAGGACTCTAGTGGATATCCGCTGCCACCTGGAATTTTTTTTTTAATTGCAACACATAAGACATGTATAAGAGGCTGTCAGCATTTAACATTAGCTCCCTTTTATGCAAAAGATTTTTTATACCAAATCTGAATCATAGTTCTTAAAAATAGTTAATATTAACTTTAAGTTATATGCTGATAAAAATCAGTTAAAAATATTACATTAAAGTGCTACTTTGAAATGAATTTCTTTTTACATTCTAAGCATTTAACTACTGTAAACCATTTCTTGTATTCAGCTGTACGTGACTTACCTATCAACCAAGAATTTGGTTCCTGTTGAGCTATATTCATGACTTTAGAGCGCAAAGCTGTATTTCTCCATACACAGGAGTCGTGTGAGGATCCAGGAAACTGAGCATTACTACTGAAAATCAGAAGGTCTGCACTGCATACCTATGATTAAAAAAAAATCATTTTCATTCAAATCAAAATTTAAAAAGTAACGTGCCCTTCTACTCCCTAAACTCTTTAAACTAAAAATTTCACTTTGCCTTTAATTATTACACGTGACATGAGAAACACTTATTTTACATCATATGGAATCTACACTTAAACTAAGCTAAATTGCCTTTTCAAGCTTAATTCTAAAATTTTATAAACTATATATTCTTTTAATTTTGAAAATACAAATACAAATTAGAAATACAAATTTCACTATTTGAATAAAAAAAAAAATTAATTTCTTGGAAAGAATTAAGAAAAAAGTTTCGCATAAGCATGTGAGGTTGTGAAAACTTATTATTATTATATTTTTTTCTTGCATTTAAGTTCAAAAACACTTTGTAATCATACCTTTTCCATATTGATTAAAAAAGGAAATGCTTCTAAGTTAAATTTCTCTACCTTGTTTGAAAGAAACTACAGGAAACTTTTTATTTACTACTTTTAAAATTACAAGGTCTTAATTTTTCTTTAAAAAATATGAAATAAAAAGCATAATTGAACACATTAAATTCCTATGTGCAGTATCTTTTTAAGATTATAAAAAGTAATTAAAAATGACACACTTGTTTTTTAGTTATTTTCAGGCTTTTATTTGGTTCTATCTGAATCATTAGCAGAGTAGGACGCCATTTTTTAGCAGCAAATTAAAAGCAAAATTTCATTAAGGAAAAGGCGGAAAAACGACCCAGAACATTGGTAAATCTTTCTGATGTAAAACGCGCCCAACATTTGAAGAACAATTTCTCAATAGTTTTTACTTTTCTATTAACTTTGGCCCGCCATCGGGACATTGTGAATGAATTTTTTTTCATTGTTGCTTTTTTTGGAAACCCGTTAATAAATTTGAAAAATTATTAAAAAAAATTAAATTTTATTGTTATATATTTTGTTGTATTATTCATTTATTATATTTTATCTGTATATATATTGTATTTTGCTGTATTATCCTTTATTAATTTTATCTGTAGATATTGTATTTCTTTGTATTGTATGTATTAAAGTTATATTTGCATATGAGATTTTTGAAATATTCCTTCATTAGTGTGTATGGTTCAATTAAAAGAAAATTATTAATAATTGACTGAATGTTTATTAAAATTGGGGAAGAATAACTCTTGTGATAAAGGGGTTTAAATCAGGGAAGGACAATGCTAAAATTACAACAATTCTTAAATTTACTAATTCCTCACATTGCACTTAAACAAAAATATACTTTTATAGCATTTAAAGTTCATACACTAATAAAAATTATCCCGAATAAATAATAAAAATTACCTTAATGCTAAGAAAAGGTTTTATTTATCTCATTGCCGTTGTATGAGAAAGCTTGTCTCTAAAGGCCAATATGTATTTGCTAATAAATTACTAATGATCATTTAAAATAAATGCAAGTTATTAATAATTTATTTACATTATAACAAGTTTATAGAACAGAAACTAAAAATATATACAAGTATAATACAATTTAAAACAATATTATAAAATATAAAGTTTCAATTCAGTTGCTAAGGGCTTTGTTTTTAAAAATAAAATGCTCACAAAAAGAGAATGAATAAATTAAACAATTTTTGAAACTATTCCAAAACATAGTGGTATTTGAAGCACAAGGAACAGGTACATTTGATCTTCCAGGACTATTAATTCGTATATAAGCAATACAATATAAATATAATACAAATTGCTTACAACTAAAATAATTATAAAGTCGTATACAAGCTCACGTTTGATTTCAGTTGCCAATGGTTTTGCTTTTAAATGTACAATTCAACTTTCAAAATAAATTTTTAAAAAAAGGAAAAAGTGGGAAAATTTTAAATTATACCTAATAAATCAATGCGATGAAATTTGAAATAGTTGGAAGTGCCAGGTAAAAAAAATCACATATGTACAAAACAGGAACTAAAAATATACAGTGGGTAAAAAAAGTTTCCGTACGTTCACTAAATTTACAAATTATGCTGATTTATTCTTAAAGTATTGCATTTTTTCTTTAAATACTGTCTATATGTGTTTAGTATATGTCTATAGAAAGAGATTTTTGTACATTTTCATTTTGACAAAACGAAAAAAGCATATTATTTGCAATATCTAAGGTAAATTGAAAATTGCAGTGCAAAAAAAGTTTCCGTACGTGTTATGCAAATTCTTTCTGACGTGTTTAAAACAGGCCCGCAGTAAATCTTTGACGTTAGAAAGTTGATCGTCTCAAATTGGAAGTTCCCAGAGCTATTCGGGAATTAGTGATGAAATTGCGAAAAGATGGATTATCCATGAAAAGGATTAGTGAAATGATCAAAAAATCAAAGTCTACTGTGCCCACGAATTAGTGCACCGCGGTTGCCAGCTGATTTAATGGTTAGTTACAACATTAAAGTCTCAACTCAAACCGTGAAAAATGTCATTAAAAAAAGTGGTTTTCATGGACGTGCGGCCCGGAAGAAACCCTATATAAGTTTGTGCAACAGGAAAAAGCGCCTCGAGTTTGCAAAGAAGCATTTAAGCAAGTCATTATCTTTTTGGGAATTCATTCCTTTCAGTGATGTATCAAAATTTAACATTTATGGGTCAGATGGCCGAGTTATGGTGTGGAGAAAACCAAACAAATGCTAACTAAGAATTTATGCGGAACTGTGAAGCACGATGGTGGCGGTGTAGTGGTGTAGGAGTGCTTCTGGAGTAGGAAATTTGCAATTCATCGAGGGAACTATGGATCGATTTGGATATCTGGATATTCTTAAACAAAATGTGTTATCCAGCACAGAGAAACTATCTCTTGGAACTGGATTTACTTTTCAGCAGGACAACGATCCTAAACACACCTCTAAGATTTGCCAAGAGTGGTGCCTTTACCATCTTAAACAACAACTTCATAGCCCTTCCCAGTCACCCGATTTAAACTCCATCGAACATTTGTGTGAAGAAATTGGCCGACAACTTAAAAAATATGACATAAGAAACAAAGTTGAACTCAAAAGTGCCATTAGTAGCATTTGGTGTAATATTTCTCCAGAAACAACAAAAAAACTTGTAGGGGTAATGCCAAAACGTCTAAGACTGGGACGTTACACTGATCATTAAATGCATTTTTGTAAATGTATTTTGCATTTTTGTAATTTTTTTTTCGTGTGCTAGGTCACCGTACGGAGACTTTTTTGTTCCATGTTTACGACATTTTTTGAGTTTTTAAGATTTATTATTTAATTTTGTCAGTATTATCATCCTTTTAATATGAATAAATATTAAATGATATTAGTTTTAACACATTTTTAAGTTTTCATTTTTATCAATATGAATTTTGTGTGACAAATTAAACTTTGATTTGCATTCGTATCTGCGTACGGAGACTTTTTTTAGCCACTGTATGCAAGTATAATACAATTTAAAACAACATTATAAAATATTTAAAAGGACAAGTTTCAGTTCAGTTGCTAATGTTTTTAAAAATAAAATGCTCATAAAAAGGCAACGAATAAATTAAACAGTTTTTGAAACTATTTTAAAAACATAGTGATATTTGAAGCACAAGGTAACAAGAAACAGGTGAATACGATTTTCCAGAATCATTAATTCGCATATAAGCAATACAATATAAATATTTAAATATAATACAAATTGCTTACAATTAAAATAATTATAAAGTATATACTAGCTCATGTTTGATTTCAGTTGCCTATGGTTTTGCTTTTAAATGTAAAATTCCATTTTCAAAATAATTTTTTTTAAAAAAAGGAAAAATTGTGAAAATTTTCAATTATACCATAATAAATCTTTGCGATGAAACCTGAAATAGTTGGAAGTGCCTAGTAATATAAATTAAATATGTGGGTCATTCTCCAAAAAGTGTAACTTTTCCGTCACATGCATTTTACAGAAAAAATATTTAAAATATAATTCATTTAACTATATTTATAATATTATAAAATTATGTCCTTTTAAATCAGTCAAAAAATTATTTATGGTATTCTTTAATTTATTACTTTTTTGGTTCAAAATATGTCAATTCTCACCTCCGTGGTATGTCACACACCTGGTTACTCTGTGAATGTTGCTTAATAACTTGTTTAATTAAAAAAATATATTGACATATTCATCATTCCTTCCACGAGTATCTCAAATATTAAATATTTAAGCATATTTAAAATTTTTATATTGTGATTTTGTGTATTTTAGTAGACCATTTAATTCTGTTACACAATAAATTCTCACCTCCATTACCTAAACATAAAATGTCATTTTTCATTGATAGATGGCAGTACTGGCTTAACATTTTATTTCCCATGATACAAGTCAACCATCTTGTTTATTTACAGCCATAAAAAAGTTGTGAATTCTTAGTTAAGCAACAAGAAGAGAGATTTGTTTCAAAAACCAAGTGTGGTTATTCAGATATCTCACCTCTGTGAATCTAAAGTTTAGGTAAGTAAAATAATATAAAAAATACAACTTTCCTGTTTTAATATGCTTAATATGTGCCATTAATATATACCAAAGAATAAATTTTCTTTCTTGAAAAAAGCATCCATTAAGCCTATTTTTATGGAAGATTCCTCACCTCCGTGATATTCCTTGTCAACTTGATTTTCACGGAGGTGAGAATAAATAATTGAGATGAGATAAATTAATTTTAGACATTCTACCAAAGATATAATTACCAATTTCACAATATACTGATATTATACATGCATTAAACACAAATTTTAAACCTTTAAAGTGGATGACTAAATTTTAAACTATAATTTGATCCAATGAGCTTGATTTTATTACTTATACATGCATTAAACAATAATTTTAGACACTGAAAGAATTTTTTATATTTCAGAATGGAAAATCAAAAAATGAGTAGACAAAGCATTAAAAACAAAAAAAAGAGGAAACTAATTAGTAACTGTCAAATGAAGAAAAAAAAATGAAAAGAAAAAGGAATGCATGAGAAAATTGCGTGAATCAATTAGGAATGATCCAGAAAAGTATGAGGAACAGAAACGCAAGGAGAGAGAAAGATATTATGCCAGGAAAGAGGCTGGTAAAATTAAAGGAATGCATGAAATAAGTAGCAGGGACCAGAGAAATATTAGAAGAGAAATAGAGAAAGAAGCAAAAAATATCTTAAAAAGAAAAGTAATGAAAAACTTGCACTGGTATTGGAAGGTAATACTCCCCCCCCCTTCACCTGTTCCTGGTCCCAGTGGAGACAGTACAATACATAGGTCACGACTGGAGGAAGGTAAAAAGAAAAGGAGAAAAAACTTCCAATGCTTAAAAAATAAAATAAAAGAATTGGAAAAGAAATTGAAGAATGCAAAGGCATGCACAGCTAAATACAGGCAAAAATTCTATAGAAAAAATGAAAAATACATAGATACACCACAAAAAAAGTGAAGAAACTATTAACTGGTCACACAGTTTCACCAGTAGTTAGAAAGAAATTACTATTCAGTGAAGTTATAGCTTCTCAAATTAAAGAGAATTTCAATAAAGATAAATGTTATCGAAATAAGCATAATGTTGCAGTTAGTGTTAGTGGAAAAATAGTTAAAAATACAGATGCCTTCATTATATGAAAAAAATACTTTCAGTCAGAACACTCAGACATATCAGGGATACAAAAGAAAAAAGTAAAACTAAAAAACACATTGAAGCGATAAAGGTTACTGTGAGTAATTTTTTGCAAGATGAATCAAGTCGTTTGTGTCCCGGTAAGAAAGATACGATAACACTGAAGAAATCCAAACAACAAAAAAGACTTCTCACTGATTCCTTGGAAAACCTTCACCAAAAATTTTTGCATCAATATCCACAATTCAAAATTAGTTATTCTTTGTTTTGTAAGCTTCGTCCTTTTTGGGTACTTACGCCTAAAGCCAAAGACACTTGTGCATGTATAACTCATGAGAACATGGCATTTATTATAGCTGCTTTAAAACAAAAAGGAACAATAAAAGAAAACTCACCAATTGAAGTGTGTAAAGCACTGTGTTGTGAAAGAGAATATTTGAAGGAATATTGTCTAATAAGGAGTTGCAACAGTTGCCAATCAAACAAAATTCAATTTCAAGACTTTGAAAGAGAACGTGCTATAGCTTACCAGAGGTGGATAACAAAGAAAATTAAAATTATTGTTAAAGGAGAAGAAAAAATGTGCCAGAAAACTGTGAAAGAAGAAGTAATATGTTCACAAGAGCAGCTAGTATCCATTTTAGAAGGTAGCGTGATAAATTTTCTTATGCATGTGCGTAACATGACCCACTAACAATCTACCATGAATAGTATTAAAAAGCAGCTGACCTTAAATGATGTATTAATTCATGCAGACTTCTCAGAAAACTACTTATGCAAATATGGCAGAGAAGTACAATCTGCACATTTTGGTGGGTCTAAACAACAGATATCACTGCACACTGTAGTGGTTTATAATTTGTGCCCTGATACATTAGAGTTAAAGACTACATCCTATTGCAGTTTGTCTGATAGTCTTAGGCATGATCCCTCAGCGATATGTGCGCATCTGAAACCGATAATAATGGAAATAAAACATTCACATCTAAATTTAAAAAGTGCACATATATTTACAGATTACTACTCAATATCGAAATAGGAAAATGTTTTATTTGATGGCAATGTACCTTGCTCCTGAACTGGGTGTAGATGTTTTGAATTGGCATTATACAGAAAGTGGTCATGGCAAAGGTGCACCAGATGGGGTAGGAGGCTGCCTAAAGAGAATTGCCGATTCACTAGTGGGTAGAGGTAAAGATTTGCATAACTTTAATACATTCGCTGATGAACTTACTGTTAATTCCAAAAAAATAAATGTGATTAAAATTGCTTCAAAATGTATTGAAAATATCGATAAGCTATTGCCTAGAAATATAGCAACTTTTAAAGGTACCATGCGCATACACCAAATAACTTGGACCAAAGAAGATCCATTTATTCTGCAAGCTAGGCATCTAAGCTGTTTATTGTGCAGTCCTGGAGAATGGTGTACACATTATGGCATCGGAGTAATAAATTTGCCCGTTAATTACAGCAAAAACATCGAACGCCACATAAAAATCAAACAAGTGTACTCTGACTGTGATTCTTTTAGTGATGCTAGTGATGAGAACTTTTTTGGCTCTGTTGCAGAAATTTCAATTAGTAAAATAACAACACAAATAAGTCCAAATAGCTACATTGTTGTAAAGTTTGCCATAAAAAAGTCATTTAAATATTTTATTGCACTGGTTCTGTCCTGTGACAGTACAGATGAGTACACTGTAAAATTTATGAAGAAGTGTACAGCTAATAAGTTTGTATTTCCTGCAGCAGATGACATTGCTGAAGTAAATGCAGATGATATTGTAGATGTGTTGAGTCAGCCGATAATGAATAAGCGTGAACAATACATTTTCAAAGATAATTTAGATACATTTGTCAATTTGTGTTAAATTGTTATAATTTGGTCTTATTTTATTTCTCTTCGTATATGCACTAATTAAATATTTGCAATTTTTTATATGTAGTAATTATTGTTTGTGTATTATATCACCTCTGTGGTTTAAATCTCACCTCCGTGAAAAAGGTTATATATATTTCTCTATTTATAGGTAAAATAATTAAAATTTAGCTGGGCCATTTGTTGTGGTTACTTCTAGTAAATAATAGAATATAAAAATGTAAAAAAAAGGAAACCTGAAGTTTTGAAATTATAAAATTTCTTACTTCAAAAGTTACACTTTATGGAGAATGACCCATGTATAAAACAGAAACTCATAATATATACAGGTATAATACAATATTAAAGAATATGAAATATATAAAAGGCTACGATCAGTTAAATCTTAAATTAAGTTAAATCATCATGAAAAATTTATTATTTAAAATATTCATCATTAAAAGATTTTTAGAACGAAGAAGGAATATTTTTATTTTTTGGCATAAGGTTTTTGAGTAAAAGAAATAAGAATGATTAATATTTAATGATATGCTTGATATATAATTATGTTAATTTTGAAAAATTAAGAACTTATATTCCAGCTTGAAAAAAATTATACAAAGATTTTTCCAAGCTAAAATATAGACTCTTTTATAGTTAATAAAGGCAAATAAAACTTAAAATAAAAATCTTTTAACTTTAAAAACATTCCTTCCCACATGGATTTGTTGAAAATTATTCTTTCAACAAACACAGGCTCATTCTCTTTAAAATATAAAACAAAATAACATTCACTGATATTTGCCAATGCCATTTGTCCTTGAATCTGATACATGTAGGCATGATTATCACGGAGTTTAAAGCCTTTATTTTCATCAACTTCAAGACAAAAAATTCTTCCTTAACATCTCTAAAGAATTCAAACTAAACTCAGTTTAGTGGGATTATAAATACATTTAATTTCCACTAGAATGGGGTCTCCAGGAGCTCCGAAAAGCACCCAAAAGGGGAAAAAATGGATTCACAATAAGTCCCGTGTTTCTGAAAATATAATCAGAAAACTTGTGAGCAATAATGGTTTTCACACCATTTTCACAGTCACGTCCATGAGCCACAGCAGGTATATGGGATAAATCCTTCGAACTACCTTCATATAACTGCAGAGCCAAAACATCATGAGCTGAAACACGGGTGCAAATCCTGTGGAAGTTCGAGGCAGTTAAACGAAAGTAGTTACTTTTTGCCGTTTCTGCGCCGACGGTGCCGAAGGTGCCGTCGAGTTGAGTTGAGTTGTTTCCCTCCTGCTGCTGAGTTGAGTTGAGTTGTTTCCCTCCTGATTTAGTTTTGGTTTCTGTTTCCAAAGTTTCTTACTTCCGGTGGCAACACTTAATTTAGTTTCGGTTTCTAAAGTTTCTTACTTCCGGTGGCAACACTTAATTTAGTTTCGGTTTCTAAAGTTTCTAAATTCCGGTGGCAACACATAATTAAGCATAGGTTTCGATTTTCTTTTTCAGTTTCGATTTTTAAAAAACAGTCCATTTTAACCTATTTCTGTCATCTTGCTTATTTCTGCCCGCTTATAAAATAAGTTTCGGTTTTCCTTTTTTTTATTATTATTTTTTAGCGGTGGCAACATTCATTTATATAAAATTACTATTAAGGATGGCAACACTTAATTAAGTTTTGGTTTTAAAAAAAATAGGAAGACGGTTTTCTTTGACACCTCATGATTTTCGAGTGGTACCAGCTAGTGGTGCCATCTACTGGCACCGCCTAATTTTCGGTGGTGCCATCTACTGGCACTGCCTAATTTTCGGTGGTATCATTTAGTGGCGCCATCTAGTGATTAAAATAGCAACTAATTTCTAGATATAAATGTTTGTATTGATGGTGCCATCTAGTGTCAAAAATATTTACTAATTTCGTTCATTTAAATTGGAAAAATTTAATTATTAAAAATAAATAATATAAATGCTCATATTTAATTGAGGATTCGAACTCACCATCTCCAGGGCAAAATGCTTCCATGAGATACTGGTTTTTCAGGCACGCTAACCAGTATCCCAAAGACGCATACAGATACAAGGAACACTTATAGTTTTAAGGAAATAAGTTTAAACTCGCACGCGGTTACGGATAAAATTTCAGTTTAATCTTTTTTGTTGATTTTATTATGACACGGCAGCACTGACTATTTCTGCCCGCCTTACGAACTAGCTACTTTGATTTTTAATTACAGTTTCTATTTTAATATTACTTTAGAGTTGTGGCAACACTTTATTTATATTAATAAAAATGGCAACGGCTCCACAATGACGCTTCTAAATTGATGATGTAATATCATTTTCACTTTTACACGCTACGAATCGTGAGATATCCAGTTCAAACAAGATTCAACAGGGTTGGTCTTGGTCCATGACGTATGAGTATTGAATTCAGTTCTTTTTACTGACATGTTAGTCACGTGACTGTTTCAAATTTTATCATTGGATATTACTTATTTTACTTTGTTAGAATGGCAACAGCATTCTCTGCAATTATAGTATTATCATTTTGGAGTTCTTAGTTTACAAGCACACAACTCTCGTTTCTCGGTAGCGACGCACATTTAACATTGATAATGGTTAATATAAGCAGTGAGAAGAGAAAGATTGGAGATGTAAATGAATCATCTACAACTGAGTTCAACAAGAAGTTAAGAACGAAAGTTTCAAATGTAAGTAATAAAAGTAAAATTTAATATTTTTTTTTTTCACTGTTGAAAGTATTATAATCTTTATTATGTAATTAAAAGCATTTTTCTTTTTTTTTTCTACTTTAGAGTAATGGAAAGTTTGCAGAAGATTGTATTCCAGAAGGAGGTCCATGTCTTATCCTGTTGAATCTTGATTCTGCGAGAAGGATGGTCGATAAGTATTACAATAGAAAAGGTATTTCTTCACTCTCAAAAAACACAATGAATATACACGGTTCAACACGTTATTTCTACCCACCACGTAGTAAAAATTCAAACAGGACGTACAGATATGTTTAAAAATATAGAATAAATGTTACTGTCATACATCATGAATAGTACTAACAATAGTAAGTGGACCACCTAAGAAGCACTTTACCAATACCTATCGTTCTCGCTTTTTGATAGCGCTGACAATGCGATTCGCAAGTTTTTGCTCCACCTACTCAAAACGTGTTTTAACCAGTGAAGATTCAGTATAAGCTCTCTAGTAAAACTAGAACGATTCAATAATACGATTTATTCGCACGTGATTTTTTAATTTAAAGATTATGAAACAGAATATATATATCTGTATCTGATTTTACGAAATTAAGATGGAGAACGATAAAATTGTTTGTGATCAATGTGGCACTACATTTACTGCCAGGAAAAGCCTATATCGTCATCAGCGATCTAAACATAATAAGGAAATTCATCAGTGTGATCACTGTGGTGGAAATTTTAGTCGTCGTGACGTACTTTTGAAGCATGTTAAATTACATTGTAAAAGGAAAGCATCTAATGCTGAAGCTTCAAATGCACCAGCACTTAAGAAAACTAAAATACCTTTTTCGGGAGTTGGAGAAGCAAGCACCAGCACAGCCCATAGACAGGAACTACGCAGGCCCAATGTAACAGCTTTAAACAATCGGGTGAAAACTTGGAACATTGAAAATTGGGACGGACTCAAAGACATTAGAGAATTTTTAAATTCTCTTCAAGAAGAAGTAATTGAGCTCATCATTCGCGAATTGTCTGAAAATGATTTAAAAGTTAATTGTCGATTGATGTGCATTTATGAAAACACAATGGGTCCTGTCCCGCTGACTGAAGAAAAGTGCTTCAAGACAAAAAACACGGTTGTGGTTCAATCGACAGATTTAAGGGAATTATATTCATGGACCATGGAAAAATTAATTCGAGAAAGCGAAGAATTTCTGCTGAAAGAGTTAGGATGGGTTTTAAAAGAGATACTCTCTTTGGAAGTGAGAGTCAACAAATATAATCCCCTAAGAGGTTCTACTTACATTGAACTCCCAGCCGTCATCAAAAGGAAACATGCCGTTTTGAATATTCAAAACAATGACAATCGCTGTTTTGAATGGGCAGTTCTTTCTGCACTACACCCTGTGACAGATCACCATAATCATCCTTATAGAACGATGCATTATGAACAATTTTTACACGAGTTAAAGTTTGATGGTTTAGAGTTCCCCGTAAAACTCATGGACATTAAGAAGTTCGAGAAAATGAACGATATATCTATCAATGTATACGGTTTAGACAAAAAAATGAAAGTGTTTCCATTGGTTATCACCAAGGAAGAACGAGAAAGGCATGTGGACTTGTTATACATAACTTCCGACTCCACTTCACATTACACTTGGATAAAAGATCTTTCTCGTCTGGTATCCACACAGATTTCCTTAAATTATCATAGGAAATTTATCTGTAAACTATGTCTACTGCATTTTGGTAGTTCAGAGCTACTTTTGAAACATCAGAAGGACTGTCAACAGCATGATGCCATTCGAGTGGAAATGCCCAAAGACAAAACTTTAACGTTTGAAAATGTTAGGCATACTTTCGAGGTGCCCTACGTGGCTTTTGCTGATTTTGAAAGTTTCACGAAACCAATCGACACTTGTGATCCCTCCAATGAACATTCATACATGTCTGCTTACCAAAAACATGAGCCATATAGTTTTTGCTATTATATCACCTATTGTGGAGGTCATTACAAAGATCCAGTTTTATACAGAGGGCCTGATGCAGCCAAAGTGTTCTTCAAAGCTATGCAAGAGGAAGCTCGAGAAATCCAAACAATCTACAAGAACACTATACCTATGCAATCTCTTTCTTTGTTAGAAATAGAGGAGTATGAGACCGCTGCGTGCTGCTATATGTGCCAGAAAAAGTTCTCGCCGGAAAATATTAAAGTAAGTAACATTCTTAATATAATTTTTTCTTTTATTACTTAAATTATAAGAACAAAATTTATCTCGTTGGTATTCTAACTAAAAATATATGTAGTAATATATATTAGCCTAATGTAAACAAAAAAAAAAAAAAAGAACTTATTATAGTCTATTGTGTTAGATTAGAATTTATGATTATACGTATATTTTAACAGATATGCTGGGAAATTTTTCTTCTTCTTTTTTAGGTTAACTAAAATACAATTTTTTTTAAAGGAAAACAAAAAAAAAAGATAAAATAAATAAATAAATAAATAAAAAGAGTAAAAACAAATATTTCTTATGTCTTTCAAATATTTCTTGATATAAATAAACTAAACATTAGTTAAAAAATAGTAAAAAAATATTACATAAAATAATCGCATGAATCAAGCAAAAATATAGTTTTTAAATTTTAAAAAAAAAAAAAAAAACATATTCTTTATTTATATATATTCAGATGATTAAAAATTTTTTAGGTTCATGATCATTGTCATGTTACTGGTCGTTATAGAGGAGCAAGCTGTGCTCGTTGTAATTTGAAGGCAAAGATCCCGGATTTCCTGCCAGTTTTCTTTCATAACTTAAGCGGTTATGATAGTCATCTTTTTGTAAGAGAACTAGGAGAAGATGAGGAAGATATTGATGTCATTCCTCAAAATACCGAGAAATATATATCTTTCTCAAAAAAGATTAAAGGTGGCTTCAAAATTCGCTTCCTAGATTCGTTTCGCTTCATGCCAAGCGGTTTGGATGAATTATCCAAAAATCTCAATTCAAATGACTTCCATTCAGTTCGGCAATTTTTTCCCGTAGACAAAGTCTCACTAATCCTCAGAAAAGGTGTTTTCCCTTATGATTATATAGTTGATCATAGCAAATTTAGCGAGAGATCTCTACCCCCTAAAGAATGTTTTTTTAACAAATTAAATGAAGAGCCCATCACAGACGATGAGTACGCTTATGCATGTGAAATTTGGAATACTTTTAATTTTACAACACTCGGCGACTATTCTGATCATTATTTAAAAACTGATGTTCTACTTCTAGTGGACATTTTTCAAAATTTCCGTAAAGTTTGTATGGGTACTTACTCATTAGATCCCGCGTGGTACTATACGTCCCCGGGTTTATCTTGGGATGCCATGCTTAAAATAACAAAAATAGAAATAGAGATATTTCAAGATTACGACATGCTACTTTTTGTAGAAAAGGGAACGAGGGGAGGAATTTCGCAATGTTCGAAGCGTTATGCAAGAGCAAATAACAAATTTATGATCGATTATGATAGTTCAAAGCCCGATAATTATATCATGTACCTAGATGCCAATAATCTTTATGGTTGGGCTATGTCCCAACCCCTACCCCTTAAAAATTTTAAATGGGTTGACCCGCAAACGGTCGACATCACCCAAATTTCTGATGATAATAGCCAGGGATACATTTTAGAAGTTGATCTTCTATATCCTGACACACTTCATGATGCCCACTCTGATTTGCCTTTTGCCCCTGAAACTGCATTACCTCCCGATTGCACAGAAAAAAGATTGATGACTACTTTTTGGGAAAAAAAAGGTTATGTCATACACTATAGAAATTTAAAGCAATGCTTGAAATTTGGGTTGGAAGTAAAAAAAGTTCACCGGGTGTTACAATTTGATCAAGCCCCGTTCTTAAAACCATATATAGATTTGAATACACAGAAGCGATCTCTATCCAAAAATGATTTCGAAAAGAGCTTTTATAAGCTCATGAACAACTCCATATTCGGCAAGACTATGGAAAACATCCGGAAGAGGGTAGATGTGAGGCTCTGTTCTAATGGAAAAAAGGCTGAAAAATTGATAGCAAAACCTAATTTTCACGATAGAACCATTTTCAGTGAAAATTTGGTTGCTTTCCACATGCAAAAAACACATCTCGTTTTTAACAAGCCTATTGCTATTGGAATGAGTATTTTAGACATCTCGAAAATATTAATGTACTCATTCCACTATGAAAACATGAAGCCAAAGTATGGGGAGAACTTACATCTTTTATACATGGATACGGACAGTTTCGTATACAGCATTGAAACATCTAACATCTATGAGGATATCAAAAATGATATATCGCATTACGATACCTCCGACTATCCAGCTAATAATCCTTATCAAATGCCCCGAATAAATAAAAAAGTGCTTGGTAAGATGAAAGATGAATGCCAGGGAAAAATAATGACCGAGTTTATCGGTTTAAGATCGAAATCATATGCCTATAAAATTGAAGGCGAAGTTACGAAGAAATTAAAAGGCATCAAAAAATCAGTCATTAGGAATAAGATTTCCTTCGAAGATTATCAGAACTGTCTGTTTCTTAACAAGAATAAGATGACCACCATGAATCTAATTCGTTCAACCAAACATCAGGTTTTTTCAATTAAAGCTAATAAATTAGCTCTTTCGCCTAAAGATCAAAAAAGACATGTGCTCCCCGATGGTATAAATACTTTACCGTTTGGACATTACTCATTGTGAATCAATGATTGAAAAAAATTACTTGTATTTATATGCTTCTAAATATGATTCATTGATGTTTGAATAAAAACTTTATTATTATTCTATCATAATAGTTTCATGTTTTTTTTTCTTTTTATATCAATTACTTTTATTTTTAATACCACTTTTATTTTATTTTTAAATTGCATGTATTTAATGACATCAATATTTTTTTATCTTTAAATTTATTCTCTGACAGCTGCTACAGAAAAAGTTCATCGCACATAATTCTTAAAAGGAAACAGAAAAAAAAAAATGGATATTTTACGTATGAAGGGGCCATTTTCAATGATCGTTGGGGGTCCATCCGGGTGTGGAAAAACAGAATTCGTTAAGAAACTTATTAATTTTAAAATGATTAATCCTTTTCCTAAAAATATAATTTGGTGTTATGGTGTTTATCAGAAATCATACTCTGAAATGAAAAACATAACTTTTTATGAAGGGATTCCATCCAATTTACGCCAACTGCATGACACTCTAATTATACTGGATGATTTAATGAGTGAATTAGGAAATAATTCCAAATTAACTAAAATTTTCACAAAATATTCTCACCACCAAAACATTTCAGTTATATTCATTGTTCAAAACATTTTTCATAAAGGGAAGGAAATTCGGGAAATATCCCTAAACGCACATTATCTCGTATTATTTAAGAATCGGAGAGATCAATCTCAAATAACACATCTAGGTCGTCAATTATATCCTAGCAACTTAAAGTTCTTTCAAGAAAGCTTTGAAGACGCAACATTTAAACCATATTCTTATTTATTATTAGATTTAAAAAGTGATACGGATGAAACTTTACGCATGCGTACAGGTTTGTTTCCTGGAGATACTTATTATGTTTACCAACCACGATAATATTATTAAAGCAAACGAATTTGTGGAAGTAACATGTCTGCTGTCATTATAGATTTCGAGGGGTTTCAATTACCTTCAGGGGGCTATATCGTGAAGGAACTTGCTTTTCAGGCCGTAAATAGTAATTCCTTCGTCGGTAATTTTCATTTTCTTCCCCCCTGTTCTTTCGAAGAACTTACTCATCATCAAAAATTTCAATATAAATGGGTAACAAAACATATGCATTTAATAGAATGGGATGAAGGAGAACTACCATATCACCAACTGCACACCGTGGTGAATTTTTTGTCTAATATATTCACTCAGATTTATGTTAAAGGATTAGAGAAAAAGAGATTTATAGAATTTTTGATTGGAAGATTTTGTAAAAATTTAGAAGATGTAGGATGTCCAAAAATTGATCAATTAGGTAGAAATTTAAACTCTTGTTCCATTCACACTTCTAATTTTAATAGGTGCGCACTCAATAAGGTGAAAGCTTTTGCTAGATTTTTAGAGAATGATAAATAGACTCGAATAATAATTACATCAATCATTTGATTACAAGATGTCAGTGTGTACTGAACAAACTTTACAGCTCTTAAAATTAATTTCTAAAACTAAAAACTCAAAGTCTCTTTTGAAAAAGTGTTCAAAAACTGAGATAAAAACTTTGTGTGAGTGTGTGTTAAACGTGCTGCGTGGAAACATTACCCTGACAAAAACTCAAAAAAGTCGATTATACCCTTTTAAAGAAAGCTTGCGAAAACTTTCAAACAAAAAGATACCCCTATATAAGAAAAAGAAAATTATTATTCAAAAAGGGGAAGGATTTTTGTCTATTTTATTACCAGCTGCTATATCAATTATTAGTTCTTTAATTCATGGAGCACAGTAAGAAATTTGTATTAGTTCCAGAAGACAGGGTTCAAGTTCAAGAACACTTATCTGAATTAGATCAACAAATGAAAAATATATTACAGAATAAGGATTTAGCAGATCACGAGAAAGCAGCTCTGTATTTACAAATATTACAGAAGTATACACATTTTTCAATTTTGAAACCGAATAAATCAGAACCTCAAACGAATGAGCAGGAAATTCCGAATAAAGAAAATCCTATAGTTGCGTCTGCAGAAGAGGATTCTTCAAATATTAAAAAGGAAACAGAGGACTTGGAGGAAAAAATTCTAACTGTAGTTCCACCTCGATTTCAAGAAAAAGCTAAAGATTTATACGAATTTTTAAAGAGCAATGAATCTCTCCTTTGGAATACTAAAGGTGAAATTATTCACGAAGACAAGGCTGTTCCTGGAAGCAACATAGTAAATCTTATAAATGACTTTTTGCGAAATCGAAAATCAGCTCCAGTGGGGAGAAATGTATTTTTAAAAACATTAAATGATGTTCAATTACCGACACATTTAGACGTAAATAAAAAATTGTATAGTAAAAACAAAATTGTTAAGAAACCTGTTATGTATGCTCGCAGAAATGCTTGGTTGAAACTTTAAAAAAATAAATATTTATTAATGCAAACTTTTTGTCTTTGTCATTATCTTCAAAGTTTCCTTTTTCAGATAAAAATTTTATATTTAGAAAAGAAATTAAACAATATTTATAGATTTCGGTTAAATCGAAATTTTTTTTTTTAAGAAACTTTTTCTTAGGTATAATTTCTTTTCGAAATTATTATTTTTTTTTTAAATATTACTTTTCGAAATTAGCTTTTTTTTATTTATTTATTTATTTTTTTTTTTAAAAAATATGATTTGAAAATAATAATTTTAATATAAATAAAAATGCTAGACTTTTTTTTTTTTTAAGTAAGGAAATAAAAAAATGAAACAATAGAAAAGCATACACAATTTTTAAATTTTCTAATTTATTTTTATTTTCTAAACACAAATCTTACACCATATCTTTTTTTTACAAATTGATACACTCGAAAATCATTTATATACAACTGATTTAAAATATGAAACATAGAATACCCTTGACAGCGTTTAAGTAGAAAATAAATACAATATTGACCGCACACATTTGAAGTCAGTGATTGATATACTTTAGAATTCCATTGTACAGCTGAGTAAGGAGAAGTATTCATGCCGTAAAAGCTGGGTGGTCTGCCATAGGAGTCATACAATTCTAACTCGTTCTTCTCATTGATAAATATACCCAACCAGTGGGTTCCAGGTTGGGAGGATTCATCAGAGTTCATTATCACACACGAATTTTCTTGTAAAATCGGTGAGGTGTCTATAGAATACACCCCTCGAAAATAAGGGGATGTCATCTTTTCTTTAGATAAAATATGAAATAGCTGCAATCCATCCATTCTTTAGTTTCCGAAATCATACAAAATATTTCTAGACTTGTTTATTTCAATTAAGTTTTCAAACTCAGCAAAAATGATAACACATACTGTGTGTTCTAATGATTGACTGAATTTTAGTTCTAATCGCAAATTACTGTGCTTTATTAAATTTAAATGTTCTCCTGAACATAAATCCGGTGAAAGATTAAATCCGAATAATGTATTAGAGTTCTTATATTCTTCTCTGGAAATAAATATTCCTCTGTCTTGACCCATTCGATCTGTTCCAACAAAAAGAGTTTGATAGGCACGTATATATTGATTTTGAGAAAAATCAAGTTCCAAAGGATTGTGTGGTACGGGTTGTCCGTCTACATACACTCCGATAAAATTTAAATTAAAATGTTTAAATTCGTAGGGTGATTTCGCAAATGTTCCATGAAAAGCGTCATTTTCTACACATCCTACAATAATTTTTTTTGGCATTTGTCCTGAAAATATGTTATCTTGAATGAAAGACATGCTTCCTTTAGGAATCGAATACACTTTGTAAAGAACTCTATTAATAGGATATTTTGCACTTGTTTTCTCCAGTGCCTTAGCATGACCAAGAATAACTCCGGGGTTAACACGTACTTTTCGAATGAATAAGGAAACATGATCTAATACAACTTTAAAACCTTCAGATCCCTGTAAACAAAATTCAGGCTTGCTTCGCATTAATTTTATTTTCAAATCCACTAAATTAAGTAAGAGACGATCTTGATAAAATAAATCTGAATGAATACAGCCAATCATTTCTACTGTAGCACTTTCTTTAAAAAATTCAGTTCTTTTCTTGAGTCCATCTTCATTATCTTTGTAAAATAATTCAGCTGTTAATTGAGAAGTTTTGCTATCATATCCATGGTTTAAGAGCGTCTCAATATACGCTCGATAAGGGTAGGTATTATTCGAATTAGAAACCACGCGATCATTTAGGGATACATCTACTTGAGAAAATAAAGAATGAAGAAATAAATTCACAGGTCCTATAGTATCATCTTTAGTGATAGCTGAATTGTTAGCTTTCACTATTTTCGCTTTCACATATAGTTGCGTTTGACTGAGATCTATATAGTCTTCTCCACTTCCAGAAATGTGAAACTCCACAGGTGCGTTACCGAAAACATTAGAAAGTGGATGAAATTGTATCCACTGCCCATCTTGAATAACTGTTTGAGTTCCGGGTAAATTAAAAAGTTCCAATTCCGACTTCACGCATTCGGGGGAATCTTTCAATAGAAATGTCATTATTACGGGTCGAACATATCGCGTCCACTCACTTTACGTGCTTTGGAGGAAATGATTGTTTTCTTTTTCTTACGCTTTCTTTTATATCCTCCTTTCCCTACCATTGACTGTACTTTATCGAGGGCTTTTTGAGTTAAATTCTTTCCGCTTTCTTTACTTCTTGTTTTTAGTGCTTCTTTAAAATTTTCTCCTGACAATACATCCGACGCGACACGACTGCCCGTTATTAATGCTTCTTTTGCAACAGTTTTACCTCCTTTTACTAAAAAAGGTAATGCCGCTCTAAATAATCGACGAAATATCCCTCCGATTCCATAACCTTTTTGGAAATTAGCACCTTTATAATAGGCTAATCCCGAGCCAATTTGACTCGCATAATGGTCTTCAAACTTTTTAGTGCAGCAAACATATGGTGCATTCATCTTGATGGCTATATCATTAAATGAGGATACACTAATTGTTGTATACTATTTATAGTATTTGCCTCAGACGAAAATGTAGTACTATAATCACTTTACCTCTTTCAAAGGGAACAAAATCACCTGAATTGAGTCTCAGCTCAACTTGAATAGTTTGGAATGAATGCCTCATTAACGGTAAGTATTGTGGTCTATCGTAATACTGACTAATCGTTTCCCCATCTTCTCCTTTGATTCGAACGATTCGTAATAAAGGGGCTTGTATATCGCCTACAATTTGTGGTGAAATTAAATCTGAGTAAACGTAAAAAACGGAAAAGTTAGACAATGCATCTGCAGCAAATTCACTTTTCATGCTACCCGTTATGATTGTATCACGTTGAAATCCTAGCAATTCACCTAACTTCTCTAAATGAAGACTGCTACCCTCCACTGCATTAATTTTTACTCGCTTCGTAGCTTTATTATAATGTAATGTAAACCGACTAGGATTTTTTGGTAAAGTGAGTTGTATAGCTGATACAATATCGAACATTGATTCATAACAACCCACGTCAATTGTTTTCTTAACAGTCGATGTGATATTGCCATTACTAATTTTATATAGAAAATAATTATTAGTTTCATTAACGTTATACCATGAATGAGGATAGATTATTTCAGACAGTCCTACTTCCCATTGTCCATTTAAATCAACTGGAACAGGTAATTGAGCCTTAAAATGAGATAATTTGTTTTCAGGAAAGAATTGCATGGAACTATCAGAAGGCAATGTTACGTAGAAAGACATTTTTGAAAATGAATCTGTAATAAACAAGTTCTACTATTTATACTTTTTGAATATCAGTTACCCAAGCATTAAATTTTTCAGGATAACCCATAAATTTGACAAAATATTCAGTTACTCCTCGTCTTTTTCTTTCTTTAAGCACTTTTTCGACTGGATAGAAGCCTGAATCTTTTACTTTTTGCAGTTCTGCTTCGTAGAAAGTACCTTTTATCTCTTCACCCCCCAAATCTTTCAATTTATAAACAACTGGAATTCTTTGCATGATTTCATAAATTTTAAAAAGTTCTACACTCCAATTTTGTTCATATCCCTTTTCAAAGTGAAGTTTTTTCTTACTTATGCGTACAAGATCACCAATTTTAAGTTTGGGTATTTTAGATTCCTCGTTTGTTGGAGTACCATACAAATTATGTAATACCTGTTTCATATTTTGTTTATTTACGGAAGCAGGTTCCATTTTAATCGATCGATGATATGAATGATTATAGCTATATATTAGTTTATCTATAACATCAATGTAATTCTTAGTATTAAATTCTGTGAAGTATTTCCACATTTTTGTTTTTATTGTACGGTTAAACCTTTCAACTATACTGGCTTTAGTTTCATTATTGGTCGAAAAATATTTGACATTCATATTTTTTAAATAGTTCTGAACTATTTTATTTGTAAATTCTGTGCCAGCATCTGTTTGTAAAACTTTAGGCTTTCTTTTTTTAAAAATAGATTCTAGTGCAGACTTAACATTTTTTCCAGACTTATCTTTTAAGGGTATTGCCCACGCAAATTTTGAGAATATGTCAATACAGGTTAATAAGTACTTGTAGCCTTTATTAAACCCTGATAAGGATTGCATATCAGCCAGATCTGCCTGAAATTGTTTATCAATATCGTTTACAAACACACGATTCTTTTTGAATTTATGCTTAACCGGTTTATGAAGTGTATAAGAATCTTTTTGAGTTAACCATTTTTTTATATCTTTTCTACTATATTTTCCTTTTAAAGCACGGTGTAAAGCTTCCGGGCCACCGAAGCTACTTGGAACCTCGGGATTTCGGTAGAACTTAGCTAAATTTTGATTCATCTTTACTATAGAACAGAACTTATCTGAATGACTGTCTAATTTCAATCCCCTGCTATTTATGTTTAATTTTTAAATTTTATTTCTTACCTACACACCATAGGACTACTTTTTTTTGCTTAATTAGGCAGAAAATTTTACATATTAATGTAATTAAATTACACAAACATAAACTCATGCAAACTTACCAATCTATATAACACTATTATTTTTAAAAGTAAATTAAATACACACATATATACGCAAATAACAATTTAATTAAATTCTTAAATACTTATAATACAAAATTGTTTTTAACACTCATCCTCATAAAATTCAAAAGTATTTTCTGGACACATGAAATTTCTCACTTCTCTTGCAACTAAGTCCAAACGTAGATTTTTAAAAAAATTAGTTGATACATAATATATAGGCTTTAATAACAAACCTTTTTTATCTTCCCATAAATCGGAATAGAAACGTTCAGCAATTTCCATTTCCTCGAGGGAAAAGGCATAAGAATCAAATGTTTCTTCACAATGTGCCCACAGCTCTTCGGCGAGAGATTGTGGCTCTTTTAAACCCTTCTCCACGAGAAGGCCACGAATCGATTTTTTTAGCACTTCTGTTAAATATGTTTCACCGAGGCTATAGTCTAAGGATGAAGGTAATTTTTCTTCAATTGGACCCTCATAGTAGTTCTTAAATGCAGTTAAGAGATTCATGCATCGGAACACTTGGTCTAGTACACTGGCTGCAATATCCTTGTAGCGTTTAATCATTTCATTCCACTGGGCACGTGAAATTGAAATTTCTTTACAAGTCACTTTATTATCGAGTCCATATTCAAATCGCTTAAAGCGAAAATCTTTAAAGTTCTCACTAGTTATTTGAATTTGATTTTCTGGAGGCAATAATCCACGAGGTATCTCCTGCTTTGTATCTGGAACTTTCTTAACACCCATTATATGTTCAGTCCACCAGGGTCTCAAAGTGATTCCATTTCTTGTGGGGTAGTAATGTTTTTCATACTTCTTGTATTGTCGAATGTGAACCGTAGCATTACCATGAAAAGCACTAGCAACAACGAAAACATCATCCCCTATTGGAAATACTCCTTCTGGAATACAATCTTCTGCAAACTTTCCATTACTCTAAAGTAGAAGAAAAAAAAAGGAAATGCTTTTAATTACATAATAAAGATTATAATACTTTCAACAGTAAAAAAAGAAATATTAAAATTATAAGCATATTTAGAAATATTAATTATTATAAGCGTCATTACTTACATTTGAAATTTTCGTTCTTAACTTCTTGTTGAACTCAGTTGTAGATGATTCACTTATATCTCCAATCTTTCTCTTCTCGCTGCTTATATTAACCATTATCAATGATAAATGTGCGTCGCTACCGAGAAACGAGAGTTGTGTGCTTGTAAACTAAGAACTCCAAAATGATAATACTATAATTGCAGAGAATGCTGTTGCCATTCTAACAAAGTAAAATAAGTAATATCCAATGATAAAATTTGAAACAGTCACGTGACTAACATGTCAGTAAAAAGAACTGAATTCAATACTCATACGTCATGGACCAAGACCAACCCTGTTGAATCTTGTTTGAACTGGATATCTCACGATTCGTAGCGTGTAAAAGTGAAAATGATATTACATCATCAATTTAGAAGCGTCATTGTGGAGCCGTTGCCATTTTTATTAATATAAATAAAGTGTTGCCACAACTCTAAAGTAATATTAAAATAGAAACTGTAAGTAAAAATCAAAGTAGCTAGTTCGTAAGGCGGGCAGAAATAGTCAGTGCTGCCGTGTCATAATAAAATCAACAAAAAAGATTAAACTGAAATTTTATCCGTAACCGCGTGCGAGTTTAAACTTATTTCCTTAAAACTATAAGTGTTCCTTGTATCTGTATGCGTCTTTGGGATACTGGTTAGCGTGCCTGAAAAACCAGTATCTCATGGAAGCATTTTGCCCTGGAGATGGTGAGTTCGAATCCTCAATTAAATATGAGCATTTATATTATTTATTTTTAATAATTAAATTTTTCCAATTTAAATGAACGAAATTAGTAAATATTTTTGACACTAGATGGCACCATCAATACAAACATTTATATCTAGAAATTAGTTGCTATTTTAATCACTAGATGGCGCCACTAAATGATACCACCGAAAATTAGGCAGTGCCAGTAGATGGCACCACCGAAAATTAGGCGGTGCCAGTAGATGGCACCACTAGCTGGTACCACTCGAAAATCATGAGGTGTCAAAGAAAACCGTCTTCCTATTTTTTTTAAAACCAAAACTTAATTAAGTGTTGCCATCCTTAATAGTAATTTTATATAAATGAATGTTGCCACCGCTAAAAAATAGTAATAAAAAAAAGGAAAACCGAAACTTATTTTATAAGCGGGCAGAAATAAGCAAGATGACAGAAATAGGTTAAAATGGACTGTTTTTTAAAAATCGAAACTGAAAAAGAAAATCGAAACCTATGCTTAATTATGTGTTGCCACCGGAATTTAGAAACTTTAGAAACCGAAACTAAATTAAGTGTTGCCACCGGAAGTAAGAAACTTTAGAAACCGAAACTAAATTAAGTGTTGCCACCGGAAGTAAGAAACTTTGGAAACCGAAACCAAAACTAAATCAGGAGGGAAACAACTCAACTCAGCAGCAGGAGGGAAACAACTCAACTCAACTCGACGGCACCTTCGGCGCAGAAACGGCAAAAAGTAACTACTAACGAATTAAACGCTCAAACTTCCATGTATCACTCTGACTTTGTTTTACTGTTGACTTTTCAACAGCAATTGCTTCATCCAATGTGACTATTACTTTATTGTGCAATGTCCATAAACAACTTCTGTACAGGTTCAGCACAATCAGGTATAATAGTGTGCATACCCCCAATGACCAATGCAGGAAGAGGTAATCTTTTACTGTATGCTAAATCATCTTTGTCACATTGTGAAGGATTCACAACGTCAAAGATGGGAGCATTTAAACACATAGCATTTAGGGCACTAAAATTTATATCGGTAGACACATTTGAAATGAGAAACTCATTGGCAACGAAAAAAGTTTTAGGTTCTCGCTTCACTGGCTTCTTCTGGTGCCATCTCTGTAAAACTTCAGTAGGGGCAGCATATAACTTTTCAGCACTGTAGCTTTGAATTGCATAGAGCAATGCAAGAGAGTGCTTGCAGACAGCTAGCTCTACTCCTCCAGCACAATCACACTTGGCGTTTATAACCTGAAAAAAATTAAAGAGTAATAAATTTCAATAAGTAAATACATTATCAAATATTCGCAAAGTTTTTTTTATTACACTACTTTGATACATTCTTTACCGTTAAAGACATAAAGTTTCACAATTTTTAACTCAAGCTTTATAAAATATAAATGCAACAGCCCCCCAGGGGCACACTCTTGTGTGACGGGCGTGGCGCACCCGGGGCCCCGAGCTGGACCTGAGCATTTTTCCATTTCTCTCTTGCGACGGTCCTGTTTTGAGTTCCCGACTTTTCATCAAATACTATATTGACCTAGTGAACGAATTTTATTTCATTCCATTCAAAAACACTGTATATTATTTACAGACTATAGATCTTCAGATTTCTGTATGTTTTCTACTGTTTTTGTCGGCTTTCCTGATTTATGATGTTTCACCTATTTATTTTAAGTAACCAATTTTCCCCTAAAGTAAACAGACTAACAACGTTAGCTTTTGCTGACCAGCACGTTTGCCGTGTGCTGCGTCTCGTAAGGTGGAAAGGGGGAGCCTGGAGCTACCTGTCTGCTCTCTCATACGAGTGTGGCGCCCAAGGGGGCATTTTCATCTCGGAGTTGGTCGACTGCGTACTCTTTGGCCCCTGCTTCACTGTAGACGAGTGGAAGGAGGTTAGGTCCCCCTCCCTTTCAATCGGCTGGTAGGGCATGCGTAGCACCCTGCTAGGGACTACGTGCTGCATCAGGAGAGTGCCCTTGAACTCTGATAGTTTTGGCGGATTCACGCTCCCCTGTTGTAGTGCTATACCTGGAGCTACCCTGAACAGAACACCGAGGCTGAGCTTTTCAGAGCCGGTGCTTCTTTTCCCCTTGTTGGGCTCGATGGTGGGCATGGGAGTATCCAGATGAACGTTTCTATGAACTATGGAGTCACCCAAAGATTCTGCACACAGTTTCGCAAATACATCTAAATTTGATCTATCCAAATGTCCCAACTACGACGCAGCAAAATCCAGATTTCTTGTTCTTAATTCTAAAGACAAAAAACTTAGTACTGTTTCACCATTTATTATTCAAAAATTCTTAGAATCCCAAATCGGAAACCCTAAAAATGTTCGTCAATTGCCGTCAGGTGATTTACTAGTTGAAACCAATTCTAATAAGCAAACCATGTCACTTCTACAATCACGTAAAATAGATAATATATCTATAACTGTTACTCCTCACAATACCCTCAACATATCAAAAGGTGTCATTACAGTTCAATCATTACAATATCTCCCAATCAGCGAGATTATTGAAGGTCTTTCTGATCAATCAGTTGTTGATGCACGCCATATAACCATTAAGAGAGGCAAAGATATAATTACTACTCAACATTTAATATTAACTTTCAATTCCGCCACTCTACCAACTGACATTAAAGTAGGCTATATGAATTGTAAAGTACGACCATATGTTCCTAACCCTCTTCGATGCTTTAAGTGTCAGAAGTTTGGCCATTCGACTAATCACTGCAGGGGTAAAGAAACTTGTTCTCGCTGCAGTGAATTTGGACATACATTTCAAACTTGCACCCGGCCTGAAAAATGTACCAACTGTTCAGAACCTCACTCCGCCAACTCCCGACTCTGTCAAAAATGGAAAACGGAAAAACAAATCATCAACATCAAAGTTAATCAAAATCTGACATACACTGAAGCTAAAGCTAAGTTCTTAAGTTCACAACCAAGACCTAATATTTCATATTCTGCAGCATTATCCAATAGTAAACCGAAGATATCCATAGGTATTCAGTATGACGCAGCTGATACCGAACCAAATAATACAAATTTCAAAAGACTATTGACTAAACCAACAGCAAGCTCAACTAATAAGGAGCAATCTCAATCAACCTCAAAAACACAAAACCCTGTAAAATCTGTTATCTCTCGTACAACCCCTTCACAAACCTCTACAGAAAAACAAAAATATCTGAAACTGACTCCACAATTGGTAAATGTCTTACAACAAAAACTTACCCAATCACCACTAGTGACTAAACACAAATATGTACCAAAGAGCAGACAAAATAAATTTAATAAGAATAGGCAAAAACAAACAAAAGAAAAAGAACAAGAATATTCACAATCTGATGCAATGAGCACAGACGAAAACACCGCCGATGAAATTTCAGATACACAAATGCAAACCGATAAAGGATTGGAAACACCGCCCAATCTCTGTCCAAAAAATACAAAATCCAAAAATCGGAAGCAATAAATGGCTAAATTAATATCTTGGAATTGTAGGAGCTACAACAATAATAAACCTGACATTATAGATATAATTAATAAGTTTTCTCCATGTTGCATTTGCTTACAGGAAACATCACTAAAACCCATTCATAAAACTAAAATTCATGGGTATCACGTCATCAGGAAGGATAATATAGACAATAGTAGAGCTTCAGGTGGAGTCATGATAATGACTTCCTGTATGTATCCCTCCAGTATGGTTTCACTAAATACTTCTTTGCAGGCAGTAGCTGTCCGCCTTAGTATCCAATTTTTATTGACTGTATGCTGCATATATCTTCCACCTCGAGATGATGTATCAGAAGCAGATCTTGACGAACTAATTGCACAACTCCCAGAACCTTTCATAATAATAGGGGATTTTAATGGCCATAATCCCATCTGGGGTAGTTTGGACATAAATAATAGAGGGAACTTAATTGAAAAACTTATCAATAATCATTTACTCAGTCTTCTCAATTCAGGTGAGAATACTTATTTTCATGCCCCTTCACAATCTTATCATGCCATAGATTTAGCAATCTGCAGCTCATCTCAGTATCCATATTGGTCTTTTTTGGTTCATGATAACATTTTCAATAGTGATCACTTCCCTTTAATACTAACTCATACAGGCAGCAGTAACTTTCAAAATTCCCGCACGCCACGACTTAAAATAGACACTATGAATTGGAACAAATTTAAATCGACTGTAAATATAACTGAAAACTTTATAAACCAAACCAATATAAATGATGCAGTGGAACATATCACATCGAATATACTTAAAGCAGCGAAACACTGCACAAAGATGACATCAACTAAACTGCCAAAACATCCGAAACCTTGGTGGAATCAAAACTGTTTTCAAGCACAGAAAGAACAAAAAAAGCAATGGCAAACCTTTCGTAGACACCCAACCACAGATAATCTGATTGCGTTTAAAAAAGCTCGGTCCATAGCCCGGAGAGTTCGAAGAAATGCTCAAAAAACCTCGTGGAAAAATTATGTCTCCTCAATAAACAGTAATACACCCTCAACTGAAATCTGGAACAAAATTAAAAGTATATCCGGTAAATATTGTGAACATAACATACCTATTCTCAAAGTTAATAACACACATATATCACACACTCCTGATATTGCAAATGCTCTTGCTGCTGCTTTCTCTGAAATCTCAAGTGCTTCAAATTACAAAGAACCTTTCGCCACATTTAAGAAAAATATCGAAAAAATTAAATTGAGGCCAAAAGACGACATAGATTGTAATTATAACCAGCCATTTACAATAAATGAACTCCAATATGTTCTAAAAAACACCCGTCCTTCAACACCTGGACCAGATGAAATTCATTATTCAATGTTACAAAACCTGCCGGATAGAGCTTTAGTGCTTCTACTTCAATTATATAATCGTATCTGGACAGAAAGAGTTTTTCCACAGACCTGGTCAACAGCATATGTTATCCCTATTTTAAAACCTGGTAAGAATTCCGAAGACACCACAAGCTACAGACCAATAGCCTTAACTAGCTGTCTTTGTAAACTTTTTGAAAAGATGGTAAATAAACGTTTAGTATTTTTACTTGAATCGCGAAATCAATTATCTCCTTGTCAAAGTGGTTTTCGCAAGGGCCGCAGTACCACTGATAATTTACTGAAACTTGAAACCGACATCCGTCACAGCTTTCTCAAAAATCAACACTTGGTTTCTATATTCTTTGATATGGAAAAAGCATATGACAGGACGTGGCGTTATGGAATCTTGCGAGATTTAATCAATTGTGACATTGGCGGTAATTTATTTTATTTTATCAAAAACTTTTTATCAAACAGGACATTTAGAGTTAAAATTATTTCAACTTTATCAGATGTTTTTTCCCAGGAGCAGGGTGTTCCTCAGGGAAGCGTTTTAAGTGTGACACTTTTCATTTTAAAAATAAACGAAATTTTAAATCAACTTCCCCCGACTGTCTATGGCGAGCTATTTGTCGACGATTTTAGAATTTCATGCCGATCTGTCAATATGTCTCTCATTGAACGACAACTACAAATAGCTGTGAATAAAATTTTAAAATGGGCAAATGAAAACGGTTTTACATTTTCCCCACAAAAAACTCATTGTGTTCATTTCTGTCGTAAACGTGGTATGCATCTTCATCCTGAGATAACTCTGAATAATAACGTGATTCCTGTTTTAGCAGAAACCAAGTATCTAGGCATGATCTTCGATGAAAAGCTTACATTCAAACCACACATATTTTATATTAAAAGAAAATGCTCTCAAACACTTAACATTCTTAAGGTCCTCACAAACTGCTCATGGGGGGCTGATATGGACGCAATGCTTAAAATATACCGGTCCGTAATCCGTTCCAAACTTGACTATGGTATTTCTGTATACTCATCAGCCCGCCAATCTGTATTAAAATATCTCGATACCATCCATCATCAAGGATTAAGAATTTCATCGGGTGCATTCAGGACTTCACCAGTTGAGAGTCTTTATGTTTTATGTTCTGAACCTTCTCTGCATTTTCGTCGTTACAAGTTATCTCTGGACTATTATTTTAAAATAAAAGCGAATCCACTTCATCCACTCTACTCTTGTGTTTGCCATCCGCAACTTGTTACTCACTTCTCTTCACGTCCATCTTACATTCCTTCATTTGGAATTAGAACCACCAACATTTTATGTGAGCTTAACGTTTTAAATTTTGAGGTTTTTACTAGCACAGACGCTATCCCACCCTGGGTTGATCTTACAACTTGTGTTTTAAACGTTTTTAATAATTTGAAAAAATCCGAGACGAGCCCAACAATTTTTAGCCAAATGTTTTACGAACATCGTCATCAATATATGGATTTTACACCTGTTTATACCGATGGATCGAAACATGATAACCATATTGGTTGTGGTGTTGTTTACGAAAGCTCTAATATTTCTGAAACATTTCTTCACGAAACTTCAATTCTCACTGCAGAATGCTATGCTATTTTGCTAGCACTTAATTTTATTTCAAACCAAACAAAAAATAAATGGATAATTTATACTGATTCTCGTAGCTTTATATCTAGTGTTCCTTACGTCGGAAAAAATCCCATAATTCAAAAAATACAAAGCCACTTTATGAAAATGCAAGTCCGAGGGTTCAGCATATATTTTTGTTGGATACCGTCACATGTCGGCATTCTTGGAAATGACCGTGCTGATATCATAGCTAAAACTACTCATAACTTAAACAGTAATCTCTTGACTTGCTTAGACCTGAAACACATTTGTAAAACTTCAGTTCATCAGGCCTGGAAAAATCATTGGAATACGCAAAATAGTAATAAATTATATGAAATTTACCCTAATCTTGATAATTGTAAGACATTAACTGTTGATCGCAAAACCCAGACTATTATAAATAGACTACGTATCGGTCATACTCGTTTCACGCATATGCATTTACTGAAAGCCGAATGTGCACCCATCTGTACTCTATGTCTAGTTAACATTTCAATTAAACACATATTAACTGACTGCAGACGATTCAAATATTTGAGGAAGAATCTTTTTGGCAGATTTTATCCCGACCTTTCATCCCTACTTAGTGACCCTATACATCACAATCTCATCAAGTTCATCAAAACAATAAAACTGTATTCATTGATATAAGTAAAAGTACAATTTTTTTTTACCTAGTGACTGGCGCAGTATAGCCACTTCTGGCTCTTGTGCCATTAAACTTTAACTAACCAACCAACCATAAATGCAACAGTAATATAAAAGAAACAAGTTTATTAATCATTCTGTTTTCACACACATTTATTTACTATCTTTATTAAGCATATATAAATTACCTATTATAAATTTATAATCAGTAAAAACTAAAATTTCATCTGACTTTAATCTTTAAGAAAATAAAACTGAAATATTTAAAGGTCTTTCATGTTTTCATAATAAGATTAATAGAAAATGAAATTAAAATGACGTATAATTATAATGAGTACCTGTTACTTCTCCCATTTTTTTCAAATATTTTACCTACGGAAAAAGGCTTTATTTTTAGATTAATAATTTTAACTTCATATTTTTAATTTCACAAAACAAATTAATCTAAAAATATGAAAAAAAAGCATATATGAAGTTTTAGCTTATTTTTTTAAAACAAGAAAATAAAACTGTTTAAATTTGTTAAACTTAGTAAAAAAAAAGTCTAAATTAAATTAAAAACTTAATCATATAAGCTCACAACTCTGACAAATTTATGCTGCACAATAAATTATATAAAATTAAATGTGCATCAATAAGTTTTAATGAAAATGGTTTCGTTTTAGAAAAACCCACTAAGTTTTCCAAATGGATTTTTTTAATGTGGCCCACCCAATAAAACCCGGGGTTCAAAGTGGGCCCACTTGGCGAACACTGGAAATAGCACATGTGAAATGCAAAACGGAATTTTAAATAATACATCACAACAAAATAATGAACCAAAGAAAATTCAAAATTAAGTTTTATAATAAATACTAAGTTAAAGTTTGACATACACATACATATATCATAATTAAGGAGTGCACAACCTATGTCATGCGGCCCGTCGACTGTTGATGTGCAGCCAGCAGAAATTTCTGAACGCAATAAAAATTTATTTTAATTTGGTTGTTGTTTAAACATTATAAATTTTCTTTTATTAAATTATATTTCATTCAAATTTATATTACTCTATAAAATACATATTTTTTTCTTTGCACTTTCATTCTGGTAGCTTCTTTTTGGTTAAAATTTATATCACACCTCCCAATATTTGATAAATGAATTATTGTGAAAAATGGAAAAAGTGTATCAGTGTTTTTAGTTTTAAATAAATTCAAATAATTAAAAGCATTTAATTTTCTGCAAATATTTTATTAAGTTTACTGATATCTGGTGCTTAGAACACAAATATTTAGATAAAAATCATCATATTTGTTGTTAACATGACTAAATATGCATGCGGCACTTCGCGACTCCACTTGCTGTGCAAGTGGCCCTTCACTCAAAAAATTTTTACACCCAATCATAAATGATTAAGTATTTATGTATTAGAACAAAATCATAACAAAGATACGGGGAGTGGAAAATCCTAAAAATATAGTTAAGATTAACATCAATGAATATGAAGTACTCACCTTATTCGAATCTCTCAAAATTTGGCATTCCACTCTATAAATTTTCTCACTTTCATCTTCGCTTTACATTTAGCTTGAATAACGTAAAACTCCTCCTCTTCACAAACTTCTATTTTAAAAATAAAATGCTCACGAAACATTTTTGCAGCTTTACTGTGAAGGCTTAAAAAGTTTAAAGAAACATCAGGCGCAATTTTGCTGTTCACTAACTCGCAGTATTCCATGATGTTACTCACATCGAATCCTATCAGCCTTAGTAGACATCTCTCAATAGAATCCATTCTTTAAAAAAAATCAATGTTTTTCTACAAAAAATAACGTAAAATAATTTGCTCATGTAAAATATCGAACAACTACTAACTTGCATTCGTTTAGCATTGCGCGATGGTAAATGTTATTCCTACTAAAATTTTCGATGTGGAAGTAGTTGTGTTTTTTTATGTTATACCCAATTACGTTAAAATATTTTTTTTTTGTCTTCAAATCATTACAAATTGAAGTGAAGTCAGCATTGCTTACTTCATTCCAGTAAATAAATGTGATTTCAGAACGTACAGAACTGGTATAGTTTTAGAATATTCTTCTTTTTTATAGAATAGTATATATATCTGTATCTATAAAATTCGAGAAACAACAGTAAAGAATCATCCGAATTATTTGAAACTGTATAATTTGTGTTGATTATTAATAAATTTTTATCGTTTTTTTGGTAAGTATTTTTTAGTTACGAATGATAAATTTCAACTGGAATTCAGCTATTTTTTTTTTTAAGTTACACATTGAATTTTATATCGAGATCTTGAAATTATAAAATTTTATTGTGTGGTATGTTATCTTAAAGTAATGAAGGGATAATCTATGTACAGTCAAGCCTCCTATAACGCGGTACTCTCAGAACACGGTTTCCGTCAACAGCATCCCATAAGTTCCTTCCGCGTAGCCTAAGAATGTTTAGCCTAAGCTGTTTAGTTCGTTAGGGCCTATTTGAATTATAAGGGAACAGATGGCGCCAGGTTCATGTAGGTCCACGCAGTGGAATCGCGACATAGTAACTAGATATGTTTACATAAAGATTATCTCCGGCTTACTAAACTAGTAATAATATAAATTTACACAAAAATAATTTAAATATAATTTAAATAAAGTTGTGTGTTTACAGAGCAGCACTTCATCAGGGGACACACTGTCTGTAAACACACAGGAACCTTTCTGTTGTTAGTGGCAAAGCCAAAACTAACAGTGCCCCGAGGCCCCTAATGATAATACAAGCATAAAGAATAATAATAATTACCACATTAAATAAATATTTACCATTATAACATTCATATAAATTTGCAATATAATCACCTTTACTGAAACAAATGTACAAAACACCTAGAAGACATAAAAAAACCCGCCCCCAAAGAACATATAAATATTCAAAACAGTTACAGTTAGTAAAAGTGAAAAAGAAATTCCTTATATTCCAAATCAGCTCAAAAAATAATGTGTTGACACCTAGATAAAAATAAACAAATTAAAGAGTAATAGAATCCAAGTGCTGCCATCTTTCTAAAAAATCTCAGCAAAATATTTTGAAAAAGAAAACATAATCCCAATAAATTTTTTGTAAATGAAAACAAAATCCCAATAAATTTCAAGATGAAAACCAAATTGTTCACCGTCTAGGCCTGCTTAGACGGGCTTCAATATCGGCTAAGTTAATAGAATTTGTTTAAAATTTCTTTAATCAAAACATCAAAATTATTTAAGTTGAAAGGAAATTTATTTTTCTTTAAACTGTTTTTTAATACCTCAATAGCGGTCGAAAAATCTATACGGTTATTATAAAGGAATTTGAATCTCATTATTTGACCAAATACAATATTCTTGAAAATTTTATAATAAAGGTTAAAATAAAAATGCGTAAGGTTAATAACATTAAAATTGAAATCCTTCCTTTTATCATAAACCCCTATGAGATTATTGTTATTAGAAATATTTATATTAAGATCTAAAAAATAAGCACGAGAGTCTTGTGAATTGGTTTTAATTAAGGGGACACAGGACCTTGAAACCATCAAATTTCCGAAAAAAAAAATTTTCGTTCAAATTGTGCAGAAAGCCAAGCTTTATCACGTGGTGCTGAAATTTTTTCGATTCGATCATTTTTAACGATTTTATGAACATTTTTCGAAAAAGTGGGCGTGGCACTTTAAACATTTCCAAAGCTGTCAAGTTTGTTTACATTGAGAGTTTTAGTTTTGATTTCATTTCTCCGTTGATTTTACTTGTTATTTTAATTAATTATTATATTTTAATTATTATCTGACAACATAACATTAACTTTAACCGTGTCTTTGTTTACATTTCCGCATTTGTTGATGTTTATATTTTGTCTCGATACTTGTCAATCTCGCGCTTTTCAAAATACGTTTATTTGTTGATTTTTTTTCGTTATATCGTTACATTTTCGTTTTACTGTTGTTATATTTTTGTTTTAGAATTATCTGTTTCGTTTTTTATTGTTTTTCACAAAACTATGGATACAATTAGTGGACGGTGGCATGCACCGAAATCACGGCCTTCTAAAAAACGAAAACTGGCTGCTGAAAGAGCAAGAATGAGATGGAGTAAGCCAACTTCTTCTATTTCAATTCCTTCTACTTCCAATGCTTCTGATTCAACTTTGGATATATCAAACATAGAATCCAGGAGTGAAAAGAAATTGAAATTTTTCCCTCCTGCTAGTGAATTAAAATCATCTACATCATCTTCTCACACAATTATTGCAGATGAAGTGTGGCCTGCTCTATTGAATGAACTAAAATGTGATGCCTGTAATGAAAAGTGTCTTCAGTTTTCCAAATCAGTTGAATATGGCTTTTCGGCAAAGTTACAAATAACATGTCAATTATGCCATAAGGTATTTGGATCCACATTTTCAAGCCCACGTATCATTGACCAAAAAGCCTTTTCAGTGAACAAGAATATTGTGGAAGCTTTTTTAAATGTGGGAAAAGGCCATTCAGCTATCGAAAGTTTTTCAATGAATTTAGGCCTGAAGTCAATGGACCAGAAAACCTTTGACAAATATGTAAAGCAGTTGGCCGAGGAAAATGAAACATTCAAGGCAACTGTTTTAGAAAAAGCTAGGCAAATTGTGAGGCAAGAGTACTCAAAACTGCAAAATGAAGAGAGCGAAGCTGATGTTCTAAACATCGGGGTATCCTTTGATGGAACGTGGCAGAAGCGTGGCCACAGCTCCCTTTACGGAATAGGAATTGTAATAGATATTCTTACAGGACTTGTCATTGATTTTACAATACTTTCTAAATACTGCCATTTATGCGAAATTACCAAACAGGAGTTAGGTGATTCTCCGGAACATCATTTTTGGTATGAAGGACACAAAAGTTCAGGACTTTGCGATAGAAATTTTTCTGGATCGTCAAATTCCATGGAGATGCATGCCGCTGAAATATTATGGCAGCGCTCTATGAAAGACTGCAAAATGCGGTATACTGTCCTTCTATCTGATGGTGACTGCAAAACATTTGTGTTCCTCAAAGAAAAAAATGTCTATGGCGACATTCCAATTGTAAAAGAAGAATGCGTAAACCATATTGCAAAGCGATTGGGTACCGCTCTCCGCAATAAAGTTAAAGAGTTCAAGGTAAAGGGTGTATGCCTTGGAGGGAAAAAAAAGGTCACCTGACTGACACTGTCATAAATAGACTCAGTAACTATTATCGTAAAGCCATAGTGGATAATGCTCCAAATGTCGATAATATGAGAAAAGCAATTTTTGCATCATTGATGCATTGTACATCAACAGACAAGTTACCAAAGCACACAAAGTGCCCTGAGGGGAAGGAATCTTGGTGCTTTTATAATCGAGCTAAAGCAAATGCTAGGAAACCACCATCTCACACGCAAATGAAAACCACGTTGACTGAGGACATTCTTTCCAAAATTCTGCCTGTATACCAACGCCTTGCATGCAAGGAACTTTTAGAGCGGTGCACTTCCGCTAAAACTCAAAATGCCAATGAGTCATTGCACAGTATTATTTGGCAACAATGCTCTAAAGATGTGTTTGTGAGCAAGAAGAGATTAGAAATGGCTACCACAAATGCTGTTAGCCAGTTCAATATGGGCCATTTATCGACGGCACTTGTGAAAAGTAAGGATGTATCGATTGAAATTGCCAAACAAAAAGACAAGCGTCGACTGAAACAAAGCAGTCGTCGCAATTCACTAGCCTATAAACAAAAAGCAATAAATAGAAAATATCTAAACAAGGCTAAGGAAAATAAGAACAAGAAAGTTGAAGGCGATACTTACGGTGCAGGGGCTTTCTAAATTATTGTTTTCATTTATATTAAATTTCTGTTTTTATTTATAATCTGTTTTCATTATTCACTACTTCATTATTTTATTTGCATAAGTTATTATAATATTTTATTACAAAATTATGGGTGTACAATGCTAATATCTGAAAAACAGGCATTTTATATAAGGATTTCATGACATATGATCTGAGTCATCATATATCTCTAATTACAGTTCTGATATTACTGTATAGTGTTTCCAATATTGCGAATAATATTTCTAATATTGCGAATAATATTTAAAATATTATCATATATTTTTTTTATTGTCATATTTTTTGTAATAGTGTTCAAATATGCAAAGTAATTTGTATGCCACATTTTATCAGAACTGATTGACAGCACTATATGAAAACAAAATGCATGATTTTACTATGTCGAAGCAATTCAGCATTATTTTCTGTATAAAAAAAATTTATAATAACTTTTTCATTAAATAGTTATTTCTGTAGTTGTTTAATTAAAGTGTATTGAAGCATAACTTGAGGTGCTTACAACTTTGTATGTAATTAGATTTGTATTGAAACTCATTGGTACAATATTTAACGGAAATTATTTTTGTTTCGTAAACGTCAAGAATCAAACTTGCAATGTTACTGATACATATATTGTTTCAAAACAATCAGAAATATATGATTTACTTTTTATAAAGGAATATAATAGCTTTTGGGGAGAATTTGATTTCCTTTACACAAAAACTCATTTTTCTCCATTAAATATTTTTTAGCATTTTCTGTCTTTATTTTGTTCCACGAGCCTCAATTTTTTAGTAATTTTACTGAAACTTTTTCTTTTGCTTCAGATGATTATTATGAAAATCACTAAGCATTGTTTTTTGAAAATATAAATATTCATAAGAACATTTTTTATATGGAATTAATTTCGCGAAGACATAAAAATTTTGAAGAAAAAATTATCGAAAGTGAATTTTTTTTTTTCAAAAGCCATTGAAGTTAAACAATAATCCATGCTAGAGATGATTTATATTAGCATTATGTGTCTTTAGTTTAATTTATAAGTTATTTGCCTAAAATTTGAGACGCGAGGAAGAATTTTTCATGTTTTTAATTTTTTTTAAATTTTGCTATTTTTTTAAAAAAATTATTATTATAAATTAATTTTAATAAGCTTAAAATATTTTATTTAGTTAAAAACATATATATTAAGCAATATAAGTCCTAATAAGCATTACAATTTTTTTTTTCAAAACTTCACGTGAAAGGTCCTGTGTCCCCTTAAACTCAGTTACCACAAATAATTACCACATTAAATAAATATTTACCATTATAACATTCATATAAATTTGCAATATAATCACCTTTACTGAAACAAATGTACAAAACACCTAGAAGACATAAAAAAACCCGCCCCCAAAGCACATATAAATATTCAAAACAGTTACAGTTAGTAAAAGTGAAAAAGAAATTCCTTATATTCCAAATCAGCTCAAAAAATAATGTGTTGACACCTAGATAAAAATAAACAAATTAAAGAGCAATAGAATCCAAGTGCTGCCATTTTTCTAAAAAATCCCAACAAAATATTTTGAAAAAGAAAACATAATCCCAATAAATTTTTTGTAAATGAAAACAAAATCCCAATAAATTTCAAGATGAAAACCAAATTGTTCACCGTCTAGGCCTGCTTAGACGGGCTTCAATATCGGCTAAGTTAATAGAATTTGTTTAAAATTTCTTTAATCAAAACATCAAAATTATTAAAAGGAAATTTATTTTTCTTTAAACTGTTTTTTAATACCTCAATAGCGGTCAAAAAATCTATACGGTTATTACAAATGAATTTGAATCTCATTATTTGACCAAATACAATATTCTTGAAAATTTTATAATAAAGGTTGGAATAAAAATGCGTAAGGTTAATAACATTAAAATTGAAATCCTTCCTTTTATCATAAACCCCTATGAGATTATTGTTATTAGAAATATTTATATTAAGATCTAAAATATAAGCACGAGAGTCTTGTGAATTGGTTTTAATTAAACTCAGTTTTTCAGGATAAATATTATTAATCAAATCAAAATCACTACAATCGAAGATGATTAAATCATCAATAAACCTAAAACCTTTTAAAAAATTATTCTGTAAAAATTTATGTTCATAAAAGTGAAGGAAATGCACTTGAATAACTATTACCCACAGCAATACCCTTAATTTGCCTGTAAAAACTAATACCGTTAAAAAGATAATTTTCAAAAATGTTGACGTTGCATAAATTAATCCAGTCTTCCTTGTCAATACCTTCATTAATCAAATAATGTTCAAAAATTTCAATACAAATATTTTTTAAAATATTGTGAGGAGTACTGGTAAAAAGATTTTCAAAATCAAAGGTAAGAATTGTAGTAACGCGAGTGTTGTTTAAATATTTAATAACTTCTTGGTTGTTATTAATGATAAAATTTTTATCATTAGAAATAATTTTGTTTAAAATATCGTTTACCAAAAACAGAATTATAACACCCTGTGCAGCATGTAGCAAATCTAAATTTAACAGGTGTTTTATGAAATTTAATGGTCGGAAATAAGTATGGGAAATTAAAACTATTTGGTTTTTATAGTGGGATCGCGACATAGTAACTAGATATGTTTACATAAAGATTATCTCCGGCTTATCTCATAGCGACATCGGTTTTAGTCTTTTCAGAGCTCTTTCACAGTGCACACGTTTTGTTGGTGACCAAGTCTTTCTAAAAAATTTTCTGCACCGTCCGTTCGTTCAGCTTTTTGCTGTTTAATTTGTGGTTTATAATTGGACAACATTACACAATACTGTAAGTAATATTCTTCTTGTGTACTGATATAATAAAAATAAAGTAATCATTAACCCTAGATTTGCATCATGTCAAACACGAAAGAAACAAGGAAAGGGTTAAAAAAAAAGTTTATATCTCTTGAAGATAAAATCGAAATTCTAAATCGTTTAGAAGGCGAACTATCGTCGGTTGCAAAATCAACCAAGTTGAATGAATCTACAATTCGAACCCTAAAGAAAAATGCAGACAATATAAGGAAAACTGTGGCAGATGGCTGTCCGTTAGGCGCGAAACGTGTTACTCGCACACGAAATTCTAATCTGGTTAAAATGGAACGGGCGTTAATGATCTGGTTCGAAGACTGTATAGCCAAAAAGATTTCCAAGCCAAGTTTTCCAAACCATTTTCGACAGATTAGAAAGTAGTGAAAATAAAACCCTTACTCAAGTTTGGATGGAATTTTCTATTTTAGATTGTATTAGAACCGTGTCATCGGCTTGCGCGGAAATTAAACCATCAACGTTTAATGCGTGTTGGAAACCCCTTTTACCTGAAATGGTTCAAGCAATACAAGATGATTCTACAATTTCACTCCCAGTTACAGAAATAGTAAACATTGCTTCTCGTTTAGGCGATGAAGAATTTACAACAAACCATCAGGATGTAAGAGAACTCGTACTCGGGGAAGAAACTTTAGATGAGGATGAACTGATGGATTTAATTGATGCACCCACCTCAAATCCATTGGTAAACGAAAATAAGAAAAACGAATGGGAGCCAAATGTCGATTTACAAAATGTGAAAAAAGGGCTAAATTTGGCTAAAGAATTAGAACTCCATTTCATTGAAACTGATCATTCAACGGTGCGTAGCGCAAAGTTTAAAAGAGAGTTAAGAAATTGCTTAGCTCCCTATAGAGAGGTTTTAGTGGAAAAAGAGGTTTTAGGTTAAAAAAAAGCTACAATCGAAAACCAATGTGAAGATGAACCAAGTGAGGAAGACATTTTGCCTATTAAAAGAAGACGAGTTAGTTTGGTATCAATTCTTCATATAAACTCTTCAATTCAATAAAAATAATTTATAATTTATCTTGTCCTTATTGGTCTCCATATAACGCGGTACGAGTGTTGAGTGATGTAAATTTTTGGCGCAAGAGCCATGGTTTGGCTAAACCGCGCCCAAACCTAGGTAAAAATTACTGTTGCTTTGTTAAAATCATAACGCGGTACGAATGATGTGATTTGTACTAATTCTGCGTTTCTTATAGCGCGGTTTCCATACAACGCGGTAGACGGTTTCCATAGAACGCGCTACGAATTAGCCTGGTTTGTACGGTTAAATCTGAGTTTCTTATAGTGCGGAACGCACTCACCGCGTTATAGGAGGGTTAACTGTAATTATTATTTGAAAATAAAGTTTTCAAACGAAGAACATATCATTTTGGAATTCTCCGGATTTATGAATCAGGTAAGTGTTTGGATTTTTATAATAAAAAATTTACTTGTAAAATTTTTTTTTCTAATTTGATGATACAAACGTTAAAAAATTAAAAAAAATAATTATAATAAAAAAAACATGAAAGTTTTTTATTTTAATTTTAGGAATTTTTAGAATCGTTTTTTTTCCGTAAGCGTTCTTTATGTCGCGTTTTTTAATTTATAAATAATGATTTTTATTGAAACACAATTATTTGATAAAAATTGTTGTCAAAAAACTTTTTTCTGCAGAATTAAATGATAGAAAAATCATGGGCTTATGTATATTTTTCTTCCATTTTAATGTTTATTGGTAAATATTTTTCCGATGTGTTTTTGATGTCCCTTCTCTTAAAAAAATCGATACCATTTTGTTTTCGATTGCATAAGAAAGAATATCAAACATTTTTCTTTTTTAAATTTACTAAGCCACAATAAAGAAGGAACGTTGCAATGATAAACGCTACATTGTAGACGTCTCCAGACCAACTGAATGACTCTTCATATAGAAATCGCAGTATTCGTCTCATACAACATCGTCCCCTATAGTTCGTTGCGATCGCGAATTAATGGTTTTAAAAACAATTCTTCCTATAAGTATAAAATCAAAATTGGAAATAAGTTTTTTTTCATTTTTCATTTCATATGCGCCGGCAAATGGAATTGGCGGGCACATTGGAATGTGATGAGCGAAAGTATACTATAGAATACTTGACTCTTTAAAAGGAAAAAAAAAAGTTTTATTTTTTAAGCAACAAATAATCTATAAAATTTTTTGCATCCATCAAATTTGTATCATGATTTTCTAATTTAACAACAATTTTGTAGAACCGGGATAGCTTGATTGGGAGGACGTTAAGCCCATGTTCAAGAGGCCATTAGTTTAATCCCCGCCGGCCAAAGACTCTCCGAGTACAAAATGGTGACTGGTGCACTCTAAACATGTTAGGGTCACAAAGCCCTCTAAGTTCCCATAACTAATCAATACCCCTGGGGGTACTGGATCGGAGATAGATAGTGCTTTGGTTCAGGTAAAAATTACGATCTGCGAATGGATGGTGTGTGAATGTGTCTTCCCTGTAAAACGGGCTATGATGTATAAGTGTGGAAAAAGTTTAATCCTTGGCCATAGATGGCTCCACTGAAAAACAAGAAGGAATGTATAAGATAACAACAGCGGTTTTATTTTTTCAGATAGCAATTTTGTCAAATGCAGTTTTGTCTAAACTTTTGACAGAGTCTTAAACAGAGTCTAAACTTTAGAATGTCGGAAAAACAGAAAAATGACATTTCTTAGTTTTTAAATAGTAAGTTGTTGAGAACTGATAATGCCAGATGCATTTCGGTGAGCCCGGCGTAAACGAAAAGTCGCCAAAAAAGTTTAGACCTCCGCCATCTTTTATTTTTTAAAAATTTTATTTTCTAAACATATAACAATTAAAAATAAAAAAAAAATTAATAAACTAAATAAAAAAAAACACTACATACATAAAATGATGTTTTTATAGATAGTTTTTAAAAAATTTGAATATTCCAATAAATGAGGATAATAACTTCCTCGTTTTGATAAAATGATCGCTTAGAGAATTTTCCAGAAAAAGATATTGTCAAAAAATATTATGCGAATTTTCTCTATACATATTTAAATCAGCTCACACAAAGAAAAAAAAGACCCAAAAATATTTCGATTATGCCTGAGAGCTATAAGTATAAAAATACATTTCTAACACGTAATGTTTTAAAGACGCTATTGGTCTATTTTACATTTTAAGTTTTAAACATGATCTGGAAATGTTCAATATGTTTGCACTCATTACAAGATAATGAAGAGTGTGGTCACATTTTTCATTCGAAATGTTTGTCAAAATGTATATCTTCTGAGCGCTATAGTACTCGTTCTTGTTCAGAGTGCCGGACAGCTGTATACCACCCCATTGAACTACATCAATCTTTGGACTTAGAATATCAGTATTTTCCTAAGGGTGAAATGGAGATAAATTGGAGAAAATGCAAATTAATGAACTGGGCTTGAATATGGCAACAAGTGATGCCCTTTTCAATGCTGAAAAGATGAAAATTGGAAAAGAATTACAGGAAGCAAATTTGAGACTGGAGACTACAAGAGGTAGTGCAAATATTGCAAGAAGCTCAAGTACACGAGTTTACAGGAAACATAGAAACGATGAATTCTTTGAAAAAATTGGCAATGTATTGCGCATTTTTAAAACAAGAATTGATCAAAGCAACTGCAGCTAATAATATTTTAAAAGATGAATTAATGATCTTTAGAACTGAGCTTGTGATAACTCGCCAAAATTTAATGAAATGAACCTGCCAAACACGATAAAGGAGAATCTTAACTGATAATTGATGCATCTAAATTTTATTGAATGATTTCGAAATTAATTTGTTCCGTTAAAAAGGAATTATTTATTTGAATTTATTCTTGCGACAAAGCATTGCCTTATGTGTAGCATACATGCCTTTCAATTTAGGCGATTTGGTTGACATTTATAATATTTTGAAACTTACAATGATTCAAACTATCATTGAACCAATTTGATTGAATTGTTTTAACGTATTTTATTTTTAAAAGACATGATGAGAATTTTATAATGAAAAAATTATATCGAATCCCTGATGCAATAAAAATATCTACTTTAAAAAAATTAGTCTTATGTAAAGATTTAATTACTCCATTTATAACTTTTATAACTACTGATTAATAACTACTCCATTTTTTCAATATAAAATACCTATTCTGTGTTTTTATGTCAAGATCTGACAAAATTGTTATCAAGATCTGACAAAAAGAAGAAATCGGGGTAAAAATCATCAAAACCACTTTGAAGATTAACGGTTATTCAAATAATCACTTCTTACCTCTCTTCCATTTATTCAAAATTAAATAAGTTTTAAAATCTCACCTTCTTCAGTAGTAATTCGTCAGAGTTTTATAAATATTTTTTTTTTGCTTAAATAATAGTTTGAAACTTCTAATACACCGGCTTTTTTGTTTTTATTTATTGCTTGGATTATAGAAATATAGAGTATATCGGCTAATACGGAATACCTAGTATTTTTCCATGTTGCTTAAAAGCTGTTCTGATAAACCAGAGTTTGAGGATTTAAGGATTTATTTCCTGTAAGCATATCACTAAGTTTAAGGTATATTATAAAGGTGCAATAAATTTTTTGAGTTTTGGAGTCGATATGGATACCATTATAATAATACGACGTTATTGAAATGAATTAAGGATTTCCTAATTTAGAAATTTGACGTTTCAATTATGATAACTGTACAACTTAGTAATTAGTACAAATACTGTATCATTAGTCTGAAAACAAGTTATATAGTTATTTGCCATTATAAACTTTTATGTTATCTAAGACACTGTTCAGCACAACTGTATTTAAATATGCGAATCTTCAAACCCTCCACCAATCCTTATATTTCTTTTAAATAAACTTTCAATTAAAAGTACTTAACTTTAAATTTCTGATTATCAATAAATAACTATTATGTAAATAAAACTTAGTTGAAGAATGTTATCTGCACTGAGTATTGTGCTTAGCTTAAATAAAACCACTGATAGAATATTTATTATAAGTAGGTGGCAGAAACAAACATCTGTTGAAGATTCAAACTTATTTATATTAAAAATCAAATTGAAATAATGAATAAATTAATAATTTGAAAAATAATTCTTTCTTTTGTTCTTAATATTGAAGTATATATATAATTTTAATCATCTTTTTCTGAAATAATGTTCTTGTTCTGAATAATGGTCGTATGTTCTTGCCATTTGCAAAAACAGGTTTTACTTCTATAGGTTATTCTTACCACCCACTTTGTAAGACCAGGTCCCAAGATAAGAGATAAGATATATTGTGTAATGGTCAACGGTGTTTTCCCCTTTGTTAACTGTAACTGAATCTGTATACTTACCTCAGTTGTGCTTTGATAGTTATAGGCTGCAGTTATATTTTACTTGTATGAGGAGGATGCAATTAAAGTGAAATGCAATCTTTGTTCCTGCTTTATCTCAAGAGGTGGAACAGGCAAAAAAGCATCAACTTCTCCACTATTAAATCATCTAAGGAGAAAACATTTAGCAGAATATGCCAAAATTAATTGCTGCAATGAAAAAGGTCAGGATTTAGGTTTTGAATCCACTGATGATTGTGTAAATGCAGGTGATCCCAGTACAAGTTCTAAAAAAAGAAGATTGGATCATCCAACTTTAGAGGCAGTTCTGGAAAAGAAAAAAATCTGGGATATAAACAATCCAAAAGCTGTGGAATTACATTATGCTATTGGCCAAATGATAGCAGTAGATAATCAGCCATACTTATTTGTGGAAGATGAAGGTTTTCGAAATCTCAAGGCAAAAGCACAACCACAGTATAAAGTTTCATCAAGGGAATATCTCAAACAAGTAATTATACCAAAAATGCATTTAAAATGTAAAGAAGAAATTGAGTCATTGCTTTCTTCAGCTACATATATATCTTTAACTACTGATATATGGTTTAATTCAGTAAATAAAGACAGTTTTATTAACTTTACTGCTCACTGGATAGATAATGATTTTAATTACAAACATTTTGTCCCCTGAGGGGGTTTACCTTCTTTAGGTAAACACAGGGAGTCACGCCCCGGGGTACCCTAGTGATCTGTCCTCCCTTCCGTTTCCTCTCCCTTTACTCCTACTTTCCCCTTTCCCTTCCCCCTTGTCGTGGTTGCCGAATTTACTGGTAAGGGCTTTTCATTTGTGTTTGATTACCACCCTGTTGTAACAGACCCAGATGGGAAGAGACCACCCGCGTGTTTGCCGTGCGTGGAGACCCGTGTCCCTGGAAAAGGGGATCCTGGCAGTTGAGGGGCATCTTGGTACCCCAATACACTGCTTTGGCCCGTGCTTCAGGTAAACGGGAGGTGCATATTGGCCTGTGCGCACCAATCGGCTGGTCACAATCGTCATCTGTTGACTAGGGTCAAGCCCGGGGTCACCTACTGGGCACCTCGTTAAGGGTGGAGGCTGCTTCAGAGGTGGCTTACGGGCGTATAGCTATTGGTCAGCATCGGTGTCAGATAGCGGGTTGGTGGCAACACCAATTCGTTAATTGCATCCCCTAAGTAGGACTCCGTGGTGGGTGATGCCGCTAGTAGTAGAAACAATTCTTATTTTCTATGGCTGAAAATGGTAAGGTGTTCAGTTCCGCACACCAAAGCAAAAACAGCGGAACACCCCTTACACCATATGACTACGCTAGATTCTTTATGATAAATCTAACTAACCCTGCTATACCAAATACATCTTTCACAAATATATCCCCAATTTTGATACACAAGGCTCTTCTCACTGTTTTGGGGGAAGTAGCCTCGGTGAAAAAGCTGCGTTCTGGTGACCTCCTCGTTCAAGTATCCTCAGATAAACAAGCTACTGTTTTAGCAACATGTACTAAAATGTGCTCGTTTGATGTTGCTACTACACCACATAAATCTTTGAACACCTGCAGAGGTGTTATTTCAGAAGCAGATTTCATAAATGACACAGAAGAAATGATAGTAGAGGAATTAGAAAACCAGCATGTTTCATCTGTACGAAGGATCAAGATTCGCAGGGATGGTAAACTCATCCCTACGAAGCATCTTATCCTTACGTTTAACTTACCCAAACTGCCATCTTCGGTGAAGCTTGCTTGGCATAACTGTCCAGTTCGACCATATGTGCCCAATCCTTTGAGATGTTTTAATTGTCAAAGGTTTGGACATTCTAAAACATCGTGTCGAGGCAAAGCTACCTGTGCTCGTTGTTCTGGCATTGACCACGAGGACACTTCCTGTGAGTTGCCACCCCTTTGCGTAAATTGCAAGGGTGATCATGTGGCCTACTCCAGGGGTTGTCCTAAATGGTCACAGGAAAAGGAAATACAATCTATCAAAGTAATGCAAAACCTGACATTTAGTGAAGCACGCCGCATAGTTACAGCCCGTACACCTCGTCCGGGTGTGTCCTATTCTGCGGCTGCTAAGATTTCATATAATTCAGTGAGCACTCAAACCGATATTTTACCAGCAAATTCCTCACAGCACACAAACCGAAAACTTCCTATTCCATCTACTACACTCAACAAAAAACCCGTATTTGATTTTACTGGACCGTCGACATCTCGTAGGCCTATATCAACATCTCCTCCACCTACAAAAGCATCTCGAACTAATTTCTCAGAAAAAGTTCGGCCTGCCTCAGTGCAGAACTCGTACTCAAAACTACCACCTAGTGAAAAGCCTGGCATAACCAGAAAAACCCCAAATTTAATCAAAACAACAATCAATCTACTTCTGCTGCTTCACAGAAGATGGATGATATTTTGACGCTACATCCTTCGGAAGATGAATCCCTTTTCGATGAACTTCCGATGGACGGCGAACCTTCATCCTCTTCCACTTCAAAGAAAAAGAAATAATGCCAATTTCTCTTATTTCTTGGAACTGTCGCAGTGCAAGAAATAAAATGTCTGATATCAGAGATATTGTTTTTAAATATCAACCCACATGTTTAGCACTTCAAGAAACATTTTTATCCCCATCAGATAATTTTAAACTTCGTAATTATGTCTGCCATCGGAAAGATTGTGTCGATACTATTCGACCTACCGGTGGAGTTTCAATTTTAATCTCCACATATTTCCCATCATCTCGCCTTTTACTGTCTACTCCTTTACAGGCTGTTGCCGTTCAAGTTTACTTTAGCATCTCCATTACAATCTGCTCTATTTATTTGCCTCCGCATGCTTCGATACCCCAATCAGAGTTGAACTCATTACTTCATCAACTTCCTGCACCTTTCCTGCTATTCGGGGATTTTAATGGTCACAGCGAACTATGGGGTAGTTCCGACTCCAATGCTCGCGGACGCCAAATAGAAAATCTCATAACCGACCATAACTTATGTTTACTCAATCAAGGTGAGGACACATATTTTCATGCACCCACACAAACGTTCCATTGCATTGACCTAGCTTTATGTTCGCCTGCACTTTTGCCCTTTTCACAACTTTCGATCGATAATGATCTTCATAACAGTGATCACTTTCCTATAATTATTTCATATATAGCTACTGTTAATAATACTCCCAGACCCTCTGTTTTCATATATCACCGGGCTGATTGGAATCTTTTCAATCAGCTTGCTGATATCACTGAAGATATGGTAACTGATAACAATATAAATGACGCAGTTGAGAATGTAACTTCAGTCATAATACATGCTGCTGAAATTAGCGTACCAAGGACATCTACCTTTCCTCACCGTCTCCGTAAGCCTTGGTGGAATGCTGAATGCTCTAAAGCTCACAAAGAGAAGCAGATATTATGGAACACCTTCCGTCGCTATCCAACAAACGTTAACTTTGTGGCTTTTAAACGAGCTAGAGCTTTTGCTCGCCGGACAAGACGCCATTCCCAAAGGGACTCTTGGAAGCGTTACGTTTCATCCATCACATCTACGACATCTCCCAAACAAGTCTGGTCGAGAGTCAAGAGGGCCAATGGTATCTACCGTGAATTTCATCCTCCGGTATTTGATATAAACGGTACCACGTACTCTGACCCTGTAGATGTAAGTAACATCTTGGGTGAAACTTTCGCTGCTATCTCCAACTTTGACAGCTACAGTCAAACCTTTCAAGCTCACAAACTAGTTGCTGAAAGCCGCAAAATAAATTTTAAAACGAGGCAACATTTTCAATATAACCGAGCATTTACAGTCCTAGAATTACAACGAGCACTCGCTAAATCCCCCAATACAAGCCCTGGCCGCGATGGTATTGCATATTGCATGCTTCGCAACTTGAATACCGCGTCCTTGCACAACATTCTAGTGCTTTTCAACAGAATATGGTTGGAGCAGATCTATCCAAACAGCTGGCGTGAGGCGATAGTTATACCCATCTTGAAACCGGGTAAAGATCCGACAGAACCAACGAATTATCGTCCAATTGCGCTAACGAGTTGTTTTTGCAAAATTCTCGAGCGTATGATAAACTCTCGTCTTGTTTATTACCTCGAAAAGAAACATCTAATTCCCAACTTTCAAAGCGGTTTTCGCAAGGGTAGATCGACTATGGATAACATTGTAGCTTTAGAATCTCGTATACGTAATGCTTTCGTCCGACGTAGCCATTTTATCTCTATCTTCTTCGATATTGAGAAGGCGTACGATCGGACATGGCGCTACGGAATTCTGAAGGCTTTGTTTGACATGGGTCTCCGTGGTCATCTCCCTGCATTTATCAAAAACTTCCTGAGTCAGAGGTATTTTCGAGTCAAATTGGGTAGTACTTTCTCTGATACCTTCATTCAATCCGAAGGTGTTCCACAGGGTAGCGTCCTAAGTGTCACACTTTTCATCGTTCATGCCTCTCTCATCTTACACATACTACCACCAACAGTTTTTGGTTCCCTTTATGTTGACGATCTTAACGTCTCGTGCTCAGGATCTGACATGAGAGTAATAGAACGTCAACTACAACTGGCAGTGAATAAAATTATAGAATGGTGTGACCAGAACGGTCATACCCTTTCACCATCCAAAAGTTCATGCATGCATTTCTGTCGGCTACGCAGACTACATAATAATCCTACCATTTACATTAATAATGCTGCTATACCCATTGTAGAGGAAACAAAATTTTTGGGAGTGATTTTCGACACGAAGTTGACATTTGGCCCTCATATTAAACAGTTGCGAAAACGCTGTGAGAAGACTATGAACATGTTACGCGTCATTTCAAATACGCATTGGGGTGCAGATCGTATCGCATTATTACGCATATATCAGGCACTTATTCTAGCACGCATTGATTATGCTTGTGCAGTATATGGCACTGCCTCAACTTCACACCTTAAAAAGTTGGATACAGTGCATCATACTGCCTTGCGTATATGTAGCGGCGCATTTCGTACTTCTCCAGTGGAAAGCCTGTATGCTGTGTGTCACCAATTGCCTCTAGATTTGAGACGAATGCAGCTCGGTTTAACATATTATTATCACGTAATCTCATCCTCATCACACCCTCTTAAACGGGAAACACTCCCAGTAAGTTTAGAACGAATTTATGATGCTCGACCCTCACATGTTCGCCCTCTTAATGCTCGTATGCGCTCGCTCAACCAATCATTCAATATCTGTGAATCTACTACACAATGTGTCGATCACTCGCTTATTCCACCTTGGAACGTTTCACAGTATCATCTTCATTCTGCATTCGAAGTATATAGTAAGTCTCAAGTAGCGCCTAACATTTTTCAGCAACTATACAAAGCTCATCGTCATAAATATTGTCAACATGTTCCGGTTTTCACAGATGGCTCAAAATCTCCTGGCTATGTAGGCTGTGGTATTGTTATTTCTGACGACACCTACAGTTATAAAATACCAACTATATGTTCCATATTCACCGCTGAAGCCGTTGCAATTCTGTTGGCATTAAGGCTTATTTCAACCAGTTTGAATCGGAAATACTGCGTTTATTCTGATAGCATGAGCGTATTGCGCCAACTCAAACATTTTGACAATGAAACTCATCCCATTTTGTGTTTTATACAGCATTTACTATTTAAACTTCAGAAGAATGGTTTCGATATTTTGTTTTGCTGGGTTCCAAGTCACGTTGGAATCCCAGGCAATGATTTAGCCGATACAGCAGCACGATCTGCCACTACTGCCCTAAACTTATCTGTACCATTCTCAGATGTAAAAATACACATTAAAAAGTATATAAAATCTTTGTGGCAGCAGCAGTGGGATAACCAAGTGAATAATAAGTTGCACGCTCATAAGTCAAATTTGGAACCCTTCCCTGTGTTGCGACTACGTAGTGCAGATGTTAAGCTAACCCGTCTGCGAATCGGACACACCAGACTGACCCATCTACATCTGTTGTTTGGTGAACCACCTCCTCAATGCAACACTGGTGATGTTTTACTTTCGATTCACCATATTTTAATCATTTGCCCGTGTTTTAACAGACATCGTCTTACCTTTTTTGGTAGTTCTATTTTATCTATGGGAGATTTGTTGGGTGACTCTCATCATCCTAACATTTTTGCATTTTTACGTGCTATTGGCATTTTAAACTGTATATAAGTTTTATTTTATTCATGATTTATTCACTTTTTACCATTTTACTTGTCTCACAAAATTTTACTGTGTTTTAACTTTGACATGATCTCAGCATTTTTACGCGTCGTTGGTATTTTTAACTGCATAATAAAATTTTAACACGTCTACTGTTTTATACACTTTAGTAAATATCTTATCACCTTCGTCCACTTTGCTTACTACGTATTATACTGTACTCATGCTTTATATCTGATTTTATCTGATTTTATTTAAATAATTAATCTTGTCTTATTCACCTGCTAGTACTGTTTTATCAGTTATAAATGTATTACAATCAAATTTGAATGCACTTAGACTTTTAAACTATTTTACCGTACTGTTTGGCCGTTTGTTTGGCGCAGCATGTCCTTCTGTGGACTTTGTGCCATTAAACCCAACATTCAATTCAATTCAACCGTACTGTTTGGCGCAGCATGTCCTCCTTTGGACCTTGTGCCACTAAACCCTAAATTCAATCAATACAAACATTTTGTGTTAAACTCAAGTCACTTTCCCGGAAGTCATACTGGAGAAAATGTAGGCAAGATGTTAAACAGCTTCAGCGAGGAATGGAATGTGACAAGCAAAATATATCTGGTCATTCGTGATGGTGGTTCAAATATTGTAAAAGCCGTAAATGATCTCAATTTAGAAAGTGAATCTTGTTTTTTACATAATTTGCATTTGATTGTAAGTGATGCATTAAATGATATCATTGCTCTAGGAAGAATTGTTGGCCATTTCAACCATTCTTCTTTAGCTTGTTCAAAATTTAAAGAAATACAAGAAAAACAGTTAAATTAGTGCAGCATGTTTCAACAAGATGGGACAGTACATTTTACATGTTGAACCGCTTACAAGAATTACAAAATGCTATATCCATCTATGCGAATGAAAACAATGAAATTCAGAACTTTTCATCATATCAGTGGACTTTAATTGAAAATTGTATAAAATTGCTTCAACAATTTGAAGAAATAACTAAACAGATAAGTAGTTCAAAATCATTAATTTCTGAAGTTATTCCTATGGTTGTAACTTTACAACGATATTTGTTAAAATCTGTTGAAGTTTCTGGAATTGGAACAATGAAAGAAGCATTAGAAAAAATATACATAAACGTTTTTCGACAATGCAGTTGAACAAACATTATTCAATGGCAACGATTTTGGACCCACGATATAAAACACTGATTTTTGATAAAGATCAGAGTTATGATTAAGTTGTGAAATCTTTATTACTTTCATTAATGAAGGAAAAAGCATCTGAAATTTTCAAATCGTCAGAAAATGTGAACAATAGTAAATCAATCGCAAAATATTCAAGTTCTGAAAATTCTCACAAGTCAACTGAAGAAGAGGAATGTGTATCTATTTCTGTTTGGGATGTTTTCTCAGAAATAACTAACAACAGTAATATAAATAATAAAATTACTGATACTGACAAAAATGAGTTAACTTCAGTGCAGGAGTTGAATAAATATATTTCATTACCAGTTATTGAAAGGAAAGAATCACCACTCAACTGGTGGGGAAAAAATCAAAATAATTTTCCCATATTATCAAAATTAGTCTATAAATATCTATCTCTTCCTGCAAGCAGTGTTTATGGTGAGAGGCTGTTCTCTGAAGCAGGCATCATTTATGAGCAAAGAAGAAACAGAATTTTGCCAAAAAAATGATGAAAAATTGCTTTTTCTGCATCACAATTTATCGATTTTGAAAAATGATAAATTGGCTTAAAAAACTTTTTTTTATTTACTTTTTTATTTCAAATCAATGTATATATTGTCATCACAGTATTAACCGTATTAATTAATAAGTACAATCATAATTACATGGATTAATATTATTATTTTAATGCTAGACCAATATAAATTAATTTTAAAAAGCAGTTACATGCAATGTTTGTATTAATAAAAATGTAAAAAATAATTATAAATTGAATAAATTATATCACATATGATCTCGTAATTTCTTGGTATTTATAAAACAATTTCTCAGATCGATTATTACTTTATTCTAATATTTGTCTTTAATATAACTGCCAACCATTCAGATCTTTTCTAAATTTTTTAAATCAAATGAAACTAGAAAAAAAATTTAATGAAATTAGTTATTTATTAGTTAATTTTTATTTGAGAAAATTGCCAGTTTCATTTTATTTTAAAAATCAAATAGGTTGGCTATTATATAATTATAATATAATAAATATGTATATCCGTATAGTAAATATATTCTGTTGTAATTGTATACCATATTTTTATATAATAAATAATATGTTATATTACATAAATTTCAAAATGTTAACATGCTTTAAGAATATTTATATCAATGGTTAGTATAACATAGCTGTTGTAGGCGTGACTAAGATAAAAACTAAAACCTAATACATATTTTAAGTATAATTTCTTTATTTTATAAACACTATAAGTATAAAAAAAATTATACTTGGAAAGAATATTGATTTTTATGTTAAAATTACATTTTCTACCATCATTGTGATAAATTATATATATATTATTTCATTTTTACCTTTCTACTCAATATTTTATTTCGAGCCAAATGTTACAGCCGGATAATCATAATATCCGGCCTACTAGCCGGATAGATACTGCCTCCCGGATATCCGTTGCATCTCTAGTGAGTACCTTACTAAGCTTTAATCATTTTAACGATTTTGTGATCAATTTATGTTATCAAAAATTGAGCAACTGTACAAAAAGGGATGAAAAAAAATCATTTGTAGTAATTTTTAAGTAAGTCGCAATACTATATTAATTTGTGATTTGATGATATCTAAACAATAATACTAAATATATTAATTTAAATTGACTGTTAAGTTTAGGTTTATATTTACCTATTAATATTTGATTAAAAATTATAAAGCTTAAAATTACTATGATTTTCAAAGGGGTAAAAATTATACGCGAATGCAAGCCAGTATGTTTAAATATATTTTGTAACTTATAATGATAAGTTTAAGCTTGTTATGCTGCGTCCCCAACAAAAAAAGATAGTGCACTTTTTTTTCTACATTTAAATATAATATTTAACTTATTGAGTAACTCTATACAAATAGATAAAGTGTTCTTTTCTTATTTGATATGCTTTTTTCATTATTTGATCCAGGTGTTCCCTTGTCTTATGGACTAGGTTCAAAACTACAAGGTTGCAGAGTTATATATTGTAAACAAAAGAATTGGCCGGCTGTTCAATGACTGTTATAATAAAATGTTCCCTAATTTCTAATTGTAAATTTTGCTCATAATTGCCACAATAGATTTACTATGAAAATGTGAATCAAAAAGCCGATAGCAAGATATTAAAGAAGAAAAATTTTAGTTACTTAACCTTTTTTATTTATTTCGCTATAGGTGATGAAGAGCCACTTATGGACCTAGAGATAGAAAAATTGCTAAAGCATCTAAAGATACTAGAATACCAAGAAATTATTACTGGACGTTCTCGTGCTGGATTTGCAAAACGAAATGTCCTCATTTCTACTTATTTTAACTAAAATTTATCTTTTTTAAACTTGAATATATTAAATTATGTTTTATAGTTTGTCAAATTCTCTTCTTTAAAAATACTATGTCCAGGAAAAGACATAGCGACATAAAAAAACACTTACATTTTAATAATAATTCATGCATAAACAAAGACGATCGCTATTATAAAATTCGTCCACTTTTAGAAAAACTCAATGTTGCGCTGCAACAATTTGGAGTATTTTCCGAAAATCTAACCACCCATGAAAGAATGGTAAGGTATTTCGGTAAACATGGGTGTAAAATGTTTATGAAGAATAAACCAGTAAAATTTGGATACAAGTTGTGGATGTTGACTTCATATGATGGAATCCTTTCGATCTTTTCGATATCCTTTCAATGTTATTCCTTATCAAGGTGCTCAAGAAAAGTGTAAGGAACCTCTTTCTCAGCGTGTAGTGGAAAGTTTGCTCTCTATTGTGAAAATTCCTAAGTTTCTTAAGGTTTATATGGATAACTTTTTTACTTCACATGGATTGATGGTTCGTTTGCAACAACAAGGATTTTGTGCTACTGGAACTGTTAGAGACAATCGAATGGCAAAATGCTCTCTAACTTCTTTGAAACCTTTAGCTAAAACTGAAAGAGGAACATCCGATGCCCTATTTGATAAAGCGAACAAAATAGCTGCTGTTCGGTGGAACGACAACCGTGTAGTTTCGTTGCTTACTAATTTTGAAGAGACAAAAGTATACGGAAAAATACAGCGTCGTGTAAAGGGAGGCAGGAAAGATGTCGATGTTCCATTTTGTATTACATCATACAATAAATAAAAAAATGGAGTTGACCTATTTGACAGTCATATGGAAAATTACTTTGCATCTATTCAAGGAAAAAAATGGTACTGGTCGCTTTTTGTGAATTGTTTTGAAACCGCCCTCATCGCAGCCTGGAAAATTTCCAAACTATTTTCACCTGACGATACTCAGGACTTGCTAACATTTCGCAGATCTATAACAATAAGTTACTTTGGTGAAACAATCCCACGAAATAATGTTAGGCAAAGAGGTTCTCTGAAAAATAACAAATAACTTCTTCTTCTAAATTCAGAACATGTGCTAGTTAAAAATCCTGATGGTCGTCAAAGACGGTGCCAATTAAAATCTTGTAAGAAAAAACCCATTACTATATGTAAAATGTGCGATGTTGGTTGAGGTCGAGACTGTTTTTTGGATTTTCATTCGTAAAAAAAACTTTTTTTGAGGTAAGTCAAGTTTTGTAATATTTGGTAGTGTATTGGACCGTTGTCCTATTTACAGGACAGTCTGTATATTTAAAAATATTAAATCTTTTTTAAATTTTTTTATTTCATGTGCTTAAGTACCCTGTATTAATGAAGGTTTTAAAAATTTACGTTTTTCCTATTATTGTTTTAATGAGCGGTCTGATATGGGTTAATTTCATGGCATTTTTCTATTTAATGTTTCATTTACTGTTTTAAGTTGTTATTCCAATTCATTAAAATAGTATTACAATATCTTTGTGTGTGAAAAAAATATTTTCTAAAACTAAAAATTCTGTTTTACAATTTTTTTTTCTGCAATTGTATCAATTATCTTAAGGCCAGTAGCCACATGACAGAATCGGAACGGCATTGTCGCAGAACATTACGGAGTTAATACAGAAGGATTTTTCTTTTGAAAAGTAAAAAAATTTAATTTTCTGTTCAACACGGTTCTTAAATTGCACAATGTATTTCGAAACAATATAGAAAATTCAATGTCAAAGCGAAACACACATTTGAGACGTCTGGTTCGCATGATTTAATCTCAATTAACTTTGAAAAATAAGAAAATAGTCTATTAACATTAATTAAGCCTGTCCTCAATAAGGCAATGCTCTAATTTAAATGAACTATTATTTCTTAAGTTCACACTGACAAAATTATGTGGAAAATTGCATTAGTTAACAATTTTTTTATTTATTAAAATATTTAAGCATCTCGGATCTTTAACTATAACACGGTTTAAATGTTCTTGAAATTATACTTGGGCAGACAGCAGTCTCATCTTTAGACTGTGCTCCTCTTTCCTTCTCATTATTTCCATCTCCAGTTTATTCTTTTCTTCAATGGAACAAGCAGCTTTTTGGGTGGCAGATTTTTTGGCCTGTTTGCGGGTCAGAGTTAACGGTGAATTCGGGGGTTAGAGGAAGTAGATAAAGAAAATTACGCAGATAGTGATTCTGATTGCTTTGATGAGGAGGATGACGTAACAATGAAAACAATTTTTGGAGAAGAAGTTAATGTTATCAAAAATGATAAAATACAACAAACTCTCACATGGCGTGAAATTCAAAACTTGGACCATTCGAAAAAGATAAATTTTACCGGACAATCGGGTGTTGCTCCCTCAATTATGCACTTATAGAATGATGTTGATTTTTTTGATTTATTTATTTCTAAAGAGCTACTTCAACTAATTTCAACAGAGTCTAACCGTTATTATGATAGCGAATTAAACTTACATCCAGAGAAGGATAAAAGGTCGTATTCATCTGAGTGGTATGAAACGAATGGAGACTAGTTGAAAATATTTTTTGCCTTGATTTTGCTCATGGGCCATATTGAAAGAGACTGATGAAAGGATTATTGGTCTATCGACGAGCTAATTGCCACACCAATATTTTGGGAAATCAATGCCTAGGGACAGTTTTCTACAAATATTATGCGCTCTTTGATTCGCTGATAATTCATCGAAACCAGGAAATGATGACAGACTCTGAAAATTGCGTGATGCGATTGACCTAATCAAATATTACTTTCCAACGGAAGAATTGTCAATAAATGAACTTATTGTTAAATTTAAAGGGAGAGTAATATTCAAGCAATATATGCCTAAAAAACGAAAGCAATGTGGGACAAAAATGTACAAAATTGCTGATAAAGAAGGTTTTATATATGATATGCAAGTTTATTTGGAAAAAGACAAAAACAAACTCCATCCTTACATGCATCTTATAACGTTGTGAACAATTTAGCAAATTCTGTTAAGAGAAAAGGTCACAAACTTTATATGGATAACTTTTTTTCTTCTCCAGATATGGTGAAAAACTATGAAGTAAATTGTTGTGGGACTATCAGGGCAAATAGGAAGAATTCGAATTTTCCTAAATTTCCTCAAACTAAATAATCAAAATCTGGAGAAATTCAGATTCTTTATTGTAAGGAAGGCATGGTAGCAGTATGTTATCATGACAAGCGAGATGTTTATCTCTTGAGTAATATTCATGAACCGCACGGAGCATGATAGTACTAAAAAGCCAAAAATTGTCGCGAATTATACAAAGAATATGGGTTTTGTCGATTTGAGTGATCGAATGGCTAATTCATATTCTTTCGGCCGTAACTGTTAAATGGACAAAAAAATATTTTTTCGCCAACTAGATTTAAGTGTTTTAAACTCATACATATTATTAAAAAAAGTTATCGACGGAAAAACCCATCAACAATATAAAATGAATGTCATTCACTCACTCTTAGATAAAACCCAATGCTCCACACCTCGCAGAAATACTATTGTGCAATTATCTTTTACACCCAGCAAAAAAAGGTTAAAAATGGAGTAGATACATTTACCAAAAAATGAAAAGAAACGAAGACGTTGTACAGTATGCTATAAGAAAGGTATTTAAAGACGTTCAACAATTAATTGTCTAACGTGCAATGTTTCCCTTTGTATTGACCAAGTTTGCTGGATGGAACATCATATTAATAACAATTCATAAAAATTAATACATAATGAACTCATAACAAAATAGTTTTTAAATTAATATGTATTCTTCGAAAATTCTTGCAACCTTATTTAAAATGAGTATTATCTGTTTTATTTATTATTTTTCATTTAATTTTAAGTGATATATATTCTCTTTATAATCTCCCTATTATTTCTGTATTATTTGCAATTAATTATTCATTGATGTCTTATAAGGATTTTTAAAACTTTCCAAATTCAAAAAATAAGCTAAATTAAAAATATTAAATATTGCAATATTAAAATCTATCCATAAATAATATTTGTAAAATTTAATAAAGAATAAAGATACATATTATTATATTTTATTAAGTGGTTGTTTTATTACATATTATTATATTTTATTAAGTGGTTGTTTTATTAAGTTATATAAATAGAACTTGTATATACTATTTTATATTCTATGTACGTGTTGTCTCTGGGCAAGAATTTAAGAGTCTTAAAATAATTTTTATGATAAATAATGAAAATAATCAAAGAAAATAGAAATGCTTTTGACAAAATTTATTATTATCATTTAATCAAAAATTAGTCTTTCCTTGCAGACTAGCTCGGATATCTGATATTAGATATATAATTAATATAATAATATTTAGATTTTCATTTCATCATTAAATCTGATAATGATTTTCTTATTTGTTTATTCATTATGGGGCCTCAAGGCACTGTCAGTCTTGGTTTTTCCACTTACAACAGAAAGGCTCTTGCGTGTTTGTAGGCAATGTGTCTCCTGAAGAAGTGCTGTCTTACATACACACATAAATTCTATTTTATTATATTTTTCCTGCCTTAATGTTTGTTTGAATGCGTAAATTAAAAGGTAATGGCAAGTTCCATCGTTGCAGTGTTCGAAATAAAATATCTGGCGTCAGTGATATAGTTTTTAAATATCACCCATCATGTTTTGAAATGCTAGAAACTCCTCTAGCAGTACTTTTTCAAGTCCCAGAATGTCTGACAGTAAAATGTTTGTCGTAAACAAAGATGTGGTTGCAGCCTTTCTGAATCTAGCCAAAAGGCCATTTTGCTTTGGAAAAAATCTCTGCGACAATGGGACTGAAACCAATGGATAGAAAAACATTTGACAAATATGTTCTTTACCTAGCAGAAGAGAATAAGGCGTTCAAAAATGAAGTTCTCCAAAAGTACAGAATGAAAGTGAGAGAAGAATATAGAAAGTATAACAGTTCCTGTGAAGATGACGAAGGGATTTTGAATATTGGCGTGTCATATGACGGAACGTGGATGAAACGTGGCCATTGCTCTTTGTATGGAATTGGCTGTGTTATTGACATTTTCACTGGCATTGTCGTGGACTTTACTATAGTGTCGAAATATTACCACTTATGTGAAGTTACGGCAAAAGAACTTGGCACTTCCTCGCCTGAATTTCACATATGGCGCGAGGGTTATAGAAGTTCCAGCAAGTGTGAAAAGAACTATGATGGATCTTCAAATGCTATGAAAATGTTCGCTGCCAGCATTCGGGGCAGCGTTCCGTTGAACAGTGCCAAATGCGGTATACTGTACTTCTTTCAGATGGAGACTCAAAAACCTTCATTCATTTACAAAATTTAAAAGTTTATAAAGATGTGGAATTACAAAGAGAGGAGTGTGTTAATCACGTTGCGAAGAGGCTTGGCACAGACTTTCGTAACAAGGTAAAGGATTTCAAAGTGAAAGGGGATCGCATCGGTGGCAAAAAGAAGGGACATTTGACGAACGATATAATAACTAGGCTCCAAAATTACTACAGAAATGCCATTGTCAAAAATGCTCCAGATCTCACCGCAATGAAGACAGCAATATTTGCATCACTTTACCACTGTTCTTCAACAGATGCCCACCCTAAGCATTTCAAGTGTCCTATAGGGGGGGATTCTTGGTGCTTTTACAATCGCGCCAAGGCACTTGGTAGAAAAGTAAGAAGTCACACGACTATGAAAGTTACCATAAGTGATGCTATTGTCGCAAAAGTGCTTCCTGTCTATCAGAGACTCGCTTGTGATGAACTTTTGAAACGTTGCACATCTCCAAAAACTCAAAATGCAAACGAAAGTCTGGATAGTGTAATTTGCTGTGTGCTCCAAAAATGTTTTAGTTTCAAAGAGGCGGTTGGAGATGGCAGCTACAACAGCAGTGAGCACTTTGTCTTACATTTTTAAGAAGATTTTTACTGTATTTACAAACATAATTTTTGAATTTCGCAAGAGAGAGTGGCGATATTGCTAGTGATTATGACCAAGTAAAACTGCTACTTTAAATTGACGGCGGAAAAGTTCCGTCAGCTGTTCGTGAAACACAACAGGACTAGCTCATCTTCTTGGCAAGATTTTGCCTTTGAACTTTTTCCAAGGTTGGATTAGTGGTTTTGAAATAACTACTTTTAATCAGTTAGTAGAATTAATCATATCTGATCAAATCAAGAGCAAACAGCCGCCAGATGTAAAGGATCATTTCATTGATGAGTGGTGCCAGTTAAACACTGTTTAAGGGCTCGTCAAACGGCTTGATGATTATAAAGATGTACGAGTGAAAAGAGAACTAGCCGCTTCAAGCTCCACTGCTCGAGCCGAATATAAAATTGCGATAAACAGTCAAATTTTATGTTTACTTCTACTATCAGTTCTCGCACAACAAAGTATTTTTCTTGGGAAATTAAAGTGTACACACTGTTTGCACTTTTCTCTCTTAAATTATTGCACTCTCCATTTGATCACAATAAACTTAAGAATACATCGCTAATGGGCTGCAATAGAGGCACAACTAAAAAAACACGTGTTCTGAACTAAGAACAGGTGTAAATATGAAAATACACATTCTTTTCAGCAGCAATACAAGCACAACTCATAATTCAACTTGGAGCTAATCTTCGTTTAAGGGGACAATAGACGTGCAATATGCGAAAAACACTTAAATTTCGGGGTTTTGTTTTGTGTGATATTAAAAAAATTCTCACTTCTCTGAATAATATGCAACAAACAGAATTCAAATTGGAGCTTTTGTTAACGAGTTATAAGAGTTTCAAATTTTAAAACAAACCACTTACTCAGAAAATCAAAACGAAACTAGTGCTCTACTACTTGCAAACTGAGCAGTGGAAACCGAATCTATAAACAACACTTTTTTTTTCTATGCACAATGATTTATATTTAATAAAGATTTTTTATTTGGAAATCTAGCTACTTTACTACTGCTGCTTTCACTTCGATTTTATAGCGTTTTGTTTGCATGCAGATTATTGTTTTGAAATAACGTTTTTTTTGCTAATTGATGAAAAAAAAAACAGTTTTTTTATTACTAAATCTTTATTTCAAGTTTATTATTTTGTTGATTGTTATTTTTATAGTTATTTTTACTTTCTTGTTAAATTTTACTAATATTTTAACATAATGGAAACAATTAGTCCTCGCTGGAGGAAGCCTAAGAAACGGGCAACTAAGCGCAGTAAAGCTATTAGTTGTGCAATGAAAAAGCATTCTGCAATAAATTGAAACAGTCTAGTGGATACTTTCCAAACTTGTGTGTCAAGTAATGATGATAAAAATTCTTTGAACTGCTATTCTGTGAATGAAGTTCCCCCTGCAGTTGAAAAAACTAGTGAGACTGCTCAGAATGACTGTGTTTATAAGTCTTCATATAGCTACATAATGATGAGTATGTCTGCATTTCAACCCCTTCTTCGAAATGTACCTTGTGATGATTGTGAAAATTTTAATTTAAATGTTAAAAGCGGAATTACATTTGGTTATTCCTTGAACTTAGAACTCATCTTTCAACCATGCATGAAAAGTTGTGGCTCCAAGTGAGGTTCAAAAATGTAGTCGTAGGGTATGATGTCAATAATAAACTTGTGCAAGCATTTGTAGGCATTGGTCGAGGACATTCAGCTACGGAAACTTTTTCTATAAACTTTGTGTGAAGCGACGTGAAAACTTTAAGGCAACAATTTTTAATAAAGCCTCGGACGAGTTTCGAAAGGCATATAATGCAACGAACGAAAGTTTGACACAGAATAGTGTTCTAGATATAACTGTGGCATATGGCAGAAAAAGGGCCATAACTACCTGCATGGTATTAGGATTGTTATTGATTCTTTGACAAATCTATTTTAAATTATGAAGTACGATCAAAGTACTACCCCGAATGCACTATTGCTACCACAGATTTTGGCGAAACAACTGACGAATTTGCAATTTGGTATGATGGTCGCAAATCAGTGTGTCAAAAGAAATTTAGTGGTTTTTCTGGAAACATGGAGCGGAAACGCTCATTATTAGATAAAAATAATATGCGTTATACATCAGTTTTGTCTGACGGTGACTGAAAAACCTTCTTGAGTTTGAGTAATAAACAGGTATATGGAACTGACACACCTATTACCAAAGAAGAATGTCTCAACCACGTAACAAAACTGCCTTGAAGAATAAAGTTAAAGAATGGAGAGGAAAAACTTTGAAACTTGGAGGAGCAAGCGTGGAAGTTTGAAGGATGACACAACAAATTACAAAATTTTAATCGCAAAGCCATGAAAGATAATGTTTACGATATACAAATGATGAAAAGTTCAATATTTTCTACTTTATATCATTGTATGTCTACTGGTGAGAAACTTCAACATATGAAATACCCCACTGGACTCACTTCGTGCTGTTTTTATCAACGAGTTGTTGCGGGAGGTAAAAAGCCAATAAGTCATAAATTTATGGAAACCACTCTTTCAGCAGAAGTCGGGGGGGGGGAAATAGTTCCAATCTATCAACGACTTGCTGCTGATGAGTTATTAAAGCGTTGTATTGCTGAAAAAACTCAAAATGCAAATGAAAGTCTCCACAGCTGTATTTGGAGTAAGTGCCAGAAAGAGGTTTTCTTTAAAAACAAAAACAAATAACGATTGGAATATGCTCTTGCTGTAAGCGAATTTCATTTCGGCTGTGCAGAAACTTTGAAACTGAAGTCCTGCTTGATCTCCTCAAGTGAAAAATGTGCGAAACAGCGAGATGTGAGATTTTCTAAAAAAAAAAAAAAAAAAAAAAAAAGAGAAAATCCTTCGAGGTGTACAAAATATGTCAACTCGGTTATAACTCGAACAAAATGAAACTTTAATAGCCCTTAAGTAAAAATGATCGGCTGAATTGTCAGAACGTAATCTAACTTTAAAGCTGGTCTGAACCTCTGAGTTAAATCGAGCTACATTGAATTTGAAGGTCCCAATGCTGTTGCCAAAGGGACGAGATGAGCTGTCGAACATGTAGTTTAATGTCTGCGAATGGTACAGATATTACTAATTCAGTAGTAGCAGATCGTGCTGCAGAATCAGCCAACGATTCTGACTCAGAATGTGAAAATGAAGATGCTAATGACATTCGGGTAATGTAAGATAAAGGTTTGGAAAATAAAAAAAATAATGATATAAACGATAGCATAAATGAAATTGAAGAGATGGAACGACAATACAATTGGGAAATTCCTACAGCCAATGACAAAATTGTTCCTCTAAGTTTTACAGGAAAGGTAGGAATAAAACCGAAATTCCAACGCTTGGAAAAAGAAACTGATTTTTTTAAGCCTTTTTTTTTCAGACGATTTAATCAAACTCTAGTGCAGATACGCAAAATCAACTATATCTTTAAAGTTAGAAACGTCCGAGAAAAAAAAGCACAACATAGAGTGGATCCCAGTTTCACCCAAAGAAATTCTAAAATTTCTTGAAGTGATATTGTTAATGGGTCACATTGATAATGATAATGTTTCTGATTATTGGTCTAAAGATGATCTATTTGAAACTCCCATATTTGGGAAAACTATGCCTAGAGATCGACAACTTCAGATTTTGAAATTTGTTCATTTTTCAAATAATGAGGAAAAACTAAGCTCGAAAGATGAGAATTATGATAGGTTGTGGAAAATTAGAAGTGCTTATAACAAATTAAATGAATCATTCAAGGAAGCGTATAATCCTACAGAGGAGCTGTCGATAGATGAGGTGATTATAAAGTTCAAAGGTAGGGTAATTTTTCGGCAATATATACCCAAGAAAAGAAAACAATGGGGTATTAAAGTTTACAAAGTAGCCGATAGAAGAGGCTATACTAATGATATGCAAGTAAATCTTGGAAATCTATCTGCTTCTTACAATGCTGTTTATAATATGGCAAACACCATCCAGGGGAAAGGTCAGGGACAACTTCTTCAGCTTTCCGAAGTTATTTTGCGATCTTCTTGAGAATAATAAAATTAATTCCTGTGGAACTGTACGAATAAACAGAAAAGATTTTCCTAAAGAATTGGGGAGAAAAAAAATTAAAAGCAGGCGAAACCAATTGTTTAAGGGGAAATGGCCTCGTTGCTGTATATTGGAAGGATAAGAGAGACGTTTTTATGCTTTCCAATATACATTCTCCAATCGAAAGCAAAGTTTCTAGTGAAAAACCAAAAATCGTCAGATCCTACAACAAACATATGGGTTATATTGACAAAAGCGATAGAATGGTAAACAGCTACTCATTCAATCGAAGGACACTGAAATGGACAAAAAAACTTCTTTTTCATTTTCTGGATCTCTCGGTTCTTAATGCTTATTTAGTATCAGAATTGAAAGAGTCCCACAAGGAACTCAGAAGAAATCTAATCCGTGGTCTACTTCACGAAAACTTGCTCAATTGTCTTACATTATCTCCGTCAACATCAAAAAAACCTCGGTTAATGCCTGAAAATAATCATTGGCCAATAAAAGAAAACAGTAGAGGAAGATGCGCAAACTCTTCTAAAAAAAGGAATATATAGACGATCGACAGTAATATGTAAAGAATGTAATGTAGATTTATGCTTAGATCTTAATTGCTTCGAGGAATACCATACAGCATTTTAAATGACTTAGTTGATATTATTTTTTATTACTAGTATGAGTGATATTTGATTCTTTTTATTTTAATGAAACGGGGTTCAAATATTCCTTCAAACGTTTAAAACTGTTTTCTTTCAAAATTGTCACAGGAGATGAGACACGGGTCCATTGCGAAACTGAAGAAACGAAAGAGCAATCCAAATAGTGGATGCATTCACACTGCCCAAGTCATAAACCAGTGAAGTTCAAGAGCACGTTCTTCAACAAAAAGTGTATGTTTTGGGACTGTAAAGGTGTTTTCTTGCTGGAATTCATGCCACGTGGAACAACCATCACTGCAGCTTCGTACAGCAATACTCTTTTAACGTACTCGAAGGGTAATTCAGAACAAGAGAAGAGGAATATTGTCGTCAGGCATCGTCATAATAGTGCTCGGCCGCACACTGCAGTTGCAACAATTCTCCTGCAACGTTTCGGATGGGAAGCTTTTGATCACCCACCATACAATCCTGACCTTCGTGACTAGGAGGCCTGTTTACCGAAGAAAACCAGTAGCATTAGTCATCACGAGCTGGGAGTAGGTTTGGAGGGAGAAAGAGCGTCGAGTGCTCTGCTACGTGCATGTGAGCGATTTAAAGCTTGTCCTATTTTTATTTAGATTTATTTATTTAAAGAAGATTAGAAAAGGATCCTTTCTGGATTATAACTACAAGGAACAATTCTATCAAAGGTGAGTCGAAAAATTTCTATACTATGCACTTTAAATTTACTTTAAACATGAGCTGTTTACTATTTTAGTCTCTAAGCCTAACCGATTAATTCTATTGACAATATTCCTAGTTATTTGAATCTAGTTATTCTAAAATTATTCCTAAATTTTCTGGCCGCAAATAAAAAAATAATTTATTTCACAAATTCTTGATTCCTTAAATAAACTTCATTCCATATCTATAGTTGACGATTTTTTCAGAAACAAAGTTATGTTACATAAAAAACTAAGTTAATAGTCTTGTTTAGACTATTAACTTAGATTGCTAAGAGAGATCGCTTTATTTTTAAATTTTAAATGCATTCTGTGTTTCAGAGCCTCAATTTTAGTTTCCAGCTAAATTTTTATTTATATAAGTGAAAGCAGAACATTTTATTAGGAATGTTTTCGTTTAGTATTGTTATATAACATTGTTCGTATCTAATATTTTAACATCGAATGTGAACTTTATTTTGATATTTTAAGCTTTTGGTTAAATTAATTCTTTGTTAATAATATTTTCTTTTAAATTTTTTGGCTTCTTTATATGATTAGGACTTTCCCTCGTTAATTAATTTTTGCATGTTAAGCAAAATACCCTTAAAAACATGTCGTTTTAATCAATTTTATTATTAATTAAGAGGTTACATCCTATTTTATAAGTTACACAATGAGGAAAAATTAATGTTGCTATCATAAACTGTAATCATGTTCGCCATGTCAAGTTTTTAAATATATTTACCTTACAGATGCCGAACACCTGCTGTGTTACCAACTGCAATGGTAACTATAATTCACAAAATAAAGTACATACATATATTCAGTTTACCTAAAAATGAAGAGTTACTTAAAAAATGGGTTAAAGCGATACCAAGAACTAACCTAACTGTGACTAAAAATACTAAGGTAAATTACTTTTATAATTTTTACTTAAATTAAAAATCTATTTATATTTTTTACTAGCTTTACTTATGCAAATAATTAAATATATGTAGTCTGGCTTTAAAGTTAAATTATTTACTAACATTTGCCCATTAATTTTATATGCAGTGTTACAAATGTATGTTATATTAAATTTAATTATCGAGTAGTCAAAGAAAAATACTATAACCATTTTTTTTAATTTTGAAAAATTTACATAGTTACCTAAGCATATATTGATATCAATGAAAGTTTTTAAAAATGCTCCGCTTTGCACTTCCTTTTTTTTAAAATTAAGTGTGGTTGGGCAAATAGGTTAACAATCAGGCTATTCTTCGATGATTTATTTCTATATAATTGATGTTACATACGATTTTGTGAATATTGCATGCTATTTCGAATTTAAAATTGAGGTAGGAAAATAAAGAATAATTTTGTTCCAAAAGAGAGAACAAAAAACGAAAGAAAACATTTTAAGCTGTCTAACAATAACTTATGTTGATGTATAGGTAAAGAATCTGAATATATTTTACCTATAATATAATCAGAAAATTATAAATGAAATTTTTTTACCATAATACATTAATAATTTTTTTTTAAAGAATATGAGCAAAATTTAAAGGAATCATGCAAAGATATAAATAAATTTAGTTAGTTTAAAATAATTTGTTTGTATATATACTCAGTGATACAAATGATTTGATAGATAATTTTTTCCTTTAAGAATATTGTTCATCAAAAGAAAATAAAAAAATTGCATGCATATTTAAATAATCTAACAATTCATTATATCAAGATGTGTATAGTAGGAAAAATATTATTTTCATCATTTTAATAAGTTTTTAAGCATACTTTGTTTATTTATGAAAATAATTACACAATGTAATAGTATATTTTTTTCAATAAGTTATTAGAGATTAGATGAATATGAATTAGTGTTACCTGAAATGTTCCTGTCTATATGAAAGTCGTCAATGTAATTTTCGAATAAAATATTCTATTTCAGGTCTGTGAAAGACACTTTCAATCAGATGATATTGAGTTTGAAACAACGTTCTACAAGGAATCTACGGAAGAAACCCTCAGAGCTAAATTGAAATATCCACGATAAAAAGATGGAGCAGAGCTCTCAATTTTTCCCAATTGTCCGAAATATTTATCATCGACTAACAAAGATCAGATTGATCCTATGTTAAAGAAGCAATTGTTAGAGCAACAGCAAGTAAACAAAGCTTAACAGTTTGAAAAGCCAATGTGAGTTAGAAAAGAAGTATGGATTTAAAGACTTTTTTGAAATGAAAAACTGTTTTGGAATCAATAATGTTCCTACAGCTTGGAGGATGGTAAAGAAAGATGAAAATTTATTTTTTTTAAAATTAAACTTAAAAGAAGCAGTGCCTATCATTGCATATACTGTATTCATCAATAGTTCAGAAGAACTTAATATTTCATATAAAAACCAATGTTTAACAAAGTGCGGAGAAGCAAAGTTACCTTTAAAAGTAAGTAACTTTAATGAAGTTATTAATGTTTTAGTCTGAAAATGTAATCAATAACTCCCTAGAAAAAAATATAGATGTAATAATATCAGCCTTAAAAAATTGCCTAAATCTTGTTGATGATAAATTTAAATATTTTATTGAATTTTTTATTGAACAAATCAAACTCCTTAAAGTAACACCTGTTAGATACCGTTATTCTCCTGACATTTTAATATTTTCATCTCTTTTCTATTACTTATTCCCCAGGCTTATAAATTTGTTAGACATTCTAGTAATTTAATTTTACCAGACCCTAGTATTATCAGGAAAGTTAGCTCGCTGTTAAAATCCACCCCAAATTTTGAACAACAAGACAAATATTTCCTTATGTATGCGAAACAAATATTTTCGAAATTGAAGGATGAAGATTTAAAAGTTTTTTTAATACTGGATGAGATATATCTAAAGCCCTATGTGGATTAAAAAGGTGGAAAAATTATAGGCAATTCATATGATAATACTGAGTTAGCCACAAGTGCACATGTTTTTATGATAAGTAGCATTTGCTCTTCATTTAGAGATGTTGTACATGTATTTCCAGTGAGCCATATTGTGGCTGCACATCTTTTTGAATTGATTAAAAAGATAGTTTTGGGTTTAGAAAACATTGGGTTCACTATTGTTGGTGTCGTCACTGACAATAATTCAATAAATCGTAAAGCCATGTCTAACTTTAGTAATCCGCCTGTATTTATAATTAAGTATTCGCATCCAGCAGATGATTCAAGGTTATTATTTTTTTGTAATTGACTCTGTGAATATCATCAAAGCGCTGAGAAATAATTGGTTTAACCAGAAAAATGGTTATTTTATGTATTATCCTTCATTTGAAAATGAGAAATTTCAGACTGAATCAGTGTTTTAAGAAAGATATATGATATTGAATCGACTGAATTGTTGAAGTTTGGTTTTGGTCCCACCAGAAAAGCTCTTTGGCCGACAAACCTGGAACGGCAAAGTGTTTCTCTAGCACTAAAATTTTTTAATAGAAATCTCGTACAAGGAATTCTAGAGTTGGGTGAGAAGCATGAACTCATGCATTATAAAGAAACTGCTAACTACATTAATATATTTTGTGACTGATGGGATATAGCAAATGTTAAATCTGTTGCTAAGGGTAAATTTAAACGAAACGTCATGCGTGGACCAATCATTAATAAATCTGATGACATTAGAAAGGCATTTTTGAGTAAATTTATTAATTGGTTGGATAGGTGGGAGGCGATGAATGCTGATAATGGAAGACTAAGTAGAGAAACTCATTCGGCATTAAGGCACACGTCTCAAGCTTATCTAGATATAATGGAGTATTGCTCTAGTAATTATGGTTTGTCCTATTTGTTGCTAAGAAAAATTTAAACCGATAGGCATGAATCTCGGTTTGGTGTGTACCGAAGTATGTCTGGCGACCAGTATCATATATCCATTAGTCGGCTTTATGAAACCGAAAGTAAGCATCGCATTAGTAAGGAACTGAAACTTGTCTCGCATACTTCTGGCTGTTTTAACATTAATATATTTCATTCTGACTCTGATCCAGTAGATGATATTAATGAAGACGTAGAGGAATTATTTGAAGAGATTGAAGTTACAGATTCTTATTTAGATAAAGTAACCCATTCTCTACCTATAATAACATATTTGGCAGGGTATTGTGTCCATTCAGTTCATAAAAGTCTAAAATGTCTTGAGTGTAAGAAAAGATTAGTAACAGATAAAGAAATGAATATTGACGTTAATTGCAATCTTATAAGAAATTGTGATAGAGGTGGGTTACTTTATCCGTCAGAATTTGTAACAAATGTTGTTCTACATATTTATGTTGTAACCCAAAAGTTGATAAGTGAGGAATAAGAGCTTCACTTTTTAAAAGTTTTGAATCAACACAATTTGGTAATGAAGATAGTTAAAGATATCTTATTGTTAAAAGAAATATGGGATTTCTCAGTGTGCAGCTGTGGGTTTAATTTTGAAAAAATTTGTATTAAAATAATGAGGTCAGCAACAAATACTTTACTTAACAATTACTGTAAACTTAAAAATGATGTACATCAAGCAAAAAATTCAAAGCCAGTACCAAAAAGACAGACAAGGCCGAAGGAAAAAGAAAATTAAAAACTTTAACTAGTGATACTTCTCCTAATTCTTCTAAGAAAACTAAAATTAATGTTCAGACAAAGAAATAAATAAAAATTTAAATAAATTTAATTTTTTACTAAATTTAAAAACTAAATTGTATATTTAATGCATGCAATTTAAATTTATTAAAATGCATACAATTTAAATTTATGAAATCTGCTAAATTTTGCAAATTCTGCTAAATAAACATTTTTTCAAGCTTCGGCTATTTTTACTTTTTCTATGCAGTGTCATCAGATTTATTAGTGATTACTACATCAGTAGGATTTTATTTAGTAGCCATTTATTATTATTTTTAAGAAAGAGTATTTTTCACCCAATTTTTTAGTTTTAGAAAATATTTTTTATAAGTTTTCTATTTTGGGTATTTCTTGAATGTAAACAAAAGTTTTTATGCACATGTATATTCCTTTATTAAAAAAAGAGATTTATGGTAATAAAAAAATATTTCAAAATTTTTCATGTAGATAAAACTAAATCCTAAATATTCCATTTATTGCATTATTGTCAGTGACAACACTAAATAATAATCGTAAACCAAAACTTTGATTAAATCAACTGCTTGTTTTTTTTTTTTTTTGCTTGTTTGAAATGTTTTTGTAAAAGTATTAAAAAAATACTAGGAGGCTCCCCCCCCCCCGGAACTGCTTTCGCAGTTCATTTCGGATTGCTTTGCAATCCGATGCTCGCCTTGCTCGCTCATTGGATACGTTCTTAACGTGTAGCTTTTGTATACTTTTTTGAACACTGAAGTTCCGAAAACGTTTCACTGTAGAAAATTCTAAACCTGTGCATTTCAATATTATTTTGAAATTGCAAACAGTTCACATATTTTTCTTAATCACACTATTCTAAATTTCAGTTGTTGAGAAAAGCAACTGTTGTAAGTTTGGTTTTAAAGTCTTTCCCACCAGAGGGCTAAGACCATGTGTTGTAAAACAATATGAAATAGTACTGAACTCCGGATGTAAAGCATCGGCTTCGATGAAGATAATTTTGTGAGAATTTTTTTGATAATTCGGTGAGAATTTACCCGATTAGACATATGATGCTCACTACGTGCTCTTGCGCGCCGAAGCCTATCAATTAAAAATGAAAACTGTTGCCAACGCGAGAAAAGAAATATCATCGGTTTTATTGATACATACGTATTAGCGTTTTATATAATATAGATTTGTTTAAAGTATTTATTAAATGTGGGCTTTAATCTTTTTTATTTGTTTTGTGTGTTGTGGTTGACCAATAAAATTGTTTTGTAAAAAAATTTTTTAGTTCCTTTTTTATTGTGTTTAGATAAATTTATCAAATAATTGAACAATTTTGTTCCATACAATATGGTTCTATTTAATGGAGAAAAAAATATAAAAGGTTTAACTAAACCTAACAACTTTTTTCTTGATAATTATGAATTTGATTACAAAAGTTGAAAACAGTTCTGCTAGCTAAGGCGTGACTTCGTTTTTTAAGAGTAATATTTTGTTTCTAATAAAAGTTATGGTGTTAAAAGAATGCCAGAAAGAGGCCATATTCTTAATAAAACCAAGCAATAGAAAGATTAATTAATCAAAGCAATTTCTAGTTATTTCTATATTTATTATTCATAATAACTATTATGAAACACAAAATTAGGCTCTATTTTTGTCTCGAACATAATTTGTAAAATAAAGAATATTACAAAAATTTGGTTAACATTTGAAGAATCGCCTATACTATCATTTTTTTTTACCACTGTATAATATAGTTGCTGAAATGATAACATGCAAAGAATCTCGTTTTGCGGAAAATCGCCCACTAGAGAAGTATTTCTTCTTTTTCACCGCTGAAGCTCTTTCCCTCCTCGTGATGACTCATTGAACGAGTAAGCTGGTCTCGAAGGTCACGTCCTGACTCGGTACCCTCAGATTTTCATCTCTTTGCCCAAATGAAACGTCGGCTAGGAGGACAAATTTCGCCACAGAGGACGAGCTGCAGACCAGCGTCCAGAATTGGTTGAAAACAAGGCTTGCTGCTTTTTATGATAAAGGTACTGGAAAATTGGTACCACGCTACGCCAAATGTATGAATTGGAACAGCGATTACTTCGAAAAGTAGCGTCATGTTGTATCACATTGTTCCATGTAAAATTTTCTTTATTCTGACGTTTTTTTTTAAATTTAGAGACCAAATCTCAGACGTTAAAAAAATAGCCCTCGTATTATTATTTTAGCTTAAAGATGTCTATTTTTCTACTCAGGAAATGACAGCAATTTCTTAGGAATTTAAAGATAAATTCTCGGCCTAAGATGTTTCAACAAAAATATTTATCACCTCTTTTCCCACAGCATGGGCTTGGATTAAACTGAAAGGAGAGATGGGCATAAATGTGTTATACTATTATACCGACTCCATCATATATGCTCAAGATGGGTCACATATGCTTTTACCTTATGGATTAAATAGTAAATTTAATGGGGAAGGTAATATTAATATTGATTGGTAATATTAATATTTATGATAAATTTAAAGTTTTTAATTTCCCTAGTGTTTTTAGTTCAAAGTATAGGAATAAAAGAAAAGAGGGAGTGGAAAGGGTGATAATATTGATTTTTCGAACATTTGTAATTTACATGATAACTTGAATAATATTTTTATTATTAGGAAATATATTTTTGGTTTTTAAAATAAAGTTCTTAAAAATTTGGTTTTAAGATGAAATTTGATACTGAACTTATTAAATTTATTGTTTTGGATTTGATTAAATCAAAACTTGGGTGTTAGTAAAACTGAAATGCTGTTCAATAAAGTTTCTAATGTTAAGAAGGTTTTTTGCACGATTAATTTTCATGATAAACAATTTGAAATTGCTAAGTTGCCGCAAATTATTCATAGTCTTTCTGAAATTTTCCTTTCTGCTTATAAATATTCCTCTACACTTAGAAAAAAGGAATGTAACTATAATTTTTTAAGTCGGAATTTAAATTGTATTTCAAAGTTTGATTTTTATTGTAATGAAGAAAAAATTTTCTCAATATATTGATAAAGATTATGGTCACGTTATTACAGGAAATTGAGAGATTGCTGGTAATCAAGATTTAATTAATATTTTAAGTAAAGGTTCAAAATTTAGAACAAGATTTAAAATGAAAAATGAAAAATTTATTTTATCCATTAAAAGAGATCTTGATTTTTTTTATAGCTAAAATTTCCAGGAAATATCATTGGCCAGCTGAGGGTTTTTTCTGCTGCTATTTTCACTCTTAATAAAGTTTGGTGAAAAGGTATGTACAACTTTTAAGCTACATTTTGAATTTCAGTAATAATGTATGAAGATAAGGACAAAAACTATAAACTTAATTTGAATCATTGGATTACTTCATAATTTTTTTTTTTATTTTAGAGACGCGTAAGCTGGGTCACTAACGTCTAAGCAAGAGATACCCTGATATATAAACTGGCTCAGAAGAAAAACAGCTCTACCTATAGTTCCCAAAGAATTGTCATATATGGTTATAGCAAACCATGCTGATAGGCCCTACATTTGTAGAGGCGCATCGCTTTTTTAAATACTTTGAAGCAACTTGGATAAGTTGAAGCTTGAGGCCTTACAAGCGATACAGCAAGCATTTGTAAAGAACAAAGATTTTGTTTTATAAATTTCAAGATAATGTTTGTCTAAAGCATCAAAATTTACAAAATAATGATTTTGTTCTTATTATAATGACTGAAGTACAAAAAGAAATGTTGACCGCTCCTGAATGTATAAGCAGTGATAGCACACAAGGCGATTTTCAATTAACAACAGGGTTAGTACTAGATGACATGAGGTAAGGACTTTATTGCACCTTCATGATTTCATATAAAGTAAATTAGGATACATTTGTTGTATTTTTTAATGACAGTAAAGAAGCTTTTGGAGATATCTCTACCGCAATTTTAGTGTCTGATATAGCTGAATCATATTATATTGCCTGGTTATCAACATTTGAAACTATGCTTACTAACAAACTTAATTGTGTCTGGAGGAACAATTTTCATAAAATTAAAAACACAGAACTGTGTGTTTTTGAGTAAGGTGAATTTCAAAAAAATTGTCACATTGATATCCCTGCACTAAAGTAATCAGTATCATAAAACAATTCTAGTCTTAAAATAATCATATTTCAATAAATTAATAGAGTTTTTATTCTAGTTTACAAACATACATAACATTTGATGATTTTATTATGTTTTTAATTATTTATTATGCTATTTTATAATAGAGTCAGGAAATTTTTCGTGTCCCTGGTCCAAAATGTCAGATTCCAATTTGGATTTTTTTAAATCAAGAAGTCAGACAGCAATAAAATATTAGTTACAAGATATTCTGCAATAATTTAAATTTACAAAATAAAAATAAATTTATATTTTCATTTTGAATTTATGCATTAAAACTTCAGTTTATTATGTGTCCCCCACTGTGCTTGAAGAGTGTTACTCAAATATATTTATAAAAATTTGTTTTAAAGATTGGCAACAGTTCTGGATTAAGCCCTGTTTGTTTTTTATTTACTCCCTGTTGTTAGAATTTCATCTGTGATTCTACATTCAAAAGAATTGTACAAATTCATTTTCACTATGGTGAGTATTTTTATTTTATCTCGTGAGCGTTACAAGGATTTATGTATTTTAAGTTAAATAGAAAAAAAATTCAATTAAATAATAATGCATGTTTAGTATACTACTAGTTTACTGCACCAAGTTTACTTTTACACGTGCAAGCTATTTCTTTCAGAACCAAACTTGTATTTGAAATCTCATGAGTGTTACTTCTCAAGAGTGTTACTCTATACTCACTTTACACTACACTCATGAGGAATATGTTACACTCATGAGTTTCAGAAAGTTATTAACAAACTGCTGTTCGATTAAGAAAATTAAAAAAAAAGTAAAGCTTTTTTTTTTGTAATATATATTTATTGTAATTTGTTTATTTAATTTATCAATAAAAAGTACATTTTGAGTTTAATTATCAAATGTTTTTAGATGAATGATTTCAACGATATTTTAACTGTTGCATCTCGATTTTTTTTTTCTCATTTGGATTTCATGCTGTTTTTATTTCCAATTCTGAATGTTTTTTTATTATTTCTGCATTATGCTTCAAATTTTGCACAAATCCTTAAAATTACTTTTATTTTTAGGCAAAGCTGTCAGCTGCTGAAAAACAGCGTCGCTATCGAGAAAGAAGAAACTTTGATCGTGATAGAGAAGCAGCTTACAAGGAGAAGCACAAAGTAACAAATGCGAAAAGGAAAAAAGTTAAAGACTTGACACCACGAGAGAAGCGCACACAGAGACGAAAGTTGAAACTGTCCGATAGAACAAGGAGACAGAAGGTAATGACAGAAAATATGAATTTTTCTCCCATTTCACCAAGTGATAATTGGCACATTCCATGATTAGAACGCAAGACTGCTCGTTGTAATTCTTCAAAATTAAACTTACTGTTATCGAGGAAGAGACGGCGCGTATCAAAGTGGATGTTATTCCGTTCGCTGGTCTGTTTATGATGTTGAAATTCTGAATTATAACTATCTAGGCTAGAGACAGCAGCAAATACCTCACCAAGCATATTACAGACGTCTACAGGAGAAGAGTAAATTGTACCGCTTTTCTCCTCCAATACCGGGAAGTGAAATTCACGGTATTTGCCGTTAGCTCTCTTAACTCTCGACCAGACTTGTCGGGGAGATATTGAAGATGTTATAGGAACGGGTAAGGAAGACGTAACGGGACCAAGAAACTCTCTGACTATTGCGCCTGACATCACGTGCTATTGCTTTAGCCCGTTTAAAAGCTAAAAGGTTGGCACTGTTAGGATAGCTTTACATTCACATTGTGTGACAATTGTGATGTGTGTTTTTCAACTTAAAAAGCTTACAAGAATACATTATTTTATATAAAACAGAGAATACTGAAAAATAGTTTTAAAATTTAATAAACCTACATCATTTGGCAACTATTTTTAAAAATGGCAACACCATCACTCAACTTCTAGTAGCTATTTCGCAATTACTTTAAAGTTATTGCATTCACATTTTTTTAAGTTTTGTCTTTTAAAAAAGTAGGTATTCGTCAAAATGGCTGCACAAAATTATGTTTATAAAAAATGGATATAAATTATGAATTTAAAACTGGCAACAGAAAATTATGAATTTAAAACTGGAAACACTAACTTGTTGTTGACACTAGAAATTCTAATTTTACCTGAGCACATAGTTTAAATTATTCTCCAGCTACATACAAATTAAAGATTTTGATTAAATGCTTTATTTTTTTAAAGAAATTGAATTAAATTTGAGAGTTTTAAAATCATGGATGAAAAGAAACCAATGTCAGCAGCGGAAAGAAAAAGAAAATCTATAGCTAAAAAGAAAGCAATTGATCCTGAATACCAGACAAAAGAAAATAAAAGAATTGAAGCAATCAGAAAAAATAGGATACAGGGTATGAATGCACAGCAAAAAGAAGCACATAAGCTTAATGCAGCAATGCGTAAAAGGAAAAGTAGAGCTAAAAAGAATGAAGATGATCTTGCAAAAAATGATGATTCTACAGAAATTAGCATTTCTAAATCTCCTTATACAGGGTTTCCCAAAAGGTCGTTTACAAACTTAACATGCTGGTCTGTCATATCATGATGAACAAGATTTATATAGGAACTTGTGTCCGAAAATTAAAACTGCGACCGCTAGAGGGCGATAATTGCAAGAAAACGGGAGAGTGGAAAAAACAATCATTTCAGGCGTGGACGTTGAAGGAGAAGGATGAATGAGTTTAGTAACGCAAAAATGGCCGACATGAATTACGTATACGGCGCCGCTGATGGAAATGGACGAGCCGCGGCACGGACTTACCTTGAGAGCTTCCCAAACAGACGTCAGCCAAGTCATGTTCTGTTTGGACGATTGCACCGCAGATTATGTGAATCAGGTGCTTTCTTAGCCACATCGGTCGAGAACGTGCTACACGCACACCTGTCGTAGAGGAAACCGTGCTACAGGAGTATGCCATTAACCCGCAAAGAAGTCTCCGAGAAGGCGAACGTGTCTTGAGTGTAGCTCGTTCCACCATAATGCGTATACTGCACGATGACATGCAACACCCTTACCACTTCCAAAAAGTACAGGCATTGTGCGCTGACGATTATCCCAAACGCATTGCATTCTCACGCTGGTATTTGCAACAGCGGGACGCACAGCCAGATTTTCCATCATGGATTTTGTTTTCCGATGAATCCTGCTTTACACGGGATGGTATCGTGAACCTGCACAACAAGCACGTATGGGCGCATGAAAACCCAAGATGTACACGTGCCCATGCACATCAACAACGTTTCAGCGTAAACGTTTGGGTTGGTATTATCGGTGACATGTTGATTGGCCCTTACCTTCTACCTGAACGCCTCGACGGAAATACCTATCGCATTTTTTAGAAAGTGTTTTGCCGGATCTGATGGGTGACGTTCCAGCCGCTACACGTCGAAACATCTGGTTTCAGCATGATGGAGCACCTGTCCATTTTAGCTACGCTGTTCGAGAATACCTCGATAGGATTTATCCTAATGGCTGGATCGGTAGAGGCAGCCCAGTCCCATGGTCGCCGCGATCGCCCGATCTGACTCCCCTGGATTTCTACCTGTGGGGATACATGAAGTCCATAGTGTACGTGACACCTGTAACATCGGACATGGATCTTATCGCCAGGATCGCGGAAGCGGCAACACGTGTCCGTGAATCCATGCGCCGACGCTTTGAAACGTGCATTGTGGCGAATGGAAGGAATTTTGAGCATTTTCTGTGGTGTAACGATGTTTTATAATAAAAATCATATTAACACCGCTATCGATATCATTTTTTTTTCTCCTCATCCAAACCTGCACTTATCGCTCTCTAGCGGTCTCAGTTTTAATTTTCGGACACAAGTTCCTATGCAAATCTTGTTCATCATGATGACAGACCAGCATGTTAGTTTGTAAACGACCTTTTGGGACATCCTGCATAAAACCTCAAGCACTTGGAAAAGCTATTAAAAAAACTGTGAGAACACTTCCTTCTCTCAGAAAGCGTAAACAATTGTACATGGACTTGCTAAACATGTTGGACTAAAATTAATCAATAAATTAGAAACACAACTTCATGGCAATAGCTTAGCAGAAGAAACTGTAAATCAAATTAAAATTTTTTACTTACGTTCTCTATACTATGCCTGGAATGAATGATGAGATTACTGTATATGATAGTGGTAGGAAAGTTAAGCTGAGGAAGTATTACTTAATGATGTGTCTGAGAGAAGCCTATAGTTTATTTAAAATGGAGAATGATAACCTGGAAGTCGGATTTTCGAAGTTCTGCTTCCTAAGACCGCCAAACGTTTTGCTTTTGCATGAAACACCTGCAGATCAATGTAAGTGAAAAATTCACGAAAACTTTATTCTTAAGTTAAAGGCTTTGAAAATCAATTACAGCAATGAATGGTGGCAAAGTATCTTGTGTGATACAGAACAAAATTCACTCGTTTCCAGAACAAGTTCTATTTGACAAGGAGAAACCTGTACAGTGGTATAATTGGGAAACACAGAAATGTGAAGAGAGGAGAGTTCTAAAGAAAGTACTGGAAGAGGGCTGTGTAGAACAGTTAATTGGTTTAGTATTGGAAGATTTTGGCAAAATGCGAGACCATACAAATATTAAGAGAATTCAAGCAAGCGAATTTCAAGCTGACTAAAAAAATAAAAGGAAGCGAGTCTTGCAGATAGATTTTGCCATGTCATATTCAGCAGAATATCAGCATGAAGTACAATCCGCATTGTGGAGCAGAGCAAGTGTTACACTGTTCACAGCAGCAGTCATCTATGATAGTAAATGTCAAACATACTTAATATGTTCAGATGAACCCAATAAGGACAAAGATACCATACCACTGTTACTGTGTATGAGCATATTCAGGCAAATAACGCCAAAATAGAAGAGCTTTTGAACAAATCCAGTAACACTGATACAGTACCAAAAACGCATGCTCAAGCTACTACTCCTACAGATAACCAACCCCTAGGCTTCCAACAATCATTAACCTGCCCATCCCTCCAAATGCCAACAAACAAGAAATCATAACAAAAGTTACCTCACTGCAGACAAAGGCCTCAATAAGGAAAGTTCACATCAATCCAAAAGAAATACAGACAACGACAAACCCTCATAAACGACCTAAACCATAGGTGGGGAGCCTGCTGCCTCCGCGAGGTTCTTGTGCGGCCCTTTTCCACCAAGTACAAAATGGTAGAGTTCGTTTCAAGAAACAACTATTGTACATCAACGCCATGACAGTTGCGCGAAAAATTCCACAAATTCCTTTACTGAAAATTCCACAATGTTTATGTAATTTACATATCTAAAAGAAACGAATAATGTTCTATGTAATATTTATTTGAAAATAAATTAAAATTACAAAATACTATTTACAAAATTTGTTGGTATCTCCCATTTGAGTGTCATACCTTGCTTTGGCTTCTCTGACTCGCATCTCTCAACGCTTCCCTGTTGCGATCTTCAGCAAACTGTAGTTAACAGTGCGTGCTTATAACAGTTGTTAAAGATATAATTTGAAATTCGTTTTTTTATCCATCATGTCAAAAAGTAAGAGAAGAAAATTAGGTGATGAAAACAGAACATTTAATGTAGAATGGGAGTTAGATTTTTTCTTTACTGCTGAGAAAGATAAAATGATGTGTTTGTTGTGCAATACAGTTTTAAATACTTTAAAAAAAGCGAATGCAAATAAACACTATTTGACTCATAAAGAACATAAATATTTCGCTTTAGAAGGTGAATCACGAAAAGCTGCACTTCAAAAGTTGAAAAATGAGAAGCATCATCAGCAGGCATCTTTTAGTGCCTTTGTAAATCAAAATTCCGCTGCAGTTGCTGTTACGTATAAAATAGCACATATACTTGGAAAAAGGGGCAAACCATTTAGTGACATTGAAATAATTAAAGAATGTATTGTTGAAGCAGTGAGTATGTTAGATCCAAGAAATGTCGACAAATACAAACAATTACCTCTTTCAAGAAGAACTGTAACAGATCGACAGCACGAATTAGCGCAAAATGTAACAGAGCAACTTCATACAATTATACAAAATGAAGATGTTTATTTTTCAATTGCTTTAGATGAAAGCACTGATAAAACAGATTCGGCACAAGTTTCATATTTTATTCGTGCTATAACTAAAGATTTTCAATGTTACGAAGAACTACTTGCGTTGGGTACACTAACTGGAAGAACTCGCGGAGCCGATATTTTCGAAAACTTCAAAGAAGTATGTAATAAATTACAATTGAATGTCAGTAATTTAGTCAGTGTCTGAACCGATGGCGCACCTTCCATGAGAGGCAAAAAAGAAGGATTCGTTGCTTTGTTAAAAAAAGAAAACTTAAACTTGAAAAAATTGATATCATTTCACTGCATTTTGCATCAGTAAAATCTACCATTTTGCAAGACACTCTGGATAGAACCATTGCCATTGTCAACTATATTCGCGTAAATGCAATGCGTCATCGTAGCAGATTGTGCAGTCGAATCAGCCAAGTCGTTCCCCGGGATACCGACGTGACTCGGTATCCGACAGAATAAAATATGAAATCTATTTTTGTGAAGGGTTATCAACAAGTGATTAATAAAACATAAAATCGGGTGAGTATCACTGTTAAAATTTTCCAACTGCCTCAAAACACTCATACTGTCGGAGTATATGCAATACTTCCCTGTAGCCACTGACCCTGCTCTTAGTCTTTAGGGGCAGGCAGTGCTCCCGGAGTTCTTCAGCTACCCGTGGAGGCCATGGATGTTATATGTTAAAAAAAAACTGTGTTGTGACTAGCTATTAGATATCGTAACGTGTTTGCAGTGATTGTGTTTTCTGTTTGATAGTAAAGCCGCTAGTCTTTCTATTTCAGCTTCCGGATGATACTGATAAGCAAGGGTAAGGTGGTTTAATGCTACACTAATCCTAATGTGTTAATAGGAATTACTTTGCATTAAAGTAATTCTAATGTTCTGATAGTGACTCAAGCATTAATAGTTAAATTAATGTCTTTAAACAAGTATTAAGTTCTTAATGTTATCTTAGTATTTTAATAGTGTTCTAATGCTATTCAACGTTAATTTTATCTCTTAAGTAAACTAAGTTCATAATTGGCATTTTAATGCTTTCTAAAATTAATTTTTAATTGTTAATATTGTAATGTTGTTTTATGTGCTAACCCCTTCCCTTGCAGGAGCCTAGACAGACGGGCTTTATTAGGTCTGTAGGATTGGGCATTGGGTGCGCGGGACCGTACACGACGCTTCTGGGTAATGGCTGTGTGCTTTCCGCGTCCGATGGGCCTTGGTCCTTACGACCTTCGGAGTGTGAGGGGGATGGAAATACGTAGGGGCCACGAAAAGCCTCACACCCGCTTCGCGGGTCGGCTGGCCACCCGCGGTAAATAATAAAGATACCATATCGTGCTTCTTGCTCCACTTGTATGAAAAGTTAGAGAAAAGAAAATTCAACCGGAAGTGGATGTTATATGGAGTGATGGGCCATCAAGCGAATTTAAGAATCGCTTTATGGTAAAATTACTAAAAGTGCTCTCTGCTAAATACTCTTGATCTTTCCATTGGAAGTATTTCGCCACTTCACATGGAAAAGGAATAGTGGATGGAATTGGTGGCTTTGCTAAATCTCTAGTTCCGCAGCGGGTTATGAGTTGCTGTGATAAAGCAATTGTAGTTCAGAGTGCACAAGATTTTGCTAACGTAGCTGCGGAACTAATGCCAAAGACTCAGTTATTTTATATATCGCAAGCAGAAACTACAGACAAGTCAATTTCAATGTCCCTATGGAATGAAGAAGTACCTCAGGTAACAGGCATCAAACAGGTCCAAGTAATTGAATGTTCCTCTGAAGGAAATAGTAAACTTCTCAAGTCAGAACGAAGTAATTAATGTGAAAGGTGCTTGTGACGTATGACGCAGAAAAGTATCCTGGTGAAGTAAAAACTGTAAAAACAGAAGAAGTTGAAGTATCTTGTATGATTAGATCTGGAAAGTACTGGAAATGGCCAAGAAACCCTGACATTGCCCACTATACATTTGGTAATGTAATTGGAAAACTTGATCCTCCGATTCCAGCTACTTCACATGGACAATTTTACTTTGAGAAACTATAAATGACAATATTCTTATTTAGAAATATGCTGTTAAACATGCAACATAAACATGCATGCATGACAACGCGTGTCACTAGCATTATTTTACCTATTTTACGTATGTTTTTCCTATTGCCAAAGTTTCATAATAAATAATTTCATAACTATTTGCACGTGTCACACACGTCACAATTGAAGTCACACGCGTCACTAGCATTATTTTTTTTAAAATTAAATATGCATGACTTGAAATAATAAAACAGTGATTAATAGAAATTATTTGAATTAGGGGAAGGTGGGGCACCTTGGGACACCTGAAATTTCAGTTTTGATTTTCTAGATAGAAATGAGTTTTCTTAGGTTATCATAGATGGCAGCACAGTCTACTCTTCAGTGTATTTTGAAATCTCTCTCTTAACCAGGTAAGATATAATCTAGTTTTCTTTGTTTTGAAAGGTCCAGAATTACATTTAATGCTTCATTTAAAAGACAATTTCTTATGCTAGAAATAAAATACTTTTACTTTTAATCAGAGCATGTGGGAACTGAAATATATACTTTCTTAATAATTTTAAAGTTAAAACATGCTTACAATTGCTAAGCCTAACTTTTTGAATGTTACTTCAAAATACTGATCCAAATGGGGCAGGTTGGGACGCACAGCAGTGGGGCAGGTTGGGACTATGTCCCAACCAGCCCCACCTGTGAATTTTAAAGAAAATAATGTTTGCATGTATTATTATAAATTTATTATGGCTAGTATGGCTGGCATATAAATTTATTATTTAAATTTGGAAAATGGCTATTGCTATAATTCTAAAAAGAATTCTTTCCTGACTCTTAAAAGGATTTTTTCTATTGCTATAATTCTTTCCAATTTGGAAAATGGCTATAATTCAATTTCTTCTTTTTAGGTAAAATATTAAACTAACTAGAATGGTGAGATCTAGGAAAGATATCAGGAAGTTCCTTGCAGTTGATGCTTCTGCAATAGAAACAGCTGCAGAAAATGTTCTAAATAATAAGATTTCAATTAGAGAAGCTGCTAGAACATATGGCTTAAGTAAAAGCACTCTTAGCCGTCACATTACTAGATTTAAATAAAATTTAAAAGTTTTTTGACAACCTTCTTGAAGTAATGACAAAGTACTCTTTTGAACCTCACAGAATCTTTAATGGCGATGAAAATGGTTTCTCAACAATACGAAACCACCACGTATAATTGCTAAAAGAGGTTGTAAACAGGCTGGTCAGGAAACTTCGGCTGAAAGAGGCCAGACTGTTACAATTTGTTGTTTCATAAATGCCTCAGGAAATACAGTTCCACCAGCCTTTGTTTTTCCTCGTGCTACTTCGAAGAATTTTTTTATTTGTGGAGCACCCCATGGAAGTCTTGAGTTAGTGCATAAATCTGGCTGGATGATAGCAGAAAATTTCTTGTTTGTGATGAAGCATCTTGTAAAGCATACAAATGCAACAAAGGACAATCTCATTTTGCTTTTGCTGGATTATCACGAGAGTCACGTAAGTATCGACATCATACCTCATGCTAGAGAACATGGTGTGGTTATGTCGACCTTCCCATCCCACTGTTCTCACAAACCCCAACTCCTAGATGTCAGTGTTTAAGGATCGTTTAAAAATAGCTACAACAGAGCATTAAATGACTGGATGATTACAAACCCTGGAAAAATTGTTTCATATTACCATGTTCCTAGTTTGGTAAATGATGCATTTGTTTAATCTATGACGAAAACAAACATTCTAGCTGGATTTGCAAGAACTGGAATTTATCCATTTAACAGGGATATATTTTCTGATGCAGAGTATTTATCTTCATATGTTTCTGATCGTCCAGATCCAAATACTGGAATATCAGCTGGTCCTTCTAGCATTCCAGTAACTCCTGAGATTGTGAAGCCAGATGCTGAAGCTGAATCTCGAAAGCCTAGTGCAAGTAGAGGAAGAAAAAGAGGTTGTACTAGAATTTTAACTAAAACACCAGAAAAGATAGAGGGGAATAACGACAAAGTATATTCGCCCCTAAAAAGATACCTAAGCAACAGGAACCCTGTGAAATTTCAGACAGTTGTGTAGGCAGTAACATGTCTATACAGAACTCACCGACCAAATATAATGATGCAATAACCAAAATAAGTGCAAAGGAATTAAATACAAATGACTTTGTTACCTTTTTTGGTAGTTTATCGCTGGAGGATTTGTTAGGAGACACCCATCACCCTAACATTTTTGCGTTTCTACGCACAATTGGTATTTTATACTGTATATAACTGTGTTATCCTGTTTACACTTTTATCTAATTTTATTCACTTTTGGTCCTGCTTCATCTGGTTTTATAATATTTATATTTAACTGATTTTATTCACCTTCGAATACTCTTGGTATGTTGTGTAAAAATCTAGTAAGAAAAATAGTAGGATGAGTTTACCTTTGATTCGTTTTAAAATTGCTTGTTTGGAGCAGCATGTCCTTTTGTGGACCTTGTGCCAGTAAACCCTACATTCAATCAATCAATCACAAATGACTTTGTTCTAGTTAAGTTTGCAGGAAAGCGAAAAGTGTCTCATTACATCGTTATCATTAATGAGATTAACAATGATGAATTGCTTGTGAACTACATACAGAAAAAAACTGACAGTTTAAAATTTACATATCCAGAGAAAGAAGATAAGCACTGATATTGCTGACCTTGTGTCAAAATTGCCACCGCCAAATATTGACCAACAAACTATGCCATCATCTACAATTTTGAGTTTCGATTTTTCTTTATATGACCTTAAATAATTATTTATAAATAAAAAAAAATTGTAAAAGAGCATTGGTATTAATATTGTCCCATTAGCCCTGCATCATGTCACATTAGTCCCCATACATGGGGACTAATGGGACAATGATATGACTTAAGAAATTGAAATTTTTTTATGAAACTGATAAGTCTTTTTATTACAGATACAGCATTTTTTATTAGGCACATATGCATGCTTTAATTTAGTAGCATTTTTAAAAAAATATCTACATATTTTACTGAAATACAGCTTAAATTAAAAAAGTGTCCCATTAGTCCCGCTCTCCCTTACAGAATAAAAAGTTTGATTATGAAACTAAAATAAAAAGTCGTTTGATATTTGCAGATGCTGAGGAAATGATGCTAGTAGATTACCTTTTAGAGGCATCTAAGCGTCACTAAGGTCTAACTGTAAATGAAGTTAGAACACTAGCTTTTCAGTTTGCAGTGGGTGTGGAAAAAAATGTGCCACCAAATTGGAACACAGATAAAAAGGCAGGTAGAGACACTGCCAAAAGTTAAGCCTTCGAAGACCAGAATCCACAAGTTTTTCCCGAGCTACTAGTTATAATAGAGAAAATGTTAACGCCTTCTTCAACAATTACGAAACAGTTCTGAATAGAAGTGAATTTTCTCTTGGACAAATCTACAATTTAGATGAATCAGGCGTAACAACTGTTCATATTCCTCCAAAGGTAGTTGCAGGTAAGGGAGTAAAACAAGTTGGACAGGTAACTTCAGGAGAACGTGGGCAACTTGTAACAATTATTGCTGCCATTAATGCCATAGGCAATACTATACCTCCAATGTTAATTAATATTTCCAAGGAAAAACTTCAAAGATCACATGCTAAAAGGTGCGCCAGCAGGAGCTATTGGATCCGCCAATCCAAGTGGTTGGTCAAATCCAGAGATCTTTTTAAAATACTTGGAACATTTTGTAAAACACGTAAAACCTTCCACTGAAATGTCCGTAATTTCACTCATGGATAATCACGATAGTGATTATCCATGAAGCAATTGACTTCTGTAAGAATAACAGCATTGCTGTTTTAACATTTCCGCCGCACACATCTCATAAGTTGGGTCGTTCTAGCTGAATGTGTAGGTAAAGCTTTCCCCATTTCTTTTACACCTAATTACATTATATCTGGATTCCGTGTCTCTGGATTATCATCATTTGTTACAGACAGGCCAGATCCATCACTTTCTTCCGAAAACTTAGAAAAGCCTTCCACTTTTTATATTCCAGCAGTAAACAAAGAAACAGAGTCCCCTAAAATACTAAATAGCCGTGGAAGGAAGCGGGGAAAATCATTCGAGAAAAAATTATTCGAATAATCATTAAACAAACAGTCACAGAGAGCTAAAAAAATGAAACCAGGATGTAACAAAACCAAAAAATCCCTGAGAAGGTTAAAATATGAATCAAGCAGTGAAGATGAAGAAAAACTGCTCTCGGAATTAGTACCAATCCCTGCTGGTAAAAAGCCACAACTAAACGATTTATGTAACGATAGTGAAGAAACTGATACTGATTGTATTTCAGAGAACCAATGCTTCCAAGAGAAAAGTTTTAAGCATTCCAAGTGTTAACTTAAGGTGGGAGAATATTTATTGGTTCAAGTTTCTGGCAAACGTTCTGTTGTGGCATTTGTGGGACATAATGAAAAAAAAAATAGCAATGAGTATGAAGTGTCTGTTTTGAGAAGACACGAACAAGACTTTTCATTCTATTATCCTGATAAAGAAGACAAATCCTTTATAGAATCCCGAGACATTCTCTTAAAGTTGGAGAGTCCAAAAGAGATAAATGTCATGTGTTAGTCTATTAAGTCTATAATTGAAGATTTATTAAACAATCAAGCATAGTATTTTTATCTATTTAAGGTGATTGTAAGTGTCCCAAGGTACCCCACCAAGTGGGGCAGGTTGGGACATTGTTTTTTAAATTTCTTGCTTCAATTCAGTTTGAAGGAATAATGCATTGGGATAAATTTCATTTAAAGCAGAAATGTCTAAACTACCTGTTAAATTTAGTTTGGTGAAAATCGAATAAAAAATAAATGTACTAAAAGTGTCCCAAGGTGCCCCACCTTCCCCTACTCTTAAAAGAAAGCTCGCTTCATTTTTGGAAACTATGGGCATCGATTGTGTAGTTAACAACACAACAGCTACAGATGTTAGAATTATGAGGAGAAACCCTCTTCCTTTTGGGATTGCTTTACAGAAATAAAGCATTCGTCATTGCAGAACACGACAAATACAGAAGAAAATTCAATGGATAAATTATTAATTGTAAATTCCTATTTTGATAAACCTCTAATAGGTAGGATGGAGTGTCAACTTAATTGGTAGAAAGCAAATGCAGAAAACTTTCCAAGACTAGCAAATTTAGCAAGAAAATATCTTTCAGCTCCTGCAAATACAGTATACGGTGAGCGTTTATTTTTTGAAGCTGATAATATATATGAAACCAAATAAAACAGACTTCTTCCTATAAATGCTGAAAAAATATTGTTCTTGCATCACAATTTCAGACTTTACAATGATAAATGATTTTATTATACCTGTAAACTATATATCTCATGTAGCTTGTTTCTTTAAGTATCAAGACATCCATTAAATGGATAATTAATGTTTTACATTTATAATAAATAATTATATAATCATATATTTCTTGTGCATATTATTTATAAATAGATATTATTAAGGGAATCACAAATAAATTTTAATTGCCGATTCAGATAGTATTCGGGTGATTCTGAATATAGCGGAGAATTTCTGTCTTTCAGTAGAAAAAAAAATTTGGATTGTTTTCTGGCATTTATTTTTTTATTCAAATAGGTTTATCTAAATATTATTCTTTATTTGCACTGAAAAAATATTCACTTTTCAGATAAAATCACCTTAAAATAATAGAATAAATGTTCAAAATGTCATTAGCATGGATGTCCACAGTAGCTCTACGTCCTCTATACCAACATTTTTGAAGTGCTAGTATCATGTTAATAAGACTAAGCAAATTTTAATCTTTGTTTAAATGAATCAATGAGATGTTTAATCCAATAAATTTATTTTTAACAATAAAACAATATAATGTAGTAAAGGATTTAAGCTTGTCCCCCATTTTTGACTTCTAAACCATGGTCACACTTTATCAGCTATTTATTAATTAATATTTCATTTTCACGAATGGCAACAGTAACAGAAAATTAAGTTTCTGTGAGGCAGCAAGTAGCCATTTTACATCAATGAGAAAACAGAAGCATGTGCTGCATTTTGAGAACAGAAGTTGAATATTAGGTGAGTACATCAACTGTATGTCATTAGAATGGGTAATAATTTTAATGTTTCTTTTAATAATATTTTTTTTTATTTTATTGGTTTGCATAGAACTTTTGTATTTTAAAAAGCTGCAGAAAGCAGTATTGCACTGTGATTATATTATTGTTCATAATCTTATTTAAGTTAAAACTTGTCATTAGCATGGACATAATCTAGTGTCATTAGCATGGTTTTTTCTGTCCATGACAATGACATAACAGTCATGCTAATGACACCTATGTGAATAAATGTAACCAGTGCTTATATAGTACAAAGATTATTTTAGTTTTAGCTTTATAATATATATATATATATTATAAAGCTAAAACAATATATTATAAATATTGTTAATGCCAGAAAATATTTTAGGTAAACAATGCTAAATTTCTTATTGAATATTTTAAAAGAACACAGTTTTGTGTATACAGAATTTTAATTTTCAGCCTTGTTCTTTATTTAGATTTAATGAGAATATGGGGAAAAGTAAGGCAATGAGTAGAGAAGAAAAACTTAAAAGAAAAAGAGAGTATGAAAAAAGAAGAGAAAAAATTAAAGAAGATGTTGATAAGTAGCAAAAACTTAAAGATTTTAAACATAAAATATATATAAAAGCAAAAGAATCAGATCGGATAAAAATGGTTAAAGATATGACTGCAAGGGAACATAGAGCACAGAGAAATACTTGGAGATATAACCAAAAATCATGTAGAAGTAGAAAAAAGTTGGAAGTAAAGCAGATGTATGAAAGTCCATGAACCTCAATTAATAATAATGATGAATTCTCGGATATTGAAAGCATAACAAATGATAGTGCTATGTCAATAAGTAGCTCAGTAAGTAGTTTCTGGAAGCAGATGACAACAGCACTCTTTGTCCAGGAAAAAAAGATACAATCACAAGAAATAGAGTAAAAAAACAAAAACGGTACTTAAGCAACACTTTAAAAAATTTACACATAAAATTTAATGCAACACATAATGTTAAAATATAATCTTTTTCGTACTGCTCATGCTCTGGCTAAGCATTCCAGACCGTTTACAGATTTTGTATGGCAGTGTAAACTGGATATTATGAAAAATATCGACATTAGAGAAAGTTATCAAAATGATAAAGCATGTAGGGAATTCATAAAATATATATCAAAAGCATCTTATGAGCAACTTCACTGTGATATGAAGGAAGTTAAATGTTTCTCCTTACTATGTGATGAATCAACAGACAGTGCAGTGTTAGAACAGTTGTTGGTCTACATAGTATTTTGCAAGAAGGGAGAAATTTGCACTAAATTTGTAAATATAGTTTCGCTTCAAAAAGCAGATGCTGAATCTATATTTTTAGCTCTAAAGAGATGTATGCTCTGAGACCTTTCAGGTTTCAGAAAAGCCCTTTGAAAAGCTTTTGTGCTTTGTAGCAGATGGTGCTGCAACCATGAAAGGTTGCAAATCTGGAGTCACCAAGAGGATTCAAAATGAACAACCTGAAGTCATTGGACTCCATTGTATGGCTCACGGTTAGAACTTGCATTCAAAAATACCTTTAAAAAATTTAAAGTGTATCAAAATGTCGAAGACATGCTCTTCAAATTTTACAAATTTTATCACTACAGTCCTCTGAACAGAGCAGAGCTGAAAGAAGCTTGTGAATCACTTAGGCTTAAACAGCTTGTTCCAACCAGAGTTGGTGGAACTCATTGGATGCCCCATCTAAACACGGCCCTGAATAATTTTTGGGAACTGTATGAGGCTGTAAAATTGCAGTTAGAAAACTGTTCCCTAAGATCAAAAACTGATTCTACTGCTGTTTCCGTAGGTCTCTTTAAAGCACTGACTACACCTTCACTGATTTATGCTGCTTTAGAACTAAGTGAAATTGTTTGCTGCTTGCAGAAAGTGTCAAAATACTCCAAGAAAGAACAACAACATTATTTCATGCAAATACATGTGTAAGAGTTGTACAAGAGTCTTTGGAAGACCTCAAAGAAGATACAGCGAGAATATATAAAAGGAAAAGAAAGACATTTTCACCAATTCATCGATACCATAATTCAACAGCTGCCAGAACAGTTTGTTGATATTGATCAAAGCTTACTTTCCGTAAGTAAACTCCTATCTTTAAAGGAATGGCCCTTGAAACCTTGCCCAAAAGATTTTGGAGAATCTGAAATAAATGCTGTGCTTGATAATTACGCCAGTATCCTCAAAAAATTTGGCAATGAAACATCTGATGTCTTATTTGAGTGGAAAACACTAAAAAAGGCACTTTATTCAAGAAGGGATGAGCCAAACAGTTTAACCTGGAAAGACATTAATGTTCAACATCATACTGGACATTCCCAAATCTTGGCAGTAATTGACGTGTTATTAAGTTTGCCAAGCACATCATCAGAATGTGAAAGAGGTTTTAGTATAATGAATGAAACCAAGTCTGACTGGTGTAGCTGCTTGTCCACAGAATCATTGAATGATTTGATGAGAATAAATCTTGACAGTCCTAACATTGAATTATTTGATCCAACACCAGCAGTTGCCTAATGGTTAGAAAGTGGTGAAAGGAAAAAAGCTTGTTTCAGAAAATAGCAGACTATATTTTACTTACTTATTTTTTACATGATGCAAATAATAAAATCTAGGTATTTAATTCAGGGTTTCCTGATTTAAATCAGCTTGATTTTTTTAAAAAAAAAGTCATTGATTTAAATCAAAAAAATTAGATTTCGAAATTTTACTCAAAGTAGAACACCACATCAAATTACATTACGTTTTAAGTAAAAGTAATCTTGTTTTAGAGTGTATATTATTTAATTCAAGCGATAAAGACATTTTTAAAATTGATTATTACATGTTTATAATTTGGTTCAAGTAAATTTATTTAGATAAAAAAAATACCATAAATTGAAAATTGTTTCTATTTTCAAACTTATATTCACTTGTTATTCTTTAAAAAAAAAAGCAATAGAAATACTGATTGAATTATATTAATGCTAACATTAATGGAATTTAATAACTTAATTATAATATTCTAAAATTCATATCTTATTCTATTATCTTCTTTGCATTTACATACAAAAAGGTAAGTCTATACAAACTGCAGACTTCTGAGACAAGAGAGGCTGAATTTGTCAAGGGGATTTTAGGATTAAGCCTTTAATTTTAGAGAATGAAAGATCATTCAAAATTGAAATAATTATTTTATTTCCGCTTATTTGTTTACTTATTTTTAAACTTGTTTTTATAAACCAAACAAGCTCTGAACAATTTTTATATAAAATTATTATTGAGAATATATTTTATAAAATAAAAAGCCAAAAGGAATAATAAATTCTATGGTTGTAAGACTAATTATAAATAACTAAAGATTTAAACAAATTACCAATTTTTTTAATATTACTAAATGCTTTGTTAAAATCATCTTGATAATTTGTGCTAATTTCAGATGTTTTTCTCCTTTATTTTTTATTTTTATGTCCTAAAACAATCATATTGTTTATTTTTGCTACATTATGATTATGTATAGTTTAATAATTTTGTGATTACTTCAAAATTGAGTAAAAATCATAGTTCTTGATTGCTAAAATATTCTTTTCTAATTAATCTTAGTAAGTAGTATAATTAATCTTATTTCCTTCTTAAATTCTAAGTATATTTATGCAACTCGTGTATGAGCATTTCTCATGAAAAGAGTCAATTTATGTCCAAAATTAAATTTCACTACTTTTTTGATAAATAAAACCCCTAAACATTTTTTTCCAAAAAATAGTTATGATTTTGCACTTAATTCATCAAAAAACATTTATTTAATAATTTTTTACTCAGAAGAAAAAAATTTTAAAGTTTCAAATATCAGATCGGTAACATGTCCCACCTAAGGATTTTAAACATGCAAACAAATCATGTGCATTTTATAATATCGTTTTGAAACACTGTTATACTAAAACGTATTTCATTTTTAACGCTCTGTTTATATTTTATTCGATTTTTATAAATATCTTCTCGTAATTGGCGAACAGACGCAAAACAGGTGCGTCCCAAGTTTCTCTGTCAGATCGGTAACACGAACATATCAAAGCTATTTTCTGACTCAAAACTTTACTTCCGGCAGAGATACCACGTGACCGGAACAAGGTACGCAAGATGGATGCCGAGATATTCGCCATTTTTCGTTACTGTTCCTGAAATGACAGGTAAGATTTTTTTTAAAGTAATTTGATTACATGCGTACTTTTTCGTTGAGCAGATCGGTAACGCACCCTGAGATGCGAAAATTTTATCGTTTCAAATGTTATTTTATATCATATACACAGTATTTGATTACAAAACAACAACAACGTGTTTTTACTTTTGGATGAATCAGATTGCCGATGTAAAATGAAGAATACTTTACAAATTCGTCAGATCGGTAACATTTAAAAATGCCCAATTTGTTACCGAAATGACGCCAGCGTTACCGAAATCTCAAATTTTTTTAATTTCTAAAGATATAATTTTTTATACGAATATTTTTGTTCGTAGCAATAAATTTTAATAACATTAGCTTATTAGGTTGTATTTTTTGCATATTTTATACCTTGCAAGGAAGAAAGTAATAAAAAACTGAGACAAATTGATGTTGCATTAACGGGGCCGCGAACGCCAACTGCTACACATTTGGCGTAGAAATTACGTAGTTATAGAGATTTCTACGCACTACACATCAGGAAACTAAAATTACGCTTTGTCGCAATCGTACGAATGACGAATTGTTTCCAACCCTTTTTTGACCGAACATATTCGATTTTGGGGTTTATCCTGCAGCTCCGATTTTTGATCGATTTCTTCCGATTCCCGGAAATTTAATTCAGGAATTTCCAATCCGTTTGCATCCATTTCATTGTCTAAATTATTCTCTAAAATCATGTTTTTTCTTAAACTAGACAATGCATACATACTATCGTATTTTATTATTTCGTTTCCGATCAATTTATTCAAAGGATCGAGAATACAAACAAAAAATGAAAGAGGCTGGAGTTATCAAAAATATAAATGAATTATCAAATAGACAGAAGCGGATGAAGCGGAGACAGTGGAAAAAAAGACTCTCGCAACTACAGAAGAAAACAAATTATGAAGAAATAGTAAAAGAATCAACAACACTTGGAAGAAAAGGATCCCCAAGGGTACCAGCTGGGAGAAAAGTGGCCAAACGTACTTATATGAAAATGAGAAGAGATATTTAATCAATGAAAACTAAAATAAACAAAAAAGATAAAAAGATTGAAACTTTAAGGAAACAAGTTTATCGCCTCCAAAACAAAAAAAATGTGGACCTTTCCCCTCGTAAACAAGTGAAGAAGATTGTAGGTAGAAAGAAAGTTTCACCTGCTATTAGGAAAAATTTACTTCTAAGTTATGCTCTTATGTCAGGCCTGTCAGATAAAAAGAAAAAAACCTGTCAAAATGAGAAGGAGAGACGAATGTTCAATCATATAATTTCCCTTCAAATTATTAAGAAATATAGAATGATTGGCCATCTGAAAAATATTATATCTTATCAAGAGTTACGAAAAGGTTTAAAAATGAAAAACGTCTACTTCAAACGATCCAACAGAAATCAAAAAGAACGACTTAAACTGCAACAATTAGTGCACAAGTTTTTGGAGGAGGATATAAATAGTTGCATGGCACCTGGTGCATAAGACTGCATTACAAGAAACAAAGTAAAACACCAAAAGAGATACCTAAGAAACACAATGCAGAATTTGCATAAAATGTTTCTGGAAAGAAATAATACAAAGATTAGCTATTCAACTTTTTGCAGATTAAAACCCTTTTGGATACTCAAACCAAAGGTAACCAGTCGGGATACTTGTTTATGCACAAAGCATGCAAATTTTGAATTTCTTTCGATGAAACTAAATTACCACCAACTTATAAAAGAAAGACAAGCGGAAGAATTATGCACCAAAGTTTGCTGCGATGAAAAAAACAAGGACTGTATGGAGAGAAACTGTAGTAGGTGTAAAAACAAGACTCTCCCGGTAACCTTAATCGGAACTTCATTAAAGGAAGAAAATGAGACATTTTATTACCAGTGGGTTAAAAAAGAGAGAAGATAAAAGATAAGAATGGGAAGGACAAAGTAATTACAATTAAAGATAAAATTGTCTGCACAGTTGGAGAGTTAATCAGTAAAGCAAATATTCAAATTGAACCTTTTTTGAAGCACGTGTTTATCATGAGACATCAGTTTAATGTTGTCAAAAAAATAAAAGGTTCTCTCAATGTAAATGAAGTAATCGTTTTAATTGACTTTTCTCATAATTATGCTTGTAAATTTGGATCGGAGATTCAGATCATGCACTTTGGTTCTAATAAGCCTCAGGTTACATTACACACAGGTGTTTTGTATCACAATGATGTACAACACTGTCATTATGATCCATCCAAGCTTGAGCAGGTTTTGTATCACAATGATGTACAACACTGTCATTATGATCCATCCAAGCTTGAGCAGGTTATATCTCTCTGTTCAGTTTCACATTCCCTCCGTCATGATCCAAGTGCAATTTGGGCCCACCTCCAACCTGTATTAAAGTTAATAAAGGAATATCTGCCTAGTGTGGATACTATACACTTTCAAAGTGATGGACCAACTCCACAATACAGAAACAAATGCAACTTTTTTCTTCTAACTTATTTTGCCTCAGCATTTGCTTTTAAGGAGGTCACATGGAATTTCTCGGCAGCTGGGCATGGGAAGGGTGCAGCAGATGGTGTTGGTGGATCAATTAAAAATATTGCTGATCATGTTGTAGCTTGTGGATCTGATATACCAAACTCCAGTGAACTGCTTAAGGTCTTGAGAGAAAAAGAATTGAAAGTTAAGATCTTCGAAATTACAGAGGAAGATATTAAAAAAATAGATAGCTTTGTCAACATTTTATTGGAACCAATTCCAAACACAATGAAATTACATCAAGTTACTTGGAGTCACACGAAACCTAAAGACTTATCCCTAAGATTACTCAGTTGCTTCAGCTGCATGGGAGATGAAATTTGTAAGCATTTTGCACCAAGTCCTGCCACATTTACATTTCCTGAAGAAAATGTTCTTCACCCAAAAATTGAAAAGAAATCTACAAATATAGCTGTAGGTGATTGGCTAGCTGTTATTTATGACAATTTGTGGTATCCTGGTAAGTTTCAATTGAAATTTTAACTAAGTGAAATTATTCAAAGCTCTTTAATTAAATTAATGAATATGTAAATCTTTTGTCTAGGTTCAGTAGAAGAAATTCAAGAAGATGGTTTTGTGCTGTCATTTATGCATTGTTCTGGAGATAAATTTTATTGGCCATCACCCGAGGAAAAATTTACAGTTCCTGAAAATGAAATTATGTGTATAATATCTGATGCACCACAACCGATCTCTAGACGCCATTTCATTATTCAAAATAAAAAAAAATATGATGACATATTGATTAACATTTTAAATTCATAATGTAAAAGTCATTGATCATGAAATAAAGTAAATGTGTTTATTTTGCTTTGTTTTTACAATGTTTTTTTTTTATGACTCAATCTTTTTCTTCTTTTTTTTAAGAAATGTATTTTTTAAAATTCAATTTGATATTTTAAAAAATATTTTACATATAAAAGTCATTTTATACATATAAAAAAGTTTTAATATCACTTCTAATGAATACTGATGTATCAACATCAGATCCGTAACGCAAAGCATCAGATCTGTAACAGCTTAAAAAGTGACCCCCCTAGGGAGGGGGTACATGACTTTCTTCACCTTACCCCTGTTGTTTTCTTGTATTAACATCCAATTTTAAGTTGAAATGCACCATTATCTTTCTCCTATAAAATTTTTTTAAAATGTGTAAATTAGACTATTAAATTGACACATTCTGTGATAAATGCTCAATACTACTATTTTATATTTTGTGCACTTCTTATTTACAAATTTCATATATTGTTTCCTTCAGAATCACTGTCAACATATCAGAAAGGGAATTGGGTTGCTGTGAATTACGACAATATTGTTTATCCTGGGGAAGTTACAAACATTTTGGAAAATCAAGTAGAAGTATTAGTGATGCATCCAGTGGCCTTACAAGCAACTAATGTTTACAAGTGGCCTGTGCCCGAAGACAAGCATATTTATCCATTATGTGACATTTTAAGATGTATATTGCCACCAATACCAATGGGTTTTCATGCTGCTTATTTCCGCTTGGAAATTTTGCAAAAGTGAAAAATTATTCAATAAATAGCATTTTTATTGTAATTTTTTAAAATATCTAAATAGATTTATTTCGTCATTAGCATGGTTCATGAAATACTTTTTTTTTTTTTTGAATGAGCTTTTAAATATTTAGCTCTGCTGACTACAGGTAAAGTATACATTATACTATATTAATAACTCCTATTTTTTTCAGAAATTTTACTGCAAATCTTTTTGTAAGATTTTATTTTTTGAAATAAATATTATTTTTAGAATCACCCATTCACACTTCTATTTAACAAACTATATATATTTGTATTCTAATGTAAAAGATTCCAATGCTTGTTTAAATACACATGATGATAAATTTGCAACAAGAAAACGTTTTTATTTATGTAACATTATTAAATACACTTATGTATTACACAACTTAAATTGAGTAAATGTTAGATTTTCATTTTCTAATAGTTAATGCAGAGAAATGTAACTCTGCAATATTCATGATTTAAAAGCACATTTAAAAAAATATATGGGCAATTCCATATAAACAGTGACATGACCATAAAATTTTTTTTTCAATTATTTCTTAATAAATTAAGTGGATAATTAATCTGAACTATTGTAGCAGTTGTGACAACAGCTTATTTTTTGTTAGAGCTCTTTTTATCAGGATGGCAACACTTTAAAGTCAGCTATTACAAGATTTTGTTCTACACCACTTCAATTTTCAGCAAAAGGTATGTTGATTTTGTTATTTTATAGCCATGAAAATTTTATTTCTTGATTGTTTCAGATTAATACATTCATAAGCCTTATAAAAATAATAAAATAAATTGTTAGAATCAAAGTAGTTATAACTATTATTCATAAATGATATTAGGGTCTACTACAAGTAGCATGAGTTACTAAAACATAGTTATGTTATCATTGCAAATCTATTAAACTATCAATTACCCTAAAAATAATTTTTTTTAAAATTTTTTATGTGTTTTAATCAAAAACAAATCTTTAAGAGAAGTAGCATCCAGTTTTGTTATGTTTTTTTGTATAAAACTATTGTAGCATGAGTTACCATGTGGTAACTCATACTATATTTAGGAAGTGAATTAAGATGTTATTTGCATAAATATTATATAAAAATTAAGTTTTATTGCAATAAGTTAATAAGTATGATAAAGATAAGTTTGTTCTTCGCATGTTTATTCCATTCTTAATAAGTTGTTTTTATTATTGTCAACTCCCTATCACAAACAAGTCTAAGTTTAAAACTTTATAAAAGTTATTGAAGGAGGAAATTACTCAAAGATGTTATTGGAAATTAATGGTATTAGTTAAAGTAAAATTCAGACATTTCGATGTTATTGTTGTAAATAATCCATTAAATGTAAAAGGTATAACACATTGTACAATATATCTAAAAAAAATATCTATACACCAAAATTTTAATTTAAGGTAAAAGAATAGTGAAATCCTGCTAAGTTAAGCTCCGCTCCATAAATTAAAACTTATCATATGTCTCTTTCTTACAGAATGGCCTTAACAGCTGCTGAAAAAATGAGAAGGAGAAGACAAAAACTTAAAGATGAAGGAAATTATGCGAAATATAAGGAGAAACACAGAGAGGCAGCTAAAAAAAAGCCGCGATAAAAAGAAAAATGAAATTGATCAAATGACTCCAGTGGAAAGAGAAAAGGTGAGAAGACAACAAAGAAAAAGATCCAGAGAAAGTGTTGCAAAATCAAGATTCAACAAAAAGGAAAGGTCATTTAAATCACAACAATACCCATATAAATCACCTTGTTCATTGGGAAAAGCAGTTGCCCGTGCCAAACGGGCATTACCAAAGTCCCCACGTAAAAAGCAGGCAGTAGTGAAACAGCTTATGAAAAATATTGTCCCGAGTCAAGAACGCAATGTTGTAATACAGAATTATATTGGAAAAAATCCTATGAGCAGTGAAACTCTTCAGATAGTTAAAAACTTTTATATAAGAGATGATATCAGTCGACAAGCTCCAGGAATGAAAGATATAGTAACAGTAAGAAATAGTGATGGTAAAATAAAAGAACAAATTCGGCATTTGTACAATTCTGTTTTGGAGACATTCTCTTTATTCTGTAATGATCATCCCGATATTAAGATTGGCAAGAGTAAGTTTGCTGCATTACGTCCAAAACACGTATTTTTAAGCAGCAAAATGCCTCATAATGTGTGCTTATGCAAACTTCATGAAAATTTTATTTTTGCTATCGAAAGCTTCAAGAAGTATTGCCCAGAATTCCCAGCTTATTCCTCAGGATTTATGAAAGATTTTCTTTGCGAGAATGCTACTGAAAATTGCTGGCAAACTTCTTGTAATAAATGTGAAAAGTTTTTTGAAAATGGTATTGAATCTTGTTTTGCTACATCTACTTCAAATATGGCTGAATGGAACAAGTGGAAAGATTTTGAAGGTAAGTTAACAAAAGTTGTAGAAGAAGGTAGCCTCGAAGATCTTGGAAAATACATAGTTTCAATGAAAAAAGATTTTTTACTTCATTGTTTCATTAAAAATGAACAAACTCTAGCATATCAGATGCAGAAAGGAGAGGTAGGCTCCCAAAGCACCGATTTTACCACTGCTTTGCTACAAATTGATTTTGCAGAGAATTACACTTGTGTTGCTCAGGATGAAATACAAAGTTTTCATTGGGTACAGCCGCAAGTGAGTCTGTTTACTATTTCGTCGTGGTATAATGGACAGCATCACCCTGCTGTTATTGTATCCAATGATTTAGATCATTCAAAAAGAAGTATAATTCCATATTTAGATAAAATCTTTGAAGATTTCCCAGAAAGTATTATTCTGGTCAATATATGGTCGGATGGCCCTTCATCGCAGTTCAAAAATTGTTTTATTGCAGCTGCAATCCCTATATTGGAAAACAAATTTAGAAAAAGAATTATTTGGAATTTCTTTGCAACATCACACGGCAAGGGCCCGGTTGACGGAATAGGTGGGGCTGTGAAACGCCAAGTTCGAAATTACGTAAAAGCACGCAAAGGCTCTGTTTTCAATGCCTCCGACTTCAAAGCTGCAGCTGAAAGAACTGGATCGGATATAAAAATAATTGAAATGAAGTGCAATGAAATAGAGGAACGAAATCAAAATTTAAATATGTGTTCAATATTTGAGGAAGCACTGCCATTAGAAAGTATAAAAAAAATGCATTGCATTTATGTGAACCAGGAGAAGGTGACGGGTGCTCTGTTAACCAAAAAAATACGTTCCAGTTTAGCAGAACAAAATTTACCAACTAAACCTCCAAAATTAAGCATTAAACTTGGTACTTACCTACTTATTAAATGTTTAGGTAAGAAGCAAATTTTTAGGTATGCTGCTATTTCACAAGGTGAAGTTGAAGATGACGGAGAAGTAAAGGTAATGTTTTTAAGAAAGAAAAACATGAATAAAAAAATTTTCATTTCAGATGAAAATGACATTTCCTATGTGACATTCGAAAACATCATAAAGATTTTACCAGATGCAGTAATAAAACAGAGTGGGAGCCGTTTCTTCTACGAATTTAAGGAAGAAATCGATGTTCTTGAACAACGTTAAATGTTTTAATATTTTTTTAATTTTCAATAAAATAATGTTTTTTTAAATACTTAATGTTAAATAAATATCAAAATAATATTTTATTTTGTTTCTGTAATCATTTTTAAAAGTTATTCATCTTTAATGTAGCATGAGTTACCTTATACTTGATATATTTTGTCAAATATTTAGTTTTTTTAAACTATTAAAAATAAAACTAGATGCTATTTTGTGATAAGAGTGATACATACAATCCACTCATAAGACTTAAAGTACTTAACATGTAGAATTTTAGCAGAAATACAGGTTTAACTTTTTTTTCTCGTAACTGAGTGTCTTTTTTGGTAGCATGAGTTACCAAGCTATTTTAATTAAAATTTCAAAAAGTTAGAGATTCTTAGGATTTTTAATGGTATCATTAAAAAAAACAGAAAAATTGTAATCAACCTAAATTTTGTTGAAAGAAAATAAGTGCAATATTTATTATTGCATCGTATTTGAAAGCTAGATTTCTAAAAATCTGTAGCATGAGTTACTGTGGAATTACCCATATAATTATGAATTTATTCAGCCAAATATCTAATAATATTCATATTCAGACGAATAACTTCAGAATTCGGCTAGGCCGAAAATTCGGCAAAAGGACCGAATACTGAACAGCGGCCAAATATTCGTTACATCCCTATTATATATGACAGACGCTTAACGCCAAATTAACATAATTTTGACTCTCACCTCAAAAACTAGATTTTACGTTATTCTAGGATATAAGAATCATTCAGTTACATGGAAGATATTCAAATAGCAAAATATAGATAACAGATCTAGTAAGTTATACTGATGATATAGTAATTTCATTCAATCAAGTATTTTATGCTTCACAAGAAAGATATTAAATGTAATATATATAAATAATCACAAGGGTACCTCAGGAATGTGACACCCGTATTTACCACAACGATAAACCCCTTAAGGAAATCTCAGTCCATCAAAGAACATCTCATTCTTAACTAGGATGTCTAGCAAAATATATTTATTCGGGTACAATAGACCACTGGTTGATGTAGCATCTCTTAACATCAAATATAAATAACAGATCTAGTAAGTTATACTGATGATAGAGTAATTTCATTCAATCAAGTATTTTATGCTTCACAAGAAAGATATTAAATGTAAAATATATAAATAATCACAAGGGTACCTCGGGAATGTGACACCCGTATTTACCACAACGGTAAACCCCTTGAGGAACTCTCAGTCCATCAAAGAACATCTCATTCTTAACTAGAATGTCTAGCAAAATATATTTATTCGGGTACAATAGACCACTGGTTGATGTAGCATCTCTTTGGAGCTGCCCAACCACTAAGTCTAAACAATATATATTAAATTTTGTGCATCCTCAAAAGTATTAACATTATCTAAGTAAAATAATGCATTAAATTGCTTTTTAAACTTAAGCATATATTTAAGCATTTTTTAAATGTAAGCATATATTGAACGAAGAAGATAGAGGTATATAGAGAGTAAGTTATGCAGGCTTAGTTCTAAATTTGCAGCACAATGCAGATTTCAGGGCATTAAATAGAGAACCAACAGTTAAGAAATAAAATTATATTGACAACAGAAAATAGTTTTGTCCAAACATACTTTAAAATTCACATAAATGAAAATATTATGGCTTGCATTTTTAAAATAAACTTTCACAGATTTTGCTAAATTTAATTCGCGGAAAGATCGATATATAGCAATGGATCAAACGATTGATATTCCTGATGTCAATACACAGATGCATAAAGCGTTTAAATTGATTTGTAGGTAAACAAGCAGATTGTCAGATAAAATAAATTATTATCAATATAGTATGATGAAAATTTTACACATAATAATAAAAATAAACCGATAAATTTAACAAAATTTGGGAATACGACTTCCGTTGGCGGAAAACTATTTTGCTTGAAAGCGGATGGAACAAATACAGAAGCACAAATAGTAACATGTAGCAAGCTTGTAACCTTTAAAGATTTGAGTGAACGCTCTACTCCTAGCTCTTATTTAGTTAAGTTAGAAAAAGAAAAAAAACACGCCTTGTGAAGGTTCATGATTTTCAACCCACAAGAGGAAGTGAAGGTCCTATCTTTTTAGTGACAACGAAAAATGGGTTACCTTTTCAATCATCGTGGCGACTTTTTCAATCTGTTAAATCGCCAGTATTCGTATGCATATTTGTTTTTTCTCGTTTAATGCACGTGCTGAAATTTTACTGCAAGGAGTGGATATCTAATCTGTTGTGTTAAGCAAAAATTATTAATTTGTTAATCTTACATATTATTGCATTTATTTTTAGAGTTGCATTTTGTAGGACAGCTGTATTAAGAAAAAATTGTGATTAAAGTTATAAAAAAATTTACCACTAAAATTCATCACTATTTCTAAATTTATTGGTAAGACACAAAAAGAGAGAAGTCTTCCCGCTGAAATTTAAGAAAAAGGGATAATTGTGACAACTATTTTGATAAAAAATTTTTTAAAATAGTTCATGGAATCTGAAGTAATTTTTACTTCTTTCATTTATTATAGCTTTTCATACTTAAAAAGCTTTATTGAAGTAAAAAAAAAATTCATATCCTACGCAGCTACAGTTAATTTATTACAGTATCTTTAAGATAAATAAATAAAATTAGCAAACTTTTTTGTGTTAATAATGCGTAAAATACTTCATAAAAAATCTGCTGAGATAATGTTTTGAGTTATTACTTTTGAAGTATAACAACAGTGTGTAAATATCAATTTCTGATTATATTTACCAACTTAAAATTCTACTCTTTTAGATTTAATAAATTTTTTATTGCAATTTTTCAGATAAATTTTCTACCCTACTTTCATAATCAATACATGCTCTTAAACCTCGATCTTCAGGTAATTAAATAAGTTGAAAAATTCTATACAGAAGCAATTAGATCCATTAAGAGAGAACAATAGCTCCGCAATGATTCTAATTGGAACAATTACTCTGCTTCTGAGCAATTAACACCTAGAACACTTTTCAAATGAACACAATATATTCAGAAAATAAAGTTCTTTTTATGGTACATTTCAATAAAATTATTTTTTCTCCTGTGAAATAATGGATGTCGAATTTTTTAAAGTAACTTAGAAATAAAGGAAATATTTCATATGCACTTTTGCTTTATATTATTAAAAGTAATTAATTATGATGTTCTAAGATAAATTTAGGAAACTTTTACAAGTTTAGGCCATATTAATGATATGTGATGTTAGCAGTCATGATCGAATGTTCAGCCACACAGACAATAGTTGGAAGGAAAAAATATTTTTCTTAAGCTTCACATTGTGTATTCAGCACACTTTCCAGCATTAGCGGAGCTGAAATCAAGCTACAAAATCAGTGAGCTTTAGTTTTTATCCTAGTGAAAGTTGTAAAATTCAAAGATGAGCGATCGATTCAAAAACAATAAATTAAAAAAAAATTATTTTGATACATTACACATTAGGCGTACGACTGCCTTCTTTTTGTTCTTAATACTATCTAATTTCTGCTTACATTATAAGGACGCCATCGAGTGGCTCTGAATAGCATTTTTTTTAATAAGATGCCATCTAGTGGCTTATAATTTGTCAGATTCTGCAATATCCCCCCCCCAAAACGAGCTAAAAAGTTCATTTAACTACATTTCAAATTAACAATTAATTATCAAATCAAATTAATAATAACAAACATAAAATACAGTGAAAATTATCTTCAAATTACTAAATTGAAAAATTATATTTATCAACACTTTCTTAAGTTAACAAAAATTTCTACTTTGAATTTTACGACCACTGGGGAAAATCATCCTCGAGAGGATTAAAAGTTGGCTGAAATAGTGTGTTTTAAAAAGGTTTTTCCTTTCAATTTTTCAATAAAACAGGTGTTTAAGAAATTAATCTTTTCCTGATTCCTTATTTTTAAAGGGTGAGGGCTTATTTTTACAAAAAGGAGGGCTCATTTATAGGGATCAAAAGGCTGGCAGGTTGGGCCTACTAATAATACATATAGGTGTAAATATTATGACAATATTGGAATATTTAATCATTATTGATAACTATAATTACTAATATGATATATTGTAAATATTATGCATTACCACAAATATTGAAAACAATATAGTGAGTTTTGATATGTAAGGGTAACCGAAATATTGACCTTTATAAAAATAATACTAATTAGTACAGTTGGGAAAATTTGTTATATTTATTATACTTGATATATTTTGTCAATCGATAGTAATATTAAAATTATTCATCCAAATTCGATTCTATTTTCTAGTTTTCACATTAATTTACAACCCCTGTTACGTTTACCTATCTCTTTCATACTTCATTTTTCAAAAGAATACTAACAGAGCAAGTGAAAGTCAGTCATTAGGATAATTGCCAGCTCATTTATCAGTAGATCAAGAGCTAAAATAAATTTTAAAAAACACAAAATTAGAGATTCAAATACAATAAAGAGAAATTGCTTAAACCACTAATATTCTTATTGTAGAATTTTTTTCATTGTGAAGAAAACAATAAAGGTCAGATTCGATTAACTGGACAAATTCCAAAGCTTTAACTGAGTGTTCTAAGATCATATAGCTCAAAGTAATCAAACACAATAAAAAAAGTTCCCAATTTGTGGAAATGTTACGTCTTCCACATCATAATTACTAATCAAATATTTAAGTAACTCTTTAAAATCAATTATTGGAATATAGCTCTTACTTACAAAAATATATAAATCAGTAAAATTGATAAGTTACCGTTTTTTTTTAAATTTCAGAAAACAATTATAATTAGTATCATTTTAAATTGAAATATTATTCACAAATATACAGAAATTTAATTCAATAATGCACATCTGATAATTCACAAATAATCAGAAATTTATCTCTATTGCAATTCTTAAGGAACTTATCATATACTTCCTTTAACAATCGCTTTATTAGTAAAATACTGTTTTATTATAACAATTAAAAAAGAATCTAATCTATATTATATAAAACGCTAATACGTATGTATCAATAAAACCGATGATATTTCTTTTCCGCGTTGGCAACAGTTTTCATTTTTAATTGATAGTCTTCGGCGCGCAAGAGCACGTAGTGAGCATCATATGGCTAATCTATATTATATAAAACGCTAATACGTTTTAATTGATAGGCTTCGGTGCGCAAGAGCACGTAGTGAGCATCATATGTCTAATCGGGTGAATTCTCACCGAATTATCAAAAAAGTTCTCACAAAATTATTTCATTTCTCATACACATATGCACACATTTCTCAACAACTGAAATTTAGAATAGTGTGATTAAGAAAAATATGTGAACTGTTTGCAATTTCGAATTAATATTGTAATGCACAGGTTTAGAATTTTCTAAATTGAAAAGTTTTCGAAACTTCAGTGTTCAAAAAAGTATACAAAAGCTAGACGTTAAGAACGTATCCAATGAGCAAGCAAAGTGAGCATCGGATTGCGAAACAATCAGAAACAAAACTGCGAAAGCAGTTCCGTAGGTTGGCGAGCGCCAGCGAGAAGGGGGCGAAGCCTCCTAGTTAATATAATTTTGCTTTAAATGTGAAAATTTATTTGCAGGTTCTTAAAAATGCTAAGAAATTGACTTTCTTATAAACTATCATCTGATATATAATATTCTTTCTTTTCCTTTTCAATTTGATAAAAGTACTTTCAACCAAAATCTAGCTTTGCATCTTTTTTAACGCAAAAAAAAGAAAAATTTCTTTTGTCATTGATATTTTTAGAGGCCAAATCCATTTAACCGGTGATTTTAAAAAGCCTAACTAATCACTGAAGACATCAATATAGATGGTTGACCAGGGCCGGCTTATGCATGTTGCGGCCCCTAGGCAATGCTCGTCTCGGGCCCCCTCCCCTACCGTCTTCTAACTTCCTAATTATTATATATCACAGTATATTATATATAGTATATTATCACATTATTCAATAAAAATATTGAATCAAACGAAAAGAATATAAGTAATTAATATATGCATTTAAAAAAAGTCATATAATAAGCTTAGATATTAACTCTTCTAACTTTTTTTGTTACAAAATCGTTCAAGACATCCTGAAAGTTAACCTTTACCAATACATCATTTTCAATTGCCATTAAGGTTGGTTTTGAGGTCGGTTTTAAACGGTTTTGAGACATAGTTGAACGAAGACAGTTTTTAATTTCAATTCTCGGTGGCTAGTTCTTCCCCTTTGTGGTTCTGTATGAGAAGAAATTTAAGGAAACGTTCAGCCGAAGTGAAAATTCAATTGCACGAAGTGAAAATTCAACGATTACATTAAAAATTTTTCAAAAATGTTGTCTATGACACAATACAACGTATGTATTTAGCGGATCGGGGAATACCCCAGTCCTGCGACGAACGAACCAGTACTGCCAACCTTATTTTTACATACTCTTTGGTAGCTTGGCCATAGAATATACATACCTATGGTAGGTACCAGAACAGTAAGTGTGCATTCACAACGTAGAATTTTGCGCGTTTTTCAGGCGTGTTGTGTTAAAAAAGCTGCTCTCGCTATATAGTCATCTGATTAGTCGGCGTTGAAATTACAGCGATAAAATTGCTTGCGATTATATTACTGCGTTATATATGAACTAACTACTATAATATTAATATCTAATTTAGAATGCGTTCAGAAATGTACTAAAATAGCGTCGATGTAATGTACAGAGCAAAACAATCGTCATTGAAATTTCGAATTAAATTTCTCTGTAGCACAGGGCCCCTAGGCAGTTGCCTACAGTGCCTAATGGATAAAACGGCCCTGTGGTTGACCGTATAATGTTAAGTGAAAAGGGTGCTGGAGGGGTCAGAATTCGCCATAAAATTTCTGGATTGCTATTTCCGACTGATTTTTAAGTCTAATAGTGAAAACACGCGCCATCCAATTGTATTATGCACGTAGTATTTTCAATACAACACGTTTTTTCAATTTAACTTTCAACGAAACAAATAACAAATGAATTTGAAAGACTCCGCAAGTTTGTCATAATGCTACCCAAAATTAGAAAACGGCACTATTTTACACAAATATTGCCAAATAAGGGATAACACTCAAAACATGACAAACATTACACTTTATTAATATTGCGATATAAATTTTTTTTTTACATTTGTTTAGAATATTTAAATTACGAAAATGTCTTATGAATGGTATAAATTAGAGCAAATTTAAACGCAAATCACAATAATAAAAGTTCCTGGAATATTAAGCCTGCTCACACATCGCCTCGTAAGCATTAACATAAGCACAGTTTTTAAAATTTCGTCCGATTTTAGGAAGCTTGTTATTGTTTACATTTAGTTAATCATCAATACAAACTAATATTTGGATAAATATTTGCTGTAAAGCGATTTTCGAAGCATCACTTCATAATTACATACAGAAAAATTGATCAAACATTTAACCGATCTAATAAATCTTGAGCAGAAAGAGTGCAGACAATGATATCCCTTAGAACATTCCTTGAAACAGTCAGTTCGTTTTTCTGGGCGTAAAAAAGTATTCTAGACCCCAAACCTCGCAGCTTTTGAACACGGACGGTGACGTCACTATTCCCCGGAGTCTATTCTATACCACCGTCCGATAGTAAAACAAATTCCAAACCTCGCAACTCCCGAATAGAGTGCCTGTATTGAAAAGAGTGATGACAATATCCTAGAGCGCATGCGCTGCAGTCAGATTTTTGTCCAAGGGGGTTGCCAGATGATACACCGAAATTGGCGCCACTCGCTCATTTGGTGTTATTCTGAAGGTTCTGTTATTCTAAGAGTATATACTAAAGTATCAATAATATAAACGTTAAGATTGGAAAGTACATGATATTACAGATTTTTTAAGAAACATTGTCTAGCATCTGAAATTGTTAAAAAATTAACGTCAATGAAAAAAAAAAAAAGACTAATGAAAAGACTTCAGCTTTTAATAAATGCCTTAAATAAAATATAAAAATTAATAATGATTATGCCATTTATTTCAGAAATAATAATTAATAATACAAATTATATAATTTATTATTATTTATTACTTTTTCAGGAAAAAATTATCGCATATTCACCTGAAAAGGTATTGTTTATTTCAACAAATTGTAAACAAAAATTTCCATAATTAGTTGAAATTTAAAACAAACTAGCGTTTTATACAGTTGGTAACGAAAAGTAAACAAATGCTACTTTGTAACTGCACTTCTGAAGTTTTGATAAAAAGATGCTCAAATCTTAAAATTTATAAGTAATTTAGATAGAAATTATGTGCATTAAAAGTAAATACATTTATTCTTATCTAACCATTAGTTATTTCATCACCTTGTTCTCTTTACAATGAGATAAACATAACTTTATATGCACGCAAGTAAGTGATAATAAGGATAAATTCTAATAACTAACAACTATCCAAATTTTCAGCCATAATTTTAACATTTACTGTAACTGTGAAGTTTCTTATTGAAAAAAAGTAAGTAATGAACTTATTACATGCATTTATTAATACAGAACATAATTTTTTTGAGTCAGATAATTTTCACTCCATGTAATTCCAATGGCGAATTTTCCACTCTCGCCTCCGGCGGTAAAGTTTTTCTGTCCACCAATCAGGAATCGTTTCTCCCTTGTCCACTCTCTTTTACTCTAGGCTCTCTACTCCCGAAGAGAGCGGTGAAGGGAATCCCAGCCCTCGAACAAAGGTTCGGACCCTCCCCCTAGGAAGTGACGTTTTGTATCGATAGTTATAGGAAAGTGACCAATGGCTTTTGTTTATCCTTTAATCGTTCTCCCTTCGCTTAGGGGTCGTGACCTCTATCCCAGAGTTTACTGTGTTCTTTCAGAAAGAGAATGTATTCTTCTTTCATTTTGACAGTTACATACATAGTCTAAAATAAATATCTACATATTTTAATCTTTGATCTTTCTTCAAGAATTTAATATGTAGTATTCGTTTTAAACTTGTTTGCATTATTGTATTTATTATTAGAGAATCGATTTACTTATAACTATATTTACTAACAGTTTGCCAAAAAAAAGAAATATTCTTAAAATAAAAAATAATACGTCAAATAATAGAAATCCAATACATCTTTATTTATTACCTTTTCTAAAAATCATACTTTGAATGTTGTTTTAAATATATGTAATTGAGTCAATCAGAAATTTTATCACTAGATTATGAAACTTTAGAAATTATATGTATATTATCGAGTGCTTTTAGATTTAAAGAACTAATGATTAATAAAGGTTATTTAATTTCACAAAATTTTGCAATTTTCTATTTTTACTTATTTTATTATTTATAAAATTTTTATTATATTTATGATTACTTCATTACCTTCTATTATTTATAATTATTATTTTTTTTATTATTATTTGCAATTGATAAAATGTGTAGCTTTATACTTTATAACACTAAAATCTTTTAGTTTTAAAGCTACAATAAGTATCAAAATAACGCGCAATAAATAAACTTTAATAAATCGGTAGAATGCATGAAATAAACTTTAAACTAGCATTTTTTAAATAATTGTTAGTTTAAATAATCTTAAAAAAAATTTGCTTTACAATTTTAAAAGAAACTGCTTTTTCAATTTTTCACTTTCTTTTTTGTTATGATTCCTCTTTTTTTTCCTTTTTTTTTTCGCAATTGCAGACTTATAGATTTTAATAATTGTAAGTTATTTTTTCAAGAAAAACATTATTTTCTTCTTTTTTATAATATTTTTTTAATAAATTACAATTCGCAACTCAAACAATGCAATATTTATTTTTCAAATTTAATAATTTATCTCTTTTTTGGAAATGGTATTTTCAATCGTTATGTTATATTGAGCTAGATTTGGAAAAAAAATTCTCTGCAATGGATTTTTTGCCTTACATTACCCTCTTACATTAAACCCAACTCAGAAGACAAGGATGCCAAGTAGTTGTACTTTATTTAAGAATTTCATGCTAGAGTTATTAGTTACACAATTTCACTATTGTCGTTCTAACCATAAGGGCAGTTCGTGATTCTTTTTATATCACAAATTCGTTTTTAAAGTTTAACTCGTTACAAGTATTTTTAATACTTTCAATTAAACACATTTTCAATTTCAAAATGTTCTCAATTGTTTTATATTTGATGCTGGATTTTATTTTTTTTGCCCTATCATTTACCATTGTGTATGTAAATAAATTATGAAAAAGTAATTCGGAAAAATATTTGTTTTAAGTGTCACATAAATTTGTAAGAGACTTTTTGAATTAGAATTAATTGCATCAATGAGGATAACTTTAAATATTATTCGAATAATACCAAAAAAAGATTAGTATAATAATTACCAATGAATACAGGTAAAACAGAATATATTAGTTAATATTTAAAAATTAATAATACTTAGCAAATTATTAATACTTAACTAATATTTAAAAAAAAAATCTCAAAAAAAAGAGAAAACAATTATGCTTGATTTTTTTCTCTCCCTAAAATTTGTAATACTAACAATAAGTATTTTCAAAAATTCAAATGTCAAACAACAGCTTAAGAAATAACTAAAAAGTTTTCTTTAGTCTAGAATTTTTTTAGTACAATTTTTAAACAAAATATTTAAAACAACGTGATTTTTTTTAGAAATTTTTTAATGTTTATTTTAACAATTTTTTTTTGAGTATATTTCGATGTCATAATTATAAGACTAGAAATGTAAAAATTTTTTTCTTGGAATATTGAGAACAGGAAAATTAAGGAAAAAAATAATAAAAAAAGGTTTCTTAATTATGCATCTAAATTTACCAGCAACTTTAAAACAATTAATTCAAAAACAATTTTATTAAAAAAGTTTTCTTTCTTTATATTCCGGTCTTTTTATTATGCTCTTATATGGAATCCAACTCAGAAGACAAGGGTGACAAGTCATGAGAACTTTGTTAGAACTTTTGGGAGTTAGAGCTTTTAGTTATACATTTCCATTGTACAGCAATGGAAAATGGTCTAGCCATAAGGATTATTCGTGATTTTATTTTATCACAAATTAGTGTTAGTAGTTTAGCTCGATGCAAATATCAACTAGTTTTTATTGCACACATTTTTAAGAACAAAATTTTCTCAATTGTTTTTCTGATTGACGCAGGATATTTTTTTCTTATGATTTACCATTCTGTATATAAATAAATTATGCTAAAGCAATTCAAAAGAAATTCTCTCTTTTTACACGTCGCAAAAATTCGAAAAAAGCTTTTTGAAGTAGAATTAATCGCATACATTAAGATAATTTAAAGTATTACTTGAATAAAAGCATAATAACGCTAGTTTAATAATAACAAATAAATATAAGTGAATATCTTTAGAATAACTTAGCTGATACTTAATGGAGAATCTCGAAACAGAAAAGAAAATAAGTTTTTTTGCCACCCTGAAACTTATTACTTACCATTTTATTAAAGGAGTAATTATTTTAAAAAGATCAAATGTCAAACAGAAGATTAAGAAATAACTCTAAAACGCTTTTCTTATTCAATTGCTTTTTTAATGCTATTTCTAACAAAAAAAAATTTAAAAAAGGTGATTTTAGAATTTTTTTAATCTTAATCTTAACAAATTTTATTCCTAAAAATAATAGTTAATTTTTCAAAAAATAAATTGTCGAATATATTTTGGCATTATAGATAGATATAAGAGTAAAAATATCTTTTTGTCTTAGAAAATAAAATATGAAATTTTCGCATTTAAAGTATGAACAGAAAAATAAAAAAAAATAATAAAAATGTTTCTTAATTATGCATCTAAATTTAACTGCAACTTAATAATAATTCAAAAACTATTATATCGAAAAAATTTCCGCTCTTCATATTCCATGCTTTTTATTACCCACTTATATTCTACCCAACTCAAAAGACAAGTGAAAATAAATGAAATTATGCTTCTTAATTATGCATCTTAACTAATCAACTACTTTATAAAAATTACAAAACCGATCATATTCTAAAAGCTTCAGTTTTTTCAAATCTCTGATAGAAAATTGCATAGCGGATTAAAAATAAGCATACAATTTATAGTAATTCTTATTTAAATTTTATACGATTTAGTTATAGTAATCTTTTTTATTTATTTGGCACTAATCTCAGTCATAACTCACCAATTTTTTAAAGAAAAAAATTCCATTTTTTTTCTGCAGTTATTTTGAAAATATTACGAGGTAATTAAAATGAAAGTTAATAAAAACATGGCAATAATTATACTAAACATATTATGGCTAAGAATACACAAAAATTTGGAACAGGAAAAATGTTCACGTTTTATTTAAAGTCGTGCAAGATTATTATAGATTTTATTATAAGTTCTGCTAGAAACCGAAACTAATTATTTAATCCATTTATTATATGAAATAATAAGTTTGTGAGAGAAAAAATTATGTCTGAAATATATTCATAAAATATCTAGGTAAATGATTATAAAAAATCATAAAATATCTGGGTAAAAATTATCTTTGAAATCGGAAATCTAATTTAATCCCAGCGTTAAACGTATCCTATTCGAACGTTCGAATCGCTTTCACCAGCAAATTGTTAGGTGAAAGCTTTCCGATAGATGGGAGGAAAAATGAAGATCGCAGCCCGTTAGCAAAATCCGTTCGAAAGCGCGAGGTTTCAGGTTTTCCCTAGGAGTAGAAACGTGACGTCAAAATGACGTCATTTTTCTCTTCCTAGATCGTTCGAAGTCTGCGAGGTTTGAGCTCCTAGTCAAGAATTTTAAACGCATTCACGCAGCTGCGTCTTCATGAAAACACAAGTGTAACCCTATAGGTTGCCATGAGAAAAAGTATTGTTCATTTCCGTCCTGCCCGGTTCTGGGACTAAGCGCTAACATCTACTTTTCAGAAAGCTAAGTTTAAAGCCTCAAGAGAAAATAATTTTAGTTTTTTAAGATTACAAGCGTATCTTACACCACCTTTTATTTTATTAGAATTGAATTATATAGTTGTAGAATTTGGTGAAGAATGGTGAGAGACGAGTCTACACCTTTGAATAGTAGAAATCCACAGTGATAGGGATGGAAAATTCCAGTTTTGAGTTAAAAATCGACGAGTCTCTTTAAGAGCATGCGTTCGAGGGATTTGCTCAAGGTTGATGTAAGCGATATGGATCTGTATGATGATACTAGGTCAGGTGGTTTCCCTTTGTTATGGATAGGGATGATATGGGCCAACTTCCAGGATTCTGGGATCTGTCCTGAGACCCAGATATAGTTTAACTCGTCGAGTAGCTTCTGAGTAGCTGCTTCCGAAAGGGAGCGAAGAATTTTTAAAGGAATGCCATCTGGTCCGGGGGACTTGCATTTTGAAGCTGTGAAAGCGTCATTTTGAGTTCTTGTAAGGAGAATGGTTTGTTGTATTCTTGGTCAACTCTGCTGAAATCCAGTGGGAGTGTGTTTTTGTTTGTTGGTTTGGAATAGAAAGCTGCAAATGCATTTGCTTGAGACAATGGGCTGTAAAGTTCTATGTTGTTGATCATGATTAAGTTCGACGATATATTTTGCTTTTCTGGGCGGTTAATAATCTCCAAGAATCTCACTACTTCTCCTAGACCAAATAGCCAAATTGTGAAGTCTTTCTCATTTATCTGGGTCCCAAGTTAGTAGAAAGTCCTAAGGGCCCCAAATGCGGACATATAGACACGAACAAACACTTATCTCTTGGAGTGCTCCATTTATCAAAATGCTCGTAAAGACCTCTATCAATCCTTATCCCTGCAGAGCCCAGCTTTCACTGATCTGGTTAACTTGTCTCTTAACTCCCGGACCAAAATCCAATCCCTCTTAAAATTCTTCCAAGCTACTAACCGATTCTAGCAGTTCGCTCCATCCTTGTGCTATCTACTCAGCCCCAACCTTAAACCTTACCTATTGAAACGCAGAGCTATAAGCGATAAGAGCTCATCGCACCTTACCACACTCAATACTACTCGTCGAATTTTGGCATGTGCTGCTTATTACGACAGAGTTCTTAATAATAGTTCTTTTTTTTTATTATTTTTGAATCAGAAAAGAAAACTCCTTTTTTCTTGTGTGAATTAGCTTCCTATATGAGTTGTATTCTCTGCGTAATTGCCTATGATGTGTTCTTAGTTGCATATTATATTATTAAATAGTATTTAATATTGATAAACAAAATTTCATCTACTTTAATTCTTCTTCGTTATATATTTCCTATCTAACATTATGTTTATTGCTTTGAATAGTATAAACTGAGAATTCGTTTAATTTTAATTGCACTCACTATATACTTTTTAAGTACTGGCAATATATATTAGTTCTGCGATCTATCAACAAGAATTTTTTTCGGATTAAATAAGAGGATTAAATAAAAAGTGTTTTTCTAATTGTAATCTGCATTATATGTTTTTGATTGTTCTGGTGTTTAGTTTATATTATGGTTTTTATGATGAAATATAATTATGAGAGTGAAATATAAAAACTTAAATACTGCAGAAATGCAACGAAAAAAAAAAAACGTTATGCACTCATGATTAGGACTGGGCGATATTAGAAATTATATATCGTGATATATCGTTAGTTTTGCATCGCGATATAGCGATGTATCGCGATATAGTATTTTTGAATTTCATTTACTTTAAGGCACAGAAAGTCAGATTTCTATCAAGACTTCATACGCATATTGATTTAAATCAATTTATAAATTTGAAAATATATATGTTTTGCTAAAGAAAGATATTAAATAAATTGACTAAGATGTACAAATCTTACTTAAAATATTTATTGAAAAAATGTGTGTAGATACAGAATGAAATATTTGCACTTCTTTATCGTTTATAAGGTATAAGCAGTCTTAATTTAAGTTCACCCCTAAAACACCCTTAATGAAAAAAAAAAAAATTGTTATTAAACAAAAGCTGATTTCAAAATTTCAAAATATATTTTAATTAAAATAAAAGTTAGATTGACTAAAAGCCGAAGTTTAAAATTAAAAATGTTCGAATTTTAAACTAAAAAGTAAACATAAGATTTGTAATAATTTCTTAAAATTTTCGTTCTCTGAAAGATTTCTCAGTTTAAAAGTAAAAAGGGAATTTTATAAAGATATCTAGCTGAAATTATTGAAAGAAAATTTAAAAAATTAAAAAAAAAGTTTGTTAAGAAATTCATTATACACTTAAAACAAAGTGTTAAAAATATTTTTTTTTTTTTTTTTAAAAAAAGAAACTTTTTTTAACAAATCAATATTTGCTTGTACTATTATGCGTAAATAATTACAGAATTATTAAGTTCGATCGTAATGTTCAAATTCTTAATGAAGAAGTAAACACAAGTTTTGCTATATTTTCTAAAGATGATCACGCAAATAACAAAAGATTTCTTAGTTTAAAAATAAAAAAATAAATAAAAGTGAAATTTATCAATATATTTACCTAACAGCATAGGAACAAAATTTAAAAAATAAGTTCGTTAAAAAATTATTTGTATGCTTAAAACAAAGAGCTAAATAAATTTTAGAAAAAAAATGCTTCTTAAACACTATTTTTATTATTATTTCATAGAAATAATTAAATTAAATTAAATAATGACCGAATTATAAACGAAAAACAAAGTAAGGCAAAGTTTCTTAATTAAATTCTTAAAAATAAAAACAAAAGAATTGTGATATTCGGTAATATATTTAGCTAATTAACTAATAATATAAAACGAAAATTAAAAAAAAATAATGATTTTACTCTCTAATAAAACGAAGTAGTAATTGATAAAAAAAAAAAAAGAAATGAATAAAATTCGCAAACTTTTAAAATTCTTTTGAACAAATAAAGTTTATTGACTTATGTCCAAAAAATAAGTTTTGTTTTAACTTTATTTCTAAAAATAAAAACAACGCAAGATTTATAAATTTAAAATCAGTACATAATAGAAGCCCATTAAATAATTAGAAGTTTTATCCGAAAAGTTTTTAATAAATTTAAAAAAAAGTAAAAAAATAACCTAACAAATTTATTTACTTTGTAATTTAATTCCTTATGGGTGCCTTAAATTAGATTTCCGATAATTTTCACATTTAAAAATATAAAAAAAGTTTTGTCAGAAAATAAATAAAAAACTTACCTAATTAATGAAGAAACTTTTCTTTATAAATTCTTTTCAATAATAGATTGCGTTCAGAACAAGGTTACGACGGCGATCACGAAGTTAATCCCATTGAAAATAATCTACAAGAAACGATTTCAAATAGCGAAGGTGCGAAAACGAACATGTGATATAACGATATAAGGTCTCAAAAGTGATTCTGATTCTACCGCTCATCAGTCAAGGCCGTCTCAACATAACGAAACAATATCGTCTTCCACAGCGCGAGTTGGCATCGGAACGTAAGAGAAAGTCCTTGCGTGTATCGCTATATCGCTATATCGTTATATCGTCTTCTTCACTCGACGGCTTAAATCACATTTCTGATGTATCGCTTGGAATGAAAGTTGCTGTATCGGTTTGCCGATATAGGCGTTAAATCGATATGTCGCGATATATCGATTTATAGCCCAGTCCTACTCATGATTTATGTATTTGTTGACTATTATACATTATTATAGATGCTTTTTAATGCTCTTTCAAAGAATTAAATTATTTTTAAATTCTCTAGCAATCATATCACTCCATTGCTGATATCTAGCATTTATTTTTTTTAATGGATTCAACACTAACATTTACTGGAATTGTGTTATAAGTTCTCTCTTTTTTTAAAAAAAAAATTAAACCGTTTTTTTTCTTTATTTTAGTGTAAATTGAATTGTAGAAAAATGTTTGCAGTCCTTGATTATATGTTGTCATGGAATGCCTCGATGATCGTAAATCATATATCAAGAGTGTAATTAAGACATAACGGCATATGTCTGATACATTTTTATTGTTTTTCAAATGATCATTTTCCTCAGGGGGTTTACTATTTTGGTAAACACGGGTGTCACATTCCCGAGGTACCCCAGTGATCTTTTTTTAAAGAACGGTGAATTATAGGATTTTTATAGCCCAATACTCCTTTACGTGAAACCAGATTTTTTCTATCGTTTGCTACAGCGAAGTCAAAATATTTAAAATATTGTGCCTTCCCAACAAGTATTGAAACTTATATGCAAGAACCATAAGTTTATTTAAGAAGCTATCTTTCTGACAGTGATTATACAATTTTAAAAAAATAAATATAATATTATACAATGAAATATTCTAATGAAATGGAGTGTTAATACAAGAAAAAAATTAATAATTTCAAGCTGTAGATAAAATATATAAAAGATTTAAACCTGTGCTTTTTGGAAAACCTAATTTTGAATTTTCAAATGTTTGCTTTATTGTGAATTTTTTTTTTTGCTGCTAGTATAGAAATACTTAAGCCTAAGGGACTGCATAACTCCTTCAATTTTTCTACCTTTCTATTATTGAAAAAAATGAGCTCCAATGATTAAGAAGTGTTTAAAATGTAATTTATTATAAAGGATAGAGGTGTGATATGAAAATATTCTTTGAGAACAAGAATATTCAAAAATTCTAGAATATTTTGAGAACATATTCTTGAGTAAAAATGAAATGAATTCTTGAGTGAAAATTTTTAAAAATAGAGACATCCGTTTGCTTACACCCTTGTTGACCCCTTATTCCTCTTTTTTTTACCTTTAAAATTCTATACTTCTCTCTCCCAAAAAATTTATAAATCTGTTTTTAAAATAATTATAGTAACTTAATGTAAAAATATTTTGCTAAAACTCTAATCGTCATAAAATGAACTATTATGTGACATTGAATACAATCAATTGAACTTAGTAAAAGTAATATTTATAGTTTGTCTAAAGTAAGAACTCCTCTAGACATTCGTCTGAACCCTTGGTGGTGACTATGGTAAGGAGGTATAACTTAGTTATACAGTGGGGTGTCCATTGAAAAGACATCAAATTCGCTGTAAGTCTCAGAATTTCCCTGTATCGCTCAGATGATGTTTAATTTTCAATTTTATAAAAAAAAGAAATATTTTATAATCTGAAATATATAATAACCTTTGGAAAATAATGAACAGATTATAATATAAACATTATGCATTTAGAAATAAAGTAGATATATATAATACTGCAAACTTATATTTCTCTTAGTACATAAAACGTTACGTAACTTCAATACTGAATAAACAAATACAAGAAATCACTGTTCAAAACCCTATCAAAATATTTATTTATTACTTATATCATTATGATGAAATGTTATTCTACATTAATTCACAAAGAAGCAATCTGCTCCCCCACATTACTAATTTCTTTAGTAGCATCTTCTTTAATCTTAGCAATTTTTTCCCCCAATTCTTTCTTAATCAACGAATGAGCATTCCGAAAGGAATGTACAAGTGGTTTTGAAATTTTATAGGAATTTGCATTTTTCGCCGTGAAAATATTAGTATTGTTTATCATTCTCTGCGATATCAGAGTCTCTTCTTACAAATTTTCAATCAAACATTGCTAGTTTACAGAGAAACCTCTCCGTTATATAAACTCATGGTGAGTTTCATGACTTTGGTGATTTCATCCGAATCTCAAAGAAGTTTAAATACATCTCTCCACAATACATCGACACGACTGTCAGTCCTATTAAATTTTTTCAGCAGTTCTATAAAAGATTTTGTTTTCATGCACTTTTATATTGACGTTCAGCTTTATCAGCTATTGGTCCATCAACCCAACTATTTTCAATGAAAGTTGTAAGGAGATTCTTTATTCTCAACGAAGCCAAGTCGGCAACAGTTGCCACATCTGGATTGAAGCACGTCACTGCCTTAGTCAGTGGATAAAGCAACAGCGATTTATCAAATAATTTTGTAGCAAAGGACTTGTAATATGCCAGACAATCGTTTCGAAATTGTGACACCTCATTATCAGCAATTTTCTTTTCGTTCCTCTTTTTTAAAGCATTACGGGCAGCATACCCTAAATCAATTTTATCTGCAGTTTCTTAGTTGTTGAAATCTATTTTATGTATCGAATTTTCTTTTAATATATTAAGTTTTACAAATTTACTAATTTTCAGGCAAATAGAATGCCGCGGTTTGAAGCATTCGGAGATTGCTGGCTATTTGAATACTTTCGTCACCCGTTCGTAATTTAAATCTGTTGATAAAATTTTTATATTTTTTATAATGCACCTTAAACTAAAATTTTTTTGAAGATGTAATAATGCAACAACTGATTGCGTTATTTTATGATTCAATTTTTGCCTCGAAAATTATTTTACTTTACTTTTTTTCCCACATCATTATTATTTAAAGAATAAACCATATAAAGTAAATATTTCTTAGAATTCAACCCATACAAAGATACTAAAGATTTTTGTACTATATGAAAAAGGCAATACTCAAAAATAAATCATAAGGTGCTAGACAAAACTAACTCACACATAAACATTACAGTTTTATATTTTACAAAAAAGTACCAATTTCGCAAGAAGGAAATAAATGTTTCATGGCTATTTTTTAATTCAGAGACATTATGCTGTATGTCTCGTGAGTACTTTTCTATTTTATCCTTTTCAAATTTTATATTTATATACACACAGATAAGTATTAGCAAATTGATGAAAAATCTACATACAAATTATGAACTATGATCTAATATATGAAAATAAAATTCTATAAATTAAAAAAAGAATAAAAGCTCCCATTTCAAAATTTCCTCTTTAGACTAAAAAAGCAGATTTTTTAAATTGAATTTCATTGTACAGGAAACTATATTGTGGACAATTTTTCCCTGAAAGAATTATTTAAAAAATGAAATTCAATTAATTAAAAAATAATACATTCTCTTATTAGTATATTTTTTAAAAAACATTATCTTTTCCTACTCAAAAAATAAATTATGAGAGAAACATTTCTTAAAATTCAAGTTATATTAGGATCTTAAGTTAGAATTTTTTTTCTCCACAATAATGCTAATAAACTGTAGAATTAACAAATTTAAAAATTTATGGCAAAGGAAAAACTCATCAGATAAAAAAATTTAGGAAACTATCTAAACAACGTACATACACTGGTTATCATAAATTAAGGAAAATTCACAAAAATCGCGATAACTCAAGAAATTACACATGGAATTTTATGAAACTTACCCACAATATATAACACATAGTAAGGTATTAAACAACATAAAAAGAAATTATCAGACATTAATAGTAGTATAGAAATTAGCACATGTATAAAATAAACAAATAGGAAGTATCGGTTTGCAATAGAAAAAGTACCTTTAATATGGAATATGATTGCCTCTAGAAGCAATACAGCACAAACAGCGATGTGTGATGCTTTCAATTATGCGGTCTATCAGTTCAATAGGAAGTGAGAGCCATTGCTCTTGTAAAGCAGTTGCAAGGGTCTGAGGGGGCGGATTGATGGCAGATACACGCCTCCCTAGAGCATCCCAAACGTGCTCGATAGGATTCAAGTCCGGGGATCGAGCTGGCCACTCCATGCGAGTAATTGTTTCCTGTTGAAGATAATCATCAACAATGCGAGCTCTGTGTGGTCTTGCATTATCGTCCTGTAACAGGAAGCAATCACCAATTGCCCCGGCATATGGGCGCACATAAGCATCAAGGATGTTGTCTCGATAAACCTGAGCATTCACGGTTCCCCTTGGAAAGACATGGAGGTATGTGCGCCCTCCTAAGGATATGCCTCCCCAAACACAGACACTGCCTCTTCCGTATGCATCTCTTTCACGGATGTTTGATGGATGATAACGGGTCCCAGGTTCTCTCCATATCAAATAACGTCTACTGTCACTTTCTAGACTAAACCTGGACTCATCCGTAAAGAGAACAGGCCTCCATTGATCTGACGTCCAGTGGACATGTTGTCGGGCCCACTGCAAACGGTCTCTCCTATGGCGTGATGTGAGCGGCACGCAAATGGCTGGTCGTCTCGCATACAGACCACCTTCGTGGAGCCTTCTGCGCACAGTTGACGTTGACACCAACCTTCCGGTGGCTGCAGCAAGAGAGGATCTAAGATGTGTCGGAGTAGCGGTTCTATTCCTGCGTGCACTTAATGTCAAATATCGGTCATCGGCACTGGTCGTAACAGTTGGCCGTCCTTGACTGAACCTCCTAGATGCCGAATCTGTGGTTTGAAATTGCCTCCAAAGTCTATGAACCACAGATGGACTCACATTTAGCCATCTGGCCACTTCTGATTGACTCTGCCCTGCCTCTAGTCTCCCGATGGCTCTCCATCGTAGTTCTTCAGGCAAATGATGCCTAGAGGTCATTATTACGAATTGGCTATCTCAGATTTTCAATGTCGCAATCACAGTAAAATTTGTGTGCTTTCTCTCAAACTTGGACTTTTATGCTCCAGGCAGATGACGTAAGCCGAGTGCAGCGCCACTAATTTACATATTGCAATTTTACTCAGCTACTCTTAGTGGACAACATATGCAAATTTTGCACGGTTTGACTTACTTTTGAAAGAGTTATCGCTATTTTTGTGATTTTTCCTTAATTTATGATAACCAGTGTATATTAAATAAAACTTTTACGAGTTAAATCTATAAAAGTGCTTACTTTTTTTTACACTTTTTAAAACATTTACTAAAATAGCATTTAATTATTAAAATTTTGTATTGCTGCATGTTCCATACAGCAATTAAGTTTCAAAATAAGGGACAGAGAAAAAATTTATAAATGATATAAAACTATTTGTGAACTGTAGCTAATTTTCTAGCATTTGCTTTTTAAGTTAGTAACTTATCATTCCTTAATTTTGAATAATTATTAAAAAGAATATTGGAAGTAACTTTTATACAGGCATATATAATATTACTACTTAATTTTTTACAAGAAATTCTACGCCTTCATCCTGAAGTTTTTCCTTTACCAATTCACAGTAAATACCCTTGATTCTGAAATTTTAAAGACTCTCCTTCATAGGGATCATTGATGCATGTTTGAAAAATTTATAAACCGTAACACACAGCATTACCATGAAATCACTAGACCATATTAAGCCTCCTCGATCGAGACCACACAAATACTGCTTGATAACATCAGGAGCTTAGATGAATAATTCTGAATGCTTGTCAATGGAGAATTTTTCTTTGTATTTATTGCAAGATTCTGAAACTACCCGTGCAATATAATATATCCCCCAATGTACAATAATACTTTTTTATTACCATTACTCTGACATCTGAGAGGATAAAACAACATTGAAAAAGAAATCAGGAAGAGGAATTTCATTCTCTTTTAGAGATAGCAAAAAAGACTTGATATTGAATGTTCCCATTTTTGCAGACTTTTAAGTATAAACTAAGAAGTTTCAACTTTCTTTCAGACACTAAAATTTGAGTGACAGAAACTTGTTGACTGAGAGTCAGATAGTTTCCACCACTCATCAGTCTGTACTGCCCGAATCTAGCTTCTAATTTAGCCGTTTGAAATTTTCCAAGCAGAATATAGTGGGACTGAATACTTTCAAGGAGGTATTTTGAGATGGAAATAAGCGTTCTTGTTGTATGCAACAGTGCAAAAAAGGTTTCCCTTGAAAGTTTACCGCTTCTTAATTTGATTTAACACATAAACAGTTGATTAACACAATATGGGATCACAGTAAGCATCTCGCTTAAATTTACCCGTTTCTGGTGTCTTGACGTTAACAATTCTCTCCAGATGATTAGGAAATAGAGCTTTTCTAGTTAACCCTGGAGCTAATTTAATACAATTATCAGAATCATTGTATTATAGACTTTTTAAGAAGAAAATATTTGCATAGACATTTTCTTTCTCTTCACTTGACTCAGTGTTAGCTGGTATATAAAAAAAGTTTGATTGGTATCATGCTGATTAAGCCAGTTGTATCGGATGCATTTCTAAATATGAACTGTATCAAAATATAAAAAGAGCTTCTGTCCAGGATCAGGTATTGATGGTTGCAGTGTGTCACCACACAACTTTTCGAATGCTTTCCGATTTACACGGTTGTTATCACCAATAGCAGCTAAAACTTCAAATCCAGCCCCTTTAATACTTTTAAAACATGCAAAAGTATGGGTCATCGGAAGAAAGCCTACAATATCTTTATTTTTTGAAAATATAGAGCTTAATAAAAAGCTCTGTAAAGTTGAAACTTCCGCCTTTTCACTATTTATGGATAAGCCTACTAATTTGCCTTCTTCATGTTATTTGTTGATTGACATAAATTTCATCCATGAGTAAGCATACTGTTTTCTCATGCTCCGATAATTCCATACATTTCTTCTCCAAGTACTTAGCGTGGGTACTTTTAACACCAGCTTCCAAATTCCCTATATTCTGTAGTAGTGTCTTCAAATAGTAGGGGTGCGGCAGAGTTAGTTTACCTGACTTTCGTAGAAGACGATGGGCAGCAGGATAAGCAGCTCTCTTTATGTTGATGATCTACATATTTTGTGTTCAGGATTTCGTGTTCATCGAGCGGCAACTTCAGTTACCAGTAAACTAGATTTTAGACTTGCAGACAGACCCTTCAAAATGATCCTGTCATTTTCGTTAATGACATTGCTATACCAGTTATGTCACATACAAAGTTTTTAAGAGTCACTTTTGATAGCAAATTTTATACCTCATATCAAACAATTACGAAAGAGATGCGAGCAGAAACTGAATATGTTGCGTGTTCTGTCTAATACGTTCTGGGGAGCGGATCGCCAAGCGCTTCTGCGCATTTATCAAGCCCTGATACTATCACGGCTTGATTATGCATGTATAGTTTATGGCATGTATAACCGCTTCTAACCTACGAGCATTAGACACAGTGCACTATACTGCTTTACGTATATGTTCCGGAGCATTTCGTGCTTCCCCTGTTGAAAGTCTATACGTTGTTTGCCATCCGATACCATTACATCTACGTCGCATACAAGCTGTCTCTTTACTTATTATTTTCGTATCATGTTCTCTAAGACACATCCCTTAAAGAATGATGTTATTTCATAAAGCCTGGAGCGACTATATGCTGCTAGACCGTCTAACATTGGCTCATTTCATGCACGCACCCACTCACTCATTCTAACATTCGTTATCTGTGAATTGCCATCACAATCAGTGGATCACTTTCTCATTCCTCCATGAACCATTTCACCACATTACTCTATTTCCCGTTTCAAGTTCTACAATAAAGCCAACGTTACACCCAGCATTTTTCATATACTCTTTACTGCACGTCGTCACCAATTTGCTCAATATGTACAGATTTTTCCATCCAATTTTATGTATCATTATTCATTTGTTAAGGGGACACAGGACCTTGTGTGCAAAATTAAAAAAAAATATATTTTTTTTGCACTTATTTGAATTTTTTAGCTTAATTTATATGTTTTTAGCAAAATTATTAATTTTCAGCTGTTTAAAACATTTTTATTTATTTTTTTTTCTTCAAAAATTTAGCAAAATCTTTAGAAAAAATTGAAAACTGAAAAATTGTCCCTCGCGCCTCAAAATTCAACCAAATTACTTATAAACTGAGCTATGAATATGTAATGCTAATATAAAAGTACTCAATCATTGGTTAGTGTGTAACTTTAAAAGATTTTTTTAAAAAAAGTTTTTTCAAACTTTCGATAATTTTTTTAAAAATTTTAATACATTTGTGTAATTATTTCTTCGTAAAATTTTTTCAAATTAATATTTTTGAAAGCTATTGCTTAACCCTTTATGTCCCAAATTATGATGTTTTTCAAAAACTTGTGCAGTACATTTTTTTTAATGCTCAATTTAGCTGTAGAAAGACGCACAAAAATTGAGATTCATTTACAATAATTATTTTTATTGTAATAACACAGAATATTACACGGGACTTTAAAGTCCCGTCGGGATTTATGTTCATTACATCCATTAGTATGAAGAAGAAAAAAATATTAAATATAAATGAAATGTAATATATTTTTACACAATTAATTATGGTATTGATAAAAGCAGTTCTTTTTTTCATTAACACAAAGAAATACTTTGCATAATGTGCACTGAGAATGCGGTCATGACTCAATTCTTTCCGAAGCACAAAACTCGCACCGTTCTCTGTTTTTTACAAATACTGGCCAATGCGCACCTTTGTTTTGTTGTCTTATGTCATCAGAAACGGAAAAATTTGCGGTCTTGCGTTTTTTGGGGGGTGGTAATTTCACTTATATCTCCAGCATCTGATCTAGGTCTTCCCCTTTTCTTCGAAGACACTTTTGACATTGTTATTAGACCTTGTGTTACCCTTCGTTTGTATTCTAGAAGAGGTATTTTATCCTGTATGTCAGAGTAGCAAATATACGAGTTTACCATTGCAATTTCTATAATACCGAAAAAGAGACGATGCCACCACTTTTTGGCCTTTCTATCTCTATCATATAGTGATTTTAGCATGTCACTTTTATCCACGCCTCCCATGTGTCTGTTATAAGCTCTTACTATTGTAGGAGCTGGTATATCCATAATTAAACCATCTTTTTGTTTTCTTTGAATTTTACTAACTTGAGGTGACTTGAATTTTACTTGGACAAGAAAAAAACACAGCGGTTGTCTTTCCATTTGAAGTATGAAAGTCCTTGGTCTGTTATTCGACAGTCAAAATCACCCCTTTTCAAAGCTTTGTTTACTGCAAGAGACGGTAAACCTTTGCGATTACTTCGTACAGTTCCATATGCATATATACCAACAGATTTTAGATATTCATACAATTCCACAGAGGAAAAAAAGTTATCCATCATTATGATGTGATTTTTATTGGCAAGAGATTTGGTTAATTTCTGCACTACACTCCCTCCTAGACCAAATCTTTTGAATTCTGAATCACCTTTTCCCTGATATACTTCAAATTCATACATGTAACCTGACATATCTGAACGACACCATAGTTTGTATCCTCTTTTTATTGGTTTTTTAGGATTGTACTGTTTGAGTGTCGAGCGGTCTTTGAATAATATCATGCTTTCGTCTATACTTTGTGTTTGATGAGGCATTCTCAGTGATTGAAAATTTTTATTTAGTTTATCCATAAATGGTCTAATTTTATACAGTCTATCAGTATTTTGCTTTGGTATTACTTCATTGTCATTTACATGCAAGTTACCTAATATCTGGAAATACCTATTTCGTGAAAGAGTATCAGGAACAACAGGTACAGAATAATCTATATCACTGCTCCAATAATTTCGTACTCGAGGTAAACGGTGGTAGCTAAATAACATATTTAGTCCCAAAAATCCATAAAACTCCTCTTTAAAAATAGGCTTTATATTCCTTTGTTTTTGATTTGAATAGAGGTTTGTTTGAAATACAATATTACTTATAATTTCATGGTCTAAAAATGTTTAAAAGAAATCGGTAGGCAATGTTTTACCTTCGAAAGCTGATACACATGTTCCATGAGATAAGCTAAATATAGGGATAGTTGATGTACAATCTCTTTTCTTCCAAATTCTTTTTGGTGTAATTTCTTCACTTTCAGTGTCTTCACTTGAATCGTTTTCAGAGTCTGAAATTTTATGAATGTTTTCCGGATTCAAACTTTGTTTGTTTTATTTTGTTCTGGGGAATCTTCGTCAGAACTGCTGTCCCCTTCTGGTGTTTCAACATCAGATGGTAATTCATCCCAGATAATTTTAATTTCTTCTGGCGTCAAGCCTTTTCTTCGTCTATACATTATTCTAAAAAAATAGAAATCGAAAGAATTTTGTAAAAAGGAGGGAAACTCTAAACATTTGTAAATACTCAGTGACAAAACAAAAAACCATTAAGAAATGCAATACTTCAGGATAATTGAATATATTCAAGTGTTTAAAAACAAATTATAACAACATGCAATAACAAAATTCCATTTCAAAAAAGAAATTATTCAATTTTTACCAGGACTTTTATGACCCAACGGGACTTCAATGTCCCAAAAGAACAATAATACGTCATGTTAGAAAATTTTCACTTAATTGGTTATGTTTTGAATTAAAATTACAAGAAAGTTCATAAAGAAAAGGTAAAAAAATATAAAGTACTTACCAATAAATATTCTGTTGTTACGAAGCTTGGAAGTACGTTAGTAATTTTCCAGCAAAATGGCTGTTCAAACTGAGCGCATGACGAAAGTGTTCACTTATATCCACGCGGAACAAACCGTTTTATATAGTGCTGCCATCTACTGATCATTAGAAGAAGGTTTAAATGAAAGAACTTAAAAGTCCCGTCGAGACATAAAGGGTTAACAACCTTTATAATCATCATATAAAACATTAGAAAAAGTTTTAGGTGCATTACTAAAAAATTGAGGCTCGAAGCACAAAATAAAGAAAAAAAATACCGATAAATATTTTACTGAGAAAAATGAGTTTTTGTGTAAATGAGCTCAATTACCAACAATGAGTATTATATGTATAAAAAAATCATATTCTCTTAGGTCTCAACTAAAAAAACATGTACCTAATAATAATAATAACAAAAGTTTATTTCCTGATTTTTATGTGAAAGTGTATATAAATAATCCATCGACTCAATACATATGATATCGACAAGCTTTCATTTCCATCGCATTTGAGGATCCGTCAAAGTTCTTGTCGCAGGGTCCCGCACTCTTGTGACCTTCATAGCAAAAATGATACTCAGGAGAATCACCTAATTCTCTCTTGGTGATTTCACATAAATGGCAATACTTTGAAAGAATTGTGAAGTCAATTGCAAGTCCTGTAAGAATGTCAATTACAACACCTATGCCATAAAGGGAGTTGTGGCCGCGCTTCTGCCATGTTCCGTCAAAAGAAACACCAATGTTTATAATCTCACCTTCATTCTGTAGTTTTAAATACTCATTCCTGACAACTTCCCTAGCTTGTTGTAAAACAGTTGTTTTGAAATTTTTATTTTCTTCATACAATTGTTTAACAAACCTATCAAAAGTTTTTTGGTCCATTGACTTTAGACCTAAAGTCATCGAAAAACTTTCCATCGCTGAGTGGCCTTTGCCCACATTCAAAAAAGCTTCAATATTTTTGTTCACAGAAAAAGCTCTCTGATCCACAATGCGTGGACTAGAAAAAGTGGACCCAAAGATTTTTTCGCAAAATTGACATGGGATCTGCAATTTTGCTGAGAAACCATATTCTGTTGACTTTGAAAATTCTAGGCAGTTTTTATTACAAGCATCACATTTCAATTCTTTCAGTAATACAGGCCATACTTCATCAGCAAGGATAGTATGAGAAGAAGTTGATGCTTTAACTTCTTCAACAGGAAAGCATCCCAGTTTCTTTTCACTTCTGGATTGTTCCACAGTGTCTATTCTTGTATCAGAAGTTTTAATTTTGGACCATCTCGCTTTTGCTCTTTCAACAGCAAGTTTGCGTTTTTTAGAAGGCCTCGATTTTTTTGCATGCCATCTTCCACTTATTTTATCCATACTTTTGAAAACAAGAAATATATAAACGTAACAGAAAAGAACAAGAAAAATATAACCGTAACAATAAAAAACAAGAAAAATATAAACGTAACGTAATAAAACAAAAATATAACGAATACAACTGAATAAAATCAAGCTATTTTGAGAAGTTCGAAATTGACAGCAAACGTCACAAAAGTAAACATCAACAAGTGTGAGATTGCAAACAAAGATACAGTTACAATCAGATTTTCCGGTACAGTTAAATTACAATATTAAAAGTATTCCAGATAATAATAGTAAAAAAAAAAAATGAAATCAAAACTGAAATCCGAAATGTAAACAAACCTGACAGCTGTTAAAAGACCACGTCCACTTTTGGATAATCGTTAAAAATCATCGGATTGAAAAAATTTCAACACCACGTGATGAGTACTGATTATCTTCACGTTTTTAACGCAAAATCCCCCCCCTTAAATTTGATGATTTCAAGGTCCTGTATCTTCAGAAGAACGGCTTTGAGATTTTATTTTGCTGGTTATCAAGTCATGTTGGTATTCCAGGGAGTGAATTCGCTGACTCAGCTGCACGATCTCCCACATCTGTCTTAACATTGTCAATACCTTTCTCCGACGTGAAACGACACAAAAATTTGTAATATCAATATGGCAACAACAATGGGACCTCAAAGTTTTTATTAGATGGCATAGAATTAAATCTGATTTAGACGATCTACCAGTGCTGACGTAAAGCTCACCCTCCTCCGAATTGATCACACCCGATTAACACAAGTCCATTTACTGTTTGGAGAACCTTCTCCGGAATGCAGTACTTGTAATGTCCCTCTCACAATTCATCATATTTTAATAACGTGTCCATGTTTTAATCAACATCGTTAAAGTTTTTTGGGAATTCTATTTTTGCATTTTTATGTGTCGTTGGTATTTTTAACTGCATATAAAAGTTTAATTTTGCATATTTTACTTACTTCGTTTTATACTGTATTCATACTTTTTATCTTACTGTTTTATCAGATGTAATTGTGCTACAATTAACATTTTGTATGCACTTCAGCATTTGAACTGTTTGACCATATTGTTTAGCGCAGCATGTCCTCATTTGGACTTTGTGCCACTAAACCCTACATTCAATCAATCACACTTGAAGTACATAGTTCTTATTAAAAATTTGGAACATTGCAGCATATCTGGGCGTAAGAGATCACCTACACGCTGCCTGCTCAATTCTTGGACAGCTGAATCTTTTTTTAAACCTCTCTACCAGACTTCTTTACACCCCAAGAGAATGTCTAAGTACACTATTTTAAAAATGCACATCGTAGATCAATTTTAATTTAGTGATATTCAATTTACAATTATCCTTAAAATATCTTATTTACACCCCTAACATAGTGAAAAACTAATCAAATGTAAAATATTACACTCAAAATAATCATATATTTTTCTGCTTAATATTCTTACTCTGCCTTGATAGCCTGTGGCTTTCTTCTTACTATCTATAACTATATTTGTTGCTAAAAAACAGTTGAATTACTGCTATAAATCTTATTCAAAACTCATGAATACACATCAAACATTAACAACTTTACAAGCAACTTTAATCTTTATACCCCTTAACCACACCCATCAATGGCAGAATTGAACTAAAGCGTATTCAAACGCTGCATGTAACATTTCTAAATTTAACAGATCATCTACGCGCAGCCTGCTTAGCATTCGCCTTTTCAGCAACTCTTTTAAACTACTCTACCTGATTTCTTTATCTCTTAAGAAGATGTATGTCTATCTGCACTCTAATTTGAGAACATACTACACCTCATTAATATATCAGTTTTAATTATATTAGCTGTAATTAGAAAATTTGAGCAATCTTAGTCACACCCTTCTCAAACATAGAACTCTTACACTTGGGACTTGAAAATTTTTCTTTTAGACCACAGTTAATTTATAAACATAACAGGTTACCTACACACAGTTCATTTTTCAGCTGATATTTTTAAACCACGTATGATTATTACTAACTAAATATATACGACTACTACTAACCTCAGTAAATTCTATGACCCCCTAACCCTACACAAAATATTACTTAATCTTTTAGAGACATCTGGCATTGCGGCTGATTTCTCAACTTCTAGGAACATCAAAACAGTTTTTTTTAACTCACTAGCTGACAGAAGAATTACCAAACTGCTAAATATAATAAGAGATCACACTAAACACAATCATCTGTTACTCCTTCATCCACAGCTAAAGAATTAACTATTATAAGAGACTCCTCTTGTTGATTTACTTAATATTGCTGCACGATTACGCTTTTTTTTTCGTAGAAAAAAACCTTTCCCTAGATATCTTTTTATTGACAGGCTCTTTACCAACACCTGGCTTGCAGATAAATGATTCTGACGCAATAGAGAACGAAACATCTATCCCTGAAAACATCCTATCTAACTTGGTGCACTCCTCTTTAGAACTACATGACTCCATATAATTTCAAAATTTCTCTATGTACTTTTATTCTATGCCATCTCTATTTACTCAGCATTAAGGTCAACATCAGACAGAGATATAAAATTATTGTTTGATCTACAAAACCAAATGAATGTAGTTACACATAATGGAATTGTCAATGCACGTGCATATAAAATCATTCAAACAACTCACATTGCACAGGACAAGGCTTAGTTGTACATCTGTTATATCTTGTAACTTCATAAAATTGACCTTCTACACTGACTGATTGTACACACCATTTGTCGCTATCATTACTGGGCACCACATTTAACAAATCTGAATTCACACTGTTCCAGTATCTTTGTCTGGTGGTCACCATCTTAAAAGATACCTTTCCTTTATGTAGTTGTTGTGTTGTGTCCAATCCTTCAGGATCTAGCGACAGCTAGATCAAATCCATGAGACCGTGAACTCTAGCAAAGTCAAGCACCAGAAGTGGGCTATCACGGATATCTGCCAGAGCGAGCCCCAAGCAATCGAGAATATGATCGGGGGAGGCCGGCATCAGATGACACTTGGTGCACGTTGGGAAGACTTGGCGGCCGCATTTAAATTTCATGCATTTTAGGTGCCCACCGTTAAGTCTTGATGCGGCCGTTTGAGCCTGTCTGTCAGCCTCAAGATAAATGCGCATCCTGGTCTTTTCCTACAGAACCAGGTATGGGCAGGAGGGGAGAGCGAGTCCCGCTGGTTTCTATTTTTCGTCACTGAGAATATCTCTTGAAAAGAGAGGTCATAGTCGGTAGTTGCCGTCTCAGAGCAGCCTCTTTTAGCAAAGATGTCCGCAAATTCGTTTCCAGGGACGTTGACGTGAGAGGGGATCCACTGAAAGTGGACCTCCCTACGATTTGCGAGAATTTTGAGCATATTGATTATTTGAATGCTTACGAGGTCTTTTACTCGACCTGTCCTGTAGATGTTGAATCGAGCTGCGGTTATCTGTGAGAATCCAAATATCGCTAGAGTCAGTGGAGTGGAGGATGGTTTTTAAACCCTCCTCAATAGCTATTAATTCGCTCCTAAATACCGAGCAGTTCTCTGGGTTTCGTCTAGAGAGTCGAACAGAAATATTCTCGATATAACTACTACTTCCAGTGTGATTTGACTCGTCTTTACTGCCATCTGTATATATTAAAGTGGCATCTCTCGGGATACAGTTTATAACCTCGACAGCCACCTTTATGTAGTGCCATAAGTTTATCAAAATGTTTGTCTCGCACAAATTGAGTCAAAGATATAGTTACTTACTTCAATAAAAATTCTATAAAATATAGTTAGTTACTTCAAGAGAAAAAAATTCCAAATAAGAAGAAAATATGACTGATTTTTTTTCTCTTATCAAAAAAATTTCTTTATAAAATAAAAAAATTGGTCGGATTAAGTGCCGAATTACTACATATTTATATTTTAAAAATATTTTTTTTAATTTCATTTATTTTTTGGAAATATACCTCTTTTATTTAAATAAGAAGATATCAGTTTATAAATCGCGTCCATAACAACGATGCATCGGCAAAAATTAAATATACTAAAGTAATGCTTTACAAATATTACTAAAATTAAAATGTAAATTAATATATAAAATGTGTAGTCTAACAAAAGCAAGAATCTGTTATTAAACCCTTTGAACAAACTATACTCAAAATAATAATTTTACAATCGGAAATCGCTGGTGGCGCCATCTCTAGGTTAAGAATTAAATAACTGACTTACATTGCAACATATTTACATTTTATTACTTAAGCACGCTTTTTAAAGTGGGTCGCATCCACTTAAAATTTAGGTTCACTGTACCGTTACCCCTTTGGCTGTGATCTCAAAATTTAAATTTAGTAACGGTTACCCAGGTTATTTAGTAGACAAATATCTAATGAATTACAGAAAACTTTCAACATTTAAAACTCATTTTTATTGCACCTCTAAATCTTCAAAAACATAATTTCACACATTTCCAAATGCCAACATGGGAATAAACATTTATACATTAATTAAAACAAAAATGCAACCTTAAAACACTCAAGCATAACCTTCAACTTCTACAGTTCAAAAAAAGACATTTATAAAATAAAAACTTCATTTAACATTTCTAAAAACCCAGACTTGGTTTATGATATCTATAAATTACACTTAAATGCTGATTGTTCTCCTACATAAAAAAAAACACAACATAACAGTTCAGAATTTTCGGTAAATGATTCCTCTAAAAAGTTAACGAAATAAAATTTAAAGTTTTATAAGTACCCTACGGAATTTACTGCTTTCACTCTGGAACCGCCCACCGGAAAGGTAGATGAACTCATGGACAAACTTGGAAAGAAGATATTTACGGTTATTTAAATAAAAAGTATACCCTTGCACCTTTTTCTGAATCGATAGTAAATGTAAACGTTAGGAAATATTTTAATTCTGAATTGTGTTTGGTGGAACCTATTTTTAACGACAGGGAATACTGTGTGGCAAGGTCAGTTAACAAATTTAAGAGTAATCATCAAACCCTTCAAATTCGCTGCATTCAGAATCTGAATGAAACAATTGAAGCAATTCTTCATCCAATTCAGCAGCATCATTATCTTCCTCTGTCGGATCACTTTCTTCGATAGAACCACTCGGGATTATATCCGCCTGCGAAAAACCTAACTTTATTGTGTCCGGAGAAATTGCTTTCCAAGCTTCTGAAACCCATCGAGCTACTTCTCCATATGAAGCTCTTTTCAAATTTCCGTTTTTAGTGTACGAGTGATCTTCGCCAGCCATCCATGCCTCCCAAAGCTTTCTCACGCGGCTTTTGAAACTTCTATTTACTGTTAAATCCAGCGGCTGAAGTATTTTTGTTAGCCCACCTGGGATAACAGCTAAAGAACCTGAAGCTCTTTTTGCTTCCTTTTTCACCGAGTCCAGCAAATGTGCCCGTATCGAATCCATCACAAGAATGCCACTTGGCTGGAAAAATGACCATTTTCTTTTACGCTAGACTTCATTAATCCAGTCAAGCATTATTTTCTCACACATCCAGCCCTTCTCGTTGCATTTTATTACGACGTCATTTGGGAAAATTTCCTTAGGCAACGTTTTCAGCTTGAAAATCAGCATCGGTTTTAATTTTTCACCATTAGCAGCACAGGCAAGTACACAAGTGAAGGATGTTTTTTCGTGGCCAGATGTAACAATTGTAACGGTTTTAACACCGGTTTTATTTACCGTTCGGTTGGGCGGGCAATCGAACGTCAACGGAACTTCGTCCATATTGACGATTTGGCATTCCTTAATTCCTTTCTGAGCTCTTAAATCCTTCATATAATTCAAAAAGGATTCTTTTTTTTTCTTTCCAGTCATCTGGAAGACTTAGGCCGATCGTCGTTTTACTTCGCACAGATAATTTCTTTCTTCTCATGAACCGATAGCACCAATTTGGATTGCCGTTAAAATTGGAAATTCCCATGTTTGCAGATATCTTTTTTGCTTGTAGACGAATTTTAATGGTTGATACAGGGAGTCCTTTCTCGCGCTGTTCCAACGCACAGTTCCACTTCTTCCCCTTTTCATTTTCGGCATGCTTTCTTTTTTCGACCGCCATCGGCGAATGCATCTCTCATCTACTTCAAATTCCCGCGCTGCTGCACGATTTCCTGTACTTTCCGCTCGTTCAATAACTTGCAGTTTGAAAGCAGTTGTATAACTCTTATGTCTTTTAGGAGGCATATTGTAATATGAAAAAATATTAGCAAATACTAAAAAGAAAACTTTCCGCAATTTAATTTCTCCACAAAGCACGTTGTTACAAAGTGAGAAAAAATGTGAAAGAGCTATCAACCACGCGGTTTGGCGGGAACTAGATCGAGATCAACCCACTTTCTTTAAGGATGGGTTATCGATAGTGGCGCCAGTTTTTAAACTCGTAAACGCCGCGGCGTTTCTTCCATAAATTTATATAGAATTTTCAGGAGTTATTGCTATTAATGTCAAAGGCGAAACACACAGTTGAGAAGTTTTGGTTCTCATGATTTCATCTCCATTAACTTTGGGGGAAATAAGAAATTAGTCCATTAACATTAATTAAGCCTGTTTTCAATAAGGCAATGCTCTAATTTAAATGAACTATTAATTCTTATGTTCACACTGACAAAATTATGTGGAAAATTGCATTATTTAACAATTATAAAACATAGGTTGAATAACATTGATACACAACACGCTAAAATAGTAATGCAATTATTTATTAATTAAAATGTTTAAGCATTTTGGGTCTTCAACTACAATCCGGTTTAAATGTTCCTGAAATTCTATTTGTGCAGACAGCAGCCGCATCTTTAGACCATGTTCCTCTTCCTCCCGCTCCTCTTTCTTTCTCGTTATCTCCATCTCCAGTTTATTCTTCTCCTCAATAGAACAAGCAGCTTTTAAGTCGGCAGAGGGGGCAGATTTTTTGGCCTGTTTGCGGAACATTGAGAAGCTCGGTTTGAAGGTGGCCTTCGCGGGAGTTTCCTCGGTTCCTGCCACCTGGGAAGGACATGGTGTTGAGATTAACTGTTCTTGATCCTGTAATATTCAAAGTAAATTTGACATAGTGCTACATTACATTAAAATTGAATGCAGTTACAAAGTTTATTTCCTGATGGTGATGATTTGTGAACACATAGTTAATTTCTTTTAGCATGTATAAAAATGCAGAGACTAATAACTTTTTTAACCGGTTCCCGGATTATCCGGAGTTAACTCGGGTATGTATATATTGCAAATATTTAATATTATACGTCTAGCAGAATTCATCAATATGCTTTGTTTTATCACATTTTTATTTATGTGTTCTGACATCTTATTTTTATTCTGAGAGTGAAAGTTAGCCAAATTTTGTTTGTAGTTTTGCCATTTTTGGGGCAGAAGATTTTTTTTTTGTGTGTGTAATTGTATATACACTGGTTAATGAATTTATATGGGAAAAAATGGTGATAATGCAGATATTTTTTCAGATTATTTAAACATATACTGATGGTAAATTAAATATAGTAATCACACAAAAAATTTCAAGGTAGTACAAAAACTGAATAGCTGATAAAATTGTCTTTAGATGCTGAAAACCTTAGCTGCGCCATTAGATTTAAGCAATACATGTGCAACATAATAATTATGAGGCTAAGTTATTTAATCTATAATTATTTGCTAACAAAATAAAAATACTTCGTACTTCTGTTTAATCTAAAGTGTCCCAAGGAAGAATACTTTCAGGTTCATCTAAAATTGAAAAAAAAAAAAAAAAAACTGATTAGTAATATTCTAAGAGGTTAACATTTAAAAAATTCATCAAACAACAAAATCAGAAAGATTCTAGGCTAAAAATATTGCTACTTATGATATGTACATATATAGGTTAATTCAAACTTCCTTATTTCATAGGTACACAATACGAAATGTAATATGAATTACATTCTTTAAAAATAGATAGAGGAAATGAAAGCAAATTTTGAATGTAATTCCCCACAGATGTTTACACTTTTGTTTTATGACATCCATTAAGCTTAAAATATATTTATCATACTTGTTTTCAACCTGCCTGATAGTTAATCAATTATTAACATTATTCAACTAATCTAAACATTGTTTAAATTCTAATGAAAATTTCGATTGTTCTATGCTATATTTTATTCTCAAAGTTCTCAGTTATGACATTGTGTGGTTTACAATTTATCAAGGCGTTTGTTGCAAATTTTTAGATGTTTCAATAATGTAAAAATTAGTTGATTTAACAAATCACAACATAGAAATATCTGAACCCTTGTGGGAGAATTTTTCAAGCGTTCTACAACAATTATCTCTTATACTAATACCTTTCTGAGAGATATGTTTAGTAGTAGCAAATACATATATGTTACTTATTTAATGTAACAGAAGTGATTTTTGCTTACAAAAAGTCTTTAGTGTATGGGACAGAACAGTATATATATTCTTAAATAATAAATATAATGTTTTTAAAATCTAAATTACATATCCTAATATTGACGATATTCTCCTTTACTAAACGTACTTATATATTTAACCTTTTTAAAATTTTTGCTATATAGAAATTACTTTAATCGGGAGCCTTTTTTTTTCAAACACTGATATGTGAAAAAGGGATTTTTCAAACATGATTCTGCAGAAAGTAAAAAAAAATATATGTCGAATAATTTTGTAGATAAAAATTTAAACTTTTTTTGCTTTCCAAATAAAAAATCTGTCTGCAGGAATTCTGTAATATCGTGCGAACATGTCACCACAATTCTACCATATGGATCTGAACAAAAAATTCAACGTAGCATAGTAGTTCATTGTCATAATAAATTCAAATAATATCTTTTGACAACGAGTGAAATTAGCATGAAGCCACTAAATTGAAACACCAAATACTGTCATATAAACATATATTCATAACACCTCGATGATTTCTTGAGCATAAAATTCTATTAACACCTTACACTTACAGAAAAATATTAAAATTATATATAAAAATATCACTTTCGCATGATTATATATATATCTTTTAATATTAGTACAATAGATAAAACAAACACTATTAATAATCAGATATATAGAATTAAACGTGCTCATTTGTTTCCCAAGGAAATAAATTAAATTGACTGAAACCTTCAATGGCTAAAGTTTTTAAAAATCAAATGGCACTCTTAACTCATTCTATATATTTCAATAAAATGAAAAACTACATTGATATTTTACAATCAGGTAAAAAAAAAAAAAAGACAAAAACATATACCAGCCATGTTTCATAATCAAAATTTACTGACTTTGCATTTTAATTTATAAGTTAGAGTTACTTCCTTTTTATATTTTAAATTAATAACTAAACTTGCAATTTTTGAAAATTACTTTACAAATTATTCCCAGAGCTTCAGTATGATTTCAGAACATTAATTTTGAACACAAATGTTATAATTCAAAATTATAAAATAATACTTACTTTCTAAATCCATAAAATCACAGTCGTATCTGGATTTCAACGGCTGCGTAAGTAGAGGCAATGAGAGATATCTTTCGTCTGTTTCAGTTAACTGAGTGCATGAATTCTCCCCTCCCCCAGTTAACCTGAAATGCTGCCGAGCTTTGGCGGATTTTTTATTCATTTTTTTTAAATGTTTTGGTAGCATTGACGCAATTGCACAGCAGTTCTGGGATTCACTCCCGCAGTTTTATTAAATTGCCCTGCAATTTCAACGAAAGCTTCGGCTTTCTTAGCTGAGACCACTTTGTTGGTCTCTTTATTTTCAATGATTCCCAGCTTAGGTTCTACCAGCTGCATTAATAATTCTTTTTCCGTTTCTGTAAAATACAGCTTTTGAGACATAATGAAATGATGTCGAGAAAAAACAAATATCAGGGGAATCAAGCAAACAACGCCATTATCACGTGTTTCATGCAAACAACGCGGTTATCACGTGTTTCATGCAAACAACGCGGTTATCACGTGTTTTCTCTTATCCAATAGGAAAGAGCCTGTAACTGCCGGTCAAGTAACCTGCAGTTAAGTAACCGACGGTCAAGAAATAATGGTGAAATCGCTTTTGAACTCTCGGTCCAAGTTTCCAAACTTGGGGCTTCGGAACTGGGAGTTTCGCGCTGGGTCAGAGTTAACGGTGAATTCGGGGGTTACTGTCTCTCTCATATCATTCAATATTTCTTTAATGGGTTTTTTACTACTCAACTGATATGCAATACTCTCACGCTCATCCTTAGAAAAACGGAGACGACCTAAACCACACTCATGGTTTTGTGTTTCAGTGATACAGACAATCACAATCTTTAACTTCAACAGAAATCATTGCATGACAAGTACTATCTATTTCATGACTACCCATTTCTTTACTAAAACCCATACCAGAATCTTTTTTACAATGCATACCAGAACGATGATAATAATAATACTCATAAATAGTTCCTTTAGACCTCTTAGCACCACGATTTTTTACAAAAGAGCTTACTGTCTCTTGTTCACTTTTTTTTACCACACTTATTACATGTACATCTTTTAAGGGCTTCTCATAATTACATTTAGAACTAAATAAAACTTTACAAGAAACACATTATCTTTGATGCATCTGAAATGAAGTGTACCTTTAATATATGTTTCCTGGGGTGCTTCACATCAGGATACCTGTTTTCACAATAAACCTTCTCACGGGTAGTTTGGTCACTACTTCTGCCAGCAACAATCATATCAGAGTCTTCTTTTGAAAATCCTTTAGAGCCACACGTATGCTGAGAAACAAATTTCACTTTAACTAAACATCTACTAGTACCAACATTTTTGCAAGACATTTATGTGTAACCTAACCTGCTTAACATCTGACCCATTTGAACAGTAATAATACTGTCACTTCCTAGTAATTATTTAAATATTCATTATTTTAATGAAAGGGGGATTAGTGTTTTTTTATTATTATTATTTTCAAGGCCTAATGTAGTCACATGTGTGATTTTCGCTCCGGCATCGACTACATTTTATATATAAGTAGCGCATTACGATTCGCATTCGTGCAAATTTTAAATCACTACGGAATTTTAATAAATAACACGCAGAATGGACAAGGAAAAAAGAATTTGTTTCATGCATCAAAGGCGAAGAAAAATTTAGTAAATTCTTACATAAAACCATCGTTATGTGTTTAATAACTTATTGCTGGGTTGACTGGTTTAAACCATGACTCAAACCACTGTTTAAAAGCCAAACTTGTTTTTTTCCCCGTGAAACTCCTTGTTTCGCCAAATGTCAAACCAGGCTCTAGCTTCCTTTTCCAAATCCTCATTATTATAAAACTTTGAAAGGTCTTTCACAGTTTCAAAAAATGTTTCTTTGTTTGTGTGTTTAAGCACATTCGGATGAAAATGCATTCCTTTAATTGGAATCTGATTAGACTCTGAAAACCTAGTTTCAAGGGATATTATAAGAGAAACCAAATAAGAAATGAAGAGAGATTTTTTATAATATTCCAACGGTGTAGCTGCTGGAATATTTGACCTGTGAATGTGCTTTTTATTTATTCTAGGTATTTTGATTTTCACATCAATTATATTACATGTTTTTTCTGCATCTTCGAAAATTTTATCAAATTCCTCATCTGCTACAGCCCTATGTTTTTTAAAAATTTCCATCAAATAATTTTTCATACACCTGTGTACTGCATAAAGGTCACAATCAACTGATTGCATTTTATGCTGAATATCTAGAAATAATTGTTAAACCTATTACGAAAACCACGCAAGAAGTTGCTAAGTCCAACTGATGAACTTGGGATCTTGTTTCTTGATTAACTTCTTCATCAAAACTTAGATTCTTTTAAGATTAAAAAATGTTTGGAGAATTGTTTAATACATTTATATTTTTCAGTCCATCTTGTCTCACACAACATTGGAATATTCGATGCTTTTTTCCTCCGTATATGCTGAATGTCTAAAAAAATTAATGACCGTTTTTATTGTACCAATGGTGTTTCGTACCTCCGCTAGGTTACTCAAGTCATTAACGACTAAATTTAGTCTGTGAGCACAGTGAAAGAATATAGCTTAGGATATTTTATAGTCGTATCCTTTGTTGCACCATTCTTAATTAATAGTTAGCGCTAATTAATTAGCATATTTGAAGTCACCCCCAGGAACCATTAAGATTGACACTTAGTTCGTGAAAATCCGATCATTAGAACGAAAGTTATTCAGTGTGATTCTTTTTTTTTTGCGAACTGTAGGGGAGACCGGTGTACCTAGGGCCACCTTTTTTCAATTCATAAAAACAGAGCCACGGATTTGTTTAAAATTGTGAAATTGATACACACACATCATATTATACTTACTGCTTCCGATTGGGATTAATATAAATACTTAAAATAATAAATTCTGTCAAATAGAAGGTTTTTTAAAAAACTTCACAAATGGCCCTAGGTACAAGAACTCATTGTACCTAGTGCCATTCCCTGAAAGTTGGGTTTCACTCCACAATCAATAGAAAAAAATACACACATGAATTTTCTAAAAGAAACAATATCAAGTGATACATTGATTTATTGTAAAATAACAATTTAAATTGCAATACACCAAATTATTAGTGAATTACAAAAACTGATTCCATGAGCTGCATACATTGTCGCTCTGAAGCACCAACAGATTTTGGTTTGGGCGATTTGAATACAATATTTGTGTTATCATAGAGAAACTTATTTGAATGTGCGATTTTTTTCAGGTATTTAACACTATATTGTTCCTCTTTAACATCTATTATTTCTGCCACATAAAAATGTTCATTCTTTTTGCCTTGTAATCTTGTTAAACGAAAATCCCCTTTTTCAATAGTATCACTTATATCAGCTACTGTAGAACTTGCATCATCAGTGGAATCAGAAGAATCTACAATGTCTGATAATTCTTCAGATGAAGTTTCCGCAATTTGAAACACTGGTTTTTTCACTTTCTTTTTCTTTTGGCCATTCTAATCGCAATTTGTTCTTCAAGTTCTTTTTTTTCTGGAGTGTCTGTCAGGATTCTACATCTCCCTGGTTTTCGACCGCCTCTTTTGGATGTACGGGGTTTTGCTTTTGGGAAAGGTCGTACCTGTTCAGGCGTGACACAGGAAGTAGAGCTGCATGTAGGTAGCTCACAAAATTCAGCAGCACTTGAAATAGAGTTTGATGTCGAAGGCGCTGAAATTTCTGCAGGACATGAAACTGAGTTTGATACAGAAACATCCAGTTCCATCATTGTTGATTCACTTTCTTCTTTAGGAAAATTATTATTTTGGTAATTTAAGGAAGGATCTGGTCTGTCGGTAACATATGAACTGAAATATTCATCATCAGTGAATATGTTTTCATTTACTGGCCATATACCAGACGCACGAAATCCCGCTAGAATGTTTACAGGAGTAAAAGCCAAAGGGTAGGATTTGGTTCCTGGAGGTGAACCTTTCAGCACGTGATTTTTAAAGTTCACTCTTGGGGAGAATCATCATAGGAGGGACGGAATTTCCTATTGCATTTACACTGCAAATAATAGTTATATTAATTCCTCGTTCACCAGAAGTCATGCTGCCAACCTGTTTCTTGCCTTTTGGGACTATAACTTTACTTGGTGTGTGAACTGTCGTAATGCCTGTTTCGTCCACATTATAGATGCATTCAGGCAAAAACTTGTATTTTGAAAACACCTCCTGATACTTTGCAAAAAAAAAATCGACATTTGTTTTAGTGAAGCTGGTGGCTCTTGCTAAACTCGTGGCTTGGGGTTTTCTTAGTGAAAGAACCTTATTATTTCTTTTCATAAAATCAATGTACCATTGATCACGAGCTTCACTATTTGCATCCCAGAACTTTGGATATTTTTTTCTATTGGCGGTTGCATACTCAAAAGCAAGCTTTTTAACCTGTTGTTTTGACAACCCGTAATGCATATTGCATGCAACGAGAAGGTACTGAATGAGGGCATTCTCTTCATCTTTAGAGAACACTGTCCAAACAGCACATCGGTTAGAATATGCACAATTTAATTCTGTATTTTCAGAATTATTCTTCCTACAAAAATCAATATGTCTCTGCAGAGTTGTTCTGGCTACTCCAAACTGTCGTGCTGCAGTCCGAACTGGAACTCCATCCTTCAAAACCGCACTTACATTATCTGCATTAGGTTTTGACCTCTTTATTCCATCAGGATTTCTAGGCATCTAAAAACATAATTAGGAATTTGTAATTAGTACTCACGAAGAGGAATACTGATAAATTAGAAATTTTCAAATGGTATAAAGGTTGAAAATTTAAAATTTTATAGAAACCTTATTTAGAATTATACTTTTGCTTTTATAAATATATCCTATATATTAATAAATTCTCATATTTAAATAAACAAATTAATAATCCTGGATAATAATAATAGCAAACTTGTGTTTTATAAGTCAAGCACATTAAAAGTTCCAAAGCAAAATATATACCCTCTCACTTACATAACATCCAATAACAAAAAGTTTGACTAAATCAAAATGGTTCAGATAATTAAAGCCATTTTCCTCCATTTATTACAAAAACTTCTCAATAAAATAACAACATAAAGAATATGATTAAAATATGGTAGAAACCTTATTTAGAATTATACTTTTGCTTCTATTAAATATAAAAAATTATTTTTTTTAAAATAAATTCTCAAATTTATATAAACAAATTAATAATCCTGAATAATATAATAGCAAACTTATCTTTTATAAGTGAAGGGCATTAAGAGTTCCAAAGCAAAATATACACCCTCCCACTTAAATAACATCCAAAAAAAAAAGCTTGACTAAATCAAAATGGTTCAGATAATTAAGGCCATTTTCCTCCATTTATTAAGAAAACTTTTCAATAAAATAGCAATATAAAGAATATAATTGCAGTTGTACCTAGGGCCATGGCCCTAGGTACGAGACTAGGTACTTTCATACAAAATGTCTTCTACTGAAAAACACACATGGAGAGGGGACTTATTTCATATCTCATTTTGTACTTAATGATACAAACAAAATTATGTACTAGAATTCAAAGAAAAGTATTTGACTTACCTTTGTAAAACAATAAAAGTGATGAGCTCCAAAATTTTACTTCAGACCTTATAAAACACTTTTCCACTTATAACTTGCCACAGCTTTCTCCTCCAAAATTTCAAAATGGCCTCATTAATATACGAATACACTTACTTAATTTTATTCAGATATATATATAAAAAACTAAACATAAACTTAACAAAAAGATTTAAGCAAAACGACAAGCCAAAAATTTTGCGATTTTCTCAAAAGCATCGGCTTTCCTTCTCTCAATTTCATTTCGTTCTTTTAGCTCCTCGGCCTTCCATTTTTCTATATCATTCCGCTCTCGCATAATCACTTGAATGTGTGCAGATGTTGTTTCTCTTTGAGCAGACAAGAGCTCCTGCACTTTGTCAGGAGACATTCATCTGTCAATTTTCTGCCTTTTCCTCCTTCGGAAACCAGACTTTTGGCTGGTGGCATCATTTTCTCTTTTTAGGTTGGGCGTCGTAAAAACCTGAGAGTTTGTAAAAGATACATCTGCCTCCCCTTCTGAAAATTGAGGCGTATTAGGAATTATAAACTCAAATGGTGAGATCGTTCTTGGAGGGGAAGCAGATGTCGATGGCAAGTGGTCCGCTGCCTTGTTATCAAGTTGGAACTTAAAGAAAATGAAATTTTTTTTATTCAGCACAATTAAACTACCCTTTTACGATTTTTGGTAAACTATTTTTTCAATGTAGAAGTTACAATTTATTTACAAAATGTAGTGACTTTTGACTACTTTTAAGAGGCAAATTGTACTAAAAGATTTTATTTCCACTGTTAAAAAAAAATAGAAAACTGAGAGAAAAAATTTAAGAAAAATAAATTTCTAAAATTAAATTTACTTATGGGCCAGAGGCAATGGTAAACTATCTATTTTTGTTAACAAGCAAAAATATTTTACTCTAAGATGTTTAATTCAAGAAATATTAAGAAATCGTTCTACATTTATAACAATGTTCATGGCAAATCGCAAAGTAAAAGATGTCCATCTTCAAATATCGTAAATAAGCTGTCAAAAAACCATAACATAAATCATTTCAAGTACAAAATCATCTATATATATATTTCTCTTACACGGCGACAAAAAAAGCCTCATCACAACTCCCCAAATGGCAATGCTAGAAAATCGACCAATGATTGCCGCTAAAAATGTCACACGCCAAATCTAGCTGAGATGGCTCAACATATAGTGCTTTTAAAAACGGAAACTGAAATAACCAGAGAGAGCATAAGCTAGGCAGAAGTGAGTAGTTTGTCGATAGCACCTTTTTTTCATGAATTTATACATTACGAATTTATATGTCGATTTTTGATTTATATCAACTATTTATTTGTTTATGCAGGTTTTTCCATTGCAATTCACTTATTTCAATTTTTAATAATTACAGACGAAGTTTTAACCTTTTTAAGGAGATATCAGTGTTAGAAATTTTATCTTAAGATTTTATACTATAGCACATTTTTAATAGGTTTAACGAATTACATGTCATTTATTTGGATTCAAATTTATTTTAATGACTTAGTATTTACTAAAAAGATATAATTTTATTTTTAAAAAAAAAGTTGTTTATGGATTTTAATGATTGTTTTAAATTCTTAGAATTTTGTGCATTTGCAATGTACCTAAGTTAGTAGTTAACGAAGCGAGCTTGGCTTGCGAAGCAAACCATATAAGAATGCGCAGCCACTAGTTTCTTGAAATACCACTAAAGGTTGTATACTATTTGAAAGAGCAGATTTATGCTTGCAATACTGATGAAATATAAAAATTTAAATAGGCTTTATATCTTATTATAAACGCATAGTAATGTCGAGAAAAAGACAAAAGTATAAAATAATTCCCAACTGCAATAAAAATTTTTTGATATCAACAGTTAATAGTGCACGTAACTAAGGATAATTACTTCAGGAAAGACTACTCTCAAACACATTTTGCAGCCCATTCAAAGCATCTGGCCCGATTAGGGCAAGGACCCTCTCATCAAGGGCACTGAGGGGCTTGGGATCTGGTCCTCCCCCAGTTCCGTTGGCATATGTCTTGTATCGCTGAAACCTTCTCTTTGTGTCGGTTTTTAGCTGAGTCCAACACTACATAAAAAAACTTTATATTAGACACAAAAATTAAATTATATCTAATAATGAGGATGCATAATTCTCAATTGAGACACTATATATATTTCCAAGCAAATGAAATTTTTTTAAGTAGTTTGCCAGATTCAGATATAACTAAAAATTTTTGTGAACTCAAAATCTCTATATACAAAACCTTTTAGCAACAATCTTAATTAAGCCTTAAATATTGTAATATTAATTAACTCTTAAAAACTAGTTTCAACTCTTATGGCTCATATTTTTTGGCAACGGTGAGTGACAAAATAATCATTAAGTCCTAGCGATTTTTGACAGTGAGCCAAGATAACTAAAAACAAAATCATAGAACTGCCATAATCGTAGAAGGGTATATTTCCCAGAAGAACGACTATTTTCTCAACTAAGAATTTTAAGTAACAAAAAATAAATTACTTCTTTTTGAAAAAGTAATATCAATAAGAATTTTTCTAATATTTTGTAAAGGAGCATTCATAATTATTTCTTCAAAATATTCAGACACTACTCCCTGTGAAAAATAGACATTGATATAATTCTTATTGATATAATATTTATTGCCTTATATGAGTGAAGCTGCGTTCTCAGCCGTTACGTTCTAAAAATATAAGTATCTGAAAAGATTTGGTGTCGAAACAAATTTGAGAATAAAATTAACATCACCTCCTAATATGAAATTGCTATGTGATGACAAACAACACTATTCTTCACACTAAGGACAAAATATGTTGAAACATAATTTACCTCTTTCACTTAAGTTATAACAATTTAAATTTATTTTGTAAATAAATAGGTTTTATTTTTTCATAAAGCAGATCACAAAAATTTTTAAAACCTATTTTTTAACCAAAAATTTTGAAAAATGTGGATACATGTTATACACACTAATGGGCATCGCAGGGAGTCAACTAACAACTGTTAAGAAAACAAAAAGAATGCAGTTACAATAGAAAAAAAAATCATAATTTAATCAAAGGTCTGCAAAATTTTTAAGCTCATTTATTGTTTGTTTATAACTTAGAGAAATCGGTGTTATTTTGCGAAAATTTTCTTCCTAAGTTAGAAACATTGAAAGGGAACAAATACCACCAACGATGCCTATGAAAATAAATTTATACTACTCAAAATACTTACTTCTCTCCATTTCTCAACAGTTTTATGGCAGCTTCCAATCGCATGCAACTCCAGCTGCAAGGCCAGCCACATTCTCTCTCTGTCTTTATTGGTGAAACTCGGCGTCAACTCTCCTTTGTACAGTTGCGGATTTTTCTCCATGAAGGAGACCAATTTTTCCATCTGAGTAGGAGTAATTTTTTTACCCATAATTAAGATTAGAAGATACACAGTGCACGCAAAGAAAATACACAGTGCACGGAATTAGTATTTTAAGAAAACACACGGTTGATAAAACAACGTTGCCATATTGCGGAAATAAATATTGCATAAATTCAACGATTGGTTAAATTCAAGCCACGCTCTTAGAACCAGAATCGTGGAATGTCTGATTCCCGGTGAGTGTTCGTGGTACGATTTAGGGATGACATGGAATCAAACTTTCCCTGGCTTCTCGTTCCAGGCGGGAATCTTCGTTCCATTCCCAGTAGTTCATGGTAGGGGTCCTGATTCGCGAAGTAAAAATCGAGGAAGTTTGATGTTCAAACATAAGATCTTTCTGAACTTGTTTCCATTTATCTGCAATCTCTGGTGTTACACTATCATCCCACTGCAATTGGCGTTTCCATAGTAGTTACACGATTAGCTTGAATTGAATTGTGATTGGAGATAGCCATCCAAGAGGATCAAAGGTCTTTGCTTTGGAGGAAAGTAAATGTCTTTTTGTTACTGAAAGTTCAAGAGATGATTGATCAACTTTGAAAAGGAATACATCTGCTGCGGGATGCCACAGGATACCTTAAGTTTTTATGATGTTGTCATCATTGTCTATGCTCAGGGACGTCTTTGATGAACGCAAATCTGGATCAATTTCGTTCAAAAATTCTGCAGACTTTGAAGCTCACTTTCTTAAGTTGAGTTTAGCATTTGACAACATTTCCGTCTATTGTCTACAAAGTTCGATTGCCTTTGAGGTTGAACTGGCTCCTGACATCAAATCATCAACGTAAAAGTCCTCGAGAGATGCTTTAGAAGCTATTGGATATTTGTCTGCTTCCTCTGCTAACTTCTGCAAACATCTCACTGAAAGGTACAGAGCTGATGCAGTGCCGTACGCAATTCTTGTTATTCTGAAATCTTGAACAGCTTCATTAGGCGAGTTGCGCCAAACTATTCTTTGAAAGTCTGAATTTTACATTATGATTTGCCTGTATATCTTTTTTATGTCGGCTGTAACTGCTACTTTGTGCATTCTAAATTTGAGAAGCAATAAGGTAATGTCTAATTGCAGTTGAGGACCTATCATCAACTTATCGTTGAGTGATATACCACTAGGTGATTTAGCTGAACCTTCAAACCGTCTTGGATTTCGAATTTAGAAGTTTTTTTCTGGAATAATAAATAGAATTGCACTCATAGTTAAGAAGCTGTATCACTGCTAAAATCTGCTGCATGACTTGCGGACTAAACTGAGCACCGGCATCTACCCGAGTAATTTTCATGTACGCTGTAAAATTGCTAATTTGGCGGCTTGTTGGAGTATCTCTTGTAATCGTCAGGAAGTTATCCCCGATCAGGGGTCCTATTACCAGCTTCACGGAATCAGATTCCGATCGAAATGAAGCTCTCGTGACGTTATAAATCCGTGAATGTCAGTTAGGCCGTATTACGAGCTCTTGATTCCGCTCGGAACTAAATTCCGATGCGAAATAATTACGAATCCGATTCCGGCAGGTTTAAGAGTAAGCGAAATCTAGATTTCGATAAGATTTTGTTTATTTTTATGATCAAAATGGCGCTGTTTTCTGTCTTACAATTAGCTATTGCTGAAGAAAGTGATAGAAACACAATTAAAAGGAAGATTAAAGTTTTTCAGTATCCAGATAACGAGTTTCGAAGTCAATTCAGATTGACAAAAGATATATGTGCGGAACTTATTGAAAAACTTCGGCCAGCGTTGGAGCCATTGACTTCACGTAGAAATGCCTTCTCTGTCGAAACTAAAGTAAGTACACAACTTTATTTTGTTCATTTATACAAGAAAATAAGTCCCTAGAATTTCTTAATTATCAGTTATAACTAGTTTTTATTCAACTTAAAACTTAAGTTTATAAAATTTTGAAACAAGTGATTTTGCAGTGATATTTATTATTATTTTACTTAGCTTTTTTTGTTTGGTTATTGTTCGATAAGTTAAAAAATCTAAAGCTTATTACAGTAATAAAGCATGGGGATAAAATTCTCATGATTATATATGCTTACAGCACTAGGTAAGCATTGGCGATTTTTTACAATGTAAGCAGATTGTAAAAAATCGCCAATACTCCAAATGGAATTTATACTTGCTAATTTAAAAAAATATGGGTAAATAAATGCTTGCCTTGCCGTAAATCGCAAAACGGAAATCTTTCCAAAATTTTTATATGTTATATTTCAGTTTAACTCCCTATATATTTTCTCTTTTTTTCTTTCACAAAATTACTTGCAATGAAAATAATTATTGACAACCTTGATTTTCCTTTTAATTGCATTTAGTGGTGGATATTAAAATCTGATAAAATTTACACATTTAATGCATTTATAACTTTAAAGATTGATTACGATAATAATTTTAAGATATATTAGAAATTCAATTCAGATTTCTTTTATATTCAAATAATTTTTTTCCTAACATTGTTAAAAAAGTTATGTTCATATTTTTTTGCATAGAACTTTTCAAATATTATTAAAGTTTGAAAGTTCCTTTTAAAATATATTTTAGAAGCTATTTTAAGTGATATTGATTTTAAAGATGTGATGTTGATTTTACTTGTGTGCTCATTTTTATGATTTGTTTTAGATCTTTTGTGCTTTAAGATTTTTTGCAACTGGGTGTTACCAGAAAAATATTGCCACAGACACTTGTGCAAGCATGACACAAGCAAGTGTCAGCAATTCCATAAGGAGTGTGACCATTGCAATTAATGAATTGATGTTTGAAGAATACATAAAATTTCCTGTCCTTGAAAGGTAAAAAAATCAAATTCTTGTGATACAGTACAGTAATATGTATACAGTAAATAGGTTTCAAAGATTAGAATAAGTATTCTTTGAACTTTTTGATTTTGTTGAGAAACATATAGTATTTTTCCTAACTTTAACACGAATGTAAATTAATATGTATATTGAATTCTGATGGCTTCAATAAACATTATATGATTAATTATAAATACTAGAATAGGTTAATAACTAATACAAATGTTTGTAGAAAGCTGCATTATCTTTTATTAATTAAAAACTTATTTTCAGATCATTTATTTAGAAAAAGTTTGTAAATACAAGCAAGAACCCATTATTAAATACACATCAACTACCTTAAAAACAGCGTTGCTTTTCATGATTTATGTTAGGAATAATGTAATGTGATGTATTGTTTTTTTTTTTTTTTTTTCCATTTCAATTTTTATAAATTTTTTGTACTGTTAAAATGTGTCGTATAAAGCAAATGAAACAATTAATTTTTAAAATTAAAGGAAAACATTAGCTGATTCAGTTTATTCATCTCTGACTTTGCATGTCCCCCCAGGGGCACACTCTTGTGTGACGGGCGTGGCGCACCCGGGGCCCTGAGCTGGACCTGAGCATTTTTCCATTTCTCTCTTGCGACGGTCCTGTTTTGAGTTCCCGACTTTTCATCAAATACTATATTGACCTAGTGAACGAATTTTATTTCATTCCATTCAAAAACACTGTATATTATTTACAGACTATAGATCTTCAGATTTCTGTATGTTTTCTACTGTTTTTGTCGGCTTTCCTGATTTATGATGTTTCACCTATTTATTTTAAGTAACCAATTTTCCCCTAAAGTAAACAGACTAACAACGTTAGCTTTTGCTGACCAGCACGTTTGCCGTGTGCTGCGTCTCGTAAGGTGGAAAGGGGGAGCCTGGAGCTACCTGTCTGCTCTCTCATACGAGTGTGGCGCCCAAGGGGGCATTTTCATCTCGGAGTTGGTCGACTGCGTACTCTTTGGCCCCTGCTTCACTGTAGACGAGTGGAAGGAGGTTAGGTCCCCCTCCCTTTCAATCGGCTGGTAGGGCATGCGTAGCACCCTGCTAGGGACTACGTGCTGCATCAGGAGAGTGCCCTTGAACTCTGATAGTTTTGGCGGATTCACGCTCCCCTGTTGTAGTGCTATACCTGGAGCTACCCTGAACAGAACACCGAGGCTGAGCTTTTCAGAGCCGGTGCTTCTTTTCCCCTTGTTGGGCTCGATGGTGGGCATGGGAGTATCCAGATGAACGTTTCTATGAACTATGGAGTCACCCAAAGATTCTGCACACAGTTTCGCAAATACATCTAAATTTGATCTATCCAAATGTCCCAACTACGACGCAGCAAAATCCAGATTTCTTGTTCTTAATTCTAAAGACAAAAAACTTAGTACTGTTTCACCATTTATTATTCAAAAATTCTTAGAATCCCAAATCGGAAACCCTAAAAATGTTCGTCAATTGCCGTCAGGTGATTTACTAGTTGAAACCAATTCTAATAAGCAAACCATGTCACTTCTACAATCACGTAAAATAGATAATATATCTATAACTGTTACTCCTCACAATACCCTCAACATATCAAAAGGTGTCATTACAGTTCAATCATTACAATATCTCCCAATCAGCGAGATTATTGAAGGTCTTTCTGATCAATCAGTTGTTGATGCACGCCATATAACCATTAAGAGAGGCAAAGATATAATTACTACTCAACATTTAATATTAACTTTCAATTCCGCCACTCTACCAACTGACATTAAAGTAGGCTATATGAATTGTAAAGTACGACCATATGTTCCTAACCCTCTTCGATGCTTTAAGTGTCAGAAGTTTGGCCATTCGACTAATCACTGCAGGGGTAAAGAAACTTGTTCTCGCTGCAGTGAATTTGGACATACATTTCAAACTTGCACCCGGCCTGAAAAATGTACCAACTGTTCAGAACCTCACTCCGCCAACTCCCGACTCTGTCAAAAATGGAAAACGGAAAAACAAATCATCAACATCAAAGTTAATCAAAATCTGACATACACTGAAGCTAAAGCTAAGTTCTTAAGTTCACAACCAAGACCTAATATTTCATATTCTGCAGCATTATCCAATAGTAAACCGAAGATATCCATAGGTATTCAGTATGACGCAGCTGATACCGAACCAAATAATACAAATTTCAAAAGACTATTGACTAAACCAACAGCAAGCTCAACTAATAAGGAGCAATCTCAATCAACCTCAAAAACACAAAACCCTGTAAAATCTGTTATCTCTCGTACAACCCCTTCACAAACCTCTACAGAAAAACAAAAATATCTGAAACTGACTCCACAATTGGTAAATGTCTTACAACAAAAACTTACACAATCACCACTAGTGACTAAACACAAATATGTACCAAAGAGCAGACAAAATAAATTTAATAAGAATAGGCAAAAACAAACAAAAGAAAAAGAACAAGAATATTCACAATCTGATGCAATGAGCACAGACGAAAACACCGCCGATGAAATTTCAGATACACAAATGCAAACCGATAAAGGATTGGAAACACCGCCCAATCTCTGTCCAAAAAATCCAAAATCCAAAAATCGGAAGCAATAAATGGCTAAATTAATATCTTGGAATTGTAGGAGCTACAACAATAATAAACCTGACATTATAGATATAATTAATAAGTTTTCTCCATGTTGCATTTGCTTACAGGAAACATCACTAAAACCCATTCATAAAACTAAAATTCATGGGTATCACGTCATCAGGAAGGATAATATAGACAATAGTAGAGCTTCAGGTGGAGTCATGATAATGACTTCCTGTATGTATCCCTCCAGTATGGTTTCACTAAATACTTCTTTGCAGGCAGTAGCTGTCCGCCTTAGTATCCAATTTTTATTGACTGTATGCTGCATATATCTTCCACCTCGAGATGATGTATCAGAAGCAGATCTTGACGAACTAATTGCACAACTCCCAGAACCTTTCATAATAATAGGGGATTTTAATGGCCATAATCCCATCTGGGGTAGTTTGGACATAAATAATAGAGGGAACTTAATTGAAAAACTTATCAATAATCATTTACTCAGTCTTCTCAATTCAGGTGAGAATACTTATTTTCACGCCCCTTCACAATCTTATCATGCCATAGATTTAGCAATCTGCAGCTCATCTCAGTATCCATATTGGTCTTTTTTGGTTCATGATAACATTTTCAATAGTGATCACTTCCCCTTAATACTAACTCATACAGGCAGCAGTAACTTTCAAAATTCCCGCACGCCACGACTTAAAATAGACACTATGAATTGGAACAAATTTAAATCGACTGTAAATATAAATGAAAACTTTATAAACCAAACCAATATAAATGATGCAGTGGAACATATCACATCGAATATACTTAAAGCAGCGAAACACTGCACAAAGATGACATCAACTAAACTGCCAAAACATCCGAAACCTTGGTGGAATCAAAACTGTTTTCAAGCACAGAAAGAACAAAAAAAGCAATGGCAAACCTTTCGTAGACACCCAACCACAGATAATCTGATTGCATTTAAAAAAGCTCGGTCCATAGCCCGGAGAGTTCGAAGAAATGCTCAAAAAACCTCGTGGAAAAATTATGTCTCCTCAATAAACAGTAATACACCCTCAACTGAAATCTGGAACAAAATTAAAAGTATATCCGGTAAATATTGTGAACATAACATACCTATTCTCAAAGTTAATAACACACATATATCACACACTCCTGATATTGCAAATGCTCTTGCTGCTGCTTTCTCTGAAATTTCAAGTGCTTCAAATTACAAAGAACCCTTCGCCACATTTAAGAAAAATATCGAAAAAATTAAATTGAGGCCAAAAGATGACATAGATTGTAATTATAACCAGCCATTTACAATAAATGAACTCCAATATGTTCTAAAAAACACCCGTCCTTCAACACCTGGACCAGATGAAATTCATTATTCAATGTTACAAAACCTGCCGGATAGAGCTTTAGTGCTTCTACTTCAATTATATAATCGTATCTGGACAGAAAGAGTTTTTCCACAGACCTGGTCAACAGCATATGTTATCCCTATTTTAAAACCTGGTAAGAATTCCGAAGACACCACAAGCTACAGACCAATAGCCTTAACTAGCTGTCTTTGTAAACTTTTTGAAAAGATGGTAAATAAACGTTTAGTATTTTTACTTGAATCGCGAAATCAATTATCTCCTTATCAAAGTGGTTTTCGCAAGGGCCGCAGTACCACTGATAATTTACTCAAACTTGAAACCGACATCCGTCACAGCTTTCTCAAAAATCAACACTTGGTTTCTATATTCTTTGATATGGAAAAAGCATATGACAGGACGTGGCGTTATGGAATCTTGCGAGATTTAATCAATTGTGACATTGGCGGTAATTTATTTTATTTTATCAAAAACTTTTTATCAAACAGGACATTTAGAGTTAAAATTAGTTCAACTTTATCAGATGTTTTTTCCCAGGAGCAGGGTGTTCCTCAGGGAAGCGTTTTAAGTGTGACACTTTTCATTTTGAAAATAAACGAAATTTTAAATCAACTTCCCCCGACTGTCTATGGCGAGCTATTTGTCGACGATTTTAGAATTTCATGCCGATCTGTCAATATGTCTCTCATTGAACGACAACTACAAATAGCTGTGAATAAAATTTTAAAATGGGCAAATGAAAACGGTTTTACATTTTCCCCACAAAAAACTCATTGTGTTCATTTCTGTCGTAAACGTGGTATGCATCTTCATCCTGAGATAACTCTGAATAATAACGTGATTCCTGTTTTAGCAGAAACCAAGTATCTAGGCATGATCTTCGATGAAAAACTTACATTCAAACCACACATATTTTATATTAAAAGAAAATGCTCTCAAACACTTAACATTCTTAAGGTCCTCACAAACTGCTCATGGGGGGCTGATATGGACGCAATGCTTAAAATATACCGGTCCGTAATCCGTTCCAAACTTGACTATGGTATTTCTGTATACTCATCAGCCCGCCAATCTGTATTAAAATATCTCGATACCATCCATCATCAAGGATTAAGAATTTCATCGGGTGCATTCAGGACTTCACCAGTTGAGAGTCTTTATGTTTTATGTTCTGAACCTTCTCTGCATTTTCGTCGTTACAAGTTATCTCTGGACTATTATTTTAAAATAAAAGCGAATCCACTTCATCCACTCTACTCTTGTGTTTGCCATCCGCAACTTGTTACTCACTTCTCTTCACGTCCATCTTACATTCCTTCATTTGGAATTAGAACCACCAATATTTTATGTGAGCTTAACGTTTTAAATTTTGAGGTTTTTACTAGCACAGACGCTATCCCACCATGGGTTGATCTTACAACTTGTGTTTTAAACGTTTTTAATAATTTGAAAAAATCCGAGACGAGCCCAACAATTTTTAGCCAAATGTTTTACGAACATCGTCATCAATATATGGATTTTACACCTGTTTATACAGATGGATCGAAACATGATAACCATGTTGGTTGTGGTGTTGTTTACGAAAGCTCTAATATTTCTGAAAAATTTATTCACGAAACTTCAATTCTCACTGCAGAATGCTATGCTATTTTGCTAGCACTTAATTTTATTTCAAACCAAACAAAAAATAAATGGATAATTTATACTGATTCTCGTAGCTTTATATCTAGTATTCCTTACGTCGGAAAAAATCCCATAATTCAAAAAATACAAAGCCACTTTATGAAAATGCAAGTCCGAGGGTTCAGCATATATTTTTGTTGGATACCGTCACATGTCGGCATTCTTGGAAATGACCGTGCTGATATCATAGCTAAAACTACTCATAACTTAAACAGTAATCTCTTGACTTGCTTAGACCTGAAACACATTTGTAAAACTTCAGTTTATCAGGCCTGGAAAAATCATTGGAATACGCAAAATAATAATAAATTATATGAAATTTACCCTAATCTTGATAATTGTAAGACATTAACTGTTGATCGCAAAACCCAGACTATTATAAATAGACTACGTATCGGTCATACTCGTTTCACGCATATGCATTTACTGAAAGCCGAACGTGCACCCATCTGTACTCTATGTCAAGTTAACATTTCAATTAAACACATATTAACTGACTGCAGACGATTCAAATATTTGAGGAAGAAACTTTTTGGCAGATTTTATCCCGATCTTTCATCCCTACTTAGTGACCCTATACATCACAATCTCATCAAGTTCATCAAAACAATAAAACTGTATTCATTGATATAAGTAAAAGTGCAATTTTATTTACCTAGTGACTGGCGCAGTATAGCCACTTCTGGCTCTTGTGCCATTAAACTTTAACTAACCAACTGACTTTGCATGTAGAAATCAATGTAAAAAAAAAAGAGTTATTATTAATAGTAAACCAATCTTTCAGTTAATGTAAATAACTGATAACATGCATTTGCTATTGTCAATTAGATCACAAAAGAAATTTGGCTGGTTAATGTAAAGAGTTCTCACATATTACTCATTTTGTCCAGCCCGTTCGAGCATTAATTGCAGTCAGATTTATTCAGTTGACTGTAACAGATCCTGTACACACTCATTATATATATATATATATTGATCAGATATTATTTTTTTAAGTGTGACACCATGAACTTTCGAAATTGAGCACTCACTTAACTGTTAAACTTACTGCACACTCAGCAACTTATCCTAAATTAAATTGCTCTTGGGTTACTTCTTTTGGTATTTTGAGCTCTTGTTTATAAAAATACACCTTATACTGCTTTTGAAAGCTGCTTAAAAAATTTATTGAAAACACAGTGTTGAAATTTTGTTACTTTCTATAACACTAATTTTTAACTTTATTGTCTTGATTGAGTGTGATGTGTAGCATCTCCATTTATTCAACTTTATTTCAGTGAAAGAGAAATGTTGAAAAGAGAATTTTTCGAATACTCAGGTTTCCCGGGAGTGATAGGTGCTTTGGATTGCACTCATGTGGCCATTGTTGCTCCGCAGAATGATGGCAAGCATCTTGAGAAAAACTATGTGAATAGAAAGAATTTTCATTCTCTGAATGTTCAACTGGTAAGATGTTTCATTTTTGAATTAATAATATAAATATGATACATTAATTTAGTCAATGAGTTAACATTTTATGCAAAACTTAAAACAGAGTTTCCAATCTACAAATTAGTTAAAGTAATTGACATATAGGTGAGTGTCGGGTACCCCCGCTGTCAATTTCATATGTAAGGAATGTTTTTTCAATGTTTCTATCGGACATTAATTATTATATTAAAAAAAGATTATTTTCAAAGTTTCAAGTAGCAGCTGGTAACATGGTAAACAATGGTTTTGAAAATATGTTGAGTACAGTAGTCATGAAATTAAGAAAAATTGGTTGAATGTTTCAATTAAACTTTATTGTAATACTAAAAAAATAATTTTTTCTATACATACAGCATTAAAGTATGTAGTCTTAAGTTTAATTTGCACAAAGAAAGAAGTTTATATGTGAAAAATTGTTCGAGCAATTACAAATTTACAAAAAAATTGGATTTTGGGTAGCCCCGCTCGCATGAATGTCGGGTATCACTGCCCAATTTTATTTCTTTGGTAAATGTACGGTTGCAAAGATTTGCTTAAATTAAATTTTCTTTAAATATTTAATATAAATATATATTAATATTAAACTATATTAATATACATTAATAATAATAAAAAATATTACATTTGTTGTTATTAAATGATAGAATTCACTAAAAGTATAGAAATATGTAATAAACAAAATAATTTTGTGATAAAAATGATAAATGAGGTTCATCTATTGTCAATACATTGGTCATTTTCATTTACACCTGAAAAAATAGTCAAAAAACATAATTTTTGTAACTGGGACATTATACCCAGCACATTTTGAAAAGAGCTGAAAAACATGTTTTTTTAAATTTCTTTTTTTTTTTAAGTTGAACTATTCTTTTTTTGGTTTATTCTTTTTGCATTATTTAATTAGATGATAAAACAATAGAAACATACAAAAATATTGATTATTACTCAATATTATGCAGAAATATAAGCAATACTCCTTAGGTGGGCGGGGCTTCCCGACTCTTCCCTATATATTGCTTCAATTATCTGTAAAATTTTATAAAATATATATTTTGCAGTTGCATCAGTAAAATTTTCTTTTTAATATTTATAACAGGTTTGCGATATGCATATGCAAATCATGAGCATTTCAGCCAGATTTCCTGGATGCACGCATGATGCATACATTTGGAAGATGAGTCTTCTGAGGGATTGGTTCATCGACAACTCTTCCAGATTAAAAAACACATGGCTTCTAGATAAGTTGTAGAAAAATCTTTCATGTAAGCTCATTTAAAATAGATTTAGTTACTCTGGTATTTTAAACACTTCTCTATTTAAAAATCAATTGTTAATTTTTTATTAAAAAAAGCAATTAGAAGGTTTCAAAATATCATTTTTATTTCATAGATACTTAGAGCTCTTATTTAATGTTCAGAAACTTTTTTGTTTATGAGATATCCTAATAAACTTTTAAGCATATTGAACTACGTTTACAATAAATCTGGTAGTCCCATTTTTTTTAATGCACCATGTGATCCAAAAGTTAATTTACTGTATAATTTTCAAACAAATATTTTTTTTTGTATCAAAAAATTCGTGTTTATGAGCAAGTGGAATTGCTTTATTGTAAATAGCTAAAAAATTATAATGTTTTGAAAAGTAAACTGCCTTTTGGATCACCTCTTATTAAATACAGTCGGACCTCTATTTAACGAAGTCGCCAAATCCCGATAATAAGTTCGTTACCCAGAAAATTCGCTAAATAGAAAGTCTCCTTTTGAAATACTTAAACCGCATAAAGCAGGTTTTAAATTCATAAACACTAGACAAAATTAAAATAGCAATGGATACACCTTTATCTTGAAATCTGCATGGAATGCAAGAACAGAGCAAAATATTATCCAATACATGCTATATATATTTTCAACTAAGAAAAGCTAAATTTATGTATAAAATTATATCTGCATTTAATTATAAAAGTAATGTCAAACATGCATTACCAAATGTGTTCTTAAGTTTAATTGCTACTGATAAAATCCGTTAATTTCCTTTGAGTTTTTCGCTTGAAATGCAAAAAAAAAAGGGGGGGTGGAAGGGATTTTACTACATTCTCTAAAAGTTAAGTGGCTTCAAAAACCAATTAAAGGGCATTTCCCTCATAAAATGAGTTAACAAGTTTAACATGTTCTGAAATTTTACGGAAAATAGAGAAAGTGGATCTCACAGAAAAGTTTGTTAAATAGAAAATTGACTTCGGTATTCGGAAGTTATTTTACGAAGAAATTTCCAAAATGTTATTGGTTTCTCAAAAAGATTCGCAAAATAGAGAAATTCGTAAAAGGGAAGTTCGTTAAATAGGGGTCCGACTGTAACTATCTTATCAAATTGATTTTAAGTTATATAATAATTTTAAGACTTAGATGTACCATTTTAATCTTTGTATTAATTTCTTTATTCAGGTGATTCTGGCTATCCCCTAGAGCCATGGCTCATGACCCCTCTCACCGAAACGTCTGTGGAGGAAGAAAATTACAATTTCAGGCACAGACTCGGGAGGAACATCATCGAGAGATGTATTGGGGTGTTGAAAGGAAGGTTCAGATGCCTCTTAAAAGAAAGAGTGCTGCATTACACACCAACAATTGCTGGCATGATTGTAAATGCATGTGCAGTACTGCACAATATGTGCATGAGAGATGGGTATCATATTACATATGATACCCTCTCAGAAGAGGACATGCCATTCAATACTGGTTTGCCGGCATGTGACGGTAGAAACGCGGTGAGAATTCGCGATAGAATTGTTACTATGTTGTGAATTGTTGTTACTATGAGAAAATTTATTTTGTTTGAATAAAAATTTGTAATTAATTTTATATTTGTTTATTTACTAATTTTTTTACTTAACTGTTAACAAATTAGCAATGTTTAAATTTCTTTATAAGCGATAGATGATGCTTCAAGTTAGCAACAAATACACAAATATAACTGCAGAATAAATTGTTACTAAAAAACCAAGAAAAATATACAGAAGTTTAGTAAATAACAGACTCGGAGCACAAAAATACTGAGCCAATCGAAGTGGCAGCATAAGTGACAAGAAAATTTGATGGATTTTGGTTACATCGAAATGTTTTATACCAAGTTTTTTTATTTGCATTAAGTAAGATATTACTTATAATTAACAATCAATATTATTGCATATAATTAACTGAAGGTTTCCAATACTATCTCTAATTTAATATGAATCCACATTATTCCTTTTAAATTTTAAGACTTTGTTTTATAGCTGTTTACGAACAAATAGAGCAAATTAACTTTCAGAATTATGATATAAACTGTTGTAATATATTAAAAAGCCTATCTATTAGATGTGATGTATATGAAAAATGCCCTAACAGTCTTAAAAAATACTTAATTTTACTCTAGATTCCAATGCTACCTACCAAAAGCCAAGTGTGCTCATTATTCATAAAATATCAAAAACACTGGTAAGCACAAGGCAATGAAACATTTCACACTAAAAATTATCAAACTACTATATAATTTCATTTTAAAATAAGTACTAATGAAACAAATAAAGATTAGATAAAACTTTTATTGCCCAACACTTTGCATATATTTTCGAAAGCTATTGCCTTCCTCAGCTCAATGCCGTTTCTTTCTTCTGCGAGCCGATTGGCCTCTTTCAAATGTTCCGATATAGTCCTAATAGCTTCATTGTTGCTCAATTGAGCTTCTATTAGACGCTCAGCTTTTTCAGGTGGGATTACGAGACCTCGGTTTCTCTTCCTTTTCAAAACCTGCCTCTTTGCCGAAACTTGTTCGTGTGCTGAAGAGGTCCCCGCCGCTCCAACAGGTGTTGGGGACTCCACGGGTGTCTCTGGCTGAATAGTGACTGTAGCTTGGCTCAGCCACTGACTCAACTTCATCCAGACTGAAGTTTAATTCTACAAATGAATCTGCTGGAGACCCAGGCAAAATTACTTCAATAGATTCATTGACCTATAATATTAAAAATTCAATTAAAGAAAAGTAAAACAATATTCCAATGTTCTGAAAAATTGTCATTTGCAAAATCTACAATCTAATAAAACCACTTTCAATCAGGAATCACTTTCTAACAAAATCAATTCTGGATTGACAATATTAAACCTTCAAGCAGTAATTTTTTAGATAAGAAGTAGCATGCAGAAACTTTATATTGGGTTTCTATCTAAAATAAGGAAAACTAATTCAGGGTGCAAAGCCAAATTATTCAACAAAAAATAAGCACTTTTTAAGTACTTTTCAAGCAGTCAAAAAAATATTTTTAAGCACTTTAAAAAAATATCATAATTAGGCAGGGTTGGAAAGTTTTTGTCAGTTTTATTTTGTTTTAACTGTCATGTTAAAAAAAAATAATAATAATAATAATAATAAATAAATAAAAAAAACTTCTGGCATTGTTTTAAACGATTGTCAAAAATCATGAAATTTTAAAGCTGACAATTTTTATTAACATATTGAAATATAAAACAAAAATGAACTTACTGGGGAAGGCCTGTGCTCCTTTATAGTGAGGCCCATGTATGCATCTGTTCCAATTAGTGCTAAGACTCTTTCCTCCAACTCTGTCAGTTCTTTCAGAGGGGGACCTCCTCCGGTGCCATTGGCATGCTTAACTCTTTTCAGATATTTCTTCTTTACCTCTTGCTTGTAATCAGACCACTACTATAACAAAAAAAAAACAAATGAGAAACTGTAGAATTACACAAGATTTATTATGAATTATTTAATAAACAAAATTTACGTTAATTTATAAGCCTGCAAAAATTCACAAAAAACACTTTTTTAAATGGTGTTACAAAGAATACCAAAATTGGTTGTAATAATTTCCTATATCGCTAGAAATATATCTGAGTATTTAAAAACTGCGTAAAAATCAGACATTAAACGTAACATTTGAAAACTTTACATTAAATAAAAACTTATTAAACTTCAAAAAAAAAAATTCAAATATTTATAACAAAAAAGGAATAAAAAAAGATTTATTGTTTTTCTAAAATTAACGACAGCTTATTTAAAAAAATGTTCAAATATCCATTACTAAAGAAGGAATTGGAAAAGATTTATTCTCTTGCTAAATTAAACGACAACTTAATTTAAAAAATGTTCAAACATTCATACCTAAAAAGGGGAATTAATTAGATTAATGATAAAATCGACATGAACCGAGTGTAAAAGTGTTATCCATTGAATTCATGGTTCGAACTTTGCTTCATATTAGTTTTCAAATTATTGAAATGATTAATTTATTCTGCTATGCATATTTATTTAGAACTAACCACAGAAGAAATGTCTAAGGATATTACTTTTATCCAACACAGTAAACTATTTGGTATTCCAGTTCAATTTGCTAATTCAAAGGTTCTTTACATTGTGAAATGATATATTACAGATGGTTTTCATAATAAAAAGGTGCAGTAAGATTAATAATTATCAAAATTAATATTACGTTTTAATTAACAAAATATCATTGCCTTGTTATGTTTCTAATTGGAGAAACTAGAAAACTTATTTTTAATAATATTTAAAAGAAATATTAATAAATTGTTGTCAAAAACAAATAATAATTAGATGTTATATAGAATGAATTGACTAATTTTATGCTAAATTCTGTTGCAGAATTTTAAACTGGTACCTTGTTTTAAGCGAAATTGGCTACCAATAAATTTAACTAGTGCAATTAGTGACATAAAATTGATAAACTATCTTTCTTACCTTCATCCATTTGTCCACAGATTTGATACATCCACCTTCCGCATTCAGCATCTTTGAAAGAACTTCCCAATGATTTTGTTTAATCTTAGATGTAAAGGTGCCGGTAAGGGTTCCTTTATTAAGGTCGGGATTCTTTTCTAGATACTCAACTATCATGGCTTGTTGCCGAACATTAACTTTCGTGCGAGAACCCATTTCAAATTATTTCGTCTATTCTCTATACAATTCAAATAAACACGAGTTGGGTTAACACACACAGTTGTTGAAAATGTATAAATGTTTAAGCTTTCATTTCTAAGATAATGCGATTTTAGCTCGCATAGAAGAAGAGAAAACAAAAATATCGTTGCCAGATTAATAAATTAGAATTAAAGTAATTTTCTAATTGGTCAAAGTTAGTCCCGCCTACAAACTTCAATTTCACCGGAATCGTGTGGAATGGCGATTTCGATTCCGGATTCCGATATGCTCATGTTACGGTAAAGTGACCACATTTTTATTGAGACAAAGCGGGACAAATGGGATGAAATGAGAATTACAATTTAGTCAAACTTTCAACACGCACAATATATATATAAAAATACGAATAAATGTTTGCAGTAATATTTTCAACATCAACTGGAAGTAAGTCAGATGCTGTTTGAATAGTATAGGTATAGAATGTGCGCTGCACAACCTACTCCAAAATTTTTTTGCTTCAAATGTTCGTTAAGTTTCGTAAAAACGTTATTGATGCCTCTTCTAGCTTTTCCACCAAAATTTACGTTAGTGTTATTCGCACAATAGGCAATAATTTTATTGTTTAAATTATTCTTTTTTTAAAATAGTACTTATTAAATCAAAAATTATTTGAAGTTTCATCAGGCAATGAAAAAAAATCTAATATTCTAATTTTAATTCCTGTTTCTGGATCAAAAAATCTAACAATTGTGGGAAATAATTTTAAATATTTGGGGTTGGAAGTATCAGAATATATGGATATAAATGCACATTTTTCTAATTCTTTCTGCAATTGTGAAAACGAATATGGTGAAAAAAACATTACAAATAATTGCTTCGGTTTTTGTCCTTGCACATGCATATTTTTTGTCGCATAATGTTTTGATCACTTGCGACATTGATCTGAAACTTTGATTGTGATTTATGGTGCGGAAAGCACCGCTAATGCTAGCTGTTTTTCCGTGTTGCTAAAGCTAGCACTGCGAAAAAACTGTTCCATTTTAGTTGAGGAAGCGGTAATATTAAAAAATCTTTTGTGCCTCTTTGTCGCTAGATGTTTAGTAATATCGTTTTTTCCACCATGTGAGACCGAAAATTCAGCATTGCATTTATCACACCGTACCATATAGTTTATTTTGGTACTTTAAATAAATTTAAATTCTCTGCTTAGCTCTTCATTAAATTTGCATCCTCTTTTTTTACTCATCTTTTATTTTGTGGGTAAATACTAGAAATAAATAAAAAATTTACTACAAAGGCTAAAAAAGAGTATTAAATTTTACCTTATTGACCGTTACTTTGTGGCGACTATTGCTCAACCTTTGTCAATCAATGAGTCAAGCCGAACGTCAAATTGAAAACAACAAACCGCACTGTCTAACGGCAGTCCGCACTTATCTGAATTAAGCCGAGACGTAAAGACAATGATCGCACACCACCGAGTAAATCTAACTTGGTGCATTGCCTAATTTAGTTTACTCTGCACGCATTTTATGTGTTTTTTATGTATTTGTTATTTCTTTATATTCACCATAATACTTAATAAATAATAAGAATATATTTTCACAGTACATTAAAAATAAGAAATGCAGATATTTTCTAAAAAGCGGGACATTTTTAAAAATCGGCGGGACGCGGGACAGTCCACCAAAAAGCGGGACTGTCCCGCCAAAATCGGGACGTGTGGTCACTTTATGTTACGGCAAAGTGGGTTTTACGAAATTGGCAATCCGATGAAAGCTAGTTTCCGATCGGAATCGTTTCCGAGCGGAATAAATTTCGATGAGTTGGTAATAGTAGGTGGATAGGTACAAGAGGAAGGGCTGATAACCGCCGAATCCACCGCCTTGTGTCTTCACAGTTTACGTAAGCGGATACCAGACCTAACGCTTGAACCTGAAATAAAATTTTGACACTAAAGTGAGTGTTAGTGATACTATTCTCAATACTTAAAATTTTTCTTTGAATTTTTAGTCTTTCTAGTGTACATGCAGGGACTAATTCAGACCAATTTTGGTACCGTTCCTTGGAACCTTCACAAAAATGAATCAAAACGGCATCTTCACGAAATTTACTGAGAAAGTCGGTACCATCACAAAAAATCTACCAGAACATCGACACTTCACAATATTCTACCGAAAATCGACACTTCCGTTATCATTTTATAACAAACGAAAGGAAAAAAAGGCAGTTTTATATTTGTACTTTTTTCATTTAAGAAATGAATCGACTTATCAAGCTTCAAGACATTATATACTTGTTTTTAGTTTTTTAATCTTTGGTTTAATATTTCTAATAAGGAATGTTTGAGTCTTTATAAAATAGTGTCTTTTGTCTTCATAAAATCGATAGTGAGATATAATAGTGACGGAGCTCAAAAAAAGAATCAAAGGGGGGTTAGTATTTTAAAAGTTGCGTGTTTTTTTTTTTTTTTTTTTGTATATAATGTACAATTTTTTAATCGTATTTATTTTGAAAAAAAAAACCTTTAAAACTAATTATGCCATTGATTTAAAATTCTCTATCATTCAATTTAGGATGAGATATTACATTAAAAAAAAATTTATCTTATATTTTCAGATGGGGCCCCTACATAGCGCAATAAAAAGTGCACATGAAAAGTATAATACTTTTTATACGTGAAAATACTTGCAACTTTTGAACTGTCCTTTCTATAGTCTGAATAACTTCATTCGATTAAACATAAAAATATAGATAGGAAACAAACCCTCACTTGTTTAGATAGCTATGCCAACTGCTTAAATCGCTGAAAATACAGAATTGTACTTTTTGTGCATGAAACCCTTTTAAATTTTAGAGTATTAGTTCGATCATATTGGTGATTGGTTTCATTCAATTCAGCGGGGGGGGGGGGAATGTATCGGAAGCAATGCCTTTCTAGCCTATCAAGAAGAAATTTTATTCTCTGCTCTAATCATCCGGTTTTCCTCTGAAAAGGGGGGGAAAGCAGAGAGAAAAAAAAAGGAGTTTTCAGGCATAATTTGTAATGACAAAACAAAATTAAAATTTTAACCATTTATTTTATTTTAACAACAACCGTTACAAAACCATTCATTCTTCTAGGAGTGGACCGGCACAGAAAATATGGTCCCATGCTAAACACGAATCACATTGTAGAGAACATTTTGAATAAATGTCTTCCTGGCAAAAGCCACAGCTTCACCATCAGGAAAGTGTTTTGGCTTAAACAAGGTTTTCAACAATAAGCCACGCGTCCTTCTCAAAATGCTCTTTAGCTATGCCCAAATCGACATGTTTGTCTAGTATGGCATTTACTCTTTCCGGGAAACATTCCATCTTTTCTTCTGGAATTATATATTTTTTTGTTGTGGCTTTATCTGCCACCTCCTTGCCAAACAACCATGATAAAATATTTTTTTGTACTGCTATATGTTTTTTAAGGAAGGCCATCTTATGTTTTTTCCTGTCTTTACTTAGTGTTATAACTGTTTTTGTGAAACCTTTTAGTCTTCCTTTAACCTGGTTTTTTTTTTGGCAATCTGATCTTAACTTGTTTATCCTTACCTGTAAGAAAACATGAGGACTTGAAGTAATCAAATAATCTATTTTCAAATGTATGTGTAAGAATTATATCATAGTGGTGGGAAAAAAACAATAATACGATTTAACTTATTTGTTTACACTTACAATTATCATTCTCACACAAAAAGAATTGTATTGAAATTGAGAAAAGTTTTTGTAGGTGTTATCGTCAAATTGCTTCGTTGAATACATTATACAGGGTACGCTTATACAGGGTATTTTTAAAAACTGTAATATTAAATATTCTTAAAAACCGAGATATATAAAAGTTTTAATAGCCAGATTATTTTCGAAACCTGAAATTTAAATTTTTATATTAAGTTTGATAATCTGTTCTCAATTAATGTGACTGATATACCTGCAGAAGAATATAATGGCATTTTCTCTTTAAGCTTATCAAAGGGATTGACTGAAGAGCTGAGGTTAGTTTCTCTCCAGCAGTGGTGAAGGTATATAATTTGGCGAAGGGTGGGATTAACTGAAGCATTGGCTAAATTCTGGAAATATTCTTCAGTCAAAAATTTATCTTCATGAAAGTGATGAGCTTCAGTAGGGGTCATCCCTGTGTAAAAATAGTCATAAAAAGTTTCTTTCACCTGAAATATAATAATAAATTAATCAATATTTTAAGAGAGCTCATGACTTAAATTACATACAAAGAACAAAAACTTTATACTTACACTTTCTTCAACTCTAAGCAATCTGAGAGCTGCAGCAGATGAATTGTTGTGGTTGTGTTTCAGCGAGAGCTGCACTTCAGCATTTAGCGGAGGGCTGCGTTTCAAAAACTGATCGTTTTTCACAGTGTTCCTGTTGACTTTCTTTATAAGAATTGAAAGTTTGGCAGGGCAGTCTGTGTTCCTTTCACCAGCAATTTTTTTATTCTTTTTAGCATGTCGGCAAGACAAAGACTTACTAAATACATCCCTAAAAAATATAACGATTTATCAGAACAAGATCAGAAGAAAAACAAATCAGTAAAAATACAAATTTCATTACACTATCTTTGAAAATTTCCTTGCGTCCTATAGATGATCCAATTCGAATTTGTGATTTTAGATACATTGTTTTTTAGTTTTTCAGCATCATCTGCATCTACCAGTAACAGTCTCAGATTTATTTTATTCAAATTTGATTTTTCACAGTCAATCTCTGCATCGCTGTACAGTTTTCTGATTTCAGGAAAAAGAGTATCCTTCAAGAAATTAACTTCTTCATCAGGGTTTTGCCCTGAAAAGGGCATTTGTTTTGAATTTTCATCTGTCATACCTAAGATTAATAAACTACTAAGGTTGAACCAGGTTAAATGTCACAAACTGTCAAACTAAAATAGCGAACGACTAAAAGTGTCAACAACGGAACTAACCCAAACGCAAAGGATTGCTCTATATGCCTTTTCCTTACGGCGCATGGCGCATGCGCAGCTTTCTTTTTCGCACCAAAAATGCTTAGATGTTCTTTATCGCGCCAAGTGCTCTGTATCATTGAGTCTTTGTAAATACGCATCCCGTAAATGATGCGGAAAATATGTAAGGGCATTTCATAAATAGTACGAATTGCATAGAAACTCCTGCCCGGAAGTACCAAGGCACGCACCTAGGGTTGCTTACCTATTCTGAGCTTATTGTTCGGTTGACTTTGAACGGTACTTTTATTTATCTAAGAAATTTAAATTTCATTTATGTTCTTTTAATAATTATTGTCGAAAATTTAAATGAGCTTAGAAATAGCTGCCCTCACACAAGTTGCACACACTAAGTTGCCCTCACACAAGTTCATTGTATTCATTACATTTTAGTTTTAGTTTCATGCTCAACTGATTTTTCAGTTTGAAATCGCAGTTTACAATGTAACAAAGTATAAGTATAAAATATTAATTACTTGCTACTGGTGGCTTTTGTGAATAACAGTGTTCACTTTCGTTGTTGTTTAATATAACGTAGTGTTCGGTAGCATCAGGTGAAGTAAGGGCTAGAGACTCTGGCTTGCTCAGATTTTTAACTCGACTGTGGGCTGTAAAAGTATGTATGTAGCTTGAAAACATATCACTAAAAACAATCACTAAAAATTGGTAAAATTTAATTTATACCCAAGATTCCAACAATGTGTGGATCTTATTATGAGTAGTAAATATATTTTATTCAATACATGAAATGCTATCTTTTATCTACATTGAATGATTGTTAAATACTACGGATTGTATAAATATATTTGCAAACTATAAATAATTTTTTCGGATTTCTGTTCGCAATTGTTCCATTTTAACGTCTTAATCTCCAGTCATTGTACATTTAACATCAAATAAAGATAATAGGAAAGAAACTGAACATTGATTCTTGCAAAGCTTTTTATTTATTCAACGTTCATCAATAAATTAAAAAAAGATGATCATTCAACTATTAAGGAAATACAAATTTCTAATGAAAATGCAGAAAATCAATACTTTGAATAAAATATAATTACATACCCTTTAAATAATCTTTTACTATTTCTTGATAAGTTTTGATTTGCCGCATTCTTTAAGTGAGCGCGCCATTTTCTGTTGTGTAGTCGTCTGTAACAAGAAAGACTGGGAGAAGGCGAGAACATGCCTTGAAAGGTCATCCTGTTTCCTATGGCAGCACATCCTGAAGCTATACACTACCTTTCTAGTAAGGAATTTTTGAGTTTTCACAAAATGGTGTCTTTTAATAACTATTTTCTCACGTGTTTCACTTTTTAATATTTGTTATAAGGTTTTTGTTGATTTATTTTAATTTGGGTAAATTAGTTTCATCTTATATTCAGATAAAACTAACAATCCTTTAAATTGTACACAGCTTGCTTGTTCTGCAATGGATTTCGATGTGGTTAAAAAAAAATGAAAATTAGACATTTGTGGACTGTGAGACGGATAATAAACTACATAGTATCTATTCTAACCTACAACCTTATACACATCTTAATCTACCTCGAAAGCTAGAAGTTGTTTTAAACCGTTTACGTATCGGTCATACTCGTATTACTCACACAGACATCTTCTACTAGATGAGCCTGCTCCAGAGTGTTCCCACTGTAAGGAACCGCTCACTGTGAAACACATTTTTAACCAAATGTAGCAAATTTAAAATTCAGAGACAACGCCAATTCGGTTGCTTTAATCCATCATTGATTTTATTAATTGGTAACAGTCCCCACGACAACATCTTCTCATACCTCAAAGCCATTGGTTTTGATACATCAATATAGATATTTAATAAAAACCAAGTTGTAGGCGCGATATAGCCACAACTGGCTCTAGCGCCAATAACTAACATGTGTGGACTGTACTTCTTTATATGCGGTTGCACTGCGTAAAGAGACAATTACGATCATGTATGCATACCTGCCAACTTTTACTCCCTTCCTTTATCATTTTTCCCAGTAGTATTAAAACGGAATTAAAATTTCAATTTTAAGCAAATCGATGCTTTGTATTTGAGAAAACTTAAATTGATAACCATGATAGTAACACATATCAATATGTATGCTTAATTTTTTTAAGAATAGTGGTAATCAAAATTATTTAAAAATTAAGTTTATAAAAGAAAAAATAGTATATATTTACCACCACTTTAAATATGAAAATAAAATTTTACGCCAAATGCGTAAAAGTTGGCAGGTATGTGTATGCTCTTCGGTAGATTTACATCAACTGACGCTTGGCTCTGAAAAATAACGCTAAGAAGCCAACGGGCGTAGCAACATACCGGCCCGCGTTGCAATATCCATGATATTCAACTCAGTTATTCAAATTTTAAAAATAACAAGAAGTGCAATTATGACATAACAAAGTTAAAAAAAAAATACGTAAAGATTATAAAACAAGAACACAATAATTCAACTAATATGACAGAAATTAAATGTTTAACAAAAGATACGGATAACTACAATGGTTGAAATTTACTTAGTAGATTAAATTAACTTTAGTATTTTGACAAATGAATGCAATTAGTGAAATTTTAAAGCACAACAAAGTTTTTAACTAAAATTATCTTCTATAGAAAGTAGAAAAATTTTAGAAATAGGTCTTTTAAGAGGTCCAGATTTGGTATTTAATATTACAACTCTGACCTTTCCATCAGAACCAGGAATAGTTTGATCTATTCTTCCCATCATCCATCTAAAAGTGGGCAAATTGTCCTCCTTAACTATAACCATATCTTTTTTCCTAACATTATCTTAAAAAAAATACCATTCCTTATGTTGTTGCAAATGATTAAGATAATCTACAGACCAACGTTTCCAAAGTATCTGTGTCATTTTTGACAGTTTACGCCAATAAGGCAATCTATTTTCGGGCTCATTGATTAAAATCGGTTCTGCAATAGTATTTATCGGTCGACCTATGAGAAAATGGCCTGGGGTAAGAAGCTCATAGTCAGAAACGTCCGATGACAAAGGGGAAAACGGACGGGAATTTAAAATTCCTCCAATTTGGGAAAGTACAGAAAGAAGTTCTTCATAATTAAATCTAGCATTAGCAACAGTTATTTTCAAGTGATGTTTGAATGACTTTACACCAGATTCCCATAGACCTCCAAAATTTGGGGCACGAGTAAGGATAAGTAATTATCCTTACTCGTGATAAATTTCAGAGGATCATTAATTAGCTAAATATTCATGAGGAGATGTTAATAGTGATGCAAGTTTCTTTAACTCTGTATTAGCACATGTGAAATTAGTAGCATTGTCGCTAAAAATACAAGAGCTTTTCCCTCTTCGAGAAAAGAAGCGTTTTAAACATGCAACGAAAGCTTGGGCAGAAGAATCAAATACAATTTCTAGATGTATGGCCTTCGTAACTAAACAAATAAAAATAGCAACATACACCTTATGTAAATTTCCCTTTTTTTAATTCTTGTATTAATAAGGAAGGGGCCACAGTAGTCTTCTCCTGTATTGCTAAAAGTTAAATTAGGAGTTACACGTTCAGCGGGCAAATTTCCCATTAATTGTTCTAAATTAGTACGTTTATGGCGAAAACAAATTAAACAGTCATGAACGGTTTTTCTAGCAATATCTTTTCCACCCATGGGCCAATGAACTCGTCGAATAAAAAGCAATAAAGCTTGCAGCCCTGCATGAAGATTTTTTAAATGGTACTAAGCAAATATCATTTTGGTTAACTTATGCTTTTTGGGAAGCAAAATTTGATGTTTTGAATCATTGTCAAACGTCCATTAATTATTATTATTAATCACTTGTCATCAATAAACAAATTTAAATTTCTCACCTGCCCTGTTGTGATACATTTTCAGCAAATCATCACAGCAGACTGTGTGTGTAATCATTTTGCCGAATTTGAAAATTTAATAGACATTAACAAGTCAAGAAATATTTTGTACGATTTCGGAAATTAAAGAATGGATGGATTACAATAATTTCATATTTTATCTCGAGAGAAGATAAGTTTCTACTTCCTTCTTTCCTTAGTTCCTTACTTTCAAGGAGTATATTCAAGAGATACGTCTACAAGAAAATACATGTGCTATCATGAATTCATCCCAACCACGACCTCACTGGCTAGCATTATTCGTGAATGATAAAAAGAAATTAGTTTTATGACCCCGATGGAAGGCCTCCCGAATTTTACAATATGAATACCTCTTCCTATTCAAATGTACAATAGAATTCCTAAGTTTTTCAATCACGTCCAATGTATGCGGACAATATTGTATTTACTTTTTATTCAAGCGATGTCAAGATTATTCTATCTATATTTTAAGTAATCATTTTCTGATGTTTCAATTTGTAAAGAAACGATATGGTGTAAGATTTGTTTTTAAAAAATGAAAAGAAATTAAACTAAATAATTTTTGTCTTTCTTGTTTCCATTATTAAAATTTATTCAAAATTTCTAGAAAATTTGATATTTCAGAATTTTATTTAAATCGGAAAACTTTCAGTTACAAAATTTTTAAAATGTTTCTACACAAGAAAATTTTTTTTTTTTATTCATTTAAATTTTCTATTTTTTTTTTTCAGAAATTTTCTTCTTGAATTTTTTTGTTTTGTTTTAAAAAATTACTTTTTTAAAAATTTGTCCACTTGAGACAAAATATTTTTGCAAATTTTATTTTTAAAATTTTTCTACTCTAGAATAAAAATATTTTGTAAAGTTTATTTTTAAATAATTTTTTTTTAATTGAAGAAAAAAAAATTTTTTTTTCTACTCAAGAAAAAACTTTTTCTTCTCTTTTCCAAATTTTTTAATGCATTAGAGAAAAGAAAATTTATAACATTATTTTTTTTAAAAAAACATTTATTAATTAAATGATAAATGTTTTTTTTTTAAACTTTTTCCGTAAATTTTAGCAAGATAAAATATTTAAACCTGAAAGGAAAAAGTATCAATAAAGATGAAAATTTAAATACATAAAATAGCATTTATTTCAAAGTTTAAACCATGCATTTCTGCGAGCATACAGTATAGGATTTTTCACAATTTAATTTTCTTTATACAATTTTTTATTTACATCTGAATGTTTTAGTAATTTAACATCATTGAAAGCACTTAAAAATACATGTCTTCCTTCTAGAGCTGATTTCCGATTTCTTAAAAAGTCATTGAGGAGATTTACAATGTTACTTACAGGAATAGTAAAGGAAACGAAGAAAATAAAAATATGACCACCGAAGCCGACGTCTTCAGGGGGTACCGGCCTCGGTAGCCATAAAAACAAAACCATTTCCAATTGAGGGAGAAGCAAATGCCTAAATTAACTCCCTCAGTACCCCGATGGTTTTGTATAGAATTCCAGGAAAAAACATGAAATACAAATAACAAATTAAGAAAAGAAACTCAAACAAAATCATCAGAAAAATAAAAACTCACTTAGTCACAGGTCAAACATCGATTTCACAAGCAAGCCGAATGAAAAGAAACACAAATGAAAGAAGTCAAGAGAAAGAAACACGTAACAAATTAAAAGAATGCTTAATTGGGGCTGCTCAGTTAAGACTTGAATTGCGCCCTGTTAAAAGAAAAAAATATAAAAACCTAGAATTCTTCAATCATTTTTTTAATTAAAAAATTAACATTACAAAAATTAAAAGGAAAATCATTATTACTCAAATTATTTAAAAAATTATTCACAGCTTCCAGAAAACTTTCAACATTATTGCAAATATTTTTGATCCTAACCAATTGTGAAAAAACTGAAGTTTTAAATATTTTATTACACAAATTAGTATTAAAGTTGCAAAAAAAATAACTTTAAATTTAAAAGCTTTTCTTTTATCAAAGACACCAATTTTAATAAAACTGTTAACAATATCATTTTTAAAATCTAAATATTCAACATTAAAACAAATCTCATAACTTTTCTTCTTCAAGACCAAATCTCCAGGATAAATACTATAAATAAAATTATAATTATCACAATTAAACAAAATCAAATCATCAATATATCTAAATGCTTTAAATTCATTATGCTCCAGAAATTTAGCTTAAAAAGAATTTTAAAAAAAATATTAGCAAAAGCCCCAGAAAAGGAATTACGTTGTGGAATTCCAATAATTTGTTTATAAAAATCTAAACCATTAAAAAGAACATTCTCAAAAAGATTAAATTTACATAAATCCAACCAAATAAACTTATCACTTTTCTCATTAAATAAATACCTATCATAAATGCCTTCACAAATCTCAATAATCTTTCCATGTAGTGTACTTGTATACAAATTTTCGAAATCAAAAGTATTAATGCTGGAAATGTCATTACTATTAATATTATCCAAAACTTCAACATTACTATTTATAACAATATTTTTCTCTTTTTTAATTTTAAACAAAATAATTTTTTGAAAACTAAAGAACTTTTTACTAATATCAGAATTATAACTATTAGTACCACACGATATAAACCTAAATTTAATCAGATTTTTATGAAATTTAACAATTGGAAATAAATATGGAAATGTAATGATATTTAACCTAAAATTTAATTTTTTACTAAATGCAATAATTCTTTTTTCAATAACTTTTTTATCTTTTAATTTTAAATAAGTATTATTTGCATTATATACTCCAATAATCAATTTTTAAAAAAAATATTTATACATAATACAGAAATTATTTGAAGCTTTATCTACAACAGTAACAATAAATTTATCCTTAAGATTTTTAATTTTCCTAGATAAATCGTTATTTATATAAGTACCGTTAGGAAATGAACTAAAACTGGTATTAAATAAATTAAATTTAACCCTTTCAATAATTTTAACTTTCCACTCAGAAAAATCTTCAACGGGCCAATGATTTTTTCTGGAAATTTTTGCAATAATAAAATCAAGATCCTTTTTAATAGATAAAATCAAATATTCTTTTTTCATTTTAACTCTGGTCCTAAATTTTGAACCTTTACTTAAAATGCTGATTAAATCTTGATCACCCACAATCTCCAAATTTCCCGTAATAACATGTCTCCTACTCGCACGGAGGCTGAGAAGGGAATGTTACCCGTCAACTTCCAGGATGTATACAATGAAAATACTTAAGAGGAATGTTCTGAGATTGGGCTCAACCATACAAGTTATTGGCTTCTAGATACAAATAATAATCTTATGGTAGGGCATTTTATAAGGATTGTTGGCTCTCGCGTGTCGGTGAGAGCACTGAGAGATCCCACCACGGATTCCATTCTCTACAAACAATAATATGTCATAATCCACTAACAGCTCCAGTTGGACTTCAGTCTTCTTTAGCATACTGTCCCATGACAGTCCTGGTGCCGTGTAATACCAAGCGGGATCCAGCTCATAAGTCTTTATGCAGACATCTCTGAAATTTTCAAAGATATCGGCAAGCAGCAACACATCCGACTTAACGTACAAGTCAGCATACTCTACGAGAGTGTTCAGCTCAAAAACATTCCACACTCTTTGAGCATGCTCGTAGTCAGGCGTAGTAATGCCGACCTCATTCAGGCGATTATAGAAAGGCATCTTGAGGAGGCAAGGAAGTCTCGTTGAACTTGTCCGGATGTCAGATGTAGTCATACGGGTACAGCCCCTTTCGCAGCAGTAGAGGCACTTGAGACGGTTGAAAATATCTCCGGATGAGTCTGAACTGGTCTTCCGATAAGTTCTGAGCGAGTTTGTCCACGCTGCTGGCCATGAATCGGAAGGAGTCCAGGAATCGGAGACTCAGCCTCTTTCCAACTTGCTTCGAAAAGGAGATGTACTTCTCTGTGTTCTCTGGTATGACAGTAATATTCCCATCATCTCCACCTAATTCCTTAATGAAGAGATGACTGTCGTACCCGGACAAGTTGTGGAAGATTACCGGGAAAAAGTTAGGTGTCCTTGCCTTCAAGTTGCACGTGTTGCAGGAAATACCACTGAGTTTCTTGGTTTGATAATCGTGGTCCCTCACCTAAAAAGAGAATAAACAACTTTAGAAAAATAAATAACTAGCAGTTTTATAAATAAGTAAAAGGTTTTTCCCATATGAGTTAAAATTACATGTTACTTTTTGTTAGTCTTTAAATTCCACGTTTAAGAGTAAAAACTTTTATTGTAAATGGGATATAAAATATTTAGAATGAGTAATCGAAACTTAGAAGCTCAATTCAGGAAAAATCACTGAAATGTTTAAAAAAAATGCTTATAAATTGTGAATTTTTATTTAATCAAATAAACAATTTACTAAGTTAATTTTTTCATTAGATAATTTTTAAGTTAACATAATATTTTAAAAACTAAATATAGCACTTTCATGTTACGATATTTTAAAACTCAGTAAAAATGTTTTCAAACAAAGTGCATAAAAAAAGAAATAACATTTTAAAATAATTGATTTACACAGTTAATATAACTCTTTGATATTAAGATAAAAATTTTTGTAAGAAATATACATTTAAAAACAAATGATGCTAAACATTTATTTTAATCAAATATTGGAAAAAATTGTTTTTCCTTAGGAAAATGATATTAAAAAATAATAAAATATACGATAATATTTAATGTAATATTTTAAGAATTAATGTGAATAAAAAAACACTTACCGTTTAATGTTTCGTGGAGAACTTATCTTTACACATATAGCAATTTGTAACAGTATCAAAAAACTCGCTGTTGCTCTTCTGTCAATGGGTCAATAGGCAGAGGATGATTGTAGATTCGGCGAATATCTTCAGCCTCCAATTGATGATTTCCTCAAGGACCCATCCGGATTCTTTCCCTTCAATATCATCAGCTTCTGCCAGGACTTTATTCACCTTTGCACCATATACTTCGGGGATATCGGTGAAAGATGTAATGACTGCATTTTTTGTTCAGAAATTTTTCACCTCTCTGATAATACCATTTTGAGTCACTTTTTGGTAACGACACAAAAATTTCGCTTTCAGTTCATAGTCAACGAGGTGAGAAGATACTGTAAGAACTAGTATAACGTTCTCACATTTGAGGGAACCAAAGACAACATGATTAAAATCAGAGGATAAAAATAAAAGATTTATTTTCCGGAAAAAGGTACAGTCGCAAAACTGAGTGATTAACTTAAAATAAATTAAAATACAAAAGTGTACAACACACTGAGTAGCTATTAGCTTGGCCATAACGATGAAAACACTGTGATATTCCCCCATGAATTCCCTTTTCTACAAACATAAGCATTTCATAATCAGTTAAAAGCTGAATTTCCACCCCCGTCATCTTTAACATGGCATCCCACGAAAGACCTGGGGAAGTAAAATACCATGCAGGGTCAAGGTGGTATGTTTCTTGACAAACTTTTCTAAAATTAGTGAAAATATCTGAAAGAAGTACGTCAGTTTTAATGTATAAATCAGAATACTCTCCAAGAGTTTTCAAGTTAATGTATCCCAAATATCTTCTTCGTTTAACCGGTTGTAAAAACATTGTTTTGGGGGGAGAGATGTTTCGTCCAATTTTTCAAAACTATTTACATAGTCATAGGGAAAAACACCTCTCCTAAGTAATAAAGGGACTTGGGTAGATTTGAAATTTCAATTAATATTTAAAAATTCGTCCTGGTGCAGGTTTTTAGCTAAATTTTCAAAACTACTCGGCATGAACCTGAGAGAGTCCAAAAACTTAATATTAAAACCGTCTTTTATTTTTTTGGAGAAGGAAATATATTTCTCGCTAGTTTGAGGAATCACATCAATGTCCCGCACATCATTCCCCAATTCTCTAATAAATATATGGCTATCAAAGCCTGACAAGTTGTGGAAAAATACGGGGAGAAAATTAGGAACTTTGGTCTTTAGATTACAGCTATTGCATGCAGCTCCATGATATTTAGAGCTAGAGTGTGAGAGTGATCTCTAACCTATAAAAAATAAGAAAAAAAAATAATTCAATTTAACTAAATAACCTTTCACATTTCGTCCTTTTTTGAGACACAAAATAAAAATATGGTACTTTGCTAATTTAATCTAATTCTACATATTTTAAGGTTTGGATTGAAAACATTTTTTTTTCTTCATAAAAACAACTCTAATAAAAAAATAAAAAATTTTTTTTTTTGAATAAGAGATATATTTTAAAATTATAAATAGAAACACTTGTTTCTTTTAATATATAATTAGGAAACTAGCAGTTTCTTTTAATATACCGAAAAAGAGTGGAGGCTTTTCATCAATCAAAATAAACATTGTTACTTTAAGCATGATAAAAGGAATAAATTCACATTTCATTGTGAGTTTTTGTTCTAAATAAAGTAAAATTTTACAAAATGCACATAAAAAAAAGTTCAAAAGAAATAAAATGACTTACCTTATAATTAGTGCTGGTAAATTCTTTTCCGCACATGTAACAAGTCGTTGCACTTGCAAAGGTAATCAGCTCATCATGAGTTAAAGGTGCCATCGGTTTTGGATTTTTGTACATCCTTTGAATCAATTCGGCTTCTCCGACGATAGCTTGGAAATTTTTTTTTATCAGCACCAGGTCCTCTATAGATGACTGGTTCTGTTTTTGAACCATCCCAACAACTGATGAAGTAGCAAAAACTGTACGCTTCATGTTTTTGGTATTGAAGTATGTATGAATCAATTGAATTAGGTTCGAAGGACGCAAGCAGTCGGGTTAGCGTTTCAAATTCCGCGAAAACGACGTAGGGAACCTACAAAGTACGTTGAACATTTTCAAACCAAGGATTCTGTGGCATTTCCACTCTCACAGCTTCGTGGTTACAGTCTCTTATGTTTGAGAAGGATTTCTTTGGTCGTGAAATGTTGTAAGCATCTTTTACAAATGAAAGTTTTTCCATTGTGCCTAGATATTTGAGAACAAATGAGTCGCGATAGATCTTTAATCAAACAGTAGTGAGAAGTCGATGTAGGAGTTATATATAACAAATCAACGTGAACTTGCCTTTCGTTTTCTGTAATGTGCAGAGGATAAATCACATTCTTATCATTGAAACCATATACATTTATCGAAATATTATTTTTCTTTTCAAATTTGGAAATATCTTGTAGTTTCATTGGAAACTCAAGGCAGGAAAAGTCAAAATCATCAACAAAAGTTGCAAGTTTTTCCACTGTATACGCATTATTGGTCTGTCGGTATAAGGCGGCAAGGACTGCATACATAAAACATTTATTATCGTTATTTTTAATATTAATTACGGCCTTTTTCCTTTGAATAAAATCTGGTAGTTCAATAAATGTTGATCCGTTTAACGAATTATATTTATTGACTTTTATCTAAGTACATGATTTTTGACCAGCCGCTATCTTTTTCTTCAAATTCAGAAGATTCAGCAAGTTAAAAATTTTGGAAACCGAAACCAAAACTAAAGCAGGAGTTAAACAACTCAACTCAGCAGCAGGAGTGAAACTGCCACCAGAACCGGACCGTCCATGGAAATCTGCAATAATTTCTTCAGGTCTAAATTTTTGACACGCATAAAAGCAGGCTAAAAGGTCATCTGATGTAGAATGGCCCAGAAAAGCTGATGTTAAGTATTACGTCTCTACAATGTTCTTATCTGGGTTCCAAAAGCGGATATGTAAATCCAACTGCTTCTGCTGCGTCGCTTTGTTCAAAGACTCATCAAAAAAGCAATGTATAAAACTTGGCATTATCAATGCACTTCAGAGGTAGCATGCTAAAATGAGGTGCAAGTCCAAAATGACAGAGATATACTCACTTAGATTCATTGCAGGCGAATTGACGTGTTATTGAACTGTCTGGAAACATTGCACTGAATAATTTTCCAGTGTCTTTGAAAGAATTGTTTGTTGGAGAAGTGGCTTTCTATAACTTTCAAAGCCCATAAAATCTCAGACGAACGAACTTCTATCCCCAAATCCCAAGAATCTTCTAAAGAGCTGGAGGCAATAGAATTTAAGGATTTAGTGGAGGGACCAACCTTCCTAAACTCATTCATTGAAATTTCTTTGGTCTTCATGGCATTGAGCAGGATTGGATTGGATTGAATGTAAAAGTTTTATGGCACAAGATCCAAAGGAGGATATGCTGCGCCAAACAGTTTGTTGGGTTAGATCTAATGGTGAAACACAATAGTTTCATTGTCATAAAATAAATGAAACTAATAAAGTAGTTTATCTCAAGACAAAAATTTTCAAAAGTTCATAAAAACCAATAAAAAGCGTAATTCTATAAAATACACAGAAAAGGTAAAACGGTTCATGGGTAGGAAATAAGAGTGAATAAAATCAGATAAAACAGTTTTATACAATAAAAAATACCAATAGCTCGCAGAAATGCGAGCTATTGGTAGGATGATTAATATCATCAAACGTTAGGATGATTAATATCATCTAACAAATCCTTCATACATAAAATCGTGCTATTAAAAAAGGTAAGACGATGCTGGTTAAAACAAGGACAAATGGTTAAAATGTGATGAACCGTAAGTAAAGTATTGCAAGAGTCGCATTTGGGAGGAGATTCTCCAAACAACAGATGAAGATGTGTGAGTCGAGTATGGCCGATTCTGAGACGATTAAACTTTACATCTGCATTACGTAAACGTAATACAGGTAAGGGGTCTATATATGGTTTGATGTTATGAAGTTTATTTTGAGTTTGAAGATCCCAATGCTGTTGCCAAAGGGACGGGATGAGCTGTCAAACATGTAGTTTAATGTCTGAGAATGGTACAGATATTGTAAGTTCAGTAGTTGCAGATCGTGCTGCAGAATCCGCTAACTCATTCCCTGGGATACCGACGTGACTCGGTATCCAGCAAAATGAAATATCAAATCCCTTCTTGTGAAGAGAGATTAATAAATGATTAATGAAGCATAAGTCTGGGTGAGTATCGCTGCGAAAATTTTCTAACTTGTTCAAAACGCTCTTATTATCGGAGTATATAAAATACTTTCGTTCGGAGCGTGAAGAAATCAGCCGCAATGCCAAAAGGATGGCAACAGCTTCCGCAGTGAAGACGGAACAAATATCATGGATCTTGTAGCTATAAGTATCATAAGCGATGATGACACCACAGCCTACGTATTCCACCGATTTTGATCCGTCAGTATATACAGGCACATACTCTAAATATTGGTGACGATGAGAATTGAATATTTGTTGATAAATGATGGATGCAACATTAGATTTACTGTACAATTTAGAAAGGGAATAAAACTGATGTGGTGCGATGATCCATGGTGGTATGAGAAGGTGATCTATTGATTGTGTTGGCACGTCGCACATGTCAAAAGTTCATACGAGAGCGCACACGAGCATGAAATGGACGGACATATGATGGTTTAGCGTCATACAATCGTCCTAAGCTTGATGGAAAGACATCGTGTTTTAGAGGGTGAGATTTGCAGGATTTCACTCGATAGTAATAGGTTACAGACAATTGCATGCGACGTAAATCGAGAGATGATTGGTGACAAATGACATATAAACTCTCTACTGGTGAGGTGCGGAATGCGCCACTACATATACGTAAAGCCGTATGATGCACTGTATCCAAACGTCTTAAGATGGAAGCAGTAACAGTGCCATAGACTGCACAAGCGTAATCTATACGTGATAGTATTAACGCATTGTACAGTCTGAGTAGGGCGATACGATCCGCACCCCAAAAGGTATTTGATAGTACGCGTAACACATTCAAGGTTTTCTCACACCGCTTTCTTAGATGTAAAATATGAGGCAAAAAAGTGAGTTTATGATCAAATATAACACCTAAGAACTTTGTTTCAGATACAACAGGTATGGTAATGTTACGAATCGATATAATGGGATCAAAATGCATTCTGCGTAATCTACAAAAATGTAGGCAAGAGCTTTTGACAGGTGACAGGCTATGACCATTATGCTCACACCATTCCACAATTTTATTCACAGTCAACTGCAGTTGACGCTCAATAACGCGCATGTCTGATCCAGAACATGATACGTTCAGATCGTCAACATACAGTGAACCAAATACGGAAGGTGGAAGCAAGTTCAAGATTTGTGAAACATGAATAATGAATAGTATGACACTTAAAACACTGCCTTGTGGAACTCCTTCTGCCTGAATGAATAGATCAGAAAATGTAGTGCCCTGTTTTATTCGAAAATACAGCTTCGACAGAAAGTTTTTCAGAAAGATGGATAGGTTTCCACGAAGTCCCATGCTGTAAAGTGTCTTCAAAATTCCGTAACGCCATGTCCGATCGTAAGCCTTCTCGATATCAAAGAAGATAGAGACAAAATGATTACGTCGGACAAAAGCATTGCGAATTCGAGACTGTAGAGCAACAATATTATCAATCGTGAATCTTTCCTTTCGAAAACCACTTTGGAAGTCTGGTATAAGATGATTTTTTTCGAGGTAGTATACCAAGCGAGAGTTGACCATCCGTTCAGATATTTTCCCAAGACAGCTGGTTAACGCTATGGGGCGATGGCTTTGAGCAGTTGCTGATGCTTCATTCCTAAAATGTGAAGCATTACAATCTAATTAAATACTAAAATTAAATGTTTTAAATTTCAACAAAAAAAAGTTACGCAGCGAGAGGGTTAAAACCTATGTTCACGGGTGAACCGACTTAAATATGATAATAGAATAAAAATAAGATAAAAGAATTTTTTTTTAAAAAAATTAACTACAAACAATTAGAAATTAAAAGCACAAGGCTAATAAAAAAAAACCAAAAGACCCAATAAAAACGGTACACCCTGGGGTCACTTAAGTTAATCCACAGAACGATTATTTCACAATCCAAAGAAAATGATGTTATCCTATTGCTATAATATACAATTACCTATTTTATTTTATTAGTGGCAAGTATTTAAATTTAAAAAAAAAAAACAGGACAAAATCTATACATATAATAAATATATTACATTAAAAAAAATACTATTTTTCATGATTAAAAGTTCAAAATATGAGTACCACTTATGGGTACAAGTTAAAATTTCTTAAGACAGTCATCGTAACCCATTAAAAAATATATTTTCATAATTAAAATATTAATCTTATAATCACAAATAATAAAATGTCTTCTACAATGTTAGAAGTGTAAACCGAAAAAAATATGCACGAAAATAAATATTTCATTTACCAGGGATGAGAATTGCAAAAAGTAAAAATACTGAAATTGGTGCGTGAACAAAAAATTATACAACATTTTATACAGGGAAAATATTAAAAGAAATAAAATCACGGCTAAATAAGTTTTACTTTAACCCCCCCCCCCCAATTAATTCTTTTTTTTATCACTGTAACACAACTCTGCACTATTCTTCCTACCAAAGGAATTGCTATCCAACCATTTCCCATGCCAAAAAAGCTGCCCTCCCCTAACAAAACTAAAGACTGATTTAAACTTATACAGTTCAACTTAAATTTCTCAATATCCAAAATGAATGAATGAAAAATAGGAAGAAAAATCTGAGTGTATTAAGATCACAAACAATCAAACTGTTAATTCATTCCTCAAGAACCAAGAAATTGGCCTTCTATTTTTTGACCATCTGAATTAAAATCATCTAAATTTCTTTTTTTCGAGATTTTTATTGATTGTCTATTTTCTAAGTATTATCTTTCAATACATATTTAATTTCATGTGCCGAAATTTTTTCCCGACCAAAAAAGAAAGTCGGATAAGTTTTGTCCATTAGATTGCGCCACAATCGAATTTTACAACTCTGACGATCCGAAAATAAAGAAATGCTAGCAGAAACAATATAGAAAGGCATTAAGAGGAAAATTCTCATCCCTGGTACAAATAGAACACTTTAAATATCTAATAAGAATGAAGCATCCTATATTTGTTGGCTCTTTTAAATTATCACAAATACGTTTATATTTGCTCGAAGAACTTAGTTGCTTAGTGAGCAATTTTTGCTTAGGTAAAAAACATAAAAAATATTCAGAGATATTTGCCCATTGCTCAACTAGCCTCTACTATTTACATGTCTCAATTAAAACTGAGCCGTCACTTCCGTTATTTCTTCCATGTGTTTAAAATCCTCCCTGCGTACAGCACTGTTCTTTAGAAAAAAATATATATCATTGGCGAACTCATCAAAGTTGACTTCTAAAGAATTCAGAAAAACTTTAAACGCATTATTAACGGCAATAACGTATTCGAACCAATTTGATCCGAAAATTTCCTCATGACACTTTTGTTGACATTAGGATTGTCCATAGAAAGACATATTACTTTATTCAATAGAATCTTATAAGTAGACAAAACATCCAAAAGTTCATTTAAAATAATATCGGCCGTAGCATGGCCTAAAAATACACTTTTTAAATATCGACATAATACCAAATTAAAGTCGGTAGACCAATATCTGGCATATACATCTAGTTGCCGCTTGTTCTGTACATTTGTACTCTCATCAAATGCTAATGTTATTTTTGTTGCACTCTCAATATCCTTCATTAAAAGATCTTCAAAATATTTAGATACACCATGGTTTAATACATAGGCAGTTTTTTTTCTCTTTAAGTTGCATTGCCGACGCTATGGGAGAATCTGGAAACATTACCTTGAATAAATCCACTGTATCCGTACAAGATTTAAAAGAAATATTTTTTTCAGCCACATGTAAACACCATAAAGTTTCAGCTTTCAAAATTTGATTTTGCTAGATAAGAACAGCTGTATCACTGCTTTTATTTTGCACCCAATTGAATATTGTTGATTGACCATTTCCTTTAAATCTTTCATCAAATTTCCGATGATGTTTTTTCCCTTTATGATGCGATCGTACTTGTGCGAATCCACTTCCAGATACTTCGAATGTTTCACAGCATAAACTACATTTCGCGGAATAGTCATTTCCAGTCACAGATTCCAACCATTCTTTAAGCAAAACACCATCTAGTTCTTTTTCAAACCAATCCGTCTGGAATTTTGTTCGTCCTTTTCCCATAGCATCAATTTATAAATAACAAATCAACCAAGATGGCGAAGGATTTCAGAACCACGCTGAACAAAAAGAGAGACAGGTGGAGAGGGAGGAGAGGAGAGGCCCGTGACGTCTTAGGAGTGAAAATAACCACGTGATAAAAAAAAACAATCACTCGCCTGAATGTCGTCACACCGCCGGACGTCGTCTTTCTTCCCCAAACGCCGTCCCGCGTCTCCTTCCATCCTCCTCTCCTTGCAGAGAAGCGATGACGTAAACAAATTCGATACAAAAAGAAAGAGGCGCGGCATTTTCATTTTATCTGTGATTTATTCCTATAACTCAAATTTTTTAGGAACACCAACAAAATTTTAGCAGATTTTTAGGAATTTTAGGGTTTGTACATAGTTTTAGGAATTTTAGGGGGAATGTGACCCCTGTACGATTGAAAAGTAATCCAAGTAATTGTAGTACTGGGAACCACTTTTTTTTGGGCACTGAATTCTGATGTGTTTCCCATCAATGCAATTGGGCATATTCCACAGAGAAGTGAATTTTTCTGCCTCACTTTTCCATTGATCTTCGGTTGGGCTTGGCATGCACTCCTCTTTCTTAATCCAGTAGCAAGATATCTACAAATCGAGAAATAGAATTTTTAAAAATATGCATTTATCTACATGTGCGCAAAATCATAATTAATGTTATCCTTACAACACTGTGGCGTTTGTGGCGTGATTTAACTTACAATTTTTTTTAACAATTGTAAAGAAACTAACATCAAAATATAAATATGAAAAATGTGCCAAATATTTTAAAGTGTTCTTTTTAAAACAATTCTAGATATAATATTTACAATTTTAAATATTATATCTAACATAATATTACCAATAATGGAAATTAGCTGGTGTGTATGCACTGGTACTAAAATTAATAAGAGTGTACCATACTGGTTCCTTCAATTTTTCCAAAGTTTAAAATCTTTCTAATAGAAAATCGAAATCTCTTGGTGACTCAATGACTGAATTTAAATTTTCCTTTTATGAGTCATAAATCATTTTCTCTTATTTAAATACTAGCCGCTTAAGGCGGCCAGCTGTCCACCACGCTAAAGGTTTTCACAAATAAAGTTTTTTAAAACATAGCAGGAAATCTAAATATTAGTGGACAATTAAAGTGTTCCTGTCCTGCAATTTTGTCTTCATATCCAGTTCTGCTGCAGATGTGTTATAGCTCTTGAGGATGTTTGAAGATGTAACTTTGCTATGTAACCTAAGATCTATGGTAACCTAACCTATAATATAACAGGAAAAATATACTTGAGGGTGTCCCTTGGCGAAACTGGCGACTTATGTTTGGCGCCATACTTGTTTGCCCGGAACGCCGTGGTAACCCACAAACAGGACATTTATATCTATTACTAATTAAACCGTCATTCAGACACCAGTCAATCACTGTTTTTTTTCATTGTTATTCAAATCGTACAGAAACTTTAGATTTATCTTATTGACAGTATTCATTTTTAGTACCAGAAGCAAAAATAACCTTACCAGCCGGTATCCAAAGTAGAACTAACGGATCTCTGAAATTACATTTAAAAATTCATTTAAAAACAATGCTAAATTCTAAACTAATCAGAATCACGATTGGTTTTCAACATCGCCCAGCTTGGCGGTCAATCGCGATCGCAACTTGGCGAGGGCACCCTCATGTATAGTCTACCCCAAAAGTTGCTTTCGAAATCATCATTGGTCAATAGCTGAAAACCTCTTCTAATCTTCTTTGACGTCTCTGATACTTCTTGGGCTCTAGAATTGCCTGTCGAAATTCGGTCATGTTCCATCCTTCTTTGACGTTCCACAGACGTTTCTTGGGCCCTTCTTCTTCTTCTTTGAGAATCTCTTAATATCTTTTCTTTGACAAAATACAAAGTTTTTTGGAAGGCGGTTTTGCCATGTCAGTAATCGGGTTTTTAAGAAGTCAACGAATACTTTAGAACAACAATTACTATGAAAGCAAGTCATGAAACTTCAATATTAAAATCTAAGTGCTTACCTGCAAACTGAAACTTTCTGAAAATAACTAATTACATTTAATAAAAACTGTTAAAATAAAGAATAGAAAAACCAAAGAGATCCAAGGTAAGTGTAACGCTACACGACTTAAGAAAAAAAAACTAAAATGCTAAATACATGAAAAGAACACGAAGACGAATTAATTTTTTATGGTATCAATTTCTATTTCTATATAATTTTTTATGGTATCAATTTCTATTTCTATATCGCTACAAAAATTATCGTCTTCGCTTAAGAAAAAAACAATAGAGCGTGGAAAGACGAAGAAAAACTGATTATATCAATTATGAACAGCGACAAATATATCAAAGCGAAGCGTTCTATTTACGTTTGCCACATTTTTAACACAAAAGTTAAACTTTTCTCCACTTTGATAAATGTAAACTAATGCGAACCTTACAACTAAATTATTAATTCCTTCGTATATTATTGGTTTAAGTTGTCGAAAATTAATATTTCAACTGTAAGGTTCGCATTAGCATACATTTATAAGAGTGGAGAAAAGTATATGCATTTTTTAATATTTTTTTGAATATGGCTCTTTGAAGACGAAAAAGCATAGATTTTCTTACAAAATGACTGATAACTAAAAAACTAATCCAAATTTTTGCAAAAGAAAAAAAATACTTCTTCATTATGTCAAAACCCAATTATGTGCCGAGTTTCGTGCCTGGGCGAGGCTTCTGGGGCGATATATTGTGTTTACCGACACACACACACAGCCGCGTTTATTATTATGTATAGATAATTTGTATAAGTTTCTTGATTAATGTGGAGTCCATCACTGAGTCTTACTTATAAATTAATATCGAACTTTTTACACGAAGAATAATAGTAGTTTAAAATCCAGATTATAAATAAAAAGTTTCCTTACCTTAGAGTAATCAATAATCGCTCTTCTGGACAAATACATCCTCTGCAGTTTGTGTCCTTTTGAATACACGGCTTCAACAAATTGTATAACAACTGAAATGTGGGTTGTGTCATTCTGTAATAGGATTGAAACATCACCGGGTCCTTCATCTCCTCAACAATTTTAAATTTTCCGTGAATTGGTTGATGCCGATTATAAGGATGTATCTTCGATTCACTTTTTTCTTAGGGCCTTATGCAACTGAAACGCGCCTCTTCGATTCGATTTCATCGAGCCCGTTCGTTCGCTATTCGAATGTGACCGGTTTCCGAATTCAACTGTAACATTTACGCGCCATCGAACTGGAAGGGTTACCTTTCGAAGCGGGTCATCATTTTGAGAGGTCACGTGATAGCTTAGAATTATCAGCCAATCAAAAAATTTATAGTCGTTCCAGAAATAAATTTAACTAATACTTTTTAACTGTGACTTTTTACGATTATATAAACATATATTTTCGATATATTGAATCAGTGATACTTCGTAAATTGTTTTTATAAACATGGATGCAATTTTAAAGGAAACAAATTTACTTATGGAATTATTAAGAAGCAGAAAGGATTTAATTAGCAATTATATTAGTCCTTCGTCAACTTTAAAGTCAAAAAATGACGTTAAAAAGGAATGGGATTCATTGGCCCAAGAAATTTCATCATATGGCTTCGGCAAGCCAAGGACCGGAGCCGAAATTTAAAAAAAATGGCAAGATCTGAAGTGTAGAGTGAGAAAAAAGGCTTTGGCCATAAATAAATATAAATCAGGGACAGGTGGCGGGCCACCAGCTCCACCTTTGAGTGAATTGGACAGAAGTGTTATCGATGTTTTGGGTCCTGCTGCCTTCAGTGGTGTGCCACTCTGTTCAAACCTTGATTCTATTTCACTTCAACAACAGGTTAGTAATGATTTGCTTTTATTAACTTTTACTGATAATTTTATAGTACTGAACCTTAGAATTAGTTAATTTATTTAGTTAGGAATGCAAGTAATGGTTCGAATTTTATTTTTAAAAAATATATTCATATAGTTATCAAGATAATGCTTTATAAACTTTTATCAGCAAATATTGTTCACGCTAGATTTAATTTCTTTTAACAAAAGTATCTGGATTTTGCTATATATATATATATATATATATATATATATATATATATATATATATATATATATATATATATATATATATATATATATATATATATATATAATTTGTTGTTTTAAAATGGTGATTGAATATTTCTAAAGATTAAACTATTATTGAGATATCTCACACATTATTAATTTTCTAGCTGTGTCACTGTTTTTGCTCTTGCAACAAAGCTTTACAGTTACTCAATTTTTTACACAGCTCTTGCTAGGTCCTTTCTTTGTTAGTTTAAGCAATTTGCTTGAAAATTTTAACAACAGAACTTATTATCAGCTAATAATATTTACTTTAAAATTATATAGCTGAAATACATATAGTATTTTTTTTATTTTATTATGGTTTTAATTATTTTAAATTTTCTTTGTGGTTATTAGGTTGTTCCCGAAGAATTATCAGCAGTGGAGCCTGAGTTTTCTGATATTGATTCTTCGGTTTTCATTAATGATGGTAAATCTAACCAGTATGCAGCAGTTGTGCCTCCATTGGCCTCTACTAGCCAGGAATACAACTTAACAGAAATGACACCACAAGCAGAAAAAACTCCAGTTTCTATTAAAAGTAAAAATTATCTCTTTGTGGATTGTTTCATTACACTGTGATTTGCATTTCGTTGTTAATTTTTAAGATCTAAACAGTCATAATATTTTCTGTTATAAAATGTTGATTTAAAAAATTGAATAATTTAGATAATGAAAAGATGATAACTTTTCTTTCTACATGCATATTTCATTTTTAGCTAAGCATAAATGTAATGTGTCAAAAACGTATTCAAAAATGTATTTAAAGAAATTAATAATTAACATACAGTCCAAAAAGTTATGTGACTTTATGAAAAGTTACGTCTGTCCCAAATCTACAGATTTGAACTCACAATTAATGAAAACACGTTTTATATTCTGATGTAGCATATAAATTTTTGTAAACCTCTGACTGATAATATTCAATTTATTATATTAGAAAAAAAAATAATTATTCAGAATGAAACTATTGTCATATAGTTTTATACCCTTATACAACTGAAACATTATTCTTTGAACTTTAATGATCATTATAGGGTGGTGACTGTTGTTCAAGTGTTATATCATCAAAAATAAATTTTTAAATGTGATAAGTTTTTGAAAAAGTAATTGTAATTCTGTTGCCCAGAAAAAAATAATTTATCAAATGCTGGCAGTTAATATATATTAGCTCCAATTAATTATTTAAGCATGTGCTTAATAAAAAACTTTCACTGCATTCAAATGAAAATTAGATTGAAGAAACATATATCATTTGTAAGTTTTACTTTAGTTTAATTTAAAAGTTTTGGCAGAAATTTCAAGCTATTTTCTTTTGCCATTTAATCTCTATTTTAAATTTGATTACAGGCTCTACTTCAAGAGTAAGAAAATTTCGGAGGAAGCAACGGTCTTTAAAAAAGGGATCAGATGTACAAGAACTTTTAGACCTTAAAAGGAGATCCTTGAAAGTTAAGGAGAGAATGGCTAGAATTTTGGAAGTAAAAACCAGATTGAAGTGCATGAAGATGGGTGTCAACTTTGATGAAATGATAAATGAAATTCCATGAAATAAAATTATTTTATTTGACCATTATTAATGTCCATGTTTATTTATCCATCTATTTTACATATCTATAAAATTTTATGCTTTAAAATTTATGAAATTCACTAATTGATGTTTGGTAATAAATATTACAGTGCTTATTTTTTCTGTAAGAACAATATACATTTTGCCTTTGTCTTATAATTTTAAGTCATAATTTTGTCTTATATTTTTGTTAGTTTCTAATCTTATTTAGTTTCTAATCTCTTCAAATTAGTTTCTAATCTTTTCTGATTTTTTTAAACACCGAAAGCTTCTCAGAGCAATAAAATTGTAATATTAATTTTGTTTCCATGTTTGTTACCAAGTAGACTAAGAAAACGCCTTTTTTTTTTTTGGTTCACCAAAAATGTTTTATTTTTTAGGACATTTTTTAAAGACATTGATCTAATTTCTTGCAAATAGAAGAATTATGATATTCTGCTTATAAAATTGCTTTTGAAAAAAATTTTAAAATTAATTTTTAAATTAATATCAAATTTATAATATTTAATTATTTTATATTATATTAATATTAAAAGAAAACATATTAAACAATTTATTAATATTAAAAAATATGATGTTCCTTGAATTAATTCTGATTCTAAATAAAGACAATATTACAGAGTTTGTTCAGACATTACAAATTTTATATTAAACAAAAGATTCAGAAAAATGTACTACATCAAACAATTATTATACCATATTTGTAAGTAATAACACTATTAGCAAACAAGAGTCATAAAATTCTTTATCTTTCGCTTAGATTTTGAGCTATTGAACTACGTGCCAAACACCCTCTAGCATACACACTAGTATTTGTTGGCAAATCATCTGGTTCGTCATCATCATTGTCATCTTCTATATACTCCAACAAAGGAATATTTCTTTCAATGCAAATGTTGTGTAACACACAACAAGCCATGATTATCTGGCATGATTTAGATGGACTATATAATAAGTTGCCACCTGATTTATGAAGACACCTAAATCTTGATTTTAATACTCCATTACACCTCTCGACAGAACTCCGGAGGGATCTTAGTTTTTTATTGAAATTTTCTTCAATTGCAGTTGTGGGAGTATCATAGGGTTTTAATAACCAAGGCTCTAATGGATATCCGGCATCTCCAATTAAATAATCTGTGCCTGATGTTAATACTCTCCTCAATTCACAGGCAGCCCAAATGTATGCATCGTGAACACTACCTGGCCACCGTGCCACCACATTTGAAATTTTCAGATCTTTATCACATACCTAAATAGAAGTAGAGTAAAATTAGTAAATCTTCTAAAGTTCTTAAAAATAAGAAAAAAATATTTCTGATCCTGTCGAATTTTCCTAATGATTTCCGGTTCACAAGAGTTTGAATAAAATTTAACTATGCTAATATTTGAGAACACTAAGAATAAATTTTAAGTCGATAAGTAGACTACCAAAAAAATAAATGTTAAGTAGACTAAATAAATAAATGTTAAGTATTTTTGATTTTTATTTTCGTGGGATAAACACACAAGCAAGTAGAGCAGTGGTTTCCAACCTGTGGTGCACGCCCCCTATGGGGGAGCAATACTGTTGCAAGGAAGCGTGTAGCTGTTTTCAAAATATAATTTCAAATACAAACCAAAAAAAATCAAATGGGTGTCAAAAAATGAATAAGCAGTATACGTAATCCACAATTCTAACTGCTGATTTTTGGTGCACAAATGCTAAAACATCCCATTCATACTCTTCTTCAAATCAAAATATCTTGCTTTTGTGTTTGTAGCCGAGTACCGATGGGGGTGGAATCAAAAGTTAAGCACTGGCAACATCCCGGTTATTCTCGTGCTTACTTGCGCCAAACTTCAGTAAACAGAAGCTTTAATTTGTCAGTAGTCCCTACCTTATTATGTTGTAGTAGTATTAATTATATAACATTTTTTTGTTTTATTATATTTCTTATAATAAATATATTATATTAGGGTAGATAACTACAAACTGAATTTCAAATTTATGACAAATTTTTTTTATATAAGCCTGAAATATATAACCCTGCAAATTACTTTGAAATGGTGGTGGATAAAAATTTACAAAATCGATTTTATTAAACAAAGAATCACAATAAATAAACCACCACTTCACATTATTTATTTTCTGTCCGGAGCGGCATATCTGCATAAATACAAAAAGTATATTTTGCCAATTTTTAATAATTTACAACTATAATAAAATCAACGAATTAAATTAACTTACTAATTGAACATTAATCGAAAAAATGCTTTTTCGATTTATGTACATAAACCAGTCATCTGATGGCGGTCTTTGAATCGGTATATGTGTCCCATCAATTATTCCCAATAGTCTTGGAAAGCCACTAGCTTCAAAAAATTTCATTCTTGTGTTCCGCTTCTCTTGGTCAGTAGAGGGAAATTTTATAAACATTGGAAGTATATCCACTAGAGCTTTCGTCACTCTACCCAAGCTTCTTGACACTGATGACTGCGACATCTCTGAAAATTTGCTGTCAGCAGTCACGCCTTGGAATGATCCTGAAGCAAGTAGACTGAGAGTCATTAATACCTAGAAAACCAAACAATATAAATATTTTAATAAGTAAATAAAATTCTTGAGAGCATCTAAACAGTGACTTATGATAAATCAAAAAAAGAAATAAAATAATCACACAGTGTAACATTTAATTCACACCTTACCACTTAGATAATTCTTTTTTTGTGCACACTAAAAATACCTTTACCTTCTAGATGTAAGTAGTACACATGCATAGATACATACTTTTCAAAAAGCATTTTATTTAAATAATATTTTAATAAAAAAAATTTCTTTTTACAAACCATCACTCGTGAAATTGTACTTTATTTAACATAAAGTACTACTAATACCAGTAGGTCTTATATGCTAGAGAAATTTGTCAAACACAATAACCAAATAAAGTTTAAATTAGCCATTATTTAATAATTTAATATATATATATATATATATATATATATATATATATATATATATGTAACATAAAAAGCTTTTATTAATCTTTTTATGTTAGTTTCTTTGCTATAAAACAACTCCTACTTTATTACTAATTAATTATTCTATTTGAAATACTTTCTCACACTTTTAAAAGCCACATCCTGTTCTTAAATCTATTTTTGGCTCAACTATGCATTTAATTAAGAGCAGGACATATTTCCCTTGCTTTGTGTGGGAACGCGCGATTTCTTTCATAAACCAATAGTAATCCTTATCACTTCCCTTTTCCCCTCAAATATAACAAAATAGAGGGAAATTCCTTTGCTACTTTCCCTAAGATAAAAACTTAAGCACACAGTTTTTGAGTGCGAATTTGGAGCTCCGCCTTTGCTAGAAAATGTCTTAAATATACTATGTGAAGCTAATAAAATATTTTTTGCCTTCCAACTGCTATCTGCGTGGCCTAACATCACTCACCATGACTGCTACCCTTTCAAGCCTAGCAGGATAGATAAATTTTGCAGTTGGTTTGGCACTTTTTTTTTTTTCTCACTGGCTCCATTAAAAAAAAAAAATGCTTTTTTCAAATAAGTAAAAAATATATAAATATAAAAGGAAAGAAAATAATCGAATGAAGTTTTAGGAGATGCCGGCGTTGCTCGTGAAACAGATATCCTGACTAAAAGAATGAGAATTTCGGGACTTTCCTTCATAATGGGTCCAGACGTTGCCTCTACACCGTTGTACCGGAATCGCCGTTAAAGAATTGATGTCTTCGCTGTTTTGGTTTCGTTTTCGCCTACCGTGTGTTACCATCAACAATTAGCTTCTTGCGGATTTACAGCAAGTGCTTGCTGTGTTGCCCTACTTGCTTGCTGCTTGTCGGTCTCATTGAGGATTGATAAAGGTTCATCATATGATCGAATTGATTTCGTTTTCTGGCGATTTTCTCGAGTGTTCTGTGTTTCCTTGAACGGAAGATGACCAAAAATGTGATCTCAAGTGGTAGCTATGATTCCGCTCGCGTGTGCGCGTGATTCATCAAATATTAGAAGTGATTTATTGGTGATTAATTACAGATGTGATTGGTATTTACTCTCAAAAGTTTAAGTTTTTAAACGTGAATACTTTTGAATCATTTACGCTCATATATTGAAATAGGAACATATAATTTTATGTTTATTGTTCCAAATATTTATTCCGGTAATATTATATTTATCTATTAATATTTATATTTTGATAATAGTTCCATTTATTGATGCTATTATTCAATGGTTTATAATATTATTTGTTTAAATTAAATAATGATATTAAAATTTAGTGCTATCACATATTTTTTTTTTTCACTTTTAATGCAGTATGATTATGGTTTTAATTATTATTTAAGGAATCACTTTTTATATTGCATTATATATCACAGTGTATATTATATTGATTGTAGAAGAAAAATTTAAATTTTTATTTTATTATGGTGTTTAAAAAAGCAAAATATGTGCTATTCATAAATTTAACTTTTTTTTCTTTTAAATGTTATATTTAGTTAATGAAATTTATTTTGGTTATTTGAATGCCCTTACGGAGTGGCAAAAATTACAAATTAAAGATGGTAATCAAAAATAGTGCAACAAATAATTTTGAAAATCAATACAAAATTTTTCAAAATTAGAATTTAAGTGAAGTTAGACCCGGAGAAGGTTCAGGCATTTCCATTAACAGATCAAGTTTATAAGAGAAAGAGTCAAACCCAACATAAAGTCACCAAACCACGAATTGACAATGAATAGTATCCGGATACACTCAAAATACATTCAAAATAAAAATAATAAAAGTAACAACTACCCGATGGTGACTAAGAAAACTATCATGTTAAATACTAACACAGGTGGTACTTTAAAAATAAACCCAACAAATATTTTAGAAAAGTTATGTGTCCAAAAAGAAAAAAAAAAAAAGATAAATGAAAACAAACAAAAAGTAATTTGCAAATTAACCTAACTTGCACTTCAAATTAAAAATAAGGAAAATAGCTAGGTCAGTCAAAATTTAAAAAACTGATTTACCTAATACCATATTGAATTTGAAAGCTTTGTTTTGGATTTCAATTAATAATGAATTGTGTTAAACGGGTTGTAATGTAAATTCTGAGAAGACTGATCACCTTTTCTAATTGTAAAAGCAATTTGTTCTCACACATTTTTTTTCCTGAAATCCTGGTTAATGTTTGCAATTAAAAAAAAAAAAAAAAAACCAAAAAAGAAAGTAGATAGAAAAAAAATTTTTTTTTTCAAATCTAAGAAAAACAAAAAGAAAGGAAGAAAATAAAAATTTGGGCATAAATAAAAGAAGAATAGTAAAAAGAAAAATGTTAACAAAGTAAGTTTAAAGAAAAATAAAACAAAAGATAGACTGAAAATAAAGACTTAAATAGCAAAACTGAAAAAATCTTGAATTATCAAGTCTTTTTGAGACTGATTGTGATAATGTGGGGCCGCATTGTCAAAATCATGTTGACGGAATTATGCAAATTCAAGATAATAAAAAAAAAAATTTCCAACTTCAAGAAATTTTTCAGTTATTTTTGCTAAAAACAAATAGTATATAGAGACAATAAAAATTGAACCTCAAAGGTTAAAATAACCATCAAGTTTACCAGTGTAAAACTTTTTATTTTCTCATTGAAATAAAAATACTGAAGTCTTAAACTTCAGATTAATGACCATTGTGTCAAAAATTTTTTTTACATTTTATATTGAAAATTTTTTTGATAAAAAGTGTCAATTTGTATTTTTATATCTCATATCACTTGCATTTTCATATTTTTGTATCTTTCTTGTTATTGAATATGAATATTTACATCTTTTAGGAAATTTTTATAGATTTTCTTGTCTTAAGTGAAAAGTTTATTTTAATTGTGTTAGTATGAGGAATAACTTTATTTACTGTGATTATAAAGAAGGACTGAAAAAAGTTAATCACAAAAAACTTTTGAAAATGGAGATCTAACACTTCATTTCGATAGTAGCGCTACTTCAAAAATTTTTTTCTTCCTCTAACACTGTATGAAAATTTTTTTTACATAGTGTGCAAATGTGTTTTTTTTTCATTATAATTCATGTTACTTTATATCTTGTTGATATTACAAATATTAGTATTAAAATTTTTAATTGTGTCATCATAAGGAAAGTTTTGCAAAGGGATAATTTTAAAAAAATTTTAGATATTAGTCAAAATTTTTCGGCGAGGGGGGATGTAACATAAAAAGCTTTTATTAATCTTTTTATGTTAGTTTCTTTGCTATAAAACAACTCCTACTTTATTACTAATTAATTATTCTATTTGAAATACTTTCTCACACTTTTAAAAGCCACATCCTGTTCTTAAATCTATTTTTGGCTCAACTATGCATTTAATTAAGAGCAGGACATATTTCCCTTGCTTTGTGTGGGAACGCGCGATTTCTTTCATAAACCAATAGTAATCCTTATCACTTCCCTTTTCCCCTCAAATATAACAAAATAGAGGGAAATTCCTTTGCTACTTTCCCTAAGATAAAAACTTAAGCACACAGTTTTTGAGTGCGAATTTGGAGCTCCGCCTTTGCTAGAAAATGTCTTAAATATACTATGTGAAGCTAATAAAATATTTTTTGCCTTCCAACTGCTATCTGCGTGGCCTAACATCACTCACCATGACTGCTACCCTTTCATATATATATATATATATATACACACACACATATATATATATATATAGAGAGAGAGAGAGAGCCCAGACATGTTTCTGTTCCAGAATATACTACTATTAAACTTCTTTAATCTTTAAATTTATTTCAAAATCAAATTTTTTCACAAATAAATAAATGATATAAATAATTGGCATGATGTAAATGATTTATTTCTAGATATATTCATTACTAAAATAAATATTTGTTAAAATCATTACATAATAGCTTTAAAAATAAATCAAAACTTGAAGCTAGAAATTTTATACTGTATAAATATTTTGATGAAAAATAATATTCAAAACTAAACATTAAAGTTTTTTTTTGCAACTTAAAACAATAACAAAACGGAAGTGTAAATAAATTTTTTTATTTCATTAGGGCCCATGCGTTTTGACATAGCATAAGTGATTACAGTGACAATATTTTTCAAAATTAATGTGAAAGGTAATCCTTTACTGTTTACTAAGTGCAAGGTAATGTTTTCTACTACACAAACTTTTAAGATTTTTGACCTGATAGAAGATATAAGTTAAAATGGGTAATAAATATGTTAAATTACTGCTTACAGTTTACATGAGATAGAAAAAGTAAACAAACAAAAATATCTTACCTGTTGTTCAACGGTATGGCCTGATGTCTTTAGCTTTATTTTGCTCTCTAACAAGTCACACACATATAAATAAGATTCTCGAGTCAAGCGATAGCGGCTTATAAATTGCTCTTCTGAAAGATCAAGAGGATTCATATAATCCCGTAAATATCTCGGGATTTTATTTTTTCGTTTCTTAAAAGAAGTAAAAAATCCGCCATTGTAATCGTCAACAAACACCACGATACAATTCTGGCCTGTGATTGGTCAGAGAAGTTCTATCGAACCTCAACCTTCGAAGTCAAGCTATCGTGCTGGTCACGTGATAAAAAACGTTCGTAACGTTTCAGTTGAATTAGGAAACACGCATTTTTTCGAACCGATCGAGAAGTAACCAGTCGTTCGATCGAATTTTGTTTCAGTTGCATAGGGCGCTTAATCTATGCATTTTATAAATATTGTCTTAATATTAATGAAGAGTTGATACTAATTGTATTACTTGATTGCTATCTTCATTCTCCTCAAACGTATACAAATTGGAAGTAACAGTCTGCACAATTCAAGTGCTCATTAATAGGCAATTTATTTTTGAGCAGTAGAAAGTCATTTCTTTTCAAATTTAGTAAAGTAGTAACTTTATGTATTTTGAGCATAGCTTAAATTTATTAATTATTTTTTCTAAATGAATATTCAATAAAGACATTTTAATTTTATGTGGTGTAGACCATTTTGAAACACTACTATTACTTTTAAGCAATTTTACTGAAATATATTAAAAAATTCAGAATTTTTTTATGTTTGATATTATATTAGAATTTTTTGTAAATTTTAAGAGGGAGTAGTCGAAATTGTATTAGGAAAAAATTTGATATTATTAGTTGATTGTAGTAGGAGATGTTGATGGCGTAGCAAATGTTAATCACTAATTCCGTAGAAGACACACAAAAAATCGAATGATAATAATGTAATGTAACAGTATAAAAAAATTAAATGAATTGTAAAGAAAAGATTTATTAACCTTTTATTTATTTATTATTTTTTTTTTTGAAATAATGTATTTTTTATCTTTTACACAGGTTGACAGAATTTTATTCTTCGTCTCCTCTTCTGCAATTTAAAATAACCTGTATTATATCACTGACGGAAATAATTACAAGCTTTCATTTTCTAAAAACCATAAACAGAAGTAGAAAGAGCAGTAGTGAAAGTGTTCAGAGAAAAATGTTTTGACCTTAGGGAGCTTTCATAATCATTTATATAACTTTTTATCTTAATTTACTTAATTACCTTTATTAATCTTAATCTTATCAGGACTTTTATAATCTTAATTATGTATTAGTTATTTTTGGAGGTTATTGTGGTAGCAATTTAAAAAAAAAATTCCTGTACTGGATCTTTTATTGGATTAATAACATTTTACTATGGCCTATTCAAAATTGTTATACAAAAGTTTTTAAATATATTTTCTAAACATTAAATCTGAGGAAATTTGCTATTAAATATTCTTTGTAGATTAAAATTCAAATTATATTTTTATTATTAAACAGTTCAAGATTCTTTCTTTAAATGTAAACTTCTTCTAATTGTTTTATATTGTACAATTTTAATGTTGATACTGCATAATGTATATGCATGTTACATAAAATATTTATAAATCTTTGTGACAGTTTTCTTTAATCTTTTTGTTCTTATTCTCTTCTTTTTAAGTACTAGAAATTAGTCAAGATAGTTTATGGGTGAGAGCTTATAAATTTCTTCATTCATAGTTTCAGTGTAATCCATTAAATTTATTTCCTTAAACTAATATGTTTAATTTACTATAAAAATTATTTCATTCAATATATTGTTCTTTCCCATTTCAAATGATTTGTAATCCAATGATGTTTTTACCAATAAAAGTTTTTAAACTAAGAACTATTGCTTGTATGTTGCAAAAAAAATAAAATTGGATTTCAGTGGAGTTGTATAATAAATTTTAATAATAGTATATTTTTCTGTATTAGATGTAAAAGGCTTCAGCATGCAGAATTTATAGAAATCAATACTTTTCTTGATGTAAAAGTTACTCTATAAATAACAATAATAAACGATGTAGGAATCAAATAGCAAATGCCTAAAGTTATTGAGTATCAAATAATGTTTCTAGAACTTTCTGGAATCTTTTTCTCAAGTTGCTAAAGTTTCTCATCAAATATCACCGAAATACAAATTTATTTACATTTATTGAAACAGTCTTTTCGTTTTAACTATTTCAATTCATAATTTAAAATCAACAAGTCCAATGGATTACCAGTAGGTCCAGGTTTTACTTTTGATGTATGACGAGGCATGTCAGAGAAGAATGATGGAAAGTTAAGGTTTATTTATGTATAGTTTATTTTTTTAAAAAAAAAAAAAAAAAATTTTTAACCCCTATATCTATTTACAATATCAGTTGTTAAAAAATTTGGCTTTAAAAGAGCATGATATAGCATAAGCTTTTTTATAAGGAGTTTGATAATAATTATTACAAAATAATAGCTTGCATAAGGAATACAAATTGAAAAATTTGTTTGAGTAAATTAACATTCTTTAATGATAGTAACAAGTGGTATATATATGTAACACAATAAAAAACAAAAAAGATTACGAAAGTCATAAAAAAAAATTACTTTTATAGAAAAAAAAAACACACTTTTCTGGAAAAAATTTTTTTTACTTTTTATTTATAAAAAAGAACATTAAATATTAAAAAATATATTCTTTATATTTTTCATAATCAATAATTTTCTGCTTATGTTAACTTTTCTTCAATCACGAAACACCAAAGTGGGCAAAATTAATGTGAATTAATATACAAAAAAGTCACTTATAAAACAAAGTATTTATGAGCATCGTTGCATATTTTTTTACTTAAATTTAACCAAAAAAAATCTTTTTAAATAAATTTTTTTTGTTTAAAATTAGTTTTGTTTAATTTAAATATCTTAAGAACACAAAACAATCAATAACATCGGCTTGACCAAGAATGGTTGACCCGGATGCTTCTTGATACCCTAAAATTTCGAAAAAAGAAATATGCTGAATAAGAAGCTTGCAGGGAGCACAATATAGGTTGGCAGGCTGCCTGTTGGACAGCCCTGGTCTATATTATAAATAGCTTATAGCAGTTAATAATATAAAAATGAAAGATTTAGAGACTCAATAAAATAATTGGAATACTAAAAAATTTTGTATGAACATCAACAATATACATATAGTTTAAGTATATATCTAAACGTTACAATTTTTCACACAAGTTTACCTTTTTTTAATGTCATTCGTGTATTATTACTGTTTGATTTCTTATTCTAAATTAAATTTTTAGTTTCTGACAATACTCTAAATGATGATGAACCAGACATGGATGGACATTTACATTCTGTAATTCTGAACGATGAAGATGAAATAAATACATCTGAACAAACCAACCAGGATGAGGCCGAAAAAATTCATTCACAGGAGATTGATTATGAACCAATGTAAGTATAAATGAGTTGTATTTTTTTTTCTTTTTTAATCACAGTATTAAATAAAACTAGGTATATGATTAAAATATGAAAAAATTATTCAAATTTAGAGTTCAAAATTGTACTATAATCCATCATATTACTAGTAAATAATTGAATATTAATTTTTAGTTATTTTAAATAATTATAATTTTACACAATCATAATAGTTATTTTATTTAAATAACATTAAAGAAAATTGTTAGAAATGTTTCAATCAGAAAAATAATTGAAGATTTTCATAGGATATTGTTTTTCTGTGAGAAAGGAAAACCTAGAATGATCTCACTATCACAAAACTTCCTTATCAGTGATTAAAATGAAGTAATTGAAAATACAAAATTACAACCTGAAATAACACAAATGTAGGAAAGGCAGCCACATGGCCATCTGCCTTTTAATGAAGAATGCTGCCAAAGCACTACCTTATAATGCAAAAATCACACCTACTCTAGCAGCCATAAAATTTCTCATAACAAAGTAACAAAAATATTGAACACTTGTACAGCACTTCCCGCCGAAATCTAATAAGTCCCAATTTAGGTCAAGATAAAACTACATATAAATTTTGGTGTTACTCTCCTCAATAGTGCTTGAAAAATATTGAATGGCAGCACTACCTGTCCCCCCAAAAATTTTTCAGCTCCGATTGAGGTCAAGCTACCTGTAATTATCAATTTGTTTGTTGTTTAATATGTTTGGATAAACAGTGCTTTTATTTATTTTTTTAATTTCAGAGATGAAACAGACTTGCTGGAGGATTCTTTTTCTGAAAATTTAACTCAACCAAGTACATCAACAACAAGGGTCAATAACCAGGTTAAAACAATAAAACAGGGCCGAAAGCGTCGGCGCATCAATGACTTTGAGGAGGCTCTACGCAAAGTTATGGAGGAAACGACAAACAAAGTCCTGGAATTCGAAGAGAGGCTTGAGATCAAAGCCGAAGAGAAGAGAGAAACTTTTCGCAACACCATTATTCAGCAAAATGCAGAAATGTTAAAATTATTAAAAGAAAATATAAAAAAATAAATTTTCTATCATGATGAAGTTAATAAATTTTTGCCTTATATATTTTGTCATTATTCTTGAATTAATTATGATTTAAAAGTAAAACTATTTTTTCTAGTTTGATTTTTGATGATTGTCTAATTAATGATTTATCAGTATTTTTTTAATAGATTCATTTATAACATGGAATTTATTTTGCAATATAGATTTATTTTGAAAATTCAATTTCTTTAAAACAATAATTTAGTACATTAGATTTATCTAAAAAAATCAATATTAGCAGCACAACATTCAACAAAGGAATACCATACATAAATTATCCATAATTTTGTACCCAAGACATAGCAGATTTCTTTTTGATTTACTGTCATTGGAGTATAGCACAGGATAAACAGTTGGGTCATTACATAATGTTGAGTTATCGTCCCATTCGTAAAGATACTCATCTTGAATATCTTGTGCGATATTGTGCAACATGCAAGTACTAGGTACTTTAAATTTTTCATCTGGGAGTCATTGGCCTTCAATAAGCACCTCCAGCGTCCTTTCAACATGCCGAATGCATGCTCGACATACACTCGGCACCGACTAAGCCTCTTATTGAAGGTAGCTTGCTGCCCATTTAAAGCACCACTAAATGGCTTCATCAGCCACTGTTTTAAAGGATAGGCTGGGTCAGCAACAATGTAAGGGGGAATTGTGGATGCAGCACCAGGCAATTCACAAAAATAATTGTCTAAGATGCCTGATTCACACTGCACGAACAGCTCAGAATTTGCCAGAACCCTTGCATCGTGTACAGATCCTGGCCACCCAAAATTTAAATTTATAAATTTCTTCTTGTGGTTCACCACTGCTTGTAAAACAACACTGTAAAACTGCTTTCGGTTAAAATAGTCTTTTTTATTTCTAATTGGAGCTTTTATAGGAATGTGACAGCCATCTAAAGCACCCAACACTCCTGGTAGTCCACAGACACCAAAGAAGGAGTCTGTCGCAATGGACACTTCATCTCCTTCAGGAAATTTCAATTCCTCCATGTAGCAACTCACCACCACTCGAGTTGTTTGTTGCACAATAACACACACAGTGCTCCTTGCCATTCCAAATAACTCAGCAATATTTCGAAGTTCAGAAGAGCTGCTGAGTCGCAGTAACATCACAGCTATTCTTACTTCAACTGAGAAAACATCTCGTACCACTTTCTTCTTTTGGAGATGAGGGCGAAGGAAGTCACAGATGATTGTAAATGTTGACCTATAAAGAGAAAAAATAAAATCATTAAACATGAATAGAGAAACAAGTAATTAAAAGTGAATGATTTTGTGTAAATGAAAAGACACCCATAGCTCATGTAGTGTATTTTGACATAAAATATATTGCCAATTATCAGGGTATAGCAGAATTTTAAGGGGCGAATGTGCCAATATTTTCATACAAAATAAGGGTAATGGGTTTGAAAAACACATCATTTTCTATCCGAATCAATAATTTATGTTTAAATATTTAAGCCTATTCTTTGAACTTTTAAATTAAAATATACACTATTACAGAAAAATAGGATGAAAAAAAATTACTTAAATGTCCTGCATATATTAAGTATGTTAACAATTGTTATTTTAATTTTTGGCGAAATTACATTCTTTTTTGTTGATTGATCAGAAAAGCACGAGTTACATTCAGATTATAGGAGTTAAATAAATATATATTAAATAATATAATTTATACAAATAAAATATCCAAACATACCTGTTTATTCTAAAAGTTTCTTTCCATCTACTATCATCATAATGTTGGAGAACTGTCTTTTCAAACCATTCTGAATGCCGTATTTGTTTCCACATTCTCCTGTGCGGAAATGCTAAACTTAAGGATGAAACTGCTGATCTGCACAGGATGTTTAACATCCTTTTAATACGCCTTTTCCGAGCATCATTTATGTCGCTCAAAGCATTTTCAATATTTTGAACGAATAACAATGATATTATTTGAATATTATCCATTTTAAATGAAAAGTATAAAAAACTTTACCTCAAAATGTAAACAAAAATATTGCAAGGATTGATGGGATATATTTTCTTACTTCCGATTTATCATGTGACCAATGACGTAGAGGAAGTTGTTTGAAAATCCGGGGTTGAAATTCTTTTGCGTGTAAACGGGTTTTCTTACCGATTATACATTGCCCTGTAAAATCCCTGTACCCTTCTTTTACCCCGGATTAATAGATTGCTCATGTAAACGGGGCCAGTGCGTGACTTTTTTTCCCCTTCGCATTTTCCCTTTTCCCTAAAATTTCGCAGTTCCCATTTTTGTTTTATTTACTTTTATGACTTACTTTGATTGCGCGCGCCTACTTTGATCAAAGTACTTTGATCGTGTCAACCCGCCTTTAGTCTTAGTAAATACGCATCCCGTAAATGATGCGGCAAATATGTAAGGGCATTTCATAAATAGTACGAATTGCATAGAAACTCCTGCCCGGAGTACCAAGGCACGCACCTAGGGTTGCTTACCTATTCTGAGCTTATTGTTCGGTTGACCTTGAACGGTACTTTTATTTATCTAAGAAATTTAAATTTCATTTATGTTCTTTTAATAATTATTGTCGCTACTATCCATCTACTATCATCATAATGTTGGAGAACTGTCTTTTCAAACCATTCTGAATGCCGTATTTGTTTCCACATTCTCCTGTGCGGAAATGCTAAACTTAAGGATGAAACTGCTGATCTGCACAGGATGTTTAACATCCTTTTAATACGCCTTTTCCGAGCATCATTTATGTCGCTCAAAGCATTTTCAATATTTTGAACGAATAACAATGATATTATTTGAATATTATCCATTTTAAATGAAAAGTATAAAAAACTTTACCTCAAAATGTAAACAAAAATATTGCAAGGAGTGATGGGATATATTTTCTTACTTCCCTGTAAATAATTATTGTCGCTACTATTCCATCTACTATCATCATAATGTTGGAGAACTGTCTTTTCAAACCATTCTGAATGCCGTATTTGTTTCCACATTCTCCTGTGCGGAAATGCTAAACTTAAGGATGAAACTGCTGATCTGCACAGGATGTTTAACATCCTTTTAATACGCCTTTTCCGAGCATCATTTATGTCGCTCAAAGCATTTTCAATATTTTGAACGAATAACAATGATATTATTTGAATATTATCCATTTTAAATGAAAAGTATAAAAAACTTTACCTCAAAATGTAAACAAAAATATTGCAAGGAGTGATGGGATATATTTTCTTACTTCCGATTTATCATGTGACCAATGACGTAGAGGAAGTTGTTTGAAAATCCGGGGTTGAAATTCTTTTGCGTGTAAACGGGTTTTCTTACCGATTATACATTGCCCTGTAAAATCCCTGTACCCTTCTTTTACCCCGGATTAATAGATTGCTCATGTAAACGGGGCCAGTGCGTGACTTTTTTTCCCCTTCGCATTTTCCCTTTTCCCTAAAATTTCGCAGTTCCCATTTTTGTTTTATTTACTTTTATGACTTACTTTGATTGCGCGCGCCTACTTTGATCAAAGTACTTTGATCGTGTCAACCCGCCTTTAGTCTTAGTAAATACGCATCCCGTAAATGATGCGGCAAATATGTAAGGGCATTTCATAAATAGTACGAATTGCATAGAAACTCCTGCCCGGAGTACCAAGGCACGCACCTAGGGTTGCTTACCTATTCTGAGCTTATTGTTCGGTTGACCTTGAACGGTACTTTTATTTATCTAAGAAATTTAAATTTCATTTATGTTCTTTTAATAATTATTGTCGAAAATTTAAATGAGCTTAGAAATAGCTGCCCTCACACAAGTTCATTGTATTCATTACATTTTAATTTTAGTTTCATGCTCAACTGATTTTTCAGTTTGAAATCGCAGTTTATAATGTAACAAAGTATAAGTATAAAATATTAATTACTTGCTACTGGTGGCTTTTGTGAAGAACAGTGTTCACTTTCGTTGTTGTTTATTATAACGTAGTGTTCGGTAGCATCAGGTGAAGTAAGGGGGTTCCTTGGGGTATTCATCCGTTTTTCCTTCGAGGAGAATTTCATTCCCCCTTCCTTACCCGTCGAATATCGAAGGCCCTGTTATTATCGTTTAGAAAACGATTAGAAGCTGTTAGCGAAGAATTCTGAATGCTCTGCGAGTGTACTATGCATGATTCTTTATCGCCTTACGAGATCATCGCCAACAAAACCAATTATTTTTATTTTTTGAATCCGGAATGAAAACTTTAGCAGAAGAGTTCCGATTTCTGTGTGGATGCTAGTTTCTGTTTAGTTAAAGTGGTTCTTCGCTTACTGACCAAGTACCAATCTTCATTTCTATAGTTCTTTTTTTTTTTTTTTTCCTTTTCCCTTTATTTCAATCGCTTTATTTTGTTATTCACAGATATATTTTAAAACAAAAGGATTAACTAAAATAAAAAGTTTGTTTTTCATTAAAGCTTCATACGTAATTAAAATTAAATAAATTTGTGTCTTAGATTTAATTTGTGTTATAAAATTTTTAGCAAAATAAATTCACCACATGTTTTAAAATGCTTTAAGACAGGGAAAAAATTATATATCACATTTACCCATTATAGCTTTCTGATTATGTCATTTTAATAAGGATAAGAAGGATATGAAAAGAATAGTGTAATAATGCAATCTCTAGGAGAGGAGATTTTATTAAATAAAAATGAAAAAAAAAATTTGGAATAACATGCATTAATAAACATTTTTGTTTTAAATTTATATATATGTATGTGTCTAATCATAAATACAGGAGTTTAACAAAATAATTGAGACACCTCGATACTAACACATTTTTTAATATTTAAAAAATAAATACTTAGAGAATCAGTTCATAAATTTAAAAATTATTGGATGGTACGATTTCTCCTACATATCAATGAAGTTAACGCTTTTTGAAGTTTGAGGTACCGACAATGAACCACAAACGGAAAAAAATGTTTTTCAACAACTGTGCCAAAAAATGTGGCAATAAATTTGCAACTCATAACTATTATTTTGGATATTATATGCAATAATTGGACAAAACTTCGTACACCTTGGTTAAATATTTCTGGAGATGTATGAAAATTTTTATAAAAAAATAATTTTTTTTTTTTGCTATAGTTTAAATATTAAAAAAAAATTAAACAAAGCGATTGAATCAATTTTAAACTGATAACGAAACTATTGCTTTAAAACTAAAAAAAATAATAATTAAAACTGCGCCAGATAAGAGTAATTGAAGTAGTTGCTTTATACAGCGCATGTGCAGAAAAAAATTTTTAAAAAAAATTATCTTAATTTTACAGTGAATCGTATTTGACAACTAATAAGTTAAGTCCGATTTGAATATCTTTAAAATGAAAAAAGTTTCAAGCAATTTTCTAAGTAGTTTTCTTACTCTTTTATGAGAAAACTCAAAATTATGAGGGTTTTTTCACAAATTTCATTTTGTTCTATTAAACAAGATTTATTAACAAATGATGATACCCAGAAAATGATGGTCTGGATAACAAAGTGTGATGGAATTAGGAAATAAAACATGCGAAAGAAAGGATACTTTAATCGGCATAATCTCCAACCGATGTCATTTATAAATCTTGTTTAATAGTACAAAATGAAATTTGTGGAAAATCGTTTATTATTTTGAGGTTTCTTTTAAAAAGAAAAAAAAAACTCCTTAGAAAATTGCTTAAGATATTCAAATTGGACTTAAGTAGTAGTCAAATAAGATTCACTTCAAAATTAAGAAAATTTTTTAAATTATTTATTTATTTTATTTAGTTATTTTTATTTTGCGTATATGCGCAGTATAAAGAAACGTTAATTACACGTATTTGGAGCAGTTTTTAACAAATTTTTTTTTAAAAATTTCTATGTCAATAATATTTTAATCAATTTAAAATTGATTCAAACGTTTTTTATTTTATTTTATTGAATTTTTTTAAAGTTATTAAAAAAAAACGCAAGACAAAAAAATAATTTTTTTTTAAATCTTTTTTTTTATAAAAATGTTCATATTTTCAAAAATATTTAAGCTACGTTTACGAAGTTTAGTTCAATTATTGTATATAAGAACCAAAATAATAAGTTACAATTTTATTACTACATTTTTTTGTCATAGGGTGCTCAAAAGTATTTTTAACGTTTGTCATTCATTCTCGGTGCCTCAACCCTTATAAAGCTGTAAATTTCATTGATATGAATAAGAAATCGAAGGATCTAAATTTATATTTTGATTCTCCATGTATTTTCTGAGAAATATCAAAAAATGTGTTAGTATCGATTATCGAAGTCTTTCCATTATTTTGTGCAACTCCTGTAGAATTCTTTTAATCAAAATTCGAACATTTATCTTCATTTTCAATGAAAAAATCGAACATTATGATTTTAATAATTTGGAAGTATACTTTTTCAATAATCATTTCGTTTAAAATAATTAAACACTACTGTAGACACGTGAGGGGCTATTGTGGATAAGTTATAAAAATAATTATTTAATCTATTGTTAGTTATAAAAAGTAAATAAAATTAAAATACCATTCAATTCTCAACTTGGTTATTCGATTTGTTAATATTCTGTACCACATCCACCGCTATATTTTTAATAAGATACAGCGACCACTGTGTCTATAAATGATAGCAAAATGATAAATTATAGCATTTTGTCACTTAATTTGAAAATAAACAAAAGAACCAATAATAATTCAGCAAGTCTTTTGTGTTTAAAATAGTAGTTTGAAACAGCGCAGGTGTAGAAATCAAAAAATTTTCTTTACGAATTCAGCAAAAGCTGCATTTGAATGGGGAAAAAAATTAAACATTGTTGGCAATTAATAACATATTATTCCGGAATTTATATTTAAAAAAAAGCATTTGGATAAGGAAGGATTTTAATTAATTTAAATAAATACATAAAATGTGGTCATCATGCTCTGAGGTTTATATATGATAAAAATATCAGGCAATCGTACCTTATCTTAATTGTTAAAACTTTTGATTTTAAAATGATTTAACATATCAATTTAAATATCCCTGATAAATATCTCTAAATATATTAAAAATGTCCCGCAGTGGACTGATCGTTAAGACACGGTTCCCAGCAGATCACCGAAGTCAAGCATCGCTGGCTGCAGTCAGAGTGCGGGTGGGTGACCACTTGGATTAGTCTGCGTAGGGACCGAGGGTTTGCGGTATTGGTCCTCGTTAAACTGTTCTATCGTAAAGTGCTCAACTGTGCGTACAGGTCGTCGGGCTACCGAAGCAGGGGTGCCATCCCCTCTGCAGAGGATCAAAATTGTGATGGCATGACTTCGGATCATCCTCCGGGATGTTTCCCAGACCGTCTCCAAAAGCCCATTGTGCAGCTCCAGTGCGACGTAAATGAACTACTATTAACTAAAAATATAATGAAAAATAGTTAATAGTCGCTTCATGTTAAACGTCATATTTTCAAAACCTAAGACTCATCAGCAATCCAGTTGGAGACACACACACTAATTCTTTAGTTTATTCAGGGCCGGATTTAAGCTTGGTGGGGCCCTAAGCTACTGAAAATGATGGGGCCCTTATAAGTTCAATTCCATTTCTATACACCTAAAGTAAACTGTCATTATTTTTTATTGTTGAGTATTAACATTTTATTATTAAAAAATTTGATAGTATTACTTTATTGCTAAATATATTAATTGTGATGAGACTATTATGTAGAACCTTTCTTTTATTGCACAAATTTTTTTAACGAGGGGAAAAAGTTACAAAAAAAAAAAACACATTTTAAGCACAGAGTAAAAATTTGGCGTGCTGGGCCGCTATATATTTAACAGAGTTTTTTTTTTTTTTTTAGATTCATTTTGAATATATTTTATTTGCAATTTTTAATGATTTTTTTGCGAATTGTTTTCTCAATTGTTTTTTCTTTACGTTACAAAATCTGTGAGACTTAGAAACATGAAATTTTGAATGCGCGTAGAAAATATGCAAAGAGTTAGAAAGAAAACAAGAAAATACAATTTGATTATTAGTTTTATTTTTTTTTAATTACCGCCGTTAAACAACCAACTCAATTTTGAATTTACGGCTACCAATGTTTAACTCCGTAGCCTTGTAATTTTGAACCCAATCCAGAAGACAAGGGAACTGCTAGATTAGTACCCAGAGTACACACACGTGCACTGCAACCAGTCCATTGCGAACTGCAATACCATACCGATTTCTGATCCTTATTCGTTCTTTTATAGTTGAATAAATTCTTCCTAAATATAAGCACTCTGCCTCCTCTTTCCGAAGGAAGAAATTGAATATTATTTTCGTCCATTTCAATTTTTATTTGCAATGCAATTTCGAATAAAACTAATTTGTAAAATGTTGCGTTAAAATTAAAATTGTAAGTTATCATTGATATGTTTAAATTGTGTTCACTTCTCTTCACAAACGCCATTAGTATATGCTTATATGAACCCAGTTAGTTTTGGTAAAAATAAATTTAAGAATATTTTTATCAGCAAGTAAGACTCCTCAGTTCAACCTCTCACTTAATTGCTGGCGCGTCACCCCTACGGACGCCAACCCGAAGGGGTGTCCCTTTCGTACGCCAAAACGAAGGGGTGTGCAACCCTAAATGCCACACACCTCTTTTAACCCCCTATATCATTATCTCCTCCATCATGGCTGCAGCTTCTTAGAGGGGTGGGGGCCGAAATCCAGGTGCATCTAAAAACGGATGAATACCCCAAGACACCAAGTAAGGGCTAGAGACTCTGGCTTGCTCAGATTTTCAACTCGACTGTGGTCTGTAAAAGTATGTATGTAGCTTGAAAACGTATCACTAAAAACAATCACTAAAAATTGGTAAAATTTAATTTATACCCAAGATTCCAACAATGTGTGGATCTTATTATGAGTAGTAAATATATTTTATTCAATACATGAAATGCTACCTTTTATCTACATTGAATGATTGTTAAATACTAAGGATTGTATAAATATATTTGCAAACTATAAATAATTTTTTCGGATTTCTGTTCGCAATTGTTCCATTTTAACGTCTTAATCTCCAGTCATTGTACATTTAACATCAAATAAAGATAATAGGAAAGAAACTGAACATTGATTCTTGCAAAGCTTTTTATTTATTCAACGTTCATCAATAAATTAAAAAAAGATGATCATTCAACTATTAAGGAAATATAAATTTCTAATGAAAATGCAGAAAATCAATACTTTGAATAAAATATAATTACATATCCTTTAAATAATCTTTTATTATTTCTTGCTAAGTTTTGATTTGCCGCATTCTTTAAATGAGCGCGCCATTTTCTGTTGTGTAGTCGTCTGTAACAAGAAAGAAAGGAGAAGGCGAGAACATGCCTGGAAAGGTCATCTTGTTTCCTATGGGCAGCACATCCTGAAGCTATACACTACCTTTCTAGTAAGGAATGTTTGAGTTTTCATAAAATGGTGTCTTTTAATAACTATTTTCTCACGTGTTTCACTTTTTAATATTTGTTATAAGGTTTTTGTTGATTTATTTTAATTTGGGTAAATTAGTTTCATCTTATATTTAGATAAAACTAACAATCATTTAAATTGTACACAGCTTGCTTGTTCTAGGATGGATTTCGATGTGGTTAAAAAAAATGAAAATTAGACAGTGAGACGGATAATAAACTACATAGTATCTATTCTAACCTACAACCTTATACACATCTTAATCTACCTCGAAAGCTAGAAGTTGTTTTAAACCGTTTACGTATCGGTCATACTCGTATTACTCACAGACATCTTCTACTAGATGAGCCTGCTCCAGAGTGTTCCCACTGTAAGGAACCGCTCACTGTGAAACACATTTTAACCAAATGTAGCAAATTTAAAATTCAGAGACAACGCCAATTCGGTTGCTTTAATCCATCATTGATTTTATTAATTGGTAACAGTCCCACGACAACATCTTCTCATACCTCAAAGCCATTGGTTTTGATACATCAATATAGATATTTAATAAAAACCAAGTTGTAGGTGCGATATAGCCACAACTGGCTCTAGCGCCAATAACTAACATGTGTGGACTGTACTTCTTTATATGCGGTTGCACTGCTTAAAGAGACAATTACGATCATGTATGCTCTTCGGTAGATTTACATCAACTGACGTTTGGCTCTGAAAAATAACGCTAAGAAGCCAACGGGCGTAGCAACATACCAGCTCGCGTTGCAATATCCATGATATTCAACTCAGTTATTCAAATTTAAAAATAACAAGAAGTGCAATTATGACATAACAAAGTAAAAAAAAAATACATAAAGATTATAAAACGAACACAATAATTCAACTAATATGACAGAAATTAAATCTTTAACAAAAGATACGGATCACTACAATGGTTGAAATTTACTTAGTAGATTAAATTAACTTTAGTATTTTGACAAATGAATGCAATTAGTGAAAATTTAAAGCACAACAAAGTTGTTAACTAAAATTATCTTCAATAGAAAGTAGTAAAATTCTAGAAATAGGTCTTTTAAGAGGTCCAGATTTAGTATTTACTATTACAACTCGGACCTTTCCATCAGAAAAAGGAATAGTTTGATCTATTCTTCCCATCATTCATTTAAAAGTGGGAAAATTGTCCTCCTTAACAATAACCATATCTTTTTTCTTAACATTATCTTTAAGGGGGGTCAGGACCCTTAAAACTCTCAAAAAATCGATTTTTCAAGAATCATTTTTTTTTATTCCTTGCATTATTCTGCGCATTTTCATATCTTACATTTCGAAATCTTTCAATTGGTTCAAAAGTTATAAGGGTTAGAAGACAAGTCACTCACCAACAATTGCTTTAGTGGGCGTGGTCGCGAATTGCTTCATTTTGGGCTTATCTTATAGTTTCTAATAATAATCTGAGATTTAAAGTGTCTACAACTCAACTCTGCTCCAACCCTTTGCAGATTTTATTTGTTTATATTCGAATTGCATGCGTTTTTTAATCTTAGATTAATATTTGTACATTCGTCTATTAGCTTTCATTTTAGTCAAAAATCTAGTTTCGGTTTGATTTATTTATTATAAATAATCATGAATAATCCTCGTAGATCTGGTCAGAGACCAAAAAAGAGAAGATTTCGTGGAAATCAATTTCGGCAAAGTGTAAATGTGGGCAGTTGCAATGTTTTTATTGAAAAAGAGGATTTTAAAAGTGCTTCTAAGAAAAAGCTTTCGATGTCATGTTCCAGTTTCAAGGATATCGAAACTGAAACTAAAGAGACTTTTGATGGTTATCGCCTTATTGATGTTGCTTCCTTGATAAGTTTTTTCAATAATGTAGCTGCTTGTGGAATTTGTCATGCTTCCTTGAAAATGACTGAGAAATCCCAGTGTGGATTGTTGTCTTCTTTTGAAATAACATGTCAAGCATGTCAGAAAAGGGATGTTTTTAAAAGCTGCAAACTGATAGGAGTGAATAAGAACATTCCAGAAGTAAACAGAAGATCTGTTTTTGCAATGCGGTGCATTGGTGGTGGACTTTCAAGTCTGCAGACATTTTGTTCTGTGATGTGCTTGCCCAAGCCCATAACTCAGAAATCTTATGATAAAATTAATTCTAAAATATTGGAAGTATCAAAAGAAGTTGCTTTGTCATCCATGGAACAGGCAGTTAACGAGGAAAAGTGTCTATCAGATAATCCAAACAGTCTAACCGTCAGTGGAGACGGCACCTGGAAAACCAGAGGTCATACGTCTTTAATAGGCGTATGTACCCTGGTAGGCGGCGAGACAGGAAAAGCTGTTGACATAGAAGTAATGTCGACATTCTGCAAAGGTTGTGCTTCGTACAAGGGTCCAAAGTTTGGCTTGAGATATCATAAGTGGCTATCTTCTCATAAAACAGTGTGCCAGAAAAATCATGCCGGCTCTTCTGGAAAAATGGAGGTTGACGGCATGAAGAGGATTTTCCAAAGATCTGAAGAAAAATATGACGTCAAGTATGAAACATACATTGGCGATGGTGATTGTAAAACTTTCCAGGCTATTTGTGAGGCAAAGCCATATGGAAAAGATGTTTCGATAACCAAAGTGGAGTGTGTGGGACACATACAGAAGAGAATGGGCACTCGTTTGCGAAAACTCAAAACTTCATATGGCAAAAAAAGGCTTTCAGATGGTAAGACGACAGGTGGTCGGGGAAGACTGACAGACGTAACAATAAATAGAATTACAAGTTATTATGGCAATGCAATTCGCCAAAACAGCAATAACTCAGTCAACATGCGAACAGCGATTTGGGCCATATGGGCTCATACTTGCAGCACGGATAAAGAGCCGATGCACTGGTTTTGTCCGAAAGGCGAAAATAGTTGGTGCAGCTATAATAAAGCTGTGCATAACAACAAAGTGCATGAGTATAAGCATCCAATGCTGGTTGCTAAAGTTGTTATGGAGGCAATAAAGCCAATATTTAAGGATCTGTCTCATCCGTCTCTTTTGAAAAGATGTTTGGGGGGTAAGACCCAAAACCCAAATGAGTCGTTGAACTCACTCATATGGAAGTTTTGCCCTAAATTTGCTAGTGCTGGCAAAAATGTTGCCGAAATAGCTGCATGTATGGGTGTTTGTGTTTTTAACGATGGAAAAAAGTCTTTGATGTCTATTATGAAACTGTTGGAGCTACAAATCAACAAAAAAGCAAAGCAAAACTTTCATGCTCAAGATAAACTCCGCGTAACAAAAGCTGAAAAGCGAGCTAGTGAACAGTCTATTGTAGCTCGTAGAGTGAAACGACAAAAAAAGATTTGTGAAAATGAGAGAATGAAAAAAAGTGAAGGGGGGGATATGTATATTTCTGGTGGCTTTTAATTTTTAAATGTTTTTTTTTATATTGATTTTATTATAAAATAATAAAATGTAAGAAATTTATTCCTTTATATCTATGTCTTTGAGGTTACTTAGGATTTCTAGATAAACATAAAAATGGATATTGTTATAATAATCAAAATTTTAACTTTGTGGTCATTTTTATAAACAATTTTTTAAAAGTTACTAATTTGAAAATCTTTTGTTTGCTTTTGAAAATTTATTTTAAAACATCATCTTTTAGATTTTTATAAATCTCAAAAATCTATCATTTAGGTTGGTTTGGTTTTTGTATCAATCATTTCTAAAGTTTGAAAAGTTGATTGCTATTTGACTCGATGCTCGTTATGTGACAAGTCGTTGTGAAATGTTACTTTATTTTGTTTATAAGTCAAATTTAGTTAATGTATTATTGTTTAAGTTGTATGTAGGTATTGTAAAATGATTTATTTTATTTATTTAGGCATTTTTAGAAAAATATATTGAGTGGTATTCGAAAAAAACAAATTTTTAACTTTAAAGTCATTTTTCTCAAAATGTGATATGTTGAACTTGTGCGCACTGCGTACAAAGAACTAATTGATAGAATTGTACGAAACTTTAGGAAAAGTTTTATGATATGGTTTGCTACAACTGGTACCTACTATAGAAACCATTACTCTCTTAAAATTTTTTTAAATAATTGTGTAATGTGCCAAAAATATAGAAATTTGAAAAACTTAAACTTTTTTAATTTTTAGAAAATTAAAATATATGTATATCAAAATAATATTAGGTAACACAGGTTTAGGGTAATTATAACTTTAATTTAAAATTAGTTTGACATTATTTTGATGATATTTGACTCGTACGCTTTGCGCGCAATGAAACTCACTTTTTCGAAAATAAAAAAATTTCACTATATTAAAAAAAGTCTGTAATTTTTTTTATGAATGATTTTTTTGAATTTAGCTATTTAATTATATTGATAATAGTGCTAGTAAATGATAAAAAAAATTTCATAGCTTTAGGATAAATTCAAAGATAGTTACAGTGTGTCGAAAATATGGTATTTCATTGTATCGTTTAAGGCGTTAAAGGGTCCTGACCCCCCTTAAAAAAAATACCATTTCTTATGTTGTTGCAAATGATTAAGATAATCTACAGACCAACGTTTCCAAAGTATCTGTATCATTTTTGACAGTTTACGCCAATAAGACAATCTATTTTCGGGCTCATTGATTAAAATCGGTTCTGCAATAGTATTTATTGGTCGACCTATGAGAAAATGGCCTGGGGTAAGAAGCTCATAGTCAGAAACGTCCGATGACAAAGGGGAAATCGAACAGGAATTTAAAATTCCTCCAATTTGGGAAAGTACAGAAAGAAGTTCTTAATAATTAAATTTAGTATTAGCAACAGTTCTTTTCAAGTGATGTTTGAATGACTTTACTCCTGATTCCCATAGACCTCCAAAATTTGGGGCACGAGTAAGGATAAGTATTTATCCTTACTCGTGATAAATTTCAGAGGATCAGTAATTAGCTAAATATTCATTAGGAGATGTTAATAGTGATGCAAGTTTCTTTAACTCTGTATTAGCACATGTGAAATTAGTAGCATTGTCGCTAAAAATACAAGAGCTTTTCCCTCTTCGAGAAAAGAAGCGTTTTAAACATGCAACGAAAGCTTGGGCAGAAGAATCCAATACAATTTCTAGATGTATGGCCTTCGTAACTAAACAAATAAAAATAGCAACATACACCTTATGTAAATTTCCCTTTTTTTAATTCTTGTATTAATAAGGAAGGGGCCACAGTAGTCTTCTCCTGTATTGCTAAAAGTTAAATTAGGAGTTACACGTTCAGCGGGCAAATTTCCCATTAATTGTTCTAAATTAGTACGTTTATGGCGAAAACAAATTAAACAGTCATGAACGGTTTTTCTAGCAATATCTTTTCCACCCATGGGCCAATGAACTCGTCGAATAAAAAGCAATAAAGCTTGCAGCCCTGCATGAAGATTTTTTAAATGGTACTAAGCAAATATCATTTTGGTTAAGGGCGATTCCACGAAAAGTGGTCCTGAGTGACTAAATTTTCAAAATTATCGTAAAATTAAAAATGACACAATTTCGGAATCTAGAAGATGTATATTTTTAAATAGTTAAGATAGTTTTTTGAATTACAAAAAATATTTATGTGAATTCTAACAAAAGGTGGAACACTATGAATTTTAACAGGAGTTCTCTTCTTTGTTATGTTATATTCCAATGGAGTTCTTAAAATATTAAAGAGCAATAAAATAGTTTTTAGTATTAAATATAACTATTTTACTCTTTTATCATTGTTTAATGTATTTTTTTAATTTGGCCTACATTTTTTTGCTTGTTTGAAAGTCGATTAATCAAGATAGTCTAATTTCCCAGTAACACACGTAACATAATTTTGCATTTTTTTCTGTAAAAACTTTAGTAAAAAAGAAAATTTAAAAACTTTTTGTTTTATAAATTAAGAACGCAAGATATGCAATGGAAAAAATTCTCGAATTAAAACTGTCAATAGTTAAAATTTTATAATTAATTTTATTCAAGGTAACACACGTAACGAAAAGTTACGCGCGTTACTGTTATGTGTGTTAGAGGTACTTATACACTTTAATTATTTATTTATTTTCAATAAAAGATTTAAATCATGTTCGGACATTTTTTATAACCGCCGCGCAACTTCAATGCCACAAATACGGAATTGTAAGATTGTGGTTTTTTGTAAAATCAGGTCGGTATAAGCATTAATAAAAAAACAGCATAATAAGACGATAATTTTGAAACTTTTGGAAATTGTTTTCCCAAACTTCTATTTGTTATACGTTTATGTTTAAGTAGAATATTTCGACTGCATTTGCTAGATTATTATAAAATGTATAAGCTTAAAATAGTGTCCTTATCTGGATTTAAAAGAATAAAAAGATGAAGAAAAAAAGAAAAGAGTAAAAGATTCTGCACTTCAAAGGAAAGAAAATAAGGAAATAATGAAAGTTAGACTTGAACTTTCAAAACAGATTGATAATGATGTAAAAGGTTCACCACTAAGTATTTCAGATGAACTTAATTATTAATAAATGGATTTTCTTCAAAAGTTAGACTGTTTATACTATGCTTGTATTGAAACAAGAGCTGGTTCTCTGGATTATTACGGGGAAAAACGGGCAATAAAACGAAAGAACTATCTAACAATGTTTCTAAGAGAGGCTTATACTGATTTTTGTCAGTTGCATCCTAAACATTGTTTAATTTTCCATATTTAGTGCTTTATGATTAAAAAATTTATTGCTACTGTAAAACTTAGAATCAAAACAAATATCATGAAATTTTTATTCTTTAACTGGAAGGCTAAAATTAAGTTTATGACAATACATGGTGATGGTAGAAGTATTTATGTATATAAAGTAAAAGAAATTTTGGATCTAATTGTTGGAAGGGTGCTTCTGATACTTACAAAAATTTCTCATTGCTTGTTATAGGTTTCTAACCATCATTTATTGTAGTTTGATAACGATGAGAAAAAGATGACAATATCTCACAATAAAAAATATATAATGGCAAATGTGCAAGAAGAATGTTTTGAAATAACTCTTGAAAATTGGAACAACTTTCAATAATACGTAAGAGTTAAAAGAATCCGAGGTGATACTTTCCAAACAAACATATCTAGCATTAAAACCAGGGAAATTCAAGTTGACTTTGCAATGGCATATTCTTTTGAATATCAAAACGAATTTCAATCAGCATTATGCTATCCAGCCACAGTTCCGTTATTCACAGCAGCTGTTTCCTTAGACGATACTCTCCTAAAGAGTTTAAAATAGAGTCCTTTACAATATTTTCCTAAGGCAAAGACAAAGGTGAAACAATGTCTACACTTTTATTTTAAGACTGTTTAAAAACGATTCTACTTCAGAAGATGAGCTAACAGAAACCTTCTATAACAATAAGTCAAATTAAGAATTTAAAAATAAATATATGGTTGAATTATTTCATATTTTGTCAATCAAAATATAAAAAAAGAAATTAATTTGGAAATATTTTACGATATCACATGCAGAAGTTCCTTCTATGGGATAGGTGTGTAGTACAAAATCTTGAAAGCGAAGCAAAAAGCAAAGTTATTTATATCATTGTGTTGTTATACAAAAAAATTTATTTGCTATCCAGTGTTGTTTGCAAAGCTAACCAATCAACTCATGCCTAATACAACAGTATTACATATTAGCCAAAAGGAAATAAAGATATTAATTGAAAAGATCAATACATGGCAACGGTGATACAAAGCATAAAATCTATGCATAAGTATCGTTAGATACTTGAATAAGATGCATAGATGTACATTGTCGCACACAAATAGTCAGTAAGTCAATTTCTGTTCCCTCCTGATCAGAAGTGCGCCTATAACTGAAATTAAAAAGACATATGCTCTATCTCGGGAACATTATTGACGCAAATGCACATGCTTGTAAACTTAAAATGCAATATTTGCATAAAATAATTGGAAAATATGCATATTTTTGTTTCCAAACAGAAATGATTTTGAAGGAATAGATGTGCCTAAGATTTGCTATGTTTTACTCTCTAAACCAGTATAAAGAAGGGCTACAACCATCTTTCCAGACCATTAACTATTTTATTTGCTAAAATAAATTGTTTTTCTTCTGCTAAATTAAAATAAATAAATGTTTTAGTGCAACATTTATGACTTCTCAGTTGAAATATTCACAGAGGGTAACACACGTAACTTTCAGTTAACACACGTAACGCACCAATTTCATCAAAATAAAGAAGTTTTTACTGTTGCAAGAAATTTTTAAAAATCACTTAACACAGCTTCGATATTGTATCTCTCTATAAAAGAAAATATCTTAATTTTTTGCCTTTATACTTCACAGAATTACATGAATATATTCAAAGCTTCAAATATCTAGCATTATAAAGGGTAACACACGTAACAAAATTTCAGAAATTTTTTTTTCAACATCAAATTAATTTACGCCTTCAATCTTCGTTTTGAAAACTTACAACACATATAGATTTAACAACAAATTAAGAAAAACATGAAAAATATCTAACAAGTTTATTATAATAAGTGTTAAAGTTGAAATATGTCGTGTAAAAGTAACACACGTAACGAAAGAATCGCCCACAACTTATGCTTTTTGGGAAGCAAAATTTGATGTTTTGAATCATTGTCAAACGTTCATTAATTATTATTATTAATTATTAACAAATAATTGATAATGAAATATTTCATAGATAAAAATACCTTTGTAACTATTATCAAAAATAATAATTATAGTGACTAAAAATTATAATTGAGCGCTAAAAGTTTTTTAATGGCAAGATATTAATTAGCTTATTGAAAGTTTTCCGTCTTTTAGATTCACGTGGACGAAACGACACTTTGGCATGGATTAGAAAATGATTAAAGAAATACAGTTGAACCTGTTTATCTCGAAAACCTGTATTTCTCAAAATTTCTTAGTTTCCCGATATTAACGATTTAATTTTAATGTATTTTTTCAAGTTTGTATCGAAAGAATTTCTTTCAAAACCTGTGTTTCTCGAATTTTGAAGGAGAATGTACATCATCGTAACCGATGCCTGGACAGCAGAACTTGTTCAAACAAGCTACATTAGAAGAACAGAAAAATTCCCTAGCCCCATGGGAAGTAAGAATGAGCAGACTGGGTGGCCGTTTCTTGCAATTTCCGGTTACTATCGTCACACTCTCCAACCAATTGAGTGTATTCGGACAATGAAAAGTTGATTGATGAGGGGGGCGTCACCACTGGGCATCAGTTTCCACACATGGATAAGAACAACACAAAGAGAAATTCATTTTATCAGTAGAATTTTTTTAGGAGGTCGTTGGTTTGAGCGTCACAGTTTTTTTTAAACATTGTTGAATTGAATTTTGATTAAGTAAGGCAGGGGCTAAACGTAAATTGAATGTTCTCTCCATTGAATAAAAAATGAAAATTTTAACATTCTTGGACGGAAATCCATTAATGAAAAAAAACGAAGTTGCAGTGAAGTTCGGTTTACCAGCAAGCACTCTTTCTACAATTATTAAGAATCGAGAAGCTGTGGAGCAAAAATTTCATAGCGCAACAAGAATGCGAAAAAAAAGCCGAAAATGCACTTTTCCGGACATGGATGAATGTGTTTTAAAATGGTTTACACAATGCAGGAGTAGCGATATTCCTATCAGTGGACAAATAATGCAACGAAAAGCTGAGGATTTTGCTAAAGAGCTTGGCCATGAAGATAATTTTAAAGGCAGTAACGGATGGCTAGAAAGTTTTAAAAATAGGCACGGTATTATTTTTCGAAGACTTGGTGAAAGTGCATCTGTTCCTGAAAGTGTATGCGAAGACTTCCTAAATGTAGTCAACGTGAAGCTTCAATTAAATTAGGGATTTCCCAAACTGCTCTTTTCAACATTCTGAAACAAAGGATAAATATTTGCGAGGAAATAAAAAAGAATGGAAATCAGTCAATAAAGCGTTAGCGTGAAAGAAAATCGGAGGAAATTGAAATGGCTCTGTTAGAATGGTTCAAAAATGCACACGAACGAAGAATTCGAATTTCCCGTGGAATTTTATTTCACAAAGCATAGGACTTTGCTAACTTATTTGGTGATTCTGATTTTAAAGCTACAGATGGGTGGCTAACCCGATGGAAAGACCGCAGCAACATTGTTTATCGTAAATTGAATGGTGAAAAGCGTGATGCTGATTTTAGCTCTGCCGCCGATTGGGTAAACGACGTGAGGCCAACACTCATCAAAGACTATAAGGCCGGCCGCACACTGAGGAGGGAAGCGAGAGGAATACGAAAGGTGCGGTAAATTTGTTTCCTATAGGTTTCTACTGGCACGCGCACACTGACGGAGTAAGGAGTTTTTTTCCTCCAGGAGGCAAACAACTCCTACAAACCTCTCAAATAGGTCCGACGCTATTTTTGCCTGTCGTTACATCGTGCCTCCTGTAAACACGTGACGTTTTTCAAGATAAGGGATGACCGTGAATTTAATATAAAATTTATTGCAGAAGTAGAAAAGAGAAGAGCATTGTATGATGTAACATGCAAAGACTATTCCAACAGAAATATAGTATACAAAGCCTGGAGCGATGTTTCTAAATTATTATCAACGCCCACAGAGCCTGCAACAGGTTAGTAATTTTTAAAAAATAATTTAATTTCACAGAATAAATTTTAAATTCTATTGATTTTTAATACTATATGATAGTGTAATCTATGGAATTTTATGTTTAATCTAGAATTTTTGTATTTTTAACTTTTATTTATTGAAGCCAGAACAAAATTATCTGGAATAATAATCAAATATTAATTGCTCATAGCTTTAAATTTGTATTTATTTTTAAGTTAAATATTATTATTAAAACCTTTTTAAAAATTTCTTGCATATATTTTTTAAGGCTATTATATATTAATCACTTAGTCTTTATTTTATAAGCCTTGTATATTATAATTGAAACCCAATAATTATTTAACAATTCTTTTACCCCAACAGTTCTTTACTTTTTTAAGTTGAATACTAATTAATCATAGTTCATGTCATGTTAAATTTGATCAAAGACATTTTATTTTACCAAAAACGCTTCTGAAAATATAATAAATTAATATTTACTAATAAAGCTTATTTTAGTCATGCTTAATTAAATATTAATATTAATTGAGTGCAAATGAATAAACTACTAGTGAGAGAGATGTGAAACTTATTATCGAGCAGAAATCAAGATTTTATTTAAACTAAAATAATTTAAACAATTTTCAGGTATGTTATATTTTTAAAATAATTCACCTATTTTTTTTTTCTAACTAGAGGATGATTACAAAAACAAATGGAAGAATATCCGAGGAAGTTATAGAAAATACATGAGCACCAAGGGACCAAGTGGTTCAGCAGCTAGGCCGAAAAAGCCATATTATTTGAGCCCCTACCTGGAATTTGTTTTGCCATACATTAAAACAAATGACAAGTAAGCTTTATATATGACTTTTACAAATGTTTATTTACTGTTTTATATTATTAGTTAATAGAAAAATTATACTAGTAGGAAAAACTCAATGTCAATCATTGAACTTAGGTTTATCGACAAAAAAGAATTGACCCAGGCAGTGTTTCTGCGTGCAAAACTTAATAAGTATCTGCTGCATTTTAGATTTTCAAATTCATAATTAACTCAAAAAATTTCTGCAAATATTCTTTCTTTTCTGCAGAATTATATTCTAAAGATATTTATCTCATTCCTCGGAAAGGAAAGATATACTCCTGTTTTTCTGTTCTCATTTCAGAATGAAAAAATTCGCCAGTGACTGTTTCAGCTAGAATTTTTAATTGATTAAATAATAACAAAGATTCTGAAATCACAGAAGTTTACAAGATAATTCGCTCTAGAAATGATGTTTTATCTTTCATTTTTTGAAAGAACATTATAAAAACATTTTATATATTAATAAAATATGACTGAGTAAGAATTTTGTTACAAATTCAGACATTCGAAACACCATGAAATTGGGTTTGAGTCCGTGATTTTTTTTTTATTTTTAAAAAGTGACATTTCATGACAAATTCAAGTACTGTAAATTCTTTTCCTATCGAGAGTGTCAACGGTTTTTTAAAATTTGTAATTTATTAAACATTAGTATAGCCTAATGTATTCAGCATTATATAATTTACAAAATTAATATTTAAAATTTTTGAAATGTAAGCAATATTTTAAAATGATTTTGTTAAATTTGGGGTGATTAATTGCAGGTTTTCATCTTCGACAATCTTTGTCTACAAAAGATTAAAATAAGTATTAGTATAATAAGCTAATTGTTGCATTTTTTCTGCTCTAGATCTGAAAGCAATTTATCGGCAGTTTCTGTCGTGGTTGTCTCAACTTTGGATGAGTCGTATACAGTCATCCCACCAGTTGACATAAAAATGGAACCTGATGTGGTGCTTAATGAAGAAAGTGATGCCTGTAGCTATGATATGGAGCCTTCGTAAGGTACGGACATGTCCGACCACATGGTTCGTCGTACCCCGCAGTCCTCCAGCAAAAAAAGAAAAGCTGAGGACAGCATGGAGGATGTTTTGAAGAGCTACTTCAAAAAAAAAAAAAAGACAAAATGAAGAGGACACTGACGGCTTTGCCTCTTTTTTTTAAGGGTTTACTGCCGCAGGCGATGATGCAAATTGCAGATTTTGGAAGTTGTGAACAACATTTGTAACGAATTGCCGTAAATAAATTCATAAAGAAATTTTCATTCATTTTGTATAATTTGAAGTTTGAATAAGGTCTACACCAAGGGTGCCACTCTTCAGTCCTGGGGACTGAAATCAGTCTTGAGAAAAAATTATGAGATTAAATTTCATCAATTAATATCTCTTTTCCATTCACTCTTTAAATTGAAATGTTCTTATTACCTTAAAAAAGTTAATTTTATACAAACATTTTCTATTTATTTTTTAGTTAATTTTATATAAATATTACATTTTTATGAAAACATTGCCGCATGATGTTTTTTTCCAACGGAAAAGCCTCATCTCCAACAAAATAATATGGAAAATTGTACATTTCCATATTATTAGGTAATGTGGATCCATTTGGTATATTTAAAGTTCCGCCTTGCAGATGTTGTCCAAGAACGGAGTTCTTCAATATTCCACCATCACTGTTGCGGCCATAATCTCCAACAACAATGATGGAAAACAGCCCTTCTGCATTTACGACAGCAAGTAGAACGATTGAAAAGTAATCCAAGTAATTGTAGTACTGGAAACCACTTTTTTTGGGCACTGAATTCTGATGTGTTTCCCATCAATGCTGCCAATGCAATTAGGCATATTCCACAGAGAAGTGAATTTTTCTGTCTCACTTTTCCATTGATCTTCGGTTGAGCTTGGCATGCACTCCTCTTTCAAATTCTGCCATAAAGCAGAACATGTTTCTTCAACCACTTTGCCAATTGATGTCTCGCCTCTCATGAAATCAGCAGCTAGTCCACTGAAGCTTAATCCAGTAGCAAGATATCTACAAATCGAGAAATAGAATTTTTAAAAATATGCATTTATCTACATGTGTGCAAAATCATAATTAATGTTATCCTTACAACACTTCTAAGTTTGTGGCGTGATTTAATTTACAATTTTTTTTAACAATTATAAAGAAACTGACATCAAAAGATAAATATGAAAAATGTGCCAAATATTTTAAAGTGTTCTTTTTAAAAATTTTAAATATTATATCTAAAATAATATTACCAATAATGGAAATTAGCTGGTGTGTATGCACTGGTACTAAAATTAATAAGAGTGTACCATACTGGTTCCTTCAATATTTCCAAAGTTTAAAATCTTTCTAATAGAAAATCGAAATCTCTTGGTGACTCAATAACTGAATTTAAATTTTTTGTATAAGTTTCTTGATGAATGTGGAGTCCATCACTGAGTCTTACTTATAAATTAATATCGAACTTATTACACTAAGCATAATACTTTAAAATCCAGATTATAAATAAAAAGTTTCCTTACCTTGGAGTAATCAATAATCGCTCTTCTGGACAAATACATTCTCTGCAGTTTGTGTCCTTCTTTTGAATACACGGCTTCAACAAATCGCATAACAACTGAAATGTGGGTTGTGTCATTATGTAATAGGATTGAAACATCACCGGGTCTTGCTTCATCTCCTCAACAATTTTAAATTTTCCGTGAATTGGTTGTTGCCGATTATAAGGATGAACACAATATCTTCGATTCACTTTTTTCTTAATCTGTTTCTTTTTTATACCAATCGCGACGAGAGCGAGAAAAACATCTTCCGACGACGACGCCATTTTATAGAATGTAAACAAATTCACCAAATCTGCGCATGCGTTGAGGAGGCGACTACGCTTCCTCAATGTGCACTTATTTTTTTGCTCACCTCCTGAAAACAGTCCTGAAACAAAAAAGGCACCATTGGTTCAGAGGTCTGAAATTTTTTAAGAAATGGCTGAAGAATATTTGAAATATAGGAAAAGAAGCTAATTTTAGCTAGAATCAATTTGTCCCGACAAGCACCTTTGATATTGTCACAAGTCATAGATCCAGGCAAATCTTTTTTACTGAACTCAATGTATTTTTTTACATTGTCAAAAACTTTAAGAGCACGTTCGCAAACATTAAAATTTTCTACCCAGCGGATAGAACAAAACTTTAATGGAAATTCGGAAGAGCCTGTTACTTCCAGAAAATTAGCACGTCTTGCTGGACTATCTTTAAATATTCCATACATTGCTCTTAGAGTAACATCTACTTTCCACCCAGTAGATTTGTGTCCATACTGCAACGCTTCGTGGATTATGTGTAGTCCACAAGTACCCAGATTTTAAATTTTATAGTCATTTTCTGACAAAAGTTCTTCGTTGACGTGTTTTAAAAATTTTAAATTGACGCTTGGTCCATCCATGCTGAGAGTAACTGTAAGTCTAAACTTGATATAACTTCTTTAAAATTCTTAAAGAGTTCTTGAGCTGTAGTACGCCTTAAAAATACAGAATTAAAATATCTTGTGGAGACTCTATTAGTTGAATCACACCAATATCTTACTATAAGGTCCATTTGACATTTTTGCGAAATGCAGTTCAAAGCTTCATCAAAGCATATGACAAATTTTTTGTTCTTTAAAGATTTCAGAAGAGATTGTTGAAAAAATGGTGCTAATCCGAAACAGATAAGGTACGACATTTTTGAACGCCCCAACGTACACTTTTTGGCTATTTCACTATCAGCGAACATTAGTGAAAATAATTCCGCTACATCATTAAAAGAATTAAACGCGAATGCGATGCAACGAGTTTTAATGCCCATAACAGTTCAGCTTTAAATGATTGTTCATGAATTAAAAAGTTAATTATTGGTTTATTTCCGGACACCAAATCTTTTGTTTTTGGACTTGAGGTATGCGCTACTTCCGCTTTTCCGTAATCCAAAATTGATGGTGTCTTTTCTGAATCGGCACGTTTTGTATTATTTTTTGTCTTCTTATGACTGGTAAGCGCTTGTCTCCCCATATTACTTAGGCTTATTTTCTTATTGCACAGCAAGCAGTACGCAGCAAATGGATTTTTCGGAACTTCGGTAACCCATGCTGCAAAGTCGGGATTAATATTTTTATCCATCCAATCCGTATTGAAAACGGACTTAGAGCAGCTCATTTTTAAAAAAAATCACTAACCAACTTTTATTGATAAAAAATACCAACAAAATATTCAACATGTAAACACACGTGCGAGCGACCAAACAACAGCTACACCATTACGCAACAGCAGATGGAATATTGCCACTTCCGCGAGCGTGAATCCATATGCACATTCGACGAGACGGAGAGACTCGTACTTGCGCATGCGCAATTTGTGAGCTTCTAGAGGAGAAAGAGCTACCTCCTCTAAATTGGACTGGCCTATGCAGAAGATGTGGGAAGTGACGGTGGTAGAAATGGATGAGCTTCCGCGCACGGTTCAATGGATGTTATTTCGTTTTCGGAGCGAGCTACAGCTGCGATCGTTTCTTCTTATGATTGTTAAAGAGATCGGCATTTTTCAGCGAAAAAACTAAGCAATTTAAAATTCCCTGCGTTTTCCCGGTTTTTAAGGAAAAACACGAAATTCCCTGCATTTTCCCTGTTTTTGCATTTGACTTTAAATTCCCTGTATTTTCCCGGTGCCGTGGCAACCCTGAGAGTCATTTTAACTCAAAATTAATTTTTTTTATTTACTTTAAAACGCGAAAATATTAGCTGCAAAATCATGAATTTTTGCAGCCACGAATTCAAGTGGTTGAAGATATGTATTATATCTAACTTTGCTTAAATCAATTAATTTTCAAATCTAGTATTAAATGTTTATTTCCTCTTATGACATTTTTTTTTGACGTATGAAATAAGCTAATCTTGCTAAAACCATAATTTTTGCAGTCACCAACCTTCTCTTATGTCTGAAGAATAAGAAAAGAATGTATTGAATAAGACTAATAATAACTGCGAAAGCAATTAAAGGGGTTTTGTGAGCAATAGAAAGCGCCTTCTATTTTTGAAAGAAAAAGTTATGTTTTATAATCAATAAATTAAAATTGATTTAAAAAAAAACTCAGTTCATTAAAATTTGTTCACAAATTGTTGGAAAGAATCTCTAGATTAAATACACCAAAGACTAAAATGCACAATGAGCCCAGTAAAATTAGACATTTTCCTAAAAAGTAAATTAATATCCAGCATTGCACATGTAGTGAAAGTGACTTGTAGGGATGAATTGAATTTCTTCTAGACAGGCTAAGTGTATTTTTTCTTAACTCAGGATATCTTACCATTTCCCTGACGATCGGACAATCAGTTTAGTTGATATGGTTTCATGCAAGAAAAGAACAATTTTGTACTCATACCTATTTACGCGATTCTAGGAAAAAAAGGTACCTGTGTAGGGAAAATTCTGTAGGGGAAAATATTTGAAATGAGAAGATTAGATTGAAGTTCTTTTTGCTGTTCCCTGCATGGTTTTTTTTTTCGTGTCGCGCGTTTTAAAAGTGCTTTTTACCCAACTTTTGTTTCTTATTTATGCATTTATTCTTAAAAAGTTAATTAAATATGAAAATTTTCAATAAAATTGCTTCTTTATTGAACATAATAAATAAAATAAATAGAGAAATACCGCGACTCTAATTAAAAAAAGACAAATACCTTCTTTTCACCTCCGTGTATATGAAACTTCACCCAAACGAAAGTTGACCCAATAGATAATTAATGATGTGCACCCAGGCACGGGAGATCTCCTGGGGTCCGTTTGGAGGGAAGGGTACAGAGGGATTTTATACAGGGGACAGAATCCTTTTTTGGGGAAAACCTGAAAGCGAAAATAGATTTTCCTCTTACTATCGCTTAACCATATATTCAATCTTCAGCATTTTTTCTAGTCATTTTAAATAATGTCGGAAATAAGCTACTTAAAGTCTTCAAGAGGGGGCTATTTGATACTGTATAAAAATTATTTGTTTACTTTGCACAGTAAATATAAAAATGAAACTAGTTATTGGAAATGTGAACAGAAAAATTGCACAGCGAAACTCACTACAATAAATGGCTTTTTGAAAAATGCTATAGAGACACATAACCATGCTCCGGATTTCCATAAAATTCGCAGGAAAACGTTTTACAACAAATTGAAAAGCAGGTGTGAGACGGAGTTCTCTGAGGCTATTCGAAGAATATACAGATAAGAAATTTATTTTTAAAAATGTTATATAGTATGATTTCATTTTAATTTTTCAATCGAGAATTTAATTTCCAGATAAGTCAGTTTATATATATATTTATTATTATTATTCAAGTATTAATTTCTCTACTAGAATCTCATAATTTTGATTTAACCTATATTTGAATTAATTATAGAAACAAACTGAAGATTTGAAGAAAAAAAAAATCCCTTATTTGACTAAGGCAATAATCAAGAAACAGTGTTTTTAAACTAAAGTAACATGTTGAAAATTGTTAATTCAAGAATAAAAATAGAATTTGTTAATTTATGAAAGTCATTTTAAAAAAAAAACTCTCTGGAATTTAATTACAAATTTTCCAAAAGTTTATTCAACATAAAATTTATTTATTCAGAAAGTTTTGGAATTATTCCCAGCCTTGTATAGAAAACTTTTTTTTAAAAAGTAGTAAAGCCATGAATAATTTACGGTACTGCAATTTGTTTATTTCATTGTAACGTTATTTGTAAAACTTTCTCTTTTAAATGTAAGGACATAATAATTTATATACCAATTATCAGTCATGGAAAAATTTTTCTATATGAAAAAATTAACCATCAGGCAAATATTAAAAGAAAAAAAGTGAAAATAAAAAACCTAAAATTGAAAATCAAAATAAAATAAATTTCTTTAATTAAAACAGTTAACGTAAGATAATCACACCTGGAAATAACTCATAGATAATGTTAGAGATATTTTAAATAGATATCTTTAATACAGATTTTATTTTCTCCCAGCTTATCGTAAAAATATTAATTAAATATAATTTCAGAAATAAATCAAAGAATATTTAATTCTGATTTCTTTTTTTTCTTTTTTTTACAAATTTCAAATTTTTAAAAATTATTATTTGCTTAATGGTTGTTTCAAAGTGCATTTTTAAATATAGGGTACTTATTTTTTAAAAAATTATTACTCCTTAATTTTGATAACTAGCGTAAAATGTCTCAAAGTTTCATAGTACATTATTTTTGCATTTTAATAGATTTAAAGAAACTGTGTAGGATTGACTAGCATTTTAACTTTAAAATAAAAAAATTAATTACTGTTAATTCATTATTGGATAATATATTTTTTAAAAAATCAATTTTATTGCATTAAAAATAAAATTAATATATATAGTCATTAAAAATACATCAATGTTAAAATAAAAAAAAAGAATAAAATAACAAAAAAAAATTATGCGAAGTTTAACTAAGCAATTTAAAAAACAAAAAATCCACTTTAACTAAGAAAATTGGAAATATAAATTCATATAATTTAGGCAATTTTATATTGTTTAATACCTTTTATTTCATCTTGCATTGTCCTTTTTTTCTTTGGTATTTAAGATATTATACATAATGATTAAAATAGACTTAGTAGTAACTACAGAGAATCATGTCGAGCAGGCATAAGCAGTGCCATTTGTTATATTATGTTGGTGCGAAGGTCAGTAACATATATTAAGAAACAGCTGATAAGAGATTTACTATGTAAATACAGTATTTAACCTTTTACATATTTCTATAGACTTAATCAAGCTTTATAAACCTTATCTTATGTTGAACATATTAACTATCAGCAAAAAGTTGGAATTCTCATAAGTCATTAATAGTTGATAAAAGCATACTTCTTTTATTTTGGTTATTATAATAAAAGCGACAGTATAATTATAATAATAAAAGAGACAGTATAACACTCCAAACAATTTGATCTCTGATCTGAGAAAAGTATGATCATTTAAATATTAGTAAAGCAAATCAAAAAGATTATGTACTACTGAATGGCAACATCAATGTATTCGATGCATGTGCACTTTTACTTCATGCCATCACAAGTAAATTAGATTCTCACAGGCACAAAATGTCTTTCTCACATTCAATTTCTAAACATCGGCAAGGCAAGCGTTTTTAAAGTTTTTGCGCATAGTGTAAATGTTTCCCTTGAAACTACTTGTAAAGGGCTATTCTCTAACTGGATGCAAAAATAAATCGAATATGCGAATTCAAAAGCAACTTGATTAAAGAGCTTTATGCGGATAAATATATTTAACTTATCGGATTTTCATTGGAATCGTTAAATTCGTATACGCGCTTTTTTCGCTTCCAGAGAGAACGGTCCCTGAGACAAACTGCGAACTGCGCAAATTGCACGAATGTGAATTGCATGAATGTCAATCATAATTTTAATATTAGATCATATTAAACTTTCAAATTCTATTATTAAAATTTTTGCAATTTTAAAAAAAAATTTATTATTATGAAAGTTTTAAAAAATCATCACTTTCAAAAAAATAAAATTTTTATTTAGTATACAATACACCATTTCAACTATTGTGTTATTATAAATTGTTAAAATGTAATTTTGTACAGAAAAATAATGTATTAAAGTATGCAGAAAAATGAAAAATAAACTATTTTTGAAATAGTAAATGATGTTCGAGCTCATTTGTTTTATTTATTTATTTTTTTGTATTTATTTTAATGCACAAAAATTAAATAAATAAAAATTCTACATATTTTCATACTAAATATCAATGCATTTATTTATTTTTTAACTATAATTAATTCAGACAAAAACATTTTTATGTTATTATTGTAAAATATATTATTGGTATCAAAGCAATATAAACTTCTAGTACTATGTTTCCACTTGAGAATCCCGCAATGTTTATAAGTGAAGGAAGAAAGTTTTAAAAATATTGTAAAGATTCATTAAGAAGAAAAGAAAAGAAAAAAAGAAACATCAGAAATAAAAATTGTGAATGAATTTCCGTAAAATAATATTGCTAATTATTTCGCTTTTGTTATCAAGCACGTGAAACGGAAAATAAATAAATAAACAGTTCCTTAATTGCGCACTTTTTAGTGTTCCAAAGCAGTTAAAAATCCCTAACATCATTTTCAACACACTCTTTTCCCTCATCTGTTTTCCCTATTGCTGAAGAACAAAATTATTTTCTTATCTTTAACACTCCATCGGGCGCGTTGATCTGACAGATACAGGTGTGTCAATATCTCTGCTTTTGTCCCCTAAAACATTTTCTTACGACCTTGACCTCATCAGTATCTGTCCATCTGGCCCCCTGCTACTTTGAAATGCAGTAGTGACCAGTTCCGTGTAGGAGTATTTCCTGTTTCTAAGCTTGTTTGAAGTTTTGTATCTGTTAGATACACGCGCCCGATAACGTTTGACTCGTGAAGCTACATGGAAGTATCGAGATTCCCTGAGCGTTTTTGATTTATCTTTTTCCCACGATGAGTGCTAAACGCTTTTTAGATTTGAAAAATCAGAAAGACCTAGAGCTAGTTCATAGTATTCTATTTAGTGATGGAAATGAGGAATTAAATGCTGAAGAATTTGATGAAAGTGATGCTGACGAAGAAGATATTTTAGAAACACGTGAAGTTGATTCTGATGGCAGTGAAAGTGATTATAATGACTCAGAACTCGATGATGATGCTAATAATGATGATTTTTATTTAGGAAAGGGCAATAATACTAAATGGGCAAAACATATCGGAAGAAAAAATGTGAAAGTTAGATCGCAGAATATTATCACGAAATTACCTGGAGTAATCGGAAGTGCGAAAGGTATAAAAACTATATATGGCTCTTGGAACTGTTTCTTTCCTGACGAAATATTGGAAATAATTGTAAAATGCACTAACAAATACATTTCTATAGTTTCTGATCTACATAGTAGAGAAAGAGATGCAAGACTAACAGATATTATTGAAATAAAAGCACTTATTGGTTTACTTCTATTAGCTGGTGTTTTGCGAAGTAATCGGCAAATTTTGGAAGAACTGTGTCTACTGATGGAATGGGTATTGAGATGTTTAGAACGGTAATGAGTCTAAAACGATTTAAATTTCTTTTAAGATGCTGTAGATTCGATGATAAAGAGACGAGGAACGAGAGAAGAAAAACAGATAAATTAGCACTTATAAGAGAAATGTTTGAGAAATTTGTGGAAAAATGTAATAGTAATTATTGTGTGGGTCAAAATGTTACGATAGATGAGAAATTAGAAGGCTTTAGAGGAAGATGCCCTTTCCGCCAATACATTCCATCAAAACCAAACAAATATGGCATTAAAATATTCGCAGCAGTTGATGCTAAAACTCTGTACACTGTAAATTTAGAAATTTATGCCGGAAAACAGCCCGAAGGTCCATTTAGTGTCAGTAATTCCCCACTAGATGTTGTTCTGCGATTATCGGAACCAATTTTCAACAGTGGTCGCAATATAACAGCAGATAATTGGTTCACCTCTATACCCGGTAACAACCCCGGAATTTCCGGAGCCTCTCCGGAAATTCCAGTGTACTCTGGGCACTCCGCAAAGATATACATTTTACCCGGAAAATAAACCCAGTAGCTAATTTTCACATTTTTCTTAAGATGACGTCACGTAATCCTATTCCCCGCCCCTTTCACGTCAGCTCCTTCTCCTCCCAATCGAGAACGGTGTTTCTTTTCCCGCGCTCTTGTGGTATAGTGCTGACGTCACCGAACCTGCAGAGCTAGAACTGGTCGAATGACGTCACCATTACATTAAAACTGTGGTGCGAGCCTGTCGTGTTTACTTTTTTCTGCTGCCGACGCTAGGCTTAGTTGAAGTTAGTTGCTGCTTGAAGATAAGATCATGGCTTCCAAAAAACATTCACAGATGTATAGAAAAGAATATTCTGTCGAATGGCCAGTTTTTTCTCGCTCGACTAAATCTATGAATCATGTATACTGTAATATTTGCAAATGCGATTTTTCTATCGCTCATGGAGGTCGGAATGACTGTTTACGGCATGTGGAGGGATCGCGCCATCGAGCGAATGGTGCCGCTTCTTCCTCCAGTAAAAGTATTAGAGATATATTCTCTAGTTCCTCAAAAGAGAGCCAAAGTGTCATTAAAGCAGAAACTCTCTTCACCAATTTCATAGTTCAGCATAATTTACCTCTATCTGTTGCGGACCACGTAGGCCAGTTATTTAAAAGAATGTTCCCGGACTCTAACATAGCGGCCAAATTCAAATGCGCTAGGAAAAAAACGACAGAAATCTGCAAAAGTCTTGCAGAAACTACTCAAAATAATTTGTGCTCCATAATGAGGAATGGAAAGTTTTCTCTAGCGACAGACGGGAGCAATTCGTCTGGCGATAAGCTTTTTCCTCTGGTGGTAACATTCTTTGATGATACCAACGGTAGAATTAAGACTACCCTTTTCTCTCTTCCAAAATTGGATAAGGATGGTACCGGGGAAAACATTTTCATGCTCCTTGATAGTGTGTTGTCAAAAAATAGTGTTCCCTGGGAACACTGCATCGCCTTTTGTGCAGACAATGCTTCAGTTATGCTTGGACAACATAAAGGAGTGGGGTCATTTATAAAGAAAAAGAATCCTAATGTCATCATTCATGGTTATGCTTGCCACTTAATCCATTTAGCTGCTAAACATGCTACAAAAAAAATCAGTTTTGATGTAGAAAGTTTTTTGATAGATGTGTTCTACTATTTGAAGAAGAGTTCAAAGAGAATCCAGCTTTTAAAATTCTGTGAAGAACTATGTAATCTTGAAAACAGCAAGGTTCTTAAGTATGGGGCTACAAGGTGGCTATCAATGGGCAAAACCATTGATCGATTTTTAGAGAAATGGGATGCCTTAAAAATCTTTTTTTGTGAGGAAGAGAAGGGCTCTTCGGAAACTTTTAAAAAATTGAAGACTATTTTTGAGGATAAATCGACTCAACTCTACCTTTTCTTTTTACAGTCAGTCATCCCATTGTTTGAATCGTGCAATACGATGATGCAGCAGCAAGCTCCATTGATTCATAGATTTCAGAGAGAACTTATGAATTTATTTAGCAATATTTTGTCTCGATTCATAAAACCAGCATGCATAGCAAATGCAAGTTCTGTTTTTGAGGTCAATTTTAATAAATCAAAGAACCAAAAAGATGATTCTGAACTTGTGATAGGTGGCAAGACAAGACAATACATAAAAGATTCAGACCTTTCTTCAGAAGAAATGAGGCAGTTTTATTCGTCAATCAGAAAATTTTATACCGAAGCACTCTCTTATATTTTAAAAAAATTTCCCCTGACCACTGAAGTTTACAACACTGTGAAGTGGCTGATATAACCATTCGACATGAAGCTAAATTTGCTTCTTTGGACTATTTTTTGTCTCTGTTTTTTGTTTCAGAGGAAAAACGGAGTCAAATTGAGCAAGAGTTTGCAGTTTTGTATAATGGACAAACTAAATGAAGAGATTTTATCAGCCGAACGATGTGACACAGCTTGGACTCTTATATCGGGTTTAGTGGATATGAATGGTGCAAGGAAATATGAAGCATTGCCATCAATAATGCTGACCATACTCATTTTGCCTCACAGCAATGCTGCTTGTGAACGGGTGTTTTCTATAGTTAAAAAAAATTTAACTGATAGTAGGTCCAGCTTGGCTTTGCCAACCTTGGAGGCACTGCTAATAGAGAAGTGCAAAAGTTCCGAAACATGCTGCTATGATGCAGTGTTAACTGAACAAGACTTAATAAAAGCTAAAAAAGCTACTTATGTTTCTTTAACTGGCGAAAAAGTTTAAGTCTTTGATATAATTATGTATAATGATAACAATATAACGAGGAAAGTGTTCGTTTTATTAAAATTTATTTTTCATTTGCTTTATAATTATTTTGTCTACAATTCTTTCATAGTAATCTCATTGCATAATGTAAGTTTAAAAAATAATTATACTTTTTTTAAAATCATTAAAAAAGTGAATAATATAGTTAATTTTAATCATGATTTAATAATCTAAGATGGTCTATATATTGTTCAGTAACTAGTATTAATTTTCCATTTTCAATATTTTTCTATTAATTATACCCTTCTAAAGTAATGTATCTTTAAATTTATGCACAAAAATATGAATAAATTTGTTCCGAGTTACACTCCTGATGTTTTTAATAATATCTCCTGAAATCCTTTTTACAAAGTTACCAGGTCTGCATAAAAGCCCTAAAAGATAAGAAACTTTCTTACGTAGGAACAATAAAAAAGAAATACCCCCCTGTTTTGTGACATCAAGAGGAAAAGAATTATATTCAAGAGTATTTGGTTTTTCTAAAAACAGCACTTTAGTTTCATACGTACCGAAAAAGGGCAAGAATGTTTTACTTGTATCAAGTATGCACTTTGATGGTGCTATAGATGCAGACACTGGAGAGAGAAAAAAGCCAGAGATCATCACATTTTACAATGATACAAAATATGGTGTTGATGCTCTAGATAAGATGTGTGGAACTTATAATGGACAATTGCAGTCAATTTTTTTTATGTTCTTAATGAATTCAGAATGATGGAAAAGTCCTGAAAAACATCTTTTTACCTCCCAAAAAATGCTACTTTTTTTAATTAAGAGCAATTAAAAATCGTGTACTTTCGTTTTCAGTTTAAAAAGGAAGTCACGTGACTTTTAAGAAAGTGACGCCATTCGAGCCTGACTCGCGTTTGTTTACACTTTTTCTCCTTGGTGATTTAACGCTTGTTTACGTGCCTAGTTGAACGTCGTTTGTTTTTTTAAAAATATATTTTAAAATCGAAGTGTATTGCTGTTTGATGTCTTCATCAAGTAAATATAAGTACTGTATAGTGCCTATGTGCACTAACACAACTTCCACAGCTCCTGAAAAGATATTTTTTGATGTGCCAAGAAAAGCTGAGATAAGGAAAACATGGTGCCATCTAATGAAGCGTGATGAGAATAAAAATCCTGAATTTTCTGAAAAATGCCCTCGACATATCTGCCAAGACCACTTTGATGTAAGTATATTCAATCACCTTATAAGTTTTTATCTTCGTGAGACCATCATTAAACTGAAATAAGATTTGTATTGACAGACGAATTCAACAGTCGAAATTTGATCGATTGTTGACAGCCGATCTACTACTTTTTTTCTTTTGTTTATTTAACTCTCACATATGGACGGCAGTGTATAAATAAAGTCCACTTTTATTTATTTATGACTTTAACCTATACATTGGCCTTTTAATGTCTGGTAGCTACATGTGAAAGTGCCACTGCATTGTGTGGAAATTGATATCAGTTTTTGTTGCTGTAAATTATACCTAGGTAAATTGGTTTTAATAAAATTAGGTGTTAGTATCTAAATATTTCAGAAAACTCAAACTATTTATTTATGAATGTAAATTAATAATGAGCATTAATTTTGTTTGTTAAATGAATAAAAAATGTATCAGATATTCATTTATATTAGTATTAGAAATGCCTGAATGTTGATATTATTACGAATAATATTATTTCGAATTTTAACTTTTCTATGCTTTTATAGTTAAATTCTATTGGTTTATATAGTTGAACCTCATTAACTTCAACTCGAAGGGGAACAGAAAGTTTGGTCACGTTAAAAGTAGCTCACATTGTCAGCTTTATACAAGTAAGCAAAATGACAAGGAATCAAAAAACAGTTCTCGTAAAAGAAATTCTAGAAAGAAGTTCAACTATATTTGTTTTTTCTTCTCCATAATTTAAATAAAATTGTAGGGCAAAAATAAATAGGCACATAGTTAACATAATCATAAAACAGGTGTGGTTCTTAATAGCTAATTGAATATTTTTATTAATATGTCTGAAATGCTTGGTATTGTTATTTATGTAAATTATGAATGTTTGCAGAATGGACTAAATTTGATAAAATTTTCATTTGTTTCAGCTTGAAACTGATACAGAAAATTATGTGCGGCATAAAGTACAAGGTGTAAATCTCAAGTTAAAAAAAGGAGCTTTACCACACATATTTGCATGCCAGAAAAATAAGCCTCCAGCTCTGTCTACAGAAAGAGCTGCAAAGCGTCAGCGAAAGAACACTGTGAATGACATTCTTTCGAATTCAGCTGTAGTTACTACAGCACACATTAAAGATGACGAATATAAAGATGCCATTTGCCAGGTAAATATTAAACCTGGATATAGAAGTAAATGCACCAGTACCACCACTGTTTCTATGAGAGATTTTGGTTGCCAAATCTCACCTCATATGCAAAATAAAGCTTGCAATGCGGATATTGTTAATTTACAAGAAAGTGTTAAGGAAAATTGTGCAATACCGTGTACAGAATTATTTGAATGTGACAAAGACACGTCAAATGATTATCATTATGAATGTTTGTCTGGGTCTGATTATGATCCAGAGGATGATGAAGAAGAAGATAAAAAAGCGATACGAAATTGTATGCTGAAGGCAATCCAAAAAAATCCCCTGATGTGCTTAGGGATTCAGAAAGAGGAAGCTTTTTTAATAGACTATTTGTCAAAACATGCTAAAAGCTTGGAGCTGAATGTGATAATCACGTTGAAAAAAATCAGACAGAATGAAACTTATGAACAACTTGGAATGCTTTTCGGCATGAGTGCTAGTAATGTGGGGAGGATTTTTAAGGACACATTGTTTCTTCTTGCAGGAGTGCTGCAAAACTTTGTTTATTGGCCCGCTGACCCAAGTAGCATCAAGTTGTGTTTGCCGGTGGCATTTCGAAGAAAATATTACAATGTGCAAAGCATCATTGATTGCTTCGAAATACCCATTGAAAAGCTCACTAACCCCTTACATCAAAGTTTAACGTGGTCAGAGTATTATAAAGACAACACCATAAAGTATCTAGTGTCCTGCACTCCTGATGGAACTGTGAGTTTCATTTCGAAAGGTTATGGTGGACGTGCCTCTGATACTGCCATTGTTGAAGATTGTGGTTATTTGAATATGTTATTTCCTCACTTAGACGTTATGGCAGACAGAGGCTTTAAAAATGTTTCATGTTTGTTGCAGCAATTGCACTGCCATTTGATTCGTCCACCATCTGTTGTTCACAGTGCTCCGATGTCTGCGCAGGATGTAAAGACAACCAAACAAGTTGCTGCAGTTAGAGTGCACGTAGAAAGAGTTATTAATCGTTTGAGAAATTTTTCTATCTTATCTAAGCATACTTGCGTTGATAGACATTTAGTGCAACTATTTGATCAAATTTTAATAGTAGTTTGTGGTCTTATAAATTTTCAAAACAAATTAATTAAGGTCTAAATGTGTATATTTGTAACCTTGTAAAAAAAAAATTTTGTAAAAACTATTTAAAATTAATATATTTTTCTTTTCAAATATTTAGTTTAATATTTTTTTTTAATTTTAACTGCAGCAGCTTCTTTGGTTGTCTTTATAACCTCTGAAAATTGATACTTTTAAAAAATTAAGAGAATGTTAAAAAGATACTTGCCATAAATGTTTGAAATATTTTTATGTATTTTATATCATACTTGTGGAAATTCACTTAGATACTTTTTAAGATTTATATTTTAAGAAGTCTTTTTATTGTACCCTTCTTAACACATATTATTTACTTTTTACTTCAAATATAAGTTAAAATTATAGAAACACTACAATTATTACCTATTGATCATAACCTAATTCTTATAACATAAAGTTATAATAACTTTGATATAATAAAAAAATTCTTTTTTACTAATCTCTATTTAACATGTCTTTCTTTGGAATTTTACAATTAAAGTTGATTTTTTTATCAAAATATATAATAGTTGTAATAAACTAATCTTTTTTCTTAAAAAATTCTCTTTGTTCCTATTTTTTAAGTACTTGTTGCTTGTGGTTAGAATTTTTTCTCATTATAAACTCTTTATCGCTCACATGATCCTTCACATTTACATTATACTTTTAGCAAATATTAAAATTTATTAGATAATGGCAGAATAATATTATGTTTGACAGTATGAAATTTGTATTTTAAAGTTTTTTTTTTACTGTGCCCTTCTTAACGCATATTATGCATTTTTTTTTACTACTAAATACTAATATAAGTTAAAATAATGATAACAAAAATTTATTGCCTATTTGTTTTCATAAAGTTATAATAATCAGTTCGATGTAACAAATAAGTTCTTTTTTAATGTTCTCTATTTAACATATGTACAATGAATTTTTAAAATAAACACTAATGCATATCTAAGTTTTTATCAAAATATGTAATAGACAGTAATAAACTACACACATGATATATTGCATTTACATTACAATTTTAAATAATTTGATGGTGGCAATAACCAATTTAAAAACATAGAAAAATAAAAGCTAGATAAAAATAAAGCAAAAAATTTTGATGATTATTTCACAGACAGGCATAATATTTATAAGTTAAATTTAGTCAAGTTAAGTAGGATAAGTTATTAGGAAAGTGAAATCTTATACAGCTGTGGAAAAATGGCCTTTTTCCAAAAATCAAGAGCTTTATGCATAATATTTTCACAATAGTCATCATCTCGATTAATCCAAATTTCAGTTACATTGCCACCTTTTTCGAAATCAGGATGCGCCACGCAAAATAAGCCTTTTTGCTTGTCTGCGAACAACATTTGTAGTTGCATTTGTGCATAATGTTTGGCAGCAGGTTTGTTGTCATCAAAGTATTTTTCCATTGTTTTTTCAGAGGTAGGACACTTAACTTCCACAATAAAATCTGTGGCTATACCATCGGGCGACGCTCCGAAAATTGGGAATTCATCTTTTAGTAATATCCCACTTGATTTTATTTTTATGTTATGCTTTTGTTGAACTTTTTGCACAACTTCTTTTTCTAGATGGCTTCCCCTCTTGATGGCTTTAGTTGGGTTAAACTTTGCTCCTAGAATGGTCTCAACAAGACTGCCATTTAAATTTGCACACTGAGACGCTTCATATAACTTAGAGGCAGTTATTCTTCCATATCTCAGCTCGTGCCAAATGGGATTTTGGTTTTGGCCAAGTGAGGCCTGGGCAACTTCACTACATAGTTGAACAGGCACCATGTCCTTCAGATATTGTAAAAACTCATCGACTGTGGTACCTACTTTCAATGCTGTAAATTGCACTATTAGATAGTGCAATGATATTTTTTCCAGATTTGAGGGCTCAGAAAAGTAATTGCAAAGCTGCACATTTTTAGAATTTCTCGCATTTGCAATTTTCATGCAATCTTCTAAAATAGAAGGACACTTTGGGGGAAGATCTTTGATATCTTTTTTACCTAAACTAGAAGCATGAATAAATTTTTGGGATGAACCAACTGATGAAAGTTTAGATTTTTTCCAATAGCATTCTATTTCTGTTGGAGATGGTAGCGAACATTTTCGGTGAACCCAGAAAAGAAATGCTATCATGTGCTTGCATCCTCCTGCGCTGGCCGCACAGTTATCGCACACTAATGAGTTTATGACCCCAGAAGATTCATCACATGTCAAAGTTATTGCATATGCTTTGGTTTTTATTTTATGCTCAGGAGTCATTTTCCCTTTAACAATGCAGATATCACTTTCTCGCTTAACTTGCACATAGCCTATAGCATTATCCCCATATGTTTGTCTTGCTGATCTGAAGTTAAAATATATATATATATATATATATATATATATATATATGTGTGTGTGTGTGTGAAAAAGATGATTTAAAAACTGAAAAACAGAATCTTATTAGACTAAACAACCAATTGAGACAGACCTGGCCTCCCCAAGGCCATAGTGTCGATAAAGAAGAAGAAGTTTTTTATAGCTTTCCTATGTCCATGTAATATTAGTTTGTGTTAATCGCTATTTCATATCTTTCTTTTCCGTAAAAATTCCAAAAGTTTCTGGAAACCTTAAATTATGAAATAGTTATTTAATATAAAATTTAGTATACATTAATTTTTTCTTTTTTTTACAGAATAGGGATAAAAACTATTATATTTTTTTAAATCCTTCAATATGCACACTATCTGCATAACTAGACGCTTTAAAATATAATGTAATAAAAATCTTTTTGATTTTTAATACATCATTCATAAAATGTACCAGTATCTTTCAAAATGGTTCATGTTGTTATTTACACCTTGGATTTAACACTTTAAAAAATATTATGAAGCAAAACTTATTTTTAAATTTAATAAAAAAATTCGATAAAAAAACATTAGCAGGTGTAGTTAAAGTAAAATATACTAAAATTGAAGATGTGTATTTATGTTTGACAGTAGAAAGGGTAAAAATATTCTATAACTAGCTTGCCTCTGACTATTTCTTTAATTTTTTTTATAAATTAGAATCTAATTTTCTTTAATTTTATTTTATTAAATATTAATTTTTGATAAAACAATAATTTTTAATAAAAATAATAGCTTATTTATTTTTATAAAATCGTTTATAAATTATTTTTAATAAAATTGACTTCAATTAATTTTTAACTAAATTAATTTTAATAAAATTGATTGTAATTATTACAAAGTTGTTTATAATTGGTCTTTAATAAAATAATAACTTTAATTCAAATTAATTTTTAATAAAATAATACATTTTATTAAAATTAATTTTTAATCAAATAATTTTAATAAAAGAGTAAGTATAACGTTTATAATAATAATTTTGTGAGTAAGTATAATTATTTGTTTTTGTGAGTAATAATAATTTAGTGTGTAAGAATAGCGTTTAGTTTTATACTTTTATGAAAGTGGAAAGATGTTTTTAGTATACTTAAATCCTTGCTATATTTTAACGTGTACCTATATGTGTTATAACAAATCGCCGTTCCATTTTCACACACAAAATTATTTACAGCCAGGGGCGCCGGTAGAATAAAATATAGGGGGGTGCAACCCTCTAACAAACTACCATCCCCACAAAAAAAAAGATTAAAACTATTCTGTATGATTGCAATTCTTGTTTGATTAATCAATTTTTTACATAAAATTTCATAACTAAATTGCTTTTCTATTTATTTTTAATTGCTTAAAGAAAATCCAGGGTAGTGCAAGTGCACCTCCTTGCCGACGCCCTTATTTACAGCTACAGTTTATAAATAAACAAATTTATACCTTTGAGCCTTTGATTTCAGGCGAAATGAAATCTTGGTTCGTTCGAAAAAAATCCATAATCATCTCTTCAGTAACTTGCGGCAAATTGTCCGTTTGAGCTTTTTGAAACCCCTCTTCCATTTTGATTCTATATATGCAATAGATTTCAAAATATTTGCTGCTAAATACGCATTTAAATACACGCGGGAAAATTTGGAAAAAATAAGTTAAAGAAGAGCTAGTTAAAACCGCAAGAAAGAAAATACATAATAACAACGGGAAGGTCGTGAGGAGTAAGGCTCTAATGACGTCACACCAATCAGCGGTCGTTTTCGAGTGAGGGCGTTTTCGCTCAAATTAAAATATTAATAATTAAATAAATATTTATTTGTCAGAGTTAAAAATTATATTTTCGTAATCAGGAAATCAATCTTAAGAAGTAATGACTATAATTTGGAAAATTTAAGAGATGCTGCAATTGTCCATTGCGCTTGCAATACAAGAAGATGGCCGATGGTAATTTTTTATTCAATGCTAAATATTTCAGCTTTAAATGGCTTAATTGTATTTTTGGGAAATCAGAATTCTGTTAAGAACAGGAGAGAGTATTTGAAAATACTGGTGCAAGAATTAGTCAAAGAAGAAGTTACTAGGCTCATGACTAAACCCAATTTATCTAATGATTTGAAAATAAAACTTCAATCCTACAGACCAACTGCTGAAGAAGGAAAAAATGCAAACGATTTCAGGACCCAAAATAAACGTAAAAGGTGTTCTACATGCCAATCAAATAAGAAAAGTAGATTGACTCAATATTCCTGCTTAAAATGCAATGAATATTTTTGTTTGGAACATGCAGTAATGTTGTGTCAAAAATGTTCAAATGAAACTTGAACTTAAATTTAGAATCGGATTCAATTACAATAACTGATTTAATTTGTCACTTTTATATTATGTATTATTTGTGCATAACTGCCCTTTTTATATTTCTTCAACTGTAATAACATGTTTAATTAAATGTTTTGCAAAGCAATTATCTTTTATAATAGCGTTTGTGATTAATAAATAAAAATTATTATTAAAAAATATGTAAAAATTAAAAAAATATGTATAAAAAACTAATAAAAGGTCCGGGTGTAAAAGCCTGGACCTAAAAAGAGTAAAAAATAGGAAATTTAAAGTAATACATATTAACAGAAAACACACAAAACAGCGATGTATCTGACAGATACATCGCGCCCGATGCCGTAAGTTTCGAGACGCGCCCGACGGAGTGTTAACTACCACACCTGCTCGACCCCACCCTTTTTTCCATTTTGACAGTTTGGATGAAATGACGTTGCAATCGGCTAATCTTGAATGTCAACACGCTTTTCAAAAAATATCATTTGAAATAAAAAGATAGCATATTTTATATTAAATCTTCCCCTTAGAAAAATAAAAGCAATAAAGAAATTAAATACACCCAGCTCATAAGAAAATAAATACCGCGACTCTAATTGAAAAGGACCAATACTTTCACCTCCAATCACGAATAAACATCCAACACATAAATCCTCCCATTGGCTACTTTAAGCTTAAAGTACTAATTGATTCTCTAGATTAAATAATTGATTAAATAATATACTTACAAGATATTAATTTCTGAAAAATAGCAAAACAAACAGCAACAATATAAACAATGACACAAGCTGAATTTTTCAAGCCTCCTCTATTAAGCATATCAAGATCAAAAGACTGAGATATAAATCACAGCATGCATCACAATCAACATTAAACCTGTATACAAAGTATCCAGCAATATATACCAACAGTCATTCCGCTCACAGGCACTAAGGCGTGACCTTCGAGACTAGGAGGCCTGCTTACCGAATAAAACCAGTAGCATTAGTCATCACGAGCTGGGAGTAGGTTTGGAGGGAGAAAGAGCGTCGATCGCTCTGCTACGTTTATGTGGATTTAAGGAAAAAAAGGTCCCGGTAAAAAAGGTACCTGTGTAGGGGAAAATATTTGAAATGAGAAGATTAGATTGAAGCGCTTTTTGCTGTTCCGTGCATTTTTTTTTTCTCGTGTCGCGCGTTCTCAAAGTCAATAAACATCCAACACATAAATCCTCCCAACTTCCCCGATTGGCTACTTTAAGCCTCACATTAGCAACTTCTTCACAAAATATAATTTAAAATAGAAAATAACACATTTTCCACTTAAAAAAATTACAAAAAAAAAAGTAAAACATTATTGAAAAATTTTAATAGTATCTTCCCGCTTTAAAAAATAATCAAAGAAGAATAAATAAATTAAATAAAATTTTAAAAAAAAGCATAATACAACCAGCCCATAAGTAATTACCTCAATAATCTAATCTGAATTATTACAGATAAAAAGAATATTCATTGAAAATAGCGGGAAGCATTCATGCTGCCCAGAAAGCGAGAGGGGAAATATCCCTACAGATTTTCCCTATGGAGGTTACTTTTTTTTTCCAGGGACCTTTTTTTTCGTCTACCATTTTCGCACCCGACATTCCTATTGATATTCTTTATGCTGAATAGAATGAGATAAAACAGGAGTCGGATAGAGAAGTTATAAGGGTTTTGTGCAGGTATTTTTATTTATGTATTTTACATTGCTTAATCTTAATCGTATGTAATGACAAGTATTGTTCTTCATGTATTTTTTCTCGGTTGTTTGACTGAGCTCAAAAAAAAAAAAAAAAAGAATCAAAGGGGTTTGTATTTTATAAAAGTTACGATGCGTTTTTTTTTCTTTTTGTACAAAATGTACAATTTTTTAATTGTATTTTAATGAAGAAAAAAAAAACCTTTAAAACCAATTATGCCATTGACCCAAAATTCTATTTCTATATCATTCAATTCAGGATGAGATATTACATAAAAAAAATTATCTTATATTTTCAGATGGGCCCCTGCATAGCGCAACAAAAAGTGCACATAAGTACACATGAAAAATATAATACTTTTTATACGTGAAAATACTTGTAACTTTAGAACTGTTCTTTCTATTGCCTGAATAGTTTCATTCGATTAAACATAAAAATATAGATAGGAAACAAAGCCTCAATTGTTTAGATAGCTATGCAAACTGCTTAAATCGCTGAAAATACAGAATTGTACTTTTTGTGCGTGAAACCCTTTTAAATTTTAGAGTATTAGTTCGATCATATTGGTGATTGATCTCATTCAAATCAGCGTGAAAACAAATGCATCGGAAGCAATGTCTTACTAGCCTATCAGGAAGAAATTTTATTCTCTCCTCTAATCATTCGGTTTTCCTCAGAAAAAGGGGGAAAGGCAGAGAGCAGGAAAAAGGAGTTTTCAGACATAATTTGTAATGACAAAACAAAATTAAAATACAAAATTTTAACCATTTATTTTATTTTAACAACAACAGTTACGAAACCATTCTTTGCTCCTAGGAGTGGACTTTAAAGGGCCACAGAAAATATGGTACCATGCTAAACACGAATCACATTGTAGAGAACATTTTGAACAAATGTCTTCCTGGCAAAAGCCACAGCTCCACGAACAGGAAAGTGTTTTGGCTTTAACAAGGTTTTCAACAATAAGCCACGCATCCTTGCCCAAATCGACATGTTTGTATAGTATGGCATTATTTACTCTTTCCGGGAAACATTCCACCTTTTCTTCCGGAATTATATATTTTTCTGTTGTGGCTTTTTCTGCTACCTCCTTGTCGACTAACCATGATAAAATAATATTTTTTGGTACTGCTATAGGTTTTTTAAGTCCTATAACTTATGTCTTATGTTTTTTTTAGTCCTATAACTGTCTTTGTGAAACCTTTTGGTCTTCCTTTGACTGGGATTTTTTAATGACAATCTGATCTTAACTTGTTTATCCTAACCTGTAAGAAAACATGCAGACATTAAAAAATCAAATAACCTATTTTCAAATGTATGTGTAAGAATTATATCATAGTGGGGGGAGGGGAAGCAATAATACGATTTAACTTATTTGTTTACACTTATAATTATGATTCTCTCACAAAAAGAATTGTATTGAAATTGAGAAAAGCTTTTGAAGGTGTTATCGTTAAATTGCATCGTTGAATACATTATACAGGGTATCCCAAAAATGTTGCGACAAATTTCTAAGGGCACTTCATAAATAGTACGAATTGCATAGAAACTCCTGCCCGGAAGTACCAAGGCACTCAGCTTACCTATTTATTTATGTTCCTTTAGTAATTATTGTCGAAAATTTAAATGGGCTTAGAAATAGCTGTTTTATCATAAATAAATAATTTATCGAGCTTTGGCGCTAAATTATTAAATTACTATACTATTAAAATAAAATAATTTAAGAAAAAAAATAAATTAAAAAGCCGGAAAACAAAAAAAAAAAAAGGAAAAAATGTAATCTTTTAATCAGCAAAAAGAAGTTTTTTCTTATATTATATCAATATAGCCAAAGCAAAATAAATCAATACAGTAGTGTGAGCACTAAAAAAAATAGAACATATTAAGTAAAAAATATATTATGGAAGAAACAGAAAATAAAATGTATGGAAAATTTAGAATAAAACACAAAACCAAATATATAAAGCGAGTAACTTTATTATATTTAAAGTTTTTAATTGTGTTAAAATCCTTTAATGGAAACAAATTTTTTAAATTTTCAAAAATATTATTAAATTTCATCTTATCGAAAATAAGGTTTTGAAAGTTAATAACGAAATATAAATTATCAAAATTTTTCTTTTTAATTTTGGAAATTTAACTCATTTAAACGTTACAAGATCGAAACAAAAAACTTTCAAGTGTAAATTCGTAAAAGAAAAGTTAATAATAAGATCTTGAAGCTTATATATACATCATTATTCTGAAGGGAGAAAAACAAAATCTCTTATTGGCTTAATATTATAATGTTCATCAAAGAAAATTTCCATATTAGAAACATAATTTGCAATTAATTTGTCACTACAGTGCCCGCCGCTAATAAAATCAGCCGCTTTATAAATTCAAATCGGCAAGAACCGAATCGTTACAATATTAATACATGTTAAAAACGACTACATTTTGACTACATAATAAATCAAAAGTGCAAAATTTCAGCTTTTTTTCTTCTTATTCATAAAATTTTATTTTTTTGAAGTTTAAATATTTTTTTAGAAGAGGCAACAGTTACTCACAAATCAGTGAAACAGGTGTGGTTAGCACTTTCCTGTGATATACATAGTGTAAGAGTTAAGGAAAAATGTGGGTGGTAAGCAGGGAGTTCATAGAAATCAACATCAATTCCTTGACTTGAATGAAGTTTGGAGAAACCTATCTCACTCAACAGGGGGTCGAATTCTTATCTTACTTTTTATTGAATGAACCATAGAAGGGAGAGAAGTTTCTTTTGTTATCTATCTTAACAGAGAACATGAATAGATTTCCAAAAACTGTCTGTGTGCATGTTCCATATTATTTAAGCCGTTTGAGTAAATTATAGTTAGAGCACATATCATTTTTAAGTTCGTTTGGTGTTAAATTTTATCAGTATGCCGAAAAGGAAGGATTTGAGTAATAAAGATAAATTCGAAGTGTTGCAAAACTATGATAAGCTTCCTAAATGTAGTCAACGTGAAGCTTCAATTAAATTGGGGATTTCCCAAACTGCTCTTTTCAACATTCTGAAACAAAGAATAAATATTTCCGAGGAAATAAAAAAGAATGGAAATCTGTCAATAAAGCGTAAGCGTGAAGGAAAAATCGGAGGAAATTGAAATGGCTCTGTTAGAATGGTTCAAAAATGCACGACGAAGAATGCCAATTTCCCGTGGAATTTTATTTCACAAAGCACAGGACTTTGCTAACTTATTTGGTGATTCTAAATTTTTAAAGCTACAGATGGGTGGCTAACCCGATGGAAAGACCGCAACAGCATTGTCTATCGTAAATTGCATGGTGAAAAGCAAGATGCTGATTTTAGCTCTGCCGCCGATTGGGTAAACGACGTGTGGCCAACACTCATCAAAGACTTGAAACCAGAGCAAATTTTCAACACAGATGAAACATGATTATTTTTCCGAGCACTTCCTGAACACACACTGGTGTTTAAAAATGAATCGACTGGTGGATGTAAAAAAATAAAGGAAAGACTAACCGTGCTGCTAACATACATGACAAGAACTGTGGAAAAAAAATCCTTTAGTGATAGGAAAGAGTTTAAAACCTCGATGTTTTAAAGGAGTAAAACACCTGCCCACCAGTTATGCCAACAGCTATAACGCATGGATGACTAACAGCATCTTCACAAAATCTCTTCTTGAATGAGACAAGGAGCTGAAAAATGAAAAGGTCGTCTTACTTTTAGACAATTGTTCTGCGCACCCTGCTGATGAGAACTTGCGTTTGAAAAACATTAAATTAGTTTTTGCCACCCAACACTACAGCTATTATTCAACCCCTTGATCAGGGAATCATAAGATCATTCAAGTTTCATTACAGAAAAATGGTTGTTCAAAAGATTAGTGACATAGGCTGTGACAGCTCTTCGGAACTCTTAACTGCAAACAAACTATCGAAATCCCTCACTATTTTGGAATCAATGCATTTGATTCGTAACTCATGGGACATTGTTTCAACCCAAATATCAAATTGCTTTAAAAAAATGTGGATTAAGCACTGGCGATGGAGCTGGTAACTGTTTCGAAGAAATGCTCAGCAATGAAGAAAATGAAATAGACGAGAATTTTTTACGTTACGTAGCTAATGATGATAACCTGCAAACATCAGGAGAAAAATCTGATTCTGAAATTCTTACAGATATCAAAAATTGCAAAGTTATTTTCAATCAAGAAATGGAGGAATGAGATTCAGAAGATGAAATAAACTCATCAGAAATAAACAAGTCAGAAAAGCACTTAATGTATTGCGGCAAGCTTTAGAACAAAGAGGAGGGAATATCGAAAACTATAAAAACTTCTATAAACTCTCAAATGATGTTGAAAAGTTAATTTTAAATACTGCAACTCAAGCAACCATTGATCGGTTTTTTGCAAAAATTTTGTAAATTTAATCTTATGTAGTGTTTTACTTTATTAAAATAATTAAAATAAAGCATTAATGTTGTTACTATTACAGCTTTTAAAGTGTGTGCATCGTAAAAATTCGTTGAATCGCCTCTTAATAAAATCAAAAGGGCATAAAATGAAAGTGATTTTAATAAAACTTATTTATTTTCTTCGTTTTTCACCTTTTTGTAATTATTGTGCTATATATACATATCGCTTTACAACGAAATTTGTCTATTAATTCTTTAAAAGTCCGCTTTCACTAAGTTGCCCCTCACACAAGTTCATTGCATTTTAATTTTAGTTTCATGCTCAACTGATATTTTCAGTTTGAAATCGCAGTTTACAAAGTAACAAAATATAAGTATAAAATATTAATTACTTGCTACTGGTGGCTTTTTTGAATAACAGTTCACTTTCGTTGTTGTTTAATATAACGTAGTGTTCTGTAGCACCAGGTGAAGTAAGGGCTAGAGACTCTGGCTTGCTCAGATTTTCAACTAGACTGTGGCCTGTAAAAGTATGTATGTAGCTTGAAAACATATCACCAAAAACCTTTGATATTTCATTAATTAGCAAAAAAAAAATTACATTCACTAGTAATTCTGCAGCATCTTTAGTTTCCATTTCACTCTCGCTTGCAGTATCTGTGACAAAACCTGTTTAAAAATATATCTATTCTGATTAAATGCATCATTTTTGACACAACATATTTTCTTAACCCATTTATGCTTAACCACAAAAAGTGATCGATATATAAAAAAAATTATATATTAGAAAAGTTGTAGCACATATTTCTTTACATGAAGTCGATATTTCTCTTTGTTACTCACCACTTTAATTTTTAAAAAAGGACTACGTATGGACTTTAGATGCAAATATGAATTTTTAAATAATTAATATTATAGTATACATAACCACCTTTTTACAGCAATATAAATCCTAATAAACAAATGTGTGCGATCACTTATTATTTTTATAAAAAATAATCCGTTCTTTAAAAAAAAAAAAAAAAACACTAGACATAAATGGGTTTTAAGCTATTAGTTGATTATAAACTTCTTTCGTTTCAATGATACTTAAATTGAAAATAACAATTGATATGTTTCAAGCACCCATTTTCACGACTTGCCAGATGTGAATGAAAAGAAACAAGTGATTTGAAATATAAAACTTATTTTTTAAGAGAATCAGGTGTGACGGTTGTTATTTCTTGAGGTATAGTTGTTCCGTTTTTTGCCAGATAATCTGCGTTCTCATTGCCTTCGATACCAATACGTGAAGTGATCCACTGAATAATTATAGTTTTATTCATTTCCTTGAGGAGGTTTATATCGAGCTGAATTTCATTTAACAACTTAGTTTTAAAACATTGGTTTTCTGTAATTGCTTGAATTGCAGAAATGAAGTCTACCAATAGAACCACCCTTAGGAACCCATTAGATCTTGTTTTTAGGTTCTGTAATGCTAGATAAATTGCTAATGGGAATATTTTACCCGTGAATAGTGTAAAGCTGGCAAAAAAGCTTTGGTGACATTTTAAATGTGCCTTCCAAATATATTTTTTTACATTGGCACAAAACCTCCAAATTTTCTTACGTTCCAAATATCTGAAAATAAAAAAATTTTTATTATGTCTTTAAGATTAATTATGCAATAAGATTATTTTTTTTCATTTTTTCCTTTATTTTGAAAATTCCTTTATTTTGAAATCGCCAGGGAAAATTAAGTTAAATGCCAAGAAATTTCCTTGGGAAACTTTCTTCCATAAGCCATTTCTTGAAATACCACCAAAGGTTGCATACTATTTGAAAGAGCAGAGTTATGCTTGCAATACTGATAAAATATAAAAATTTAAATAGGCTTTATATCTTATTATAAAAACATAGTAATGTCTAAAAAAAAAGTATAAAATAATTCCCAACTGCAATAAAAAATTATTGATATCAACAGTTAGAAGTGCACGAAACTAAGGATAATTACCTCAGGAAAGACTCTACTCTCAAACACATTTTGCAGCCCATTCTATGCATCTGGCCCGATTAAGGCAAGGGCACTGAGGGGCTTGGGAGCTGGTCCTCCCCCAGTTCCTTTGGCATATGTTTTGAACCTCTGAAATCTTCTCTTTGTGTCGGTTTTTAGCTGAGTCCAACACTACAAAAAAAAAAACTTTCATATTCGACACAAAAATTAAATTATATCTAACTCTTAATGAGGATGCATAATTCTCAGCTGAGACACTATATATATTTTCAAGCAAATGAATTATTTTAAAGTAGTTTGCCAGATTCAGATATAGCAAAATTTTTTGTGAACTCAAAATCTCTATACAATACCTTTTCGCAACAATCCTAATTAAGTCTTAAATATTGTAATATTAATTAACTCTTAAAAGCTAGCTTCAACTCTTATCGCTCATATATTTTGGCAACGGCGAGTGCCAAAATAATCACCAAGTCCTTGCGATTTTTGACAGTGAGCCAAGAAAACTAAAAACAAAATCATAGAACTGCCATAATCGTAGAAGGGTATATTTACCAGAAGAACGACTATTTTCTCAACTAACAATTTTAAGTAACAAAAAATAAGTTACTTCTTGAAATTCTTTAAACACGTTAATATCACCACAACTTCTTTTTGAAAAATTAATATCAATAAGAATTTTTCTAATCTTTTATAAAGGAACGTTCATGATTATTTCTTCAAAATATTCAGACACTACTCCCTGTGAAAAATAGACATTGACAAAATTCTTATATATATATATAATATTTATTGCCTTATATCAGTGAAGCTGCGTTCTCAGACTTTACGTACGAAAAATATAAGTATCTGAAAAGATATGGTGTCGAAACAAATTTGCGAATAAAATTAACATCATCACCTCCTAATATGAAATTGCTATGTGATGACAAACAACACCATTCTTCACACTAAGGACAAAATATGTTGAAGCATAATTTACTTCTTTCACTTAAGTTATAAAAATTTAAATTTATTTTGTAAATAAATAAGCAGATCGCAAAAATTGTTAAAACCTATTTTTTAACCAAAAATTTTGAAAAATGCGGATACATGTTATACACACTAATGGACATCGCAGGGGGTCAACTAACAACTGTTAAGAACAATTGTAACAAAAAGAATGCAGTTACAATAGGAAAAAAAAATCATACTTTAATGAAAGGTCTGCAAAATTTTTAAGCTAATTTTTTGTTTGTTTATAACTTAGAGAAATCGGTGTTATTTTGCGAAAATTTTCTTCCTAAGTTAGAAACATTGAAAGGGGACAAATACCACCAACGGTGCTCATGATAATAAATTAATACTACACAAAATACTTACTTCTCTCCATTTCTCCACAGTTTTATGGCAGCTTCCAATCGCGTGTAACTCCAGCTGTAAGGCCAGCCCCATTCTTTCTCTGTCCTTATTCGTGAAAGCCGGCGTTAATTCTCCTTTGTAAAGTACTGGATTCTTCTCCATAATGGAGACCAATTTTTCTATCTGCGTAGGAGTAATTTTTTTACCCATAATTAAGATTCTTAAATTATCAAAGAAAATACGCAGTGCACTGAATTAGTATTTTAAGAAAACACACGGTTGATAAAACAATGTTGTTGCCATATTGCGGAAATAAATATTGCATAAATTCAACGATTGGCAAATCATATACTAATGAGTTTCCTTCAATAATTGCATCACGTAAAGGAAGCACTTATGCTTTTTGTTCCGATTGTGCATGTGATATATTAATCGCTCTCGGAGGCAAGAATGACATTGTGCGGCACATAAATGGGCACAGAGACGCTGTGAAATTTTCGGACGATTCATGACGATTCGGCCAAAAGGGCTGAAGCGTACTTCACTGCATTTTTGATCGAACACAATCTGCCCGTTAATTGTGCTGACCATTGTTCCCCAAGATGTTCCCGAATGATGGTATCGCCAAAAAATATGCTGCTGGCAGAACAAAAACAACAGCCATTATAAACGAAATGGCTACAATGAAAAAAGAATCTGTTGTAGAAATTATAAAAAAAAGTCCATTTTCAGTATCAACTGATGGTAGCAATAAGTCTGATGCAAAATTGTATCACCTTATTGTTACATATTATAATGAGAAAAGTATGATAATTGAGAGCACTTTAATGTCTGTGCCAAATTTAGAAGGAGACTCAACTGGCATAAATATTGCCAATTTGATTTTAAGAGAATTGAATGCAAATGATATATCATTTAAAAATTGTCTTTTTCTAGGGGCAGATAACGCGCCAGTAATGATTGGTGAAAAAACTGGCGTCGCTGGTGTTTTGAAAAAAGAAATTGGACATTTGGCAGTCATTGGTTGCTGCCCAAAAGGGAGCAGTTGTCATTCCTGACAAGATAGATGAATATCTTATAGATATATTTTTCTATTTAGAGAAAAGTGCCAAGAGGAAATCTAGGTTTCAGGAATTTCAAGCTTTGTTCAATGCTGAGCAAAGGAAAATCCTGAAGCTTGTGTCTACCCGATGGCTGTCATTGGGACGGTGCTTGGACAGATTAGTGCAGCAGTGGGAGTAACTAGCATCATTCTTCAAAGAAGAAGTGAATGGCCAACACTGTAGAAAAAGAAAACGTGATTCGACCCCTCGTCCTGCTACATCAGCAAGGCAGAGCATGTTGAGTAGAGAAGAAAGGATTTTCCTCTTTCTCTCTTCAGATTTAAATAACGCCTTGTGCCAATTTATCCTAAATGTTTTGCCAGTATTTGAGGTATCAAATGCAACGCTGCAATCAAGCACAAGAGAAAGCAAAAAAGCACAAGAGGAAAATTTTGATGGATATGTTGAAAGAACTGTTTTCAAGATTTGTCAAGCCTAGTGTGATAAAGTCATCTTCTCTTTTAAATCTTGATTTCAGTGAGTTGGAGAATCAAAAGAGTGATTCTGATTTAGTCATATGAGAGAGGGCTTCAAAGATTATGGAAAATTTACCAAAAAAGATTATTTTCAAAGCTGTACGTTTGTACTATGTCAGCGTTTGTGACTACATGGTAAAAAAATTTCCATTTAAAGATGAAATTTTAATCAATGCTGAAGTGGCCGCTCTCGAGCAACACCTCCTAGAAGTATGAAGGCCTCAGCACGGATCAATTTAGTAGTACGATGTAACGAAGTTAACTGCGCAGTTGATGAAAAATAAGAAAGATGTCATTACGTTCGGGGTACTAAGCTGCGCAGTGGTTGAAAATACGGCGTATGTCATTACGTTTGGACTACTAAAGGATATTTATGGTAACCCGTGCAGAGGCCTACTCTTTTCTAGGAGGTGTTGTCTCGAGAGGATTGATGAAGACTCATTTTCATCTGTAAAGTATTTTCTGGAACGTTATCCTATATTACTTTCACCTAACACTGGCAATATTTCTAGTGTTGATATTTTGCAGAGGCAGTTTTGTTCCCAGCAACTTGAGACAATACCTTAAGAAATCCTGACAGAACGAATTGATAAGGCTTGGGCCTTGATTGGTCAATTGGAGGAAACAACAGATTTGATTTATTATCTAAAGTGATGTTAGGGATTCTAACTCTTCCTCACATTAATGCTGCATGAGAGAGAATATTTAGTATTGTTACTAAAAATTGCACACAATTTAGATCAAGTGTGTCAGCGCAAACGCTTGAAAAATTGTTGATGCTAAAATCAACAATGAAAGGAAATTGTTACGAACACGACTTTAGCAAGAGTTCGTTGCGAAGAGCTAAATCTGCAACAATTAATTCTTTAAATTCTGTTTAAAATGTGTTTTTAATGTTTTTATTTTAAAGCTAGTGGTATATATTTGTCATATTTAAATTTTTTTTTTATTTGTTTATAAGTCTTTTGTCAGATTTTATTTCGATATTCAAAGTGGAAGCAAAATACGAATATAATCTTAATATAAAGGTTTTCTATTAATATATGAAATTTTTAAATTAAATTTAAAAGAATCTTACATTTACACATAAATACATTAAGAATGTATATACATGTATAATGAACATATTATAGGGTGTTCTGGCAAAATAAGAATTGATATTTCTGCAAACTAATACTGCTTGAGAAAATTATTCTTCAGAAAAGTGTAAGCTGGCAGGTATGATTAATAGAAAGTTAATAAAGACAATGTACAAACCAAAATTCTTTTTTTCCAGTTATTTGGTCATCAACCAGGAGAAAGTCTATTATCAATGGTTTTTACCCATTGATTTGCATTTCTCTCAAAGTGTTTGGCAAAGGTGGTTTGGCAGGCAGTTTTTAAATTCGGCAGACTGACTGTTGTCTGAATCATCTTAGCCACTTTTCCTATTTCCTCCCTGAAAATTATACATTAAATTATAATTTGAATTTTTAAAATAACCATAAACTAAGAGAACATTTTTATGAACCTGTACAAAGTTGAAGATAGCATTTAACAGTAAATCCCCAATTTGCACCACTGATCATGAAAAACAGGTAGAATTTTTTTCTACAATAAATATTCATGCTATTGCGATGATAAAGATAAGTAGTTCAAATTCAAAAACTCTAGTCAGTAAGTTCTTAAAATTGAAAGACAGTAATGGTAAAAAAGGATGCTGCGAAAAGAAAACACGTCCTCGTGTCATGAAAGACGTGATTACAATGGTATAAAACCGACACCTTAGTAACTCTTACGTTGTCATAGTTTCTTCTATGAAAACTAAAATATTAGAAGTAATTCAGAAAAACGACTTTTACACGAGCTTCTCAATTTCTTAAATTTTTTTTATATTGACATCAATTAAAATACTAATTTTGTACCGTACCACTTTTTTTTGATAATTATAAAATTACAAATCCTGTTTGTTGCGTTACTTCTTAAAAATTTTAAAATTAATTATACTATAATATTTAAATCCTTTTTATTTTTCAATTTTTTTTAACTGGGCAAAATTTTTATTCAAATTATATTTGTGCAAAAATTAAAATTATACAAAAATAGAAATGTATTCAGACATAAGGTTTGAGCATATTAAGAAAAACTTATTTAAATTACGCCAAATATATTTTTTCTAGATTACACCTGGGAAATGAAAATTAGTGAAACTTTTTTATTGTCAATAACGTCTAAAATGTTTTTATGGACGTAACACAATGCTACATGTTTTAATCTCTTTTGGGTCATTGTTAATCTTAAATACATTTTTAATTTTCTTAAAGCACTGAAGCTTCTTTCGGCTTCACAAGACGAAGCAGGGCAAACTAAAAGTAGTCCTACCAAATTTTCAACACTTTTAAATAAACATCTAACTTCTTTGATTGTTGAAGAGAGTGCTTTTTTCGCATCATCTAATTCTAAGCAATTGACTTCAAAGTTTTTACGGAAAAGTTGGAGCTCAATTTTTAAGGCATCTACGTCAATTTCCGGATAACAATTTAAGCTTTCCGATTTTTCGAACTTAAGCAGAACATTTTCCAACAAAATTTGTTTTTTTTTTACACCTGGTTGATCTAAAATACGATTTTTTAACCCACTTATCGTTGTATCAACCATGTGATAAAATTGCTGGCGATAATATTCTTCGCACGAATTATATCCGTGTGAAGGAGCAGGTCCACTATATCTCTTAGGTGATTTTTTTTTGCCTTGGAAGTGATAATTCTTCCAGATCATTTTGTTGAATTGCTGCTGAACATTCTTCAGAAACTTTTGAAAAGTTTTCTTCAGTTCTCAGATCTGACAATCCTTGAATCATGACTTCAATAGATTTACATAGACCTGACAAAGTGTTTTTTTCTTCCCCACCTTGGTATAATTTGTTGATTGTCTCCAGCATTTCGATTATTTCTTTTCGCATTATCAGTCCTAAATATGTCGTTCCATTTTGGAAAGTGTTCAGTTAGCCACTTGCCCCATCGTACTTTTTCGATGTCAGCTTCTTCTAAGGTTTTTTAAGATTGTCATATTTTTTAAGAGCTTCGTTGATTTGAGAATGCCTGTAAATCCATCGCGTAGGGCGCAATAGCTTTATTCTACCGGCTTTGATTACAGGACATTGCGCCAAATCTTCTTGAATCTATGTAAAGATACCTCAGCATTTGAGAATAAATTTCCTAATTGATCCAAGGAATTTCTCACTTCTTTGGAAGATTCACAAAAATTTTTCATATTAAAATTGCAACAATGGGCACCGCAGTGAAGATAATGAGCAAGAGGTTGTTTTGCGATTAAGATGCTTGGAACACGCTTTTTATTTCCGCTCATATTTGCCGCTCCGTCATAGATTAGCCCTCTCAATCCTTCTAAGGGAAGTTGAAGTCTCAATAGGACATCCGTTATTAGTGCTGCAATGTCTTCTCCAGTTGTTGCCCGTGTCTTATAACATCTTAGAAATGTGTCATCTACCCACCTTATGCACATACTTTCTTGCTCAACCCCTGAAATATCTCTCGTTCCATCGCAAATTACGGAAAAAAGGAAAGGAGAAATTGACTTCATTTTCCCTATAAGAGTAAGACTTATTTCGCCGCCAAATATTTCAAAGATTTCGTTTTGAATATCCTGATGGGTGTAATTTTTTTCTCTTTTTAACCATTGCTTTATATTTTGCTTATCTTCACTGCGAAGTCTCAAGTGTTCCATGAAGTTTCCTTCATCATAGGCATGACCTCTGATTGCTAAACCTTGTCTTGCGAGAAACTTTAGGCTGCTGATAATAGTTCAGAGAGACCAAGATGCAATTTTTTGCTGCTCGGCTTTTATCGTACAAAGTTGCCTCTCTATGGGAGCTTTTTGCTGCGAATGACTCATTAAGGTTATCATTTTGTTTTGGGTTTGCTATTTCCTTATCTTTTATTTCACTATCGTTAGTTCGAATAACTGAACTTTCTGAAAGTAAAAACAGAAAAAAAGTAAGATACAGTGGTTTCTTTATATTTTAACAATTAGCGTTTAAAAATATTCGAACTAAGCCTGATATACTTCAGATATTAATATATTGATTTGTTTTTTAATTAGTTGACATAATCAATTTCTACATTTAGAGTAAAAATGTCTAAAATAAAAGGAAAAAAAAAAATTTTATACGGCTTTGTGCGACATAAACTTTTTTATATATGTATATATATATATAAATTTGTTTCGCATCTTATTTTACTCGAGGGTTAAAAATTTTAGGATCAACATTTACTCCTTTAATACATGAAAAATAACTTAAAAATATAGAGAAATACAACAAACCTGTACAACATAGGTTATATCATCAATAGTTGTTTAAATGATAAACTTGTCACCGTCATAATGCAATATTTTCAAGTGCCCAGATTCAACTAGAATTTCAGCACTGGTTGAATATTTTAAATTACCAATAAAAGAGTTTTTTTTAAAGAGTTCTAAATTTTTATATTTTGGTGAGGCGTCAGTAGCATTTTACAGTCAGAACCTCTTAGATGAATTATAATTTCATGTTCAAAAGTTCTTTAAATCAAACAGATAAGCAAATTTGACTGTAACATGCTTCCAGCGCAAGGAAGGACCCCCCCCCCTCACCTGTTGCGCCAAAAAAGTGTTTTTATGTGGAGTGGCGTCTGCCCCACCACATAGAATTTTTTTTTTAAAATTACGTACATACTGATTGCCTCTGCTGCTATGTTCCCTGTAAATAAGCTGAAAGTAAAGAATTTGAACAATGTTAAATTTACATGACACAAAGATAAATAAAATCTTGAACAAAAAAATATGATAGTTAACCGTAATAATTACATCAATTATCATCATTATCGTCGCTCAATTCGACGTCTTTAGGTTTGGGTATCCAATCCCTTTTGATGCAGTCTTCTCCAACAGTTTCAACCTTTCGATTCGATAGCCGTCTTTGTATCCCGGGTAGACGAGTGCAATGTCGCATAAGAATCGGTCGATTCTTTCCCCTAAGGATTCGAAAAGAAAGAAGAAAAACAAGAATTTAGAGTTGTTAATATTATAACCTCCTGCTGTGCTTTTTTGCTCACAAACATTACTGAGGAAGAAGGAGTACCTGATCATCGGCTAACAATGCTTCTCTTCAGTTGCTTGTTATCGTTTTCTAAAGGATTAATAGTGTTCCTTTTCCTACCTTTTGAGTGGTTTGTGGTCTTATGGCATGCATCATTGAACTGTACCGACACTCCAGAGTACTGTCTAGCTTGATCAGTATAAATGACCTCAGTATCAGGATGACAGTACCTGCTTATCAATGGCCACAAGTCCCTTTTACTTTTGCCATTGCTCATGAAGAAAAGTCCTTCCTTTGTCTCTCTACAGTTGATACATGTAAAATAAGTGCAAAGAAAGTATTAATATTTCTATGAGACATATTTATTTTTCCTAATAAAATTTTATTTTCGGTTACTGCTTTCTTCTTAAAAAATAAACTGGTTGAGATTGTTTTATCATTCAATTCTGTAACATTTCACAACTTGACTGTTATCAACAATTTTATCTTTACCGAAACGAACTTATTGAATTATCATTACCGAATTAGATTGTACTTACCGAAAACAGCTTAAGTAGGATTTTTGTTCTGCGTTCCTCGGTTGTAATGGACTTTTAGTAAGAATAGTCTCATCTAACATTACTGTCTTGCCTATAATAAACAAAATTTTAAAAAAAGTAATAGTATGGCCCATATTGTTTGTATTTGAACTTATCAACTACATTTAATTTTGAATTATAAACGGGCTAATATTAAATGTCAGCGTTAATATAAAAAATGAGATCTTAACCCTCTCCACCTAATTGATGATAATTGTGGGAGGCTATCACATCATCTACTTCTCTTAAGTAACTGAAGTAGTCGACCACGGTTGTGCTGGAGTTTTCTCACAGGACTTCTTTTGCTTTTCATCGTTGTTGATCGTCTAAACAAAGTTCGGTACTGTAAAACTGATCATAAATACATTTTTATGTGGATCCTACATCTTTCGAAGAAGGTGTTAACTTTACCATTGCTGGGCTCCACTTTTCTGTCTCGCCTTCCACACAGCGAGTTGAAGAATCGTATTTAGGACAGTAGGGTTTATCCTCTTGTACTAGATTTAAGGAGTAGAACTTCAAAATACATATTAAAACAGCGAAATCGAGACGATCGATTTAAAAGCATCCATTACTAAACCAAATTTTATTGCTATACCATACCCTCCAACTTTGCCTACCTAGCCATCAGTAGCACTCGCGCAACACACATTTACGGCATTCCGCAATATTTGCTATGCTCATAGTGATACTTAATTATATTCACTTATAATTTCAAAAAGCAGTTGATAAATATAAGAAAATAGATTTTGAAACAAGCGTAAAATGTTATTTCACATTGAGAAATTTTTTAAAAAATTAAAATGCCATTGACTTTTAAAAAATCATGTTATTTAGATAGTACAATTTTAATTCACTTACAGGAAGGTACACTTTTCTAAGGATATGAAAGTTTATTGTACATTTATACAAATTTCAAAGAAAAATAATATAACATCTCAGTAAAATGCAAAAAGTGAACTCTCCACAACTTTTTCTCTACATTCATTCAATTGTTACCAAAATTTTTTTTACTTATGTTATTTAGGAAGGTCAGATTCTAAGATGTTTCCTATTAAATATTTTTTACACCAAATTTTAAAGCAATTAAATCAAGAAAACAATTTAATACCAATTTATTGAAAGAAAAATGGATTATACAAATGAGTTTCTTCCTAATAAAACTTTCATAATTAGAAAACAATATTTCAAAACTTATATAATCTAAAGCTTACACATTAAAATTTATTCTTTAAGAGGAATGAATTTGTATAGACATTAACCAATAGCTAAATTGTTTCAAATCTTTGAATTATCTATTATAATTAAGGAGTAAAAGCATTAATTAAGAAATCTAATCTATAAGCAAATCTGATTTTAATTAAAAATGCCCTTAATTACAGAAACACAGTATCTAAACTGCTCTACGCTTTTTCAGTGATGAATATCAAGCATTATTTGCTCTTTTTAACTCATCCTCAGTAAATTGTGCATTGTAACAAACTCCCATGCTTAATTTAGTGATTAGAATATTAACTAACTGAAAATTAACTATTTTACCTCTTTTAAATTCACCTGAAGAATGTAGTTTTTAAAATTTTTAGTGAATCTAATTTTTTTTCTGTTACTTGTATATGTCAGAAAGTGCTTAAAATTTTAATTAATGCTACATTTCATTTGGTGTTAAATTCTACGAGTAAGAAGCAAAACACAATTTAAACTTGTATCATTATTTAGTGCAGAGTTTTAACTGAAATTCAAGTGTTCGTGATATTTGAAAATTAATTGAATAAATTGATAACGTTGTGATCTCGAAATATTTGATATTTTTATGATCAGACTAAGAGAGATTATATAAAGGTTTAAGTGCTCTAGCTAGTCTAAAAATTTTAGAAATTTTGATTATGAAATTCCGTCGTCAAAGACGCGAAAGTTAGTAAAAACATATTAAAAATTATAAATAGTTTTGCAGTTTAAAAGTGAAATCAGGAGGTGCCATTTAATTATAGAGATTTTTATTAACTTGTTTTTCTCTTACCTTGTACTATTGCAATAAAACCAGTTTCAAAACATAATACAATTTAAAATTAACATAATTAACAAAATAAAATTAACATAATTAACAATTTAAGAAAAACATAATAAATTGACATAATTTAAATGAACACATGTTAAACTTTCGTCTCTATGTGATGAGAGTATGAAACTTTTTACTGTACTGCATTGATTTTATTTATTATTACCTTTGTAGTCTAGAATTCGAAAAAAATCAATATCTTATGCTAAATAAAAATAATTTTACTCTGTAGGACTCGAACAATAACAAGCTGGGGGATCCATTGCTACATCAACCAAAAATTGCTGAAGGTGCAGGTAGCCTTTCAAAATCTGATAGTGTAGAATTTGTGGCTCCAAATATTGAAGTAGCAGGCTGCTCTTCATTACCTGGTGATACTTTCAGCCCAGTTAATGAAGTAGGTGAAGAAATTTCTTCAATTGATTCTACCCAAAAAACAGTTGATGTGGAACCCAACTTGGAGACAACAAGTGCATCAAGTAAACATAAAACTGTATTTGATCAAACTTGGTTGCAAAAATTTCATTGGCTGCAACATTGCAGAACAGATGATGGTAGGGAAATTCTATTATGTAAACTGTGCATAAAACACAAGCAAAACTCTAGCTCTCCATGGGTGGAGAAGGGTTGTGTAAGCATCCGCTTAGACAAAATTAGGGCCCATGAAAAATCATTGGCACATCTTGAGGCAATAGCCATTGAAACCAATGCTAAAGGCAATAATTTAAACGATTCAACAGCGAATGAAGACACAAAAACTTTTAAGGCTGTGACTGCAGCGATGAAGTGCCTTAATTTTTTAATTGAGCATAACTTGCCACACACTACTTTTTTTGAGCACTTCATAAACTTTTGTATCGATGATCTGGACTGCACAATTTTAAAACCCTTAAAGAAAGCGAAAAATGCTGTATACACCAGTTACACAGCTGTGAATGAGCTGTTAGAATGCATGGCCAGCATTAAGGAAGAGGAAATTTTAACTGACATCAACAGTAGCTCTTTCTTTTCTATGGCTATAGATGAAACGTCCGGCATTAATAAAAAGCACATGGGTGTAGTCGTCAAATACATGAAAGATGGAGACGCAAAACACTCTTTTGTAAGAGACTGCTGTCTGCCAGATGGAAAGGCAGACACAATTTTATTGGCCTTATCCGAGGTTGTCAATGACTGTGGTTCGATACATAAAATGTCCGCATTCGTAAGCGACGGAGCCCGTGCTATGGTAGGAAAAAAAGAGGGAGTAGTCACAAAATTAAAAAAAGAGAACAACAAAATAATATCTGTAAACTGTATGAACCACAGATTGGCATTGGCAACCAAAGATAGCTTTGAGTGTCTTAAAAGATTCGTTAAAGTGGATGAAATTCTAAACAGCACTTACAAGTATTATAAAAGCAGTTCAGCTAGAACGACTAGCTTGAGAAATGCTCAAAATTTATTTAATGTAGAGAATAGAGGTACAACAATTAAAAGAGTGGGCTTCACTAGATGGTTATCCCACAATGAAGCAGTAAATTCCGTTCGCAAGAACTATGAAGCCATATTGGCTGATTTAGAAAACGCTGCAGTGAATGACTCTTTAAAACAGCTTTCCGGACCAACTGCCAGCGGTTTGCTGAAACAATTTCAGAATTATGATTTTTTTAAAGCAATTCACTTCCTATGTGATGTGTTATCATCGATCACACATCTCAATTTAAGCTTGCAGCAAGAAAACATTGACGTAGGGTTGATAGAACCTAAAGTACGAAACACTTTAGCTGAATTGGAGAGACTTAAAAAGAAACCCGGTGGGACTTTTTGCAAAAAGTTGGAGGAACGTGCTCGACTCCTCAAGATAATGGCACCAATCGGATCGAGCGATGGTGCGGTTGAAAAAGACGCAAAGGAGTTTTTAGATATTCTCATTAAAAACATATCAGAAAGGTTGGAAAATCAGCAAGTGATTTCGCACTTGAGTATATTTAATTTAACGAGATTCGTAGACGGAAAGTCAATTGAGTTGTATGGCAATTCAGAGATAATTGAACTTGCTGATTATTTTGAGTTTGATGAAGAATTGTTGTGTGAAGAATGGAGTGACTTTAAAAATCTTTATCTTTCCATGTCAAGTATTCCAAACAGTGTTCTTTGTATAAAAAAACTAAACTCAATAATGCATGAAACAAATAGCTCCAGTAGATTTCCTTTAATTACCCAATTAGTCACAATAGCAAATATTTTACCCGTTTCTAACGCAGAAGTAGAAAGAGTGTTTTCACAACTTAAATTAATTTTAACAGATAAAAGAAATTCTCTAAAATTTGAAAATATTAATAGATTGATGATATTAAAGTTAAATAATGAGTGTAATTTTGTTGCTCCGTAAAGAAATGAAGAAGAGACGGTTATTTTCATAAATGATATTTATTTTAATATTTTTAATTAGTTATTCAAATATTTTTCTTAAAAATAACCAAACCTAGTTTTTCTTATAAAAATATTTTTAATAATTTTAATTCAATTTAATAAAACCAGATAAAAAAATATAAAATTCGCTTTCTTTTTTTTATTTTGAACTTCACACTACAAAATATCACTAAAATATGTTCATTTGAGCAGATCATCATTAAATCCATGTTCTGATAGTTTTTTTTAATTGGTTTAATGTAATTATTGGAGAACTTTGCATTTTATTTTAACAATATGCTTACTATATAATTAAAAGCATAAATTATAGCAAGATGCTTTATTGAATTTTGTATGTTATTCAATAGTTTAATTCTAAAAATGTTTTTTAATTTGTATGGTATTAAAAAGTTTTTTGATGAAAATATCTTAAATAATTTAAATTCTTATTTCTTGCATAAATTTTTAATTTAATATAATCAGATGAAGAAAAAAAAAGGAAATTTTCGACTTTTTTTCAATCTTGAACTTTATTACAAAATGTGACTATAAAATATGTTAATTTAAGCAGATTTTAGTTTTAGGCTTACCTGAAAAATGGTGGAAATAAGAATAGACCATCATTAAATACATGTTTTGATAGTTTCTTAAATTGGTTTAATAATAATATTGAAGGAGAACTGAGTAAGATGCTTTATTGAATTTTGTATGATATTTTTTTAGTTAATCTTTAAAAAAAAAAAAAATTCTTGATTTATTTGATATTGAATGTATATTATTTAATGCTGCATTTTTAATTATATTGTTATGCTATGCTACTTAAAGCACCTATGATAAAATTAAGAGCTGAAAAGCATTCTTTTAATTATTAATTCATTACTATAAGCACACATTTGTTATTATTAATATATGCATGCATATTAAATAAATTACTAAGCTAAATAACTCATTAACTTGATTTATATGTTAATTTATTAATAAAATTTTTTAAATAATATTATTGCTTTGGTATTTTTTGTGAAGTAAAAAGTTTTTTCTTTTCTTTTACTAATTGACTGCGTTTTTTTAATAGAATGTATAAAGCCCATAGACAGAAATTATTGCCTTTTTAGAATAATGATGCCCTTTTTTTAAACTTTTGCACCCTGCCCTTTTTTCTGCCTGGAATGAGCTCTGGCAGAAGGTTTGCAAAGCTGTGTTTCCTCATCTTTTGAAAAAACTGTTTGAAAGTGTGCGGAAAGATCATGCTGTGAATGGCTTTAAAGGTGCAGGGTTGTTTCCTCCTGAAATAACAAAAGTGGAACATAGGATCGTATTGACTCAAAGAGTCATTGACCAGTCGGATGTGCCGTCCACTACTTGGAATACGGCAGTATTACAGGAGTCTACGCCAGCTACTTCAAGTGCAAATGCAGAACTTCAAGACCCAATTCATTCATTGTCATCGCCATTAAAGGATTTAAAATGTGCAATCTTGAGGACTTGATCACCTGTACAATCAAGTGTCACTAAAGCTGCCGTTATTAATTCCAAAAAACGAAGAAAAAGGGTACAACACAGAGCTGGAGAAGTTATGACAGAACCTGTAGTAATTAAACGTCTTCATGAAGAAGGAGTGGAACGAATGAAAAAGAAAAAAATGAAGTTTGAATTGCCGCAGTTAAAAGAAAAAGAAAAAAAAATCCCAATCCACAGCAGATCGATCTGATTGCAAGATGGTAAAGAATACAAGTGAACTTTCTCCTGGAAAATGGGTAGTTATTGAGTACAACGGGAAAATGTCTGTGAAAAGATTTGTTGGTCAAATCACAAATATTGAAGGTGAAGATATACATGTGAAGTATGTAACCAAATCCAGAATAGGGAATTATCATGTTTTTCCTGAAAAAGAGGACATTGACATAGTAGAAAAAAAACGATGTTGTAAAAGTTTTAGAAGAACCACTTTGTAATAACCGTGAACAATACTACTTTAAAATTTGAATATTATATTCTTTAACATCATATGTGATAGATTACATTTTTGTTTTAATGTATTTACTAATAAATATATTCTTTAAAAATCATTTTGCATTATGACCCATTTTACCCCAAAATGGAGTAAAATGAGTCAACCCTTTTCAAGCCAAGTTTAATTAACTTATAATTAAAAAATAAATGTTAAAATTACATAAAAATGACCTGAAGGAATGTAATGTCAAGTTGCTATTAAAAAAAACTAGGAAAGTTTTATGATTTTATTGCTACAAGACTTAGAATGCAAAAATAGGTAAAAAGTGACCCATTTTACCCCACCTGATCCTATTCTGAACTTTACAAAGCAAACAAGAAAACACTACAAGAGATATTTCTCTCCGAACTACAAAAACATAAGTGCCTGAAAGTGAGATTGTTACTATTTAGCATTAAGTGACTGACATGGTGAAGCTGGAAAAAAAAAGAAGTTTTTAACGCAATCGATCAGTGAATTTTATGAAGGACTCTGATATAAACTCATACATGAAAGAGAGGATTTCCAGGAAAAAGACTCAGACTGGAAGAAATTTTGGAACTGGAAATTCACACTAACAAATTTACTCACAAGAGATTCAACTTTTGTGAGTCAACAAAAATTCGTGCTACAAATGCTGTTATTAATGTGAGAAAAACTAGTAACACTTGTTACTTCAAATGGTCAGTTTTGGCTACCCTATTCACGGCCTCTCGCAACCCAAATCGCGTGTCTAACTATGAAAATTATCAATGCAGTTTACACTACACTAGGAATTGAATTGAATGTAGGATTTAATAGCACAAAGATCAAAGGAGGACATGCTGCGCCAAACAATATATAATAAACGAATTATGTAAAACGGTACGAATATGGTAAAGTATTTGTAGAAGTGGATAAATTGCGGATGCGTTAAAACCTTTAGATGCAGTTATCAAATACCAATGGCACGTAAAAACGCAAAAATTCTTGATTAAAGGAATGTGTAGACACAGACTTGCTACTTGTACCAAACCAACATGAATACCAGGGCTTAATCCAGGTCGATTCTGGTACCGTTTTTCGGTACCTTCACAAAATAAAAAAGCAGTATTTCAACAAACTTAGAAAAAAAAAGCATCTTCACGAAAATAAAAAAAAAGTTCCAAGGAATTAAAGTGCTGAATAGTTTTCAGAGCGGTTCACGGAAAAGTGGATCCACAGTGAACGCCGTATCGTGCGCCGAAGTTCAGCATCGGGCGACCTTCCGCGCAACCGCACAGCTCGAAATGCTGGCGTCACTTCTCTTAAGTACGCCATTCAATCGGAGTGGGCAATCGGCTAAATTGAGCTAGCGCGTAAACAACTCAACTCATTTTCCCAGACTACAAGTGTTTTCGTTATGATTTAGCGTAAAACGTGTTCTATTCGTATTTTTTAACAAGATTTATGAAAAGTATTTATAATGAAGCGAGGAAGAAATTTAAGTGGAGCGGGTGGCTCACGGAACAGCGATTATTATATGAAGCGTGTACGCGCGGTCGATAGTATAGGAACGAAATCGATTAAAACATTTTTTCAGTCTGAAAAAACCGTCACTGAGGAGAAACCTTCACAGTTGATAACGAGGCACAGTGTATTAAAAATGCTACGGAACCAATAATTGAAGAGCAAAACAATTCAAGTTTTGTTACAGAAAAAAAACGATGCTTTTCCTGAGATAGAGGAAAATGTCGAACTCGAAAGCGAAGTCAATTTCATCGCCGAATAAATTTTACTTACTGACAAAGATGTTATTGAAAAAATACCAAATGTTAATATTACTGCAGTCAGTAGCAAAAAGCCTGAAAACATCTACTAGTTGTTACTAGTTTATATAATCTGAATTTGGTTTTAGCTGCCTTGTGCGCTGTTCCAATTTGAATTAGTGTAGTAATGGTTATTTATTTTTCCTATCTCCTGTTTAATAATTTTGACTTAAGAATTTGAATTTATATTTGAATTTACTATTTTCATATCTTGATTTGCTGCATAAGCGCAATCTTGTTTGGAAATTGAGCTTTGTAAAGAATTTTCTATTAGGTTTTTGACTTTTAAGTTTCTTTATTTATGTATTGTTTTTCTTAGGAGTTTCTGGCCCTGGTCCCATAATGGTTTATTTTTCATGTCATATAAGATTTATTTCTTTTCAGGTTTCTATTTTCTTAATATGGTTAGCAAAATTACTGATTATTTTATACCACATGACCCGTCGCGTGGGTTAACAAGGGGTCCTGCAGATAGACTTGGTCAGGGGTCTACTGTGGTTAATAAGTTACCTGATCAAATGTTTTGTTTTAATAAACATATTGAAAAATTAAAAAAATTTAAAAGATGTAATAATAAAAACTGTCTTACTTGTCCCGCCTCCCATTCAGATCAAATTTCTGATTCCAGTAAATTAATTTTTTGCAAACAAAAAAATATTATCTATCTCATTGAATGTAAAACCTGCTCTTTAAAATATAGTGGACAGACAAGCACTGAACTTAATAAAAGAATAAATAGTCATCGTTCAGTTATAAAAAACTTTCAAGAAAATAATAATTCTGATATCGAAATTATTCACTTCCAAAAACATTCTTTTAAAGACATTAATATACTTATTCTTAAACATATTGAAGATTTGAATTTGAGATTAGATCATGAAAATATTTATATTTGTAAATTAAAAACTTTAAACCCTTATGGACTTAATAGTAAACTTAATGGAGAAGGTAGCCTTGATTTAAATTCTGTTTGCATTTACAAAAAGCTGAATATTTTTAAAGACAGGTTTGTTAAAAGTTTAAGAGGTAGCAGGGGTAGGCATAAGGACAAATCTCATAAAAATAAATTTAATATGGTCCTTTTCAGAAATTTGTGTTCTTTGGAAGTTAGTGATACTAACATTAAAAAGGTTAAAAGCTTCATCTTTAGTATTAAGAATTCAGTGTTAAAATGGTTTATTAAAGCAAAATTGAAACTTGTCAAATTTTCAAATCCTGATTTCAAAATTATTGTTTTAGATCTTATTAAATTTAAACTTAATATCAACAACTTTGAAACATTAAATGTTTCAAAATGTAATAGGGAATATTGTGTTGTTAACTTTCTTGATAAGGTTTTTGAAAATGGTTCATTACCAATGGTTATTAATGGTCTTGATGACATTCTTCCTATTAAGGACAAGATTAGAGTTTCTGTTTGTTTCAAATATAGCAAGACGTTAAAGAATATCATATGCAACTACAACTTTTTCTGTCAAAATTTAATGGAACTTGAAGATATTTGTTTGTGTGAACAAATACATTATAGGGATTTTGTTGATAAAGATCACAAACATATTGTTACGGGTAACCTTGACCTTGTTACAGATAAAAATTTAAGCTAATGGGACTTGGTACAAAGTTTAGACCAAGGAGAAAATATAATATGTCATTTATCATTTCCTCAATTAGTAAAGATTTAGACGGCTTTATTGCCAAGTGCTCTAGAAAATAAAACTGGCTCATTGAAGGATCTTTCGAATGGAAATATAAAATTTTATATAATTTTAAATTAAATTTTTTTAAAAAACAATACAAAATACCAAGTTTTTTATTTAAATTCTAATATTGTTAAATCTATAGAGGTTTTGAGAGGGAACTTCATGCTGCTCAGAGTGTTATAATTCTGTTTTTGGTAAACGTTTTTTTAAATATTTAAACATTATTTTAAACAAAATTATTTCTAATGATAAACATTTTATCATTAATAACAACCAAGAAGTTATTAAATATTTAAACAACACTAATGTTTATACAATTCTTACGTGTGATTTTGAAAATCTTTTTACTAGTATTCCTCACAATAATTTAAAAAATATTTGTATTGAAATTTTTGATCATTATTTGATTAATGAAGGTATTGACAAGGAAGATTGGATTAATTAATGCAATGTCAACATTTTTGAAAATTAACTTTTTAATGGTATAAGTTTTTATAGGCAAATTAAAGGTATTTCTATGCCTGATTTCAGACATTATTGTCTTATCAAAACCCTATCCCGACTTGTTACATAAAACGCACAAATGTAAAAGATGTTTATTATGTTTCAACTCGGAGGGTTGGCTTGTAAAACACAAGCAGCTTTGTGATAAAAATTGTCCTGCTAAGAGTGGTTATGAGCATTTCTCATGAAAAGTGTCAATTTATGTCCAAAATTAAATTTCACTACTTTTTTGATAAATAAAACCCCTAAACATTTTTTTCCAAAAAATAGTCATGATTTTGCACTTAATTCATCAAAAAACATTTAATTTAATCATTTTTTACTCACAAGAAAAAAATTTTTAAGTTTCAAATATCAGATCGGTAACATGTCCCACCTAAGGATTTTAAACATGCAAACAAATCATGTGCATTTTATAATATCGTTTTGAAACACTGATATACTAAAACGTATTTCATTTTTAACGCTCTGTTTATATTTTATTCGATTTTTATAAATATCTTCTCGTAATTGGCGAACAGACGCAAAACAGGTGCGTCCCAAGTTTCTCTGTCAGATCGGTATATTTTCTGATATCAGATCGGAGCTATTTTCTGACTCAAAACTTTACTTCCGGCAGAGATACCACGTGATCGGAACAAGGTACGCAAGATGGATGCCGAGATATTCGCCATTTTTCGTTACTGTTCCTGAAATGACAGGTAAGATTTTTTTAAAGTAATTTGATTACATGCGTACTTTTTCGTTGATCAGATCGGTAACGCACCCTGAGATGCGAAAATTTTATTGTATCAAATGTTATTTTATATCATATACACAGTATTTGATTACAAAACAACAACAACGTGTTTTTACTTTTGGATGAATCAGATTGCCGATGTAAAATGAAGAATACTTTACAAATTCGTCAGATCGGTAACAATCAGATCGGTAACATTTAAAAATGCCCAATTTGTTACCGAAATCTCAAATTTTTTTAATTTCTAAAGATATACTTTTTTATACGAATATTTTTGTTCGTAGCAATAAATTTTAATAACATTAGCTTATTAGGTTGTATTTTTTGCATATTTTATACCTTGCAAGGAAGAAAGTAATAAAAAACTGAGACAAATTGATGTTGCATTAACGGGGCCGCGAACGCCAACTGCTACACATTTGGCGTAGAAATTACGTAGTTATAGAGATTTCTACGCACTACACATCAGGAAACTAAAATTACGCTTTGTCGCAAGCGTACGAATGACGAATTGTTTCCAACCCTTTTTTGACCGAACATATTCGATTTTGGGGTTTATCCTGCAGCTCCGATTTTTGATCGATTTCTTCCGATTCCCGGAAATTTAATTCAGGAATTTCCAATCCGTTTGCATCCATTTCATTGTCTAAATTATTCTCTAAAATCATGTTTTTTCTTAAACTAGGCAATGCATACATACTATCGTATTTTATTATTTCGTTTCCGATCAATTTATTAAAAAAAATTTGCATTGTGCTCAGAAATTTCAAACCCATCATCTAAATTTGTCCTGCTTCCTGGCTGATTATTCCCCCTCCTCCAAACTTTTTTTTTATTTTAACAGATATTAAAATCTTTAAAACCTTTTCAATGAAAAGAAAAATCTGCCATTATTAACTGGTTTGAAGTGACATTTTGTAATTGTCAAAAAAAAAAAAAAAATTCTTAAATTTTTTTTTTTAATTTAAATGTTTGATTTTTTTTTCAAAGTTAAGCAGCTGTGTGAAATACATATTTTCCTATTTACAGTGTCAAGAGAAGTTTAAACTTACTCTTTGTCGTTTAGATGTCTAAGAAAATCTCAAAAAAGAAGCTTAGTGAAAAAGAAATGGATGAAAAACGTAAAAAATGTCGTGAACGTGTTAGAAAACACAGAGCAAAAATGACAGAAGAAAAGAAAGCTGAGAAAAAAGCAAAGGATCGAGAATACAAACAAAAAATGAAAGAGGCTGGAGTTATCAAAAATATAAATGAATTATCAAATAGACAGAAGCGGATGAAGCGGAGACAGTGGAAGAAAGACTCTCGCAACTACAGAAGAAAACAAATTATGAAGAAAGAAGAAATAGTAAAAGAATCAACAACACTTGGAAGAAAAGGATCCCCAAGGGTACCAGCTGGGAGAAAAGTGGCAAAACGTACTTATATGAAAATGAGAAGAGATATTCAATCAATGAAAACTAAAATAAACAAAAAAGATAAAAATATTGAAACTTTAAGGAAACAGGTTTATCGCCTCCAAAACAAAAAAAATGTGGACCTTTCCCCTCGTAAACAAGTGAAGAAGATTGTAGGTAGAAAGAAAGTTTCACCTGCTATTAGGAAAAATTTATTTCTAAGTTATGCTCTTATGTCAGGCCTGTCAGATAAAAAGAAAAAAACCTGTCAAAATGAGAAGGAGAGACGAATGTTCAATCATATAATTTCCCTTAAAATTATTAAGAAATATAGAATGATTGGCCATCTGAAAAATATTATATCTTACCAAGAGTTCAGAAAAGGTTTAAAAATGAAAAACGTCTACTTCAAACGATCCAACAGAAATCAAAAAGAACGACTTAAACTGCAACAATCAGTGCACAAGTTTTTGGAGGAGGATATAAATAGTTGCATGGCACCTGGTGCAAAAGACTGCATTACAAGAAACAAAGTAAAACACCAAAAGAGATACCTAAGAAACACAATGCAGAATTTGCATAAAATGTTTCTGGAAAGAAATAATACAAAGATTAGCTATTCAACTTTTTGCAGATTAAAACCCTTTTGGATACTCAAACCAAAGGTAACCAGTCGGGATACTTGTTTATGCACAAAGCATGCAAATTTTGAATTTCTTTCGATGAAACTAAATTACCACCAACTTATAAAAGAAAGACAAGCGGAAGAATTATGCACCAAAGTTTGCTGCGATGAAAAAAACAAGGACTGTATGGAGAGAAACTGTAGTAGGTGTAAAAACAAGACTCTCCCGGTAACCTTAATCGGAACTTCATTAAAGGAAGAAGATGAGACATTTTATTACCAGTGGGTTAAAAAAAGAGAGAAGATAAAAGATAAGAATGGGAAGGACAAAGTAATTACAATTACAATTAAAGATAAAATTGTCTACACAGTTGGAGAGTTAATCAGTAAAGCAAATATTCAAATTGAACCTTTTTTGAAGCACGTGTTTATCATGAGACATCAGTTTAATGCTGTCAAAAAAATAAAAGGTTCTCTCAATGCAAATGAAGTAATCGTTTTAATTGACTTTTCTCAAAATTATGCTTGTAAATTTGGATCGGAGATTCAGACCATGCACTTTGGTTCTAATAAGCCTCAGGTTACATTACACACAGGTGTTTTGTATCACAATGATGTACAACACTGTCATTATGATCCATCCAAGCTTGAGCAGGTTATATCTTTCTGTTCAGTTTCACCCTCCCTCCGTCATGATCCAAGTGCAATTTGGGCCCACCTCCAACCTGTATTAAAGTTAATAAAGGAATATCTGCCTAGTGTGGATACTATACACTTTCAAAGTGATGGACCAACTCCACAATACACAAAGAGAGAAACTAGGCTTATTAGCCAGATTTAAAGTTCCTAATGGAGAGTTCAAGATAATTTTTTAGGACTTATAAATTTAGCAGCTACTGATGCTGCAACTATAATGAGCACTTTATGCTTGCAAAAGGCATCGATATAAAAAAAATGTCTATTTGTGCCATTAGATGGAACCAACGTAATGAGTGGAGAAGTAACAGGGTTACAAAGAAGAAAGAAGCACATATCTCCTCATTGCATTTATATAAATTGTCGCAACCATCGGTTAGCTCTTGTGTTTGCACATTTGCTCAAGAAACATAGCTATTTAAAAAGTGTGGACACTGTGTTGATTAATTTGTGAAAAATGTTTCACTACAGTGCAGTACTACACAAAAGATGAAGCTAAAGTGTACATGGGGCACAAAACTACACCATCAGATTTAATATCAATTATGGAAAGAAAAGCTGCAGTGTGGAATGATTTTCCTAATCTAATGAGACTTAACTTTATGCGTGATTGTTCCTTCTTCTACAGCATCTGTGGAAATATTGTTTTCTAAGATGAATCTAGTCTGTACCATATTAAGATGCAGCATTTCAACGAAGTCATTAAATTGCCATCTAAACATAATTTTCAATGGATCCAAATTATTATCTGATGAACAGGCCCAAAACATAATTACTATCTTTAAAAATACTGAAAATCACAAAATATCTCTGTGATTGATGTAATTTTATCTATGTATTCTGTATTTCTCTTATTTTTTCAACCATTAATTCAAAAGTAAAAGTTAACACAATATCAAAATAATAAATTTTATTAGTAAACAAGTTTAAAAAAATTTAACCTTAATATTAATCTGTTTAGTAAATTCCATAATTTTTATGCTGGCTGGCTGTATAATTTACATTGAATTAATAAATGGAATTAATCTGCAAGCTGTCTTATAAGCAATTCCTTGCGCAATATGTGTATGTTTTTTTTATACATATCAGAGTTCGTGATTTTATTTTAAAAAAAAACAGATTTTTTTTATTTAAATCGGATTTTTTTTATTTTTATTCAAACACATTGTAAGAACTTTAATTTATGATTAAAAATATTTTATAAATGTTTAATCAAAATTAAATTAATATTAAGGCAATATTATAGAAGCTCTAACTTACTAATATAATTTTTCATTATAATACATAGCTTTGAATGCATAGCAACCATTTTGAAACAAATGCATGAATGAAATTTGAAGACTAGATGAAATAGAGAATTTAATGAAAGGGGTCTGTCTAGGTTTTTCTGAGAGGTATTTATTTTGTGAAAAATTAAAAATATTAAAAAATCAACACAAAAATACGGATGTATTCCTTTCTTACGAAACACAAAAATAAAATTTAAAAAAAAAAATACTTTTTTCCTAAAGTTCAATTTGTGAAGGTACCCTAAGCATTAGCAAATTTGGCTTAGACAGACTCTTTATTTATTAAATTAAAGTTTCAATTAGCAAACCATAATTTTAATTTAAAATTGTGTTATTTTCTCTCGATTTTTAATCTGACAAAATAAATGTAAGAGATTGTGTTTATAAATGTAGTTACTCATCAAAAAATAAATAAATATTTAATCTATATATTTTTATATTAAAATATTCATTTTTAATTCTATATCAAAATAGATCAGCCAAAGAAATTTTTAAAAAAATCTATGCACTCATTGGAATTTTTTTTCACAAAATTTCTTTATAGAAAATCTGATACATAATGTCAAAGATTCTATAAACATATTATGAGAAAAAAACAAGTTTTCAGTTAATAACTCTACTGCCTGAAATAAACTTTGTAAGGGAAGAATGACAACATATCAGGAAAAAATATCTGAATTCATTAGCCTTTTTTTTTCCTTCTATTTTTGGCATATTAGGTTAATTTCTTTTTAATATAACCTCAAGCTTTAGAAATATACATTTTCCACCAATGAAATATAATGTAGATTTTAATTCCATGCTATTTCAATAAAACGGTAGAATTTTAATTAACATTATTTGTATTTTTTTTCCTCGAAATTTATATCTATTAATTACTTCCTATAGCTATGAAAGTCTATATTAAGACAGCATGAAGTGAGTACTTTCAATCTCAAGAATCAAAAGATTTTTAAAATGTAATTTCAAATGTGTTGAAATTTAACACACTAAGAAAGAAAGTTATTTCGTTAACTAAAATTAATTAACACAGCAATTCATTTCAAATAAATTTTAAAACTAAGAAAAGAAAACTATAAAAGTATGAATAATTTAAAACACTGTTTTTTAACTTTTAAAAGCAATATATATATTAAAAAAATCAGCTGATTTAAATCTACGATCCCTGATACATATGTAGTTTTTTTATATATATATTTAGCAATACTAAATTTTCACAAAAATAAAACTTTTTTTCACAAAAATAATTTCCCCCCACAAAAATAGGTACTAGGATTGAAAACCTGGATTAAGCCCTGAATTCGGACACTATTGTCTTATCAAAACCCTCTCCCGACTTGTTACATAAAACGCACAAATGTAACAGATGTTTATTATGTTCCAACTCGGAGGGTTGTCTTGTAAAACGAAAGCAGCTTTGTGATGAGAATTGAATTGTCCTGCAAAGAGTGGTCATGCCATCTGGACAAAGTAAGTTCATTTAATCTAAAAATTCTACCTCGTCTTTCAACAATGTTGAACCCAAAGAGAAATATGTTATATGTTACGAAAATTAAATACTTTATTTGAAGTTAAAACTTTAACAAAAATAAATAGAATTTTGCTATTCAATCAATCGCCGTGGTTTCTGAGCGATTCTAGGAAAAAAAGGTACCGGAAAAAAAGGTCCCGGAAAAAAAGGTACCTGGAAAAAAAGGTACCGGAAAAAAAGGTACGGAAAAAAAGGTCCCCGGAAAAAAAGGTCCCGGTAAAAAAGGTACCTGTGTAGGGAAAATTCTGTAGGGGGAAATATTTTAAATGAGAAGATTGGATTGAAGCGCTTTTTGCTGTTCCGTGCATGTTTTTTTGCGTGTCGCGCGTGTTCAAAGAGCTTTTTATCCAACTTTAGTTTCTTATTTATGCATTTATTCTTAAAAAGTTAATTAAATATGAAAATGTTCAATAAAATTGTTTATTTATTTTCTAAGATCATGATTCTACCGGGAATCTTGACTCTTATCTATTGAAAAAGTGTTATCAGGCTACATGAAACTTTTAGGGGAGGGGGAGTAAAATTAATGTGTTTCGCTTATAACGCTTCTAATAGAAATTTTTTGACAGGTGTCATTTTCTTTCATTTTTCGCTTTTTTTTATTTTGTAATAAGTTACAATTGATAACATAGCACAGAACCGTTTCAGTTAACCAATGGCATGTTTGGGAATCGGTTTATGCATTGACGGTCTTACTTGACCCACTGTTTGCCACCTCTTGTTTACAATATTGGGAAAAAAAATGAAGTTTAGAAAAAGTTTTTGATTTAAATTTTTTTTAAAGTTTTTGATTTATTAAAACATAATATCCCCTAACTATTGAATTTATAATTTAAACCCTAAAATATGACAAAATTATAATTTATCTAAAAAGATATTGCAATAAACAAGGCAGAGCATTCTATATCCACTATCTGGTTAATGTTTAAATATCATTTGCTATCGAATTCGAGAGCATATTTTTCTTTTTTATATTTTTTTCAAACAAACAAATATAACTTTATTGAGAACAAAAACACATAAATACAAAGAATATATATTCGTCGTCAAGAGGAAAATCCTGTCCAGGCGACAAAGAAAAGTAATACAATAAATTTAAAATAGAAATTTAAAAAAAAAAAAAAAAAAAAAAAAAAAAAAAAAAAAAAAAATACAATCATAAATTATTTTGCTCATCATAAGACGTCATATATTGTTGAACACTGTAATAATAGAAAACAAAAAAAAATGCATGAAACTATATATATATAAAAAAATAAATAAATAAATAAAAAAAATAACAAAGGTAACATAAGAAATTCGTTTGGATTGGCACAAGACTGGTATAAAAAATCAAATGCTTCCTTTAAAGTGAAAAATAGAGATCTAAATCGTCAATGTTCATCACAAATTGAAATAAAGCACGCTTAAAAGAAGAATATATTTTGATGTTTTGCAACTGAAATGGTAATTTATTATATAATTTAGGTGCTAAGTAAAAAAACTGTTTTCGTGAAATTTCTTTTGTAAAGAAGGGAATCTCATACATTTCAGTTGGTCTCCTTTCAGACACATTAGTTTTTAATTTGCATATTAATTTATTGTTGTGTAAATAGAGTAAAATACGAAAAAATACATTATGGCGAAATGGTAATAGGTTAATTCTTGTATATATATTGGTAGTAGTTACACTTGAATTATTTATATTTAGAGAATTAATAATCTTGAAGCATTTATTCTGAACTGAGATTAAGGGAAGTAAATTAGTTTTATATTCACCGCCATATATTATCGCACCATAATTAATTAAAGAATAAAACCAGGAGTAATAGAGTGCTTTCACAAAATTAAAATGAATTTTATTCTTAAGGTGATAAAATTTAACTAAAACGAAACGCAATTTTTTAACTAAATTGTTAATATGTGTTTTCCATTTTAAATTAGAATCGATATATAGTCCTAAATATTTGATATTGTTTACAGATTGTAGAATATAGCATTGACAATTTTCATTAGTACTTTTGCAGGAGAGAGAGTGAAATTTTAAATTTAAGTTAAATTCTGATTTTCTTAAACTGAAATAAATATATTTAGTTTTATTTAGATTTAAATTTAAGTCATTTATTGTAAACCATTTTGAAATTATGCGTAAATCAGATTGAATTTGAAAAATTAGTTGATTTAAATCAGTGCAAGAATACAAAATTACGGAATCATCAGCATACGTTATTATCTTACCAAAAAGTTTGAGTTGACAAAAGTCATTGATGAATATAATAAACAATAAGGGTCCTAGAATAGATCCTTGAGGAACACCACGGTTTGAAAAAATATAATTACTAAAATTACTTCGGATTTTAACTCTATGTTCTCTGTTTGAAAGATATGAAACAAACCAATTTAACATAATTCCTCTGAAACCAGCAAATTCTAATTTTTTAATTAAAAGATTGTGATTGACATTATCGAAAGCTTTTGATATATCAAGAAATATAGCTACTGTTGTCTTATTTTCGGCAATACTATTATGAATAAATTTTGAAAATTCCAAAAGAGCTTTTTCTGTACTTTTGCCTTTAATAAATCCATGTTGATTAACAGAGAAAAAATTTGTATGTTTTAAATAATTGTACATTTTATCAGCTAGAGCTTTTTCAATGATTTTGGAAAAAACAGGTAATATTGAAATTGGTCTATAGTTTGATAGGCAGTTTTTATCGCCGGTTTTAAAAATAGGAGTTATGGTTGCTCTTTTTAAAGAAGTTGGAAATATGGATGACTTGATTGAGGTATTGATGAAATTAGTTATAAAATTTATATTATTGAGAGCAAATAGTTTAATTAATTTTACATTAATACCGTCATAGTCAAAGGAGTTTTTATTAGAAAGAGAATTTATTAAGTGAAGTACTTCACAATCATTCAATTCTAGGAAAACAAACGAGGTTAAACTTGGTGAAATATATATTTGCAAACTGTTTAAATTTGGGTTTGAGGTATTGTAGGCATTTGCAAATGATTTATTGAATTGATCAGAAGATTCATAGTCGTTTAAAATATCAGGTAAAGTAAGTGATTTGCTCTGATTACCAATAATACCATTTACAAGATCCCATTTTTGTTTATTTGAATCACAATTTAAAAATTTGAATTTGAAATATTCTGATTTTGCTGTTTTAATTAAGTTCTTAAGCTCAGAAACTATAGTGTTATATGCTGTTTTGTAAATAATATCCCATGGATATTTTCTAGTTTTTTTGAATAGTTTTTCCTTTCTTCGAATTAAAATCAAGATATTATTAGTCATCCAGTTATTTTTGGCTTTTTTGTTTGATTTATGCTTATATTTAAAATTATTTTTTAAATTATTGAGTTTGAAAACAAAACTTCGATATTGTTGATCAAGAGAATCTTGAGGATTGTAATTAAATTTGTAATTTGACAGATAATTATTGAGCTTATTATAGTTGATTGAAATTTTATTTTCAGCTTCCTTAATTTTATTTACCTCATCGTAATGAACACTGCAAAAGGTTGGATAGTGATCGCTTATGTCATTTATGAATATTCCGGATTTGATTGAAAATTTATTTGTTTTTACGAAGACATGATCAATGCAAGTTGATGAGGAATTTACTCTAGTTGGTTTGTCTATGTAATTTTGAAATCCAAATTGGCATAATAAATTAATATATTCATGAGTAATAAAATCATCACTTAGAATATCAATATTTATATCACCCATCAGTATTATATTAGGATATTTAAGCTTAGAGATTATTACTTTAAGTTCAGTATTAAAAAAATCAACAGTAAAATCATGAGATCTATATAAAGATAGAAATAATAAATCTAAAGATTTGCAATAAAGTAATATAGATTCTGCGGAAACAAAATGTATAGCTAACTCTGAAATATCAAGACATTTTTTAATAAAAACACACACACCTCCAGAGCGATTATTATTTCTGCAATTAAAGAATGAATTATAACCATCTATTGAGTAAAAATTAGTTTCATTTTGGTAAATCCAAATTTCCGACATAATTATGACACTTATATTTTCAATCATGCTAGAAATATGTGAAATAAAATTATCAAAGTTGGCTCTTAAACTTCTAATATTTATATGTAAAATATTAATGTTTAACTTGCAGGTTGAGGTAATAAAAAACTTTAAATCGTCCAAATTTTCAATTTTTAGGCAGTCCGGCACAGATAAAAATGTTTCTTCAGTTGGATGGAGTATTAAGGTCTTGAGATGATTTCACACGTATTATTTTGGACGATTCATCTTTTCTCAGGAATATTTTACCATCACGAACCCAACAAAACTTGAATCCCTTTTCAGATTTAGCCTTACGTGAAAGATAAAATAGATGCTTCAGTTCGGGAGTCAAATGTTCATTGAAGTAAACAGGCATTTCAGTGAATCTGGAGTTGACTTCGCAGGTTGAAAGTTTACGATTTCTCAGTTTCTTTAAGAGCTCATCACGTACAGATTTGGATTTAACTTGAACGATGATGGGTTTAGGTTTATCTTTATTAAAGCTGGGGACTCTGTGAGCGGTGATCAGATTTTCGGATATATTAGTATTCGCAACATTATCAATCTGGGATATTACTTGTTGTATGTCTTCATTTTCACATTCGGGTAAGTTACTTATTTCAAAGTTGGATCTTCGGGAATATTGCTTGAGTTCAATAACTGCTTCTTTTAGTTCATTCAGTTCCTTCTTTATTTCTGCGCTTTCTCTAGTTAGCTGATCATTTTTTGCTTGTAAAGTTTTGTTTACGTTCTGTAGCTCTGTGATAGAATTTTTCAACTCTTGAATTACTTCACTGTTGAATTCAATTGAACGGGTTAAGTCATTGAATTTGTTAGTTATTAACTCTTTTAGGTCTTTATTTTGCTGTAAGATATCCTCGAGAATGTCTGGGCTAGTTGCACTTTTTATTTTCGTTGGATTTTCCTGTGATTTTGAACATTGTGCGCAGGTCCACTTTTGTTTTTTATCAACAGTAAGTCTTCTAAAAGCTCTTTCAGCGAAACCACCACATTGAAAATGAAAAACAGAATTACATTCACCTTTGCATGTTAATCCATCTGAGTCTTCCAGAATTGGTTCGGCACATGCTTTACACAAAATTTTTGACGAAGACATTGTTTGAAGCAATATTTATGTATAGAAAGCTTGCTTACTAAAACATTAAATTGATATTTTCAAATTTTTATAATTATAAGTGAAATTAGACTTAAAACAATGGGTAAAATCAAAATATTCAAGGAGCGAGAAAAAGCGTATGCAACAGAGGCTACCAGCTGTTGCATACGCTTATTTTGGGTTTTAAAAACTTCAATTTTCGGTGCCATTTCTCTTAAAGATTTTTTCTCTGTTAGTGACTTTTTATTTTCATTATTTTAGTGAATAAATCTAAAAATTATTTTCGATTATTTTTTAAAATTTGTTAAAAATTATAAATATTTGTTATGTCTTAATTGCTTTTAAAAGGCTACTAATGTTCAATTACGTAGTCTTATAAAAGTGAACTCAACCCAGAAGACAAAGAGAACTCCTAGATCAAGCATTGGGAGAAATTTGCCTTCGTGGGGACTTTTCAATGGAACTTAAAAGCATGTGCGTTACATATAGTGTAAACCACGAAAACCATCCACGGTTAGACTGACGGCAAGTGAACTCTAACCCATAATCTGTCTTCCACAGAGGATATTTTACATTAGTACTGTGATCAGTGCGAACTGAGTGCATCTTCATATTAACCCGCCGGCTCTGGCATTCGAACCCGGTGCGGCTCTTGAGCATTTGATTGGTGGTAATGGTGGTGTTATTCGCTTATTTCTCTCTTTAAATAGATAATAATTCTTATTTATTTAATTGGCAATAAGAACAACTTAAAAAATTATCTAAACAGTAACAACTATCATTTTAATTACTTTACATCTTTAGTAATTAATTTACTAATTGAAGCGTAAAAGGTTATTTAACGTTGCATTACAACGTAGTATTATAATTAATGAATTTTTTTTCACATTTATTTACATTCACAATTAACATTTATTCAATGTACTATATTTAAGAGCAAATTAGAATCAAAATGCTGGAAACTTATCAGAAGCAAACCTTATTGAATATTTTTAGCAGGATTTCATTGATTTAATCATGATTTAAGTCAGCTGGTTTTTTTAAAAATATCATTGTTTCGTATTGAATCGAATGTTATTTTAATACTTAAATATATATTAGTCATTTAATGTATATATGTATTATAATATCTGGTCTTTTACATATTTTAATTTGCATCTTTTACATTATTAATTTCCAGAAAAAAAGAAACCATTCATTAAAGTAGGATTGCTTTTTTAATAAGTAAATAAAAAAATTAGTATGCTTGATTTGTTTTTTTTTTTTTTTTTTCATGTATTTTTCTTTATTTTTTTTATGATTCATTTATATTCAATTTCCAATTAGTTTGAACAAAAATTGTGCATCCATTATGCATTTGCTAGAAAGTAATTTATAATACAGTAATATTGCCTGAAATATGTAATTATTTTTATTACATTTTCATTGGATTTAAATTATTTTAATATTTATAAAGTTGAATTAAATAAGATGTGTTTTATAAGTAGATCAGTTTTTTCAATTTAAAATAAAATATATCACAAACCTTTTATGACGTAGTTGACAACTTTTTTAACTATTCCTCTAAAAACTTCAGCTTAGACGTATATGGAGAACTTTGTTTCTGCTTACAACAATATATTTATAAACATCATTTTTTATGACATTATTTTTTGAAAACACAAGAAAATTAAAAAATAACTTGATTGGAATACATTAGAGGAAAATTTTTTATTTTTTTGTAAAATAATGACGATTTCGATGTTTAAAATATACAAATTCACAAATATACAATATACAAAAACATAAATAGTTCATTGCTATGAAACTCTGCAAAAAAGGTATTACATATCATCGTTAAAATATCTTATAAATTTTTTAAATGGTATGTCTTTTAGATGTTAAAGAAAATTAAAATCTTACATTTAGGAATATTTAAATATAAAATTTGCTTTATTTAAAACTGCCATGTAGTATCATTTTTAGCTATTCAAAAAAATTTGTAAACTAAAGTAATGAATACAGATTTTAATATGAAATTTGAAATGAATGAAAATTTTGTATGTTGACAATTTTGAGTTTTTAGGGGTTTTAAATTTAGTTAGTTTTTAAATTTACATGTTTTTCTTTCTTAGATTATTAGCTATTGAACTTAAAAATTCTGGGATGTCTAGATTTTGGTTTAAAAACTTAACGCAAAGTGTTTTCAACCTTTTTTGAAGAGTTTCATAGCTACTCCTTTTTCTATGTGCGATATGCACTCCAGCTTTGATTTGCTGGAAACTGAAATACAAAGAATGACAAAGAATGAAAAACTGAAATACAAAGAATGGCTGAAACATTCTTAGAAAAAGGTTGAAAGGGTTGTTAGAGTGAAACCCCCTCTTATTCTTGTAGGTGTATTCATGAAACCTCAAGGACATCCATTTGCAGTACACTAATGTACACATACGTCAAAGTAATTGCTATCTTCAGAAATTTACAAGATTAATGAAATGCACTGATTCTAGCAGTAGACTCACAAAAAAGTACATAAACATCTTTCCTTTTTTATAACACCAATTTCCTTTTGTTTGCAAAAATTTTAATATAGCCACAAATGCTTGTTTTTTGGTAAAGGCACGCTTCAGTGCATCTAACATGATTCAATCTGTAACATACCTTATTGAATTTGATAATCATTGATTTATAATATATATTATTCACTTTGTTAAAATGATATTTGTTTTAGACCAGGGGTTTCCAACTGGCAGCCCGGGGGCCGCATCCGGCCCGCGAAGCCTTTTTTTGTGGCCCGCGGACTAAACTTTACTAGTTGTCATTTTTTTGCGGACAATTTTCGTAAAGAATCAATATGGGTTTAAAATGCTTTTCTCGTTAATAAAAACCTAATTTCTTCGTATCTGTGAAATTTAACATACCAATTGTGCAAAAAAATTTATTTCTCAGGTTTTACACCAAGGAAAATATTTATTCAAATGTAAAAATAATCATGTATGTAGCTCTATTTTATTTCATTTCTTTTTGTATTTTGTTAATATAATTTAGCATGTGCGTATCAGAAATTTTCTCGAAGAAATTATCCGATTTAACTTTTTGAGACCACTCATTTTGGACGAAAATATTTGCACACACATTTGTAAATTTTAAATGTAAATATCTATTCTCTGGTGGTTGTAGCAGACAAATCTCAATTTTCTCATTGAATATTTTGTGTGCTACTATGTAAGTTTTAATAAAAACCTAAGTTATTGTAGCCCGAATTTTATTATTTATTTAATATTTTTAAAAATATTATTAATAAGAATTAAATATTTCTAAAAATCTACTTCTTATTTTAATTTGTAATTCAATACTTTTGTTTTGTACAACTTATTAAAAATCTGACAATAATATTTAATGTTCCTTCAAACATGAAAAAGACCTTCATAAAATTTTGATAAAGTTGTGGCCCCACCATTTGATTTGAATTTTTAATTGTGGCCCGCGGCCTCATGCAAGTTGGGAACCCCTGTTTTAGACCATTATAACAAAATCGTCCTTTTAAAAACATTTCTCTGATAATGAAAGTGCATAGAAAAAGTGATTTTTTATTCAAAAATGTAGTTTCATGAATGCTGTTTTTAAAAAGAATTAAAAATAAAACCGTCTTTAATGAAATAAAAAAAAATATTTAAAACTGAATAAAAATAGACATAACAGAACAGAAATGTCTATTATTTATTATTATTTCTTAACAGAAATAATAATAAATAATAGATTTTAAACAAAGCGAAATTTACTTATATATTTCCTAAAAATAGCTGAGAAATGTGTTACAGGTTATTTAATGTAATTTATCAGCGCAAAATAACGCGTGTTTGAATAAGTTCTTTGAAATTAAATTTTTTTTATGCCGAAATCTTAAATTAAATCTTAACCGTGTTAAAATGAGATGTATTAACAAAAAAATATTCTTAATAAAATTCAGTATTAAAATAATCCCTTAAAAGACTACCTATCTGGTAAAAGACTCCTCATTTTACGAAAATAAATGAATCATAACTGTTAAAATAGGGTGAAAACAATTTTGCAGAGAATTGTATCTCCACTAATTACTTAAAAACTGACACATGTTTTAAAAAAATCCATGTTTAATTAAGAAAAGAAATATATTTAACAAAAAAATATCTAGTTTAAGAAACTCCTTAGAAATGAAAAAAATTTCTTGCATCAAATCCCTCCTCCTCCTACTTGCACTAATTAACGAATCTGAATCAAAATTATGAAACGGCAAGAAAACTATTCATAACGTTAGCGTCGTGTCAACTACTTCTATAAACTATTAGTTAAATAAAGAATAACACACGTTCTGTAACAGAAACAACAAAAAAATTTTAAATAGTCTTTTTATCATATAAAGGAAGGGGAAAAAAGTAACATTGTGCTTAAATGTTCCTTCTCCTTTACCTCAATTAGCAAAACTAAATATCAATTAATATGAACTTAAAATATTTCCATGACACCAACCATTCGAATCAGAATTTTCGACAATTAAATAAGTTTATAGAGATAAACGTATCTCTTATAAGAAATAAAAAACCTATAAATAAATAAATAAAAGACGAAACCTCTTATAACAATTTAAAATCTTATAAAAAGAAAGAAAAAATGCATCCGACACAAAAGTCCCCCTACCTTCCTCAATCGGCTAATATGAATATCTATACCCTCTTTCCAATTTATCATTTAAAATAAAAAAAATAACATCTTTTGCATTAAACATATTAAAATGCATCTTCCCCTTAGAAAAATAAAATAAATAAATAAATTAAATACATCCAGCTACTAAGAAAAGAAATACCGTGACTCTAATTAAAAAAGAGCAATACTTTCCTTTCTCCACAATTAGAGAATAAACATCCAACACAGAAATCCACCCACCTTCCTTAATCGGCTCATATAAATATCAACACCCTTTTCAAAAAATATCATTTAAAATGAAAAAAAAAATAGCATATTTTATATTAAATCCTGCCCTAAGAAATAAAATAAATAGAGAAATTAAACATACACAGCTTATAAAAAGAAGAAATACCGCTACTCTAATTAAAAGGCACCAATACTTACACCTCCAATCACGAATAACCATCCAACACATAAATCCTCCCAACTTCCCCGATTGGCTACTTTAAGCCCCACATTAGCAACTTCTACACAAAATATAATTTAAAATAGAAAATAACACATTTTTCGCTTAAAAAAATTTAAAAAAAAAAGTAAAATATTATTGAAAAATTTAAATTGTATCTTCCTGCTTTAAAAAATAATCAAAGAAGAATAAATAAATGAAATAAAATTTTAAAAAAAAAAGCGTAATACAACCAGCCTATAAGTGCCCCCACCCCCCTTACCCTTCTCGTTACCTCAATGATCTAATCTGAATTATTACAGATAAAAAGAATATTCATTGAAACAGCGAGAAGCATTCATGTTGCCCAGAAAGCGAGAGGGGAAATATCCCTACAGATTTTCCCTATGGAGGTACCTTTTTTACCGGGACCTTTTTTTCCAGGGACCCTTTTTTCCGTACCTTTTTTTCCAGGTACCTTTTTTTCCGGGACCTTTTTTTCCGTACCTTTATTTCCGGGACCTTTTTTTCCGTCTACCTTCTGAGCTGCATAGAATTTAATACTAAATTAAGAACTAATTCCAAGACGCAAAGTGGATATTCGATTGTGTACACCTAATAAACAAGCTCAGGGATGCTACTCGCAAAGTATCAAATTGTCTCACCAGAAATTGCATTTCGTCTCAGTTAAAATCTCTTTTTGGCTCAGTTTGTCTCAGCTAAAATTATTTCTTTCACTCAGTTTATGTCAGCTAAAATGATTATTAATCAGTTTGATAACAATATAAAGATAATTTTCAGGATCCATAAAACCATTAATAGCATACTAGGAGTACTACAATTATACATACATTCACTATTGCTAGGATTTTAAAAAACCTGCATATGATTGATTATAAGATTCCACAAAATTGTTTTATGGACTCTGTTGTTTTCATATATATTGCATTTATCATTTATGCCAATGAATAGTATCTGTTCCAGAATTTTACAAAGTAAATTTTAACTTTCTTATTTTTTAAAATATAATGGTGTTAACTTTCTAAAAAGAAATATCTATTTAGTTTCAGTAATTCAAAAGGGAAAATACCCATTTCATTTTGAGCTCAAATTTCATCTCAAAATATATAACTATTCAGTTACAATGAAAGGTCTACAGATTTCAATAATTAAAAGAGAAATTCTGTAATTAAATAATGAGAGTTTAAGAAAATGCAAATAACACAAAAAAAAAACACTCTTTGATAGAATTCAGGAGGTGCAGTGAAATTTTGAAATATTTTAGGTAGGAATTTTTCAAGAAAATTTTAGGGAGCACTTAATAGCCAAAAATTAGCATATATACATTTTTATATCAAAACAGAAATATTTAAAAACTATTATAAACAATTTAAAAAGACACATATAAATATAATTTTCTTTCTAAAATGAATTGCATCCTTTATTAAGTATAAAAGTAAACTTTTTAGTTTATTGGCATTGACTAGTAGATTGTACTTTCTTGCATTCACAAGATTAGTTAGTTGACTATGTTCTTTTAATTTGTATAGCTAAATATACAATCATAAAATGTGATTATGAATGCACTTAGTAATTGTTTAAATGCAACAACTGTTGAAAAATATATCACATCTTTACAGTAACTAATTCAAGAAAAAACTTAATTCTACTTCTTTCTAGAATCGTGAAACTGGATTTTAAAATAGCGTGAATATGAATTGCGATTTTGGGTTTTAAAATCGCGTGAATATGAATCGCGATATTGAATTACAAAATCGTGTGAATATGAATCACGATATTGGATTTTAAAATAGATTGAATATGAATCGCGATTTTGGATTTTAAAATCGCTTGAATATGAATCGCGATATTGGATTTCAAAATCGCGTGAATATGAATCACGATATTGGATTTTAAAATCGAGTGAACATGAATCGCGATTTTTGATTTTAAAATCAAGTGAATATGAATCACGATATCGGATTTTAAAATCACGTGAATATGAATCGTGCGGTTGGATTTTAAAATCGCGTGAATATGAATCGCGATTTTGGATTATAAAATCATGTGACTATGAATCACGCTGTTGGATTTTAAAAACACGAAAATACAAATCACGATATTGGATTTTAAAATCGCGTGAATATGAATCACGTGAATATGAATCGCGCAGCTGGATTTAAAAAACACAAATCACGATATTGGATTTTAAAATCGCGTCAATATGAATCACTATTTCGGATTTTAAAATCGAGTGAATATGAATCACGATTTTGAATTTTAAAATCACGTGAATAAGAATAGCGCTGTTGGATTTTAAAAAAGCGAAAATACAAATAGCGATATTGAATTTTTAAATTGCGTAAATAAGAATCACGATGAATAATTTTTAGATCACGTGAATACGAATCGCAATGAGTAATTTTTAAATAGCGTACAAATACGAAAAACGAGATCTGATATTACAACTGCGTGATAACGAATCGCAATATTGGATTTAAAAATGCGTGAATACGAATCGCGACGTTGGATTTTAAACTCGCGGGAATACAGATCGCGATATTGAATTTTTAAATTGAGTGAATAGGAATTGCTAGTACGATTTTTAAACAGCGTAAAAAAAGTCGCAACACATAAGTTTTAAATAAGTTAAATACGAAAATCGATGATTGATATTAAAATCGTCTGATTAAAAATCGCGATTTTAGCATATTCCAGCGCAATTCCTAATATTTAAAATTCCGAAAATCAGCCAAACGAAAAAAAAAATCATATATCGGTGGTCGAAACGAAACACTTAGACTCCTTTCCACTCTATAGCGGAAGTCGCGGGAATCCGACTATCGTTCCGGCGGCTTGGGTTTCTCTAATTGGACTCCCTAAAAATTTTAGTTTTTGGAACATGGTCGAAAATTTTAAAAATTGGGAGAAAAAAGCGGATTTCCGCTTTTTCGTGGAAGTCTTTCATCCCTTGGAAACGTGAACGGCAAAATGATCTCCAATGACTCACGGCAATGCTGATTAATATTTGAAACTGAATTCAGGTTTGCCAAATTTTGGACGTTTTGTCTCAGAATGGCGCAGCTTTGGCAGAAACTGAGCTGAATGTCGCAAAATGGCGCAGTTATGCCGTTTTGTCTCAGTTTGTCGCAAATGGCGCAGGCGTAGCATCCCTGCAAGCTTCTAAACTAATTATTAAACCAAATTTTGAACAATTTCTAAGAAAAATTAATGGCAGTACACATGAAAATCCACTTGTGTAAACCTATTCATATAGGTATGGTGATTCTTAAAGTATCAAAAATTTTAATGTAATCTTTTCACTACCAAACAATGAAAGAAACATACGGTCCGAAGAATAGGCTAATGCATACTAACACAGGTAGAGTGCCTCAGAAAGGTAACACGGGTAGAGTGCCTAGGCACTCTAAACACAGGTTCTTTCATTTACTAAGTAGAAATGTTAGTATGAAAAGTAGTATCGACTCTACCATCATTAACGTTTACAACTTGCTTAGTAAATAAAAAAGTAACCGGAAAAATTAAAGATGCAAAGGGTCGGGCTAAATTCATCAGGTTAAAATAGAAAATGTACACATATAAAACAGAGCGAAAATTAGAAAAACGATTGAAAGATATTAAAGAGACACTTAAAAATAAAATCACATTTCAAGATTACCTTAAATGCTTATTTAGCAAGAAAAATCTAACCTTACATTCAGGGTTCGTTGATATATATCAATGGATATATATCTTGATATATATCATGATATATATCCGATATTTATTTTGAATTAAATATCATGATATTTTCACCGAAATTTCTAAAATATCCCCCCGTTATTTCAAGATTTCTTTTAATCACTCCACAAACTCATGCTACCATTCACACTATCTTTACTTCCTACAAAAATCTTGTTTTAGATTGCACCTGTTCCCACTTACCCCCTACCTACCTAGAAAAATGCTACTAACGTGAGAGAAGAGCTAGATAAAACTGAGAATTATGATATTATATATTATGGTTGTTCTGCTCATATCTTTTATCTAAAGATATAAATTTTCCTGATGTTACAAAAAATGTTATTAAAGTGATAAAATATTTTAAGTACACTCATTTACCAAATGCTTGGTATAAAAAAAATGGAGGGAAAATGCTAGTTGTTCCTCAGGCAGTCAGGTGCAGCACTATGTTCAATTCTTTAAAGACCTTTTTAGAAAACAGAGGAAAATTGGTGCAAGTTTGCCAGGACCACAAACTTAAAATTGATAAAAACATCTTCAATTTAGTAAATGATGTAAATTTAATGGTAAATTACTCTGATTATATGAGCATTTTAGAACCGATTGCAAATGCTTTAGATGCAGTACAAGCAAATAAATGCACGATAGTACAATGTGTTGAAATTTGGTGCAAACTAAAGGAGAAATTAGAAGCATGTGGAAAAAAAGACGTGATGAAAGAGTTCTCAGAAAGAGAAGTAATGGCTTTAACCCCTGCTCATTTAGCTGCTAATATGTTGGACCAGAGATATTGTGGGAAAAAACTAAATGACGAGCAAACGCAAAGAGCTTTTAATTTCCTACGCTCTGTTGACAAAGATATTTTACCTATGGCTATGAATTTTTTGGCCAAAAAGAGCCCTTTCCAGGCTTCAAGTTCGAAGATGACTTTCTCAATGTGGAACCCACAGTTTGGTGGGAAACTATCAAGTTAGAGGAACCATTAAAAGTCAGAATAACAAATCTTCTTGAACAACTATTAACTGCCTCTCCTTCCACAGCTGGGTTAGAGAGAATATTCTTTAGCTTTGGATTTATTCAGTCCAAGTTGCAGAATATATTAGGGACGGAAAAGGTAGAAAAACTTACTTTTATGTTCCAATATTTTAACAAGAAATAAAGAAAAATGTGTTTTAAAACTTAGTAAAAGTAAAATAAAAATGTCCTGTACTTTAGTGATTGCAAAAGATTTTGTTTCGGAGAACCTTTTTTATTTAAAAAAAAATTATGTTTTATTTTATAAATTTATTAATTACAATTTACATTAGGAATTTAGTATTTATATAAAATGAATTATTTTACGTTTTAAATTTGTTTATAATGTCTGAAAAACAATTCCTAACAATAAAGTTAATTTATATTGAAGATACTAAATATAAAACAAAAATTTGAATATATATCAAAGTATCGGATATATATCAAAATATCGGATATTTTTGATATTTTCGAAAATATCATGATATTTACGATCCCTGCTTACATTATCGTCATTAGTCCAACTATCTAAACGTCCTACTTAATCTATTTTTTTTTTTAAAAAATGAAATTAACTGAATCTCTATAACTCTTATATTTCGGTATTAAATCTATTAAGGGCATTGAAATGATTTGCAATCAATAAATATCTCATATACCCTTAACTTAAAAATAAATAACTTTAAATAAATTAGAGACACTTAAAAATAAAAAAGGAAAATCTAAGCAGGAAAATCTAAACTTACATGTATAAATTAAATGTACATAATGGAAATGCTTAATTTACATGTATAGTGTAATCACATGCAAGTCATTTAACAAATTCATTAAAGAAATTAACACATTTCTGTAACAACTAATAAAGTAATGAATGATCAAAACATGACGATAAAATTAAGCTAGATTGATCAAGATAAATTATGTATTATGCCCTAAACCGCGTGGGACAGTATCCGCACCATAGATACGACGCTAAAATCATATCAAATGAAATTATTTAAACAATCAAGAGAAAAAAGTTAATCTTTAGTGACAACACATAAAGCTAACTAGAGTGGGGGGGAAATTAACATTTGCACTCACCGGCTAGAGTCCACATATAATACCTTTCCTGAGGCGGGAAATTCTTCCTTCACGGTGTCTGCAGGTCACACTGACCCTCCTAAAAAAGGGTTACCATCATGAAAGGGGGATTCTCGCCAAACGCCCCTTGCTCGCTCGCCTTCATGCAAGACCCCAAACCTCGCAGCTTTCGAACACAGACGGTGACGTCACTATTCCCCGGAGTCTATTCTATACCACCGTCCGATAGTAAAACAAAATCCAAACCTCACAACTCCCGAAGAGAGCGGTGAAGGGAATCCTAGCAGCCGAAACAAGTTTTGAACCCGCCTTCAAGGAAGTGACGTTTAATCGATAATCGAAATCTGTAGAGCCAATAGCTTTCCTTTTTTTGTTAATCGGTTAATTGTAATCCGATTTATTCTGTAGGGTATTCTGGGATTGAAAAAAATAAAAAAACGCGTTGTTCCCAAATTTAAAGCGAATTGTTGATTATTTTTATTTCTTTACAATGGATTCAAGAAAAGGGAAGAGTGTTTCCAAGGAACAACTACGAAAGCTGACAGAAATCATGCAGCAGAATCGAAACCTTGCTCAAAATAAAATTGGGCAAGGTTTTACAAAACAAGATAGAAGAAGAAAATGGGAGCAAATTGCGTGCGATTTAAATAGCCTGATTGGTGCACAAAAACCAGCCGAAAAATGGGCCAAAGTAAGTATACCTTTATGTTTAATACATTTTACTTGTAAATTTGATACATAAAATTCATTTTATAAGAACCTGTGCTATATATTATCGTAACTTGTAATTATGCAATGAAGCTTAAAGGTGTAATCGTTATTGAATTTTTTCTCTTTTGTAACTTTTTTGAAATAAATACTTAATACTTTTTGTTTACTCTTCAGTTTTATTTTACTCTCGAGTAGTGAAGTATATAATTTTGATTGAGCATAGTGAGAAAGGAAAAAATTTTCTTTATAATTTGTGACTATTACAAATATATTTTAACAATGTATTTGACAATTCTGTTTTTTTTTTTTTTTTAGTGCTGGAGTGACAAAAAAAGTAATGTTCGGCAGAAAGCAAGCCGCATCCAAAAGCATGCTAGAGGTACTGGTGGTGGACCACCTGCAATTGAAGAGCTCTCCCCTTTAGAAGAGAGTATCCTTTATCTGACAGGATACACTTCATTCAGAGGGGACGAAGAAATACAAGAAGGAGGCATAGAGCCGCAGTGCACATTAGAGGTACTTCTTTATCATAATATATTCAGATTTTTTTTTTGAGAAAAAAAAAGATCCTTAATTTTTTATTCTGTTTCAAAACAGGAAGCAACACTGGTTGAAACCAGTCAGGACACCATCCCGATTGAATTCAGCCAGGATGTGTGCACCACTCCTTCAAGGGAGTTGGGCGAGGCGAGGTTGACCTTGGGCGAGTGCTCCAGTGTGTCTGCTACACCAGTGGGCAAAATATTAGGGGAAAAAAGTAACGTAATTCTCTATTTGTATTCATTAAGCAGTTATAAATAGCAAATATTTATTTTTTTGTATAAATATTTATTTTTCTATCTGGCAATATTTGCTTTGTTTCGAAAGCATGGGGTGGCAGGGTGTCCGACAAACACATTACTCAGCACAGAGGTTTCCTCGATATTCTACGGCTGGATGACCTGGTACTGGCAGTTAGAGGCTTTAGAATTGATGAAATAATTCGAGCAAGGGGTGCTAAACTACAGGTACCTGCCTTTACAAAAGGTAAAGCCCAGCTAAGTCAGCATGAAGTAGTAACATCGAGGAAACTTTCTAAAGTGCGTGTGCACATAGAAAGAGTGATTAGAAGAATCAAAACTTTTCGCATATTAGAAGGCACCCTGCCAATCTCCATGGTTAAAAAAAATGAAAAAGGGGAGTTGTCAACTGTTGACAAAATATTATCCGTTGTTTGTTCCCTGGTCAATATTGGAAATCCCTTAATAAAAGTAGATATTTAAATTTGAATTTATATGTTTATTTCTTATTAATAACAAATTGTAATTTAGTTACATGGTTGGAAATTTTTTTAAAAAAAAAAAGTTATTCCTCTTTGAAAAGTTATGTTTCTTTATACTGTAAATGATGTCAGTTTCTTCAGATAGGTATTATAATTAAATTACATAAAAATTATGACAAATAGCAGCACCATAATTTTTCTTTACATTCTTGGTACAACCAACTCGAGAGAAAATGTTACGTCACACTCAAGCAATTAATAAATAAATGTAATTCAGCATTAATATTTAGAAAATAAAAGATGGACCATTTTATTTGAGCAAATGAAGAGTACAAATATTTCTGCACAAAAAACATGAAACAGGCAATTTGGTTGGAAAATCAACAAATATTGGTTAAGTCTAACAATTCCTTCTTAACACTTACACATCAAAGCTACCTTTAAGATTGATGAAACAGTGCAAATTATATATAAAAGACTAGGGGGCTAAGTCTCTTGTTTCGCTTGCTAACTCTGATGATTTCTTTCGAATAATTGTTTCTTGGCATAAAAGAAGCCTTTCTCACGAGTTGAAATTATTTACTTAAATCATATAAACTAAAAAGTATCTGTTAGCTTATGCTTGTGACCCCACTTTCCACATCCAAATATTTTCTTACTATTAAGATCTATTAGTGGAGATAGAAATTTAAGTAAGTAATAATCTTTTTTAAAAAAAATTTAAAAAGCATGTTAAAGAAATTTGCACAAAAAGTAATATTTGTAATATATTTAATAAGATTGGACACCAATTTAAGAAAATTCTCTTAATGTTAGAAAACAAAGATCCCAAGCATACGGCTCAAATTGTGAAGATGTGGCTTCTGTATAACTGTCGTCGGCAACTACATACTCCACCACAGTCCCCGGATTTAAATGTAATAGAAAATTTATGGTCTCAGCTGGAGAAAGCTGTTCAAGAACACCACATTACAAGTAAGGAGCATTTGAAAAGTGTTTTGAAAGAAGAGTGGGCCAAAATTTCAGTGGCATCTACAAAAACTCTTGTGGAATCAATGCCCAAACGGTTGCAAGCTGTGATTCGAGCAAATGGATATGCTACAAAGTACTAATTAATTGTTATAGACATTTAATAAAAGTGTATACTCAATTCTGTGATTCTCATTTTTGTATTCTACTGTCTTTGAAATTTCTTTCATAAGACTAATTCAATATTTCACATTTTTATCTGATATCTTGTTAGGGAACTATATGCACTTTTATCTATAATACTTTAAATTATTTTGTTAAGAATTTCAAACTTCTACACACAAATTTCGAAATGAACTGTTTGTATATACTCAATTTTGGGTATACATTTACTTAGCATTTCTATAACAGTCAATACTAAAAAATAGCAAAATCAATCTGAATATTCATAATATAAAAAATATAGCAACGTTAAAAAGTATAAAAACCCAATAATGACACATAATGGAAATAGAGTTTTAAATTTCAATTACTAAACAAATATAATTATGAATGTAGGTTGCAATTTAAAACCTACACTCTAAAAACTATTTGTCAGATTAACACACATAGATAAAATGTTATGCCGGCTGGCATAACATATTAAAATACAGCTCAAAGCCAGTTGTATTCTTAAGGGCTGATTTTGAAAAAAGAACATCTACTTACAGCTTTGTACTAATCAAAACCAGTTAGATGTTGAATTAGAATTCTGAAAAATTATTTTTTTAAAGTTCTTTAATTATTTTTGTACTTCAAAAAGATTTGATCCTTAATATTGATAATTTTAAAAAAAAATGCTGCTTTTTTTAATTGAATTTTTGTGCATGGGGAAAATATTTTAACTGTAGTATTAACCCGGCAGGACGCGCAGGGGTCCATATGAACCCCAGATGATTTTGTTAATAGAATTTCTATTTTTCTAATGACTTTGAAAGTTCTTCTTTTTCAATAGTCTAATTTTATACGCCCACCAGCCTATACCAGGTGTTACAAATTTTAAAGGGTCATTATTTTTTCTTTGAAGGAGTTGTCAAGTTAGGGGTGTGACTGAACCCCGCGCGCCTTTTCGCGTTAGTCAAAAATATGCATTTTTAACATTGCTACTCTTTGTGTTCAGACGTTTTTTTTAGCTGCAACATGGCGACTCCGTACGAAAAGGAAAGGGAGAGACTGCAAAAGCATTTGTATGAGAGTGAGCAAAAAACTTTTTCTGATGAGGAAGCAGAGTGTAATTTTGATAGCGAAATTATGAGTGATCATGACTAACAATCAGAATTAGATGAAGTTTCCGCTCAAGAAGATGCTTCAAACAACGATAATTTAATTGAAAAAGATAATGTACATTGCGGGGAAAAGAAAAATTCAAGACCCAAAGATTACCGAAAGAGATGGCTGGATGCAACAACGAAAAAGACGAAAGTGAATCTACTTCAAAGAAGAAAGCATTGAAATCTAATTGACGTTTCTATATTTGCCTACGTAATAAGGACAAAAAATCATCAACTGCATATGAAAAATCTTTGTGCAAAGAACACACACTAAGTATATGTCAAAACTGCATGAATAAAGAATAGACCCCACGTGCGTCTTTGTGTTCGAACGGAAGGCGCGCGTCCTGCCGCATAATTTTTCTTTGTTTCTAAATGGTGTTATGTACTATGTTCAGTTTTTGCTGCTATGAGTTTAATTAATTTATCTGTTTACTAAAAGTGTATGGATGTTAATTAACTATTAATTCATTTCTTTTGTTTCTAGAAAAAAGCAAAAAAACACTAAATCTGCTATGAAAGAAGAAGAATTTGACATTATTAGACATGCCAAGGTTCATGCAGCTGGAGTAATGACCGCCAGCAGTAATAATTGTGCCGATTGCCTTGTATTCAAGAACAAAGTTCAGGTCTTGCTAAAAGAAATTATTGAAAAAGAGAAGGAAGTGAAAGAACTGAAAAATTCCGATAGTGTTCTTCAAGAAAAATATTTAAAATTAAAATCCAAATATAAAAGTGTGAAGGAGCAACTGAATAAAACTACTACAACTGAGGCGAAAGTTGAAACAAATGAACTCGCTGTGTTAGGGCCGACACTGACAGTGGACACTTATCGGCTCTGTTGTTGTCGTATCAACGACTTCTCTAAGTTTACAGGGGATTTGTTGGATCTGGTCTTTGGACTAGAAGTGCTCGGCACCAGTGTGCTAAAAAGAATTAAAGGGTGTCAAAAGTCGACCGTTTTAAACCCTGACACTATAATGGAAATACAATTGTATGTATCTAAAAAATTTAACGCGTCTGTACTCCAAGTGAGAAATGTCATCAGACAAAAACTAAATGTATGTCACAAAGCATACAAAAAATATTTAATTATGTTGCGGTAAGCCAATAAATGTGTGTTAATTATTAATAAAATTTATTTTATACTGTGCATTATTTGTTTTAAAGTGAATTTATTTAGTTCCTTCCAATTAAAAGGTAAGGGATATCTATTTATTCCTTTTTATATAAATTAAATAAGTAGAAGTTAGTATTACTTTTCTACAATTCGAAGGAAAGAAATGATTGTGAATGCTTCAATCTGTATAGGTGAGCTTTGCAAAATGTGAATTATTTATACTTTCAACGCATACTCTACTACTTTGTTTAAATGTAGGATGGTCATTCAGTCTATTTAAGCCCAAGTTAAATTAAAGTTTATAAAAAAATAAATAAATTTTTTACCTACAGTTTTCTTTTTCTAATAGGTTTTTTTGAATAATATGCCTTTACTGATAATTATTTAAGTATATCAGTCAAAGTGTTTTATTAATTGCATCATCTGGAATATGAAACTTATTGATTTAAAAATTAATTTGGGTAGTAGATTTTGAATACACAAATGTTCATTAAACTTTTAAATGAAATAATAAAGTTGTTTATTTTCTAAGGAAATTTGTCATATGTTTGTAAATTAAAGTTCAGAAAAATATTGTGTTAGCAAGCAAAATTTATGTATATATAAATCACATTTGTTGTTAATAACACAAAGAGTATAAAAAGAAAAGCAGAAGAGATTCTGAACAGTCTGGAGCAGACAGACAATTTGTTTAATAAACTATGTGTTGCACAGAATGGAGATGAACATTTTGCACAGTTAATTACTTTTTATTTAAAAGATGTGCCTACGGACAAGAAATTGGATATACACTTAAAACTTTTGTCTGTTTTAAGGGAAGAGTTGGATAAAAGCAAATAAAGAATGTAATGAAAAATATGTATGTAATTATGTAAAATTCAATACCAATTACAATCAACCACACATTTTTTTTACAATCGCAGAGATGCCAACTTGCTCGGGACAGCAAATATATATTTTAAAGTGGTAGTTTATCAATTGTGACTCTTGGTTTAATAAATTCGATTTAGTAGATTTTTATCCATCACTACTTCTAAATAATTCGTAGGTTTAGATAATCAGCTATTGCTGAATTCAATAATCTAAATATGTTTCATAATGAAACAATAAGAAATTTTGCCCATAGGCTTGAGTCAGCAGCCCATCAGGCATATGCCTTTATTAATGAAACAGCTGCATTAAATAAAATCAATTCAATTCTTAAATGCGATATCTCCTAGCATAAAGACTCAACTATCCTTTGAGGATCCTTCAGATTTCATGAAACAAGGCAGAAATAATAGCCTCCTGCTCTGCACCGCATACTAATGCTGCAGTTAATTTTGTAAATAAAACTCAAAATATGGACCAATGCTCAAAGATCAAATAAAACAATTGACTACTATTGTTTAAGAGGCAGTCAATTTATGTCCTCTATGTAAATCTCCTGACCATTGTCTTAAAAATTGTCCTCAATTCACAACATCTAATGTGAGGAGAACCCAAAATAACAATGCAAGATAACAAATTGTATGTCATTTTTGTGGTAAACATGGTCACATAATGGCTCGATGTTACCAATACTTGAACTTGCAGGGTTCAAGGCAAAATCCTAATAGAAATAGTGATTCAATTAATAACCGAAGATCACAAAATCAAGGTCGTCCCAATTTAAACTAGTGTCGGGACCACATTATAGGCAAACTGTGGTCCCTTTTCAAACCAAACAAACCCCTGTTTCTGATCAACCTTCTAAATATTTAAATCACACTATAGGTGATGGTCAGACAAAAATATCTGAATTCATAAATCCGAAGTCTAATGAGACAACCCTTTTTAATTTATTTAGTGAAAACAAATGTAATTTACCACTTATTGATATAATGTTCACATTTTTAATTGATTCTGGTGCTTCTATTTCATTAATGCCTAAAGACATTTTTGACCAAATTAAATTAGTAACTAAAGTTAAATATTTATCTAGAAACGTAAAAATTTCTACGTTAAACTCTGAACTTAATTTTTTATCGTGTGCTCAAATTTCTTTCAAAATCAGTAACAGTCAGTTTAAGCATCATTTTTTTGTATCTAAATTTAATACTTCTCATTTTCAAGGTATCATTGGATATGATGTAATATCCAAATATAACAATTATAGATTCTAAGATTTGCCCCTCTCACCCTTCTCCTTCCAACCAACGCGATATTCGTAAAATTATGTTTTTGGCGAGGTTTCCGCCTGTCTTCCTGATGATGAAACAGTTGTATGATGAATTGTATGATGATTGTCCTGATGATGAAACAGTTAGTCGTTACTTTTCTCCTCACAAGTGTTAATGTTTTTTTTTTTTTTGTATTCGGCTTAGGCCGAGACTTTTGTTGGCATATTTGCCAAGTTTTTTAGTTGTTCAATAATGTTAATTTTTTAATAAACAGTTTTTCCCCATCCTTTACAGTATGTCTGGTGAGTAATTTTGCTGTGTAAGTTGTTTTCTCTTCCTTTTTAATTTTCAGCATGTTCCTCTTTTGCACTTACCTGAACTTTTGCTTCAATCCCAATGTACCCCACTATCATCTTTTTCGGCCTTTACTTAATTAATGTCTAAATTTTATTTAATTTTAAGTTGACTTAATATTAGTCACCCCCTTTTTCTCCCGTTTTTTTTAGCCTCACCACAGTATCTAAGTATGGACATAGATGGTCTGTAAGTGATAAAAATCTTTGCTTACAGATATACCTATCTAGTCCTAAAGCATATAACACCTTAAAACGATTTTTGAATTTGCCTAGTAAATCTACACTTTTAAAAATTGTTTCTGGCATAAAAATGGAACCAGGTTTTTCAACTGCTGTGCTCAATTCAATTAAACTTATAGCAAGTATGTTAAAGCCACATGACAAATATTGTATTATATCTTTTGATGAGATGTCATTAAAATGTGGCTTGGCTTAGAATAAAAAGGGTGATAAAATTGTGGGATTTTACGAATCCCAAATTCAATCTTCCTACTCCAAGCTTGCAAAACACGCTCTGTCTTTTATGGTGCGTGGGGCTTTGCAAAAAATGGAAACAGATTGTCGGTTTCTTTTACTCATCACAAACAGCCCCAGCTGCCACACTGAAGATTTTATTGACTAATCTGTTACGTGAACTCATTCAGTGTGGCATGACCCCAATTGCTGTTGTGTGTGACCAGGGAGCCAACAATCTAAAACTGTATGCCAAAGAAATGGGTGTGACAATTGACTATCCTTATTTTACTGTAAATAATACTGATGTATATACTTTTTTTGATGGGTTTCACTTGTTAAAAAGTTTACGGAACAACGTCAAGGGAAGTAAGACCTTATTTATCGATTTTTCAATTTTATTTATTTTAAATAATATATACTTTTCTGATTCTAAAAATGTATAACACTTACATATTTGACATTACCTTAAATTAGCACAAATAAAATATGAACAAACCGTGCCACGCCCTCTTGAAGACAAGTTTCGGTTTTAAACACAACCAATAAATAACAATTGTGTTCTAACTTATTGATGGAAAGAAAAATTCTGCTTCTTATTGATAATTGTTCACCCCACAATGAGCCACCAAAATTGGAATGTATTCACATTGAATACTTTCCTCCTAATTGTACGTCAATTTTACAACCTCTTGACCAGTGTATAATTAAAGTGGTAAAGGGAAAGTATCGAACACAACTTCTGAGGCGTATGCTTGAGCAAATCGGAAACGAAGAAGCAATTACGAAACCAGATGTAAAGCAAGCAATGGATATGATTGCTGGAGCATGGAAAGACATTAGCCAAAAAGTCATCTGTAATGGATCGAAGAAAACAAATTTAATTTCGGCAATTGACAATGAAACAGTCGATGAAATTAATGATGTTATCATCGATTTGCAGCCTTTATGGGAACATGTGACAAAAGAAACATCAGTGGCAAACGAAGTCAGTCTTGACGATTTTCTGACTGCAGATGATGATGCTAGAACATGCGAAGCATTGACAGACAATGATATTGTACGTATGATTCAAGAAAACAAACAAAAATCACTTTCGGACAGCAGCGATGATGAAGAATGTCCAGAAGAAAACAATGTACCTACAGCTTCACAAGCCTTGGCCAATTTGGAAGCTGTAAAGAGATTTTTATAGGCAAAAAAAAACTTTTCAGATACTTTGTTTGAACATGTGCATAATTTGGAAAATTTTTTAATTTCTGGTTCTAAATCATTTGTTCAGAAAAAAATTACTGATTATGTATCTGCCTAATTAGTAAATGTTAATAAATTCATTGTTTACATTAGTTTTGTGCGCTCATTTAATATTACATTGATATTTTCCCAAATCTAGATTAAAAATATAATATCAAAACTGTAAATTGATTTTTCATACGAATAGTAATCCCAATGTAACGAAATAATATTTGTTAATGTTGAAAATTCGTAATATCGGTATAACGAATTTTCATTATTGCGTAGAAATAGCTTTGGTCCCATGGAATTCGCTAAAACGGGATCCGACTGTATTTATTTTTAAGAATCTGGAATTTGCATTAAAGATAGCAAAATTTACAAGCTGTGTGAGAAATTCATTTGTGCTGCAGATGATTGTAAATATTCTTTTTGCTGCTTGCTTTGATTAGTTATTCGATTTAATACTGACTTATTTTTGTATTTGCTGTTAAATTTCCTCGAAATGAATGCCTCGAAAAAAAGTTTTGGTCGAAGGAAAAAAACATGCAAATCAACACACACCTTTACATGTTGTTCAAAACGAAAACGTTGTATTTGAAGGTATGAGTGCATCTAAACAAAAATTGGAAAGCTCATTCATTGATAAAAATAATATCAATATTTCAAAAAGGGATAGTAATATTATTATTTGTGTAGATTTGTTAAAATCTTTGATAAATGACATTTGCGTTTGTAAGCAGTGCAAATCGTCAGATTGTTCTGATGTGTATGAAGAAAAAAGTAGCCGTAGAGGACTTGCCTCATTTATAAGTATTAATTGCAAATATTGCCAACATTCTGTGACAACATGTACTTCCCATTCTTCTAATGCTGGATATGATATAAATCTTCGCTTGGCCTATGTAATGCGGTGTATTGGTAAAGGAAGAAATGCTGCTCAAACATTCTGTTCTGTAATGAACTTACCTCCTCCTCTCAACAAGTTTGAAAGACTAATCATACCTATAAAAAATGCATTGACAGAAGTATGCAACAAATCGTTACAAAACAGTGTGGAAAATGCTGTTGTATCGAACAATAACATTCGAGATATATCCACATCACTAGATGGCTCTTGGCAAAAAAGAGGCCATACCTCTCTCAATGGTATTGTCATAGCCATTTCTGTGGACAATAGGAAAGTTGTCGACAATGAATGTTTGACGAAATATTGCTTTAAATGCAAAAAAAAGTGGAAAAAGTAGTGAAACAGGCTATATGAACTACGACGGACCTAGTGGTGGGATGGAGACAGAAGGCGCATTTTTAAGAGGTCAGAGTCAACAAGAAATTTGCGCTACATTGAATATTTAGGAGACGAAGACTCTAAGGGGTTTTTGAAAGTGAAGGAGTCTAAAGTATATGGCGATACTGAAGTTGTAAAATTGGAGTGTGTGGGACACGTCCAGAAGAGAATGGGCGCAAGATTGAAAGTAGTAAAAAATGAAAATAAAGGGAAGAAGCTTTCAGATGGAAAATCTATTTCTGGACGTGGTCGGCTCACTGATGCCGAAATATTACTTTTACAAAAATACTATGGCTTAGCGATTCTTCGCAATGCCAAAACCTCCGTTGAAGAAATTTGGGCTTTTTATTTTCACTAACTTTCGACAGACCAAAACCAGCAACATGCGTTGTGCCCAATCGGAGAAGATAGTTGGTGTAAATATAACAAGAGTTGTGTGGAAAGACAACAATAAAGTCGACATGGCATCAACTTGCACAGGACGTCATCCGCTACAGACTGTCAAGAGATGGTCCAAAGCAAGAGTTGATATCTCTTGCCCATCTATCGTATAGGGGGTGTACATTTGCGACCATCAAATAGAGGCTTACCGAACGTGGTTTAAAACAAAAAAGTAGACCTGGAAAACAACTATTCATTTCCTTGACTTGGCAGTTGTAAATGCATGGTTTCTGTATGTACGAGATGCTAAAGCAAATAAGTTACGTCGAAAAAACACTCTTGATTTATTAGCGTTTCGTCGAAGAGTGACCGGGAGACTCTTGCTAGATGTACCACTACCGAGCAAGAAAAGATCCTGTGCAGTCCTCAGTGCCAGCGAAGAAGAGAATGAAGACGATACTGTTCTGTCATGTAGATCTAAATTCTATAATCCACCCAAAAGACTACCCTCAGAAAGGAAAAGATTGCATGCCACTAGTCACTGGCCTTGCTTTGACGATCTTAAAACTGCCAGGAAGTGTAGGATGAAAAACTGTCTCAGCCGTACTAGAGTGAGATGCGAAGAATGCGATGTATATTTATGTCTATCTAAAAACAAATATCGTTATAAACATTTTCATTGTGACGGATGAAGATTATTTTAATAAATAACACTGATTTTTGCTTTAAAAGTTACTTTTCTTATTAATTAAAGACAAAATCCAAACCTGCACAATTGTGTAGGTTTAGTTAAAAATTACTGCAGTAAGCCCGAACCTACACAACAGGGTGGGTCCTCTGGCAGCAGCTTAATGTAACATGCGGAATTTTTTTAAATATTTTTTTCAGTCAAAAATGATCCTATTAGTAAAGGAAACTTAAAATTTCCATCAAAAACTTTTCAGGTCGTAAAGGGGTATGGTGAGAGTGTTCTTAATTAGTGTTTTCTTTTGTTGATTTGCTATGCCTCCTCCTCATTACCACACCTAATTTAAAATACCCCCTTTTAAATATCCTTATAATTCTTAGAAATAATTTCTAATCCCGTAATTTTTGTACTAATAATATGCATTTAATTTAAAACTGAATTAAATGTACTTTTTTATTGAATGAATATAAGTTGTCCCCTCTGGATTCTTGGTCACATTACTTCAATCTTAATCAGACAGAACTAGGGTTAGGATTAATCTAAATTATCTATTGGAGAATTATAGATAATTAATTCTCAGTTTCACAATAAATGTTGTAAATCTATTTAATCACCTTAAATAGCCACGACAGTCAGTTCCAAAGAATACATACTTGTAGCAAGTTGGCCCCAGAAGACAAGTTCCAGTATTTACTGCAATACGTAACTCACGGTAGCCGAGCTCGTGAAGTCATTGAAAGTTTTCCGCCAACAGCGGAAAACTATAAAAAAGCAACCGACGCTCTGAAAAGTAGGTTTGGGAGAGATGAGTTGCTAATATAATATTATGTCCGTGTATATATTATGTTGTCTGACGTTATTAATTTTATCTTGTTTGTTTTAATTTTTGTTTTCATTAATTTTTTAAAATTTTTGTTAGTAGTTTTTATTGTTATGCCTTTCATTTTTAAGAAAGGTGAAACATTAAAGTCTCAGGCGAGGAAAATTGTCCACTATGTCCTGGAATGTTTTTCTGAGGAATCTAGGGAAAAATCCCTCAAACTGCCTATTATACAACAAGCTTTACGAAGAGCCTCCCTTGCAACTGGTTTGTCACAGTATACTTTGAAAAAGATTAAAAGAGAAATCTCCCGTTTGGGAGGTGATTCCTGAGTACACCTGGGAAAAACAGGAAAAAGAGAATCCTCTAGAAATTGCTATACTGATGACTTTGATAAGTGTGTCATACGACAAACATGATTTTTATCTTAAAGAAAAGAAAGTGCCTTTGATTCCTAAATTGATTCTTGTACTCCAGGAAAAAATAAATTTTAAATGGAAGAAAGAAAGTCTTCGAAAGATCTTTCACTTAAAGAATTTTCGGTGGAGAAAGTGTGTAAATAAAAGAAAAATACTAATTAAAAAGCCTCATATTGTTTTCTGGCGAAACAAATTTCTTCGGGAGATGCGTGAGCATCGAAGAATGTCACGACAAATAGTATACATCGATGAAACGTGGCTAGACAGTAATTTGACTTTTCAAAAATGCTGGCACGAGGAAAACAGTAAAATTGGTGCCTTCGTGAACTGTAGTTCAAAAAAATAGACTGATTTTTGTCCACGCTTGAACATCTGAAGGGTTCATTCAAGGTGCGGAGCTAATTTATAAAGCTTCAAGCCAAACTGGAGACTACCATGGGCAAATGAACTTCGATAATTTCAAAAAGTGGGTGTTGGAAAAACTACTCCCAAATCTGCAACCTGAGAGTGTAGTTGTCATGGACAATGCCCCTTTCCACACTAAAGTTGAAAATCCCACACCCACAAAATATGCAATGAAAGCAGTCATGGTTGATTGGCTGACACTAAACAGTATTGACTGTAATGTGAGCATGAGGAAGGCTGAATTTTTTTCCCTGATCGAAAACAATCGCCCAAAAGAAGTGATTTATTTAATAGATAAGCTGATCAAAGATCAGGAACACCATGTGGTTCGCCTTCCTTCATATCATTGCGATTTAAATGCAATAGAATATGCTTGGGCAACTGCTAAAAGATTTGTGAGAGTGAGAAATACAACAGGAGATTTAAGCGTTGCTAATTTAAGTGCTCTTCTTTACGATGCTGTAAATGGGGTGACAACTGACGAATGGCCCTTCCACACCGTTTTTATACAGTTTTTTTTTTTTCAAATCTCTATAAAATTCAGTGAAGTTCAATAATTTTTTTACATGCATATTTACATGAGACCCAGAGTAAAAATGTTATTTTTTCACTTAATTATTTGGAGAAATTTAAAAAGCATATCAAAAATCATCACGGAACACACCTCCCTTGTTGTTTTATCCCACTGAAAGAAACAGCTGACAAGTTGTCAGAAGAAGCGACTGAAAGAAGCCCTTAGGCTAAAGATATGCAAGGAATTAGACTTGCACAAGGCATGATTGAAGGTAGTGTGCAATTACGACAAAAAGAAAAAGAGCATGAAACAAATGAACAAAAAATAAACTAAATTGATATTTTATTGTAATTAGACCTTTATTTAGGTACCTATATTATAATATGTATACCTTTTTATAATTGCACAAAACTTCTCTTTAATTAGTATGACAATTAAGCTATAATTTAAGTTATTTGGCTACTATTTTTGATTAATTATTGTCCCTGTTCAGGCCACTATTTTCGTAGTTTTAGGCAACTATTTTTCTGCTTGAGGCTACTAAAAGCAACCATTTTTGTTCTTTTATTGCTGTGGTAACTCTGTTTTGTTAATTTACTTTAATTGTATTTAAGAAAAATAGTTTTTTTTTTTATTTGCGTTGATATTTTTGATTACATTTAAAGAGTACCAAACTCTTCTAAGTGCTTAGGGACTTTAAGACTCTTAAACTGGCCCTAACCCATATAGCATTCATCTTCCAAAACCATCCCCTTGGATAGAGCGGATGTCATATTTGGTTTATATGTGTCCCTTGTGAATTTTGCATTATGAATAAATTCCTGTTAATCGTTATAAAAACTCACCAGTGTGGTTTATTAAGAGTGGAAAGATTACTCTGTATGAGTTGACAACATCACACGCTCTCTTTCGAGAACCAGAGCGTGCTTAGAGGAGAAAGCGAACAATGAGGTAGGCCTATGCTTTGTTTGAAACCTCAAGTTTGATTGTTAGTGCACGAACTGTGATTTAATAAGAAATATATAATAGACTTTGCTGAGTTTAATTTGAATAACTGTCTAGTGGAAGTAACTAAATATGCTTAGTATTAAAGGAATAAAAAAAGATTTAGTTTTAGTAGCAAAGGAGTTAGGGTGCACGGTGCGATCTGAGCACAGAATAGTAGATTTAAAAGAAGTTATTGAGAAACGCCGCAGCAACCTTCCAGACGGTCATGAACCAAGCACTTGCGAAATATCAAGATTTTGCAAGGGCGTACATTGATGATTGTGCTATCTATTCAAAATCGTGGGATGAGCATTTGGTACACACTGATGTTATTTTTGAAAAGCTTTTAGAATTAGGGTTTTCTGTAAACATCAAATACTTAGGACACATCGTCGGATCCGGCAGCCATGGTGCAGATCCAGATAAAGTGGCAGCAATTCAGAAATTATCGAGGCCTCTGTCAAAGAACCTGTTGAAGAGTTTCTTAGGACTTTGTAATTATTATCCAGATTACATTCCACATTATTCAGAAGTAGTATTGCCATTAACGGAATTGACGAAGAAAAGATGTCCGGAAGAACTTACTTGGAAGGAAAACCACAAAATTGCATTTCAAAGCGTGAAGCGTTGTCTTATGGTTTGTGATACAGTGTGATGCGTCATTGACAGGGATCGGTGGTTGTTTGTGTCAACGTAAGGATGGTGTACTACATCCTATAAGCTATGCCAGTCAGAAGTTGACCTCAGCAGACTTGGCCAACTATCGAAAGAGAGGCGTACGCCGTCATTTGGAGTTTAAAGAAATTCGAGACCTGGATATTTGGATCACCTATAGAACTGATTACGGACCATAATCCGTTGACTTTTGTTTCCAAGAATGCACCTCAATCATCTAAGCTTCAACGATGGGCTCTGGCATTACAGAAGTATAACATTTCGATTACGCATTGCCAGCAGAATATGTACACTACTGTGCAAATTAATTGGGACAAAATTTTTTTTTCAGAAAATTGTTTTTTTCTAGGAGATTTCCAGCCTAAACCGGTTTGAACTGCATTTTTCTTACAGCACGGGGGTTGCTTTTGGCTGGTTTAAACCGGTTTGACAACATGATCATCTTGTGTAGAAAATTTACTCCTTCATTCGCGCTTCAGTTGTTGTCAGGAGCTGTCGATTGTGCGAATTGTTTGTTTCTGACGTGTATTAAAAAAATGGATATCAGTCCCAGGAAAAGAATTCGAATTGTTACGCTTAGACTGTTATCTATGACTGTAAAGGATAGTGCTGCAACAGTTGGAGTTGGAAAATCGAGTGTTTCGAGGATTATTCATATGCAAAAGAACTTGGGTACAGTGTCTCCGAAACGAGAGTAAATGTGGACGCAAACGCAAGAGGACACCTCGAACAGACCAATTTCTATTGCGAAATAGAAAATTCATCCTCGCAAAACAAGTACAGACCTTCAGAGAGATTTATCAGCTACTGGTGTGAGCATCGATACATCGACAGTCCAACGAAGGCTTAATGAAGCTGGGAGAATTGCAAGAAAACCAATAAAAAAACAGCTAATGATAGAGAATGTTATAAAAGCTTGGTTTCACGATGACGAGATCAAAAATTTATGTTCGAATTTAGTAGAATCCATGCCAAACCGAGTACAGGATCTATATCGAGCTAAAGGAGGACATATTTCATATTAGATGGCTATACCATGCATGTAAGCATTTTGAGCTTGTCGCAATTAATTTGCACAGTAGCGTATGTAATATGTGTATTATTATAAGAAGAATTATTATGGTAGTTGAACTTTAACTGTTCTATAATTTTTATAAGTTTGAAATTATAAGCAAAATTTAAAAAAAAAATTATTATTTTAAAAATAATAATTTTTTTTCCTTTATCAAAATTAAGTGACTGGCCACTTCACTTGCTATGCGACATCCTGTTGCTACTACAGCATCAAGATTTTTGATAATTTTACTTTAATAGATATATTTTCCAGAGTAATTATTTCTATTTTGTTTCAAGAAGCGTAGACTTTACACTTGGTCTAAAAGACAACATCGTAGATTAGTGAGGCAAAATGCTATCCTAAGTAATAGATCTGAGAATGAAGAAGTTGATAATTCCTCTAATAATTTATCTGATTCACCTAACAATTCATCGAATAAATTGTCTTATGGATGTCTTAAATCATTAGAAAATGATACTGTCCCTATAAATTTTAATTCAGAATTAGCACAATGGGCCATAGTGTATATCATCCGTGTTGCAGTTAATTCATTGTTAAAGATATTAAAAAAGCACAATATTAATTTAAATTTGCCAACAGATGCTAGGACACTTTTAAAAACTTTAAAAGAAACCAGCCTTATGGAAAATATTTGCATATTGGTTTGCAAATTCAACTCGAAAAAATTTTGAAAGAAAAATCTTTAAATAACCTATCCAAGATTGAACTAGTGATGCATTTTGATGGATTGCCTTTGTCCAGGTACAAAAAGTACTTCATGGCCCATATTAGGAAGCATTTTTGGTTGGTGCCTATCATGGTTATGAGAAACCTCTTTCTTGCAACACGTATATTCATTGTTTTGTTGAGGAGGTTATTAAATTGACTTCAGAAGTAATCGAATTTATGGGCACCAAGATTCCTTTTGAATTAAAAGCGATAACTTGCGATGCGCCGGCCAAATTTTTTATATTATGTGTGAAAGGTCATGGCGGCTATTCTAGCTGCACTAAATGCATTGTTGAAAATAGGGTACGCTTTCCTGAAACCAATGCTAACAAAAGAGAAAGTTCTGATTCAAAGCACGATGAAGATTTTCATAATGAGGGAGAAAATTCTCTTTTGGAAAAAATTCCAAATTTAGGTTCAATCACAAATGTGCCATTTGTGGATTAAAGGTAGTCTGAAAGGAGTCTGTGTAACAAGTAGGGAAATTTCCGACATTTCCCAAAGATTATTAAATTTGAGGGATAGAGGGGTTTGGACGAGATTAACAATTGGAAAGTAACCGAATTCAGGCAGCTACTCTTATATTCTGGCCCTCTAGTCTTAAAAGATCTAATACCCACGGATAAATTTCAATATTTCCTAATCCTTCATGTTGCAGTGAGGTTGTTATGCCAAAATATTACTGACGACAATTTAAAATATTCAGAAGAATTGATGATATATTTTGTTAAATGGTTTGGCCGCTTGTATGGCAAGCAATCGCACAATGTTCATGGCCTAATCCACTTGCCTGATGATGCAAAGATATTTGGATCAATTGAAAATTTCAGTGCCTTTAAGTTTGAAAACTTCATGAAAACTCTAAAGAAGTTTATCAGAAAGTCCAACCAACCTTTACAACAAATTTCTAAAAGATCTATGGTAATATTTAATTTAACACATTGTCACAGTGTTCTGTGACATCGTTTTTTATCAATGTATTCTGTTATTTATTTGTTTCTTTAATTTAATCTAATTCCCCCTTTTAATTTGATTTCCTTTTATTTAATTTTAATTTAACAATTTTTTTTACAATTTATTTTAACTTTTCAACTTCTTTCGCCGTTTCTGTGAGTTTTAAGCGTCTTCATTTTTATTCAACTTTTCCACCCTTTTGTAACTCCCTGGAGTTTGACGCTCAACTCCCTGGAATAATTAATGATAATGCACATTTAGTACAGTTTTGTTAAAAAAAATTTTTTTCCTTTAGTCTTATTTTGTTGATTTTCTAAACTTAATTTTGATGAACTTTCAACATCACCACGTGTAAATTTAACGTTTAATTGTTGTCAATTTTACAAATTTTGGACACTTGAGTATTAATCTAACCGTAGGCATTAGATATGTTAAACTCAAAAAAAATTATTCCTTTTATTCATTGTAATGATTTCAAATAATGTTTTCAAGTGAGATTTTCCTTGAAAAATTTTTTTTTGATGAGCAAACATTGTCTATATAATTAAGTCAATGAAAGATCTTAGTGTTATGTTATACACTCATGTCCATAAATTAAGGATAATTCAGAATCACACGGAAATCAAACTCTAAAATTAAAATTTCACCTGTAGAATTATCACACACATCCTGAAGAAGAATATGCAAATCACAGGAAACCACTAGATGACGCTGGTAGTACGTCACAATGACGAGAGTGTAAGAGAGGTGTATATAAGGAATGATGGCAAAGAAGTAAAATTGTTCACAAGCACTTTAAAAGCCTTTCAGTGCAATAACCGCATAGTTATGGCACAAAGGAAGCATTTGGATGATTTTTTACGTGGCAGAATCATCGGACGACTGGAATATGGACGTACCCAACTGGAAGTATACGAGGAACTTGGAATCACCAGTAGTGTCATCTCCAGGCTTTGGCAACGATTCCAAGATGATGGTAATGTGAGTAGACGTTACAGCACAGGTCGCCCCCGAGTTACAACGCCGAATGAAGACCGGTATTTGGCAGTTACTGCCAAAAGAAACAGACGGAATTGAATTGAACGTAGGGTTTAGTGGCGCAAGGTCCAGATGAGGACATGCTGCGCCAAACAATACGGTGAATCCATTTAAAAACCTAAGTGCATACAAAATTTAATTCTAACACAATTATAGTTGATAAAATAGTACTAGTGGGTGATTAAGACAAGATAATCTAATTAAAATCAGATAAAAAGTATGAATACAGTATAAAACGCACGAAGTGAGTAAAATGTACAAAGCTGGTAAGATATTTACAAGAGTGTATAAAACAGTAGATGTGTTAGACTTTTATATGCTGTTAAAAATGCCAACGACACGTAAAAATGCAAAAATGTTAGGATGGTGAATGTCATCCAACAAATCTTGAATGCATAAAATGGAACTACCAAATAACTTTAAACGATGTTGATTAAAACATGGACACGTTATTAAAATATGATGAATTGTGAGAGGAACGTTACAGGTACTGCATTCAGGGGGAGGTTCTCCGAACAGCAAATGAAGATGTGTTAACCGGGTGTGACCGATTCGCAGTCGAGTGAGTTTAACGTCTGAACTACGCAGATGCAGAACAGGCAAATGGTCCAAATTGGTTTTAACACTATGTAGCTTATTGAGAGTTTGGAGATCCCACCTTTGCTGCCATAAAGATGTTATAAATTTTCGAACATGCAGTTTAACATCCGTAAAAGGCACAGATAATGGAAAGATATCAGTGGCAGAACCTGCACAAGAATCGGCCAGGTCGTTTCCTGGTATGCCAACGTGACTCGGCACCCAACAAAACATTACATGAAACCCATTTCTGTGGAGACTACATAGCAAATGAATAATAAGATCTAAAATTGGATGATTTTCATTGCGAATGTTATCCAACTGGCGCAAAACGCTCATACTATCGGAGTAAATACAATACCTCCGTGTAGACCTCGTGGAAATCAGTCTCAGTGCCAAAAGGATAGCAAAAGCTTCAGCTGTGAAGACTGAGCAAATAGCTGGGATTTTATAGCTATAGGTTTCATCAGCAATGACGACACCACAGCCAACGTATCCAGCAGATTTTGATCCGTCTGTAAAAATTGGTATGTATTCAGAATATTCGTTACGATGTTCAATGAAGAGTTGTTGGAAAATGCAGGGTGCAACATTGGTTTTATTGTACGACATAAATGGAGCAATAAATTGATATGGTGAGATGACCCATGGCGGTATGAGAAAGTGATCAACTGACTGAGATGGTAGTTCGCAGATATCAAAGGTCTGTATGAGTGAGCGAGTGCGCAAATAAAATGGACGAATGTGTGAAGGTCTATTTACGTACAATCGCTCTAAATCAGATGATATCACATCACGGCGCAGAGGATGTGATTTACATGACATGATACGATAATAGTATATCAGAGACAGTTGCATGCGACGTAAATCTAATGGAAATTGATGACAAATAACATACAAACTTTCAACTGGGGATGTTCGAAATGCTCCAGAACAAATACGCAAGGCAGCATGATGTACCGTATCTAAGTAACGTAGGTTAGAAGCTGTAGCCGAGCCGTAAACTGCACATGCATAATCAAGCCGCGATAAAATCAGCGCTTGATAAATGCGCAGTAAGGCTATGCGATCCGCTCCCCAAAACGTATTTGACAGCACACGCAGCATATTTAATTTCTGCTCACATCGTTTTCGCAATTGTCTGATATGAGGGATGAAAGTCAATTTACTATCGAAAATGACGCCTAAAAACTTTGCGTGTGGCACAACAGGTATAGCAATGTTACGAATGGTGATACCGGGATCATTATGAAGGGTGCGTTTACGACAAAAATGAATGCATGAGCTTTTAGAAGGTGAAAGGGTGTGTCCATTGTGGTCGCACCAGTCTAAAATCTTGTTCACTGCTAACTGCATTTGCCGCTCGATGACTCTCATGTCGGATCCTGAACACGAGATGTGCAGATCATCGACATAAAGAGAGCCAGAGACAGCAGGTGGCAGTACACGTAAAACTTGTGAAATATGAATGATGAACAAAATGACACTCAAAACACTGCCTTGGGGGACACCTTCAGTCTGGATATATCGTTGAGAAAAGTTGGATCCAATCTTAACGCAAAAATAGCGCTTCAGTAAAAAGTTTCTGATGAAAATAGGCAAATGACCTCGGAGACCCATTTCAAATAGAGCTTTGAGAATTCCATAACGCCAAGTCCGGTCATAAGCTTTCTCAATATCGAAGAAGACAGAGACAAGATGATTTCGCCGAACAAAGGCATTACGGATTCGCGTTTCCAGTTCTACAATGTTATCGATTGTGGATCGTCCCTTACGGAAACCACTCTGAAAATCTGGAATAACGTGATTTTTTTCGATATAGTACACAAGTCGTGAGTTAGCCATTCGCTCAAACGTTTTACCAAGACAGCTGGTTAACGCAATAGGTCGATAATTGATTGGATCTTTAGCATCCTTTCCTGGTTTTAATATAGGTATCACAATTGCTTCACGCCAACCAGAAGGGTACGCTTGTTCAGTCCATATTCTATTAAATAGCATCAGGACATTTGACAAAGACGTCCGATCTAAGTGGCGGAGCATGTGATATGTGATACCATCAGGACCGGGACTTGTGTTATTAGCTCGAAACAGTGCTCTCTGTAATTCTGTTAAGTTAAAATCACAGTTATAATGAAAGTTGCGTCGCGTATGAAAGTTAATAGTTGTCCGTTCAGCATTTTGCTTGTAGCTTTGGAACGCTAAACTGTAGCTATCAGGTCTAGAAACCGTTGCAAATGCCTCGCCAAGGATATTACAAATGTCAGTAGGGGACGAATATATGGTACCGTTTTTCTCAAACACCGGAAGATGAAATTCACGGTAAATACCATTAGCTCGTTTGACTCTTGACCAGACTTGTCTGGGAGAGGTCGTAGCTGTAATAGAAGAGACATAACGGCGCCAGGAGTCTTTCTGACTTTTGCGCCTCACTTTACGTGCGATGGCTTTGGCATGTTTGAAAGCTAAAAGGTTAGCAGTGGTAGGAGAACGACGGAAAATGCTCCACAAACGTTTCTGCTTTTTATGAGCAGCCGCGCATTCAGCATTCCACCACGGCTTACGATGACGAGGGAGAGATGCAGTAGTTTTTGGTATGCTGGATTCGGCAGCATGCATAATCACCGAAGTTACTTTTTCAACCGCAGTGTCAATACTGTTGTCAGTCACCATATCTTCAGTAATGTCAGCAAGTTGCGAGAATAGAATCCAATCCGCACGATGTTAGATAAAAACTGGGGGTCTGGTAGTGATAGGAACACTAGATGAATACGAAATTATGATTGGGAAATGATCGCTGTTATGAAGATCTTCGTCGACAGTAAATTGGGAGAACGGTAAAAGTATTGGTGAACAGAAGGCCAAATCAATGCAATGAAAGGTCCTTGTGGGTTCATGAAAATACGTGTCTTCTCCTTGGTTCAGCAAACATAAGTTATTGTCTAGGATAAGTCTTTCTATTTGTCGCCCTCGAGCATTAGAGTCAGAACTACCCCATAGCTCACTATGGCCATTAAAATCCCCAACCAAAATGAATGGAATGGGCAGTTGATGAAGTAGTGAATTTAAATCGGCTTGAGCAATGGAAGTGTGTGGAGGTAAATAAATTGAGCAAACTGTAATCAAAATATTAAGGTGAACTTGAACAGCAATAGCCTGTAATGAAGTTGATAGCGAAAGGCGAGATGAAGGGAAACATGTGGAGGTAAAAATTGCAACGCCACCGGTAGGTCGATTACCATCAACGTAATCATTTCGATGACACGCATAATTTCGAATGTTGAAACTGTGAGAAGGAGATAAATGAGTTTCTTGAAGCATAAAACATGTAGGATGATATTTAAAAATGATGTCTTTGATGTCAGACATCTTATTGCGCGTACTACGACAATTCCATGATATAAAAGAAATTGACATTATGTTTTAGATGTTGAAGTTATAACAGTTGGAGCGTCATCGAATAGTGACTCATCATCCGATGGATGCAGACTTATTTCATCTTCCATGGGTTCAAGATTGTTGGTAGTAGGTTTTTTTGAGTATTGATTAAATTTAGAGTCTTTTTTCTTGCGAGAAATTCCTGGTTTTTGACTAGGGGGGAGTTTTAAGTTCGAACACTGCTTATGAGCAGGACGAGATCTTTCAGACGAAGTTGTTCTAGGTGCTTTCTGTGGAGGAGGAGATATGGATATGGATCGGGTGGTAGGTCCAGTGAAATTAAACAGTGGTTTCTTGTTGGTTTGCTGTGGAGTATCTGTTTGTGTGCTGACTGTACGCAGGGAAGTCTTAGCTGCTGCTGCATAGGACACTCCCGACCGAGGAGTACGGGCGGTGACTATACGGCGAGCTTCATTGAAAGTTAGATTTTGCATTACCTTAACAGTTTGAATTTCTTTTTCTTGTGACCATTTTGGACAGCTTCTCGAGTATGCAGGATGATCCCCTTTGCAGTTAATGCAGAGGGATGGCAACTGGCAGGAAGCATCGTCATGGTCAGAGCCAGAGCAACGGGCACAGGTTGGATTGCTTCGACAGGATGTTTTAGCGTGACCAAATCTTTGACATTGGAAACATCTCAAAGGATTTGGCACGTATGGTCGAACTGGGCAATTATACCAAGCAAGTTTCACAGAAGATGGTAACTTTGGTGTATTGAATGTTAGGATGAGATGTTTGGTAGGGACAAGATGACCGTCCCTCCGAATCTTAATCCTACGAACTGCGGTGACATTTTGATCTGCAAGGTTTTCAACAAGCATTTCTTCGTCATCGTTCACGAATTCTGCTGCTGATATTACACCTCGAGAAGTGTTTAGTGACTTATGAGGCGTGACATTAATTTTGAATGAACACATAGATGTACAACTAGATAAAATGTTGGCCTGTGTCATCGAAGAGACTTCAACTAAGAGGTCACCTGAGCGTAATTTTTTCACAGAGGCGACATCTCCCAGTATAGAAAGAAGAGCCTTGTGAATAAGAAATGGAGATACTTTATTGAAAGAAGTATTCGGTACATTCGGATTCGTAAGAGCTACCAAGAAAAATCGAGCGTAATCACACGGTACTGAGGTTGTTCCGCTGTTTTTGCAGTGGTGTGCGGAACTGAACACCTTACTATTTTCGGCCATAGAAAATATCAATCACTTCAGCTACCAGCGGCACCACCCACCACGGAGTCCAACTTAGGGGATGCAAATAACAAATTAGTGCTGCCACCAATCCGCTATTTAACACCGATGCTAACCACTAGCTATACGCCCGCAAGCCACCCCTGAAGCAGCCTCCACCCTTAACGAGGTGCCCAGTAAGTGACGGCGGGCTTGACCCTAGCCAACAGATGACATTCGAGACTAGCCGATTGATGCACACAGGTCAATATGCACCTCCCGTTTACCTGAAGCACGGGCCAAAGCAGTGTATTGGGGTACCAGGATGCCCCTCAACTGCCAGGATCCCCTTTTCCAGGGACACGGGTCTCCACGCACGGCAAACACGCGGGTGGTCTCTTCCCATCTATGTCCAACACAACAGAGTGGTAATCAAACACAGATGACAAGCCCTTACCAGCAAATTTGGCAACCACGACAAGGGGGAAGAGAAAGGAGAAAGTAAGAGAAAAGGGAGAGGAAGCGGAAGTGAGGATAGATCACTAGGGTACCCCGGGGCGTGACTCCCTGTATTTACCTAAAGAAGGTAAACCCCCTCAGGGGAAAGAAACAGACGGAGCACAGCATCAGACCTGTCTCTTCAGCTACCAGTACGACAGTTTCAAGGCAGACCGTGTACAGACGCTTAGGGCACATTGGTCTATATGCTCGTAGGCCTGTCACATGTGTTCCACTTACCGCAACTCACTGTCGCCTGCGATTAGCCTGGAGTAGAGAGCATGCATTGTGGACACCGCAACAGTGGTCTTGTGTGATGCTTTCCGACGAGTCCAGGTTTAGTTTGCAGTCTGATTCTCGCCGGACTTTCATAACGAGCGATTAATTCTCACTTGGGCCGGATCACGCTATTGGTCGAAAATGACATCACTGTTTGGGGGAAGAGAGATGGTGGCTGTTGGCTGGTGTTTGTATGAGTTTGGCGACAAATTTCTTACGCACACTTGCTCGCTCGGAATTTATTTATTCCTTGCAAATGTTTACTTAAGGTGGGGAGATAGGTAAATGTCCACTTCAGCATTTCAGACAATATTTATGTTTTAATTGATTTAAATTCATCAAAGCTAAAAATAATGAATGATTTTACAAATATAAGATGGTATAGTAATATTACAAATACGTTTTTTCTCTCGTTTGTTTGTTTTTCCATAAGAATTATCTTTTGCAGTTATGAAGTAACAAAAATTGAAATAAACATAAGCTCAAATTTACTCATACATCGCAATTTAGTTGTGTTATGAATAATTTTAAAAACTTCATAATCAAGCAACACGTAAATTTAGTTTAAAGTAATGACCAAAATTCTGGGCTAGCCTCCTCCCACCTGCATTTCTAGAACAGCCCCAGTTGCTAATGACGTAAAAGCAGTGTAGAGGCTGTTGGTTGCGTCAGCTCAGATAGCATGAAAAACTGAGGTAGAGGGATCGAAGGTAGGAGGACGAACCGAAATAGTTCCTGCGCGGATGAATACCGGCGGAGGAGCATCAACCGGCGGCCAAGGCAGGGAGTGAAAAGGCTGAAGTCCAGTATTTAAGCAGATGACAGTTTGCCTTCGAAAGAGGTTGTTGTGCAGCGTCCGAGACTTCGTCCCGATATCCCATTTCTTCCCGGTGACGCCCACCTGCAGTATGCGACATTTACAATCAAAAGTTTAAGTTTTTAATTGTTCTTTTATTAACAATTTTAATGTTACTAAAGAATAACTTGTTAATTGGAGTTTGTGAAGTTTCGTAGATGGTTTGTTATCTTTCAATATTAAAGAGGATGTTTCTTTGCCATATTGTTTCATTTTTGAAAGTCTTACATCTCCATCACCGAAGCATATACAAGCAGTATAGCTTAATTTCACTTACTTAGATTCTAATAAAAAATTACCACAAAACTGTGCAAAATGTGAATATTGTCTTTATTACTCAACATTAATACCACGTGTAAATAGAGCGCATTTGAAAATTAAATATAAAATTTGTCGCCAAATCAAGATCTATCGCCAAAATACTATGCAATACACAGTATATCCCTTCCCCAAACAGTGATGTCATTTTCGACCAATAGCGTGATCCGGCCCAAGTGAGAATTAATCGCTCGTCTTTCATATGGAGAGCGCCAGGTACCCGTTACAACCAAGAGAACACCATTGAACGACACCGTTACGGTGGTGCAGGATGGCCCGTTTGGGGAGGAATTATTCTTGGTTCCAGAACTGACCTGCATGTTCAGAGTGTAACGATGACAGGCCACATCTATAGGTATGTCTTTCTGGAACAACATGTACGTTTGTTTCGGGGCGCCATGGGTGCTAAATTTCTGTTTATGAACGACAACGCCCGTCCTCACCGTGCAAACATTGCAGACGAATGCCTTCAATCGGAGGATATCACCCGTATGGATTGGCCAGCATACTCACCGGACTTGAATCCAATAGAGCATGTGTGGGATATGCTTGGCCGACGAATTGCAGCCCGTCAACCCCCTCCCACCTGTCTACCGGACTTTCGGAGGGCATTGCTTGATGAGTGGTGTAATATTCCGTAAGATCAGATTGATAATTTGATACTCAGCATGCCTAGGCGTTGTACGGCCTGTATTGCATTGTCCGGGAAACATACTCCGTATTAACCATCATACTAACCATGTTATACTGTTTTTTGTAAATAGGTTCTTTTTTAAAATTTGCGCCAGGGAGTAAAAATCGCAATTTTTATTAATTATGTCAAACATATAGCATCTTTTTTGCTCTTTACCTTATGTTTAATACATAGACTTTACAAATAAGTCAAATTTGTTTGGCTTCTGTCTCTTTCTGTGCCTGAACTTCATTATCCTTAATTTATGGACATGAGTGTATTGTGTCTTACTAGATATTCGGATTTTATATGTTGTCCATTTGTATTATATGGATATATCTTGTCTTACTCACTAATTCACCTTGTGCAACAAATTATTTCAATAATTGGACTAATTTTTTTCTCTCTCAAACAATTTTTTTTCATTTTTGATCGCTATTCATGATTTAAGCGATTGTTATTTTGTTTTTTTCGAAATTTCATGTAGTAAACATAAATTTTTTTCTCCGTCGTCAGTTTGTCATTACATAATTTTTGTTGCTACAACTGATTGTGTACCACCTCCGTCTGATTTCACTTTAACAGTCTGACTTGGTTATCATGCTGGCCATGATAAACACTTGCGCAGGTATCAAGTTAGTGGGTATTGGTGTTTTTGACCTGATGTTTTCAGTTAATTTAATTCAGCTCAAATCAATTTTTGTTGTTTTATTCTGTTAACAATGTTCCTCGCATTGTTTTAATATATATTGTGGTTACTTAACGCTCATTGCGAAATTTAATTCAGTGGTAATTTTTATTGTGTACATACCTTGAAAGGTAGTGTTATGAATTTGTGTGTAACAGGGGTTCTGATCTGGAACACACTAGTTACTCACCCAAATTTTTGTTACTAACCATACAAGTTGTCAGTGAACAGTTAACTGCCGCAGCTTTACCTTTTAGGTGTGATCTGTCCTGTAGACTGTAGACTCTTCTTTTGGGAACTTTTCGGATCAACAGCGTTAAGCCTCACTCATTGGAACACTTTGTAGAACGTCAGCAACCTATCCAACTACTTGTACAAGTTTTGTGCAACTGAACCACCCCCTCTTCAAAACCTGAACTTTTCCAAGTGAAATTTTACTTAGTGAATCTTTGTATGCCGTCTCTACTTTACATCTGTTTTATTCTCTTCAAAATGTTGATAATTATATGTGTTAAAAATTTATTGTAATGCAACATTCTTGGTAACTGCAAGATTTCAATTTAATATTTTTCTTTTGGTTTAATTTTTTTCAAAAAAAATTTTCCTCCTTCGTTAAAAATTTTTTTCAAGCTTAGTGGGGTAATATGTCACAGTGTTCTGCGACCTCGTTTTTTATCGATTCTAGGAAAAAAAAGGTACCGGAAAAACAGGTACGGAAAAAAAGGTATCCGTGTAGGGAAAAGTCTGTAGGGGATAATATGTGAAATGAGAAGATTAGATTGAAGCGCTTTTTGCTGTTCCGTGCATGTTTTTTTTTTTTTTTCGTGTCGCGCGTTTTCAAAGTTGCCAACTTTTGTTTCCAATTTTTGTTTTTTTGTTTATCCAACTTATGTTTCTTATTTACGCACATTTATTCTTAAAAAGTTAATTAAATAGGAAAATGTTCAATAATATTGTTTATTTATTTTCTAAGATCATGATTCTACCGGGAATCTTGACTCTATTGAAAAAGTGTTATCAGGCTACATGAAACTTTTGGGGGGGGGGAGTAGAATTAATGTGTTTCGCTTATAACGCTTGTAATAGAAATTTTTTTTTAAAATAATCAATGAAGAATAAATGAAATAATTTTTTTTTAAAAAAAAGCGTAAAACAACCAGCCCATAAGTTCGCCCCCTTACCCTTCTCTGTGCCTCAATGATCTAATCTGAATTATTACAGATAAAAAGAATATTCATTGAAACAGCCAGAAGCATTTATGCAACCCAGAAAGTGAGAGGGGAAATATCCCAACAGATTCTCCCTATGGAGGTACCTTTTTTTCCAGGGACCCATTTTTTCGTACCTTTTTTTCCGTCTACCGAGAAAGACAGCTGAGTCAATTCGACCTTGAGTCACCAGAAGGTGAAAAAAAATGACACAAAAATTTGTTACTGAAATAAAAAAAAAAAGGATTTCCTATTCTCATTAACGAGCTGGGGTAAAATAAAAATTAAATTACATAAAAAAAACCAACATTAAACTAAGAGCGATTAAATTAAACAATTAGAAAAAAATCGTCACATATCACTGTGACAGTACCATAACGATATTAGAAACTTACATTGATCAAACGAAGGAGCAGAATCCAACTGAATTAGAAGTGAAACTTAAGCGTGTTGAACAATTATATCAAAAAGTAGACGAATTGAAGTATCAATGATTCTGAGATAACTGAAATAGAAACTGATTTAGAAGGATGGATCTAATGTTGTATTTTAAAAATGTGTTTGATATTGTGTTAGGTTATCTTTTTTTTTCTTCATAATCTGGTTTTCTTCCCCCCTGGCCTCAGGCTCATCATCGCTTATGTTAATTGTTGTGTTTCCTTTTTTATTTACTACTGTCGAGAATTCCCACTATAACTGTCTTCTGCGCATGTTGTTTTGGTGCGCCCACAGTGCTACCAGTTGATGTTAATATCTCGATCTGAGAACAAGCTCCGTTTAGCTCCGTAAATAATTGAACTTTAATTGTTAATCCTTTTTTTGTTTGTGTTTTCTAATTCCGTTATTATTAAAGTGATTGTCTATAAAACATGTTAGAGTCTTTTATGACTGAGCAAATTGATATTTATTACCAAAGTGGCAGTCCGGGGTAAGTAAAACTTACCTTACTTTATAGAAATAGTTTTCTTCAGTTTTTGCTTAAGAATTGATAACTACTACTTTCTCCATTTCAGACTTTTCATCCTATAAACTTTGACTTCAAGAGCCCATCACGGTTTTTGCGGTTTCACACTATTCTTATGCCACTATACTTCACCGCCTAACTCTGTACCTTCCCACCAAAACCACTTTAACGTTAATTTTTTTCTAACCCCTTCCCCTTTAACACTCTTCTAAATTCAATTTAAGTTAACATTATATTCTCATTAACCAGCCAGAACGCGCGCCGGATCCAAGAGATCCCGTCGTCCCAAACCGTAGAAATCCCCCCTTTCCTCCAAAGTGGACCAAGTCCGCAGTAGCTGCATTCAAGGTCAACTTCTTTCCGCCGAATGAAATTTCTACAATCCACTATTCACTATTGTTGTTATTTTTCGATAATAGGGTCTGAAGGATCCGGCGCGCCTGTTCGCGTGACTAGTTTTTGGAGCATACTTCCGTGAGATCATTCGTGTGGAGCGTGTGTTATAAAAAATGTCTCGCTATTTGAGCTACGATGAGGAAATGAAGCGTCTACAAACATTATTGGCGGAAGTTTCAACTGATGAGGAAACAATAAATGAAGATGAAGAATTAATAAGTGAAAGCGAACAAACTGATAATTTTAGTGAGCATCAGTCGTCTTCGGAGGAAGACAGTATAGGCACCGGAGAGAACGACTATTTTGTAGGAAAAGACAAAATTACGAAGTGGAAAAAAACGCCATATCGCCAAAATGTGCGAACCCCGGCCGCCAACATAATAACTAGATTGCCAGGAAATGTTGGAGAAGCCAAAAATCTATCGTCTCCTATTGAATCGTGGACATTTTTGATAAATGAAGAGATGCTAAACAAAGTAGTGGATTTTACGAATATTTACACAGATACGATTGCTGACAATTTTCCAAAGAGAGCGGGATGCAAGAAAAACGACTGTGAATGAAATTAGAGCACTTATCGGACTATTGTATTTTTGTGGAGTGCATAAATCTTCCCATGCAAATGTCCTTGATCTTTGGGCAACGGATGGAACTGGACTTGATATATTTCACAGCACAAATGATTTCTATTTCTATTAAAATGCTTCAGGTTTGATGATGTAAGAGATAGACAGGAAAGAAGAAAACTTGCACCTATCAGAGATTGCTTTGAAACATTTGTTTGTTTCAAGCTGTCAAAAATTCTACGTCGGAGAATATGTAACGATAGACGAAAAACTTGAACCATTTAGAGGAAGATGTTCTTTTAGACAATACATCCCAAATAAACCGGCAAAATACGGGATTAAAATATACGCCCTGGTAGATTCCAGAACATTCTATACTTGGAACTTGGAAATAAATGCCGGGACTCAGCCAAAAGGTCCGTATGAAGTCAGTAATTCTCCCAACGATATCGTTAAGAGAGTGACACAAAAACTCAATAATTCTGGGCGAAATGAAACAACAGATAACTGGTATACAAGTTATACTTTGGCACAGGATTTATTAAAGAAAAAAATCACAGGATTTATTGAAGAAAAAAATCACAATGGTTGGAACTGTAAAAAAAAATAAACGGGAGTTACCGATAGAATTTGTTACTAGAAAACAAAAGTACACTCCTCATTATTTGGATTTCAGAAGAATATGACTTTAGTGTCATATGTTCCTAAGGAGAATAAGTGCGTTAACCTGTTATCAACAATGCATAATGATGGAACAATAGATATTTCAAGTGGTGACGCAAAAAAGCCAGAAATTATTACTTTTAATAATATCACAAAAGGTGCAGTAGATGTGATGTCGTCGATGGAATGTCCGCATCATATTCTACTGCAAGAATAAGCAAGAGATGGCGTATGGTTGTATTTTTTTCAATTTTGAACACAGCAGCAATAAATGCAAATCTTACTGCTGTCAACGAAAAATCCGCCCACAGCATACAAAAATAGAAGAGTCTTCTTGAGGGAAATTGCCATGGCTCTTACCCAACCCAACCATACCCAAAAAGCTGAAAGAAAAACTGCAACATTTTCCTGCAAAATAAGTAGATCCGCCACAAAAGTGCAACACCAAAAAAAGGTGCTATATTTGTTCTTCCTCAAAAGACAGGAAGACCAAAACATGTGCCAAATGCCAGAAGAATGTATGCAATGAACATTCAATTACAGTGTGTGATGTATGTTCTTAAAATGTAAGTTTGTTTATTAAAATATAAATTTCTCATACAAACCTTAGAAACATATTGTCTCACTATTTATCTATTTGATGTTATTATTTAAGAACAAATGCTATCAACTCATTGCCCTAAAACAGTTCAAAAGTAAGAAAGGGCCCATTGGACCCACCGCGCCTGCTGGCGTAATATTGTGAGAGCGCCTTCTGCCAGGTTAAGCCCATTAATTTCCTCAATGTTACACACATTCATTTTCTAAAGAAAGGCAGAATAGCAACAATATTTCAATCACCAAAGAAAATATACAATTTAAAGATCAATTTTTAATTAAACCAAACTTTGGAACTGACGATTGCTGTGGCTTGCAGTCAGGAGAGATAGTAATAGTACGAAATATCTTTTTTTCAAACGAACATTATTATCAAATGTTCAAAGGCCAGTATTTTCAAAACAGAGCAAACTATTATGATAAACACTGCCATTCTTCCCTATTAGACATCTATGTTGTTACCAGCTTGTCGAGTTTAAAGTCTTCGCCAGTAGAAAACATTGTAAAAAAATATGTTTTATTCCCATTGCAAGATAAGCATATCGCTTAACCTTTATTGCACAGCAATAGCTAAATTTATTTTTGTAATATAGCATACAGGGCTCTGCAAAAGTCCCTATTCTCCCTTTTATAAAGTTTAGTCCTTTTTTATTGCTATTTTCAATGTTTAAAAATCCTTATTAGTATTTTTGATAGCAGTAATAAAAAAGCAAAACATTGTTTCATTAAGTTTAAGAATTATTTTTGATTTCTTTTCTTCTATTGTAACTTTTAACTTCAAATTTGTTTTGAATTTAGTTTCAATGTATTAGCTTTTATAAACTTTTTTTTCACAAAAATAGATTTAAAAAAAAGGCAACTTTAATCTTGATTAAAAATACAACAATCTTTCAAATCTAAGGACTTCACTTTGTCTGCTATAAATTATTAAAAATAATTAAGTACCTATAAAATAAGAGTAATAGGCAAAAGCAGGTGATTTTTTTTAAAAAATTTTTGATTTCAGCTTCCTACGTCTCTAAATGTAAAATTAATATTTATAATCCTATTTGCATTTATATAAGAAAAAAATTGAAACTTTAATAGGTCGTATCGTTTATAGATTTTGAGCATAATTGGGAATTTAAGTAGCTTTTGCAAAAAGAAAATATATTTTAGTTATTTGTACAGTTTTTTAATTTATTTAAATTTTCAATTCTTATGTTTCCATATTGTAATTGAATTGTAATTTTATTTATTGTAATTTTCTAAACCTGGGCTGAACCAGGTTGAGAAAAATCTACGAAATAAAAATGAAAAGCCGGACAATGAAAAGCAGGGAAACAGTAACATGGGACTCTATTTGAGAAAGGCAAAGTTAGAAAGAAAATTTAGAATTAAAATTCATAAAGAGGTAACTTAATTAATCTTTTCTTTATCAATTTAAACATTTTTAAGTAAAAAAGAAAAAAACATTTTTTCTATTATTCGCAACTTGTATACCACAATGTTTAAACATCACCGCATATTTTTACGTAACTTTTCATAAAATTTAAATAGCAAGTATATTATTTTGATTATTGGGTCATTCCTTAATATACACAAGTAATAGTATTTTCCTTTAAGTAGGGTAGAAAATTTGTTGCGTTATGGGACATAATTGTTTCTAGAATTTAAAAAATGTTTCATTATATTAAAAATTCTTTGTTTTTTTAAACTTTTTTTTATCATTAAAGAAAGTAATAAGGAAAAAGGATAAAAAAAAGTATTCTGATTTCTCAATTATTAATCTTTTTAATATATATTAGAAGTACCTTTATTAAAAACGATTGTCAAACTCTTTCATATTTTCAAATTTAGAAAAATGTGTAAGGATTTCAAAATTTAGCTGTGATTATGTCAACATGTTTTTATATATTTTTTTATTTACTTTTTAGCTGCAAATAGATAGTAAGCCTCCTCGGACGTTCATCTTATTCCCCGTATTTAGTTTTTAGAAATCTAAAGCATTTTCCTTTGTATTTATGAGTAAAACAAAAATTGTAAAAATGGAAATTTGGAGGGAAAAAAATTATAAAATTTTTTAGCTGATAGCTATAGCTAAATACTAGTTAATTATTATTAATGTCTAATGTTTGTTTAATTACGTATTGATTTTAAATTTAGCATAATTGATCTTTTTAATAAGTGTAAATATATAAACTAAATATGTTCATTTCTGATATAGTTCAACTATTTAATACATAAAATACATTGTACATTTTCAGAACACTGAGTCACTTCATTATTAAATTTCAAGATGACGTGCAACTCGTACCAGAAGATTGGCTTGGTGAAGATAGGCGTACTTGCAAGTTTCCTAATTATGATCCTATGAAATATCAGAAAGCGGTAAGGATTAAAGAAGGTGCCAGTCTCTCTTGGCCAGAGTATCCTGTTGTCAGGGTTATGAGAAAAGCTGGTGAGTTCAGTTATTGCTTTAAATATATAAAATATCAGACATAACAATCTTGTTCTTTTGAAAAGCTAAACAAATTTCAGAGAGAATTTTGTAATCGTGATTTTTTATATTACAGAAACAGAATATTAGTTTTAGTAGAAACTTTTATAAGTTAATTTCTGAATTCTAGTTAAATCATGTATTACTGTAAACTTTATTCAGATTAAATGCTTCACATTTAAATTCAAGGTCTATTAAAAAATAACATTTTTGTTTTTTTCTCCCTTCCCTATATTACTTTTTTCAAATTTGAATTATAAAATAAAAATTCTTTTTAGATACTTATGAAAAAGGTCACCGGTTATTAGTTAGAGCAGAATATCGGTCATATATTGAGAATAGTATTGATGCAGAAAACAGGTCTAAAAGAAAAAGGCAAGAATATGACGAGGAAGAAATCTGCTACATTAGTAGGCATGCTCTACCAAAGCAGCCTTTGAAAGAACAATCAATAAATAGTGTTGAAAAGTTGAGTGTCGAAAAGTTCAGTCACGATGTAGATGTTCAACAAAAAAGGTGAAGAATTCCAATAATATAAATATTCTTGCTGTGTTTGCATTACGTATTATAGGAAAAGGTTTCCCTGCAGGGAAAAAACTGTTCGCATTGCTGGATATTCCTTCCCTTTCTAAAGGAAGTTATAGGTCAGCTGAAAATAAAATTCATCAAGCTGCAAATAAAGCAATGGAAAACAGCGTGAGCAATGCTGCTGAGGAGATAAAATATTTGAAAGGTGCGAAAAAAGGTTCAGTGAATTGTGGAGTGTCAATTGATGGCACATGGCAAAAGCGGGGTTATTCGTCTTTGAATGGTTGTGTCAGCTGCATCTCTACTGATAGTGGTAAAGTATTGGACATAGAAATTGTGACATTAAGTTACAATCTGATTTAATATTTCCTGTTTTTAAAATCCAAATCCTTAATCTTTAGTTTAATTTATTATCTTCTGATACAAATATTTCCTGATCCAATTCCTCTCGCCCCTTAAGCTTTTTGCAATTGAGACACTCTCACCCGTAAACTCCTTTCGCTGCCAAACCTTTTTTTCTCTTGGAATGACACCAGCTTGCCGGCATCTTTCATCTACACGAGGAACTTAAAAAGTATGCGTGAACTTAACTCTTCAATTTCAATCAGAAAGTGAGAAGAATAACACTTTAAAAAGATATATAGATATAACATCTCAAATTGCAATATTTAGATATTTCACTAACTTTCAGTAATTTAGTTACTCAACTCCTACTTTCTAGCATTTTAGTATAAATATCGGAGCGCAAGGACGCTCGAGGTATTCGAAAAAGATTTTTTATGTAGCTTTCCGCTTAACGGAGTTTCTTTTTTTTTTCTTTCTCCCTCTTCCTGAGGTCGGAGCATGGCGTTACCATTGCTGATTGTCGTGGCTGCCTTCATTTTAAGTGTGCAAACTTTGCACTTTTTCTTCAAAAAACCATCTACCATTCTCAGCATGTTTTTGTGAACGATCGCCGAGTTATGATTTCCTAGAGATGAGATTGGCTGCAGCTTCCCTTTGTGTCAAATTATAAAATTCATCGGCAGTTTTGTTAGGCTTCATGCCAGTCACGGTGTTAGTCGGCTCACAGTTCTGTCTGAGATGTTTATCATCCCAACTCCTACTTTAAATAGTCCTTCTGAATGGAATCACTTTTTAAAAGGGATCCTTCACAATGTTTTTCCAAGATATCTTTTCGTTTTTGATAAAGAAAAAGGGACACGGTAATGCCAATTATTGATCGCCCACCTGCAGAAGTATACCGCTTCTCCTTTCAAGATGATGTGTGAACAATAGCGAACTTATCTACAAATAAAAGCATTGGTTCCATTAAGATGTTATGATTTTGTGACTGTTTCTCAACTTTTTTGTGAGCAATCTAAGGATTGTTTTTCTTACAGATTTTATCCAAGCAAAAGGTGTGTCTTAACGGATACAGTATTATTGCGGTTATACAACGTCTCTTATTATGTACTTCCACTATATAAATCATGTGCTATGTGTGCAATTAAATCTTCGTTAGGCGATTCCTTACAATTCATTTTTTTGTTCTTGCTAAAAATTTAAATTCATTTTTAGTATTCTTTAAAAAATACCCAACAAAAACGGTAAAGAAATTTTGTCTCAATTCTGCAGAATATATAACAAAAAATCAGGTACATCTGCCACTAAGCAACATATATGTCGTAATCACACTGATTCGGCTTCAACTATGGAAACTGTTGGCGTTTATCGCATTTTCGAGCGATCAGAAACCCTGCGAAATCTCTGTTATACAGAGTACTAGGGTGACGGAGACTCGAAAGCTTATGTGCAAGTTTAAACGAGCACAGGCGTTTATAGTTTACATTGTAGAAGATGGATGACATCGAAAGGACATTGTAAGTAATTCTTTTATAGTTGTTTATTTTAACACATTCTACCATGGAATTAGAAAGCACAGAATGTTTAATATTCTAAGCCTAAACGAAGGTCTTTACTAATCCCTATCTTAGTGCAAATGTGATGTAAACAAACTGATGCTTTTGTTCGTTTACTTCTGTATGATAATACATTATAACTCTTTTCTTTGTCATGATTTAAAGAGGAGTTTCTAAGCGGAAGGTGAGGCATAAGTGTTGTGTTTGCCGAGTCACAACACTCACTCATCCAGACAGGAGATACTTCAGATTCACCAGGGATCCTGTGCGGTAAGATAACAGTTTGTTTATACTCGTTTGCAATGTAATTGTGTTTGTAAGCTTAATTTTTATTTAGCCTTAAGCTTATATTATTTTTTTTTTATTTAATGTTTGAAGAAAACTGGTCAGAAATTTCTTTTTCATATTTCTCTAATTTTTAATACAAAAATTTTATGAATTTCAATCTAAATGTCAAAATACGAATTCATATTTTTATAATTTTGTTTGTTAATGTTGTTAAATTGTAAATAACATAATTAATAATAAATGTTGTTAAATTATTAAAAAACAACACTGTGATACAAAGGGTCAATTTAAATATTTTAGAGGAAAAAAAAAGTTTATCCTATATTTGAAATATTTTCTTACAATCAAAAGTATCCATATGAATGTTCTTCATACTTGAATTTGTACTATGGTCAATGGTTTAAAACTGATCTATATTATTTTTCTGAAGCTATTCTAAATGTAATTTTAGTTTGTTACTTGTAACCAAACTTTTCTGTTCATTAAATTATTTTGTCACTTGACTTTAGAGTGTATATTAATATTACTAAATCGTGAATTATTTCTGAATTTAATGTGAATTTTTTTTTTTTTTTTACTACATTAGTGTCAGAATCAGAGATCTTAGCTAATACATGTGTTTATTTAAAAAATATGTATAAATTAAGAATCAGTTTTCATGGAACAGTTTTAAAAAAAAATTATGATATTTTCCATCAGCTTCGTAAATCTGTTAACAAACTCCCCCAAATGTACCTTCTTTTGCAATAGAATAAACATTATTGACCTATTGGTTGCAAGTTGGGCACTTATTTATATGTGCCATTTGGTTGACATACAATTAGTTTGAGGAGGCTAAGAAATAGTTTGCTTTCCCCTATTTTTGATCAATTGTGCTTTTTGTTATAAATGTTTGGTACATATTTATTGTACTTGTGTACATATAAATAATTTAAACTGTTTTAAGTATTCATTTTTTCGTTGTTTTCAATAGTTGTAGAGAGTGGACAAGCTTATTAAGGAAGGTGGACCTGGCATCACATTCGCCTTTATGCCAGCTTCCGAGCTTTCTCCAGTCACTTTGGAGCAAAGGCTTACTCCACTTGGATAAAAATGCGGTGCCCGATCAGCCTCCAGTTTCCCCACAGATTTCTGGAATGGCTTCATCACTGATGGAGAAATTGGACTCTTCTCGGATTGAAGCAACTGATTTGGTGGTACTCCAAGATGATTCCAACGTAACGCCAAGAAGAGGAGTGCAGAGACTTAGGCTACTAACGCCTAAGTCTAAGAAAATAAAGTCACTGGCAACAAAACTGTATTTCCTCAATAGGAAGTATGCTCAAACGAAAGTTGAGCGTGTGAAAAATTTAAAACAAGTTATAAGCTCGATTGAACCTCAGGTGAGTCCAGTTATTTTTAGTTTTATTAGATCGCAATTAATTTCAAGTTCAGTATCTAAGTATGGACATAGGTGGTCTCTAAGCGATAAAAAATCTCTGCTTACAGTTATACCTATCTAGTCCTAAAGCATATAACACCCTGAAACGATTTTTGAGTTTGCCTAGTAAACCTACTCTTATAAAAATTGTTTCTGGCATAAATATGGAACCAGGTTTCTCAACTGCTGTACTCAATTTAATTAAACTTATAGCCAGTAAGATAAAGCCACATGACAAATACTGTATTATATCTTTTGATGAAATGTCATTAAATGTGGCTTGGTTTACAATAAAAAGAAAGATAAAATTGTGGGATTTGAAGATTACGGATCCCAAATTCAATCTTCCTCTTCCAAGCTTGCAACACACGCTCTATCTTTTATGGTGCGTGGGCTTTGCAAAAAATGGAAACAGATTGTTGGTTTCTTTTTCTCATCACAAACAGCACCGGCTGCCACACCGAAGATTTTACTGACTAATCTGTTACGTGAACTCATTTAGTGTGGCATGACCACAATTGCTGTTGTATGTGACCAGGGAGCCAACAATCTTAAACTGTATGCCGAAGAATGGGGTGTGACAGTTGACTGTCCTTATTTCACTGTAGATAATGTTAATGTATATACTTTTTTTTGATGTGCTTCACTTATTGAAAAGTTTACGGAACAACTTTAAAAAGTATCATGTTCATTTAAATGGTTTCAAATCTGCAGTTTCGTCTCATGTGGCCTCTCTGTATGAATTTGATTCCAAACCAAACAGGATCATAGGAGTGTTCCCAAATTAACGCAAAAGCACATTGAGGTTGATGGACTTAGTGCTATGAATGTGAATCTCGCTGCACAGATTTTAAGTCAATCAGTTGCAGCGGGTATTTGCATTCTTAGTACTTTTGGCTATCTACCTCCTAGTGCTACGCATACAGCTGACTTCTGTTCAACTGTCAATAAATTATTTGACAGCTTAAACAGTCGCACATTAATTGATAAAACTAATAGTCTGAAATCAGCTGTTACAAAAACTTCATCCCATATAAATAGATGGGCTGAATTCTTAGACTTAAAATTAAAATTTAGGTCAAATAGGATTACATTTCCATATTTATTTCCTATTGTTAAATTTCATAAAAATCCGATTAAATTTAGATTTATAGCGTGTGGTACTAATAGTTATAATTCTGATATTAGTAAAAGGTTTTTTAGTTTTCTAAAAATTATTTTGCTTAAAATTAAGAAAGAGAAAAATATTGTTATAAATAGTAATGTTGAAGTTTTGGATTATATTAATAATAATGATATGTCTAGCATTAATACTTTCGATTTCGAAAAGTTGTATACAAGTATACCACATGGAAAGATTATTGAGATTTGTGAAGGCATTTATGATAGGTAGTTCTTTAATGAGAAAATTTATAAGTTTAATCTCTTTGAGAATGTTCTTTTTAATGGTTTCGATTTTTATACACAAATTATTGGAATTCCACAAGGTAATTCCTTTTCTGGGGCTCTTGTCAATATTTTTTTGCATTTTTTGAAGCAAAATTTCTTGAGCACAATGAATTTAAAGCTTTTAGATATATTGATGAATTGATTTTGTTTAATTGTGATAATTATAATTTTATTTACAGAGATGCCAACTCGTATATATTTTAAAGTGGTAGTTTATCAATTGTGATTCTTGGTTTAATAAATTCAATTTAGTGGATTTTTATTCACCGTTATTTCTAAATAATTCGTAAGCTTATATAATTCACCACTTAGTAAGAATATGTCATGCGATACCTTTTAAAAAGCAAGCAAAAATACTCAAAATATTTGCAAAACTTACTTTGTAGTTATTTACCGTTTTTATAATTATTTTGGCGTGTACGGAGCAGTTGGCATCTCTGTATTTATCCTGGAAATTTGGTCTTGAAAAAAACTAATGAGAATTGTTTTGATGTTGAATATTTAGATTTTAAAATTGATATTGTTAACAGTTTTATTAAAATTGTTGTCTTTGATGAAAGAGAAGCTTTTAAATTTAAAGTTATTTTTTTTTCTGCCACTTTAATACTAATTTGTGTAATAAAATATTAAAAAATTTAGTTTTTTCACTATTAGTTAGGATCAAAAATATTTGCAATAATGTTGAAAGTTTTCGGGAAGCTGTGAATAATTTTTAAAATAATTTGAGTAATAATGATTTTCCTTTTAATTTTTGTAAATTTTTTAATTAAGAAAATGATTGAAAAATTTTAGGTTTATATATATATATATATATATTTCTTTTAACAGGGCGCAATTTAAGTCTTAACTGAGCAGCCCCAGTTAAGCATTCTATTAATTTGTTACGTATTTCTTTCTCTTGATTTCTTTCATTTTATTCTCCACCTGCGCATTGTAACAGAGGGCGTTGTTTTCTTTAGTTTTTAGTGTTTTCTTTTCATTCGGCTTGCTTGTGAAATCGATGTTTGACCTGTGACTAAGTGAGTTTTTATTTTTCTAATGATTTTCTGAAACTTACTCATACCTAAACAATATGCTGACAGAATTAATTGCTTGGTATTATTTTATTTTTAAACTGTATATTTGTCAGCATTCGCCGAATAAAAATTTGGTTTTCTTCAATTACTTTGCACTTTCTATCAGGATTCGCCAAGTGGGAAAAAACCTGCCCAGGGTTTTATTGGGTGAGACCACCTTGAAAAAATCTACTTGGGACGCTAAGTGGGTTTCATTTTTAAAAAAAAAATATTAAAAATTATTGATTCACATTTAATTTTATGTAATTTATTGTGTAGCATTAGTTTGTCAAATAGATTTGCATCAATTTTTCAAATGCAGTTGCATGCTCTATATGATTAACAAACAGGTTTTGAACAAATCATGAAGGAAGTTTAAAATATTTTTTACCCGTTAAAGCACTTAATATTTTTTTATTAAAAAAAAACCTGTTAACACATGTTTAACTTTAAATATTGTAATATGTAGGTACTTTTTATATCTGCTTTTTTCCTAATTTAATAGATTAATTTATTTTTTGAAATTAAGGATATATAAAGCTAAAATTATTTATCTGAAAATGATACATTTATTTCAGTTTCTACTGATTATAAAGAACTTACTCATACCGGTATCCGACTACCTATTTCAGGCCAATTTCGACCATAATATCACTTTTTATTTTTGCTAACATTATTAAAGAATGCACTTTTCTGATTCCAAAACTGTTTTAGTTTTGATTCTGCGTCAAATAGAACCGGAAGTGTTGATTTCAAACAGGAAGTTGACATTTTTCGCTTTTGAATTTCAGGTAAAAACCATTATTTATATATTAATTTCGGTGAAAAAGATATTTTTTACATTAAAAAATAAATTGATAATAATAATTTTTTCTTCTTTTAATGTTTTTAGATCCTAAATTTGGCATCACTTGTTTTATCCTTGTTTATTTACTTGTGATAGCGCGCTCATTTGATCTTCTTTTATTTTCGTTATTAAATCGATTTATATCGTTGTTAAAGTTAAATTCAAAATTGACAGGTAATAGAATTATGGACATGGATATATTACAAACTGTATTTGCTGAACTTTGCTGCCCTATTTGTTTTTCAAATAGTTTAATACCAGAGGAAACTAGGTTTGGGCTTTGCTCACACTTTTCCCTAAAGTGTAATCACTGTGACTATGTGAAAGGGTTTGCCTCATCAAAGAAAAATAACAAAATATCTGAAATAAATTCTAGATTTGTTTATGGTATGAGACAGATTGGTAAAGGGCACGAAGCATCCAAAAAACTCTGTGCAACTCTAAATATTCCACCTCCTTTGAGCAAAAAAGCCTTTATTGTTCACCAAAGTAAATTATTGGAAGCTGTATCTTGTGTCGCAGTAGAATCAATGAAAAAAGCTGCAAATGAGGTGATTGATGCCAATTTTTCTTCGACTGATAAAGTCGAATGTGGTGTCTCTGTTGATGGGACCTGGCAGAAGCGTGGGTACTCTTCGCTAAATGGATGTGTGGCTGCGCTTTCCATTGACACTGGTAAAGTTTTGGATATTGAAGTACTTTCCTCCTACTGCAAAATATGCAGAACTATTGAGCAAAACCAAAACAGTGTTGTTCAGCTCTCTATGAAAGCTGACCATATATGTAAGCAGAACTACTCTGGTACTTCTTCCTACATGGAAGTTGTTGGCGCAACAAAGATTTTTGAACGATCAATTCAAAAAAAAAAATCGCCTTAAGTATACAAAATATTATGGAGACGGCGACTCCAAAGGTTACCAGAAAGTAAAAGACACTTATGGCAAAAATAGCGTTTCTAAATTGGAGTGCATTGGGCACATCCAGAAAAGGGTCGGCTCTCACTCGCGAAAGCTGAAGTTCCCGGTTTATTAGGAAAAGAAAAACTGACGGATGTGCTTATTGATAGATTGCAAAACTACTACGGAATTGCTATCCGTAGCAATGTTGGAGATATAGACAACATGCAAAAGAACACCATAGCTGCTTTGCTTCATTGCGCGCCTAATGAAAAAAATCCTATGCATGGGTAATGCCTAACGTGACCAGACGTCCCGTTTCGAACGGGACTGTCCCTTTTTACAATTACGAGTCCCGGTGTCCCCGAAATGGACAGTGGGACGCAAAATTGTCCCGTTTTCAGAAATCGCGCGAAAATTTGAGTAGCAGACGGCCAGCCACTGCCCTGCCGGCAGCCGCGATGTGACGCCCGCACCAACCGGACGCGAGCTATCGTTGTGCGAAAGCGAGACCGCGTCCCCGTTGACGCAACGATAGTCGAGAGTGGCCAAGACGTTCTAGTGACCTCTATGTACCAACTGAATTCTCAATTTTAATGTAACGCCATCTATCTTGTTAGAGTATGTTGAAACAACTACAACTTACACTCTTATATATTCTGCTGTTCCTTGTTCAATAAGTTTCGGTTTGTATTTTAGAGAGTCGTTTTTGTTGTTCTTCTTTAACGTCGCTACAACGTCATATCGCTCGTGTTTTGTTGACTTATAGACTATTGTTTGACAAACTTTTCATTTGCCCACTTCTCGCTATTTGTTTTGTTTTTGTTTGATGCTCGTGTGGTAAATAATTTAAATTTCTTTTGCTTTGGAATCACAAGTTAAAATGCCGAAACGCAAGTGTTCGTTCAATGTTAGGTTACAAGAAAAATATCCGTTTATCAAGCAAATAAATACTCCATCGGATGTCAGATGTGAAAAGTGCCGTACAGAATTTAGTGTTTCCCACAGTGGTGGCGGTGATATTGAACAGCATTTAAAGTCTGACAAACATAAAAATGCCGATCGCGCCGCCGCTTCGAGTTCTTCGATGTTAAACTTTTTCAAGAAATCGGACGCGCCAACTTTGAAGGACTTGGATATCGCCGCGGCAGAAGGCGTCTGGACTTATCACACGATACAAGAAAACCACAGTTTTCGTTCTAATGATTGTGCATCGAAATTGATTCAATCATGTTTTGATTCCAAATTTACATGCGCACGTACGAAATCAGAAGCTATTGTAGTAAATGTTTTGACGCCTACAGCAATGAAAGAATTAAAAGATGACCTTGATAAGTGCAATTGTATTACAATACTAAACGACGCGTCAAACCACGGTAACAAGAAATTATACCCCATTGTAGTTCGCTTTTTTCAACCTTACGTAGGTGTGCAAATAAAAATTTTAGATTTCCAAGAACAACCTGGTGAAACTTCTGACATCATTGTCAATTATTTAAAGCAAGTGTTGAAAGATAATAATTTGACAGCAAAAGTCGTAGCATTTTGTGGGGACAATGCCAACGTCAATTTCGGAGGTGCACTTAGGCGAGGAACTAACAATGTGTTAACGAAATTACAATCATCTCTGAAAAAAGAATTAATAGGTATTGGATGTGGAGCCCATGTAATTCACAATGCAATAAAATCTGCTGCAGATGGGCTACCCGTAGATTACGAAAGTGTTATTGTGAAGATATATTCATTTTTTTATATTTATACGATTCGAGTTGAAGCTCTAAAGGAGTTTTGTGCCGAAACTGAAACGGAATATCAACAAATGCTCGGCTATAGCAAAACCAGGTGGCTTGCTCTTATGCCTGCTTTGGAGAGGGTTTTAAAAATGTATCAGCCGTTAAAAAGCTACTTTTTGAGTATTGAAAAATGTCCCCTGTTACTAAAAAACTTTTTTGAAGATCCCACATCCGAATTGTGGTTTTATTTTTTACACGCTCAGTCAGCAAATTTTTATCAAGCTGTCTTAAAACTTGAAGGTCAGACTGTATCGGCAATTGAAGCTGCAAAAGAAATCAATCAATTAAAAGACAATTTAACTCAGAAACAGACCAATCAGTTTCTTCCATTTATGGTCCGTCAATTAATGTTAAAATTGAAAGATAGTGGTACTGATATCAATGAAGAATTTGTGAAAAGGACGGCTACAGAATTTTATAAAACAAGCCGTGAATATCTGGAGCAGTGGACTTGCTTTCTTACCAAAAAAATGGAGATATTTTATTGGGCAGATTTAAAAAAGGTCCCCACATGGGAAGACATTCAAAAATCTCTGGATGTATTAATTGAAAAGCAATATATTGATTTTAATAAAGATACTGAAGTTTTTGACGAATTTTCATTAATTTCTAATTACATTACATCGCAAAAAATTACGGAATGGAATAATTTAAATGTTGCCACGGAAACCCGTTGGGTGGAAGTATTCAAACACTTTCGCTCCAACAATCTTCGGCATGAGAACTTTTCTATTATAATTGAATATATTTTATGTTTGCCTGCTACAAATGCTCCAGTAGAAAGAGTATTTTCTATTATGAACAAATTGTGGACATCTGAGAAAACCCAGTTACAAATTTCAGTTCTAAAGGCGATGTTGATAATTAAGGTGAATATAAAAAAAACGTGCCAAGAGTTTCATTCTTACTTGAAATTGTCACCAGCTATATTAAAACAAATTTGTTCTTCTGATAAATATAAATATAACTAAACATTTTGGGTACCTATATTTTGTGATTTGTAACTTTTAAGTCAACTAACTTTTTCTGAATAAATAACTTTAAAAAAGTGTTTTTTTTTTTTCATTGACTACCTATGATTTGACCTAAATAAACCAATGTCCCGTTTTGAGTAAAAAAATAAATGGTCAGGTTAGTAATGCCCACTTGGTGCTGATAGCTGGTGTGCATATCAGCGAGCCATACATAATGGTATACAATGATAGGCATGCTGGTTTATCCCAGATCATATTAAATAATATAAAATCTACCTACCTGCCTCTTTGTTCTAGAGAAATGCTTTTAAAATGCTTACAAGGTAAAACGCAAAATGCCAACGAGTCCTACAATGGCGTTGTCTGGAAAATGATACCTAAAGACGTGTCTCTTAAAACTCTTTGAATTGGTGCGCTTGAAGCTGTTATAGAATTTAATGATGGTTTCATGGGATGTGTACCAGTCTTGAGGAAATTGGGTGTGGAAGAAGTTGGACATTATACCAAAAAAGCTTACGCAATGTTGGACAAAACTAGAGTTAGCGACTCTATTCGTAAATCCTGCTCTGATGCCAAAAAGCGCAGAAAGGTTATAAAAGCATCTCGCAAAAAGAAAACTTCACGTCTGGAAAGCAAAGAAGGTGTTAGTTATAAACCTGGTGGATTCTAAATGCCTAATTTTTTGTAAAACAAACTTAGTTTTGTTTTACTTTCTTTTTAAGAAGTGGGTTTTTATAATTTTTCCTCGAATAAGCTGAAAATATAAACTACATTTTTATAAAAATTATAAATATATATATTTTTTTAAATTAATGTTCTAGTTCATATATCTTATTTTCAATATAAATATGATTTGTTTTCCCCAAGAATATTTCAATTTTCTTCGTAAACATGTTTTGTTGTTCAATGTTATTCAAATGTCAGAAATTGTTTAAATTATTTTTAGCTGATATAAAAAGATATTGTATTTCATGTATTTATATGTGCCTAAAAACATTGTTTAATTAAAAACTGTTTTTTAACTTTAGAGAAATAATTTTTTAAAAAATCAAAATTTTATAAATAGTAGCTTTTTTGCTCAAATTTTTCTCCAAAATCTTAAAAAATTTATAATCTGCACCCTACATTGAGCATTTTTATAGTTTATAAAGTAAATTAATATGAATTTCTACTAAAAGCACTGCTTTTATAAATAGAAAGGCAAGTAAACTTACTTGTGAGATGCTCGACCTCCATTATTCGGATATTTTTAGTTATTATAAAAAGTGCTTACAAATTTTTCAAATGCATTAACAGAACTAAAAATTACTGCTTTAAAAAGAAAAGAGGCTGGTTGATAATAATTTGTTATATTTTACTGATTTATTATAAAATAAATATTGGTAAACTGCTTTTAATTTCTTTTTTGCCCGATATCTCAAAACTTATTTTTTCACTGTTTACTTCCATTGTAAATGCAATATCTCAAAATCTATTAGTCCAATTCACTTGATATTTTGCATGACTATTTTTTACATATATTCCTAGGGTATGAACTATGGTTTAAGTAATTGAACAACTAGTTTTCAATTTCCAGACAAATAAAAAATAATATAAATTTTTGCTCGTTTCTGCAAAAAGAGTTACGATATCATTTGTAATTTTTCAAATAGTTAATATTATATCAAATGCATAGTTCATACCCTAAGTTGGTTTTCTTTAAGAACTCAATAAAGCAAACAGACATACAAAATAACATTTTTTTGCTAAGTTGCAAGATTTTTAAAAAAGTTTTTTTTTAATAATTTTTGACCAATTATTACCATTTAATTTTTAAAAAAAAAATAATTTACAAATTTTTATGTATTTATATCTTGTTTTAGTTAATTATACACTGATAAAAATCACATAAAATATTTTTAAAGTAAAAATTTCAAAACTTCGTCTCCGAAGGTATTCGGTTACCTTAACAATATGCTGACAAAATTAATTGGTTGGCATTATTTTATTTTTAATGACTCTGTTCCTTATTGTCTGCTGGCTTAAATACACTTGCTTCACCTTTTTTAATAAAATTTTTCACTTGTATTGCAGCAAAGATGAGTAAAATTTTGAAGCGTCCATTGGGGAAACTTTTAAATGGACCATAGAAATGGAAAGTACTTTTATTGAACTCCTAAAAAAAGAAAACATCTGGAATGTTAAATCTCAATACTACAAACATAGGATGCTCCGGAAAGTTAGTTTCGAGGAGATTGCGAAAAAACTAACCCTAGAATGGCCTCAGCATACAACTGAATTCTCATTGGGTGAGTTTTTAGTTTTGACTGTATTTCATTAGTTCTAAGTTCCAATATTGCTTCTGAGAATAAACTTAAAACCAAACCAACAGCATTAACTTCATAATTACAAAATATTTTTTTCGTATTACCATTAATTATTATTATTACTTTTTTTATATTAAAATGTTAAATAAACCCTGTGTTAAATATTGAAAATAGTGTTTAGATAAATATAGTGTATGGATGCCACTAAACATAAACATTTTTTATATATCTTTCAAGATTCCGTTGTTATATTCACATTGGTCTATGATTGAAAAAAAAGTATGATTTCTGTTGGTTCTATACTATTCAAAAAGTATTTGATATACAGAATTTACATGGCATACAAATGATAATTCAAATTGCATAAAAAATTTCAAATGCATGCTCTAGTACAGCTTATGCAAGAAAATAAATTTCAAAACTTGTCTAATAACAATATAGGTGTTTGTGTTTATTACCAAACCTGTAACATTTTTATCATTAAACCTACAGACAATTGCATCAACATTAAGATTCAAATTTTATTCTATGTTTATATTAGTTTTTCACTCTTATTCATAAATGTGCTTTTTAACTTACTTTTTATTGTCATTATTAGTTCACTTTTTTTTTCTGTTTAGAAAAGTTGACTATATTCCAAAGGAATATGAAAAAGCTGAAGACGTTAGCAAGTGGAGCAGGATTTGAAAGGATTCAGGTCCCATGGATCCATTTTCACGCATTACTGTTTCTAGGATACTGGTGAAGCAGAGCCAAGCGTGTCTAACTTGGAGGAAAGCTATAAGGAGTCTTCTTTGTTAAGTCAGGTATGAACATGACTATAAATGTGCATGATTGTATGAATATAACGTAACTGTGTCACATGTTTAGCATAATTTAAGTTGAAAAAGCATTTCTTTAAGAAAAATTCTGATAATTTGTTAAACTAATTATAGAGTAAAATAAATAATCAAGAAACTGAAATGGTAAGATATTACTTGATACAAATCTTCATTACCTTCAAAAATATACAAATAGGAAATAACAGTCAACAAATTTCAAATGTTTCGAAAATAGGGACCCATTTTAATTATTTATATTATCCTTTTTCATTGCTCTGGTATTATTTTTTTATTATTCCTTTCAATTACTTTATATGCTGATTTTTTTTTGGGGGGGGGGGGAATTGATTGATTAAAAATGAGCAAAAAATTCCGGAGGAGCTGATCATCGAACTAATCAAGAGTTTGAAAGCATTAAACTCAGTAACATTTGCAATTGTGAAGTTAACACAATTTTTTCAATAGTTCTTATCGTAAGCATCAATTTTATTAAAATTATCCTTTCCTTTCTTACCCCTATTTTATTCTCCTGTTTCATGCGTATTTTTAACTCAATTCCGAGGAAAACTTTAAAATTGGGGTTTCACTATATATTTATATTACGTAAGTCTACCAGAAAATAAAATTTTATTTTTGCAATATTTTGCCATGTTTAAAGGTACCAAAAGTATATTTTAATTTGAGCTTTGAAATTATTAACCAGTTTTTCTTTATAGATTGTATTAAATAACAATAAACATTCTATTTCAGAATGTGGAAGATTTAAATGAATCTCTAGACTTCCAATCATTTGAGGCCTCCAGAGACCTTCTAATCGCAAACGAAGAGTCCTTTGTTGAAGATGAATCCCGAAGAACCCCTAGTAGAAGCCAATAGTGGCAAGTGTAGTGCTGGTGCTAGGAAAAGTGCCAAAAGAAAACGAACGAATGAAGACGAACTATTGTCTGAGGCTGTAAAAGCTCTAAAGAGCATCCCGCCACCGCAGGAAGCATCATTTGAGGATGCTTGTGGACAATACATTGCACACATTTTAAAGTCAATTCCAGACAAAGAGAAACGTCTAAGAGCGCATAAAAAGTTAATTGAAACAGCATTCTCATTTCTTTTAAAATAAATTTTTCACTTAAATCAGTTCTTGTTTTTCCTTATTTTCAAATAATTTGTGTTTATTCATGTATAACCATTAACAAAATAGTGTTGTTCAATAGCTTTCTTTTTTATTCATTTCAAATGCAAAATGCATAATAAAAGTAAAAATTGATAATTATTTGTGCATTGTAAAGCATGAGCCTATCATGTACAAAAAGATAAGTGCATTTCATTCCATGAGCGTTCATCAAGATATCCCATTTTTTAACTTCAAAGCAATTTATGTGCTTATTTATAATTTTAAGATAATCACATAACTTTTATGCTTAACATTTTACAAAGAATCATTTTATTAACTTTATCATCATACAATTTATTATACATTTAATAAATTAGCTATTATACATTATGTAATTTCTTTCCATAATTAAAATGTTGTCCCTTGTAAGCTTTTGCAATTTATGTTGCTCCAATAGAGCATTGGAATTTTTTTATCTTCACAATACTGAAGTAGTTGTGAAATCAATTAGAAAATATTCCTCCTTCGATAAATATAAGGAGACCGTCCAACCGTACTCATAATAGCATGTTTAATAAGGTAATGATGACAGAAGGCTGTAAAAGAATTCCGAGCATTGATACGAATCACAAAACAAACCAGTGGGGTTACAATCTTCCATCTTATTGTCCCCGTTGAGTTTGGACATGGCTATCCAGTTGCATATTTCATTATTAGTTGTGTTTAGATGCAGAAACTATTAAGTACAAATTCCTAATCTAAATTGCCTAAAAAAATCTTAAATCTAAATTTGCCAGATCTATATTGTAATTGATTGATGATGATAAAGTTACAGCTAATTCATTCAATACGATTTTTGAAAAGGGTGCTGTGTAAATGGCACATTCACGGGACCTGGGCAAAGACAATTTGCAGCTAAGTTAAAGATGTATCCTTATGAAGTGAACTGTACGTAGGTTTATTATTTCGTTTATAAAAGAGCAATCTTTCATCATTTTTAAATAAAGTTATGGCCGATACCAATGCTTACTATAAGTCATTTCACAATAAATTAAAAACACTATTGCGTGCGTTCAATGGACGGGTGTGATAGTGATTTCTGATAGTAATATTTAGAAAACTTCTTGGATAATTAAGTCTCAAAGCAGTAAAAGTGACTTGCATGTTGTCACAAAAATAAACGATTCTTGCACTGAACCTGGTTTGTGTAGTTACAAATGCCACATCTTGTCTAGCCAATTATATGTTTGTGATTGCCTTGATAGTTTTCTGCTTTGTAAGCATATTCATAAGGTGAATTCAATAAATTTCTGCTTTTGACAGCCAGAAGGATTGCCCTACAATATTGAGCAGTTCCTTAAATGGTAATCCTCTGGATCAAAATTTGGATATCTATGGAACTGATTATTTTAAATTAAATGCTGGAGAAGATGCAACTAAATATAAAGACTTAAGATAAAAATCAATCTAATTTTCTATTTAATGCCCGAAGGTTATCCTATCACTCTTTCCATTCCATTTAATTTTATAATTGTAACTTATAAATGCGGACAAAGGTATATCTGAATGCAAACAATATATCTCTTAGTTGACTGATTTTCTTGAAGATGAGAAGGAACAAAACATTCTGTTGCAAAATATCATTCAAAATTTAGAGTACTTAATATCTTGTTGTTTCGGCATATCAAAAGTAGTATCAACAGTTCCTCCTAATGTTAAGTTAGAAAAAAGTGAAGATAATTTAAAAAAAACTCTTAAAGCTAGCACGATTTAAGTTACTTTTCTAAATACTGGAAACACGCAACCATAATACTTCATTGTCAGTAGGTCATAATAAAATTGGAAAATCAAAAATTTTTAAGTTTATTTTCAGATGCTTCATTTCACACGGTTTCCAAAAATATATCCCTTTTGTTTGTACGTAAACCTGAAGCTGAGAAATTCGAGTAAAATTAAGAGTAACTTTCAGATTTCAACAGTCAAAAACGATACTGCCACGCCCCCTCTAGCTAAGTGTAAAGTAAGTAATGTAATTTTCTTTACTGAATAGTTTTTTCATTTATAAAAATAATATAGAAGGTTAGGTAAAAGTATTATTTAAAGTTTTCATGAAATTGTTCCTCACAGAATCATACTGTTTATATCAGTTGTTTTCTGTGCTTTAGACAACTACCCTGCAGGTGCTTGGTACGATACTCGTTAAGTTTAACATTTTTATTAAAATCACATGCGTGAACAAAACAGGTTCGATAACGATAACAGTCCCCTAGTTTTATAGATATATTTTCACTTGAAACTTATCTGCTCTCCGATTTCGTATTTCTGTTGACCTTCCTGTTATTACTTTTCTCATTTTGACAACGATAAATCTGTTATGCACGTGTATCGCTAAATCGAACAATATGTTAGGGGATGTACCGGATTTGCCCTGACGTCAAAGCAGATACTACAAGTCCGGCTTCGACAAGATTAAACAAGGGAGGGCTCCATCTGTGACGTATGTGGATTGAACTAATCTATCTTCAATCAAGTAATAGTACTTCACTTGCTCACATACATTTCGTTGAATAGCATGTCTTCTAATTCTGTTATGTTTTAAAATTTATTAAGCTTACAGTAAGTTTTATCTTCTCAGTTTTCTATGTTCACTAAATAGTTAGTTCCCTTAGATTCTTCTCTTCGTTATGGATGGACACGCAATACTAAAGCATGATGATATTCAAGTAAGTACTCATTGTATTATTAAAATTTTATAACTATGATAAATAGTATTATTTATAAAGCTACTGAGCCAAGTTGATTGGCATCCTTATCTAAGCAAAAGAACTGAAATTATTTTTTTCAGTCATTACAATATCTTAATAAAACTAATATCTGTTAAGTTAACTTTTTATTTGTTGTTACTAGTTAATAAACTTGAAGATAATAAGGTAACTTAAAAGTTTTAATTAATCAATTACTAGTTACTATGTTAGGTTTCTTGATGACTCAAAAAATGTTTTTTCATTTGTAGGAAGGAAACAGAAAAGGATTGTTTAAAGAGGGGTGCTATCCTGAACATTATTATCCCACTGGAGAAAACTTTTTGTGCTGGCGTACCAAACGAATGCTGCGAAACACATCAGGAAGTTTAACCGCTATGGTGACAGCTACTACCCTTCAACAGTTGGACTTACTTTGAAGCATGAACAGTTTAATATCTGCTTTAGCCATGACCCACCAACTTCAATCTTTGACAAATTAACCAAGCCCTTGAGGTGGTGAATGACTACAACAAGAAAGAGTTCTATCTGCTCATGTTTGATGTCGGAAAATACCGGCCTACACTGTGCAACCAGCAATACTGTTTATCAGCACCAAGGATGTTTTTTCTATGGACGCAGAAAGTGTTATCAACCAGGTAGCGAGATATCCTAGTTCTCCAAAATTCATTTTTAAACTTGAAATAGCGCTGTAGGATAGATAAACTAGATAGTTCAAAATGGAAGTAAGTCTTAGCAAATTGCATGACCAACAAACTTCAGATGTTTTTGCGTTTTATGAAAAAGGAGAAGTCTTCTGGAATGTGAGGCATGATATAAACACAAAGATGCCAGGAACTCAGCCTTATTACGAATAGCGAAAGCTATAAATATTCCCCAAGTTGGACCGGCTGAAGTTAACAAGATAAACAGCATTAGGACAACCTTTAAACAAGAGTTGCAGAAAATTAAAGAATCGAAAGGCACAGGAGCTGCAGCCGAAGATGTGTACAAACAGATTTCTACCATCAGTAATCAAGAAATAGAAAATCATTTTCGAATTTGGCAATGAAATTTAAACATTGTGTAATATATATATACACTGCTGGCCACCGTAAATGCAACACCCTGAAGGAAGCATGCAAATAACATGAAATTTACAACATGCATTAGCGGAGGTGAGATATACAAATGATTAGAATTTCAGTGCAGACGCACATTACGCGCGTCTGTGGCGCGACTTCAAAGCGCTATTTAAGATTTGGAGATTTCGACGATTATCGAAGAAAACTGTCAGGACAGTGCAGATGAATGTTGCTTATCCAGAACTTGACCGGACTAACCAAGGATAAAGAAGGGATTAGGCTCGATCCTGATCAGATCGAATTGACCCCAGGGAGGGTGAGTGAGTGATGTAAATTTTTGGCGCAAGAGCCTTGATTTGGCTATACCACGCCTAAAACTTAGGGAGGCGCCAAGTGACAGAGTTAGCTTTGAATAGTTTTTGGGGAAGGTAATGAAGTAGAAATGAAAGAAAATGAAGTAGAGTTTATGAATTTTAAAAAAAGCTGTGAGTGTGTTGACTTTTAAGTTTATTAGGAAGTGTGGTGATAACCTTAAGAGTGGTGTTAAAAGACACAATTATTACTTTTCGAATTGGTTGCACATTAAATGTCCTGCTAAAATATTGGTACTCGTAGATGGTTTAGTTAGAGTAAAATATGTTTCTACACACATTTGTAGCTCTAAAGGGTTTTCAAAGGAAGACTAATATAATTGTTGCTGGCAGAAGTAGTGACCAAACTACCCGTGAAAATGTTTATTGTGAAAAAAGGAATCCTCATGGGAAGCACCTCAGGAAACATATGTTAAAGGTACACAGCATTTCAGATCCATTAAAGATAATGTGTTATTTGTAAGGTTTTAAGTAGTTCTAGATGTAATTGAGAAGCACTTGTCACAGTGTCGTGTTACGATTTTTTTTATGTCAGGAATTTAAATTTAATTTAATCTTTCTTTAGTTAATAGTATTTGTACTTCTCCTTTTTTTTATTTCTCTTCATTTTTTTCTGTGAAGAGAATTGGAAATGTCTCTTTTTACTTTTACGTTAGCAACGCATTTTTGTGTCTTTCTCCTTTTCACCTTTTGCAATTCAAGGTCGTCTGACCCCACCGTCCTTCAAGGACGACATTCTTATCCCTCACATTCTAATTTACGTCACCACTTAACTTCTTTTCCTATCACTTTCACGTAACCTTCAAATTTTGCACGAGGTGATTCTTCCGGTTGGTTTTTCTAGATTTTTCTAGAATTTTTAGCGTGTTCACGCCTTTTTTGTATGTGTGGGAGTACTATTGGCACTGATTGGTGTTGACGTAATCGTGTAGTAATCCCCCATCCAATGACAGTCGTTTTCTATCCTGCTTGACAACTCGTACTTTCCCGCGCTGAAGGGACGCTGTCATCACTTCTCTTGGGTCATCGCCAGGCCCCTCTTCCCCACTGGGCACTATGGGCACGTGCCCAGGGCCCCGCGATCGAATGGGGCCCCCTAGTTCCTGCCAGATTACCAAATGATAACCGATACATTATTACCGAAAAACATTAATTTTGAAAAATCTGATGATAATGACTTACTACAATACCTACGCTTATTATATTAGCTTTAGTTTGCCGCATGCGGATAGCTATACCTTGTACAACATAGCTTGAACTTTTTGACAGATGGGTCAGTGATGGGAAACAGAAAATATCTATTGGTGTAAAAAATGTGTTGGCTAAATATGTGGCTGTATGTATGTTTTAAACTATTCAAAATAAATAAATTCATTCGTCAATCAATTTTATTGCACTAGACATAAAAACATTGGGTAGGTAAGAAACCATTGTTTTCAGTTTTTCTATTTAAATTTTACCTCGAAGCAATAAAAACCACTTAAGACTTTCGGAAAATGCTTGAGTCCTTAACAGGTACTTTTATGTTGTGTGTCTATTCTTATGATTATTATCAATTTTTAATATTATTAAAATAAGAAGATATTGTTCGTCGTTGCAAAGTTATATCGATTTCAGATTTGACATCTGTCAAAAAGAAAGATCAAACTAATAAATAAACAGGGTATAATACTCCACTCTCTCTCAAAAATGAGTTTTTCCGATATTAGTATGTTTAGGTTAATTTAAATACCTATATGTAAGTATAAGAATACAATTTAAAAAAAAATTATTAAATTAAAAAAAGAATTATTTGATGCGGTGTGGTTTATGTCTTAAAGAAACCTATTCGAACGTCATTCGTAATACCAAAGACAAAAAAGGGGAATTCCCGATCGTCGTTTGACTTGACGAACGGGAATTCCCTTCAAGTATTTGTCTGCGATGTTGTGGCGTTTGTTTTGTTTGTAGTTGTTAGTTTGTTACTGACTGTGCTCGAGCTCTGATAAAAAAAATAGTATTGTTTGATTAAATCGTCGTTTTGTCTGTTTTGTGTTAGCGAATATTTTCGTTATAAAATTAATTAAATAGTGAATTATAATATAAAATGTCGAAACGGTCATATCCTAGTGGATCTGAAAAAAGGAAAAAAGCTCTACATCAGAAAGAAGTAATTGAAAAGTTACCAAAATTACAATCATATTTTACTACTACTACTGGAGAAACTTCTGTAAGTAGCAATCAACTCATAAATGTTCCACATGATGACTCAGCTCAATTACAAATTGCGGGAATTTCTAAACCTTCATGTTCCAATTTTGAAAAAGAGATTGAATCAGAAAGCGACTATTCCTACGACGAAAGTGCAACGACTTCAGTGACTTCACTAAAACCGACAACTCCAACTGTGTCAATTGAACAGCAGTTTTCCAACACAGAAGAATTAATATCGCACGATCCCGCCGATTATTTTCACGAAAAGTTTGTTGAAATAAATCGCGAAATTTTAATTCGTAAGGGACCAGTATATTTTCAAAATAAAGATTCTGACTTTTCCGAGGCATCCAGAACATACAAAAATGGTAATAAATTAGTAACGAGATATTTCAACAAAGCATTATTTATTCGCAAATTAAAGAACAATGAAAGCGTCGAAAGAAAATGGTTGCTGTATTCGCCTTCCAAATGCTCTGTATTTTGTTTTTCATGCTGCTTATTTAACCCAACTGATGTTAATCTTTGCTCTCGGAATGGATGTAATGATTGGAAGCATATTAATCACATAATTTTAACACATGAAAATAGCCCAGCGCATAAGCAATCTATGATGACTTATCTGGCACGAAGTAAAGCGGTTGGTAGAGTAGATATAGACTTATTATCTCAACATCAAAAGGAAGTGGATTACTGGAGAAACGTACTTAAACGGATTGTAGCTGTTGTAAAATTTTTGGCATCGAGAGGGCTTCCATTTCGCGGCGACAATGAAATCCTAGGATCTCCAAACAATGGAAATTATTTGGGTTGTGTGGAATTATTGAGTGAATTTGATCCATTTCTTGCAGATCACTTAAAAAAATTTGGGAATCCTGGAAAGGGTAACATTTCTTATTTATCAGCAAATATCTGTAATGAGTTTATTGAAGTAATGGGAAAACAGGTTCTAAAAAAAATTATAAATGAAGTTAAATCAGCAAAATATTTTTCCATAAGCGTTGACAGTACGCCCGATCTGTCTCATATTGACCAGCTAACTTTCATCATTCGATACGTAAAAGACTGTGTTCCTGTTGAAAGGTTTTTGAAATTTATACCTATTAAAGAACATAAATCTAAGTATTTAGCGGAGACCATCTTAAATTTTTTAGAGATACATGATATTCCCATAAAAGATTGCAGAGGACAAAGCTACGACAATGCTTCAAATATGTCGGGAAAGTATAGTGGTCTACAAACAAGAATCAAGGAAAAATGTGAATTTGCCACCTTTATACCATGTGCAGGACATTCACTAAACTTGGTAGGTGTCCATGCTGCTGGGTGTGTACCGGAGGCATCACAGTTTTTTGAAATAGTTCAGAAAGTGTACAACTTTTTTTCGGGCTCTACCCACAGATGGAATATGTTAACAGAACATTTAGGTTCAAAAAAAGTTGTTAAGAGTCTTTCACAAACCAGATGGTCAGCCCGAGCTGATGCAGTAAGTGCTTTGCATGGGGGTTATAAAAGAATATTAGAAGCTTTAATCACCATCGCAAACGATACAGAACAGGCACGAGAAACAAGAGACGAAGCCCTTAGTCTGTCTAGAAAAATGGGAAATCTAGAATTTATTATACTGACGGAAATCTGGAGCACTATATTGGAAAGAATAGACAAAACAAGTAATTATCTTCAGAAAGAAACAATAACACTGGACGTTGCAACCAATTTGTTGACTTCACTTTATGATTTTATTACTAACCTCAGGGATAAATTTGATAACTTCGAATCATCTGCCAAAGAAAATAACCCAGAATCTGACTACAAGGATCTATCTCAAAGAACAAGACGTAGAAGCTCACGGCAGAGTTTTTTTGATGGCTCTGCGCCATCAGTCCAATTGAATGGAAAAGAGCGATTCAACGTAGAAACCTTTCTCCCAATAATCGATACCTTGAGTGTTCATCTAAAACAGCGACAAAGTTCATATGAGATCGTAAGTCAACGTTTTAGTTTATTTTTTCACTTAAAAACTCTGAATTCCGAAGAGATACGACAAGGATGCAAAGAATTTTCTCAAATCTATCACGAAGATGTAAATGAAAAAGAGTTAGAAATAGAATGCCAACATTTAAAAGAATACTTAATAAATGTTCAGAGTGAAAATGAAGCATCTAACAGTGTACAGGAAGTATATAATCTATTAAAGCAAAACAAAATTGAAGACACATTTCCTAACGTAGAAATTGCATTGAGAATATTTTTAAGCATGATGGTAACTAACTGCAGCGGAGAACGCTCCTTCTCCAAATTGAAACGAATAAAAAATGAATTAAGTACAATGCTTCAAGAGAGATTAAATAGTTTGTCGCTGATGTCCATAGAATGTGATATTCTCAATACCATAGATTTTGAAGAAGTGATTAACGATTTTGCTCATCTTAAATCTAGAAGGGTATCTTTGCAATCAACATAGAATTAATCTAAGGATTTTAAGTTAAGCGAGTTACTTTTGTAGATTATTTTTTATATTTCCTATTTTTTTATAGCTAGTAACTAAATAAAAATAAATTTAGAACCTTGTTTGTCTTTCTTTATCTATTGTAACTAAATAGTGTTTTCTCAAGGTCATAGGGGCCCCATGATCCTAATGTACCCAGGGCCTCAAATAGTTTAAAGACGGCCCTGGTCATCGCTCGGCAACAGTTAGACAATTTTCTTGTCTTGCCAGCGTCATCGCCGGTGCCATCTTAGATAGATGGACTCCTTTCTTTTTACTTGGCCTTTCATGTAAAAGTTTACAGCTTTTTGCCGATGATGGAACTTTCATCCTTTTAAGTCTAAAGACTTCCAATATTCTGAGTATTCAATTTCTATAAATTTCATTTTGTCTTATCTCTACAAAAATATGTGGTAAAAGGATCTCAGATCTGTCCTTTAAAAAAAAAAATCTTCGAGTGTGAACTAAATCGTTTTCCGTTCTCCCTAACCTCCTCTTTCGCAGCGCCTACTGCAAGAAAAAATCTTTTTGAGAAGTTGGAACTCTATTTTTATGTCTCAACGACGATAAGCCGTAAAAAACTATGGATCCTTAGTGAGTGTCGATATCCACGACTCTACGTCGGAAGTAGAAGTGCATCCTTTGTTTCCCCCCCCCCCCGATCTCCCGATGGTGCTTTCTTTGTAAGACGAGATGGAAACTGAATAAAAATCTGTATTTGAAGATGAAAAGTGTCCGAAGACTTCTTTATGTCTTTCTTCTTGTGTCATAGTCACTTGTGTTCTGCAGGCTTCATCCATGAAGGTATCTTGTAAGGGTGAGTAACTCTCTATTTCATTCCTTCTTTTGTTTTGTCTGCCTGGGCTATGTCATGTACACATCATCTGTGTATTATGTTATAAAGGTTGTCCTCAATCTTATTGATCCAGTGGGTTTCCCATGAACAGTGTTTTTAACAAAAATAATATAATCGCTTGTCAATAATATGTGTCATCTCTTTTATAAAAGAAATATGATCTGAGTTCATGACCAACGGATCTCAAAATTATGTTGGGTGATTGTGGTTTTACACTAACGCTTATGTCACTGACCATTCGGCCTTCAGGGGTTTCCTCTGTTTAATCCTATTCATGCATAGTATTGATATCCCTTTTTTTTCAATCTAATTAGTATATATATATGATAGATATTATCGAATATATGTATATACATATCTATACTTCTCTGGATCAATAGTTTGAGCGAAATGACATACCCTTCCTTCTTTTACTCATGATGTAATGACATTTACTTTGCCACCCAGTACGGTTAATTAACCTTGCTTCAGGTTTCATTTTATCTTACAGCACTTAAAAGATGTACATGATGTTAAAGATGGTCTGTATAATGTCGAGTTCACTGAAACACATGTTGGCCATGAGTGTGATTTAGGTCGCCTCCGTTTATCTAAGGAAGAGCGAGAGAGTATTGCATATCAGTTGAGTAATAAAAAAACCCCATTAAAGAACTACTGAATGATATAAAAGAGTCAGTAAGTGGTGAACTTTCCCGGTTACATTTGACACCAAGGAAAGATATTCTCGATATCCAGATGAAATTTTGATTAGATCAGGTTTTTGACCCAGATGACAAAGTGAGTGTTAGGCTCCCCAAAATCAGGGTCTTTAGTACGCTTTTATAAACCCCGGGGTGTATTACAGGAAGGTAATCTTATGATAGAAGATTTCATGTTAGTGTTAATGGATGATACTCAAAAGCAGATGTTGAACCACTATGGTAAAGATGATTTTTGTCACATATACACTTATTGTAATGTGACAATTTAATTTCTAATTTTACCTAAGCCTTTAATTTTTCTTTACACGTTATTCCTTTTTTTTCAATTTAGCAATTTTTATTTAACTTTCTCATGGCCATTGCGGTCATCGCACTTCCTGTGAGAAAGTCAACCAACCCCTCTACTCACGCCTTTCTTTTTCTTCTTTTAATTTTAGGGGGGCTAAGTAACCAATCTCTTTCCTTTAAACTTCAAACTCTCCACCTCTTTAAATTTAATTGGCCGTAATTTTTCTGGTCCTATACCAGTTAAGGAATTTTTTAAGTCAGTTTTAAGACATTCTCCTTTTATGCTTCTTTCTTGCAAGTTCCTTTTTTTTATTCTCCGCGACGCGGACTTCGGTCCGCATTTTTAAAAAAGATTTCTTGTGTCACAAAAATTTGTTGGAACATATTGTTTGTTTTTACGAAATAAGGTGTTTTACAATAATAATGTCTTACAAAATGCTTTACGAAAATAAATGTTCAGCTGAATGGAAAAATTTGTGTGATTTTCCTCATGTTTGTGGTGAGTCCTTTTTTATTGTTAAGGGAATTTGTAATTTTCACATTGGAAACATCATCTTACTGTCTTTAATGTTAAGTCTGTATCTGGATATAGCATGTTATTTATCGTCTTTATCTTTAATCTTAAATTAATTTTAGTTTCGCCCTTTTTCCAAATTTGGTGATACCAAATCATCCCAATTTGTTCAAACCTCACACTTTGTGACCCTTTGAACTTATTGTTATCCCACACTTGCATTGTACAACCAATTTCTCTTTCCACTTTCTTCCTTTAATTTAATTTGATTACCTTATATATGTTTCGGCCTTTTATTTATTTATCATGACATATTAATCATTTACGTATTTATATAATCATGACTATATCCAGAGATACATCCATTTATGCAACCCATCCATTTTATAGTCTTCAACGAGAACTGATAAAGTAAACAAAGCGGCGTGCTATTTGGCGCAATACAGCTGTCTACTTGGCGCCGGAATAATGACAAATAGCGCCTATCAGACAAGCAAAAACTCTATTTTTAGAGGGTTGTTTGTATCGCCGTGGTGTCTTTTTGCAGGTGTTTCATGAGTAATATGGAAAATAAAGCGATGGATTTAAGTCCTCCTAAAAAACGACAGAAGAAATCTTACATAAGTAAAGCTGAGAAAGAAATAATATTGAACATTTATAAAACAGAACTGCATTCAAAACCAGATGTTCCAATCATTGATGTGGCTGACCATGCGGCTTCTGCAGCGGGAGTTAGCACAGCTTCTGTTTTCAGAATTATCAAAGAATATAAAAAGGATGGTATATTACATTCCCCGAAGAGGACTAAACCTCGTAAATCTTTTTTGGATGACATTGACGATTTCGACAAAAATGCTGTAAGAAAAGTTCATGATTTTTTCCGCCGTAACGAAATTCCGACAATAAACAAAGTTCTCAAAGCTGTGAACGATGATTCTAATTTACCAAATTTTAAAAGAACGACATTTTATTCCCTGTTAAAAAAATTAGGCTTGAAACATCAAAAACGAGGACGGAACAGCTCACTCGTTGAAAAAGAAATAATTTTGTGGAGGCGAAGATATTTAAGAACAATTAACAAAATGAGACAAGAAGGAAGACAAATTTATTACATGGATGAGACATGGTTGAATGCTGGACACACGCAAGACAAAGTGTGGAATGATACTTCCATTATCTCGTCAAAACAAGCATTTTTATCTGGTCTTTCTACAGGATTAAAATCGCCTTCTGGCAAAGGTGAGAGACTTATTATTACGCACATTGGTAGCGACACGGGCTTTTTAAAAGAAGGACTTCTACTTTTTAAATCAAACAAAAACAAGGATTACCATAAGGATATGAATGCAGCGTGTTTCGAAGAATGGTTCGAGAAAATCCTACCCCTTTCTAGAGCCGAACTCTGTCGTTGTGATGGACAATGCACCATATCACTCTCGTAAAGAAGAAAAAATTCCTAACACATCATCGACTAAGCAAGTTATTAAAGATTGGCTAAAATCTAAAAACATTTAGTGATGAAGAAGGTATGCTAAAAACAGAACTACTGGATATAGTGAAAGCTCATAAGCACAGATATGACAAATTCGCGGTGGATGAACTTGCTAGACGTAATACTATAATGATTTTAAGGCTTCCCCCCTACCAAGCTGAACTAAATCCAATTGAGCTGATTTGGGCCCAAATGAAAGGTTCAGTGGCCAAAGAAAACAAAACTTTCAAGTTATCGGAAGTAGAGGGATTGTGCAAGTTTAAATCAAATTGGAGTTGAAAAATGGAAAAATTGCATAGAGGATACTCAGAAAATCGAAAAAGAGATGTGGGATTTGGACAAAGCCATCGAAAACACTGTTAATTCTCTAGTAATAAATATCAATTCAAACGACGAGGATTCTACAAGTTCTGAGAGTGAATCCTGAGATAAGTACCTAGTTTCATTTTTACTTTTAAATGATATAATTATTCGTTATTATCCATGATTAATTGATCATTAATACAGTAATTCTTAAAATTTTGTTCCTTTCTGAGTAGTTTAATATAATTATTTTCGTTTTCGGTACAGTTGTTAATTAAGTACAGAAATTCAAATGTTACGTAAAATTAAATAATTTTGACACTTGATTCTATTTTTTCAAAAACCTATTGACTTCGAGGTTTACAAACTGCTTTTTTTTATACGTTAAGTGGGCATATTTTTCTTAGCAAAAGATTTCGTGAGACATGTAAAAAAGTTCAAAGTTTCTTTTAGTGTAATTATTTTCGTAATACTTCCCTTAGAAAAATAAAGATAATTAACAATTTAAAAATACAAATAAATGCAGTTCCTTCTAATATATTTTTAAATCAATCGGTGAAACATAAAACTACTTTAAATATTATTTAACTTCTAATAAATTTTAAAAAAAAAAATTTAATTATGAAAATAAAAGAGTATTTTTTTAACATAACTTTCAATTGTATGCGACTTTTACGATGGAATTATAAAAGTTCTGTTTTTCATAGATATGTATGCAAAATATATTAAAACTAATTTAATCAAAACTTAAAGAAATATAGATATATTAAAACTATTCTTAAAATAAAATGATGTGTTTACTGAAACACTTAGAAACGTATTTTTATGAAAATATTTTAATTTTGCATTTTCTTATCTAATTTTAAGGTATCAAAAATCAAACATCGTTTTTTTTTTTTCTATAAAAGCGAAAGCTCTGTCGATTCAAATGAAATAGCCCATTCAGCGAAATAACCGTTAAAGTGGCAAACGTTGGCGATCAAACAGCAACCCTTTTGTTTACTTCCACTATCAGTTCTCGTTGAACGGACTATAATAATACATAAATAACTTTATTTTATACGCACCAACCAAATAATTTTTAATTTAACTCTTACAATTTTGATTTATGTATTCTGTGTATACTAGATGACAGACATGAGGGGTTTCCTGAAGCACTAGTTATCAGCAACAGAAAAGATCAGGAGGCCCTCAGTGTTGCGTTTAAATCCATTAGAAATTATGGGGTAAATATACAGCCTGAGGTATTCATGACTGATGCTGCACATATGCTTTTAATCTGGCTTGGTGTTCTGTGTTTGATATCCCAAAATACAAGTTAGTGTTCTTGGCATGTTGATAGGAGTTGGCGTCGTAAACTGACTGAGTGTGTCTGATGCAGTAGTTCAGGCACATAAGATACTGAGGTGTTTGTTAGAAGAGACAGATAAAGAGACATTTCACTCTCAAAATGAGTCTATGTCAAAAGTTAGGTCAGATTTTGCTGCAAAGGCAGATAAACAGAGGTTTTTCAAAATGTGGGCATATTGTTATCGCAAATGGTCTGGTGTGAACACAAATATGCATTTAGAACGCATGCATAGGACTATAAAGTATATTTATTCGGGTGGATTACAGGTAAAGAGGCTTGACAAATTTCTAATGGCTCTGACATAATTTGTGCGAGACAAACATTTTGATAGATTTATAAAGGACTACATAAAGGAAAGGTAATTTTTAAGATGGTGACCTCCAGGCAAAGACACTGGAACAGTGTGAATTTAGACTTGTCAAATGTGGTGCCCAGTAAGGACCTCAACAAATGGCGTGTACAATCAGTCAGTGTAGAAGGTCAAATTTATGAGGCTAGAAGATACAACAGATGTGGAACTAAGCCTTGTTCTACGCAATGTGAGTTCTGTAACAGTAGTTTGCATGATTTTACATGCACGTGAATAGACAATTCCATTAAGTGTAACATGTGCAAGTACATTTATTTGGTTTGTAGATCTAACAATAATTTTATATCTCTATCTTTGTCTGATGTTGAGCCTAATGCTGATTTAGATAATTCATTTGTCATTAATGATGTTGAGTGTAAAGTCAATAAGATAGGTGTTCATATGGGTAAAATGGCAACATTCCAAAGTTGTCACAATGTGATTGAAAAAACACTTTCACAGTACATAGATAAATTTTCAAATTATATGGAGTCACATTTCTAAAGAGGAGTGTACCAAGTTTGGTTGTTTTCAGAGGTAGATGTTTCGTTTTCTGGTATTCTGTTGCGTAAGAGGGATCAGAAATAATTTATTTGCAAGCAAGGTGTTGGTAAATAGCCTGCCAATAAAAAGACATCTAGGCATACGGAAGATTCGACGGAAGAAAAAAAAACTTAAGCGTGCAGCAAGATTAAGTAAACCAACAAGAGTGGAGTCTCTTCAAATAGTTTTCGTTAGCTTGATCTATTTTACAAAATTGTTCGTCAGAGCCATCACGTGTACAAAAGGGAAAAAAAAACTTATTATAGAAGAAAACATACCCATAGCTTAAGAATTTTTTGACAGAAGTAGTTGCTTGGCAATATTTCAGTTTTTTTTAATTATATTTCGACAATACAATAGACTATTTTGACTGCCGCACGAGTTTACAATGAAATCTCCTTCAGTCCACGAGTATCGCTGTACGAAGCTTACTTTCTTAAGTACTCCCACCGATATTTTAATAATGAGAGTATCTGGCGGTCACAAGAATAATATCTAGCTCCGTTTATCCATGGTATTCTGTCTAGTTGCGTCCGTTATTTCGCCACTATAATTTAAAATCTTGGCCGAATGAAGAAGAGTATAACTTATAATCCTAATTTAGGGATGGGCAATCTGTGGCCCACCGGGAGGTTTTATCCGCCCCGCGGACAGAAGTTAAAATTGTCGATCAGTGGCTTTTTAAATCGTTATTGTTTGTATTTAGTCTCCTGTGATATAAATCCTGAACAATATGAAAATGTGCCTTATCATTATATAGCAATTAGCCTTTAATCTATAAAGGAAGGAATTTTAGTTTAAAATTACAAAATAACTTACTTTGGAGGTCAATTCAGAGGAATTCTTGCCTATACCATCAGAGAAGCAATACGATTTCCGATTCTCTGGATCAAAATCGCCTTCTATGTCCGGTTCTGTTCTTATGAATAACGAATCGAAAGGAACTGAAACTGCGTCTTTGGTTTGAGAGAAGCATTGTCCAATTCTTGCAAATGTGAGAAAAATTGCCCATCCAATCTCTTATGCTATTAGCCGTGTTTCCGTCAGAGTCTTCAGCGTACATCCAGACACCATGATCGCGTATTTGAGAATTGAGCCATGCAAAGAATTCGAAATGTCTCGAACCAATATCAATCCCTTTCATCATCGGATATCGTACAATATTATCGAACACACTCTCGCGTGATTATCATGAGGAATGATACTAGCAAAGAGTATTCAAAGTCGAACTTCCTCAATATTCTTTTGCCCATCATTATTTCAGGTGGCCATAAAATGTGTCGAGTCGGCGTGATGGTGATTCGCTCTTATTATCCAGATAGAAAGCAAAAATTTTTTTCAATGTCGAACCAGATATTAACCACTTTTCCAGTATCGACTACAGCCAAGGGAAGAGTGAAATATACCTTGAACAATCTCTCATTCTTCAGACTGATACGATACAGACGATATTCCGTTCCACATGAAGTTCTTGGGGCTTCTTTTTAATGAAGATAATGTGACCGTAATATATGCGTTTCTCACTGCGTCCTATTTACGATCTACGAAACGTGTCCTATTTACGATCCCCTTTTCTTTTGATGGGCATAAATGCAAACGAAGAACATTTGACCGCCCAATTATGTCGAAATAAATATCGTCGCTGCAGCTCGACATCTAATGAAGTGCGTTAGGCATTCGACAAAGCTGTCTTTTCCGCGATTTGTTTTTCTCTTCTCAAGTAAAAAAATACGAGGTGGATTACCCAAATCGAAAAAAACTTCACTCGTTTCAATATTGACTAATATGTTCCTAATATTGGCATAGGTGAACGTTATTTGATATTCCCCATAGAATAGGACGACTTTGCGTTCATCGTGCAGGAAGTTAGCAACGTATGATTTCCACAGGCAAGCAAATTGGTGAAACTCACCATTGAAAGGCAAACTCCGAATGCCATGTTCGCCATGGACACTGAAAGGTGAGAAGTCTCAAAATTGTTTTTGAAACTGTTGTAAGCATGAAGCAAAGGTGTCAGTCTTGGAAAAAACAGCTGCTTTCAATTTTTACAAAAGTTATCATAATAGTAGGATTTGTGTTTTTGACGGTTTCTATCTATTGAGGCGTGGGCTTGAAGCACTAATTCTTCGATATAAACATAATCTTCATTGTCAGCTCTTTCTATTTTCAATACGTTCAGCGAAACCTGTTTCAACTGACACGCTAATAGGTATTTCTTGAACTCTCTTAAGTAGTATCCATGTTCTTCCGAAGGTATCTTGTAACGAGGAATTACAACAATTTTAAACTCGAGATATTCCATTTCAAAACATTTCTCTGAAATAATGCAAAACTAACATGAGTTCTCCAAATCAGAAAAAGTTGCATTGTATTTGAATATAAACGTTTGAAAAATCATACTGAAAGTTCTAGAGCAAAACATACTTCGCCTAATTCGTTGAAATTTCGAAAAGAAAAATGGAAAACTTATTTCTTAGTGAGTCAAATAGCAGTGAACAGGAAAGCTTTTTCGAGGTTCACAATAATTTTCTTAATAATTCATTTTGTATTATTTTTATAACAATTCAACAGTTTTGTTACTTCCTTGTAAATATTTTTTCAAATACATACGGATATCCTTCGCAAGTAGTCAAATAAGCGTCACCCCAATGTATTAAATACACTTACTTTATCCTTCTTAATAAAATGTATATTGAAACAAAAACTTGACCCAACACCTGTTGGGGAAAGCTTTAAATAAAATGTTGATATGGAGAGCACTTTCATCAAGCTCTTAAAAAAGAGCACAAAAAGAACACATGGAATGTAAAAACGCCATAATATAGTCACAGAATGCTAAGAAAAGTGAGTTTTGAAGAAATATCTACAAAACTTACGATGGAGTGGCCTCATCATGCCACGGAATATACAGTGAGTTCTTAGCTTTGACTGTATTTTATTAGTGGTTTTGCTTCTAACCAGCAGTATTAAGTTTATAATTACTGAAGATTTTTTTCACATTGCTCTTGGTTATTTTTTTGTCCTGAATTAATATGTTAAATGTGTGTGTGTCTGGTGTGTTATGTCAGGTGTTAAATATTGAAAATAGTATATAGTAACTTTTTTACATGATTGAAATCTTTTTTGTTATATTCATATCTGCAATGTACAAATCTATCATTGAAAAAAGTATTATTTCGGTAGGTTTTACACTTTTCAAAAAGTGCTTAATATACATAATTTACATTGCTTTGCACTAGCATAGACACGACAACAACAATAATACAGACTGCATATAAATTTCAAATGCATTTATTATAATCTGGTGGTAAAGCTTATTCGAGGAGATTGTTTTGGTTAACATTTCTTAAACTGTCTATTATTAGTTTACTTTTCTTCTACATAGAAAACTGTTCACAAAGCTTAAGACAATATACCAAAGGCATATCAAAAAACTGAAGACAGTAGAGCTGGATATGAAGGGATTCAGGTTCCGTGGGTACATTTCCACTAATTATTATTCCTTGAAGATGTTTGCGAAGGAAAGGCTAGTATTTCAAACTTGGAGGAAAATAATGACTCTTATCTGTTAAGTCAAATATGATTTATTGAATGTAGAGTTCAGCAGCACAAGATCCTAAAAAAGATTAAGTCAAGTATGAATATGGAGGTATAAATGTGCGTGTTAGAATGAATAGATTATAACTTAACTGTGTCAAATGTTTCACATGATTTTAGAATTTTTTTAAATGAAGATTTTGGTTACTTTAAGTTTATTAGTACAAGAGCCAGAAATGGCTATACTGCACCAGACAGTAGGTTTCAGAATTATTGTTTTATTTATTATTTCAGAGTAATACAGATATAATAAAAATAACAAACAAGTCATTTTGTCGAGGCTTCCCAGAAGCTGCCACCTAGGCCACGTAAATACTGTGATAAGCTTGGAACAACTAAAGCTTATCATTGGGGTCAAAATGCAAAAAGGCTGATCTCCTAAAGTAATTTTGGAGATATAGCGAAAATAGCATTAAGGGGTCGAAACTTTCCTTTGCTTTCCGAACAATTTTTGGAGATCCTATTTTCCAAAATACACTTTCCCCATATATTTAAAAAGCCTAAAAACTAAATGTGTCAGGATTATATTTATTCGGGGAAAGTACGTATTGGCATCTATGCAAATTAATCAACTTAGTTAAGGTTAGAATATTAAACCAACAAAATTGTATCAAATGCATAAAAATCTGATCTAATGAAAAAACATATATAAGTATTATATACATATAAGAAGAGTTCCCTCTTTTTTCCCCTAGCTCCGTGAATAAGAAAAATTTAGTTCATTTAACTTAGTTTTTACTATCTTAACTATGGTGGCATTTGTACCTTTAAATTGATATTTTTTATTTAACTGTAACCCTTAGGAGGTTATGTATCTCTCGCGTGCTCTCTTAGCGTCACTCCATGAATATGCGTTACCTGTGAATGTTATTTTCTGACATTTTAAAATATTTTTAACCTCCGTCCTTCGCAGTGTGTCTGAATTTTATATGAATGACTTTGGAAGACTTCAAGTAAAATTTAAAAGTCATGTAATATAAAAATCAATTAACAGTTTTCTCTTCCTAAGTTATTCCAAGTTGAAAAATGTTGTTAAAAATTTAGACAAGCAATCTGGAAGACGGTACGTGCTTCCTTTTTCAATCTTGGCGATCATCTTTTTTAGCCACATAAACATGTGTATTGTTTGTAACAACATTACGCAAGTTTTGATGAATTGTTTCCATTGACTAAAAGTAAAATAATTAATTTGTCTGTTCGCCATCCATGAAATGTGCTCACCATCACTGTCCATTGAGAGAGATCCACCAGCTGCTCCTCGTATCTGAATCTCAAGTGAATATGGACAAAGCATTGACCCCGTCAACCTGGAATTAACCCTTCTAGGACGAAAGATTTCGGTAGTATCAATTCTTTCTTTTCTTTGACATTCAAAAAATTCTGAACTTTCCACATCTAAAATGTACGTCATAGTTTATTTTCAAACTCAATAATCACAACATAACAATACCATTGTCTTATTCGCGCTGGCCGATTCCAAATGTTTCACAGAGGTAGAATACAGGTACCTTTGGTTCCAAAGTGATTCAGATATGTTATAGACTTTGAAGTCATGTTCAAAAAATGTTATCAGTGTGAATATTCAAAGACAACTTTGGGAGAGAATTCTGCAGAATTCCACATGTGGTACATTGGGCACAAAGCCACTTGTAGCATTAATCACCGTTGATCATCTGGCTCGATGGAGGTAGCAGCAGCTTTAAAAATATGGCAGCGTTCTAAGGAGAGAGGTTTTCGGTATACGACAGTCTTATCCGATAGTGATTCAAAAGCATACAAGGAACTATGTAGCAACAATATATATGGTGGTAGCATTCCAATAATTAAAGAAGAATGCATTAATCACGTAAGCAAAAGACTTGGCACAGCTTTGAGAAATGCAGTTAAGGAATTGCAGGCAAAAGGAGGGAAGAAATACGGAAGCTTAAAGGAGGAAACGATTAAAAAACTTACTCGCTATTATAGTAATGCCATTCGAAGCAATAAGGGAAATTTGCCGGCGATGAAAACAGCAATATATGCTACTCTTTTTCATAACTCATCAACAGACAATAAGCCACAACATCAAAAATGCCCAAAAGGAGAAAATTCTTGGTGTTTTTACCAGGCAGCACTTGCTAAAGGTAAAACGCCAGGATTTCATGCACAACATATAAAAACACACATCAGCCAGATACATTTGGAGAAAATAGTGCCGATATATCAGCGATTACCATCTGAACTCCTAAAAAGATGCATTAGATGCTCGACACAAAATCAAAACGAAACTTTCCATTGCATGATATGGAAGAAACGTTCAAAGGACTATTCAGCCTCCCTTAAACGAGTAAAAATAGCAGTGTGTGAAGCGATTTGCGAATTTAATGTTGGAACTTTAAACACTTACAAAGAGTTATTCATTGGGACATAGTTAACATTAGACAAGTCTGCCATATCTTTAGCAAATTTTAAAGACTATAGACGGTCTTATTTCCGAAAAAAAAAGTGCAGCATATGTGATGGCGCAGCAAAAAATAAAACGTGCCCGCATTCAAAGAGAAAAGACCATAAGGAAAAGGAGTTTCTTACAAAGCGGTCCAATTCTGAACAATTTATTAAAAAAAGATTATTTGTAATGTATAATGCTGAAAATAATTTGCTAACTTTTTTTTTTTTTGAAAAATTGTCGCGATCTATTCACCAATTTGTGTTTTATTTATTCATTTTTATGAATGGAATTAAAAATAATAACATACATTGTTGACAAATATTAAAATATTTCTTAATAATTAGATTATATAAAATTTTCATTGTTAGTTCATATTTTTTTCTGGATAAAGCTATGTAGATATTTATGTGAATATCTGATTTTATTTTATTATTATTTTTCAGACACATTAAACTTATTTAAAAATTCAAATTTTTAATTTTATTATATTTGATTTAAAACATTGAATTTTTGTTAACAACTGATATCAAGTATAATCTATAAAAATTTGAGTAAAAATATGTTAAATAATTTTTTTGCTTGTAATAAAGCAATATTTTTTCGACTCTTAATTTTATGGTACTATATTGTATGCAAATACTACTAAAATTTTCTTATAAATAGACTCTAAGCTTTCAAATTTGTTTTTGGTACTCATAAATATATGGTAAATAAGTATTTGCATACAAGTTGTGCATGCGATTTCTGTAAATAAATTTTTTTCTTGTTTCAAAACTTTAAATGCCTTTTTCTCAGCTTTCTATTTTGGGGTATTTCAATGCATTCAAAATGCTAAAGCTTTTTTAAAAAAAGAGCTCTAAAATTTTTTATGAGTGTTTTTTTTATATGTTCTTAAAAACTTGCATGGAATAAGCTTTGTGATTAATGAATTTTTTTTAAATGATTCTTAAAGTCAAAAAATTTTACTTTTTTGCATTTTTTTGGTACTAAATTGAAAAAAAAAATTCTAAATAAATAACTATCACATATTTACTATTTCATGCAAATTTTTATGTTAAAATGTTTAATTAACATTTTCAAATTTTTTTTTTAAATAAGTCTATTTTTAAAAAAGCCTTAGGGTTTTTAAAAAAATTCAATTTTTTTGAAATATTGAACTACTGATTTTTAAAAAGAATTTCTCCTCAAAAAGTTTTATTTCATGTTATTTCTTTCATTATCTTTTGTATTTTAAACTTTTTAATTTAAAATAACAGTTATTTATCTTTTAGTACCGTGCCGCCTTAACCTGTAAATCATTCATCGGTATCGGTGCTAATTCTTTTTATGAATTCTCTTTGAAAGGTTACAAACTGCATTTATGAAATTAAATGTTTAACTTCCGACCTCTTAATAAAATAATTAATTTACATAAATAAATATAACACAAATAAATATAACTCTACAAATAATACAGTTTGAACAGCGATTTCAATGCTATATCTTTTAACAATGATACAAACAGAACATTAGATAGATGAAAAATAAAATAAACTGAACTGCACAGACGCCTTGAATTATTCGACAAAACACTAATATGGGAAGCATATTTCCCCACAAGTTAATTGTAATTCAGGAAAAAGCGTTTCGCTGAATAACAGAATTCGGGTACTCTGCTATACCCCACCCTCCTCTATGTTATTTGTCATCTAGTTTAATTTTTTGCTTCTCGTTTCTTTTATGCGTCCACTGAGTCATCGGTTTCCTACGCAAGATCTGCCAAGTCGAACAGAAGCAGAGAAATTAAGGAAATATACGAAGTCCATAGGAGTAAAGATATCTCAAAGGCACATGAACGAAGAGAAGCTCCGGGTTACGATTTAGGAGAAATATCTCATACAAAGGCATGTGTTGACCATGCCTGGGTTTTATCCCGGTGGTACTCTTCTGATTTTGGTTCACCCGAGGCTTTTTTCTCTGGTCCTGTACATTTTTGACCAAAAAATTCATTTGACTACGTTATTAGTGAAAATAATTCAGAATACTTAACGTACCACCTGTCCTCCTTACCCCCACCCCAACAGGTCAGATATACTGACATCGAAAACAACTACAGGGGTAAACATAAGATTGATTTTTGGCATAATATGATAATATGAAAACAAAAATTTCGCCAGTGATGTTTGTAAACTACACCTTCCCTCTTACACACATCAATTAACTGCGCGTGCTCAACAAATCGAAATACTAGATCAGTTGTGACTAGTATTGATGTCTGTAAGTATTTTTTTAAGGAAAGTTACTTGTAAGTTAAAAGCTACGCACTACTCACTAATATGTGTCTTAATATATCATCGTCAATCAACATAATTTATAGTTATAATGGATACGAATACTTTTTATTTTATGCCCTCAAGGAGAGGAGGTAGAATTTTTATCTTTGAAGAGGAAATTATCAACATCATGAAGAAAGTAGGGGAGACTACATACTGAAGATGCTCCCAATTCTGGAAAAACATCTTTCACTCACGAGCTGAAAACCACAATCATTCTACAAGTGAAGGCAAATTAGCAGCTCGGAGTTTTAAAGAAAGCTTTCAGTTTTAGTTTCTTTTAACCATTGAAATTATCAGCAAACGTCTCGGGAACGTTAGCTTGTAATCTCTTCTTCCTCAGAATATGAGAGTTCTCGAGAATCATATATACATTCTCCCGGTACTTCGACAGCAGACGACTACAAGCGAATATACCGGTTGTGTTTTACGAGAGCCATTCCTTCCTATAAACTTTCCCCTTTGGCGATCATTGAAAATGACATACCAATGAAGTATGTCACAAAAGTGTAATGATGGACTGGCTCAATCATAATGGTATCAATTACACTCACGATATGAGAAAAGCCGAATTATATTCCTTATTCGATTGATCAAAGAACAAGGACATTGTGATTTAAATACTATCGAATAAGTTTGGTCCACTGTTAAAAGGTTCATTAGAGAGAAACGTGACTTGAGTCTGAACAACTTAAAATCTCTTCTCTGTGAGGACCTTTGCCAGATGAACGGCGCGTCCATTGTCAATCCTGGACATGGGTGCAAGTTTGATAAAAGGCCAAGACTGAAAATTTTTTGACTGAAATACCTAACATACACGATACCCCCTCGACATATGCAAACTATCTAAGAAAGCTTTACCATAATACATCAAGTTTAAATACTGCACAAAAAATATTTATTCATCTGTCTTTTGATAAAATAACAACAGGACATAAGAAAGTAGACAAATAACGTAGACCTAAAAAATAGTTTTATGGACAGAAAAAAAAAATAATTCCGATTTCCGTCTTCGAGTCAGTCTTGTTTCCGTCCGCGGACATTTTCAAAAGACGGAAATCCGTCCTGGGGACGGAAAACTTGCACCCATGATCCTGGAGATGGTTCGATGGATGAAATCATCGATATAATCATAAATACTGTTTCAGAAAACAGTGCTGATGAAGTACAAAACATCAGCAATATATATATTTTTTTGTAATCTTAAAAATTTTATTGAATGTATATTTTTAAGGTAAGAGTAAATAAATACATGTATTGTAAATATGTACAGATAAATAATTTTGTATATTTAAAAGCGTTTAAATCGTGATTGTTACATTGTAAAGATCGTATTGTATTATTCACTCATTTGGCCACTTAATGTAATTTCCTATGTACATGTATATTGTTATATAACTATTAGTTTTTGCTAAATTTCTAAGTATTGGGAACTAACTTCTAGCCCCGGTTACGGACTGAAGAAAGGGCACTAACAGGACTATAGAGGGAGGTTATCTATGCGAGCTCAACAGTGCAGCAAAAGAGGGTTAAAAAAGTACTTGTTTCTTATATAGACTTAGTGTACAAAATTAAAATGATTCAAAGTATAGTTTACTGATGGGACTTAATGTTGGAGAACGTCACTAGGGACCTCGGGATTGTGACACCCGTGTTTACCTTAAGAAAGGTAAACCCCTTGAGGTATAGGTCCTAAAAACGACATATCTAAGCACAAACAATCTATGCAAAGTTGCTTTCAGTCATCATTCTGTACAACGTTTCTAGAATAGAAGTAACTACTGGACTCCTTAAAAATTATTTTAAACAAGGACAATAACTTTTTCCAAAAGCCACAGACTTTGCATTTATACTTTTATTCACACATATTTAACAAATGTTTGTTAACTGTAACTTCTTTATAACTATGGGACATCGAAGACAAAGATGGGTACCAACTTTTATTGCAAATCAGGATGTATTTTATTTTTGAACTGTTCAAAATAATTAGAAAACGTTCTTTCAACCTGCATTTAAACAATATTATTCTACTATTTTACGAGACTCAATCAAATGAACTATAATAATGAGTTATCTAAACAGAGTTTTCTAAACTGTATAGCACAAATAATAAGACAAATCTAAACAAAGAAATTTATTAAGCTACAATACTTATACATTAAATAATTCAATTTACTCTCCTAAATATATACAATCTTCTTAAACGTTGATGGCTCTTTATCCCCGCCTGAAAAAATAAGTTTATATTACAATGAAATCTCGTTGAAGCAGTGGAGTTTTTGAAAATAAAAACATTCTTTTTGTTAAAATAAGGGCCCCTACCCTTTGCTCGCTGTCCTCACTAACCCCTAAAATAGCTTTTACAGTTCTTTTTGAACTGTTTTCCTTGCTCACTGGATTATTCCAGTGTTTTAGTTAAGGTTTGTATGTATAATGTAATTCTACACTTTTGTAAATGTCAACATTTTCTAGAGCTGTAGATGATTTTTGATAATATCATGCACTTATTTCTTAATGATTAGCTGTCTTCACTTAGTTAATAACAAAAATGACAATCATAATCAGGGGTCTGCCCAGGCCGAATTTGCTACTGTTTAGCGGTACCTTCACAAATTCAATTTTATTTAAAACGGTAGTTTCACAAAATACTTTTCCTTAAAATTTTGTTTTTGTATCCGTTAAGAAACATTAAATCTATATTTTTACCATGTTTTTGTGTTGATATTTTAATATAATTTTTAATTTTTCACAAATTATGTCTAAATTTTCCCAAAATAGGTACCTTTCAGAAAAACCTAGACAGACCCCTGATAATTGTAAGCAAGCCCATGTTGTTAATACATTGACTGCAGCACACATTTACAGTGAAATATCCTTCAGGCCACACGTGCTGCTGTACGAAGCATATTCTGATAAGTACTCCCATTGATATTTTAATAATGAGAGACTCTGATGGTCACAAGAATATCTCGCTCAGTTTGTTTGCATGGTATCATATTTGCTTATTTGTGAAAGTTGCTGTTTTTCATCTTGCCACTTTACACTATCAGTATGAATCTTTGCCAAGTAAAGAGGAGTACAATTTAAAATCTCTACCCTGATTCAATGAAATTTCAAACAGAAAACTTATTTCTTAGTGTGTCAAATAGCAGTGAACAAGAAAACTTTTACAAGGCTCACAATAATTTTCTTAAATCATTTTTGTATTACTTTCATAACAATTCAATAGTTGCATTACTTTCTATGAAATATCTTTTCAAATACAAGTCCTTCAAAACTAGTCAATTCACAATATCGTTCGCAAGTAGTCAAAGAAGCACCACCACAATATGGGTGACGCAGCAGTCAACATGCTAATTGTAAAAAAATTAAAAGATTACCTGCATCTGAAAAAGAATCAATCGTACTTGAAAAAAATTTTAACTCAGGAAAACAGAATGTTTTGCACATTAAAATGAAATAGTAATTTTATTTGTTAACAATATAATAATTACATCAAATCGTGAACTATTTATCTTTTGTAAACTCTAGAATTCCGATTTATATTTTTAAAAATCAATGCAAATTTTAAGATGTCATAGCTAGCAAAATCTTATTTTTTTCTTACTTTCAACATCAACTCAAGAACGGGAATATAAAATAGAGATTTTGAAATAAATAAACTTCTAAAACAATGGACAAGCAATCACTTAAAGCAAAAAAGCATTAAAAATTGCTCATCATCACATCAAATATACACATAAAGGTTACTTATAGTTTAACAGTCAATAATTCTTAAACAAGTGAACACAAATTTTTTTATTTCAATATACCACCTACACATTTTCTAATACACTTTAGTAATTTTAAGTTCCCAGATGCCAAAGTTTTTGCACAGCAAAACAAAATGTAACATTATGTTGAACACCCAAAACAACTCTAATAATATTTTTAATATAGATTTAAGAAATGAAATAATTTTAGCATTCAATTTAAACTGCAGAGTTACAAGTTAAATTTATTTATCTATCTTCTTTGTAAACATAAAGCTGTTATTAATAAATGCAATTCAAATCTTTTATAATTTTAATCAAAATTTGTATAAAAACATTTTAAACAAAAATATATGTGTCATTAAATATATTTTTAATAACTAAAAGGCATGGGTAGAAGTATATCAAAAATATTGAGACTAACATGCCCCCCCCCCCGCAAAAAAAATAAAGAAATATGATTTTTTTCTTCAGTGATAAAATTAACAAAAAAAATATATATGAATTTTTTTAGAAAAGCATAGAAAACTGAAAATATTATTTTATTCATACATTTCAATATTATCATAATCATTTGATAATTAAAATCTTACTGCAATAAATTTTACATTTAACTATTCCAAGTTTTTAATTAAATTTACAGCAATAAATTTTAATTAAAAAAATTTCTTTAAAATAAAACACCTTGCAATTTGTAATAAAAATGCATCTTGTAATGGGTATTATGAAACATCTCCTGAGTTTTTAGAGACATGTTGTCAATACAAAATTTAAGTACAATAATAAGAAGCTGCAAATATGCACCTCAACAAGAGACATGGTTCAATCATAATGAAAATTACTGAAATAACACAGAGATGCCAATTTTTGAGATATTAGTGCATTACTACATAAAAACTCTAAGCAACGCTTAAAAGCAATGAATTCTGAAAAATGACATGCCTGACCTCGATTGATAAATTACAAACGTAATAACCATATCTAGTTAACCATAACTAGCATCATATTGAAAATAACTTCCAAGAAAGTTATCAACCATAGAATCAACATGCTTAAATTGTCGCAAATAGAATTTGCCTGAAAGTGATTACTCGAAATGAAAATTAGAACATTGTGATAACATTGCATTTAAAATATTGGCATTAGAAAAATAATGTGAAAAGGGCCAAAAAAATTATAACTTCCAAAAAAACTGACCAACAGACAAAAAATTACAATGAAATTGTCAAAAACTGAATGTGAAAAAAAGTAATAACTAGAAATCAAAATCCGTACATTATATTAAAAACATCAAAATTTGAAAAACAGAGAAGTCAAAAAATGATAAATAACACCATAAATACTATCAGATTAATACTAGTGTAGCATTACATCACAACGAACCTATTTAATAAAAATAGAAAGATTAGATATCACAATTTATAAAAATGAGGTTATTAGTAATGAAATATTGAATGTAAAACAAATCATAATCACCTAGACAAGTTATGGTGCAACAGGAGGACTATTAAAATCTATACTGCAAATTTCTTTTGATATATAAACACCAAATGCAAACACTCCCCAAGTTTTGATTAAACTCCTGAAAAAAATTACAGATTAGTAGAAAAGTAGAATTAAAATAGCTCTCTAAAATTGAAAATACAAAAGAAATAGACACTTAACAATGGTTCCTAAAATTTACAAAATTTGGCTCAAAATATTACATACAGTAAATATGTCACCTGTTAAGAAATCTGTCATGTCTCCCAAATTTTCGTACCCAGAAATAGTAAGATAAAAACAAAGTATCTGTGCACACAATCCAAAAGTATATGCAAGCTTATTACATTTTTGATAATAGAATAATTTTCTTAAATATACGAAATCAGTCAGCTATTTAATATTTTTATTTATTCTTGACAAAAATTATACATACATGCACATTAGTATTAATAGTTATACGCATAACTATATTCAAATAATTATCATTAAGTAATATTAGTAATTTCGGTTCTAACAAAACTACATTAAGATTTCCTAATGTCACTGCGTTCACCTATTTTCTGAGTTTTAAAAAATCAGCTGGTTGTAGGTAGGACTGGGCGATATTAGAAATTATATATCGTGATGCATCGCGATATAGTATTTTTGAATTTCATTTACTTGTAAGGTACAGAATGTCAGATTTCTATCAAAACTTCATACTCAGATTGATTTAAATCAATTTCTAAATTTGAAGATATATATGTTTTGCTTAAGAAAGATATTAAATAAATTGACTACAATGTACAAATCTTACTTAAAATATTTATTGAAATGTTTATTTAGAAATTCATAATACGCGTAAAACGAAGTGTTAAAATTTTTTTAAAGCGTTTTTTGCAAATTAATATTTTCTTATGCTATTATGCATAAATAATTGCACAGTTATTAAGTTTGATCGTAATGTTCGATTTCTAAATGAAACGTTAAAAATGATTTGTATGTTTAAAACAAAGTGCTAAATAAATTTTAGAAAATAAAACGCTTTTAAAACACTATTTTTTATTATTATCGTTTCAGTTATTATAGTTCATTTACGTCACACTAGAGCTGCACAATGGGCTATTGGCGACGGTCTGGGAAACATTCCTGAGGATGATCCGAAGACATGCCATCACAATTTTGATCCTCTGCAGATGGGATGGCACCCCCGCTTCGGTAGCTCGACGACCTGCACGCGAAGTCGAGCACTTTACGGTAGAACAGTTTAACGAACCAATACCGCACACCCTCGGTCCCTACGCAGACTGATCCAAGTGGTCACTCACCCGCACAATGACCGCAGCCAGTGATGCTTGACTTCGGTGATCTGCAGGGAACCGTGTCTTAACTCAGTCCACTGCGGGACCTTATCATTTTAGATGAATAATTAAATTAAATAATGACTGAATTATGAACGAAAAACAAAGTAAGATTTAATTTCTTAGAACTGAAAAAATTGTGATATTCGATAATATATTTAGCTAATTAACAAATAATATGAGAAGAATATTTTTTTTAAAAATTATTATACTCTCTAATAAAACGAAGTGCTAAATGATTTAAAAAAATGAATAAAATACGCAAACTTGTCAAATTTTCTTTGTATAAGCAAAGTTGATTGACTTATGTCCAAATCCAAATGACAAAAATAAATTTTGTTTTAACTTTATTTCTAAAAATAAAAACAACAAGATTTATAAATTTAAAATCAGTAATAAAAACTCATTAAATTATTAGAAGTTTCATCCAAAAAGTTTTTAATAAATTAAAAGAAAGTAAAAAAATAACCTAACAAATTCAATTCTTTATGGGCGCCTAAATTAGATTGCCGATAATTTTCACATTTAAAAATAAAAAGAAGTTTTTTAAAAAAAACTCTTCTTTATATATTCTTTTCAATAATAGATTGCCTTCTGAACAAGGTAGCATCGGCAAACACGAAGTTAGTCCCACTGAAAATAATCTACAAGAAAAGTCGCGATAGAGAAAATAAAAGCTAAGAGGTGCGAAGAGGAACAATGCGATATAACGATATATGTTCTCAAAACTCTGATTCTGATTCTACAGCTCACCAAACAAGCCCATTTCAACATAACGAAACGAACATCATCTTCCACAGCGCGAGTCGAAATCGGAACGTAAGAGAAGAGTCTTATATCGCTATATCGTTTTCTTCTTTCCTTGTGTGCCTTATATCGCTATATCGTTTTGCGCTCGCTGTCTTTACTCGACGGCTTAAATCAGATTTCTGATGCATCGCCTTGAATGAAAGTCGCTGTATCGTCTTGCCGATATATGCATTAAATCGATATGTCTCGATACATCGATTTATAGCCCAGTCCTAGTTGTAGGCTCAGCCACTAACAATGGGATTGCTGAACTTTGGACTAAAGTGTCAGTTATATATTTTCTCTTTAGGAGCAGCATGCATACAACAGGGGTGATTGTGAGCCTAAGTCAAAATTTCGGAAAATTTCTTGAGTTAAAAAACAAACAAACCCAGTTTAAAATGAAAAAAATTTAAAAAAGGTTTTTTTCTCCCCTTTTCAATATTTCTTAGTTTACATAAAATATATTTGAAATTTTACACAGTGTTTTCACTACAGCGCGAGAATCTCGCATATTTTTTTCTTTTCTCGCATTAAAAAATGATTACCGCGAGAAATTCGCGCATTCTATAAACCAATTTCAAAATTCGAGATTTTCTCGCATTTTGAAAAAATTTCTCATTGCGCCATTTAGAATAAAATCTGTTACACTTTTCTTCCTGGATCTTTCATTATTTTCAACATCTGCCCCTTTATCTAGTTTCCCTATTTACCAGTATTGTTCAGAACCTTTAAGAACAACAGAACACCATCCCTCTGAACCACGAAACCTCTTTCAGAACGCATTTCTCTGGAACCACATGTCTACCCTAGGTAAGCTTTCTCCGTGTAAGATGTTCAAATTTTTTGCGCATTAATGTAAGATGGACAAATACCTTGTAAAGGCAATATTTTCTACTCCGAAACGATCAAAACGAAACAAACACGCATTTGAGCAACCTAATGAGAATAGCTGAAGAAAAAGTAGATGTAGAACATTTTTCATATGATGCAACAAAAATATTCAATGCTTTAAAATTAGAAGATGTTAAAAATGTATTATAATTAGAGAAATGATTTTTTTTTTCAAGTCTCTCTCTTTTTTTTTTTTTTAGAAATCTCACTTAACTTTTTGAAATCTCACCCTGTTTTTGAGAAAGGGTGAGAAATTCTCACCCATTTTTTTTTCTGCGATGAAAACACTGTTACACATACCTATGATGACCTGGAGAAGTAATTAAAATTTACAAATATGTCTTCCTATCTTGAGTTTATGATTATAATAACTATTTACTGATAAAAAATAAAAATTCATCCTGAATATAAGCTTATAAAATATCTCCCTGGCTCTCAATTACAAAAAAATAAAATAAACTGTATTTTTAAGTTCCACCTTTGAAAGTTTGATTTCCGGAAGCTTCTGTGTTCAATGATTTTTTTTAAATGTCTGGGCCATCGATGTCCGGAAACTTCCAGATCACTGTTAGTGAAAATTCCGGAAATCCGGATTTTTCCGGAGCACAATCAGCCCTTCAGTTTTGAAAAGGAAAATTAATGTATTTTAAGATTATAACAGTTGACTAACACTTTCATGAATGAAATATAAACCTGCAACAGAAATACAACCTAACCAAAAAGGTCACACATAAGGTTTATGTAATTTGCCAATACCAGTTTAAAAAGCTTATTACACGGAACCAAGGTTAGCAAGTTTTTGCAGAAGTGGTTAAAACCACTGGTAGAAACCGGTTAAAAACGGCGTGGCAGAAATTCAGAAAATGACATTAAAGTACCGAGATTGACATACAATGGATAATTCATAGGAAAAACAATTAAATGTTAAACAAAGTACAATTCATTTACAAAATTATCACCATTCAAAATCAAAAATATTACATTGTTTGCACGCTGCAGTAAGTATAACAAAAGACAAGTTTTGATGCAGTTTCTAAACCTAAACAATTTCTCAATTTGCCTATGCACGAATGAGAAATTTGAGAAGATTCTCTCAAGTTCAGCAGAACTAGCTGGCATTGCCATCAAGGAACAAGCAAGATAAGTGAAACTTTCATCCATTGCATATTTTTTAAAACTGGACCACCATGTAGCAGCTGGGGTAGTTGTCGAAACTTGACAGGAAAAATAAGTTTCAGGAAATGGGTCCGATTTGTTTTATATAAATATTTGATATACTGCACTCTTTATAATTAATATAAACAAAATAATATATAGTTACAAACAATGAATTAAAAAGTTTGTTACAGTTATATGGAGTTACATTTTTCAGTTTACTTAAACAAAATGTCATTAAGCAATTACTAGAACTAATATAGATGTATTTTTAGTTTTTGCCAGTTTTTACCGGCTATAACCAGTTTCTGCCAGTTTTTACCGGTTATAACCAGTTTCTGCCACTGGCATGGCAAAAACCAGTTTCTGCTGGCAAAAAGCCAACCCTGCATGCAACCATCTATAAGCTGGGACAAACCTCAACTGACCACCTTGTCTTAGATTAGTTGCCAATTATTTCTCATCTTAAAATTTCTTTTAAAATCATATAGTTTCTCTATGAGCATAAATAATTAAGACTGAAAAAGCCATCCCCAGAATCTATGGACAATTTGGCATAACTCAACTAGGGAAGTAATGAATAGTGATTTGACCAAATAGCTGAACATAGCCAAACATCGGAAGTACGGAAGGGAAAAAAAAGGCCAAATACAGAATATTCAGTGAAGGAATATAAACATTTTTCTAGATATAGTCAATCAGAAATGCTGTGCTATCATTAAAATACATATAAAAAAGATTGCATACAAAAGCAAAAAATAAAAATCAGTAATTTTTGAACAAAAAATTTATGATAGACCACTTTAGCTTTCCAATTACAGTTTTTCTAGATAAAATGGATGGAAAAAAAAAACATTCATAAGAAACACTATTCAATAAATGCTATCATAATAAAAATGCCAAGAAAACTTAACCAAGAAGGCAAAAGATAAACAAAGAAAAATTTTTCTTAAAAAATAATGTTAACGTTGAAAATCACAGCTTTCTATGTTATCTGTTTTACCGTACAGGAAAAAAAAGTAATAATAAAAGAATTAAATCTATTTGAAACATGCCATTAAAATGTTGCGCTATAATAAAAACAGAAACCAGCAAAAAAATAAAAAAAAGCAAAGCAATTTTCAACCTTATAGCAATTCTTCTCAATTCTTAAAACAAAAATTTTTAAAAACTGCAAAATTTAATTGCCTAATATATATATTTTAAAAAAAAAAAAAAAAAAAAAAAAAAAAGCCAGTTATCCAAAAAACTTGCCCAGTTCAGTATAAAGTAATCTAGTTTCAATTCTTCAAATCTTTTTTGTTAATTTGTCTCTCAGAACAGAAATTTGCAAGTTTTAAAATTTAACAAATATCAGTAAAAACTACTTCTAATAATGCAAAGTAAAAAATATGATCTTATATCTTTATTAAATCAATTCAAATCCCAAAAAAGAAAAAAACAGCCGAAAAATACTTCACAGAATATTTGGCCAACCAAATATTCAGTTAAAGGGCCGAAAACGGAACAATGGCCGAATATTCATTAGATTCCTATACTCAACTATAACTTTATTTTAGACTAATTCCAAATCGCATTCTAACTTTAATAACAAACTCATATTCTTTTAATTATTACTTTAAAATCAAAACATTTTGCCAAATGCAAATCTTAAAATTTTTTTTGCATATAATTTTTCCTTCAAGTGAATTAAAACATTCGCTAAAACAAGATTTTATTGACAAAATTTACAATTCTATCACATTTGGTGAGGTGGCGAATGCTTAGCGTGGGCCCTAGATAAGTAAAATACTCATTTCCAAAGACTGACAAATATTCCAAAATCTTGATTTTATCGCCCCACACACAAAATAAAACACTTAATCTCTCATACACATTCAGAGATAAGAGTCATATGTGTGTCTTTTCATAGTAAAGGATCAATTAAAAATCTGAGTACAATAAACCTATAATTTAATTTAACTAATTTTGAAACAAACACTACAGCAGAAAGTAAATTGATATTGTTACCAACCAATAAACCAAACATTAATTGTAGAAGAAAAAGAGATCAATGAGTTTTGAAGGGCAATTAATTAAACTTGACTCCTGAAATTATTTAGGAACAAACGGAAATATGCAAATATAAGTTATCGAATGTCTTTTTAAAAATTATTTAATAACTAATGGATTTTTAGTTAATCCATTAACTAATATATTGTTAAATATTTGGTTTGGGATTTTCTGAATGTGGTGTGCTTTTGTTTTGGCAAAGGAATGTTTATAAGTAGGTTTTTTGAAAATTATTTTTCCCTTTGTAATTAGTTTATATATTTTACTTCTGTACTTTGTATTCTCTTTTTCGGGACTTCTTGCAAAGCCTTTGGAATACAGAGAGCAAATTTTAGACATTTGGTGTGTTCTCTGGAAGAATAGGTTTTGTATTTTTATGACGACGTCAGCTTCGGTTGTCATTATATTTTTTATTGTTTTCTTCGTCTACAATTTGTTATAGGTTTCAATTTTCTTGAGGAATTTCTGCTGCATTGCGCAACTTTCCCTTAAAATTGAAGTTTTTAGATGTTTATCAAACGATTTTTAATTTTTTTTTTACTATATCTCATAAACAAATACAATTTAAATTGTCAACTTCAAGAATTGATTGCACATAGTACTGGTACAAATTCCGAGCAGAGGACCGCGTGAAATTAAAAATCATTACAGAAGGCACCAACTCGAAGAGTATAACTCATAGGCCACTCCCGGTGGAAACTTCACAATTTGATTAAAAAAATTCAAGTTTAAAATCCATTTGGCGTCTTGGTGACTGTAGTTGATGCAACAGATCACGATGCAGAAATATTCCCGCCTTTCGGTTTAAATAAATATAATGTATGAAGACATTGGTTTATCTAGGAACAACACGTTAGACTATATGAGAGAATATTCTATGAAAGAACACTTACCATTTCATTGGATCAACGTAAAATGATTTAATGAAATTAAAAACTCCCGGTTGTGGTCGAGGTCTTGACTGTGGAGGAGCGAACATTATTACTTCAGTTCTGCAAAGAAAATTAATAAGATGCAACTTACTTTAGATAAAAATGTCACAGTTTGAAGTGAAAATTAATTCATATAACGTAAATTTTGGAATCAAACTTACATAAGAAGAAAAGGGTTAAAAATTCTTTTTTTTCTTTCAAGAAACGAGCTAGTACTAGTTGTTGCCAGAAATTAAAAGTTAATCCCGCCTGTTTCATGGATATTTTCACTGCTAAAAGCCTATTTTCTCTGCTTACAAATTTTTCGCATGTGAACAAGTCCCAGATTGCTGAAAATAATTCCTCTGAATAAACTCACCAATCAGGTTCTCGTTGCCAGCAGTTATCGCACCTATAAATGCAGAAAAAGAGAACCTGATTGGCGTATTTTTTCTTATGAAAATAAATATTATACCAATCGTGTTTCCAAATCAGTGATCAGTGATCTGAACTGCATTTTCATCAGTGATCTGAATTGCAGCAACCACTTTCGGTGAGAATGCTAAGGTGACTACGGTAAAACTACGACACGCTAAACTACGATCTGAGAACAAATCAGCGGAGCGTTCTAAAATAATTTTGTGACTCATGAACTCTCATATGGATGGTGTTTTCAATTCACCTCGTTTTCTAAATAAACAAACGTCCCGCAGTGGACTGATCGTTAAGACACGGTTCCCAGCAGATCACCGAAGTCAAGCATCACTGGCTGCGGTCAGTGTGCGGGTGGGTGACCACTTGGATCAGCCTGCGTAGGGACCGAGGGTGTGCGGTATTGGTCCTCGTTAAACTGTGCTACCGTAAAGTGCTCGACTTCGCGCAGGTCGTCGGGCTACCGAAGCGGGGGTGCCATCCCCTCCGCAGAGGATCAAAATTGTGATGGAATGTCTTCGGATCATCCTCAGGGATGTTTCCCAGACCGTCGCCAATAGCCCATTGTGCAGCCTTAGTGCGACGTAAATGAACAACAACAACAACAACATAAATAAACAAACAACTAGTTAAGCGGAAGTAACTTCAACCGGTCCGTACGAACTTCCGCTACATCGCCATAACCTTCTTATTATTATGTTTTGCATTAGATTTCCAAACATTGTTGGCGTTTTCTCTTATCTTGATAACGTTTAGTGTTTGGAAATTTAAAAATCTGTTTCATTAAATGAGCTTTTCCTATTATCACAAGTTGAATGATGATGACAAGAAAATATTGTCAATAAAAAATAATATAAAATATATATTATAGAAAAAATAATATTCAGTTGTCTGATCCTTTTTCTGGAGAGTTAAAAATAATAATACAATAAAGTTAATAAAAATAATGCAATTAAGTTTTTAAAAGACACTGGTCTCTAGCAGCTAAATATTAAGTTAAGATATATTTACCTCGCAGATATACTAATTATTCATGGCATTCTAAAAGTATGAACAGCTTAAAACCTGCAACTTTTAGATATGACATTAAAAGAAGTACAAAATGTGGCTTTATTGTCAATTTGTAACAGAAATTTTATTTTCTTTAAAAAATTACGCTTCACGATGGAAATATTTTTTTTCTTTCTTAAATAAAAGCAATATCTTCAATTCCTGCACTAAAACAAAAAAAGAAAAAAAAACAAGAGATATGTTACTTCATCAAATTTTCTTAAAATGCATTCATTTTATTTTTCTTTAGGGAGTTTAATTGTTTAAAGCAGGGGTGGTCAACACTGGAGCATCTTGTGCACCACTTTTAGTGTAAAAAATCCTGAACATGGCAATTATTAACATAAATTTTATATCAAGTCAATAAGTGATACCGTGTTAATGTTGTTGAATTATTACACGTACAGTAACTTTTTTTTCTAGATCAAATAAAGCTATACGTTAGCAAATATCACAGATGTTATCTTTAAAATCTTGAATTGCTTCTAGTGAAATTTAAACAATGGCTAACATTTAACCAATCACAATTTTTTGCTCATCATTTTTATGTATTTAAATGAGCAAGAAAATAATGAACAGAAAATTACATTTAATTACTTTTTTTTAAATGAAATAATTTTACAATTGCAAATAATAAGGAGAAAACTTACAAGGATACAAACACTAATGTGATTTCTGTATTGCTTTAATTTTTACTAATTCTTTTATATTTAAAATTTCTTCAAAAAATAATTTTTTCTTCAATTTAAATTAAGTTTGTGTGCTACATAAAATGCCACCTCTGGTTTAAAGTAACTTTATTTTTTATATGTCAAATATAGCACACACGAATCTGAATTATTTAGTGTTAAAAGTCATGTTTCTCTATTCAGATATTACCTTAAATTTTACATTACATTATGGGAACATACCAATTTTATTTTAAATTACGCTTGATGAAATCTTGAATTTTAAAGAATAAGAATACTGTATATATTAGATAAAAAATTATTTTTGGAAAAATTTTAAGAAATATATACAGAAAAGTTCGTTTTGTTCAGATTATATGTTTTTTTTAAACTCAAAATTTCAGGAGGGGGATAGCATGGACCCTTTGCTTCATCACTGAGTAGAAACAAATATATCCTATGTTAAAAGAAAAAAAAATAGTGTAGAGCTTTATTCTGTAATAATTCCAGGTAATGTTTGAGTATAGATCTTTATATTGAGTTATTTAGAGACTTTAAAAACAAACACACTCCAAAGAACCTTTATTTCTTTTTTAACTTTTATGTATTCAAAGAACCTTTATTTAACTTTTATGTATTTTTCCTAAAAATGGATTTTTCCTATTAATCAACGATGATTGAATCAGCCTAAGTAAAAACATTAGAAAAGAAATAAGTTCCGGTAGCTTCGGAAGTTTATGCGAACCATTACGTCTGCAAGCGAAAATAAGTCCCGCCTACAGATAAGGCGAATATAAATGTAAACAATAACAATCTCGAACTCCATACCTGCTCTATTTCCGGTTAAAAAGTTTGCAGCTGCTTACTACATGTTATTCTGTAAGGCGATATTTTCAAACAGATAATTTTGTTTTCATTAAAAGAAGTAAATTAGATAATTTCTGAGCTCAAATCTGCCGTATTCCATAAGACATTAATGTTATTAAGTAATTCTGGTGAGTTAGAAGTGAAAATTTATTTTAGTTATTTATAGATATACTTTTAAAAAAGGTGACATGGTTGCTAGATTTTGAGTAACTCGCTTTTCGGCAGTCCTGATTTGGCCTCTTTCCATTTGTTTATTACTGTTTGTTCTTGTTGCAAGCTGTGCACCATCTTACGCTAGTGTTAGCACTTTAAGCATTGTAAACACAAGTATTGTTAGCATTGTAAACGCAAGTAATAAGTAATCAAATACCACGTTTGCAAGAACTTCAAAACACAATGACGCCAAATGGCTTCAAAATACAACGGAAACAGTAACCCGGAAGTATAGGCGGTATGGAGCTTGCAGCGTTCCCTAATGCAGAAACTTAATACTAATTAATAATGTATAATTAAAGAATAAACACAAAGCATTCTTTTTTTAAAGAATTAATAACCATATATGGCAACGTTACTTTTAAAAAGTAACGAGTAAAAGTACAAGTATTTTTAAAAAAAGTAACGAGTAAAAAGTAAAAAGTTCTTATTTTAAAAAGTAACGAGTAAAAAGTACAAGTAAAAGTACAAGTTCTAAACAAAAAAAGTAACGATTTAAAAGTGCATTTCTAGGAAATCGAAAATTTAAAGTAACCTAAAATTTTATTGAATAATATTCTTATGTTCTTTGATGTTTTTGTAAAATTGTTGTTATTTATTTAAGTATTTTTAATTTTGAAAGTTATGGACATTAATTTATTTCCAAATTCGGAAGAATATTATAATATAATTTTATAATATAATCGTATAATATAATTTTAAAATCAAATATAATTTTAATATCAAATTTTTTATGGATTTTCACGAAAAAGAAATTTTATCTATTGATTTTAATTTTAATTTTTTTTTATTTGTTTAAATTACCATTGATTTAAAATTGTATTACTCTATAGAAACGCGTTTTGAAAGCACAAACATAAACAAAGCAAACACAAGGTTTCAGATAGCTTTGTGATCTTTGAGCTAGTAAAAAATAATTGAATGTGCAGTATAAGTTGAAACAGAACAGTCTACAGTTTTATTTGTAACAATGGCTAATGTTAAAGTCATGCGAGAAAATCATTTTCCGAACATTTCTGCCTAACAGATTAATTAAAATTTGTAAACGAATTTTAGTATCAGCGGCTAAATTAATACCTTTGAGTTTTCAAGAGTTAAAATAGTAATTATAATAGTTTTCAATAGCACAAATAGTTCTGAAGTTCTTAGAGATTTGACTGGGCGTTATTTAACAAGGTCGGGCATGAACATAATTTTATTAAAAAATGTACTAGGTAAAAGTGTATTTAGTAAAAAATGTATTATTAGTGAGTTCAAACAGAAAATTGAAAAACGTAATAACAAAATCCTAAATTTTTTATTTGAAATGTATTAAATAAATGCATAAAACTCGAAAATGAATGAAAATAACTTGCTAATTAATATTTTTATTCATTTTGCAAAATAATTGCATTTCGAAAGTGGTGTCACTGAGTCTGCTGCGAGAATTTCTCAGAACGTGCTTAGCAACGCTGAATAAGCGCTCCACGGGAGCGCTAGAAGGTACTGCAGTATTATATTTCACATATAATTTTTTTACGATTGGATATCGATTCGAAATTGATATGCTTTCGGTTTCGACATTTGAGCTCATGTATGCCATAAATTCTTCTGTCGCTGGTGATTGGCATGATGTTTTCAACTTTAGAAAATTTAAAATCCTTGGTTTTTTTTTCTGTTACGTTATAGTTATAGCAGGGTGTTCAGCTTGGACAATTCTTTCCAGTTTTTTTGTAGCCTCCTCCCTAGCTTTTTCTTCCAACCAATTAAATTTGATTCAAGGTACCAGACCTGCAGCATATAATAAATCTTCCTGCGATTTCACATCGCGAAACTTTTCGCGCACTCCATCTAAAAGAGCTTTGTTTAAGGTTTACAAACTGTTGTTTTAATAATGTTACTATGAAGCTCTTCTTCAAAAGAGCCGTCTTTTTCCCTTCAGGCATGTCAATTTTAAAAGATAAAGGTATTTAAACACAAAGTTAGCTGCGAATGCATGTATATGTCACATTAATTTTATAAATTAAAAAAACATAAGCATTTTTTTTTTCTTTTTTGAATCTCTTTTTTTTTTAGAAAGCTTACCGAGTTTTAGAAAAAAGTAACGATTTCATTCGACATTTCCGTTACAAATACTTGTACTTTTTCCCAAAAAAGTAACGAAAGTGCAAGTAAAAGTACTAAATTTAAAAAGTAACGAAGTACAAGTAAAAGTACGTACTTTTTACTTGTACCGGCGGTACAAGTAACGAAAGTAAAAGTACTGCCATATATGTTAATAACTGATATCAGATACAGAGCCATCTTCAAGCTTGGTATCAATCCCAAATAGTACACATTGTCACAGCAATGTCATAAAACAGTAAAAAATTATTTGAATTGTCCCAAGGTAGCCAGATTGTGACTTTGATGTTACTCTGTCTCGTGGCATCCCATAATTATGGACCCGATAATATGACTACCCAAGTTGCACCTAATATTAGATAACATCAGAAAAATCTAACGTTATTTTTCGCAACTTTCTAATACTACGAAGATGCAAACTGTCACTGTTTTCTCCGCATTATATAACATTAGATTCTATACAAACTAATATTATCTAGGGATCACCGTTTCATTACTTTGCATTGGTTTTTATGCTATATAATATTAGATTTTGTATATTCTGATATTATCTTGCGTTGTATTTTATTTTTGGACTAAGCAAGGTGAAGATTTGGATGGTAGTAGAATAATTCGGTAATATAATTTTACTTAATTTTTTGTATTGTTGTCAAACACTAAAACATAGAACAATAGTTTTATAATGTCATTCCATGCATAATTTTCTTAGCAATATATAAATACTAAATAAAATTATATTAGCGAACTTTGCTACTATTCATTTTCCTCCCTCTTACTCCAAAGTATATCTTATGTTTAGCTGATATTTTTTTTAAAATATTTCAAATTGAATTAAGAAATAATACTATAGCGCAACTTTTACTGATATTTTTTTCTTTTATTTATACGATGGGTTTTCTGACGAATTTTATATCATTAATCCTTAAGTCTTTAATTTTAAAATGTTATTCTCAATATTTTTAGAAATGATTCTATTTTGGTGATATGATGAAAACTGGTGATTGGAGATAATTTTTAAAAAAAGCCTATAGGATAAATTTGATTTAAAATCTATACTCTTTTTAATTGGAAAGATAAAATTATTTTTTTTGTCAAAAAGTTTAAAGGTAAATTTCCTATCTTTATTTATTTTAAGAGATAAATCTATAGAAAATTTGCTGAAAGATATCAAATATCAGTTTAGTTAAAAATTAATTTAGTTGGATAAATTTGGTTCGCTAAAATTTTAAAATCATCAAAATTAATAACCAAAAAATCATCAATAAATCTCAGAAAGAATGAATTTGGTGAAAAATTATCAAATGATTTAACGAATCTAATATTCATAAGAAAAAAAATATTGCAAACATTAGTATTATAAATTTTTTTTAAAAAAGTAGTTATTAAATAGAATATAATTGTTGTTGGGGTTAATATGAATTTCCATCTGTGTTCATAAATAATATAATTGAGATTAAACAGGCTATTAATTTGAAAAAGGTCATCAAGAATTTTATTAGTTGGAAGGGAAGTATATAAGTTTTTGAAGTCTCAGACTTAGACTAAGAGGTTGGGCAGCTCCAAAGAGAAGGGCACATCGACCAGAAGTCTATTTTACCCAAACCCTAAATCATGATTAGCATGAAAGCCCTATAGCTGAAATAAAATTCAGCAAACACCTTACAGGAACATCCTGCAGTTCCCAGGTTTTAATGCAATGCTGCCCCCAAATGCTCAAATCTTTGAGCAGAATAGACCTCACAATCACAGAGTATATGACGTGATGTCTCTTCTTCAAGATGACAACCTCGACAAAGAGAATTGGATTTAATTCCTATTATGTATAGGCGTCTCCTGAGAAGTCCAGTAAGAAAACCAATGATCTTCCTCAAACTGTTTCTATTGAGCTTTAAAAGCTCTTCTTGACGTACACTAGGACAGTCACGATTCAGCTCCTTAGCTTGTCTCTGACCGTCAGAGACACGCCATTGCTCATGGGCAATTTTGCCACAAAGCTTGAATATAGATACCGTAAAAGAGGTGGGAGAAATTCCCAATGCATGTTCAGGCCCCCAGAAAATTGCATTAGAGCCAGCCCGTGCAGCTAGTTTTTGAAATCAAAACAGCATATAGAATAATATTTCAAGATTTTAATGTTTTCAAAACCTGTATACTATTTCTAATATTCAAATTTAGGTGATTTTTATTTTTAATATGCCTACTAATTTTATTGTTAACTTTTTTAAAGTACACACCCTATGTTTATTTTTCAAGAATCCGTCTGAAGCCAATTCCAATAATTGTTCTTCTTCCGCATGCGACAATCCTTCTGGCATGAAGTTAGTATTAATATTAAACGGATATCTTATCCATTCAATATTTTTTTTAAATCGGGGAAATGGTTTTTCCAGTTCACCTACAAACTCTAAAACTGCTGTGTTATATGTATTTCAGAGTATCAGCATCAATTGTAATAGCAGAACTTGTTATAAACTCATGAAGAGAGAGAAGCGAATCTATTTTTCCATTACTATCTCTACTTTGCCATAAATCTCATTTTGCGATGGCAGCGTTTACTTTATCATGCACATGAAACAATTTAATTTTCCTACCTTGTAAAGATAAGTTCAAGCAATTTAAAATTGAAAATATGTCAGCTAAATATGACAGTTTACTGAGCCACTGAAAGTCACACAAACAACTCTTTAGTTCAAAATTATCTTCAAGGAAACATTGAAGTTCATGTCTCAATTCAAATAGTCTGCTTAAAATTTTTCATTATATAATAGTCAACTAACACCCGTATGAAAAAGAAACTGGGGAAGGCTACTTCCCATTTCGTCGCAAATTAGCGAAAAAAGTCGTGAATTCTAAGGACGAATTTTGATAAAATTAACTATTTTCACACTTTCATCCAGAACTTTCTATAGATCAGCGGGCATTTTAATTAAAGCCAAAGCCTCTCTGTGTATGCAACAATGTGTGGATATGACATTTGGAGCAACATTTTTAATTCTCGCAATAAGTCCTTTATAGGCCGGGATAGCCTGGTCGGTAGGGTGCTGGGCCCATGTCCAAGAGGTCGGGGGTTCGATCCTCGGCGGCCGAAGATTCCCCGTTTAGTAAATGGTGACTGATGCACGCTAAATCTGTCGAGTCTCAAAGTCCTCCATGTTCCCATAACAAATCAATACCTCTGGGGGTACTGATCCCGGAGTTTCCTTGTCTTCTGGATTGGTTCAAAATTACAAGGCTACGGAGTTGAACATTAGTAGTCGTAAACCCATGAAATTGGGTCGGCTGTTCAAAGACGGTTATAAAATAAAATAAAATAAGTCCTTTATTAATTCCGACCCTATGTTTTGCTCCATCTGTGTTTATTCCTACGCATCTATTCCAAGCAATTTTGTTTTCTTGCCTACATTTATTGATAACATTAAAGATATCTTCTCCTGTTGTATGACCTAATAAAGGCTGACAAAATAAAAAGTATCATGAATTTCTTGAATTTTTTTCGTATCTAACAAACGCCATAAGATTTGCAAAATTCACAATATCAGTGGACTCATCGACTTGTATTGCATAATATCGACCTCAATAATATATATTTCACATTATTAGACATATCAATGATTCGTCAGTGAACTGTATTATTTTAGAGAGAAACGCGATCAAAAGATTGTTTCGCTTTTTTCTCTAATCATTACCTCGGCTATTATCTTGGCTGCAGGCTTGATTAAAATTTCACCTGCGGTTTCCACTACATTTCGCAATTAATAGCGACACACGATAAAAAGCTTCCAATATATTTTATTGTCACCTCCTGTCTAAATCCGCATAACTGTTTGAGATTGATTCAAATCCTTAAGTTTATTTTCAAAGAAATCTATCGATTTATCTTTGTATTTATTATGATTTGTATCAAAATGGCGCTTTAAGTTGGACGGTTTCATGCTTTCCTTTGTGAGTTTTTCAAGACAAATGACGCAAAGTGGAATAGGCTCATTTTCATCGCCAGTTCATGAGAATCCAAGCTGAAGATACTGATGGTTTTCTTTTTACTTGCTGGTTTTTTTCACTTTTTTCTTCACAGGTTCTTTCAGCTACTATCATCATTACGTGTTGTAGATACTAACCAGCTATTCATATTCTATGATAAGGGATAAAAATTATATTTTATAAAAATAATCAAAATAAGTAGAATTTATTACAAACCTTTACTATAAAAAAATTGCATAAAAGTTAAAAATCACAACTGGCTGTTGACACCACTAATTATTAATTGTCAACTCTGCAAAAAATAGCCAATAGAAAAAAGCGTTATCGTAAATTGTCATGGCTAGCCTTGTTTTTAAATAAAAGTTTTTGAAATTTTCGTTTGTTGCAAGATATTTCGCATAAGAAAGCATACCCCCGCTAAACTGTTCCCGTACCCCTGGGTGCACGCGTACCACGCTTTGGGGAACACTGGGCTAAACGATACTTGCCAACACAGACAAATTAACTTTAATAACTCCTCAACTTATTCCTTTTTTCATATTAAAGATAAGAGTACAAATCGAGGCAAACGAAGATCAATAAGTAATAGAAACTCTCTCAATAGTGACAAATTAAACATAAATTTTATTTCTAATACGGAAAATGATTTTAATAAGTGTTATAATATTAAACCAATTAAAAATTTTGTTTTCTCCCTTAAGAATAATGATGTATATAAGCTTCAAGATCTTATTATTAACTTTTCCTTTATAAACTTACACTTCAAAAATCTTTGTTTCGATCTTGTAAAAGCTAAAATGAGTAAAATTTCCCCAAATAAAAAGAAAAACTTAGATAATTTATATTTCGTTATTCACTTTCAAAACCTTATTTTCGATAAGATCAAATATCATAATATTTTTGAAAATTTTAAAAATTTATTTCCATTAAAAGATTTTAACATAATTAAAAGCTTTAAATGTAATGAATCTCTTGGTAGAACTATAGTTAATTATAATGATATAAGCAAATATTCAGGGAGGATTAATGTATCCGATTATGAATGTTACTGTGAAGAAGAGAAATATTTTGATTTTGTTGATAAACATCATAAACATATTATTACTGGTAATTTAAATATTATAGGAAACTTAGAACTTAGGAATTTAATGATAAAAGGCACAAAATTGTGACCCATTTACCATATATCAATCAATAAAATTCTAAAATACTTTCTTAATGATCTCAATAGTTTTTGTATAAAGATATCAAATAGATTGGGAATGGAAATGGGGTGTTTATTATTACTTTAAAAACTTTGTTTTCAATAATAAGGATAATTTAAATAACAGTAACAATTCAACAAATTTTTCTAAAATTGTTCAATGAATTAAGCAACTACAAAAAAATTTTGTAATTATCCCCATAGACAAAGCTGGCAAAGATTATGCAATCTTCTGCAAAAAAATTCTATGTTGGACTTTTAAATACGGAGTTAAAAATAGTAAAAATTTCAAACTTAGTAATTTAAATAATAATATTGTCATTAAGAAAATTTTAGCTTTATATAAGAGATTAAAAATTTAAATCAGCAATAAACAATTTCCTTACTTAATTATCAGTCCTAAATTTCATAAAATTCCTATAAAATTTAGAACAATCACATGTGGGTCTAATACTTACCTAACTATACCTGGAACCATTTTCTCCTAACTACTTAAAAAAAATTATTAAAAATATTTGTAAAGAAGATTTTTCTTGAATTATCACTAATAATCAACCGATTTTAGAATTTATTAAACATAATAAAAGTAATTCTATTGCGACTATTGATTTCCAGGATGTCTTCAATAGCATTCCCCTTTCTAACTAAAAGATGTCCTTTTGAATTATTACTATGATTTTAAGTATATCCTTAATTGGGAATTAGATTATTGGGAAATTCTAATTAATTTTTGTCTTTTTAATAATTATCTTTACAATGGAAAAGATGTTCTTCTTCTTCTGAATGGATAAATGGACTGTTTTGCACCTAATTTTAACAATGGATTTGCACATGGTAAAAATCATATAAATTAACAAAGAAGTTTTTAGTAAATTTATTTATCATAACATACAATAAACCCAATGAAAGTAATTAAATTCTATATAAAATCATTGAGTTAATTGTATGTTATTGTAAATAGATTTGCTAAAAACTTCTTTGCTGATTTATATAATTTTTACCATGTTCAAATCCATTTCGGCAAATCCGTGGCTAAAATTATGTGCAAAACAGGCAATTCAGGTTTCCCACTCTCTTTTTTTTTCTTAAATAAAAGTTAAATGCCTAAAATCATTAAAATTGCATAATTAAATATCAATAGTACTAAATGTCAATTTCCTTAAATTATCTAGTATAATATTACCATGCGCACATCCATTTTCGGGCCCATCCTTGGTAACTAACAATTCAAACGCGCTTCAGTTCTGCAGTAAGGACGCACTATAGAACAAAATTCCTTTATTTACGATTTACCTTAATTTGCGTTTCTGTTTTCATATTTTGTAATCTGACAATCTATTACGAAAATATTTAAAAACATTCTTGAAAATTTTCCCGTTCATGTAAGTCCATTTGAAGTAGCTACTCGCTTTATAGATTTCGTTTTATGTTTTGTTGTGTCTTTTCTTTACATTTTATTTTCTTTTTCTGTTTTTACGCGATATTTATTACATAATGTGTTCTATTCAAATTTGTTTCAAATTTTTTTTTAGTGCTCCTCACATTATTGAATTGATATATTTTGCTTTGGCTACATTGATACAATATTTAAAAACACTCCTTTTTGCTGATATAATCGTGTGATCTGATGAAGAAATTATTTCTTTTTTTTTCCGGATTGTTTTTTTTTTAAATAATTTTCTTCTTCTCTTTTTTCATTATTCTGTAATTTTTCCATGCTTTATATATATATATATATATATATATATATATATATATATATATATATATATATATATATATATACACACATCGCTCATGGGCTGCAATAGCGGCACAACTCAAAAAATCAAGTTTTGAGATAAGTGGGTTTAAAGTTTTCATTGCTAACCAAAATGCATAAGAAATGGTTTAGTTTGCTTAAGCAAAGATTACCTTGAAGTTGAATTACGAGGGTTGCTATTTATATTTCTGGCCTAATAATGAAAAAACAAATTTGTAGGATCGAAATTGGTTTTATTGTTTTTCAAAATATTCTCCATGATGATCAATACACTTTTGCATGCGTTTGAACCAATTTTCAAAGCACTTTTTCCAGTCCGATTGAGGTAACTCCAAAACATGCGTTTTGAATGCATCAACCGCTTCTTCGGGGGTCGAAAATCGTTGTCCACGTAATTTATTTTTAATATGTGGGAATAAGAAGAAGTCATTGGGTGCCAAATCAGGGCTGTACGGCGGATGACCCATCAGTTCGATCTTTCGCTCCGTCAGAAATGCCTTTGTTTGAGTCGATGTGTGAGAGCTCGCATTGTCATGATGAAGAATGATTCGCCTGTTCTTCTGCTTTTTTCGAATTTCTCCGATGACTTCTGGCAAACAAATGGTCGTGTACCATTCAGAATTGACCGTCCTGCGTTGCTCTAACGCCACTGATGCCACATGACCGTTAATGCCGAAGAAACAGGCAATCATTTGTTTCGATGTGCTTCTTCCTCGAACAACTTTTGTTGGTTTTGCCTCGTCTTGGAAGACCCATACAGTTGATTGCTGTTTTGTTTCCGGCTCATATGCATAGATCCATGATTCGTCACCTGTGTAGATGTTATACATAGCCTTTGATGTACCTTAAACGTATTTTTCCATTCCTTGCACCAATCGACACGAGCCTTTTTTTGAGCGTTTGTCAGATTATGCGGGATCCAACGCGAACAAATTTTTTTTACGCTCAAATGTTCATGCAATATTTTATTGATGCTAGTCATACTCATCTCCAAAGACGCCTCTATCTCACGGTATGTCACATGACGATCTTGCTTTATCAGTTCACGCACAGCATCAATCTTTCCTGGCACAACAACGGATTTTGGACGACCTGCACGGGATTCGTCCTGGATCGAACATCGACCACGATTAAATTCGTTATACCAATTTTTTTACAGTGCTGTAGGATGGCGCTTTATCGCTGAATAAAGAATTAAGTTCATCGAAGCACTCTTGTCTTGACAATCCACGTCGAAAGTTATGAAAAATAATGGCACGAAAATGTTCACGATTCAATTCCATTTTTTGAAGCAGAAGAACTTTTCAATTTACTGTCAATAACACAAATGAAGGTATAATGGTAAATCGTCTGCTGAATTTATGTTTAAAAATATCAAACTTTCGATTAAAATCGTCTGCGATCGCCTAGCAACACTTACTGTTGCCAAGGCCAGAAATATAAATAGCAACCCTCGTATGAGTTGTGCCAGTATTGCTGCTGAAAGAATGTGTATTTTCATATTTACACCTGTTCTTAGTTCAAAACTCTTGAGTTGTGCCACTATTGCAGCCCATGAGCGATGGATATATGTATAATCCGCAAGTAAATAGAACTCATAAAATAAGTTCAAAATATAGAGAAAGCATGGAAAAATTACAGAGCAATGATAAAAGGGAAAAAGAAAAATAATAATAAAAATAATAAAAATTCGGAAGTGCGTAAGGTATCCTATAGGGGGTGTTGTTATTCGAGACGAATGACTGCTAGCAGAACAATATGACCATCAGTTGCACCGGAGATTTCTTCAGTGTAACATGGTAACGCTCCTTCCTTATTGTGCCTCATTGAATTTAAAAAAGAAAAATGTTTGATAGTCTTTCTTATGAAAGCGAACACAAAATGGAATCGCTTTTTAGAGAAGGAACAACCAAAACACTTCGAAAAAATATTTGTAAATAAACAGAAAAGAAAAAGGTGCATCTTATTTTCTTATTAGAAAACCTAATGCCTGCGAAATCGTCTCTATTAAATTTAATGATATAATATATGAAAGATCTATTTATACTTGATATTACATATTTTTCTGAATCATATTACTTCAAACATTAAAATATGCAAAAAAATGTACAGAAACACACAATGTTATATAATTTAATTTTCAAAAGAAAGTTTTTTGACGACAATTTTTATAAAAAAATGTAACATTTTAATGAAATAATCAGTATTTATAAACTGAAAAACGCAAAATATAGAATACTTACTTTCAAAAAATAATAAATAAATAAAACGATTCTAAAAATTCCTTATGTTGAAATAAAAAAATTCGTATTGTTTTGTTTTTTTCAGACTTAAAGTTCTTAATCAGACTTAGAAAATCATTCTGTCGAGAATTATCATCAAATTAGAACAAAAATTATTTACAACTTAATCTTTTATTATAAATAACACTTACCTGCTTTATATATCCGGAGAATTTCAAATTGAAATGTTCTTCGTTTGAAAATTTTATTCTCAAATAATATATACATAGATTTTCCTTTCATTAATTTAAGATGACATATGAGCTTATTTAACTTAAAAACAGAATGGTTGAATTCTTGTTGAAATTAAGCATTAAAAATTAAAAACTCCTTGTCAAGAAAACAATAAAAATTTATTAATAATCAGCACAAATGATACAATTTCGAATAATTCGGACGAATCTTTATTGTTGTTCTCCGTAATACAGAAATATATGCTGTTCTATAACTAATTCTCCAAACTTCTGATTCGGTTAAATTACTTCGTTGATACATCGCATTCATCGAAACAAGGAGCTTACTGAATGTCGAGCATTCTTTTCCGCTTCGTCTTAAAGTTGAAAAACAAATCTAATTCGTGGCCGCTAGAGCATCGTCTTCGACGTCAGACTCAAAATTTGCATACTGCGAAGTTTGAAGATAAGAAAATTTTGCATTTGTGACTCTCTTCTTCCATTTTATGCACACAAAAAGAAAATTTTTGTTTCTTATACTATTATTTTATACAAGACTTAAAATATCCTTTAATTGTTTAGAGCAGAGTATATTAACCATTTTACAGTTATTATTTTGAGGTGCAAATTACATTAATATAGTAATATAAATTGCAGTTAAAGAGATTAGATCAGTTTCATGCACCATGCGTATTCGCAAATTGTATTTAATATATCAACCCGCTTTACGAAAATATTAAATTACAGTTGTGCAAAAATAAATCTATAATAATAATATATCATTAATTTTACATGTTATTTTACAAAAATGATTGCCAAGCAAAATTATTTATGTTCACTAATAGATAATTTTACTAGGAAAATGCTTGGACCTGTGAATAAGGATAATTAGAATAAGGAAAATGTTTGGAAGTGTGAATAAGGAAAATAAGGATAATTAGAATAAGGAAAATGTTTGGACGTAAATAAGGAAAATAAGGATAAGGATAATTGGAATAGGGAAAATTTTTGGACGTGAATGTGGAAAATAAGGATAATTAGAACAAGGAAAATGTTTGGACGTGAAATTAGAACAAGGAAAATGTTTGGACGTGAATAAGGAAAATAAAGATAAGGATAATTGGAATAGGGAAAATTTTTGGACGTGAATAAGGAAAATAAGGATAATTAGAACAAGGAAAATGTTTGGACGCGAATATGGAAAATAAGGATAATTAGAACAAGGAAAATATTTGGACGTGAATAAGGAAAATAAGGATAATTAGAACAAGGAAAATGTTTGGACGTGAATAAGGAAAATAAAGATAAGGATAATTGGAATAGGGAAAATTTTTGGACGTGAATAAGGAAAATAAGGATAATTAGAACAAGGAAAATGTTTGGACGTGAATATGGAAAATAAGGATAATTAGAACAAGGAAAATGTTTGGAAGTGTGAATAAGGAAAATAAGGATAATTAGAACAAGGAAAATGTTTGGACGTGAATAAGGAAAATAAGGATAATTAGAACAAGGAAAATGTTTGAACGTGAATAAGGAAAATAAAGATAAGGATAATTGGAATAGGGAAAATTTTTGGACGTGAATGAGGAAAATAAGGATAATTAGAACAAGGAAAATGTTTAGACGTGAATAAGGAAAATAAGGATAAGGATAATTGGAATAGGGAAAATGTTTGGACGTGAATAAGGAAAATAAGGATAATTAGAATAAGGAAAATGTTTGGAAGTGTGAATAAGGAAAATAAGGATAATTAGAATAAGGAAAATAAGGATAAGGATAATTGGAATAAGGAAAAGTTTTGGACCGGAATAAGGAAAATATGGATAATTAGAATAAGGAAAATGTTTGGACGTGAGAAATGGAGGCACAAGCATAAACAAACGGAATTATTTTAATTGGACGTGAATAAGGAAAATAAGGATAAGGATAATTGGAATAAGGAAAATTTTTGGACCGGAATAAGGAAAATATGGATAATTAGAATAAGGAAAATGTTTGGACGTGAGAAATGGAGGCACAAGCATAAACAAACGGAATTATTTTAGTACATATACTTTATAGGAATGATTTAAAATTTTGTAGTAAAAACTATTTTATGCCAAGAAACAATATTTGTAACGAAGTTATCATCGGGTATGGTGAGCGGCCCTTAGCCCCCTAGTATACTACAACGAAAAGAATTAAAAAATGGGACAAAAATCCTTTTCATTATAGCTTGTTTTCAGGAACAGTAACTATAGTTCGATATCTTGATCAAGTTAAGCACGATCGACGATGTTTTTTTCTACTGATATTTTTAAAAAGTGACTGTTTGATTTTTATTCCCTGTTTAAGAATTTGTGTTTTAAGTTAAATAAATTCTTAGAACTCACGTCTGTTAGTTGGGACACGACCAAAATAAGAGCTGAGAAAAAATGAGGAATTGTTTATGATTATAAGTATGGTATAATGCTCCTCACTTAAACCAGCTATAAATGAAATGGTTTTATTGCAAGTTTTGACTCTTTTTTTTCCGTCTTACTTTAGAGCCCTGCTCTGGTTAGAATGTCCGTTTTCTCGATTCTGCTTAACAAACTCGTAGGGATTTTTTTAGGCGATTCAATAAAACGTTTTCAGATCTTTTAATTGAATAGTTTTTGATTTTTATATAATTATCTATTTATTATTTTAAAAAAAAGAATACGTTAGAAATCGCGGAAATGGATGAACAAATAGAGCAGGCGGTGGAGCTCCTTATAAAGGTACCTTTATTTACGTCGCACTAGAGCTGCACAACGGGTAATTGGTGACGGTCCGGAGACAACATAAATTCGCCACATCCCGTTTTACAAGCAGAACACATTCACACAGCATCCATCCACAGATCGTAATTTTGGCCTGAACCAGAGTACGATCCATCTCCGATCCAGTACCCCTAGAGAGAATGATATGCTTTAGTTAATAATTAATATTTGATAAGTAAATTAATTTTATCGTTTAATTAATTTATAAATGTTACAGGTCAGTTTAATGATAAAATTATAACTTAAATCGTTGTCATAATATTTATTAGAGTAATGTTCTGTTCGCATTATGATCAGCATTTTTCTAAGAAAGTTTCTTTTCTTTACTTAATCTAGTGTTTTCTAATCTTTTTCGAGTCATGCCATATCTATGCCTACCTAAAATTTTGTTCCCCAATTCAATGCAAAATTTTTAAGATTGATTTTTTTCTTCTTCTGAAAATAGATTTTATGTAGGAATCATGATCATTGAACCAACAAAGTTGGTAAATTTTTGAAACATATGAAGGAAAATTAAAATGCAGGTACAAAATATGTCTAATCAAAGATTTTTCTATATTATTTTATGCCATAGTAATTATTTATTATTTAAGTTTATTGATGCCCTTTCACTTGCTGCTAAAATTTTAGCTTTTAGATGTAACAGTAAGATGATTTTTTAGTAGTCTTTAAAGAGGCAACTAACCTCACCGTCTATAATTTTAGCTTAATTTTTTTTTTTATTTAGTTACTTTTTAATAATAGAGAGTCATTTGACAGCATTGTGCTTTTCAGAAAAGACTGAATATAAAGGGATCCCTTTTTATGATGAGGAGAATCAGTGCTTGATAAGTGTAAAAAATATCAGCAAATAGAATAATGTGATTTATGTTTCTGTGTAAGCAACTTTAAACAATTCAGTCTTGTGTTTTTAGATTTTGTTCAAAGTCAATTTTGTTACAGTTTAAATGACGGAAAACTAATTTGGATAAGGTAAAAAGGATTTTTCTAGCTTAAATTACTCAAAAAACAAAGATAATTATTTAAAGTCTAAAATCCAATTAATGTAAAACTACCTTTAAAAAATGCTGATTGCAGAATCGTATGGGTGTAATTTTGTCAGAAAAAATATCAGAATGCAAACAAAGTATGGCAAAATTATCCTTGATTACGTAATAGGGAAATAATCCTGCAATAATTCGTTTGCATTTTGGTATTTTTTTTTTAAATTTACAGTATTTGAAAATGCCTGAAAGGCGTGAATGTATTTACTTTTCTCGAAACTTTTAACTGCCAATAAAGGTGATACAGAATTTGCGACGGAGAATTTCTCACGTGGAACACCCAGGGAATACAGCGTCCATATGCCGCCCTGCGTGAGGCACGGATTTAACCTATACGACCTAACTTTTAATTAACCGAAGTCGAACACATTTTTTTCGTCTACCATTCTAGCCGAATTCTCTTCGATTCCGACTCCACAACATTGATTCTGGTTTAAGGGAACAGCAGTATTAAACTAAAATAAACAAACAAAGAAAAAAAGGAGAGAAAAAAAAAAACGCAAACGATCTTGAAAAACACCTCATGGAATTTTTATTTCTATTTAAATGCGAACCATTTTCGTGTTTGTGTGAACGCGGCAGAGATTTAGAAATATCTGGGTATCCCTAACGAATTTTGAATCGATTTCTTTCTCTACAACACCTAATGGATCTTTCCCAGGAATTGCAGGAATCAGGATTTTCGCTTCGGATGGAAAACTTGAATTATGGATGAAAGTTCCAAAGAAGAAAAAAGAAGAACCATGTATTTATCGTCTAATTTCAGCAGCTGCAAGCAAAATTTTTGCTTCTTTCCTAAATGGAATCCATTAGCAAAATCTTCTCCAGAAAAGCTCTATTCTATTTCCCCAGCGTTTCTTCTAAATTTTTAAAAGATAATTTATTCGTTTCAAACTCCGGTGCAGAAAGCGATTGCACTTTTACAGATATTTTAAAAATTTATGAGAGAGTATAATGTACTATATTTGTTTTATTTACTCAAAAGTTTTGAAAAATGTATATTTTTATATGTTTGTTTTAGTAAAAATGCTTTCTCTCGTTCTGAAAAAAAAAATGCTTATATTTTGATTTTCTTCGAGTAATTTATTACAAAGAATTTGTAGCACTAAATTCGATTTTTGTAACACAATATTTTGAAAAGGCAAAATTGAGTTAAAACAGAGCAAGCATCTCTATTCTTAAAACATTTGAAATAAAATTTAGTTTTCAAATGCGAGAATTCTAGTTTAATACATGCTCAACACGTTTTCACACTTGTTTTATTACTTACAATCATAATTTATCAATTAAAAAAATTTTTTTTTTCAAATCTAGTAAAAGTTATTGACGTGTCTTAGAACGGCTAGCTTATGGCGTTCTAATCGTGAGGTCAAAGGTTAAGACTCAAGTAAAATGGGAATGGGGGTTACAAGAGTTCAGCGTATCTAGTAGAGGTTTTACGTCATCATCACATAAAACCTACACTGTTCTAAGCTTTTTTTTATTATTACAGAATCATTTATCAAACTAATAGTACAAAAATAGCATAATAAAATGAGTTAGCAGTTCTTAAGAAAATTCATAAACATTTATTGACCGAAATCAAGAGAATGGCGACTTTCACGGGTGAATATCAACATAGTCGTCTTGGTGAAAGTCGGTAATATTTGTTATATCCGATTTGATATTAATTTATTCGGTGATATTATTTTATTTATCCGATGTTTTAATATCTGCTGAGGATAGATTAGGAGAAACAGCAGTGTTCGGAGTACCGGTTGAATGTATACCAGGCAGTGGCACTTAGATTTCTAGTATAGATTTCGGACACTTACCAAAGCAACTACGTGATTGTCAACATTCACTGGTGGAAGTCAACAACAATCTCATTCAGAGTAACATATTTTATTTTATTTCATAACCGTTGTTGAACAGCCGACCGAATTTTTCGGGTTTGCGTCTACGAATGTTCAACTCTGTAGCCATGCATTTTTGATCCAGAAGACAAGAGAACTCCTGGATCAAGTATAAAGGGGAAATGTGTCTTTGTGGAGGACTTTTTGATGAAGCTAATCCACATTGTCACGCACTGCGATGCAGTTTTAATAGTTCAAGGGACTCATCTTAAATATGCTAAAATATTCCTGCAGACGATATTTTAAGCTACGAAATGAAACACAAAAACTTGTTTTTGCTTTATAAATAGGTTTCTTCTTCATCTTTTTTTTCTAATTATGGATTTTTATTTTTTACCTACTATTGTAATTCGGTAAATAGGGTCCCAGTTGAAAGTTTCGACCGCTTAATGTCAATTTCAATTTTTGCTTTAGCCATGTCTTGAGAACTTTTAAAGCGAATCAAAAGTTCTTCGAACTCGTTTATTCAAAGATAAGTCCAAGCAAAAAAATTATTTTTTACAGTTATTTATTATTTTTTATAATTATATTTTATAATGGCTGAAAACAATTTGAATTTTAAGGTATAGAACATTTCAATTGTCCTTTTTTTAATTTTAATTTTCAGATAACTATTCGACCGATTTCGTTTACATTTTATCATTTAGAATAAGGTACGAACTTTCTTACTATCCATTCCATTCGTTACCATTCAAAAATTTTTCCGAATGATTATTTCGAATTAAGAAATAAAATGATAAAAAATTATTGAAATTGTTTCTTCGAATGGAATTATTTTTGGATAAATTAGTTTAATAATTATGTGAAAAAAATAATTAATTATCTTAAACTATTCCGGAGGCAAGGCGAAATAAACAAGTAGTGAAACTTCTGTTTTACTGCGAAATTTCCGTTGTTTCAAAAAATATTTTTTCTTGAGATAATGTAGTACTATTTTCTTTAATTAGAATTAAAATAATTTTGTCAATTTATGACAGGTCACATAATCAATTGGTTATGTTCGCTAAGTTCCTAGAAATATGTTTACAGAAATTCTATATGCTCTAAAAATTTCTGACTTAGAGACTAACTTTGTAAAGAAAAAATTCGCTGAACTCTTAGGTGTGATTATAGAGTCAAAACTTTCACCCGCTTTCCTGTCTAAACAGTCAAAAACATTTATTCCAGATTGAGTATAACCTTCTTATTTTAATTTTTTTTCTTAATTTTATAATCATCGTTGAACAGCCGACCTAATTTTTGAGTTTACGACTGTCATTGTTCAACTCAGCAGCCTTGCAATTTTAAATCCAATCCAGAAGATAAAGGAACTTCTGGTTCAAGTATAGGAAGAAATGTGCCTTCTGTGGAAGACTTTTTGATGGAACTAACCCGCATGTGCGTTTCATAGAGAGGAAAACCACGAAAACCTCCTATGGTTAGGCTGACGGCAAGGGGACTCGAACAAATGATCCGTCTACCACAAAGGATATTTCACGTCAGCACTGTGATCGGTGCGAGTCGGGTGCGGAATTCGCATCGACGAGCCATCGCTGGGATTCGAGCCCGGTTCACCTCATTGGCAGGCGAGCTCTCTAGAATCAGGGCCACCATGACTCTATCATATTTTTTTTTATATATGTTTTATAGCCGTTGCAGATAGCCGTAGAGCAGCTGACCCAATTTTCGGGTTTACGACTACTAATATTCAACTCCGTAGCCTTGTAATTTTGAACCCAATTCAGAAGACAAGGGAACTCCTGGATCAAGTACTGGGAGAAATTTGCCTTTGTGGAAGACTTTTTGATGTAACTAACCCGCATTTGCGTTACATGGAGAGGAAGACCACGAGATCCTCCCACGATTAGCCTGACGGCAAAGGGGTCTCTAACCCATGATCCGTTTACCACTGAGGATATTTCACATAAGCACTGTGGTCGGTGCAAGCCGGATGTGGGTTCGTATCAACCAGCCATCGTTGGATTCGAACCAGGTTCAACTCATTGGAAAGCGAATGCTCTATCTCATGAACCATCGGTGCTCATCATATTTTGTTTGTCAAGAATTCGATTTCGAATCTAGAGGAAAAAATCTATGTTTACTCATTTACAGAGCGTTTTTGTGTCTGATTTCTTAACAGTACTGTTAGCACCAATTTATTAGCACATTTGAGACCAATCATTTGAACTATTGAGATGGCTATTAGTATGTGAAAAGTCCAATCATTCGAACAAAGGTTATTAAAAGTTTACAAAAAAATAGAATGGAAGAAAAAATCACACTAAAAGATCATAAATGTTTTTTATTTTTAGTTAACTGTTTAACGAAAAAAAAAAACTTTAATAACTTTTGATCTATTGTTTGGAGTGCAATATAGTGAAATCCTCATAATTCAAGGCCTGACCTTAACTATTCTACTTAATTTTTGACAGTGATATTTTAAACTATGGAATTAGGTTCAAAAACGTAATCTCCTTAAAAATATACACTGCTATAACAAGATCCTGGATACTTAACTCTAAAAATATGGGATAGGGGAGGCGCAATCTGCAAAATATGGTCTCAATAGTTTACTCAACAGAGTGGTCGAAATTTTGAGCCACTTAATCTAATTTCACTTCTTGCGTGCATCCATATCGCTGGAGCTATTTAAATAAATTAAAAAAAGTTTTATTTCACACAATTAGGAAATTCGTTCAGTCCACAGATATTTTTATTAGGAGCAAATTTTTTATTTTATTTGACTTAATTATGATCGAACACTTTTCGAATTGCAATCTACAAAGAAAAATTTCATCCCTTTGAACTACGCAATTTTAAAGCGACAAAATATAAATTTTGAAATAATTTGATCGAATATACATATCGATCGTTCTAATAGGGCGATGATACTAACGTAAGTGCAGAAAACGGTAACTATGACTTCAATTTTTAATTTTTCTCCTTTTGTACTGCTTAAACTCCTCTCACATTATTTAATACGGCAATAAAGTAACAATTGAGAGAGAGAATATATAAAAAATAAACTAGAAAATGTAGTAAAAAAGGTTTACTACTTATTGCACTAATTTTAATATGGTTAGTTTTTCGAATTGGTTTAATTGAACCACGAAAATTTTGCGAATGGTTGCTTTACCATCACTATCAGATCTTGTATTTTCCAAACGTTTGGCAAAAAACATGGGCGTTAATGATTTCATAATCGATTTAATGGTTTGTTTAGCAATATCTTCTTTAAGTTATTGCATTTGTGTGATTTAGGCAAGACATATTTGAAACTTCCTTTTCTCTTTCTTTCCATACTATTTTTTGCTCAATTTCGCTGGAAAAGGTAGAGAGAGTGTGTCAAAGATGAGGCACAAAACATTAATGGTTGCTTCAAAGTTAATGGATCATTTGCACAATTTCAAGGAACTGGTTTAGAGCTATTCCAAACCATTTTATTTTATGTTGGACAGCCGACCTAATTTCGGGTTTACGACTACTAATGGTCAACTCCGTAGCCTTGTAATTTTGAACCAATCCAGAAGACAAGGAAACTCCTGGATCAGTACCCCCAGAGGTATTGATTTGGGAACATGGAGGACTTTTCGATTCGACAGATTTAACGTGCATAAGTCACCATTTACTACGGGCCGAGGGGATATTCCAAACCATTGGGATAAGTTCCAACTCCATACCATTTTTGAACAAATTAACCCGAAAGAGTGTTTTAAAATTCTTTCGAAGTGAGTGGCATTTTCGCAAACAATCGAATACTTTTTTCAGAAAGATTAAATAAAATCATTTCCAGGACAAATTATTCGTTTTAACAGGGTGCATCGTTCTGTGGACTTACTAACTATTTGGAAGAAGAAAAAGTTTCCTCAAACCCTGGATCTCGTTTAATTAGTATCTCTTCCTTAGCTCCTTTTCTGGAAGTGGGGAATACTCTCGAAGAATTCTGTCAACATATATTTCTTACATCATATGAAAAATATCTGTCATCGCATATTAAAGTCTGCATTATACATTTTTTAATTGATAAGTTTTTGAATTAAATTTTTTTAATATATTAGAGGGGCTAAGCCTTCTGTTCTCTGACGCTCTCCCATCCCGATGTTTGCCTTGCAAAATTATAGTTTCTTGGCATAAAACAGTTGAAATTATTCAACTAAAAACATATGTACTAAAAAGAACACTTCCCACGTCCAAATATTTCCCTTATGATGTTAATTAAGAATTAAGTGATTATTCTAATATTAAGTAATTATTATAAGTAAACATAAATAATTTTTCCTGTAATTATTTTTTGAAATAACATTTATAATTAAAAGTACATTGATATAACAAATTTGGTGAGTTCACAACTATAATTTAATATTTTTGCTTACCAAACGGAAGGATATAATTTAAATACGATTTTTGCATTCATTACTTTGTGCATGAAGCTGAAAGTTAAGTTCTAAATCATTTAACGAATATCTTTAACAGCAATTTATAATAGTATACTAATGTAATTTGCACCAAAAAATAATAATTGTAAAACGATTTGTAAACGATTGTAAACGATCAGACACCTATTTAAATAACTTTATCTTAAAATGTAACGTAAAATTATATTATTCTAATAATAATAATAAGAAAAGGCAATCCTCCTAAACTCTTAATTTGGAAATCAAACAAAATCAAAAACGTAATGATAACAGTACAGATAAATACTACATACAAAATACTACATACATGTATACAAAAAAATTATAAATTAGGTATACAAAAATATTTCTAGGAAAACAATAACTTTAAGACTTATATCAATTTTATGCTGATGACAACCAAACCAAAATGAAAATTAATGTGGGAAAACTGGATCCTACCATGTAATTTTCCGGCCAATAAAAATTCAACGATAACAATGGAAAACTGCGACACCATCATTAGATTTTTATATATAATTAGATTCGATACATTATCTATAATTATTTATTAAATATTAGTTTGAATAAATATATGAATAAGTGTAAATAAAATCTTAACTAGTATTAATATGAACTTTAGTTCGTAAATTTATAAATTTATTTTTAAAATTTTAAATGACACTGCTACGGGGCACTAAGCCGTGGATTTGATCAGGGCCCATAATAAACAAGCTCGATTGTTAACACATAATAGTTTTTTTTATGAATCAATTTCTGAAATTGTGCTTCTTATTTCACATGTATAAAAAACTGTTTCTGTTTTTAAAAGACGGAATCAGCAGACCAATAATATTTTCGGGAGAAACGCAAAAGTATATTTATGTTATGTAGCAGACTTATTCATAAAAAAAATATTCCAAAGTGGAAATTTAATGAAAACAAATCAGTTCTTACAATTCATTCATACAAAAGAATAATAGAAACATTTTTTAAATTGTTTTTCCCACGTTTCGTAATGCCACCAGCTCTCAATTAAAGGAATCCTATGACAGCGATTCACAATAAGATCAATTCCCAGAGTTGACGAAAGCGCCCTCCCGCGGTTACCGAAGGAACATTCCGTCAGTTGGTTTCTCTGCCGCAGTGAAAGCGACATTAGTGCGTTGTTTGATGTCGTTTGCTATTTCATCAACACCGGCAAACATTTGACAGATAAATTATAAATAAAATTTGTGATGCCGTAGTAAAAAAAAATATTTAGGAATTTTCCAGTTTCAAATTGATTAAAAAAAAATGGATTTCATAATAGAAGACTTGTAGCGAAGCAGTTTAAATAAACGGCGAAGGGGTTATGGTTTTCTTCGCCGTGTTGGTCACCGCCTCGTTGCTATGGCATCATAACGAGGGGTCCCCCGTAAGCCCTCGGCCCATCAACGAACTTCTCCTTGAACTTGGACATCGTGAGTAATTTTTACTTTTTATTTGAACTTTAGAACTTAGTATAAAGAGACACATTTTTTGAAGCTTTTAATAAATGTAAATTTTTTTTTCATTTTTAAAATTTAGTGTGATAACTTTTTTTTACCTAAACAATGCAATAAAATTATTTTTAGCTACCATTTTATTAAAATAAATTAATAAATAGCTGCAAGGGGTCCCCAAAGCCTAGTTGAAAGAACTGCATTAGAATCAGGTATAATAATAATAATTAATAGGTATAAATGAATAAAAAGATAGTTTAATAAAACGTATAACTCCAAATTTATAAAGGGAATCCGGTGGAATGGTGAAATTCAATTCTAAAATGTATGTAAAATCTAGACAGCTGCAAATAAAAAACCTTTTTTTTAACCATTGAAAACAGCCTTAATACTGTATATAAGAAATCAAGTGTTTTTCTCCGAGACATGCTATTCCATTATTTTGTCATTGATGTCCTGTGCAAAAAGCATGTAAAATTAAACGGAAATATAAATTAAATAACTGTTAATGGGCTATTGGTAAATTAAATACAAAAATTCAAACTTTCGCAAAAAATGCATTCATCTCCAGAAATAGTTTTGGGTTCATTCATAATACATATCGTATTATTCGGAAATAAATGTCCAGAAAACGAATTTAAAGAAAAGAATTCAAACTTTTTTTTAGTGAGAATAAAATTAAAAAAAAAAAAAAACGCAGTGGCCGAGAGAGGGAAATAATTTCCGAGACATATTGCTTGGATTTATCTCTCTCTTAAGCCCCAATGATTTTTCTAGTTTTGTTTTTTCACCTTTATTTCCCGTTTTCTGTTACACTCTCGGCCACCGCAGATCTTCTAGTTTTGTTTTTCATCCTTACTTTCTATTTTTTCGGTAGTAACTTACATTTTCTTTTTCATATTACTTTTGTTTTCCTCATCCACGTTCGGCCACTTTTTGTTATTTTCATGTTCTTGAAAGAAAAAAAAAAAGAAGTTTTGCGTCAAAGTATTTTACCTTGTTTTTATAATTATAAAAAATTAAGTGCTTCATGAAATATGTCAAAGTCTTCTTCATGACAGTCATTACTATATACTGTAGGGGAGAGTTGGATAAAACGGGATAGTCGGACAAAACGGGATACGTCGCCTAGGCACCAGACTATTACAGCTATCTAGTGGACAACGACAGAAACGCGTTATTCGACCGTGATCATATCATTCTCGGTGAGTCCCGCCTCGAAATCACTATTTGATAGAAAGTTGTAGGTCTCAGAACTTTTTTACTCTATTTTTTTGCCATTTTCTACATTTACGTGCGTTGTTTTTTACATTGTACTGCCTACATGTATGGGAATAAAATTCCGATGAGTATTAAATTTAATTAACCATTTATTTACCAATATTTTTATGTGCAGTCTATTTAATTTTCTTTTCACATTTAGGCAGCAGCCATGTTTGTTTCAAAAAGTGTCGGAGTCGGACAAAACGGGACACTTGTGAGTTGGATAAAACGGGATAGGGTTTTCTATGTCCCGTTTTATCCACCTATTTATTTGTTAGATTATTACATTTTAAAATAACCATATATTAATGTAGGCCTAGGCTTTTTAAACAACGTATTTATATTAGTTATATATATTTTTGAAAAATTTAGTCTCTTTATATAGTAATGCAAAATTTGTTTATTAACGTTCATTATTAAGCATTTTATTTTCGACTCGAGGATTTCACATCTTTCTTTAGAACTAATTGTAATGTATTTCTCTCATGAAGACTTGATTTTTTTCATATATAAACTATATTATTTATGTATTATTTATTTATATATTATATATTATTTATATAATTTTATATTTATATATATGCAAAAAATTAAACATTGCAAACCCTATCCCGTTTTATCCAACCCAGGCATGCTAAAACGGGATATGTAAGAGTTTGGAAATTAATTTTTTTCTTCTATTTCACAGTCATTCAAATTAGATTAAAATATGTTTTTTGTGTGCTTCAATAAATGTTGTAACTACAAAAAAAATAATGTATAGTTTTCCTTAACAGATATTCCGTAGTAAATAAAAACAATAATGGTATCCCGTTTTATCCAACTCTCCCCTATTTCATGACACTGATTAACCCTTTGCACTCAAGTAGTGACTCTCAGTCACCACTACAAATTGTAAATTCTTTACTACAATGAATGTTTAATGTTTAGAAACCACTTCATTTCAATAGCTTGCGGATATTATATGGCATGGGTACAAACAATGGGTTTTAACTTGTAACTAGGGGGCTAAGTCTCCTGTTCACTCCCGCTCATCAGCCCCGATGATTGCTTCGTAATAATTGTCGTTTCTTGGCAGAAAGCAGTTTTTCTACTGAAGTTTAAATTATTCATATAAATGTTACCGGTCAAGTTTGAAATTCGGCATTGTATAGAATGCCTAGACATTGTATACAATGCCTGAAACTAGTCGGCAATGTATGAAACGATTTATATTTCCCACATTTCCTAGGCATTCTGTAGAATGGCAAATGAGAAACCGGCAAAGTATAAAATACATATCCGATTCGTTTCGCGTAATGTAATGAAATGCAATTCAAAATGTTATTCAAGCCTGCCATGTTGCAACAAGTAGGTTAATTTCGTATTTTTTTATATATGGAAATTTCGTTTCCCTTAAAAAGAAAGACATAAATTATGTTTTGTACAACTTTCATTTTTCTTAACTCATTTTTAATAATTTTTTTTTAATGGCACTCTCATTATTTTTTCAGATTAAAGTTTTTATTTTTGAGAAATGCACATCATTTACATAACCTCATCAGGACGTTTTTTTTTCATACTTTGCCTAAATAGCATTTGTCATTTTATAGAATGCCTAGGTATTATATAAAATACCCAGGGAAAATATGTAATACTTCTCAAATTTTATACCTTGCCTAAAAACACCTAGCAAAACTGCCGGCATTCTATAGAATGCCGGCGCTTCATACTTTGATTATTATCAACATATATACTAGAAGGAATTCTGTTTGATTACGTTTGTGCCTCCACTTCCCACGTCCAATTATTATTTATCTGTTAGTATTATAAATATTTAGATCTATGGGTGAACAGAAGTAATTTTTCTAAGTTATCATTTTTTTAAAATGATATTTATATTGTTCAAACAAATTTGATGAGTTTTCAATATTAATATTTTCGCTTACCAACGAGCGCATATATTAAGTACTATTTTTGCTTGCGTCACATTGTGCATGATGTTGATCGTTAAGTTCTAAATCATTCAATAGATCTCTTTAATTGTAATTTGTAGCAGTATGGTAATGTTTTTGGCACCAAAACAATTATTGTAAAATAATTTAATAAGATAAGACTACATTTCTTAATAACTTTATCGTAAAATGTAGAGCTTAATTACATAATAATAATAAAGAATTCTCTTAGCTTTAAATTCTTGAATCAAAAGCGTAATAATAGCAGTACAGGAAAATATCTTTAAATTAGTGATACAAAAATATTTATAGAAAAACAATAACTTTATGACTTTTATTAATTCTATGCTACCAAAACAATATGGAAATGAATGATGAGAAACTGGATCCTACCACGTGATTTTTCCGGCCAATAAAAATGCATGGACAAACAATGGATAACTGCGACGCCATCATTATATTTTTATATATTGTAAGAAATGTTTAGTGGTCGAGTCTGCTTTTTTTAACTGTTGAAATAGCCTCGTGTGCAAAGGGTTAATTTTATTATTACTACCATTTTCAGAAGAAGAAATTCATAAATCACGGTTTATAAACTTAAATATCAAATTTTCTGAAAAATCAGGTAAGGTATACTTGACTGTCAACTTGTATAGTTGTTAGGTCAGATTGCATATAAACTGGTAGTAAATTACTAATTAAACTAAAAGGTTTTTCTTGAAACTAGATTATTTTGACAAAATTTAAAAATATATATCCACCTAATATATATTATATATCTACATTTAAATTATTGAATCCTCAAGATGTGAACAATTTGTTTTGATTTGAATTTTCGATCTCGATGCCAATAATTTGTTTTTCCAAGATTTATAAATTAAAACATAAATGTTGAACTCAAAATTTTAGTGGCATTCAAGCATGTAAGCTAGGAAGTAAAAAAAAACTGGCTAGAAAAAATTTGACCAACCATTAGCCTATGGTGATTAAAAATATGGAAACACTTATATACTAACTCTATGTAAACAATCTTTCTTTTAGCAGAAAATATAATGATAGATTTTACATGGCAAAATTGGTGACACAGTTTGAAAGCATTTTAGAAGTAAAATCATATTTACCGATGCAAAATTCTGATTGACCGAAATGAGAAAGGGAAATTTTTTTTTTTAATAACAACAATTTTGAAATCATTCTATAGGATTGCTATATTTATATGAGAATGCTTTTTTAATTGGGTACTTGCACTTCATGAAGAAGAAGAAGACCTCCCATACCCACACATGTGATCTGTGACGTCAGCTAATCTTTATCAGTAAAATGGCGTATTAAAGTTGAGCTAAGTTTCTGTATATAAGTTAGAATGTTAATTAACGATAAGTTAATTAAATATAGAGCCGTATTGCGCATCGAATGAGTTGAAATATAATTCTTTCTCGTCGTCTTCATTTACTTAACTTAGAATTATTATTTGCACATACATTTTATTGTAACTATAATATATTCGTGTTTTGTGTATCTGGTAACTTCGATGCATAATTAGTTTGTTAATGTTCTTGGCTTCGTCTTTGTGCTAAATCTCAGTGTAAATAATATATAGTGAAAGAATTGAAATATTTGAGAAAGAATCTTTGTGTAAGAATTTAGAATGCGTCGCTAAAGAGAATTGATACTCGACTTTGGCTTACTCGAAATCGATCGGAAAGAACAGTTGCTAACGTAAACAAATGCCAGATTTCAACAATCAATCAGGATTGAGATACTCACACTGCGTCACTAGCAGGTATCCCATTACAGTGGGACTGAAAAAGGTAAAAATATTTTAATTTCCTGGGCTCATTTTCGTCGATGCAAATTTTGCATGGTAAAAAGGAGCTACAAGCGTGATCTTTGAAATTCACCAACAGTTTTGTTATGTAAAATCTTCCAAAGCATTTGCTGCTAAAAGAAAAGTTATAATTCTTCTGTTTTTCTTTTTTATTTGCTAACTTAACATGATTTGTTTCGAGATTTTAATTTGTTTGAAAGCTATCGCAATTTTAAATTTTTTTTTTTTTGCGAATTATTCATTCAGGTGGTTTTTCATTTGAGTATTAAATATACATTCATTGTTGTAGAAAAACTTCGTTTTTCCTTTTGAAATATTTCTTCTATAAACTCAAGCTTAAGTTGATGTCAAAATTAACAAAGAAAGAGAGAGAGAAGAAGAAAGAACAGATGTTGCCAGACACATAAATCTTAATACTTATGCTGAAATTTTTTAAAATTAAAAAATAATAATAATACTAAAACGATAAAAAACCTTGCTCTATTTGATAACTGTTAAAAGTTCCGCTTAGTGCGGTGGATTGTTGAAATATATGAATGAATCTCGCCTTTAATGATAAAAGTATAAAACTTGGAAGAATTATACCACACATAAGAAGCTTTAATTTTGGATAAGAGACCATCTCAGATTTAAATAATGGAGGACGTTCAAAATGGCTATCACTGAAAATTTTTTCTACGCTCTTTTTAAACATTTTTTTTCTTCAATTTTCAATATCTATTAAAGAAATGGGGAAAAAATTGTTATTCAGTACTTGCAGTTCTCTATTTTAATCAATTTATGTCACTTGGGGTAATGTACATTACCTCTTCGCTTCGCTCACCGAACCCTACTATTACTTCTCAATCTTCTTGATGATAAACTGATTGTTACATTAAAAATCTATCTATATATATATATATTTCTATTACACGGCGACCAAAAAAAAAGCCTCATTACAACTCCCCGAATGGCAACGCTAGAAAATTGACCAATGATTGCAGCTAAAAATGTCACATGCCAAATCTAGCTGAGGTGGCTCAACATATAGCGCTTTTAAAAACGGAAACTGAAACAACCAGAGAGAGCATTCTCACCAAATGTGATCTCTTCCGAAATTCACCCTATCAGCTGCGGCAATCTTATACTATTAAGCTAAGCAGAAGTGAGTAGTCTTTGTCGATAGATCTCTATTTTAGTATTTTGTCGAAAGCGCTTTTTTTCACGAATTTATATATTACGAATTTATTTGACGATTTTTGATTTATGTCACAAATTTATTTGTTTTATTATTGTTATTAGTTATTCATTGAAAAATGAGTCTCAGTCGTGCCGTTACGCTTTAAAATTTTATACTATAGCACATTTCTGATAGGTTTAACGAATTACATGTCGTTTATTTGAATTCAAATTTATTTTAATGACTCAGTATTTACTAAAAAGAAGTATTTTTTTTAAAAAAAAGTTGTTATATGAATTTGAATGATTGTTTTGAATTCTTAGAATTTTGTGCATTTGCGATGTACCTAAGTTAGTAGCGAGCGAAGCGAGCTTGGTTTGCGAAGCAAAACCATATAAGACTGCGTAGCAATTTTCGGGGGTTGGCGAGCGTTAGCGAGCTGGGGGCGCAGCCCACTAGTAGTATATATTATTCCATTTTTCAATAATGTATGGCATGTATAATTAATAACATATTTTGTGTAAATCAAATTTTATGAATTAATTAATTTTGGGGGCACTTTTTTAAATATTGTTTGGCGACTTTGAATGATATCTATTAAAGAAATGACAAACATTGGATATTTTGCACATATAGTTTACTATTTCAATCAATATATGTCATTTGAGGACGCCACTACCAGATGGCACTTGCTGATGTTACGCTTTTATGTCATTCTATTGTGTATATCTAGTTTGTAATGTGCATATACACAACTATTCATTAACACAATATAAGCAATATAAACTATTTACTAACACAAAAAAATATTATCATACCATTGCACTTATTTCAGCATTAATTAGTTGATTTAAATAAATATATATTATTGTTGATATATTATTAAAAATGGCATACATTAATAAGCATAATACTTTTAATGTATTACTACCTGTTTATCGTCGGGAAACCAGACTGATTCATTGATATATATTGATTAAAATAGAAAACAAGGATAAAATATGAAATGTTTGTCATTTCTTTAATTGATATTATTCAAAAACCTAAAAAAAAAACGCTAAAAAGAGGGCAGCAAAATTTCTTAAATCCCGCAATTTCGAACGTCCGACGTTATTATTATGATCTGAGTTAAATCTTAGATAGCCACCCATCCAAAATGAAAGCTTAATATGTTTACCAAGTTTTATGCTTCTATCATTAAAGGCGCGATTATTTCACCAATCTCTGTACTAGTTAACGAGTAAAATTACTTCCTACTTATTTCCTCTTAATTGAGTCACGCAATCTGTATTCCTAATGCTAAAACTTTTTTTTGAGTACAGATGATTTTTTTCTCCCTAAAACCCAGGTTCATTCACTATTTATTTCATTACGATTAACGAACTGACAAAAGGTTCTTACATAAAACTGTAATAAATTGTATAGTTTGTTAGTAGGATATTCTTTCTTTTGGTGGAAAATATTGACTTTTTTGAAAAATAAAAACAACGTTGATTGCGAAGTTATTACGGGGTAAGCATCATGTTTTTCATAAAATTATATTTCCAATTATTAATAAGTGTTAAATGACAGAATTTTGTGAATTCTTTATTGTACTATAAAATTATTGAAAGAGTATTATATTACGCAATAAACGAGTGCATCTTCAAATTAAACAACGCTTCTGGATAAAAAAAAAATAAAAAAACGAACAATAGACAATTTTTTAACCCAGGGGAACATTTGTGACCTCTCATAGATCAAACGTAGCGTTATAAAACCATTTACTAGGAGGAATAAAAGAAATAGTTTTCACAAAGCGGAAAAAACGAAGTCCGATGACTCTATCTATAAAATGATGATAACTATTCCTCTACTAGTCTTTGATGAAAATGTCCTTCCAGAAAACGTTTTCGGAATTTTTCATTTTCATTGTAGTACTATATCAAATACTACTTTTGCACTTTTTTTTTAATCTTCAACCGCCGAAGGAAAAATATCTGCGGATACTGATAAAAAAGTCGCAATACCAATCTATCAAACTGTCTCTCGACGATATAAATCGAAAAAGAAAGTTTTGAATTCCCCTTAAACGATTCTTTTACTCTTCTTTTACCGGAAACTAGGATTTGAAAGAAGTAACTGAAATTTAATTTATACTTACGCACATTGTAAAATTAGGTAGGTAGTTTTATTTACGTCGCACTAGAACTTCACAATGGGCTATTGGCGACGGTCTATGAAACATCCATGAGGATGATCCGAAGACATGCCATCCCAATTTTGATTCTCCGCAGAGGGGATATCAAATTGTGGGGTAAAATTGGGACATTTTGTTGCCTGTCAGTTGCTAGCTGCAGCATTTTTAACAGCGACCGCTTTTTCAAAAATTGAAGATTTTAAATGATTAAAAAAAACTGCTAGTATTAATAATGTCATATATTTCTTAAAATAGGGTAACATTAAAAAGTTTATTTCTAAAACGAAGGAAAGATTAATAACAAGCGTAATATAATGTATTGGGTAATTTGGAAAGTAATTTTTTCTTCTGAAAGTTAAAGGTGATTTTCTTATTGCGAATAAATATTTTGTCAAAACATATATTATCCATTATGTTCCAATACTTTTTATCATCTATCTGGTATTCTACGTGTATAAAATTTGTGTGAAATAAAATTTGTCTGGAGAAAAAAAAATTGATACAGGTGATTTCGGACCTTTTTTGAAAAAAATTTTTCACCGTCTGAAAAATTTCGTAGAGACCTGATCATTTGTTGTAGAAAGACAACCACCAAGCTTTAAAACTGGTTAATTTTCTTGACGTTTGACGACAGACGTCAACGCGAGGGCAAAAATTTCGTTCCATAAGAAAATGAGGAACCCGTGTGTCGGGGGTTGTGAGATGAAGGTTTTTCCAATGAACATGCGAATCTCTCAGCGAGCTTATGAGTTGTTATTCACCGGTTTGCATTAATTACCTTCATTGTGTCTTCACCAGTTTAAACTGGTGTGGTGCATCTTCGTGTATCTTAATAGAAATTTTTCGAACCAGTACAGCGAATACTTCTTCAATACACATCATATAATTTTTTTTCTTGCTTGAGCAGTACTATTCTCTTTCCGATAGTAAAAAAAAATAGAATATGACGACTCTTTTTACTTTCCATATGTGTATGAAGTGTATTTTAGACGAAAGAAAGTGGCGATGAGGAGGCGACTGACAAACGATTTCTTATTCGCAATTTGTTATGTTTAGTCGCCTTGTGGACAGTGGCTATCATTAATTTTGTTTTATATAGTTAAATCGTATCGTTAAATAAAGCAGTTGTTAATACAGTTTTCCCCTATACAGTGCCTTATTAGTAGATACTGCAGTATTTTTTAAAGTACTGAATAAAATTAATTTTGTACCTTTTCATTATGAGTGTCAACTTAATGATTTAACAGAGTGTATTATTAATGAATGTACTTACGTTTCTCAGAACACATATCTTAAAACATATTTTTATTTTTTTTATTTATCACGTTTAATGCAGCTTATTTCAAATTTATTTTTCTTCACATTTATATCAATATTAAATGACTATAAATAGTAACGAGACAACAAAGAGACAAGTTTTCAACAAAAATGGTGGACATTGTATTCGGTGCTTTTCATGCGGTGTAAATGGCTTTTATGTCGACAGAATAGAGAAGATACATGAAATGACGTGTCCAAAGTTAGACCACTAGAAAGAATGATTCTAAAAATAATTTATATTGATTTTGAAAACATCTGATTTTACCTCTTTTGTTCTTGTCACGAGAAGGCTTTTTATAGAAACGATAGTATTGCAAATATCTGTCAGCTCATTTTTTGTCGCATTTTTCATACGATTGTCATAGAAAAAAAATGAGAAAACCTCACGCCTGATTGGTGCTTTGTCATATCATTATTTCACTCGAAAACATCGATACTGAATATATTATTCATTTTGTTCTTTCTAAATTTTAGAACACACAAAAGAAAGAGTGATAAGCAATTTCGTATTTAATTAGAAATTCAAAATCAATTAAAAATTTTAGTTCGAAAAACCAAAAATATTACCTATAATGAAGGGGTATTTTTAGTGGAAACAGTGAGTTAAAGTGAAAGAAAAATAGTATTTTCCCCCTTTTTTTAAGAGAGAAACGAGTTACACACCAACCCAGAAGCAGAAACTTTTATATCGATCTGCAACACCAGGGTAAAATTCTAACATTTATCTGCAAAGCGTGGGGTAAAATACTTGTATTCAAATGTTGCATTTAGTAGGATCGCATGTTTTTAAAGGCAAGAATGTCTAATATTGATTGCAATGCATGATAAAATACTAGATGGTATCATATTTCCTTGATCAAAATCAGCCTTTTTAAGTCATATTCAATTGAAATAAAATAGTCAAAATTGAGAAAAAGGTTTGGATGATTTCAGAGTAGTTTATATTATTATTATTGTTGTTATATAATTATTATTATTGTTGTTGCTATTAATTTTAGACATTTGTTTTTCCCACGACAATCACGTAAATTCGCCATTTCAGAAAATATTTTTATCCGAAATGTTATGGATTCTGCAGTCTTAGAAGTTTGACCGAAGGTGCGTCTCATTCTTAAAACAATTGCTTACGCTCATTGAAGTCCATATATATTTTTTGTTTGGGTAAAAGGACACATTTTCTAAAAGCTTCAGGCATGATCTCTCAAATTGTGCCCACAGTTTTGTCATTTCAAAACATTAATAGCTAAAAGAAAGACTGTTTGCATTGAATAAGTATAGAAGTGTTCGTGTTAATTTATGACCCATCTCTGTGTTTTATTTATATGTTGATAGGGTAAAAATCTTTTGAATCCTAAACTGTCCCGGCATGTTTCAACCTCACTTCCTCATTATATATTATATTAATTATGTATTTAATTATAGTTATATAATATTTTAAAACTGAATTAATTGTAAAGATTAAAACAAAAGTGAGATAAAAATTATAAAGTGATTTTTGCCACCTAATGCATGACAATGGGCCCAGGAAATAAAAGTGCCATGCCGTTCATGTGGTGCATTCTTCAGTTAAGGTTCAAACTAAATTTATCAATAAAGAAATTAACAGAGATCGTGAATTGTAATACCACATTAAATATAAAAATAATATTTTATGCATAATGCAAAATTGTATGCAGTTATGACATTGACGTTTAATAGGTTAAATAACTTATTATGGGTACACAGCCTCAAAGTAAAGAGGCCAACTTGCTTTGCTTTTTCTTTGTGAGCATATTTTTCCTAGTGGCAGTAAAACTTAAGTTTTTTTGTCCTGGTTACGAGTAACTCGATATATTACTGTGTCTACCAATACACACAAGTAATTCATATACATCGAAGAGCCATTACATTATGACCACCCTTCTAATAACATGTAGGACCACCTTTAGCCCTAAAAACTGCTAGCACCGGCCGTGGCATTGATTCCACAAGGTGCTGATATGTAGTCTGAGGTATCTGGTACCAAGCGCTCACCAACTGGTGCTGCAATTCCCTCACATTGCGAGGGGGTAGCGTGGCAGCACGAATTTGGTTTTCCAAGTAGGACCACAAATGCTCTATTGTATTTAGGTCAGGTGAATTTGGGGGCCAAGACATGACTTGAAAGTCACTGGAATGTTCCTCGAACCAATCCATGACGATTCGACCCTTGTGACATTGTGCATTATCCTGTTGGTAAACACTATCCCCCGTAAGAAAAACTGTTGCCATGAATGGGTGAACCTGGTCTGCAACTATGTTCAAGTAGCTTACAGGCATCAGGGATTGTTCTATGAGGATAATGGGTCCTAATGTGCCCCATGAAAACATTGTTCCTGGGCGAGAAACCATGAAAACCTTGTTATAGATGGAGGGTGGTCATAATGTAATGGCTCTTCGGTGTATAAAACAATTTTGAAGTCGTTTTCTCGTGGGACGGCTTATAAAATAAAGGTCAGATATTAGGAGAATTCCTGAAAGTGTTAGTTATTAATTCTCTATTACTTTATTATATAGCTCACTCAAAGAGGAGCATTTGGAACCAAGTCACAATGGTTGACTTACACGTGAAAGAAAAACAGGTAGTAAAGCTTCTCGCTGTTTATTATTCGGAAAAGAAAAAGAAAATTGGTCGTAAACCCAGTTCATATTTACCTTGTTTTCTCGAGGAGTGAAATGACATAACATATGACTGATTTAATCTAAGCACATAAAGGATTATTTTTAAATTGAGGAAACAAAAATAAAATAGTGGTGGTAGTTCATAATTAAAAAAAAGCAAAAGCATTTACTTATTTTTAAATCTCGAAATGGCTTTACTACCACTTTTCTCTCTCTTCCTGAGTTCTAGCTTGTGAAAACATTCGAAAATGTGCCGCTTAGTTTCCTGAATTAAAGTTCTTAGAACAGAATTCTTTATTGAACACTCTTAAACAGAAACCATTTATTATTTATTGATGAAAGTAGAGAGATGAGTTTTCAAATATACTTCAGGGTCTCGCAAAAGAGAATAAGTTGGTTGCAAAACCATTTCATTTCTCGCTTGTTTCCGTGAGTATTAAAGAACCTTGGCTACCAAAACTTATTAAACATTATAACGAATGTATAATTTTATAATTTTTCCTACTAGTTTGTAAGTTTTTTTCAGGACTTTTTTAACACTGAGTCATTCTGCAAAAAGAAAAAAAAACGAATCTTTTTAAAACTGCTGTTTATTCAATTAACTTTAACTTCGACCGCAAGTTAAATAGCAAAAAAGTAACAAATATAACCAAAAAATCCTGGCTCTACACAATTCCCAAAGTGACAACAAAACAATTAAGATTAAGCATAATTTTAGTTATTTTGTCACTACTTAACAATTTTCTTGCACGATTTCTAAGTCTTGTACAGCGAATAAAAAAAGAAAACCATGAATAATTTTTGATTTATTGTTCGGATCTTTTCGTACTAGAACTCAATCTTAATGGTTCGAGGGGTTGACCTCAAATATGTTAAGTAATTAGAGCAGAAGATATTCTAAGTTACGGAATCAGACACAAAACCCCTCTTTTTTTTTGGACAAACATAGCTTTTAGCCAAATAGCTTGGTCAGAAGAGCGGCCCTGAGTTTACCTCTTCACGTTAATTTAACTTTTTGCGTTTTTCACCATGTCTCGAGAACTTTTTAAACGAATTAAAAAAGTTTAAACACAATTATTAAATTTGTTTACTCAAAGATAATTCCATACAAAGAATAACTTTAAGTAAAATATATATTATTTTATTTATTATTGGTCGAAAAAACTTTCAATTGTAAGGTATACAATTGAATCGAATTATTTTTAATTATTAAGAATTATTTTTTTATTTAAGAATTTTTTTTTTTTTTAAAAATCAATTACTCAGGAGACTGTTCCACCGATTTCGCTCAAAATTTGCATTTTGAAAAATAGTATTATATTTTTAAAATGATGTAAAAAATTATTCAAGGTGCTCCTCTTTTTGCGCGCCATACCTTGGTAAGAATTGTTTCGGTACAATGATTGCTGAAAATCATTGTAAATCAAATTTATTGAGTAGAAGTAAAATAGTAAAGGATAATAACTATTTTAAATATTCAAACTAAATCTTTCGCTAAAAGCGGGAGGCGTTGGTGATAATATAATTTACGGACGATAACAGCTTGAACTATAAAATTTTGTTGTGCCATTTTCAAGAGTGAAAATGCTACTTTCGTAAGAATGCAGTTCAAGAACTTCAAACTTTTTTTTTCGTCCGACTGCATACGATATACAATATTTAATGAACAATTACGAAACTCGGCGAACAATAAAAATACTTTATTTGGAAAGAGTGCAAATCCAATCTATTATTTCGTTAATGCTATCATTTTTTTCTTCTTTTAACGATTGTTCTACGTGAAGTAACTTAATGAGAACATCTATCTGTCGCGTGGAGCCTAAATGTCACGTGAGTTTTCGTTGCCAAAGAGACCAAGTACGTCTGGTAACAGATTTCAACGTGAGCTGTTTGTCCAAATGAAATGCTATGGGGAGCTCTGCGTCTTGTTTAAAAATGCACGAGATAGTAACGTGATTTAATCTTGAAAATGACATGCAACAAGTATGTCTTGATCGGTCAAGTACCCTGGTGCACAATCGAAATTCTCGGAAGAGTTCAAAACAAATACTTATTCGAAGTAAAAGAGTTTGTTTGCGGACGGAAACTAGTTAAATCGAAAGAGCTTAAGGAAGGCCTTTTTTTTTCTTTCATAAAATACATTACAGCAAACCCTTTTTTTATGCTTATAAGGCATTCAAGGGCGTTGGCCTTTACGAATAAATGTAGGCGAACTTACAATTATCGAGTCAGAATTTTACATTCATATTTTTTTAAATGACAAATTATGTTTATTTATATTTGTATTTTTTTATTTAGTTATACTATTTTTTTTACCAATTGAACAGAACACAATTTTGAGTTTACGACTACTAATGTTAAATCCAGTAGCCTTGTAATTTTAAGCCCAATCCAGAAGACAAGGGAACTCATGGATCAAGTATTTTGCCATCGCGGAAGACTTTTTGATAGAAAGAACCCGCATTTGCGCTACACGGAGAGGAAAACGTTCCACGGCTAAGCCTGGCAGCAAGGAGACTCTAACTCATAAACCGACAGGACTGAGGATATTTTAAGTCAGCACTATGGCTGGTGTGAGTCGTGTGTGGAATTCGGTACGACGTGCCATCGCCGGGAATTGAACCCGGGCCTCCTGGATGACAGCTAGGTATCCTAACCACTAGATCACGTGGTTTATATCAGAGCCGCGGTGGCTCTAGGGATAGAGCGCTTGCTTCCCAATGGGTGAATCACGTTCAAATTCCAACAGTGACTGGTTGATTCGAATTCTGCTCTCGGCTCACACCAGTCACGGTGCTGACGTAAAATATCCTCTGTGGTAAGCGGATCATGGGTCTCTTTGCCGCCAGGTAATCTGTGGGAGATTTTCGTGGTTTTCCTCTCCATATTACTGAAATGAGGGTCAGTTTTTATCAAAAAGTCCTCCAGCAAGGCAAGCTTATCCCAATACTTGATCTAGGTGTTCCCAAATTATTGAGTTCTAAGTTACAAGCCTACGGAGTTGAATGTAAACTCAAAATGGAGTCGGCTGTTCAACACGACGGTTATAAAATTAAATACTTTAAACGGATCTGAGTTGGATCAGCTCGCATCTCAATGAGGTGATCCAAGTTTGAATCCCAGCATTTCTACTCTCGGATCGCGCCGAACACAGGATTGACGTAAAATATTCTCAGCGGTAGACGAATCATGGCCTAGAATCCGTCTGTCTAACCGTAAAAGGGTGGTTTCCCTCCCCCTGTAACGCAAATACAAGTTCGTTTCGTTAAAAATTCCTCCATGAAATCTAGTCAACTCAGTGTTTGATCCAAGAGTGCCTTTGTCTTCCGGGTTGAGTTGAAAACTAATAGGCTACGAAGTTAAACATGGGTAGCTGTAAACTCAAAATTGGGTCGGTTGCTCAAGGCTGTTTTTTAAAATAAAATACTTCATGTATTATTTTACTACCCTATTTCAAATTCTTCTCCAGTATCTGACATATTGCTAATGTGAATGGGTATTAAGAATTAAGAGTCGCTCAAATTTGGATAATTTCTGAGTTTATTGTTAAGCGTACCTTTAAAAAAACTGGAACATTGAGTTACTGTTATAGACGAAGGGCATGCGTGTAACATTCTCATAATTTCTAGTACATATTACTTTTCCTTTGCTTTCAAAATTATTCTAAACTGCTCACAGTATCTTTAATACACAAATATAATGTTTAAGAAAAAATCATTTATTTTGCGAAATAATTTGATTTTAAAAATTTTGATAGCTCTACTTATCTTTTTTTATCAAGTTATTCGTCTTATTAAATGCAGAATTAAATAGTTAAATATTTAAGAAAATGTTAGTTTTCTCCCTAAGGAATTATGTGTTGAAGAAAACTTTGCAAGCAAACGAAAAATCAATCCTATTTTTATGTTTCAAGAGCTTAATGTGCACATCGTCAATTTACTGCATTTTGGCGCATTTTTTTTTCTTAGCTTGGTAAAAAAAAACGATTCGTAACGGAACTATACAGGGTGTCCCAAAAGGTCGTTTACAAACTTAACATGCTGGTCTGTCATATCATGATGAACAAGATTTACATAGGAACTTGTGTCCGAAAATTAAAACTGCGACTGCTAGAGGGCGATAATTGCACGAAAACGGGAGATTGGGAAAAATAATCATTTCAGGCGTGGACGTTGAAGGAGAAGGATGAATGAGTTTAGTACCGCAGAAATAGCCGACATGCATTACGTATACGGCGCAACTGATGGAAATGGATGAGCCGCGGCACGGACGTACCTTGAGCGCTTTCCAAACAGACGTCAGCCATGTCATGTTTTGTGTGAACGATTGCACCGCAGATTATGTGAATCAGGTGCTTTCGTAGCACGTAGCCACATCGGTCGAGAACGTGCTACACGCACATCTGTCGTAGAGGAAACCGTGCTACAGGAGTATGCCATCAACCCACAAAGAAGTCGCCGAGAAGGCGAACATGTCTTGGGTGTAGCTCGTTCCACCATAATGCGCATACTGCACGATGACATGCAACACCCTTACCACTTCCAAAAAGTACACGCATTGTGCGCTGACGATTATCCCAAACGCATTGCATTCTCACGCTGGTATTTGCAACAGCGGGTTGCACAGCCAGATTTTCCATCATGGATTTTGTTTTCTGATGAATCCTGCTTTACACGGGATGGTGTCGTGAACCTGCACAACATGCACGTATGGGCGCACGAAATCCCAAGATGTACACGTGCACATGAACAACGTTTCAGCGTAAACGTTTGGGCTGGTATTATCGGTGACATGTTGATTGGCCCTTACCTTCTACCTGAACTCCTCGACGGAAATACCTATCGCATTTTTTTAGAAAGAGTTTTGCCGGATCTGATGGGTGACGTTCCAGCCGCTACACGCCGAAACATCTGGTTTCAGCATGATGAAGCGCCTGCCCACTTTAGCTACGCTGTTCGAGAATATCTCGATAGGATTTATCCTAATCGCTGGATCGGTAGAGGCGGACCAGTCCAATGGCCACCGCGATTCCCCAACCTGACTCCTCTGGATTTCTACATATGGGGACACATGGAGTCCATAGTGTACGAGACACCTGTAACATCGGACATGGATCTTATCACCAGGATCGCGGAAGCGGCAGCAAGTGTCCATGACACTCCTGGCCAATTTGAACGGGTTCGTGAATCCATGCGCCGACGTGCATTGTGGCGAACGTGCATTGTGGCGAATGGAAGGAATTTTGAGCATTTGCTGTGATGTAATGATGTTTTATAATAAAAATCATATTAACACCGCTATCGATATCATGTTTTTTCTCCTCATCCAAACCTGCACTTATCGCCCTCTAGCGGTCTCAGTTTTAATTTTCGGACACAAGTTCCTATGTAAATCTTGTTCACCATGATATGACAGACCAGCATGTTAAGTTTGTAAACGACCTTTTGGGACACCCTGTATAAATATTGATACCATAGCGACGAGGAAAATTCTGAAATGGCTGCAGTTTATTATTTTTTTTACAATTATAATTAATTATGGCGATTTGTCATCATTTTTTTATGGTTTTTATTTATCAATGTCTTGTTACGTTTTTTAGATTTAAATTTTTTTATTGCTGAAATATTAACTTGGTTATTGTGTATTTTTATAGAAATGCAAGTCGTTGTTTTTTAATGATAAATGCAATACCTGATTTTAATGTCTATTTATTTGTATGTTTGAAAACAAATATTTCGTTTCTTTTATTAAATGTTATTCATGCTTTACTCATCAAAAAAGTGTGTTGCGTTACCTTGAGTTTATATTAAATATAAATATCTAGATTTCATATTCCATGAAGTTAAGAGAGAGATCTTTCAAATCACTTTGCATTTTATTGTATTTAGAATTTCTTGCATGGAGTATTATTTTTTTATTTTTCAATACTGTTATTCAAAAAATAAAATTTTGTTACTACATATATTACTACTTTCTACAATACACTTAATACACAGCCATTTAGAGTAGAGAGCTGCACCTTTGAAAAAGATTCACTGTTCTATCAGGAAACCATTGTCAAACAAAAGATCCGTAAAGACGAATTTTTATGACTGGCATACTATTGTTGAGTATCTTAGCGTCATTGAAGAAATATTCTTCACCAATAGATTTGAGGTAGCTCCGTAATTTTCTAATTTTTCAATCCAGTAGACGAAGGAAATCCTGAATCAATTGTCGAAACAAAAACATCTTCGTATAATTTTATTGATGAAAAGAAATTCGTATTTCCGTTATAGAGAGAGGAAAATCTCTCACATTCCACCCACGGGAAAGTTGACTCTGGCCTATGTGTTTCCTACCATCGTGGATGCCCTACAACAGTTTGCACAGGGAGCTAGTGCAGGCTGGGATTAGTGTACAAATCAAGACGCTATTAATGATAGAGATTCAAATTCGCACCAAAGAATATACATAGGGGAAGAAGGCTAGCTATCGTAGACATAATGTAAACCAGTCCAATGAAACAATATTTAGAGGCATAACAGCTGAAGTTCTTGAAACGGGTTTCCACTCTCCTTCTCTTCTCACCCACTACAGGGGCTGGGGAGAAGAAGAAATTTTTTCTCCTTCTATTTATTATCTGTCTCTTCTACTTTTTTACACAATTGTTAAACGGTGCTGATAATAAAGATATTCCTTTGAGAAACTATTAATGTCATCCATGTTGATTAAATCTGCTTACACATTTCGACATAGAAAGGAAGAATAAAACGACGGATGGCGGGAGTCAGCTTACCCAACCATGCATTTAGAGTTGCCCAACAACCGGTTCACATGTGACGTACCTCTTGACATATTATGAAAAAAATTCAAAATATTAAAAGCAATTAAAAATAATACTTCCAATGTAATATCGATAGAAAAGATATCGATGAAATGGAATATCGACAGAAAAAGTTTTGCTTTTAAAACTTCCGGAGCTGGTACCCCCTGAAGACGTCAGCTACGGTTGTCATATTTATCCATTTTTTTCATATTTCATTGTTTCTTTTGTACCTCCTGACAGTCACTTTTTTTATACTCATGCACTGAATCTTAATACATAGGATGCTCTGTTAAATCAGAGTATGTCGCTCACCCTGTTTGTTGAGTTGTTTTTTCTGGTATAGCAGTTCGAACAGCGCAGTTCCCCGTGTTATTTTCGTATTCTAAGAGCTGGACTTCTTTTCCCTTCCATATTCTTTGTATGTACTGTGTCAGAAAGAAGTGCTATCCATTGAGCATCCCTTCTTGCCCAGAAAGATAAAGCAATTATCAAAAATTTATTTCCATGCCTTTGTTATTTCATAATTTTTTTAATGACACAATAGAGTAGTTTTGAGAATCACAACAACACTAGCACACGATCTCGCACCTATGCCTCGTATGGGGCATCCATTGATTCAAGATAGCCGTGGCCAGAAAAAAAAAAACAGATAAATTTATGACGAAGATGGCCCTTCATAGAGCCCCTAGCCACGCCCACCCAAATCCTACATCTCCACGGTTGAGACAACGATTGATTAGCACCCTAAATTTCCTCTTACAGACCATAAAGTTACATTAGAATGAAAACATTAAATTGGTTACTTGAGACAATGGCTGATTAGCACCCTAAATTTCCTCTTACAGACCATAAAGTTATATTAGAATAAAAACATTAAATTGGTTATGTGAGACAATGGCATCCTAAATTTAATCTTGCAGACCATAAAGTTATATTAGAATAAAAGCATGAAATTGGTTACAATTGCAATTAGTGCAGTTGACACCTGCAATACAGAGTATTTTTTTAAGCTTTGTAGTTAACAAATATAGTTATGAGCATCGTCAAATAAAAAGAACCGACGCATTTTACTAATTTGAATGCTCATTTGACAGATGGGAGAGAAGGGGAACAAATGATTATTCGCAGGAATCGATTTACAATTCGAAAAAAAAAAATGGTCATTAGGTCGAATGGTCTGCTTAACAAATAGATTGTTGTAGATGAAGAAGCAGGGTGGAGAATATTTTGATGGAAAATCGACCCAAATTTTAATGTTTTTCGACATTGAGCACTCCATAAAAAAATTTTTACCACCCTTTACGTGACCACTGGCGAAGGGTTGAGAGTTTCGCGAACTTCTTGTCATGGCGTAATGTTAATAATCACGCAACTCTTCTTACTTTCTTAACGAAACGCTGTAAGCGAAATTATTCTTTGAGATCAATATCTTAATGAATTAAATTAGATAATATATACATTAGACTGACTATATGGGGAAATAATCTGCATGTTTCCATCTATTGAACGATGTCTAATGTTTCGGTTTACTCTAGAAATTTTGTTTTTAAATTAGTTTTTTGACGACAGTTATGTCCCCGAGCACCGTTCTTGGCGCGACTAGTAATAGTAAACGATGCGACTTGAGTGCAACTTTGCCTTTCTTTGAATAGAGTCTGTTTGGGCAAGATTCGTATAGAAGTTAAGGCTGATTTTCGAAAGAACAGTTGTCTCACAAAATAATGTTTTTAGCATTAATATGTCATTTATTTTAACTTTTATGAGTGGGTACTAGTTATTCATGACTGGTAGGTTTTGCTGTAGCCAATATTTTTTATGCTAATTTTGAAAATGGCACAAAATGGCTCCATGAAGAATAGCCACACAATTTTGGATATATATATATATATACAACTAAATAAATAAATACAAAAAAACACGAAGAAAATTAAGAAAAACAATAAGTTTCATTTATTGCCCATAAGCTGCAAGTAAACAGAACTCATTAGATAAATTCAAATTGAAGATAAAACAAAGGAAAATTACAGACATATGAAGAAAGAAAAAAAAAAGGGGGGGAAGAAAAATAATAATAAAAAAATAACAAACAACTGGGGAAAGAAAAAAAAAAGGAATCCGGAAGAAAAAGAAAAAAAAGGATTAAAAATTTTTTTTAAATTCCGGAAAATAAAAGATACAATCTTTTCATCAGCCCACACGATTATATCAGTAGAAAGGAGTGCTTTCTGATATTGTATCAATATAGCCAAGGCAAAACATATTAATACAATAGTGTGAGGAGCACTCAAAAATTTTTTTACAAAAATTACAACAAATAAAATAGAACACAATAGGTAAAAATAACATGTAAAAACCGAAAATAAAATAAAATGAAAAGAAAAAACAGAATAAAACAAAATCTATAAAGCGAATAGCGAATTCAAATGTACTAACATGAACGGGAAATTTTTCAAGAATGATTTAAAAAATATTTTCGCAACAAGATTGCCAGATTGCAAAATATGAAAACAAAGGCGCAAATTGAGCGTAACTAGAGGAGTTTCGTTTTAAAGTACCGTTCTTATTGCATTGCTGAAGTGCGTTTGATTTGTTAGTAACCAAGGATGGTCCCGAAACGGATGTGCGCAAGGTTGTATTATACTGGATAATTGAAAGAAGTTGACCGTAAATAATTTTAGGAAATAAATATTTATTTAAGAAAAAAATATAAAATAGAAAAGAGAAACATGAATTGCCTGTTTTGCACATAATTTTAGCCACAGATTTGCTCGAAATGGATTTGCACATGGAAAAATTTTATAAAATAAAGAAATTTTTAGTAAATAATTTTACACACGGATTTGTCTAAAATGGATTTGCATATGGAAAAATTATATAAATTAACAAAGAAAAAATTTTCGGTAGATAATTTCTGCCACGGATTTGCCCGGAATGGATTTGCACATGAAAAATTATACAAATTAACAAGGAAATTATTTAGTAAATAAGTTTGGCAACGGATTTACCGAAATGGATTTGCACTTGGGAAAATTATCTAAATTAACAAAAAAAGTGTTTAGTAAATATATTCACAAAAATATACGATTAATTCAATGATTTTGTATAGAATTTTATTACTTTAGTTGGGTATTCATTGTTTTTTTTATCAAATTTTGAAAGAGTTTATCGATTTGTTTTTTGGATAAATAAATATTACTACATATTCTTTTAATTCCATTCATTTTATTAAAAGTGGTATTTAAATAGATGCTCCTAGAAACACTAGAATTCCAAGTAATTAGTTTATTCATATTAAATTGTTTGTTATCTTTTATATTATTATTTTACTTCCTCCCCCTTTTTTTCATATGTCTGTAATTTTCCTTTGTTTTATCTTCATTTTGAACTTTGATATATATATATATATATATATATATATATATATATATATATATATATATATATATATATATACAGTGGTGGCCAAAAGTGTGGACACTTTTTGAAAGTTTCATATTTTTCAACTTTGTGTGCTTGTAGAATATATTAATTTTCGCTTAAATACACACGTTTATATATCAAATTGAAGGTAATTTAATGTAGAATTTAATAATAAATACAGTATTACAATATATATATTACAATATATATATTACAAAAAGAGTTATGCAATTAATAGTAAGATCTATCTTAGATTTGCATTTTTTTAAAGTGATACTTACACAATCAATACTTAGTAGGATAACCCTTAATTTTTAAGACAGCTTCACAGCGTCTTTTCATCGAGTGAACGAGTGTTTGGAGTTCATCTTTCGTAATCACGTGGTGCCAAGAATCAATTATAGCTTCACTTAGTTGTCTTTTATTGGATGGACGTTTTTTTCGTGCAAGAATTTTCAAACGTCGCCACAAATTTTCAATGGGATTGAGATCAGGGCTGTTTCCTAGCCAATGGTAATATATCTATGCCTTTATTTTGAAACTATGCTATGCATACTTTTGCTGTGTGGCATGGAGCTGAATCCTGCTGAAAAATAAATGGTGCGTTGCTGGAGAAGAGATCCCTAATGGAAGGTATCAATTTTGGTTTCAGGGCAGTTAAATTAATTCATTCATTAAATTACCATTCATTAATTCATTAAATTACCTTCAATTTGATATATAAACGTGTGTATTTAAGTGAAAATTAATATATTCTACAAGCACACAAAGTTGAAAAACATGAAACTTTCAAAAAGTGTCCACACGTTTGGCCACCACTGTATATATATATATATATATACTTGAAGAAAAATATTTTAAGGTGAAATAAAATAAGTTATTACCTCATAAGATAACTAAAAGGATCAGCACAGCAGTAGAATACCGAAAAACATTAGCACGAAATAACATACTGAATGATAAACTAAATATCCCCTTGTGAAAAGCACTGCAGGAAATAAAAGCTGAACTATCAAAACGGAGAAATACTAAAAAGAAATTAAAGTGGAGGCACTGAATTTAAAATATTTAAGTTTTTGGTCCGTTCTAAAGCACACATAATTCTTCAGGGAAAAGCAATACATATATAGTTCAAAATTATAGCTTTGCTTCAATTTTAAAGCATTCTGTAGCTTTTTTATTTATTTCCTTTAGCAAAAGAGCTTCGAAATAGGACAACTACAACTTTGTTAAATTTCCAAAAAACTGGATTGCCTACCTTAAAATGCTGTTTTTCGAAACTCTGTCTCCAAGGAAAATGTAAAAACAGTAGTTTAAGCGCGTTACACTTACAGCAATCTGATGATTTTGAACTATATATATAATCTTGCAGTGAAAATTTATCTTTGCTTTAGAACAGACAAATAACTTAAATATTTTAAAAGTTATTAAACTCTTTTAAAAATTGCCAATTCAGTGACATTTTTCCACCTAGATGGAAATTATCGACATTACTGCCTTATTCTTAGTTTTTGTAAATTTTTATGAGCCTAAGTCATGCAGCATTTAAAAAAGATTTTGAATATTAAGAAATTAGAACACAAACGCTTTTCATTTTCACAAAACTGTGACTTTTAGCCATATTGACGTTCTGCGCCATTTTCAAATTAAGCGTAGACAGCACTTTAGATAGACTAAACTGGACTTAACAGTCAAGTGTAACAGTTGTAAACTCACAGCAGTTATAAAAATAGCATATTATTCGCAAAAGAGCATCATTTCATATCGAAAAAGAGCCTTAACATAATTCAAAAGAATGCAAACGGTAGAAAATTTTCGTAAAAGTATACGTTGAGACTCGTAGAATAAAAAAAGATACAACGAGTTTTTAATAAAAGAGAATAGAACTTTCACAGCTGTATCTCACACGTAAACGTACGTATGTTCTACACAGAGCAGCTATTTCAGAACTATATAGTTGCTCTACAGAGCTACATTATCCTTAAAAGGACATTAAATAGCGGGGGGAAATCCTTCATAGTAAATTCTCTGTCATCTTTATTGGTAATTTAAAATACTGAAAAAGGGGAGTTCAGATAAATCAAGAGAAAATTCAAGTGCTGAAAAGTTTTTTTCAAAATATCACATTGGAAACAAATTTTTTTACTTGCAATGATGTGTAGCATTTTGATGTTTTAAATTCTCAACGTCATGATTTTTTTTAATGTTTATCTGAACTCACTTTTTTCATATTTAAAATTTTTACTCTACCAATGAGGGTGTAGCACAATTTGAAAGCAAAATTATCTCCTTTTAATAGCGTTCTCTTTAGTACTAACTCACATTAAAAGAACTCTTGGAAAAAGTTCAACTGAGAGCCGCTCGCATCATCGCTGGATTGAAACGTAGCTGTCCTTCAGAGATCGTCCTCTACGAAGCAGATCTGCAACCTCTTAACTTTGGAAGGCAAGCTAATTTAGTGAAATATTTCAATAAACTTTCCAGTTTAGACCAAGACAATTTAACTGCTATTTACCTCAATAATTGTACCTGCAATCAAAGGCTAAAGAAAAACAGTCCTTTCAGTGATGTTAAATAACAGCTGTTAATCGCTGAAAATATTGAACCTCTTTATCTTTATCGCAATCTCAGTACTTGCTTGGATCTTTCCAATGTTAGAGTCCATGAAAGCCTCCCCACCATGCTTGATTAGAAAGACTGTGTGCCTGATTTCCTCAGACAATTGTCCCTGGAAATCATCAACAAAATCCCTCCAAACGACAACAAAATATACTCTGATGGCAGTAAAATGGATGGACAGACAGGCAGTGGAGTGTTTATTGAAACACCTCGAGAGAACTACATTCTTCATCAACGCAGCCCCGATTTTTGTTCTGTTTTTCGAAGCGAACTAATTGCAATCGACAGGGGACTAGAGAAAGTCTTGAGTGAAGGGCACTTTGGAAATACTTGGATACTATCTGACAGCCGTAGTTCAATTCAACACCTCAAAAATTGGGCCCTCATTGGAGATAAAACCAGTTTTTCGATCTTACTAAAAGTAAAGCTCATTTCTCAGTAGCATGAAGTCCACTTTCAATGGATCCCGTCCCACGTCGATATCCACGGAAACGAGTCGGCTGACACTCTTGCAAAGAAGGGACTAGACCAGGAGTGGCGAACCTTTATAAACCAACGTGCCATTTTTTCTAAAAAATTGCCTGATGAGGTCATAGACGTGCCGTCAAATAATTTTGACTTCGTGATTATTGGGAAAATATAATAATACTAAATACTACCAACACAAAACTCCTTATTTACATTGAAAAAAAAATTTTGCAATGTCTCAGTTATACGGCGTAATTCAACTTAAAGTAACATCAGTGTGACTTCTGTTGTTGCAGATTAGATGACAAATAACTTATATTAGGTTGTAAGATGTTAGTTTAAGCAGGACTGTTAATTTTTTTTCTAGTTATTTATTGTTAGCTTGTTTTTTATGGTTATTAATTGTTTTTTTTTTAACATTATTTGTTAATTTTTTATTAATAATTGTTCATTATTTTGTATGTTTTTTGTGAATTTTAATTTAATTGTTACATATGCTTCATAGTGTAATACCATTTGTGTAATAACAAATGTGATCGGTGACGTGCACGAAATATTGTGTCGGGTGCCATAAATGGCACGCGTGCCATTGGTTCGCCATCCCTGGACTAGACCATGCAGTCCCCTCCACCTCGGAGCTTACATACCTTGAACTTTTCGCAAGGCAAAAGACCCGGAACAAACAAAAGTGGCTGCGTCCACGTATTCACTACTGGTATAAAAGCAAAAAAAAAAAACAGGATTCTCTCTATCTCTTCCTGGTGAGAGGCACACCAACACTTGCTTATCCTGACTGGGCAGTGGACAACCGACACCTGAAAAGTTTCACATTTTCTGCTAATCAAAAGATATTTCCTCTTTGCCCTAAATGCCAACAAAACCAGGCATCACCTGAGCATATCTTAAACTGTTTAGGGCTGGACTGGAACGACATTCATTCCTCTCCCCTTTTAGTTTCGGACTTCCTAAATGTCATCGCGTTTATTGATCTGGTCTGACTCCGTCAGACCAGATGGGAATTAGCAACAACAACAACATGTTTTAAATTAGCTCAATGGGATATCTGCAATTGAAGTAGTGTGTGTACCTCGATGTTGATTGCTTGTTGTAACAAGGCATTTGTTTACGTTAGCAACAGTTTTTTTCCATTCTATTTCGAGTAAGCCAAGCCCGTCAAGTATCAATTATCTTAAGTGATACATTCTATAATCCTTCACGAAGATTCTTTCCCAATGATTTTAATTCTTTCACCCTATATTTTTTACTTAACACAAAAGACAGGCACGCAGCCATGTGGAACATAAACAAACTAAATATGAATCGAAGTGACCAGGTACACAAAACAAAAATATATCACGTTTACAATAAATTACATAAACAAATAATAAATCTAAGTTAAGGGAAAGACGTAGACGAGCGATACGGTCGGTGTACGATGCGGCTCTGTATTTAATTAACTTATGGTTAATTATCCTAACTTATGTACAGAAACTAAGCTCAACTTTAATACGCCACTTTGCTGATAAAGATTAGCTGGCGCTGACGTCATAGATCACATGTGTGGATATGGGAGGTCTTCATCCTAAAGTGAAAGTACCCAATTGCAATTCCAAAATTTTAATATTGGTTTATTGCAAAAATAAATAAATAAATACCGTTTGTTGTTTATGCAACGTTACCGCATGATAATTATATCTTTTTTTTTATTATTAGTCAAAAATTTTATAGATATAAATTTTACAAATAAAATTTTACAAATAACGAAAAAAAAGGGGCAAGAGTTTAGACAATTTTTTTTTAATATTCTGAGGTTGTGTAGGCTTCTTACTCTATTACCTTGCGTGTATTTTCCGCAACGGTTTAAACTCGCTTTGCTCTTTTAAAGCGAGAGATAAAAAAACATATTTCACTAAAAGAGAAATGTGGGATATGCTGTGTCTCTAGTGAGCGATTCTCCGTTGCCATTATTCAAAACTAATTAATGGGTTTCGCGAACATCCCAGTTTTCATTGCAATTGTTAACCGCCGGAAGAATGAAATATTTTGTTCCATTAAGATGTTCGCCAGCAGGTAAATGATAGAGGTTATTCCATTTTGAATCGTTTATTCGTCTCTGATGTATGCTATAAAACAAATTTAATTTTAGGGTTCGAGATATGAAAACCGTTCCTAGCATCATCATCTGTTGCGAGAATTAGAAATAAAAAGTTTCATTCTCCAGCGTTATTGTTTCTTTAAATGTTTCTTGGAAACTAAAATAATAAGAGTAATACTGAGGTTATATTCTTCAGCATTATTGTTGCTTTTAATATTTATCGGAAATTAAAATAATAATGTTGAAGTAATGTGGATAAAAAAAATTTAACAAAAAACTTAAAAAAAATGTCAATAATTTTAATTTAAAAATACTGTATTGAGTAAATAATTAAAAAAACTTTTTTTTTACGTAATTTTATTTTAGGGAAAGACTTTTCTTGAATATTTAAAGGGGTAACAAGTGTTACTCTTTGCTATTTAATTCTTGATATAATAAAGGTGATTTAAAACGATATCGAAACAATTAAAACAAATATATAACATATGCAGTTTTGCTAACTTTAATTGTTGTTACACTTTAAATATTGTAAGAATCAACAACTTCGGCCCCAGTAAATATATAAATATCGAGAGAACATAACAAATCTGCATTGGGCCGATATTGACGAAATAAGGACTATAAAATATCGGGTCAATTGGGCAACTCAATATAAGGAAAATATTGCCTGAATAGTGGCTATAACATATCGGGTGAATTGAACAATTCTATATATGGCCTATATTGGTTATATAACGGCTATAAAATAACGGGTACAATTGGACAATTTTAAATAGAGTCTATATTGGCTGAATAACGGCTAAAATTTGTTGGATGAATCGAACAATTTAATATAGGACCTATATTGGCTATATAACGGCTTTAAAATATTGAGTGAATCGTACAATTCTATAAAGGATCTGCATTGACTGAGTAACGGTTTTAAAATATTTAGCGAATTGGACAATTTTAAATAGGACCTATTTGGCTGAATACTGGCTTTAAAATATCAGGTGAATATATGACCTATAATGGTTGAGTAGCGGTTATAAAATATCGGGCTAATTGGACAATTTTATGCAAGGTTTATATTGGCTAAATAACGGATTTAAAATATTGAGAGAATCGAAAAATTCTATATATGGTATATATCGGTTAAGTAACGGCTATAAAATATAGGATCAAATGTACAACTTCAAATAAGGTTTATATTGGCTGAATAACGGCTAAAAATATTGGATGAATCGAACTATTCTATATAGTGGCCACATCGACTATATAATGACTTTAAAATATCAGGTGAATCGTACAATTTTATCTATGGACTATATTGATTAAGTAACGGCTATAAAATACCGGTTCAATAGAACAATTTTATATAGAGTATATATTGGCTGAATAACGGCTAAAAAACATTGGTTGAGTCTGACAGTTCTATATCGGACCGACACAGGTTGAATAACGGCTATAAAATATTGGGTGAACTTAAGAAATCTGTATAGGGCTGATATTGGGTAAATAAGGGGAATAAAATATCAAGTGAATTTGACAACTTTATATAGGGTAAACATCGGCTGAATAGGCAAAATAATGGTTCTTTAAAACATTGTTGGGCCAAGATTGGTGAATAATTAGCACGATGAGTTCTCAAGTTATTTTGCTGCTAGGGAATTCTGCCACTTCAATAACTATAATTTTCATCCTCTACGATTAGGATTTCGGTACATGGTAATATTTTTTAAAAACAAGAATGTTCCTTTAATATATCCTTTTTTTTACCATTTGAAAAAATTTCGCTGACTATAGCAGTTCCTAACCCAGGGGAAGATCTTCTTCACAGATACCAACTTTATATGATATGATAGGTCTAACTTGAAATTCAAAAATATTTTTCAGTTGAACCCAAGGCTTGAAATTACATGTTTGAAAATTAAAGTGGTACCAGCTAAATTATCGACTTAATTTAAGCACAAATATCAAAGGCTTCCAAAGATCCATAAAATTTCTTTAAAGTTGTAACTTTCTTGTTCTTTTTTTAAAATAATAATAGAACCTTTCGTACTTATAATTTGGAAACTTATTACATTTATAAAAATCAGGTATATTTTAGATAGGCAACCGGGGGAAGGTGAGGGAATACACAGAAACACACCCTCTTATTTGTAAATATTGTAATTATTTTTCTTGTACATATATTTTTGGATTAGTATCTTAATTCCTTTGTTATTTACTTATATTCCAGACTTCGTTCATACTCAAAATAAATGTTTTTTCCCCACATAATTTAGACCTAGATTTTAGCTATTATTTCTCCCCTCTCCCTCTTCACTCTTAATTATAATCAAATTAAATGAAGGATAAAATAATCCTTAGGGTTCAAATGCATCCATCAGTCTTGATAAATATTATCAAACTTTGTCACGAAATTCGAAACATTTAAAATTGTTTTTAAGAATAGTCTAATGTTATTATATAATTTAAATATGGTACTAGGTAATACCACTAATAAATATGGTAATACCACTTGGAAAATATTTGGCCGACCTTTGGGAGCGCTGAGAATCTTTTCACTGGTCTGAGTTTCTAATGGGTCACGTGACATGCGTGGTAAGTGTTCAAAATATTTTTTTTTTTTTTTTTTGGGTCTAAAAACTGCAATTCACATGAAAATAATTCTTCGTTAGCAGTTTGAAAGATAAATTGAACAGAATCTAGTTCGAAGTCATTTTTTTTTGTACATCGAAATGTCGTTTTAGTACCAGAAACTGCATAGAGAAAACAAAACTTTCACGGAGTATTTGGTTCTCACAATCGGCACCATAACTATCAGCTTTTACGTGCGTTTCGTGGTAGATTTTTTTTCCATTAGTAAAGTACAACTAAAGAAGTCAGAAGGTTTTGAACTTTTAACTAGTTCTTAAAAACATCATAAAAATGATTATTGGGTCTTTTATGTCTGAAAGCACTAGAGGAAGAAATGTAGTAATAAATAATATACTTTCCCATAATGTCAGTTTTACATGAAATTGTACCTAAGTATTGTTTTCTGTTACGTATTTTTCAATTTTTTTGTATTCTATTAGATAACTGAAGGATGCCCAGAAACATTTAATTGCCTTCTTGGAAATCCTGTTTTAAAATAATAATAAAGAAATTGAAAAAGCACTTTCCCGAATGATGCTCAAATCTTTTATGCGTAGTAGAGAAAAATTTAGAAATAGTATCTGCTTCGTGGGCATAAAATAGGAAAATAAATATGCTCTTATATGCTTTCCGTATCATTTCTTGATCTAATATATAAGAATGATTTAGTGGTAGACAAAATCAACTTAAATAAAATTTATAAATCCAACAATGAAAAATAAATTTATAAGATTCATTACCTCCTTAAATATAAAAATTAAATACCACGGACAATCCTTAGCGGTTGGCAGCTTTTTTTCTTCTTCTATTTTTTAATGTAATACACAAGCAAATTTCCAATTTAAGGTGCCATATTTCCAATCAAATTAACCATAGTATCGTGTAGTTAAGTTTAAAACATTAAATTTGCTTGTATGCTACATTAAAAAAAAGAAGGAAAAAAAAACTACATAGCTGCCAATACCAAAATTCACATTGACATTGGCAGCTTTGTAGTTATTGTAAAGTACCATACAAATAAATTTAACGTTTATAAATCGGACTACACCATACTATGGTCCAGTTTTCTTGGAAATATGGAGCAACTTAACACGTTATTAAAGTGTATACTAGGTACATACGAATTGCTAATATTGAATAAAATCAGTTTAAAAATATATTAAACAAAGAATCAAATATTAAAAAATAAACTTGGCTTCCATTGGAGAATATCTTCCGTAAAAAGAGTAAAATTTGATAGCTATGACCGCTGTGTCCTGTATATTGATGGCAAAAAGTTCCGTATTATCTACAGAGAAAATATACACATATATATTCTCCTTGTTTCGAAAAAATTCCCTATTTGGACTTGATTCCTTTCAATGCAAAAATAACCATTCATATTTCCACGAACAAGTGCAGCTGCTTGCCTGGCACAATGCCGAGATCTTTAGGTTGCGCCAAAATCATGCGCCAAGATCTTTCCTGTAAAGTAACTTTTTTCCTTTTTTCTTATACTTCAAGTAGGCTTTTTCAAAATAATAAGGAGCCAGTTTATTGGTAGTTTTTTAGCGGCAATGCAACGACGTTTGTGTAGAACAAAATGTGGCTTTTAATGCGGCGGGAATAAAAAAAAAAAGCTTTTCAAACTTTCTCGTCTATATTTAGAATCTTGGAAATTCTAGATGAAAGAAATTGTGTCAACAAATTACTTTGTTCTCTTTTTGAAGTGAAACACGGGCATTTGATCATATTGAAATAAAATTTCAAATAATAATATTAAAATTAAAAAGAGATTGGCATTTTGAGCATTATATTTAAAAATAATAAATATTGGACCAGTTAACGTTTGAACACTAATTTTCCATTTTTGAAACAGGGGTCCTTTTCTAAATCTATAGATACGATAAAATATGGAAGCATCTCTATATTAGCTGTATGTAAACAATCTTTCTTTCAGCAGAAATTCTTCTGGAAGATTTTAGATGGCAAAAATGTTGATTTGAGAGGTGGTGCTTGAAGCTTTTAGAAATGTCTTTTTTCTTAATACATTCAAAATTTGCAACAACCAAAATGAACGTAGGAAGTGAAAAGCTTTTTTCCTTTTTTAATACCACTATAATTTTAAAATCATTCTTATACAAGCACCGCAAACCTATAGTATGATTTTCCTCAGTTTCTTTTTCCTTGATTGTCCTTAGGCCTCATGTCTTAAAATAACCTAGTAAAATTAATTTTATAATAATTTATATCGGAAATTTTTTATTATATTTTTTAAATTTAAAATATTTCAAATCATTTTATTTTACAACTTAATTACATTTTTTAATTTATACATCAAAGTAGAGTTTAAAGACTATGACAGTGATGTTCTTAGCTTATCCTTTATATTTCAACTATCTGTGTTTTGAAGAAAAAAAACCTAAAGCCTTTGCGTTAGATGGACCATGGATTGTTTAAATTAATTATTTTATTCGCTGTAGAAAGAATCAGAAATGTTTTCGTTGTTGATATGTACAGAATAATATTGTGTATAATAATCAATCACTAAACAAATAAATAACTTTGATTATATAGAAGAATATTACAATCTAACATAAACTGGGTATTAGGTTAATATTTGCTTTCCCTCTTCATATTAGACTGTTTAAAAATTTTCTGGTGACTGGCATTCATGAGCCAGGAAAATGACATCCAGGATAATAACAATTTACCATTTTACAGCATATACCTTTACTTTAATTCAACATTTCGGCCTAAGACGTTTACTTTCCGCAGAAAAAAACAAAATTTCTTAAAATAACTCAGGTAAATAAATGTAGTTATGTTATTAATGATTTCAAGAAGACAGGAAAATGGCAACATAAAAACCTACACACCTTGTAAAATTTTTTGAAATAGATTTTGAACCAGAAAATTGGTTCTTTATTCCTGAAATAAGAACTGTTCTTATAGGATGGTATTCTAATCAATCTCTTAACCTAAGATATTGATTGCTGGCTCTATCTATTTTGGTTATAAATTATTTATAAAAAAAAGTGGCCAGGAAAAGGACTGATTTTCATATGACAAACAAATTATTGACAGAAAAAATTATTTTCAACAAAGCTTTTGGAAATAATACCCTCTGCATGTTTACAACGGTTGAGATAAAAATAATTAGATAGTGAAAAATTTATGGGAAGTTTTGAAGCTAATTATTATTGGAAATACTGTTTGTGACATATAAGGAAAATGACATTTTAAAATTCAATTAAATTTTTTAAATATACAAAAGCAACTAGTGCAAAGTCATTTTAAAATGCTGACAGCAATGCTAGTTATTAAAATTTAGAAAAAGTTCTTTTAATTGTAGTATTTCGTGAAAATCATCCGCATATATATATATATATATATATATATATATATATATATATATATATATATATATATATATATATATATATATATATATATATATATATATATATATATATATATATATATATATATAACGTCGTTGCCGAGTGGAAGGATTAAAACAGGTCATAGGTCGGGAAGGAGGATACAAAATTTATTTATTAATTATTAGACAAGAGCAGTCATGAGAGTGAGTGAAAGTGCACATGAAAAGTTGCGCTCCTTGGTTATATGTTAGGGAAAATCTTGCAAAGTAAAATCCGTAAAATGTCTTAATTTAGGGAAAGAGGGAACTCTTAGTAGTTGCTATTGGTTTATGAAATAGATCGAACGTTTCTCACACAAGAGCAAAGGGAAAAATGTCCTGCTCTTAATTAAATGCATACTTGAGACAAAAATAGATTTAAGAACAGGATGTGGCTTTTAAAAGGGTGAGAAAGTATTTCGTTTAGAATAATTAATTAGGATGAAGTTTTATGAAAGAAACTAACATAAAAAGATTAATTGAAGCTTTTTATGTTACATCCCCCCTCGCCAAAAATGTTTAGTTAGAATCCCAAAATTTTGAAATTATCCTTTTGCAAAATCTTCCCTATGGTAGAAGTACAAATAAAATAACCAAATTTGTAATGGTAACAATATATAAAAGTAATATAAATTATAAAACATTTACATATGTTCTCATTGTAAAAATTTTAACACAATCAAAAATCTGTAGTAGCATTATCAGCAAATTTAAAATTTTCATTTTCAACAATTTTTTTGACTTAATAGTTTTTTAAGTTTCAAAAGTGTTTTGTTTAAAGATCACATTACAATTTTTTTCACTATAAGAAGTATTCTTCATAAAAACACTATTTAAGTTAACTCTTCAATCATGATGACAAAAATTTATAAACATTTGTTAGATATGTGTAATTTAAAATGTAAAACACAAAATACAAAAAGCAGTTTTACAGGAAAAATTTCAATCTGAAATTGGATTTGAGTATTGTTTACCTTGTCTGAAAAAAAAATGACACAGTGGTTGTTATTCTGAAGTCCAAGATTTCAATATTGTCTTTATTTCACTTTATTTACCTTTCATTTTTTGTCACTTTAATAGCAAAATATTTGAATTTTTTTTTTTTTTTTTTCAAAATCATCTGAAGTTAGGAATTTATTAATTTTCTTGGATTTGCACAATTCTGTCAACATAATTTTGACAATGTTACGCACCATTATCATATTTAGTCTCAGGAATATTAGAAAACACATGATAATTTTAAATTTTGCTATTTGAATTTCTTTTTTTTCTTTTTTTTTTTTTATGCCCAAAATTTGCCTTCTGTAAAAATTTTTCTTTTCCTTTTCTCTCTTATTTTTCTTTCTACTTTCTTTTCTTTCTACTTTCTTTATATTTATTTATTTGTACTTTTATTTTCTTTCTTGGTATTTTTATTGCAATTATTAACCCGGATTTCAGGAAAAATGTAAAGACAAATTGCTTTTATAATCAGAAAAGATGATCAGTCTTCTCAGATTTTATATTACAACCCGTTTAACACAATTTATCGCTAATTGAAATCCAAAACAAAGCTTTCAAATTTAATATGGTATTAAGGTAAATCAGTTTTTAAAATTTGACTGACCTAGCTATTTTCCTTATTTTTAATCTGAAGTGCAAGTTTGGTTTATTTGCAAATTACCTTTTATTTCTTTTTTTCATTTATATCTTTCATTCTTTCTTTTTGGACATAAATTTTTTTTTTTTTTTCAAAAATTTTAGTTCGGATATTTTTTAAAGTAATTTTTGTGCAGAGATCTTAATTGATAATTTAATTTGTCACAATTAGGAAATTCAAATATTTTCATTTCTATTTCTTACGTGTTTTTGAAGTGAATTTGGTTACTAATACTTTTCAATTTGTGTTTGATCATTTTCTTGTCTGAATGCTGGAATTAAAGCTCAAAAATAAAGAAACGATTTATTTATGGAAATTACTGAGCTAGAACAGAGCTATGAACTAATCACCAACGTTGGACTAAAGCATTAATGTCTGGTTTCACATTTCAATTGAAATTCTAAAAACAAGTATTTTATTCATTTTTCCAAATTTTTTGATTAGTTTTGACATTTCTTGATTTAATTTTTGCCACACCGAAATTGCATTCACATATTAAAATTGAATTTCAATAATTATTGCAGTTGCATTACGAAGAGAAAAATATTTAAATGGCATTTTCATTTAAACCCTAATCACTGTAAAACAAAAATATAATTTCTACTATTCAAAAAAAATCATAGAAGCTGTAACACATAAAACAATATGAAAATAATTTCTTGAAACACTTTTCAATCAAATAAATCAATTAACTGAAAATAAAAATTTAAAGAAATAAAAATTTCAGTAAATACTATCAATATATAAAAAGTAGTTTCACTTTGAAACATCAAATATGGGAAAAAATTAAAATCATACTCATTTAAGAAATTGTTTTATGAGAAATGTAAAATAATTTAACTCAAAGGATACGTGAAAATGTTCGAATTAGTCCAAGATATTTTGAAAGCCACCACATCAGAGATGAGAGTGCGTTGAAATTCCGTGAACACAATTCCAAAACCAAAGACGTGAACTGCTAGGGAAAAAATTTGTTTCTTCGTTAAGATGAATTGTAAATTAACACTGAATGGAGAAATTGAAGCTTATTTATCTTTTTGAGTTCTGAGTAGGAGGGAGGGAAGAAATTCTGGCGATTCATCGACGATAAAATCCAGCTCAGCACTTAAGATTGGCAAAATCAACGCTTTCTCCAAGGGATAGTTTCAATAAAACATTTTAATTATCAAGAATTCGATGCAGTTTTTCTTTTTAGTCCAAGGAAGGAATTGAAGCTCAGCTTTCTAGTAGTCTCAGGAACGTAGACAAAATATGCAGCTTAGACATCATGAGTTGTAGAAGAATTTGACAGCTTATTTATCAGCTGTTCATTTGAATAAATGATTTGAAGTTACTCCATATTTTTGATGTACCCTCTTTCGAAGTTGATTTATTTATTTTCAAATGAGATATTGCATATCTTTAATGTACTGTACCCCTTCCCGACCGTTCAATCCTGGCGACTTATAACGTCGTTGCCGAGTGGAAGGATTAAAACAGGTCATAGGTCGGGAAGGAGGGTACAAAATTTATTTATTAATTATTAGACAAGAGCAGTCATGAGAGTGAGTGAAAGTGCACATGAAAAGTTGCGCTCCTTGGTTATATGTTAGGGAAAATCTTGCAAAGTAAAATCCGTAAAATGTCTTAATTTAGGGAAAGAGGGAACTCTTAGTAGTTGCTATTGGTTTATGAAATAGATCGAACGTTTCTCACACAAGAGCAAAGGGAAAAATGTCCTGCTCTTAATTAAATGCATACGTGAGACAAAAATAGATTTAAGAACAGGATGTGGCTTTTAAAAGTGTGAGAAAGTATTTCGTTTAGAATAATTAATTAGGATGAAGTTTTATGAAAGAAACTAACATAAAAAGATTAATTGAAGCTTTTTATGTTACATATATATATATATATATATATATATATATATATATATATATATATATATATATATATATATATATATATATATATATATATATATATATATATATATATATATATATATATATATATATATATATATATATATATATACCATTATTGTACTCATTACTAAGCTAATTAGTAGATTTACTGATACATTCCGTTAAAGTGTTTTCTGCATTTTACCTAGGCAACATGCACGGTATCGTCAAATTTTAAAGTTTGTTCCTTTCATTCTAATTTGTTGAATGTTTAAACTTGATTCCTTGCGTATCGGAAAATAAATAATTGGCTACATGATAGTTTTCTTTATTGTAATATTTGGATAATTGATACTAATTTAAATTAGAGGGAATTAAATAAGAAATTAAATTGTAAAAAAGCTGTGTCTCTAAAGTTCAATTTCTCATAAACTATTTGACCGATTTTACTCAGATTTAGCATTTTGCAATGTAAAATTGTATCCTCTAATATGATGTAAAACAGTTTTAAAATACCTTACAATTCAATATATATATATATATATATATATATATATATATATATATATATATATATATATATATATATATATATATATATATATATATATCGAATTATTTAGAAATACGCAAAAAAGTAAAATTAACATATTAATATTAAGCACTAAGGGGTCAAAACTTTGAATCTTTCTCCTGACCAAACTATGGGGACCCCATTTCCCAGATTGCGACTAATCCCTATATTTTGGGGATCAGAAATTCAAAATCGTCGAAAAAATAGCATGTTTACAGAGGAAATTCGCTTTTGTGACTTCTTAAATTAAGATATCGTCTTCACTATAATTAGCATATTTGAGGTCACCCCCTTGAACTATTAAGATGGAGTACTAGACATTGAAGATTCGATCATTATATCAAAAGTGATTCAGGGCGGTCAGTTTATTTTTTTGTGCACTGTTCAAAAGATATGAAAAACCTGCTTTTTAAAAATAATGCGAAAGAATAAACTTTCAAGTAGTTTTGTTATAATTTTACAAGGAATATTTCGAATTTGCGTCATTGTCATAAAGCCCAGATCTCCAGTCGAAATTTAAGTATTCTATCGAAACAGAGAGTGGTTACAATTTTGATTGACGGTGATATCACGATAAATCTTGCTGAAACGGAACAGGAAAGGTTTGCATTAATTATCTCACACCACACAAAGCTAATGTTAAAGTTTGAGCAGTCTAGTTAGTCAAAAAGATTGATCAATGATTAGAACTGAAATCAAGGCTACCCAGGCCGAAGGGTCCATACGCCGAGCATCATGATGCCACGCTGCAAATAAGCAACCCCATGCAACACTAGAGACGTATGAGAGAACTGATTAAAGATGAATTATCTTTGTTAATGAAATAATAACACCTAAAATTTTTATGTATCTGACAGTAAACGATTAAAAGAGAAAGAAAATCCTGCAACAGCTAGATATAGGCTAGAGGGTTTTAAGAGTTTAGGGGTCCGCAATTTTGAGACGAACAGCATAAAGGAGGCATGGTGGTTAGTATTACGAACCAACCGCCTTTACATCCCTGATAAACTTGTACTCGTCGATCTAAATCTGCTAGGGTTTTTCATCATTGGTTCAACTTCGGTCTAGACCAGTGGTTCCCAATTTTTTTAAATGCTATTTATCCCTAAATAATCAGCCTTCTTTCGTTAGAACCCCAACTTAATAAATATAGTTTAAAGTAATTGTGAACGTTATAACCTATGAAATACTATATTTAAAGTATTTAATTAGAGTAATGAAGATTTTTCATTTTATTTGTAGCCTTAAATTAGGTTTTATATCTGACAGTTAAATTTGCAGTCCTTGTGCTATATTATTCTGGGGTGGTGAGTTTGTTTCTGTTGTTCGTTGTTTGTTGTTGTTGTTCGTTGTTTGTTGTTGTTGTTCGTTCTGTTTGTTCGTTGTATATGTTACCGTGAATGATCGAAATCAAGAGATTGTCAACTTTCACCGGTGAATGTCAACAATCACGCAGTCGCTTTGGTGAATGTCCAAAATATTTGTTATATCCGATTTGATATTAATTTGTTCGTTGATATTATTATATTTATTCGATATTTTAACATCAGCTGAGGATTAGAAGAAACATCAAAATTCGGAGTAGCGATTCAATGCATACTGGGCAGTGGCACTTGACCTTCAAAAACATCGATGTAGGGCATACTGGGAAGTGTCACTTGACCTAGTATAGATTTTGGTCACTTACCAAAGCGACTATGTGATTGCCAACATTCACCGGAGGAAGTCAACGATCACCCTTTTCGACCATTCACAGTAACATATATACATAAGCTGAATATGATTAAAATAAATCAAATTATTATTTACTTTGAAATTAAAACTTGAAAGAATCGTTGCTGAAAATGATTATTATGGAAACCCCGATATATTTATTAAAGAATTTATTTATTTTAATTTGAAAAGCCCGATAGGAAACAGTGATGAAATATTGCATAAAGGCTTATTTTTTTCCTAATTTGTGCAATATATTGTTGTTTGAAATATCATATTTTCCTTTCAAAAATGCCATTTCCATTTCCCATGCATTTCACATGAAGTAATTTCATAAAGGCAACCGTAAGATTAAATAAATTATGAGTTATAGGTTGGCAGAGATTTCAAAACACATCACTGGTTATAAAAAGTACTAACTCGTAGCTTTCATTTTTCTAAGGAACCTTGGCCTAGAGTACCGGATAACACTATTTGGGAACCTCTGGTCTAGACAACGATAGTGCAGTCCTTTTAGCACGGCGCCATTGCGACTCTCAATAGTGCTTATTGTTTACTTATGACAAAAAGATCCATTTGTCAACATAAATACCTAAAGGATCTAAAATCAGAAATCGATAGCTAATTTTTTTGAAATCTTAAGTGATAGGGCAAGTATGAAAATATCCATTTGGTTAAAACCTTAATTTATTTTCAATGTATTACATTGAAAGAGCATTAGTACACTTATTTATAAATTTTACAACGTAATTTTCCTTCTAATTTTTTTGAGAGTAATTTTTTTTTTTAAAAAATGAACAATTGATAAAAAAATCTTCATTTATATTAAAATTTATATAAATGAAACAAGATATTAATCTATATTTTATTTTATTTTCATCGATTGTGCTTTTAGTTTTTATTGCAGGCATTTTCATTACTTATTGTTTCAAATCTGTTAAATTTTTTTCCCATTGCACGCTACTTTTCGACACCAAAACTTAAAAATCACTTATTTTAAAGAATATCTCTTATCACTCAAACTAAGGGGTTATTAGAATAATTACCCTTTAATTCGAATTATTGCCTCTCAGAACAATTACAATAATTAGAATATAACCCTTTAGTTTAGAATAATTTTTCATTGAGAGGCAAAGCAACGTTGTGGGGGAACGAATTACTGGTTCAGATGTTGTAGAAATCTTTTCTGTAAACAAGTTATGGATAGTTGACTGAATGTAAACAATAACAAGCTTTCTAAAACCGGAAGAGATTTAGAAAAATTCCGGTGTATTCCTCCGCTTATGTTATGCTTACCAGGTGATGTGTGAACAGGCTTAATATTCTATTTATTAGTGTGATGTGTGTTTAAATTTACGCCTAATTTTACCATTCATAAGAGTTTTCTGTCATTTACAAATTCGAACAGCTCGTGAGTCTAAAACAAATTAAACAAAATTAATATCACAGCATAGATAAAGTGCAAGGTTCGCTATGTTTTAAGTGTTATCTCTTATTTGGCTATACTTGTAAAAAAATAATACCGCTTTTTTTTTTTGGGGGGGGGGGTTATTATCAAAGCAAGGTTGCGGAATCTTCCAAATTCATTTGTTGTTTGTTTCGTTGAAAGCTAAATTGAAAAAACGCGTCGTATTGAAAGCACTACAAGTATAATATTACTGGATGGCATGTTTTTTTAAACTCAGGCGTAAAAATCAGCCGGAAATAGTAACCCGGAAGTCTTACAGCGAATTCTGACCACCCCCAGCGCCATTTGCACTTAGCTTTACGCGGTCAACTTTGGTACCAATATTATACCAGTCATCCCCACAAATATTAAAAAATATGAAAAAACAAATATTTTACTTTCTAAGGTTAACTGGTAATTAGCAAAATATTTGTGAAACCAGTTATTATCTTTTTATTAAAAAAAAGGCCCTTTTCTGAAACAAGAGCTACAGAATTAAGTAAAACACTTTTAAAATATCAAATTGCTATAAAAAACAAAAAAAGTTTCGTTTATCATTTTTAAATGAAACACACTTTTAGGTATAAAATAGCTTCATTCGTTTTTTTTTAATAAAGTTTATTTTCTCTTATTAAGGACTCCATTATTTTTATTTAATTATTTAATAGCGTCGAAGGAATTCCACTCAACGACAGAAGATAAAACAACCGTTTATTAGAATCTGAAACGGAAGATGATTTGCATTCCTGGGAAAACGTAATTCTGTTTTCTGGAAAAATATCACGAAAAAGGGATAAAACGATTTAATTTTAAATAATCGATGTGAATGCAAGTGGGTGACGTCACTGTTGACGTCATTTTATTCCCTATGGCTCAGATTAAAAACTGAATTGCCGACAAAGTGAAAAAAAAGGGGGATAAAAGTTAAAGCGTGTTCTTTTCTTTTCATTACTTTCTGTAAATAAAAATAAAAAATCTGATTCAAGAATCAAATGACAAACTGTAATCAGAATAACCTGTTTACGCTGTGTTTAATAAATAGGGTAAATATAAAGTATTTCCCCGTGTTTTAATAACACCGAGTCACAAATCTTTTTTTTTTCTTAGATAGTATCGATTCACTGAATTCAAATCTGCAATCGGCTTCTCTCTTCAAGCTACAATTTTTATACAATTAAATAATAGACTTTCAACCAGGATTTTTATAAATTCACTCGAAATAATTCTAAATGTACCCAATTCTCTACTACGTTGGGGATAGCAGGCAAAAAAGTATAATACATTTCAGTTTATGATGCATTATTAAGGTTCATTACATTAGGTCAGTGTTTCCCAAAGTGTGGTACGCGTACCCTCAGGGGTACGGGAACAGTTCAGCAGGGGTACGCGTTCTTATGCGAAATATCTTGCAACATACGAAAATTTCAAAAAATTTTATTTAAAAACAAAACTAGCCATGAAAATTTACGATTACGTGTTTTTCTATTGGCTATTTTTGGAAAATTAACAGTTAATAATTCGTGGTGTCAACAGCCAGTTGTGATTTTTAACTTTTGTGCATTTTTTTATAGTAAAAAATACATTCATTTTTTTTATTAGGGGTACACAGCGTTACTAAAAATTTAGAAAGGGTACACTGCATTTGGGAAACACTGCATTAGGTCATGATGATACATTAAGGTCATATATTTTTTTTCTCGAGTGTTACTTTTGAAGAAGAAGATTAGCGTCTATGTATGTATCCTACCCAAGTCAAAATTTTTGATGGTTTTTTTCTATTGATGGACCAACATAATCTTGATGGTAACCATCCATAATTCCATCATGAACCATTATATTTTTGGTGATAACCAATATAAATAACCATCACCCCAATGTAGGAATTAGTACTGATTTTAGATGGTCCAGCATAAGAATAGTAAACTTGTTTTGATGGTTTGTTCACGTTGAACCCTCAGAAATTTCCATCATAATTTCGTAGAAATCAAATGGTGGAAAGAATCATGAGCTACCATCACCCCAGTGCAGAAATTTGAACTGATTTTTGATGGGTCAACATAAAAAAATAAATTGTTTTGGTGATATATTCCTGCTGAACCAACCATAATTCCCATTAAACCATCATGGAAATGTATAGTTGGAACAATCATGGACAGTCACGGATCACCATGGATTGTTGGTTCATGATAACCAAATTTCTCTTGATGGTTAACCATCATAGTATTAAAGCAGTATTTTCCATCATGGAATGATGGAATTTCGTTGGTTTATCAAAAACCATGAAAGTATAATAGAAAATGTTGGATGATGGTGACCATCAAATGATGTTGGACCATCATGAATCCCACTGAAACCATCAAAATATTTTGATGGGACCATCAGGAATTTTGACTTGGGTCTACGTTCTTCATAAAGTTATACTTTAAGACAAAAAATGAACTAAAAATATAATAGTAAAAAGTATCTGTAGATGTCAGAACAAAAGTTATTTCAAAATTAAAAGTTATTCGGAACAAAAGTTATTTCAGAATTAAAGTCCCACACCCAAATCAGTTAACATCAAAGACTTGAATCAATTAAAAGAAAAAACACTGGTTAAAATTTTACCTATGAGCCCACAGACATTAAAATGAGACCTCTGGCATGCCTGTCTCTACTGCTTTTTTTCGAGAAAAATTTTCCCAAATGAACGGAATAATGGGCAAAAATATTTTAATATTTCGCCAAAACCTTAACACACAAGTCTACGATTATCACGCATTTATTAAGATGTTTAATTTTTTCATATGCAATGGGGCTTAAAATCATTTTGAATTAAATTTATAAATGAAATTTAAAAAAATTCCTAAACTTTGCTAATCTGCAGAATATCTAAAAAACATCGGCAGCTATGACTAAAGATTCGTAAAATAAGTTTTGAAACTTAAAACATCTTAAAAGTAATTTCACGTGCCTTAAGAATTATTATGACTGATAAAAGAAAAAAAAAATCTTTCTATCAAATTTATACTAAGTGACAGTGAAATTCGACTCTTAAAATATAGGGGGCAGCCACAATCTGAGAAATACGATCCCAACAAAGTGGTCAGGAGAGGTCCAAAGTTCTGACCCTTAATGTTCATTTCACTTTTTGCATATTTCGCCATATCTGGAGAACGTTTTAAGCGAAGTAAACATTTGTTGCTCACAATTATAAATTTCGTTTATCCAAAAATAGTTCCATGCAAAAAAATAAGTTTTAGTAATATTTATTATATTTCATTGTTTTATTTATTAAAAGTCTAAAAAATTTTGAATTGTTAGGTAGAAAAAGTTTTTTCATAATTTTAGAGACTGTGTTACTTTATATATGCAAAATACAAAATTTGAGGGAAATCGGTAGAATAGTTCCTGAGAAATCGAATTTTTTTTAAAGTCGTTTTGTCGAAAAATTTCAAAACGTGTTAATTTCTAAATTTGCCACACTATTACTATAATTTAACTCGTTTGAAATTATCCAAAAAAACTACGTAAAATTTCTAAAATTAATAAAATAATTTTTTTCTCTCGTCTTTTCATGTTCTACTCTAATTACTCCATAACTCTAGGTTTAACCCGAAACATTCTAGGATCAAGTGCCCACATAAACGTATACATGCACTTATGAAACATAGCTTTAATGTAATAACCTTTTGGCACCGATTCCCAATAAATAATACATAAGATCCATTACACGCGTTCAACGCCAAATATCGATCCCGTTTCTTGTTACAGTGTGAGTCCCTTAAGATTAATCAGGATAACTCAATTAGGATCGATGCTCTTCTCTCTCCCCAGAAAAGTAATCAGGATCAACTTTGACTTATTATGCATTTCAGGGATATTTTCATTATCAAATGTAAAGATTATCCTACTCTTTGTATTAAATTCAGTTGCATTTTGTGAGTTATGAGTATTTTTGCTATAGTATTTTTTTTTAACACTAGATTGCCCAAGGTAGTCATTTTGACTGCTATTTAATTTCAATTAGAAAAGCAATGATGTATATAATGACACAATTTCTTAGAATTTTGTGACTTTTATAATTATTTTTATTGTTGATATTTACTAATAGCTTGTTATATAACTGAAAATAATATCAAAAATATTAAAAATTAATTTTAAACAAATTTCTTTATACATTACTTATTCTCTCACAATACGGTCATTTTGACTTCTTTTGAACAATATAGGTATTTTAGTCTTTCTAGTGTTAATAAGTTGGGATAAATTTGCTTTCGCAAGTTAAAGAATATTTTTCTTTGCATCTTTAAGATTATCGTATCCTATATTTTAAATACCTTTTCTTTTACTTTAAAAGTTAGACCTTTTTCGCAATATATTTCTAAAAACGTTTGTCAGACTTCTATACTGTGAACTGTTTTGCTCTTGTAAACTGCTGGTGATATTCAGTGACTACAAACAAACTTTGAAAACAATAGAGAATTGTAAATGCCGACAAATATTTTGATGCAGTTTCCATATCTGGTCAGAAAAAAGTCACGTTTTCAAAAAATATCAGAAAAAGGTTTTGATTCCACTGTGTTTCCAAAGTCATATTTTCTTTCTTACTTTTTGTCATGTTCTAATTGCATTTTTATTACTTTTTAAAAAATGTTCATCGTACATTGTAAAAAAAAAAAAAAAAAAAAAAAAAACTCGGTAAATCTTTAACCAATATTTGGTGCACAGTTTTTCAGTATCCCAAAGGTTGGTAAAATGAAAGAGCATTTTAATTTAGTCACTCTTTATAAATTGTGAAATACTTCCATGGTGCAACACCAAAATTTGGTAAAACATGCAAAACTTTGATGGTGACCGTAAACAACAGTTGTTAACGACACCCCGCTTTCTTTAAAACTCGGTCTCAGTGTATCGGGAGGACTCTTAATTATCAACTTATTTAGGTAGGTAAATGTTTTATTAGCATTAATTAAAGTTCACTTCTTTCATGTTGCCTTTTGAAATTTGGTTAGCGGTATAAAATTGTTAGAAATATATCATAAAATATAAACTGCTTACTGCAGATAGTAGGGGAGAGTGGGGTCAATTGTAACATTTTTACTTAACTATTTTTAACTAACAAAAAATCCAATATATTACTAGTATTAATTGTCAGACAAGTAAAATAGACTATCATCTACTAGAAAAAAATAAATACCTTATTTTAAATGTTATTACATTAGTTATTAACAATTTTTGACAGTCGTGCACTTGTTACAATTGTCCCCACTTACGGGGTCAATTGTAACAGTTCAAAAATTCAACTAAAGCATAGTTAATTATACATATTATCATAGTTGTGATGTATTTTTTTATTGATCAAAATAGTAGTGATATTTTAGGAGTAAAAATAGTAATGAGCAGAGACCTAAAAGGTTAAACTTTTAACTTTGAAGGGTTAAAAATTTTAATTTATGCTGTGAAAGGTGACAAATGAAATAATGCACATGCAACATAATATTAATGATATAGGAAACTATTGGTGGTTCTTAAAGAGTTAAGTAATGGTTTGTAAACATAAGATTATTTATTTTCAGCTGTTACAATCATCCCTTTACTTATTGTTACAATCGTCCCCAAGACGCCATTTCAGCTTCATTTGTTAAAAACAATGCTAGTTAATTAACAAAACTAATCTTTTTTTTGAAATGTTAATTAAGGTGCCCACTTAAATATTCAGTTAATAATTTTTATTTGTTTAAACAAAATTACTTTGTTACAATATAATATTCTAATTCCAAAAAAAGTACTTACGTAGCGTGAAAATATCTTTTGTGATGTAACTCTTTCAAAAGTGCATAAAAATGGTTGCCAGCAGGGGTGTACATGTAGATTTATTAAATACAGCTTCTGTGCCCCATAGGAACCAAGTCTAGAACCCGACACTCGAAATTTTTGCTCTGTTACAATCGTACCCTGTTACAATTGACCCCACTCTCCCCTATTGTTATGGTAAATAGCAACCTTGACTTGCATTTGAGCGCTTTAACCTAATAATGGGGCAATGTTCTGCTTTTATTTAAAAAAAAAGAGAGGATAAAAATAGTAGTTTTGTTTCTTCAAAACACCTACTTTTGGTGCAACCTTCAACTGATATTTGGAGCAATTGAAAATAGCAAAATACGGTAAAATTGAGCTCCATTTTATGTAGCCAGCAAATGAATACCAATTTTTGGTGTAACGTGGCTCGGAATTTTTAACTGTGTATCATGTAACGATTTCGTTATTTGATATTATAATACTTTAAGACATGACATACATGAAATAATGATTCGTTATACGATGCAGCAATATGATGTATCGTCTTTGGAAGGTGAAAAGATGGAACAGCATAAAGTCGATAAAGTTTCTGTATAATCGACTTTGATGAAAGCCTATTTGTCTTGATGACTGGTCATATTTTCTTGCAACTTATATAAATATCTGATTAAGAAACCATAAGGCTGGTAAACTTCTACGCTTTGTGATTTTTTCTTCTAGCGATAGTAAGTTCATGTTTTAATGTGGTATCCTTCTTCCATTTTAACTTTAGCTTAATCCCTTTAATTTTTGTAAAAAATGAGTTTGAATAACATACTGCGATGCTTCCCATAAAATAGCAAAAATGGGGATATTTTACCAAGCATCCAAATAAGGGATAATCCCAAATAAGGAATATATATCCAAATAAGGGATAACACATAAAACATGGCAAACCTTATGCTTTATTTAAATAGTGTTTTTAATTTTCCTAATTTTATTAAAAGCTCACCACTTTTTAGAATTTATAAATTACAGAAATCTTTAAAGAATAGTAAAATTACTCGCAAATTTAAACACAAATTACATAAATTACATTACTAAAAATTCCCAGAATATGAAGCCTGTTCACACATCGCCACATGAAAGTCACATAAGCGGAGGAATACACCGGAAGTTTTCTAAATTTCTTCCGGTTTTAAGAAGCTTGTTATTGTTTACATTCAGCAATCCACAGAGCTTCAGAGATGTTGAGGCTTGTGGAACAGTAAAATCTTGGAACATATTTCAATTGGACCTAGCTAGTTTAAAAGTCATTTTAGAATTTATATTTTTTTAATGATTATGCACTATAAAACTTATTCTTATAACGATTTGATTCAATAGTTTTAAGTAACATCTTATAACTACCCTCCATGATAATATTTTCATTGATTTGCCGATATGGAAGTATGGTACAGTGAAACCTCCATGAAAGACCACCTCTATTTACGATCACTTTCGGGAGGCACGGAATTTTTTCCCATAGACTTAGTGTCGAAGAAAAACCTTTAGAAGAGTCCATTAAAACCTCTACCAGATAGACATCTGCACCAAAAGTAGAAAAGTTCAAAGAAAGAAACACGCGAAAATATCAAAGCAAAAGATTTAGTAAAACAAATAAGTAGATTAAAATGTATTCAAAATATTTGTGTGAGACTCTTTATTCAAAGATCTCTTTTTGACGGATACAACCTCATGTTGCAGTCAGAGAGCACTAAAAACGATGCTATCAGTGATTCACTTTTAGAGCTGAAAGTTAAATTAGAAAGAAAAAAAATTTATAATTTAGTGCATTTCCGGATCATTCCAAATTCAACCTAAAAACTGTTCAATCGTATCTTTCTATCTGGAACATGATATTCTATATTAATTGCTTCTCTGCAGTTGACTTGGCGCTTACTGAAATATAGGATGGAGAATTTCTTTTTACAAGTAATAGTTACGAATTATTGGGCCGTCCTTTATGAAATTTCGTGTTGAATTTTAATTTATTTCAAACAAAAAGATAGGAGGAGTTACTGAATAACTTTTGAATTTTTCAAAGTTATTTTTGAAAAATTTTGCTTATAAGAAAAAAGTTCACACTATATTTCATTTTATAACCATCGTTGAACAGCCTACCCAATTTTTGGGTTTACGACTATTAATGTTCAACTCCGGAGCCTTGTCATTTTAAACCCAACCCAGAAGGCAAGGGAACTTCTGGGCCTCCTATTGGGAGAAATTTGGATTCGTGGAGGACTCTTTGATAGAACTAAACCGCATTTGCGCTTCACGGAGAGGAAAGTCACGAACACCTTCCACGGTTAGCCTGATGGCAAGGGGACTCTAACCAATACCTCCTAGATGGGAAGAAAGCCGAAGGACGCAAAACGATGACTCATACAGTTAGGCCCAGATTTGCTGATCACTTCTGACGATGACGGGTTTTTTTTTCCTTCTGTTTCTCGACACTTTTTCGTTACTCTTCTACTAATTTTTTACTTTCTACAAATTACTATTATTATTTTTTTTGTCTAGATTAAATATTTTTAAATTGTGTAAAAGTGCTTAATATATTTATTTTTTTTTTCAGAAATGATTAACAATAAATCAATTCTAACAAAAATAACTGCTGTGTGAATGAAAAAAAATTATTTTTAAGCATTAAATATCAGTTTTATTTTATAAATTGGAAAATTTTATCTAACTTTTTGTTATAAAATGTATGGATTAAAAACAAAGAAATATATTTTTAAAGGGATTTTACACATTTATTATTATTATAGTTTTGACATAAAACTAAGAAAGGGGTCTAATTTTTATAATATGATACTTACATTTTTAGTAGATGATTATTTTGGATTTTAATGATTATGTTTTGCATGTCATTAGAACTAGAGCATACGAAATAAAATAGAAATTGTTTATAAACAATGACATAAAATGAGCTTAAAAAAATTTAGAAAATCAAATGCAGTCTTCAAACAAGGTTTAGATAGGGAAAAAAAAACATATCAAAAGCATGATTATAATTTGTATTTTTTTCCTGTGGAAGTGTGATTGTTAGAAGTGATAAACTAAAATTAAAGTAAGCAACCTTAGATAACAAATATTTTATTAAATAGCAAATTCAAAAAACGATAAATAAAATGTAAACACAAATTTTACTGAAATATGTTAAAACTTTCAGTAACATTTAAAAAAGTATAATTTTTACCCATCACACTGATAAACTAAAATAAAGTAAGCAACTTTATATGACAAATATTTAATTAAATAGCAAAAGTTCAAAAAAATGATAAATAAAATGTAAACACAAATTTTACTGAAACTTTCAGTAACATTTAAAAAAGTATAATTTTTACCCATCACACTGATAAACTAAAATAAAGTAAGCAACCTTAGATAACAAATATTTTATTAAGTAGCAAATTCAAAAAATGATAAATAAAATGTATTTACTGAAATATGTTAAACTTTCAGTAACATTTAAAAAAGTATAATTTTTACCCGTCACACAGATAAACTAAAATAAAGTAAGCAACCTTAGATAACAAATATTTTATTAAGTAGCAAATTCATAAAATTATAAATAAAATGTAAACACAAATTTTACTGAAATATGTTGAACATTCAGTAACATTTAAAAAAGTATAATTTTGACCCATCACACTGATAAACTAAAATAAAGTAAGCAACCTTAGATAACAAATATTTTATTAAGTAGCAAATTCAAAAAATGATAAATAAAATGTAAACATAAATTTTACTGAAATATGTTTAACTTTCAGTAACATTTAAAAATAATTCTAATGTCATTTAACATCTCTTTTCTAAAGTCATTTTCCTTGAAATGCATCTCACATACCTATAACAAAATGAATACAATATTTATATGTGCATTTAAAATAAATAGTTCATACTATATTCATGTATGAAAAATTAATCGATTTTTGTAGAAAAATTAATAGATTTAAATTTCATAATCAAATAAAAAAAATTTTGCTTTAAGCAGTTACAATATATTATGGTCAAACAAAAATGTTTAAAGTTTGAGCAAAAATTTAATAAAATACTAAAATTATTAATATTTTTATAAAATAAAACTCTATAATAATAACTATATATTACAATAGTTTGCGATATGATTGATAAGAACAACTTAATTATTATAAATAATTTATCCACAATTTAAAATAATTTACTCTTAGTAAAAATATAATAAAGAAGCATAATTAAATTTTTAAAAATAAAAACAAATATTACTCACTTTAGAATTCGTTGCAACTTCAAAATCTCTTGGCATGGCGGCAAACCATTTCTTACGTATTGGGAAATCCAAAATCTCATACTTTTGTACCATCAACTTTGTAATTTCCTCTGCAGTTTGGTACACAGCACTCATATGCAATTATTCATAACACTAAGAATTAAATTAATGCTGACATTTGTAACATTTGTAGAATAAATACAAATTTTACGAAGAACGTTGACATCAGAACACCGACGGTTGTTTACAAATTCAAATCAAAAATATTCGCCAATTGGCTGAATGCCGACACAGGTTATAATACTTCAGAATATCGCCAATGGCTCGTTTGATCAGATTCGGAGTTTTTCGTAAAAATAGCTACCCTGATTGGTTTCTTCTGGGCCTAACTCTACTACGTCATCATCGCCTATAGTAACCCGTTGTGGGGCTTGATTCCTCTCTAGGAGGCATTGCTCTAACCCATGATTCGTCTACTATTGAGGATATTTTACATCAGTACTGTGATCAGTGCGAGCCGAGTGCGTAATTCGTATAAACCCACCATCGCTGGGATTCGAACCCGGTTCACCTCATTGGACTATCCCCGAGCCACCACGGCCTCACAATATATTCTAATAAACGTATTAGATAAGAATAGATAGTCTAGCCGGATAGATTTGCCGGACGCTATTTTGAAAATAAAACGTGAAGTGGAAATCGTTACCTGTAAGAAGTTTATATTCTAACCAAACAAAGGTGCTTATAAACTTGATTACTCACTCTTTGGCAATAAGATAGTAAATGGAAAAAAATGTTGCGAAATAATAGATGACATCGTTCGTTATTTTAATTCATTTTTAATGTTAAATGGTCTCATACACTTAATATCATATTTAACTCGTTGTAGAATAAACAAGAGGGTGAAATAATTATTGAAAATCTTAAGAATAATATTTCCCTCCACCATCTATCGAATTACAAAAAAAAGGAACAGTTTGGCAGTATCATTTAGATGTTTTGGCGCCATATAGTGTGTACCGTTTAACATTTGATTATGTTCTCTTAGTATTATGTTTTTAAGTCTGTTTTTAATTTTAACCAAGTATTAGTAATATTGATTATAATTTGTGTAATAAGTATACATTTTAAAGAGAATGTAGATTTTTTTTCTCTAAATAATACGCAATAATAAGTTTTAGAGAAGTGTAAGATGAGATTTTTTCAGAAATTATGCAGTCCATTTCAAAAAGCGTTTTTCTTTTGGAATAATATTTTACTCTTAAAATTTTCTTTAACGTGGAGATGGAAAAGTTGTTGATATCACGATTTAAAAAAATGACAAAAATTAAAAGAACTTCTTTTGCTCAATGTAAGAAAAGGAACAATATAAATTTTTTTCTCCAAAAACCAATGCATTATTTCCTAAAAAACTTGATTTATACAAAATAAAACGCAATTCACAAAGCGTATTGAAAAATTTGCAAAAATTAACAAAAATTATGAACTTTTGTATTGATTTAAAATTAGTAAGAATCTATAGTAATAATAACAATAATTGCAAAGTATTTTCCGCAGGAAGAGTTGAGACTACTTAATCCTTTGACTCAGAATTCTGGGTAGTTCTTGTGTTTAAGGGATCTTTGACTCTTCTGTGTTGACTTACGTGGCGCCAATCCATTTAATGGAAAAAATCGGGAAAACTTTTATCTGGAGTGTCTTCGCCTTTTAGATATTTTATGACATATTTAGACGAGCTCTGTCGCCTCTATAAATTCTCATATTAATGGCTATTTTTGACATTTTGGGCGCAGATAAGAAAGTTTAACTGAGCTCCAACTTGTGCTCCCATCTTGATGGTTCATGCAAATATTACGTTAAGTCACCATAACGTACTTTTTTCTTCTGTTCTGTGATATTTGTAAAACAAGAGTATAAAAAAACCTAAAATTGAATTTAAATCATGAGAAAAGTAAGGATAAAAGAGCGAAACAATAGACTTCTAACGTTTTGCAAATACGTTACGAATCTATTGTTTTGCTCCGATTTTTTTTATATTTCAGAACTAGCTGTTGCCCGAGGCTTTGCACTCGCGAAAATACTTTGATTTGAATTTAATTTTTTTAAGAGGTATTCGGGATATAATCGAAGTTCCTTATGTATTGAATTTTAATAATAATTTAAAATCTGTCCGACAGCCATAAAATCTAAAAAAAAGTTTTTACGAATTGGATTTTTTTCTAAATATTTTATTCTATTTATAAGGTCTCCTAAGCTATTTATTTCTTTTTTAAAAATCAAATTTTTTTTATTCTATTTAGAACACGAGTTTCAGGATTTTGTTTCTGCTGGTATTTTAGTGTACGATTAATTATCTTGCGATTTAAAATAGATTACGCTTAATTATCTCATGATTTTAAGTTTTGGTACATCATATTTAAGAAATTAATTTCTCAGTAGTATAATATAAGAGGGCATTCTATGAATAAAAGAGGAAATTTTGAAAGCAGAAGAAGACCTTTAAAACATTATTGATAGTACAAGCGTAATTTTTGTGAGCCAATTATTCATGCACAAAATACCTTATTTACCCTATTTATCAACCAAAAAAAGATATTCAAAATTTACTGAAATAATTATTAAAAACTTTTCTTTTCAAAATATACTTAATTAAAAAGTCGAAATTCTTGTTTCAATAATTTTAACTTTTTAAACACAGACATCTGTCAATAATAATTAAAAGAAAGGCTGTATAATGTATATGTGCGCGTGTGATTGTTTGGTTTTATATCTTATAATTAAAGAATCTTTTGAATTCTGAAATTTGAAAAGTGGGTTCAAGGAACAGCTATCCTGAAATTCATTCCAAACTTTTAGTTAGGCCTTTTTTGGAGAGATATCTGAAAAATAGTTTTAGTATTACATCTATGATATTTAGCTGTTTATACAAAAGCAATATTCAAGGAGAGTTTTTTGCACGGTATTTAATAATTTTGATCTAGTTACAATCTTTGATTGATTATGTCAAGTAAGCAAGCACCAACCTAATCAACGTCGGATGACGAATTGGTAGTTTGCGAATACTGCCTGAAAACTACGAGTTCTTTTAAAAAAATGGTTGCAATAACTTTACATCAAAATAGATTTCAGTCGTGTGTATATATATATATATATATATATATATATATATATATATATATATATATATATATATATATATATATATATATATATATATATATATATATATATATATATATATCTGTTTTTTATATATTAGAAAAGACAGAACTAAAAAAGTTATTCTGAATCTCCAAGTATAGTGTTAAAGTTATTGGATATTCATGATTTTTTATATCTTTCCCTTTGTAAGACAAGAAAATTCTCCTTCTGATTTAAAATACTTCTTTACATTGACAATGCATGATTTTATGAAAAACCCACAGTTCTAATTTATTTATTCTAAGGTGTTTGCCCGATACTGTCGAGTGATATTTCATACTAGGAGGCTCCGCCCCCTGCTCGCTAACACTCGCCAACCACCAAGAAATGCTACGCAATCCTATGTGGTTCACGCCGTGAACCATGGCTCGCTCGCCAATGAACACAATGCTCTAGCACAAAGACATAGTATTTTATCATCAAAGACATAGTATTGTACTTATGTAGAAGAATTCTATCAATGTTTTTATTGGCTTTTAAAAAAGTATATTAGCTATTTAGATTGTACATGGTGAAAAAATCAAAACATTAGCTAAATGAGAAACATGTTAGCAAAATAAATTATCAAATATTGCAGTTACTCACCTAAATTCAACTAAATGTGTATAATAAATTAGTTAATGCTAGAAATTCTGAAAGTTTTAGAAAAAAATTTTATTATTTAAAAATATGAACTTTAAACCCTAACTTTTCCTTGTGAGATAATAACCCTCAAAAAGTCTTTCATTTTCAAGAACACAAAAATTTGTTTTATCGCCAAATGAAATATTTTTTGGTGATCAGCATTATTGAAATCAATTTCTATATTAATTAACATTTGTGATAAAGTACATAAAATTTTAGAACAAAATAAGGATGTTTTACATACAATAAATTAAAATGCATGGCTGTTAGCATTACCCGAGAAATACCACGTGGAGGTCGCCATGCTGCATTTCTAATCGGGGAGTTTTGATTTTGGCAGTTCCCCTTGCCAATAGAAGTTTCAATTAAATTTTTTCCAAAAAACATTTTTTTCTGCTAAGCTCCAAGAAATTAACACTAAGCATTTAGAGTTTCTTTGAAAACACAATTATAGATTTGGCATCTTGGAGCAATTACTGAAAGGCTGTCAAATGACTTAACACTTGACAGGCCAACATAAAGTTGTCCATGACTAAAGACTTGTTTAGTCAATACTAAACTGATAAAAGTCTGACCCTGTGACTTATTTATAGTCATGGAGAAGGCCAGCCTAATTAATTCCTAATTGAGTTTAAAATAAATATTATCATGTTTTTAGGGCATGAATCTGAATTGAACAACCTGATAATGCTCACTCTGGTTATTGTTTCCGTTTTTAAAAGCGCTATATGTTGAACCACCTCATGTGACATTTGCCATGTGACATTTTTAGCAGCAATCATTGGCCGATTTTCTAACGTTGCCATTCGGGGAGTTGTAATGAGGCTTTTTTTTGGTGCCGTGTAAGAGAAATATATATATAGATGGGATCCGAAACAGTGCCTTGAAGGGAGGAATGGGATGGAAGGGTGCCAGACAGCTAGACAAAGAGGCATCCAAGCTACTCGTATAGGACAGTAGCATTAATTATATTTCAGTTTTCAATGATTGCAGCCTTTAGTTCTACCATAGACTGAAACTGACTGCCATTGTCATATACTGTGTAACTAAGGATACCCTTTTCCGTGAAAATTGTGATGAGGGTAAAGCGCAAGCCATTCCTTTTTATCGAAAAATCTTACCCTCAAAGATTTTGCAATCTGCGTAGTTCTTCAAGAAAATTCAACTTGGACCACCAATTCTCTCTGCAAGTAACAGAAAGCTTCTAACATTTTTTGGATAATCTGTTGACTTAGTGCGACCTGGGTGAAAAACCATGCTAAGATCAACATTGTCGAAACATTTATACACCATTATTGAGTCCCCACCTGGCTGTTAAGTCTTGCAAAAGAGAGTTGTGAAGAAGAAGAAAAAAAGAATTTGACTTTGCTTCCGATTTTCATGACATAAGATTGGCATGACTTCTTTTCCATCATACAACAAAGTGTAGATTCATTAATTTTAAGGTTTTTGTCATGGCAGTAAAATGAGTCTGACTTTCTCCATACCTCATGGGAGCTACTGAATACCAAAAAATGATAGAAACCCATTTGCTGCTGTTGGCAGAGATAACTAAGGACCAAAGTAGGACTTTTCAGCAAAAACACAATGCTTTTATTCTTCGATGGATTTTAGATAGTAGCTTACGTTCCCAGGCTCTTTTTCCTTATCTTAATTCCCAAGAAAAAAGTGCGGTATTATCCTCAGTGCATGTCAAAGACAGGCAGTTTCAGTCTGTGATAGAACTGAAGGCTGCCATCATTGAAACCTGCTGAGATAATACAGTGGTGGCCAAAAGTGTGGACATTTTTTGAAAGTTTCATGTTTTTCAACTTTGTGTGCTTGTAGAAAAGATTAATTTTCACTTAAATACAAACGTTTAGATATCAAATTGAAGGTAATTTAATGTAGAATTTCATAATAAATACAGTATTACAATATCTGCATTACAAAAAAAAGTTATGCAACTGATAGTAAGATCTATCTTAGATTTGGATTTTTTAGAAGTGATACTTACGCAATTAATACTTAGTAGAATAACCCTTATTTTTTAAGACAGCTTCACAGCATCTTTTCATCGAGTGAACGAGTGTTTGGAGTTCATCTTTCGTAATTACATGGTGCCAAGAATCAATTATAGCTTCAATAAGTTGTCTTTTATTGGATGGACGTTTTTTTCGTACAAGAATTTTCAAACGTCGCCACAAATTTTCAACTGGATTGAGATCAGAACTGTTTCCTGGCCATGGTAATATATCTATGCCTTTATTTTGAAAGCATGCTTTGCATACTTTTGCTGTGTGGCATGGAGCTGAATCCTGCTGAAAAATAAATGGTGCGTTGTTGGGGAAGAGATCTCTGATGGAAGGTATCAATTTCGGTTTCAGGACAGTTTCGATGTATTTTTTGGCATTCAGGATACCATCAATCACTTGAATTCGGCCCACACCATCTGCAGACATACATGCCCAAATCATGATATTTGTTGGGTTTTTTGTAGTTGCTTCAATGCAATCAGGATGAAGTGCTTCACCTACTCTACGTCTCACATATTTTCTACCATCACTACCAAAGAGCGATATTTTACACTCATCGCTGCAGATTACTTGCTTCCATTGATTTTCTGCCCATTTAATGTGCTCTTTTGCCCTCTTAACTCGTTTTCGCGTTGCTTTTGATTTAAATATGGTTTTTACCTTGGAATTCCAGCTTGTAGTCCAAATCCTGATAACCTTGTTCTTATTGTTATTGAACTTAGAGCAATACCCACTGCATTCATTTCACATCTAATGGTATCTGATGAAATTTTTTGATCTTGAAGGCATAGCCGTTTAATTTTTCTATCTGCAGTAGCATTTTTTTCGGCCTGATTAGGCATCATGAATGCCAAAAAATACATCGAAACTGCCCTAAAACCAAAATTGATACTTTCCATCAGGGATCTCTTCCCCAACAACGCACCATTTATTTTTCACCAGGATTCAGCTCCATGCCACACAGCAAAAGTATGCAAAGCATAGTTTCGAAGTAAAGGCATAGATATATTACCATGGCCAGGAAACAGCTCTGATCTCAATCCAATTGAAAATTTGTGGCGACGTTTGAAAGTTCTTGCGTGAAAAAAACGTCCATCCAATAAAAGACAACTTATTGAAGCTATAATTGATTCTTGTCACCATGTGATTACGAAAGATGAACTCCAGACACTCGTTTACTCGATGAAAAGACGCTGTGACGCTGTCTTATAAAATAAGGGTTTTCCTACTAAGTATTGATTGTGTAAGTATCACTTTAAAAAAATGCAAATCTAAGATAGATCTTACTATTAGTTGCACAACTTTTTTTGTAATACAGATTTTGTAATACTGTATTTATCATGAAATTTTACATTAAATTACTTTCAATTTGATATCTAAACGTTTGTATTTAAGTGAAAATTAATCTATTCTACAAGCACACAAAGTTGAAAAACAAGAAACTTTCAAAAAATGTCCACACTTTTGGCCACCACTGTATTATTTCTAGTGCCCTCCAGTGAATGGTAAATGATATACAATATCGTAAATTCGCGTAAATATATTGACAATTAACTGGCTTTTAATAGGACAGGTATATTGACCATTAACTGGCTTTCTTTCGGAGGGACACTTTTTCAACAATTCTTTTTTTTTAATCTGCTCAAATGGGGCAGGAAGTGCCGTTTTAAAAAATTCAATCTCTATTAGTGACCTCAACAAAGAGAATTTAATGCCATTTTATCATTGAAAGGAAGATATCGTCCATTCAAACGTCGACACTATTCCAGCTGGCTAGAGTGATCAACTCTCAACTGGGGTTCTGTTTCTTAATGGAGCATTTTATTGGCTAAACTGAGTTTTTGTGACAAAACGAATTTCAATCATTTCCTGACCGCTACAAACAAACATTACCGTCCATCAGGAGGGTATTTTGTTTCTCCCAGACAAACACTAACAAAGAAACAATTATAGTAACAGTTTTCACTTTCTTGAAAAACGATACACTTTTCTATAAATATGATACTTGAAGCCTTTTTATATCTCAATGATGATGAGTTCAGATGTACGTGAGTACTAAACTTTAAGAGCCACTGCATGCTAAGCCATTGACAGCATAAAATAAGAAATTGTTCCAGACCGTTAAACAGTTATCCGCACCGTTTTCTAATTCTTCTATTACCGAAACCTTTTATCTGTCTGCAAATAGTCATGTCATCTGAGTGTTTAGTTGCCGAAGTCAACTTCATAATGTTTTTCGTGAGAGGCGAATGATCTATCACGTAGTCACGCTACAGTTGCATTAGTCAACTATTGGAATACAACTGTACACATCTCGTCTCTCAAAAACAAAACGCCGATTCTATAGCACTCGAAAACACACTCTGCAAAAATCGATTAAGTTTTTTTCTTTTTTTGTATTTTAGTGCAAGGGGATGCTTTATGTGCACGCAAAGTTATTTTCTCGAAATATAAATATAATAAGTATTTGAGCTCGAAGATGATTTTTGTCGGGAGGTGTAGTCTGAAACATTTGTCCGGCTCTGACTCCAGTTGGCTAAAAGTTAGATCTTATAGATTAAAAAAAGACTCGAAGTTTTTACTCTTATGTTAATTAGTTAACACGTTCACACCGAGAAAAGTGAAAATACTGGTACGGGAAAAGAGAAAATACTGGTAGAAGAACTATTTCAATATTAGATAATATTCGGGAGGAGTTAATCTATTCTCAATAATAACAATTCACTGTAAGGAAATTTATCGCGGCGAAGAAGCAATTCAATATAAAAATTTCATCCGTTAAAAACAATTGGTTGTTATGGATTTTTATTATTCCCGGAAAAAAACTAAAAAATGAAATTTATTTGTTACCAGTTTTTACTCTGGTGCGCCGCCAAGATGAGACAATCTAGCGTGACCCACCGGTGGGTCACCCCGGCGTGAACGTGTTAATATATATATATATATATATATATATATATATATATATATATATATATATATATATATATATATATATATATATATATATATATATATATATATATATATATATTACTTTTTGATGGAACAAACCCGCAATTACGTTACATGGAGAGGAAAATCACAAAAAATCTCCCACTGTTAACATGGCGATGCTGGGATTCTAGCCCATGATCCGTTATCACTGAGAATATTTTATGCCAGCACTGTATTCGGTGCGAGCTGGGTGCAGAATTCATGATCGATCAGCCATCGCTGGGGTTCGGACCCGGGACATTTCTTTGGCAGGCGAGCGCTCTAACTCTGAGCTACCATGACTCTTAGACAAATATGTATAAGTATGTGACAAAAGTATGGTTCAAACGAATATTGTGATAATTATAACTTAGGACAAATTGAATTTATCTCATTTGATCCTTTTTGAATCCATGTTTGCTTGAAATATTAAAAAAAAAAAAAAAATTGGTTTGCTCATTTGTAAAGTTAACTGAAAAAATATGCAATTGAATTCTAGGCTTCATTTGTAATAGTTTCCCAGTTCCAGAATGTTCCCCCAAAAAATCCTTTTGCAATGAGATGCTTATTACAGATTTAGTGATATCTAGCTATTTCCTTGGTAATATTTTTGTACAATTTTAATATTTTGTACAAATATATCTTGTTAAGTTCCTCAATTCTTACATTATGACATACCTTGAACTATAAAGGTGCATTTACAATCTGAAATCAATATTTACTTATGAATATACACAGTCCAGTCACATTAATGTGACCACCTGTCAAAAGCCAGAATAACCACCTTTGGCTGAGCGGACCGCTACGAAACGTGCAGGAAGAAAGTCAATTAGGTTTCTGAAAGTGTTCACTGGGATGTTGAGCCATGCCGACTCCAGTGCCGTGGCCAGCTGCGCTAGATTACGCGGTTGAGGATCTATGGGCCGAACAACCCGATCGAGGTGGTCCCACAGATTCTCGATTGGGTTCAAATCCGGTGAGTTTGCTGGCCAGGGGAGTACGGTAAATTCATCCTGGTGCTCTTCGAACCACGCACATGCACTGCGAGCTGTATGACACGTCGCATTGTCCTGGTGGTAGATGCCATCATTCTGAGGAAAAATCATTTGCATGTAGGGGTGGACATGGTCCGCAAGGACAGATATGTACTTATACTGATCCATCGTGCCTTCTACAATGATGAGTGCACCCAGTGAATGCCAGGAAAACATTCCCCAAACCATAACACTCCCTCTTCCAGCCTGCAGCCTTCCAGCAATTGTTGCAGGGTGTTTGCTTTCAGACGTTTTACGCCGTATACGCCAACGTCCATCTGTCCCATGGAGCATAAAATGTGATTCATCGGAAAAAGCCACCTGTTGCCACTCTGCGGTACTGGCGTGCAAATTTCAGCCTTTATCACCGATGAACAGCAGTCAGCATAGGTGCATTAACCAGGCGTCTGCTGCGGAGGCCCATGCGCAGCAACGTTCGCTGAACAGTTGTTGAGGATACACTTTTGGTAGCCCCTTGGTTCATCTGGACTGTCAGTTGCTCAACAGTTGCACGTCTATTCGTCTGAACGCATTTCCGCAGCCTTCGTTTGCCTCTGCCATCTTTGGCCCGTGGTGCACCACATGTGCCCCGCCGTTTGTTTCGTATAGTGCCATTTTGCCATGCACGGTATACTTTTATCACGGCGGCACGCGAACAGTTCACAAAATCAGTCGTTTCCGAAATGCTTCCACCCTTGGCCCGAAAGCCAATAATCATGCCCTTTTGGACGTCGGATAAATCGCTACATTTCTGCATTGCGCCAACGACTGAAATACTTTTCGATGCCCTAGGACAGGGATGGCGAACCTTTATGCACCTGCGTGCCATTTTTTTCTAGAAAATTGTTTAATGAGGTCATAGACGTGCTGACAAATAGTTTTGACTTCGTGATTATTGGGTAAAAAATAATATTAAATACTATCAACTCAAAACTCTTTTTTTACTGAGAAAAAAAAAGTACATTTTGCAATGTCTCAGTTATAAGCGTAATTCAACTTAAAGTGACATCAGTGTGACTTCCATTGTTGCAGATTAGATGACAAGTAACTTATATTAGGAATATAAGATGTTAGTTTAAGTAGAACTGTTAATTTTTCTTTGCTAGTTATTTATTGTTAGCTTGTTAATTTTTTTTAAATTTTAATTTAATCGTTAATATGCTTCATAGTGAACTTTGTGATCGGTGACGTGCCCAAAATATTGAATAACGTGCCATAAATGGCACGCGTGCCATTGGTTCGCCATCCCTGCCCTAGGACATCCAATATATACACTACACTGTAATGTGCTGCCACCTGCACTCTGTGAGTGGTTATTTCACATTGACGTCGAAAGTAGGTGGTGGTCACATTAATGTGACTGGACTGTGTATTTTGTGAATTCGATGGAAATTGTAACACTTTATAAGTCAATAGTCAAGTTCTCAGAAAAGTGCAGGGAAAAAAATTTCAACGAAATGAACATTTATTAAAATATTAAATTTTTTAACACAAAATGTCGCAATTAAATATTTTTTTCAATTTATTTATTTAGTTTTATTTATTTGCCTTTCTTTGATCTTTCTACTATTAATACTTTCCTTCTACTGCTGATGAGGGGGTGAGGCAAAGGACACTGGTCATCTGGAACTTGGGGCTGCAATCCCGATAGCCCCCTCTTAATGTGGCTTTAGTAGTAGTAATTTTACGTTGGTTTTATCTAAAATTTTATTTTTTAAGATGCTACATTAACATTTAGAAGTTCGGTAAGATAAAGTTTTCATACAGATATATATTTTTTTAATTAAGTAACATTAAGTGATGATCACAATTCGACTCAATTGTGGAGGTTATAGTTTTTCGTTACCACTATAAAATGTTCTAAGAATCGTAGGACTGGGAACACATGCATAGTTTTAAAGATGTTAGAAGCTCGTTAGAGCTATCTGAGCCATACGCTTAACACGAAAGACGCGATAATATTTTTTTTATATTTATTATCCCTCTGTGAAGGTAGTAAATTTGTGTTCCAGAAACACTTCCTAACAGTAAATGGCCTGGAATAATGTATTGTAAGGCAGTTATTTTGACGAGTAATGATGTTCAAAAACACTCCCACCCACTTCTCCTTTGTTCAATTTTTTTTTAAATTCGTTTACAGTATACTTCAAGCCAACAATCGTTATCACCTTAGACTTGTTTTCCTTTTTTTACCCTTGAAAATTTTTTTTCCTTCTTACTTCTTATTTTTTTGTCTTATATCTCGTTCATCTAAAATCTAGCATTAAGTATTACGGTCGTTGGAAAAAAAATCTCAAATTTTATATGGCATCCGATTTACTACTAAGCAAATTAAAGTTTTTATACGTAACACTTGACTATATCACATTAGAATTTTTTGATTTGAAAGAAAAACTTAAATTGATTTTCTAAAATTTTATATTAATATATATATACATATATGGGCAGATCTCTAAAACCTTTAACTTTGATAATAAAAATAATAATAAAAAATAGTAGGCACACTATTTTTACACCTCCAGAATTGCTTGAAAATGTATAAAATATCAGAAAATAGTCGTGAACATCGAAAATTTTGATGCCCTTATAAGTACAAACAAAAAATTAAAAATTTTGAACTAATTTTTCTAGTTTTATATACATTTCATTAAAAACCATAAAAATGACAAAAGTATCACTTATTTGATAAACATATAAACTTATTGAACCTATTTTTCTTTTATTTAGCAATTTTTTCTTTTTAATAATTTCATCCATATTTACCCTTTTTTTTTCATCAAAAATTATTAGTATCATAAATGAATTGAAAAATTTTAATATTAAGTTAAATTGTTATAAAATGTATAAAAAAGCTTACTTTAATTTTTTTCAGTCAAAAAATATCTTCAATTAGTAAAACATAGGGAAAAAACTAAGTTCTGATTTGTTAAATTCAATTAATTAATCCTGAGGTTACGGTCTGGACAACCTAGAGAATAGATCGAAAACTTTACTCAGATGCAACGCAATGCAATGCACACAACACATAATGGCAATGACAAACGTGTGATCAAAATTTTGATTGATTTAACATTTACTTTTTAGATCTGCGTCTGATTACGGTCTTGACATCGTAACTGTAATTTCACCGAATGACAGTTTGTGATTATAAACCTAGAAAGATTAGTTCAAAAATTGTAATTTTTTGTTTATTGTAATAAGGGCATCAAAATTTTCGATGTTCACGATTATTTTCTGATATTTTATACATTTTCAAACAATTCTGGAGGTGTAAAAATAGCGTGCCGATTATTTTTTTTTTATTATCAAAAGTTAAAGGTTTTAGAGATCTGCCCATAGATATATTTCTAAGATATGTTTCTTAAAGCAAAAGTAGGTAATAGCAATAGCTAGAGGATTATTAAGGTAGAGATTAGGTAATTACTCCAGCTATTTCTCGTAGCTTTTTCTATTAAGTTTAAAGTGGTAGCAAAACGTATACTTTATTTAAATATTTCAAGTGTATAAATAGATCATAGCAATCAAATCTCCTGTAATATTAATAATATACATATATTAATAATAATTATAACATATAATAATATATAATGATTATAATAATAATTATAATACTATATAATTACATCCAATTGTATTAAAAGTATACTCAGTCAACTACAAATTAAACATTCTAAATTAATTAATTACTTAAAAAATAACTAATGACCTTCGAAAGATTATTTTCTTTCATTTATTTTGGGTACAACGGCTAAAATTGCATCGAACGATAAATTGGAGGACTATTTTTTTCCCGGGGCTTTTTTTTTTCCTGGGCATTTTCTTCCAGTGCTTTTATTTTTTTTCATGATTCGAAATTTTTTAAATATTTACATACTTAATTATTATCGAACTAAATTTCGGTAAACTGAAACTCCCGGAGTTAATGAATGTTCCGAAGGTGCCAAGCTGACAATATCTTTCTGGATTATCATCCCATTCTTGTCAAACGTTGCAAAAATCTAATCTTTCTTTCTAATAAAGAAATTCCCTTTATAAAACAGTGTACATCTTCGTTCCTTCAGTAAAACATTATTTTTTAGTGTTAGTTATCCCTTTAGTCTTAAAAACTATAACAGTCACGTAATCTCTCGTAAAATATTTTTATCGTCAATAATATCTATTGTATAAGCTGTTTCAGCAAAATAAGAAAGAAATAATTACTATTTTTTATTTTTTGGAGAAGAGAACATAATAAGTGATGTCAATGTATTTTCTTTTCTTTACTTTAAATTTGATTAAAATATAATGAAATGGGTGGTATAATGCTCTTCAAACTATTTCCTGAACTAATTTGATTTTAAGATGAAAAGCACCATATAGTATAAAAACATATTCAAAATTCCAAGATTATTCTTCAACATCAACACAATCGAAATAAACGGATTATTATCATTGTAATGCTCAAAATCGAATAATATTTCAAAATTTAAATATGCTCTTTGCCAACAGAGCATGAAAACATAATGAATTTCGTGACTGCGTTCGGCGGAGTGCAGTTTTTGTTCTCTCTTTCTGAGGGGTTTTGGCGAAAAGAATTCTCCTGGATTATGTCCAAGATAAAGAGCTATTAAGTGCATCACGTGACATGCTTGGGATTGTGGCGCCGGAATGTTTTTGGGAGGGTAAGTTTCCAGTAAGTCTGGCTGTGACTGTAACTGTGTGTCTCTCCTGCTCACGATAGCCTTAAAGGATTGTCGTTTCCAGTTTCACGTACATTCTGTGACAGGAAATGAATGTTGTCTTATTTGTATTATGTTATTAGATGGAGAAAAACGTTTTTCCTCCATTTTTATTATTTAGATAACTCAGGATAAGTTACATTATTAATTTGTTACAATAATATTTACTAACATATTGATTAACTAGGGTTGTAGTTGTACCATCCCTTGCTCTCAGCTACTCATCAACCTCAGGAACAAATTTCGCCTCTCCTTACGGATAGTTTCGATCGCTCACCAGATACTGAAATATATATGTCTACTAGTATATCCTAATTTATACAATATGCTCGTGCACTAAACTGTCAATCAAGATATAACGTTATAAGAAAAACCAAATTGGAAAATTATCCCAAATTAGTTAAGCTTTAAAATTTTCAATTTCCAACACAATGCTGGCCTCATTGTTACAAATACGTTTGAATCTAGTAATTTAAAGTTATTTTTTTTATATTTTTGAATCGTTTATCGCAGAATAGAAATAATGGATTCGTGGCCCAACACTATATGTAAATCTAAAACGTTTACTGTAGTATCATGATTACTTTGTTGTAGTAGTAGTGTACGGAGACCTGGAAAAAATGGGGGGGGGGGTCTCCTAACTTGAATCCTTTAGAGCAGGGGTTTCCAACTGGCGGACCGGGGGCCGCATCCGGCCCGCGAACTAAAATACATTAGTTGTCATTTTTTTTTAGGACAATTTTCGTAAAAAATCTAGATGGGTTTAAAATACTTTTCTCGTTAATAAAAATCTAATTTCTTCGTTTCTGCGAAATTTAACATACCAACTGTGCAACGAAATTTATTTTTCAGGTTTTGCATCCAAGGAAATATTTATTCAAATACAAAAATAATCGTGTATGTTGCTCTTTTTTATTTCATGTTTTTTTTTTTTTTGTATTTTGTGAACATAACTTAGCATGTGCGTATCAGAAATTTTCTCGAAGAAATTCTCCGATTTAACTTTTTGAAACCACTCATTTTGGACAAAAATATTTTCACACACGTTTGTAAATTTTACATTTAAATTACAAATATCTATTCTCTGGTGGTTGCAGTAGACAAACCTCAATTTTCTCATTGAATATTTTGTGTGCTACTATGTAAGTTTTAATACCTTAACAATTAGGTATCTGTTGCACATTAATTGTTTAATACATAGGTGCACATTAAGTTAGTGTAGCCCAAATTTTTATTATTTGCTTAATATTTTTAAAAATGTTATTAATAACAATTAAATATTTTAAAATCTACTTCCTATTTTAATTTGTAATTCAATACTTTGGCTTTGTACAACTTGGTAAAAGACTGACAGTAATATTTAATGTTCCTTCAAACATGAAAGAGTCCTACAAAACATTTTGATAAAGTTGCGGCCCGCCATTTGATTTGTGTTTCTAATTGTGGCCCCCGGTCTCATGCAAGTTGGAAACCCCTGCTATAGAGCGCGTTGAGGATGCTTTAGGAAGACGTGTTTATTCTCTCAACCCTCAGACCCTTGCAATTGCTACTGCAACTGCTATTCAAGAATAATTGCTCACATATCCAACGGAACTGTATTGCTGCTAAAGCTGATCAGTATTGAAAGTACTTTTTCTATTTCAAATGGACACATCTGATTTATTCACTTCACGCAGTTGCTGTCTTCGGCCACTAAGGCAGAGGGAGTGCGATTTTTCTTGTTTTCCAGTGGCACCATTCATTGCCAAGAATTCCACTTCTGCCTCACCCATACATCACACCCGTTTAAAGGCCGGACCCATTTATTCATTCGTCCACGGATCTTAATTTTGACCTGAGCCGGAGAACGATCCATCTCCAATTCAGTACCCCGAAAGGTATTGATTTGTTATGGAAACATGGAGGACTTTGTGATCCGACAGATTTAACATGTACCAGGGTTTCTCCTAATCTATCCTTAGCAAGTATTAAAATATTGAATAATTATAGTAATATCAACGAATAAATTAATATCAAATCGGATTATAACAAATATTTCAGACATTCACCAAAGCGACTATGTGATTGTTGACATTCACCGGTGAATATCAACATTCTCTTGATTTCGAAGAATCACTGTATCATTAGCACCACTGTTAACATCTTTTAATAAAAACTCAGCCTCTCTTGAAATTTGCACTAACTAGTCAATGAAAATCTGCAAAATATTCTTTCTGTATGGGAGAACATTCATTGAAGTCGAATTTTTAGATTTCAAGGATGTAGAAAGTGCTATTAAGAAAAGAATGACAGTAAATTAATTTATATATTTAGTAAACCTTTATTATGAGTGCTATACTAAATTATTAAAAATTTATAATTCGATGATTCGTCATCCAAATGGGTGACTTAAAATTATTTATCTAATCGTCCTGGTCGCTCATATGTTGTTTCAACGCGGTAATAAGAATTCCCTTTTCTTCCTATCTTTCTTTCTTTATTTTTTGAATGAAAAACCAAATATTCCGGTGAAATCCTGGAAAACCCACCTTTTGGCGACTTTTTGAAATCTCGCCAAATTGGCGATTATTACAGTGATCAGCGTTGCTTTTTGATTATTAAAAAAAAAAATTTTTTTTTCAAATTTATAAAAATATTCTTTTAATAGAATAAGACAAAATTAAAAAATGAAATAATAACGGTAATAAACGAAATAACGGTTAAAAAATGAAATAATAACGGTAATAAACGAAATAACGGTTAAAAAATGAAATAATAACGGTAATAAACGAAATAACGGTTAAAAAATGAAATAACGGTTAAAAAATGAAATAATAACGATGATTCTAACAGCAAGAGATCAGAAGCATGAATGGCAAAAAAATAAACCCTTCTACCTTTTCGCTTACGGAATCTAACTTTCGCGTAGGTATGCATAACACATAACTAATCAGGTTAAAGAATTTTGGTGGTGTGGTCGTGACCGTGATCGGACGTACAAAATAATCTCCTCGAAATATCTTCTGGAAGCCTATTTTGGCGAGATTTCTAAACTTGCTTGGCAAGATTTTTTAAAAAAAATCGCCACGGGATGGACTATTCTAGGACCCATCCAATATTGCTATTCAGATAAAAAAGCAACCATTTTAAGTTTAATTTTTGTCTTTAAAGCATATTTTTACTGAAGCTTTTGTAATACGTAGGAGGGAGCTAATTTGATACCAGCTAGTGACGTAGTGTGGGTGTCTCGATCCTGATGGGTTGTTTGAAACGTGGCTTTTATTAATGTTAGCAACTGTTCTTTCCATTCTATTTTGAGCTAACCAAGCCAGTCAACCATCAATTCTCTTAAGTGACACATTCTAAATTCTTTCACCATTTACTCGTATTTACGTAAAAACAGGCACGAAGCCACGTAGAACATAAACAAACTAATTATGCATGCGAAGTTGCTAGGTACACAAAACAAAAGTATATCACGGTTACTGTAAAATACTTGAACAAATAATAAATCTAAGTTAAGTAAACGAGAAAGAACGAATCAACGAATTCGATGTGCGATACAGCTCTGTATTTAATTAACGTAACGTTAATTAATGTTCTAATTTATGTAGAGAAACTTAGCTCAACTTTAATACACCATTTTGCTAATAACGTTTAGATGGTGCTGACGTCACAGGCACTCGTGTGGGTATTGTGATCTCCTTCTTCTTCAAGAGCAAGCACCCAATTGAAACAAATTGCTAGGTCCCTCAGTGGACTGATTGTAAAGACACGATTTCCTGCAGAACACCGAAGTCAAGCATCACTGGATGCTGTCAATAAGCGGGTGGGTGTTCACTTTGATCAGCCTGTGTAGGGACCGAAGGTGAGCGGTATGGGTCCTCGTTAAACTGTTCTACCGTAAAGTGCTCGACTTCACGCGCAGGTAGTCGGGCTGACAAAGTGTGATGGCATGTCTTCGGATCATCCCCTGGAATATTTCCCAGACAGTCGCCAATAGCCCATTGTGCAGCTCCAGAACGACGTAAATAAAATGCCTACGTACGAATTGCGAAATAAGGAGAATTTTATTTTAATATTTTACTTGCTTTTAGTTGAGAAAAGAAAATCTTGCTACCACTTTCATTTAGTATATTAATTTGAAGTCAATTTTGCATCACTGCGCCGATTGATAGGTTTACGCAACGAATAACTTAAATCTTATTACCACTTTTTATTTATTTCAATTATCTGTGGCCAGATTTATTTACTTTTAAATTTGGGATGACATTTACAGTTACTAGTACAGTTATTAAAATCAGTCAATGAAATACTTATAAGCAGCTACGATTTCTAAGTGATCCTTTAAGTAAATCTGTTTCTACCAATGTCGTAGATTCATTTGTCTTAGAATAGTGTTTCCCAAATATATGACTTTTGCGTACACTTTCTAAATTTTTCAAAGCCCTATGTACCACTGCATTTTTTTAAAAATATTTTCTTTTTCTTTTTGGTACAAAGTTTTGTTCATGAGTTTATTTGCATCAGTAAGAAGGATGATATTGTTTTTGCTGTGATAACAGATATATGGATAAAAATTATATTTTATAAAAGTAATCAAAATAAGTAGAGTTTATTATAAACCTTTACAGTAAAAAAATTGCACAAAAGTTAAAAATCACAACTGGCTGTTGACACCACTAACTATTAACTGTTAACTCAGCAAAAAATAGCCAAAAGAAAAAGACGTAATCGTAAATTTTAATGGATTGCTTTGTTTTTAAATAAAATTTTTTGAATATTTCGTTTGTTGCAAGATATTTCGCATAAGAACGCGCACCCCTGCGAAACTGTTCCTGCACCCCTGGGGGTACGCGTACCACACTTTTTGAAACACCGTCTTAGAAGGCACCCTAATGGTCAGAATTTTATTAAAATTCAGTTTCAGGTGCTATTTTCGCATGCTAAATTGAATGAAATGAAAATATTGATGTGTTACTTATAAAAAAGGCGTTTTTGCATCAGAATGAGCCTATTCCGTAACGGTTACAGTTAACTTTTATGCATAATTTACAAGATTTCTTTGTGATATTTCTATGACACTTTACTGGAAGAAAATCCACCGAACCATTCAAGAGTTATGAGCAATCCTTTTTTTTTTTTTTTTTTTTTGCTGCTGACATATGGTATGTTTGTATTGGCGACGACTCAGAAAAATAATCGCAACACCCTATAACCGATAGTCTTGAATTTAAAATCTTTTATATCTTAGTATATGAACTATTTGTGATTTGCTCGTTTATTTGTTTAACAGGTCAAGAATGTTCAAGTGACAAAGAGTGCGGAGATGTGGATGCCATCGCCTGCGTCAGATCGTTCTGCAAATGTCGGGAAGCCAACCATGTCCTGTCGTCTTCGACTCGATGCTTACCTGGTAATCCCATGCTTTTTTTTCCTTCTTTTTAAAAAGAAATAGCTGATGGAAGAGCTTTGGATCTTATAAGCCACATTTTGAAAGGAATCAGAACTGCTTTTTCGATGAAAAAGTCGCTTATTTCCATGCAGGTTTCCGACAATAAGATATTTCTGAGCATGATGCCGCCCTCTTGTAGAAATTCTGAAAACTTATAAAGTGCTTCACTGAAAGATATCGTGAGGACAGATGTTAAAATGTCACATTCGGAAATAGTGTGGTTAATAACCGTGTTTCCTCAAGCATTTTAATTATATTTATTTCATTCAAATATTAATAGACTTACCAGCATCCAGAGGAAAAAAACGTGCATTAAAATTCCGAAAGGAGTATTTAAGAACGTAACGCTTTTCCAATCTAAAATGATCTGAACAAATATCGAGAGTTTCTTAAAAACTATTTTATTTAAATTGGAAATGTTATACGGCGAACAGCCCTAAAAGCAGGACGGAAAGAAAAAAATCGTTAATAGTCAACCCATTTCATTTATAGTTAGAGTAAACATATTATTAGCTGATCATTACTTATTAATTTTTCCAGAGTAAAGAACAGTCCTAAATATGTGTTAAAAGTGTTAAAGAATTTTGGTAGTCATGGACATAAACAAAACAAAAAAAAACTATATATGTTTTACAATTATGATTTATTGAATAGAGACAAGAAAATTTTATCTACCGTAATAAATGAATGATATAAATATTTATGTTTGTGTGTGAATTATGGTGTTAGAGTATGTCATCGCGACCTCAACGTAGATTTCTTAGATCATCATATTGCAAAGTTAAATTTCAGATTTTTCGAAAAGACCATAAATTGTGACAGCGCAGGATTCAACGAAATTTTTACTTTTGAAAACTTAAGAGAAGACATAAACCTCAGACCGATGGCAGCTCATTTTTGTAGTGACGTAATTTTAACTAAAATACAAAATATTTAATTTCCTTTTATTCCTATTGCATTCCAATTACCAGAAAGAACCATCTTAAAGACCAAAATACAAGACGAATGGGAAAACGGCCCCAGGCGCCCAGATATATTTCGATGATGATGATGATGATATGATGATGGTGTTAGAGTATGTCATTCAAATCAACAAACAACTACAATGAACATTCATATCCTAATTTTATCGTACCATTTTATCGCCCCAAACCAACGGTAAAACCATTTTAATGAAATAAATATTAAAGAATTTATATTTTGCAGTCTCAAGCTCAGAAAATAAAAATATTGCTTAATGTATCAAAAGCAGGGAGATTGTCGAACGAGCGAGGCTATCATTTCACTTTTTCATTGTGTAAGTTTATAGAGCAACATATTATAAAAATGGCATGCCACTTTGTCTCTCAGTGGACAACTCGTAAAGACGTTCCAAGTAGAACGCCGAAGTCAAGTGTCACTGGCTACGGTCAGTAAGCGAGTTTGGGATCACTTTGATCAGCCTGCGTTTGGCCCGATGGTGCGCCGTATCGGTCCTCTTTAAACTGTTCTACCGTAAAGTGCTCGACTTCGCGCAGGTCGTCAGGCTACCAAAGCAGGGGAGCCATCCGGTCCGCAGAGGATCAAAATTGCGATGGCATGCATGGGTGAAAGCAAGACGGAAAAGCTAGAAGTAAAACCATTTCAGTTTTAACTTGGTGTTCAGGAGGAGTAAATTTATTTTCTTCTTTAACCCCTTGACGCACAGATTTTTTTGAAGAAAAAAAAACAGCCAAAAAAAAAAAAATCAATTTTTTTTAATGTAAAAAACACACTTTAGAATATTGTCTTTTCTTTTGGTAGACAATTTTGATATTCTGCGCTTTTGTTCCAAGGAAAAAAGCCATATTCAGAGATGCCAACTGCTCCGGACACGCCAAAATAATTTAAAAAAAACGGTAAATAACTGCAAAGTAAATTTTGCAAATATTTGACTATTTTTGCTAGCTTTTTAAAAGGTATAGTATGACATAAGTATTATAAAGTATTTAGAAATAGTGGTGGATAAAAATCTACTAAATTGAATTTATTAAACCAAGAATCACAATTGATAAACTACCACTTTAAAATTTATATTTGCTGTCCGGAGCAAGTTGGCATCTCTGTATATTTTATTCTTGAATAAATAAGTGTCATAGCTTACGCTTTCATATTGTTATTTTCAATTCTCGATTATATTCGAGTGTGAAAAATTATAGCAGCATAAAATATAACGCCGCTCGAATTAGCTCGAATTAACTCGAGCGCACAAGTTAAGGGGTTAAAGTATTCAACAATTTCTACTTTTCTCCAGGAAAGAAGCAGTTTTATATATATATGCTATAATTGTAAAAATAATCACGGTTACAGAAATTCTAGAGAAAGCTAGAGAAAGACATCATAATGATGCATAATGAAAAAAAAAATTAGTATGCATATTTAAGTCCACGCAGAAAATAAATTTTAGTAAGTATTTTTTATTATTTTATTCAATTATAGTAGAAAATTTTTTTAACTGTAAGGTATACAATTTTTTACATCATTTTAAAGTGTGTGTTTTGACATAAAAAATTTAAAAATTTGAGCGAAATCGATTGAATAGTTCCTTAGAAAACGAATTTTAAAGAAGTCATGTATTTAAAATTCGATTTCTCATGAACTATTCAACCAATTTCGCACAAAATATTAAATTTTGCCATGTTAAATTACATATTTTAAAATAACGCTGAAAACTTTATACCTTACAATTTAAAATTGTTTCGACTATTATTAAATTAAATAATTAAATAAAATTTATTTTGGTCATGGAGTTATCTTTGGACAAACGAATTTTATAGTTGTATTCAATAATTTTGCAATTCGCTTGAAAATTTCTCGGGATATAGTGAAATACGCAAAAATTAAAGAAGTTTAAACTTTGGATCGCTCTCCTGACCAAACTATGGGGACATTACTTCCCAATTTGCGACTACCCCCTATATTTTGATATCAAAAATCCGAATCTATTGAAAAAAAAGCATGTTAATTCAAAGAAAGTCCGTTTTTGTCTGATTTCGTAACTTAAAATATTAACGCAAATTAACTAGCATACGATCATTAGATCAAAAGTTATTCAAGGGGGTCCGTTTTTTTGACGCACTACATCATATCTAGTTCATTACTTTTCAAGCATGAAGAAAGCAAATTAAAATCAATGAAATTGCACTTTTGACTTTTAGACTCGAGTAAAGACCTCAGTTGATCCTTAAGTTTAGTGAGATCTAAGCTGGCATTTGAATTTTTTCCCCTAGATTTCATTCGCTTTAATTCCTTTTTTAATTTAACTTGTTATGTAACAATGTCTTGAAATAATGAACACGTTGAAATAATAATAAGCTATAAAAATATGCTCTTATTTTTCGTCAGTTGATAGATTTATTTAAATAACCCCTAATTCACCCAGCAATAAAGAAACAAAGTTAAACCATTACGGTGGCTAATTAAATTCTTCTGAAGACTCATTAGAAAAATCTACTTAAGTTCTCCAAAAAAATAAAGGAGTTGTTTGTCATGCACAGCGTTTAAACGGTTCGATTCGTTTATTCCCTAAGTGGGTTTTATGTTCGAAATAATGAAGAAGAAAAGGCAATTTTCCCGACATTTTCTACTGAAGTAATTTTTTCTTCGCGAACCGTTTGTTTAATTCAAACAAAAAATTCCAAAACAAATTTGCAGCTGAATTGCCAAACTACATTTGATTGTTTAATCCATGTGTTAAGTAGGATCTTTGGTTAATTGACGTCATTCCAATTGATTTTTATAAAAGAGGAAAATAGAATAAACAAAAAGGATTTATGTTGCCTTAAACAGAGTTTACGAAAGATTGAATGTAACGGAAATTAATTTAGTGAAATGAAAATTAAATTAATCGGCTTTTTCCCTCCTCCATTTAATAGTTTGCCTATTTACTCAGAATCTTGCGTTTTGTAGCAGAATATATGCTTTTTTGTTTTATTCTTGGTTTAATAAACTTGATTTTAAATGGTTTTGTCAAGCACTACACATAAACTATTTAAGTTATTTTATGGTATTTACAGGGCTAAAAAAGAAGAAAAAAACGTCTTAATTACCGTTGCTTTTAATCTAAGTTGAAGTATTTTTTCGATTTTATTCATAAGAAAACTCTCGTTTAAACAAATAATGCAAGTCTGAACACAGCAAAGGCACATTGGAGTTTAATAAGTAAATTTCCAACGCGAGAAAAATTTTGCATAGCAAATTCTGTTTCATCGCTATTGAAAGTTTAAAGTTAAGTGAGAAATAAACTTCCCATATCTTAGGCCCGATAGCCTAGTTGGTAGGGCCCCACCTCCCCCGCCCGTCTATGTCCAAGAGTTCGTGGGTTCGATCGCAGCCGGCCCGAAGACTCCTCGCGTCGTAAATGGTGACTGATTCACGTTAAATCTGTCGAGTCGCAAAGTACTCCATGTTCCTATAACAAATCAAAACCTCTGGGGGTACTGATCCAGGAGCTTCTTAGTCTTCTGGATTGGTTCAGAACTACAAGGCTACGGAGTTGAACATTAGTAGTCGTAAACTCAAAAAATTGGGTTGGCTGTTCAACGACGGGTATAAAATAAGGTATAAAATATATCTTAGGCCCGTTTGCTTTTTAATGAGGTGAACCGGGTTCGAATCCTGGTGATGACAGGTCGATCCGGATTCCGCATCCGGCTTGCACCGACCACAGTGCTGACGTGAAATATCTTCAGTGGTAGACGGATCATGGTTCCCTTACAGTCAGGCTAACCATGGGAGCTTCTCGTGGTCTTCATCAACATGGCTACTCTAGATATGCATTTTAAATCAAAATAAAAGGAAAAAGATTCTAATTTTTTGTTTTTTTATTGTCATTTTAACATTAGATGTGCGCATTTGCTTATAACGGCAATTCACAATAACGACAATTCAATCTGCTATTATGATTTGTCGTTATAACAGACTTTTACTGCATTTAATATAATTTCAATGAAACCAGAGCCAAAATGAAAAACATTCCTACGTAGTTTGCTAGACATCAGATGTTAGAAAATCGATACGCTTTCGCGTGTTAACTCATAATCATATACAAATCTGAGACTCGTTAATGTATGAATCCGACACGAGCCTTATTTCAATGTCTGGCAGTACACAAAATTAGCAATCGTCTGAGATACTAAAGTTGTATTTAGCATTTTAATCGAGTTTCGAAGCTGCGTTAGAAAGCTTCGAATCATATAAGACAATTTTCGACAAAATTGTTGTAATATACAGATGATGATCAAAGCTATGGAAACATTTCCTCAATATTTATTTGCGCAGTAATTTATTTTTGGAAGATTTGAAAGATATCATGCTTTTTGAAATGGTGTCTCCATGCAAAAGTTGCATCGACTAAGATGAGCGTATGAAGTTAGACGCTTCTTTCTTTTTCTATTGGGTACTTGCAGTTCAAAAAGAAGAAAACCTCACATACCCACACATGTGACCTATAACGTCAGCGCCAGCTAATCTTTATCAGTTTAAACGGTTACAGAATATAGACGCAAGAACATAAAAAAACCTCAGAACATAAAAAAAAAAAGTTGTCTCAATTCTTTTACCTTTTTTTCGTTATTTATAAAATACTATTTGTCGTATTATGTAAAAAATTTTTGGCTAATAATAAAAAAAAGATGCAATTATTACGTGGTAACATTACATAAGCAACGAACGGTATTTTGTTTAAAATAAATAAATTTCAAAATTTTGGAATTGCAATTGGGTATTTGCACTTCAAGAAGAATATCTCCCATACCCACGCATGTGACCTATGGCGTCAGCTAATCTGGCGTATTAAAGTTGAGCTAAGTTTCTCTAAATAAGTTAGAATGTTAATTAATGATAAGTTAATTAAGTACAGAGCCGTAACGCACATCGAATGAGTTGAAATATTATTCTTTCTCGTCCACTTCTTTTTATTTAAATTAGATTTATTATTTGTTTATGTATTTTATTGTAACTATTATGTATTTTTGTTTTATGTACTTAACTACTTCAATGCATAATAAGTTTGTTTATGTTCCACATGGTTTAGTGCCTGTCTTTGGGTTGAGTCTCTGTGTAAATATATAGAGAAAGAATTGAAATCTTTGAGTAAGAATCTTTGTGAAATAATTTAGAATGTGTCACTTTAGAGAATTGATACTTGACGGGCTTGGCTTACTCGAAATAGTATTTAAAGAACAGTTGCTAACGTAAACAAATGCCACGTTTCAACAACCAATCAGATTTGAGATACCCACACTACGTCACTTGCAGGTATCCCATTACAAAAGCACTCTAATATAAATGCTAAAATCCTATTTAATGATTTGAAAATTTCTGGTATAAAAGCTAGAAAAAGTGGCAACTCTTCCAAGCACTTCCATGTAAAATCTTCTTCAGCAGTTGCTGTATTAAGAAAGATTGATTCTCGTCTTGAAATGTTTTCATTATTTTGTGTTAGTTAAAAACAAAACGTGAAGATTCACTGTCATATCTAATTGTAACAAAAAAGCATTTTGAATTTAAATGTCTTTATTTTTTTTTCATGTATTCTTAGTTTAAATAATTTCTTGCTGACACTTTTAACAGGGTTCAAACAATTAATCCTCTTGCGACTCCTTTAGTCGAATATATTTTTTTCAGTGGTAGCAAAATATTTTTTAAACATCTTCGGAGATGCTTGCGAAATATCAGTGTCACTTGAAACTATTGTGAGCACCACGACTTACAGATAAATTAAAGGTTCATAAAAGACCCGATAATCGATATTCTTCAGCGCCTGATAAATGAAACAAATTTAAATTTCAGAGCATTACAAATATTACGTTAGCATGTTTTGGCAATTCTAGACTCTGCCTGAACCCTTCTTTGCAAAATTAAAGAAATCCCATCTCATGTTTACATAAGAAAATCGGAACATCCCTTCCCGTTAATTTTTGCTTTGAGTTTAATTGCAACATCCTTCTCGTTGTTTTTTTGCTTTAATTGCAACATCCTTCTCGTTGTTTTTTTGCTTTGATTGCAACATCTTTCTCGTTGTTATTTCGCTTTGATTGCAACATCTTTCTCGTTGTTATTTCGCTTTGATTGCAACACCCTTCCCGTTGTTTTTTTGCTTTGATTGCAACATCCTTCTCGTTGTTTTTTTGCTTTGATTGCAACATCCTTCTCGTTGTTTATTTGCTTTGATTGCAACATCTTTCTCGTTGTTATTTCGCTTTGATTGCAACATCCTTCTCGTTGTTTTTTTGCTTTAATTGCAACATCCTTCTCGTTGTTTTTTTGCTTTGATTGCAACATCCTTCTCATTGTTATTTCGCTTTGATTGCAACATCTTTCTCGTTGTTATTTCGCTTTGATTGCAACACCCTTCCCGTTGTTTTTTTGCTTTGATTGCAACACCCTTCCGGTTTGTTTTGCTTTGATTGCAGCACCCTTCCCGTTGTTTTTTTGCTTTGATTGCAACACCCTTCCCATTGTTTTTTTGCTTTGCTTGCAAGACCTTTCCCGTTGCCTTTTGCTTTGCTTGCAACACCTTTCCCGTTGTCTTTTGCTTCAATTGCAACAACTTTCCCGTTGCCTTTTGCTTTGCTTGCAACACCTTTCCCGTTGTCTTTTGCTTCAATTGCAACAACTTTCCCGTTGTCTTTTGCTTTGATTGCAACACCTTTCCTGTTGTCTTTTGCTTGCAACACCCTTCAAAAAAAATTTCCTCCAACCTTTTCCTTTTTCAAATTTAAATTTCTTTTAAATTTGAAATTATTCCCAGTGTAATCGTTCCCATATTATTTAATTAATTTTTTCAATTAAAGAAAATTTAAAATAAGGGATTTTAGTGTTTTCCGGATAGCATTGTTCCTTCCCTTCCTACCCTTTTGCAAGGAAAAATAAGCAAACCACACCACCCCACTCACCCTCAGATGCTTTTATGTAATATTTGAATTTACCCTTTTACACAAAAAGCGTAAAGGTAGGTAATTTATGCTAATATTTGAGAAAAAATATCAATAATTTTTTTTTATCAAATATTTTTTGTTAAATGAACCAAAAACTGAATACGGATATATAGATTTCTAACGCTGAGTTTTAAATATTTAGTTGTGTCTGCAAAAATTCATTGCATCATTATAATGTTCGAAAATGAGTACATTTTACTTTGTTGGCGCAACAACTTAGCATAAATTGATTTATTTGACTTATTCGTATGCATCAGCTCAGTGCAAATTGGATTCATTTGACTTATTTTATTCATTCATTCGTTTGATTTATTATTTGGCGTGAGAAGTTGGCGACTTAACATTAAATTTATTATTATTAACTGTTCTGTAATTAATATTATGGCGAAATGGCTCTTGGCATTTCCTAGTGCATTCCATAAATTCCTAGTGCACTTTAGCATCCAAAGCTTCCTTTAGCTGCCATCTAGTGTGGCAGAAACTACACTCTAAAAACTGTACCTCTGATTTCAGAGGCACATTTGAATCATTTGTGCCTCTGAATTTTAAGGGCACAACGTACCTTTAAAAATGAAAGGCACAATGTACCTCTGATTTCAGAGGCAAAATCAGATGTACCTCTTAACTTGGAACGTACATTGTACCTTAGATTTTGCTTTTATGTACCGCTCATTGAAACAAGCATTTAGTGGTACCAAAACCTGTTATTTACCAGATTTGAACACATTTTTTTTTACCTATTTGTAATTTGCTAGCACTTTATATAAAAAGGGACTTTCTGTTTGGTTTACACTATTACCAAGATATTAATTATAATAATTCTTAATGAAAAATATTTCTCAATTCTTTGAATATTGGCCACTTGAAAGTGATCATTTCAAGGGATTCCATCTAAGGCTTTTTCATAGACAATTATAAAATATGTAAATTTATACCATTTCTTTAATTATGTAGCGTTTAATGATACTTCAACAACTACAATGATGCTTTTTTAATCAGATATAGGTACAAAAAGATAATATTTATTTCTGTTAAGCCAAGTCAATATAATTCATGGATTTTTTTTCTTTTCCAAAAAGCATCCTCAAAATGGAAATTTATTATAAATTTAGATATTTTTTAAATATTTAGAGATTTCATAAAATAGTTTTATAAGGTTTTATTTTCACACATAAAGAACAATTTTACATAATTTAGTAACAGTTACAATATGATGTATACAGTTGCACAAATTTGGAAAAACATAGAATATTTTAAAATGATAGATGTAGATTTTGACAACTTGGATATTTTATAACATGAAATATGCTTAAACAAATGACTTAACAACTGTAAAATAGAAGATTTCTTTCCATTGAAATGAATTTTTTTAAAATCCAGATTTTGGCGAAACATATTAACCCGTTAGGCGCCATCATTCCCATTTTGGGAACATTAGCTTTCAGTTTTTTTAGAAGTAACTGTACTTAATATTATTTAATCGATGATTTTATTTGAGCTCAGAATATATGAAAAGCCTTCTGCAATTTTTTTGGAAAGCTTGTTTCAGAATTTTTTTTATTTTATTGTATTTTAAAAAACGTTAAATTCTGCATTTTTGCCCCAATCACTAAACATGCATTTGTTTTATAAATATTATTAAAATAAAAATTACTTTCGTGCTTAAACTTGATTACAACAATCGGATATAATTCTCTTTTCTATAATCCGAATTTCGATGTCTACAGTATTTCTTAAAATGTCCTATTTCACCACAATAGAAACATTCACGTTCAAATCTAAATTTCTTCACAATACTTGGCGAATTCCATTTCTCATTAAAATGTTCTTTCTGGTGATCGTTATTACACGGAATAGCTTGTGGATCATACTGAAAATTGGCAATGAGATTTTCTTTAAAGTAATAATAATTATCATCATAAATTTCTGACCTTTCAGCAGGAATAAGCTGTAAAGCACACGAAAACCAAAGATCGAAATTCACACTAAATCTCTTCGCTTTCTGTTCAAAGAGTTCGAAGTACCGTCGAATTCCACACTTCTTGGCATCAATTTTAAACATCTCATTCACTAATTTTTTCTAAAGTAGGAAATCCTTAATAACAATAATATTTGTCACCAATTCTTTCAAAAACCTAATAAAACATTTCTGGAACGGATCCCACCGCTGCCACCAATTAATACATAGCTGTAGCGTATCAAGCTATATTAAAGAACTGTTCAGTTTTTTTTATAAAAGCATTTATTTCACACCACAACAAATACAATAACAAATATAAAGTACCCGTAACGGGATAGTTAAATCTTATAAAGGAAACTAGAAAAAGTGCCCGTAGCGAGATATATGAAAACTCACCCGTAACGGGATAGATAAAATATCATAAAACAAACTAGATAAACCCGTAACGGGTAATATGAAAACTCAAATTCCACACAAAACTAATTCTAAAAAATCAACAACTTTCTGTGTTCTAATTTTATCGTCTGCTTTTATTATTTGTATTTCGTCATAAAATATTTCGTTGATGTGCGCATGCGCTTCTTCTCCGTTACATCGTACCGAAGAAAAAAAAGGGAAGCCCATTTGAAAGGCACAGGGAACCGGTAAAATCCTTTCGTACCGCGCATTGACTCGCGTTTGCTTTGGTGCCTTTCATTTCTTGTGGTGCCTCTCATTTTTAAAGGCACATTAGTTGTGTGCCTCTAACGCGAGAAAATAAAGGGTACATTTAGCTTGTGCCTTTTATTTAAGAGGTACAGTTTTTAGAGTGTAGACGTCCAAATTAACATGGCTAACAGTATCTCACCCATTGTGGTGGTCCTGAAAGAATAGACACCACTTCTGGAGAACGCACTAGGTCTGCTCATCGGGAAGACTGATTGTGCAGCTCATAGGAAATAATATTACCACATAAAAATGTAGTCATTTTTATGTAGTAATTAATATTACCACATAAAAAATTTTCAATCAAGATAAAACATGTTGATTCGCAAAAAATAATTCCTTTTTCATTTAATTTAGATAAAACGTGTTAATTCGAATTAAAATAACATCTAAAACCTTTTTTTTTTCTTGGAAAGGTGCGGAACTTTTTTAATCGAGTGAAAAATTAGAAGAATCAAGTGCTCATTTTGGGGGCTCACTATAACTTTATGAATGCCCATTTCTTATTTCGTTGCCATGGTAACTAATACAATTACCATGGCAACACCGCTGGATAAAAAAAAGTATTCTGCCTGTAGAGCTGTATCGTGTGATAAAACATAAATATCGTCCATATCTATATATATACATCAATTTGAATAACGAGGAAGATATTTTTTTATGAGTTTCTTAATGGGTTTTTAATGATAGTTTAAAGAACTTGTTTTTTGTAAAAGAGAAAAAGAACGAATACCTTAACTTAAGGTAAATATGATAGCTGAAATGCTTCATTTTGCGTATGACCTTGTTTACCTAGAAGGTAGGGTGACACGAAAATTTAAATTCAAAAATAAAGACTAGAAAACGGAATAACAATTTACATTTTCATGGTTAAGAGAATGTCGATTCGCCACATGGCAAGTAATTGTAAGATGTCGAAAATTTCTAAAAAGTTGAAAACTTGATAGTATAGTTTCTAAAATTCACCGTTTTACTATCTGGTTAAAATATCTTAGTTGAAGATTTTTGTTTTGATAATTTTAATTTAGAACGGTAAAAATGTAAGTTTTCGAATATCTTTTTAACAGCTTTATTGTCTATTTTTTTTTCAGGAAGCTGGTACTCTTAAAGAAAATATTTCTTTAAAACATTCAGGATTCCTAAAACACAAAATTTTCTACGAAAGTACTTTTAAATAAAATATAAAAAATAACAGGGAAATGATAGACTCATACTTATTTGTGAACTCGGTATTTTCATTATTCAGTAGCATAACAGCCAGTTCTACCGGATTTTCCTACAGATTTTATTCCTAAATTTAAAGTAATAGTAAATTTATGCTTTTCGATTTCATTCTTTAATTTATAATTTCTATTCAGAATATTAAACATCACTAAGAAGTAAAGCCTTTCCGCAACAGCTCGTTGTGGGCCAGGGGTCATGGAGGTTCCACAACTTCCTGACCAACTGGTACCAAGCGCTCACCAAATGGTCCTGTAATTCCCTCACATTGCGAGGGGGTAGCGTGGCAGCACGAATTTGGTTTTCCAAGTAGGACCATTTGCTTTATTGGATTAAGGTCAGGGGAATTTGAGGGCCAAGGCATGACTTGAAAGTCACTGGAATGTTCCTCGAACCAATCCATGACGATTCGACCCTTATGAAATGGTGAATTATCCTGTTGGTAAACACCATTCCCCGCAGGAAAAACTGTTGCCATGAATAGGTGAACCTGGTCTGCTACTATGTTCTAACTAGCTTAATAACTAGCTTCTTAACTAGCTTACAGACGCCACGGATTGTTCTATGAGGATTATGGGTCCCAATGTACCCTATGAAAACATTGTTCCTGGGCGAGAAACCATGAAAACATGGGGCGAGCCCATTGTCATAGATGGAGGGTGGTCATAATGTAATGGCTCTTCGGTGTATATTTTGTTTAAATTTGATTTTTTTTTCTTTTTGGTCTATACGAGTAACTTAAAATATATAAAACAAAGTAATATTATTGACAGAATTTGTCATATTTTTCTTAACTTTGCTACTATTATAAAAATTTATTATTAATCATAGCAACCCTGAGCATATAGAATAATTTCAGATCAAATTATGGATGTTAAATATATAAATTCATTACACTAGTGTTTGTTAACATTGCAGCACCATGAATTTTCAGAAATGAATGGAAGTTATTCCATGTATTACTGTTAGAGGTAACTGAAAGCGGCGTTGTAATTCTAATCCTTCGCTTGTCTTGCCTCATTCCATGTTGGTTTTAGTAAATTTGCGTAATTATTTCATGATTTTGCAATTTTCGCAAACATGTGTGAATAATAAACGCGATTGCATAGCCTTCAACTATTACTAAATTTTCATAGTTAAAATAAATAGTTCTCATTGTGACAACAAAAATAGTGTATTAATAATAAAATAATTTAGAATTAGATGAATTTGGCCCCCATTGCATAAAATTTATACACACATTTAAAAGATCAGATACTCAAATGGTATTGTTCATAATATTTTACTGCTTGCTTTAAAAATTCTTTTCAATACTTTCTTCACTAAGATTTCTTATGCCTCACAAGGTTAATTTCTTCAATTTTTTTATGTATTAATTCATTTAATTTAGTTAATTAGTTTGTTTTATTAATTTACGATATATATATATATATATATATATATATATATATATATATATATATATATATATATATATATATATATATATATATATATATATATATATATATATATATATATATATATATATATTCATTATTTTCTTATATATTTCTTGTACATTACTTATTTTGATGTATATAAATACAGTTGATTTTCTACCTTTCTTCCATATCTCTAACTTTGTCTTGCAGCTCTGACATTTGCTTTTTTTTTTCATTTTACGCATTGCACTATTCTTAAAGTCTTAAAAAAATTATGGCAAAACTAATAATTAAATTCATTTATATCACACCATTTCTGTAACTCCCAATAATTTATACCTAGCTGTGAAATCTTCAGGTTAAACTAAGAATCAGGAAAAAACAAGAATTTTTCAAGGCAAATTACGTAATCCTATATTCCAAATGCTGAGGAATTTCCGTGCCAGGTTTTTTTTCTTTCTAGCGGTAGCGAAGAATATATATTAACTTTTTTTTCGGGGCCTCCCTGCCGCGCCTGCCAAACTCTGTGCAAAACGTAGAGGTAGCGGGTTCGAATCCCGCTGTTACCCTGGATGTATCTTCGTGCTGTCCTTCTCTGTTTTGTGCTATCTGTCCTTCTATTTTAAGTTCCGTGGTGGACTGATCGCAAGAACACGGTTCAGTAAAATGAATTTAGTCAATCATTAACCCTGCAGAGCGTTTCCCAGGAGTCCATTTTTCTTAGACATCGGTATTCACACTAACAAAAAAAAGATTTGCCTAACTACACACGCCAATTCGCTCTACATATGTCATTAACCTAACTCCAAATACTGCTATTCAAATTCTCACCGTTGGCAGTAAAAAAGGAACATTACTTCAGTGATAGTAGTGTTTTCGTTAGGTCCCCCGCTTTCTTACAAATAAAGCCGAGCAGTCTCATCGTTCCGCCAAGTATTCTGGAGCGTGGAGGTAATGGGTTCGATTTCCAATCCAACTATGGATGTATATTTTATTTCATAACCGTCGTTGAACAGCTGACCGAATTTTTGGGTTTACGACACCCAATGTTCCACAGCCTAGCCTTGTCATTTTGAACCCAATCCAAAAGACAAGGGAACTCCTGGATATGGGGAGAAAGTTGTCTTCATGGAGATTTGCCATACATGGAGGGGAAAATAAGAGGAACTTAGGGAATCAAACATGACGGGCTAATTCGTTTTGTGAGGACTTTTTTTTCAGTGGAAATACTCCACATTAGATTAAAACCTCCCGTGGTTAACCTGACGGGACAGAAAAGTACCATTGGCCATCCATCACTAGGGATATTTCACTTCAGCACTGTGGTAGGTTCGAGCAGCCGTGTGCGGAATTCGTATACAACAGCCATCGCTGGGATTCGGACCCAGTTCACCTCATTCGAAGACGAACGCTCTATACCCTGAGCCACCACACCTCCTGTGGATGCATATTAGCGATGTCCTTCTCTAACTTGAGTTCAACCGTTCTTCAACTTGAAGACGGGCTTATGAGTTACTTTTTATAATGAACACATATATGTGTCTACACATATACGTGTGCATATATATGTCATATACACATATGTGTGTAACAATATATAAAATGAAAGTTATTGTATCTCTTTGTAGTGAAACAACTGGGTGAAGAGTGTCTTGAAGACGTTCAGTGTCGGGTATTAGAGAAGAATGCCACCTGCGAAGATAAATTCTGTGCCTGTGATTCGGGGAGCTATCTGCCGCACGACGCCAACGGTACACTCTGCACCAACAGACCGGGTTTGTATCTCCTTCTTGTCCTTTCGATTTTATTTTATTTCGTCACCGGCATTTTTCGCAAAATCCAACCCTACCGAATTTCAACCTTGCAGTTATGAACACAGGATGCCGCGGGCGATTGAAATGTAAAAAGTGGTGACTAATAAAAGACAAAAATCTATTGAAAATTCTTATGGCTTTAACTTTTCCATGCATATGTTTTTCAGTTTAGTATTGAAAGTAAATACAAAGAATAATTGCCTTTTAAATATGAATAGTTTAGGAATGCAAGACACTGTGGTAGTTAGGATTGAATAATTAAACAGATTAAATAAATAAAAAAGAAATTGAGTTTCTATCGATTATTACAATTTTAGTCGCCCTTGGCCTTCCGTGTGAACGAAACCCCCAAAGACAATGGAACTGCTGAATCAAACATAAAGCGCATTAGATTAAAACCTCCCATGGTTAATCTGACGGGAAAGAAAGGGGACTCTGACCGTTGGTCGTCAACCACTAGGGATATTTTTCGTTAGAGCGGTGGTTGGTGGGAGTCGAAAGTAATATGCAAGGTTTCCTGTCCATTTCATAAAATTAAAAAAAAAAAAAGTGATATTAACATTAAGATAAAAAAATTATTTTGTCTGTAGATAATAATAAGCAATAAGATTAATAAAATTTCGGTTTAAAATGGACACAAACACAAAGCTGATAATGTGGAGCCGTCTCTAGCGGTGTTCTGGACACGGGTTGCTATGCAATTCTCAATTCTTAAAACACGCTAGAAGTGCTAAACTAAATCATGCCACAAAATAAAAGTCAAAATTAATTTTTTTAAAAAAAATTATGTTATGGTGAATGGAGTAAGAGAAAATTTTATTACCACTTTATATGTAAAATCGTCCCTCAGGGTATGCGATTTCTCATATATATCAATAATGTTTAAAGGCTTCAATGACCGACAATAAATTACAAATGAAAAAAAAAGTGTTTTTAAACACCCTCTGCCAAAAAATGTAGCAATAAATTTGTAAGTTGTTACAGTTATTTTGGTTATTATGTGCAACTATTGCACATAATTTCGTAAACTTAGCTTCAATATTTAATAAATTACGGACATTTTTATAAAACGCAAATTGTTTGCGTCTTGCCCGCTATAACTTTAAAAGAATTCAATAAAATTATACAAAATTTCAAGAGCAATTTAAAATTAATTACAAAATTATTGTTTTAAAATTTGAGAAAAGTTCGTTTATTACGTATGATTAGTTAAAGTAGTTCTTTTATACTGCACAACAACAGCTATACTTCCAAATTATTGGAATGAAGATGGTGCGTCATAAATGAATATAAGTGACGGTTTAGGCAATTGTGGACAGAGTAAATCCCAAACGGTAAATTAAAACTTATATTTTGAATTGAGGCCGAAAGGTGATTGATAAAATTAATTGGAAAATTATTTCAACTAGTTTTAGCTTGGCTGGTTAAAGTTGGTTTTGTTGTTGCAAATTTTTTTGAATTTGATAATTTGAGAAATAATAATTCTGAGTATGTAATGGCGAACAAAATTATTCTAAATTAAATTCCTTAAATCAATAATTGACTGTTAAACCATAAAATTTGTTGCCACTTTCAATAAACGTTCAGATAAATCGGAACATGTTGATAGGTGTGCATAAGTTAATAATCATGAAATAGGGCATGCAATTTAAAATTCATAATGACTCTTACTGTTGTTATGAATTTCTGCCTGAGCAACAGAGAGCGCTGCTTACAATAATTCTATATGTATCACTTGTGCGGCAGGTGATGAATTGATATGGAAGGCTTTTTGGAAAGCTTAACAAATATTGCACTAAATTAATTCTTTGTACTCGATTCAAAAAATTTGATTTATTGTGACCACCACTAGATATAAAAACTTAAATAATTATATAAAATCTAATAATTATTCGTTTCAACTTTGGTAAAATTAAAGAAATTAAATTAATTATTTCTTTAATACTTTAGAGGTTGGCATCCATGAGTGAAAGACATTTTGCGTTGGCGGCGTTTTAGCAGGAAATGAAAGGTTTTTGTGAATTAGCACTTTGCCAGAAATTATTTTTAATTAGGATACTTGGTTACGATACTTTAAATTAGATTTATGTAATAAATGAAACTGTTTTATTTTTCTTATCTTGAAATTAAGAAGCGTTATTTATCACGTTCTAAATTTTACTTTTTCTTATTTTCTTTTTATAAATGCAACTCAAACTACACCTTTCCAAAGAAAATAATAGACAGAAAAAGAATATTAGGAAAATATGCATTTATTGTCATTATTTTCTAAATAGGTTTCTGACATCTTTATTATCTTTTAGCTCACCCAAAATTTTAGGAACTATGTTTTCAAATAAGTCTTAAGCAGAGAAAATAATTTCTTTCTTTTTTTTCTGTCAGATGAAAAACGACGATGTTTTGAAATTTTTTAATGAGGCGAACAGCCCAAGGTTTTTTGTTCTTGGTTTGACAAAAATACAATTATTTTTTTCCTTCCTTTTTTAGACCACTTCCAAATTGTAACTCATAAAATTTCTGTTCTATTTTATCATTTACTTTTTTAGTTGTTTATATTAAAGAGTGAGTACGCCGGAATAGTCTGGTCGGTAGGGCACTGGGCCCATGTCCGAGAGTTAGTGGGTTCGAACCTCTCCGACCGAAGACTCCCTGTGTAGTAAAATGGTGACTGATGCACGTTAAATCTGTCGAGTCTCAAAGTCCTTCATGTTTCCATAACAAATCAATACCTCTGGGGGTACTGAATTGGAGATTGATCGTTCTCTGATTCAGGTCAAAATTACCATCTGTGGAAGACTGAATGGATGTATGAATGGGTCCGCCCTATAAACGGCGTATGGGTATGGTAGAAGTCGAATCTTGGCCATAGATGGCGCCACTTGACGATGGCACCCCGGCATACGTCTACAACATTAAAGAGTGAGTATTGGGATCATAAAACCAATAATGTAGGAATCAATAAAAAATAATTTCAAAGCATTTAATTTCTTTATCACGTGAGCGGAGAAAATTTTATTCTCTGGGTAACTACAACTTTGAAAATTTATAAGCAGAATATTAAAAAAAAATAATCATCAAGTACATCCTTATACATATCCGCTATATTCATTCGAATATTAATATAACTATTCTTATAACAATCTTTATATATATCTTAAAGATAAATCGCACTTCTATTTATAGATCAATTTAAGCAATTTCTGAAAAGAATTTACTGGAACATTTCTTAACTGACATTGTACATTAGAGATTGTAGAAGAGTGCTCTTTGCATTAGCTTATAACTCTGTATTTCCATTGATAGTACAGAGAATGAGAGAACATCCATGCCTTCGAACCTTTCTGATGCAACTCCAGTTCCCTGACCCTTACACAATCCGGTCGGCAAATGGTGGAAACAATATGTGTCAGATCCTTGTAAATTCGAAGCTGAGAGAGATTTATTTAGATACCGTGATGAGATTTCAGCAGAAGTCTTATTGTAATTGTATAGCCGCGGTTGAGAACTCGGATACACTTTGATTGGTGAAACGTGATTATTTTCTGTTTTATTTGCAGCTGGCGGTATTGAGGAGACAAAAAGATCGGCAATAGACATCAACATGATCATCATCATAACATCTCTCGCCATCATGTTCATTGGTATTTGTGTAGCTCTTCATCTCTTCAGCAAGTGAGAATATTTTTATTCTATTTCTTTTTAATACCGGTTTTGCCATTGTTTATTTTACAACTCAGTTGTAAAATGAATTCACGGGAAATCAGTCAATTTTCATGGGGTTCCCACTGGTCTTGATAAAAGAAATTGAGTATTTAAAAGAAAATGAGACTAACCTTAATCACTCAATGAATTTGTGACCAACACTAAATCCTGCTTTATGTATGAGAGAATTATGATCTACCCGACTTAAGTGTAAGAATGGTATTTTAAAAATTTCTGCTAGCATCAGCTATCATTATTAACTGTTTGCTCTCGAGATTCTTTTCACAATTAAATATACAGATACAACCACTAAAGACAAAGCCCACTGTTTGCACAATTACCCTGGAAGTCAGTGAATAAAAAAAAATATCTCGCCAAAAAGCGGGAGAACTTGGCAACCATAATTCAGATTCACTGTTGTTTCAGAAAATGTTTTTCCTAGTGGTATCGAATTTAATATAATGATATTTCAATAAATTAGAATTAAAAGAATTTTGCCCACCACTAAACACAAGTCATCTAACCAGGTCATATATACATTCTTAACTGCCAATATTTTTTTTGAACGTTTTTGTTTCCAAAAAGTTCTGTTTTAATACTGAAAAAAAATAATTTGCAACAGCCTGAAATAGTTGGAGTCTGAAAATTCCAAATTACTTAAAATGGAACAGCCAAGTTATGAGCTGGCAATATTTGACAAATAAGTAAAAGAAGTACGTATTTGTTTTTAGTGTTGATTCGTGGTTTAGTCTCGGGGGGTTGTTTTAGACCGATGTGTAAGCATTGACCGAGAGAAATATGTCAGCTTTACCGGACAACCCATAAATACATTTCCTGAAAACAATTTTACTAGCAAGTTTTCTCTTTTTCGCATAATAATACTCTAAAAAAAACGCTTGGAAATACTTTTTTTTATTTTCTCTCCAAGCTATTCCGAATGTTTAAAATTGCACCTCTACTCTAAACTCCATTTGCAAATAAAATACTTTGAATTCTTTCAGAGAAAATCAAAGATTCTAAAATATAACGCAGAACTCGAAATTTCCTTGACTTCTGGAATAGAATGCAATAAACAAAATCTCGTCCACGTGGATTCATGTATGTCACGTTTCCTTTCTAGACGTCCCCCTGTCCGTTTATCTTTCATTCTTTCCTTCCCTAAAGATTCCAAATATCGAACGTTTTGAGAACCACACTATGCCGATGGAATTTCTAGAAGTGGTAATCTACTTTGCTCTCGATATCTTTATACGGGAATTCTCATTTCTTTTCTGGAAGAAAAAAAACAAACTCTCCTTTCTTTTTTTTATTATTTATTTCTAAAAGAACTGGCTTGTTTCAAGAAGTTATAAAACTTTGTTTCTTCTACAAATAAGAAAATTTATGCTTCATAAAGATTAGCTTATTAAAACTTTTTATAAAATGTACGATTTTTGGGAAACTGAGGAGTTGAACAAATAGGAAATGGCACGCTGTAAAGTTGGTTCGCTCGATGAACAGTGAGGTCAGAGGTGGCTTTTGACCCCCCCCTCACATTTCCTAAAAGAAGGTTACACAGCTTATTCTAAAATTACAATTTTTCTCTCAATAGTCGTGTCATAGTTTCCTGGCCATGGTAATATATCTATGCCTTTATTTTGAAAGCATGCTTTGCATACTTTTGCTGTGTGGCATGGAGCTGAATCCTGCTGAAAAATAAATGGTGCGTTGTTGGGGAAGAGATCCCTGATGGAAGGTATCAATTTTGGTTTCAGGACAGTTTCGATGTATTTTGGCATTCAGGATGCCAAATCAGGCCGAAAAAAATGCACAAGTGCTACTACCAATAGAAAAATTAAATGGCTATGCCTTCAAGATAGAAAAATGTCATCAGATGCCATTAGATGTGAAATGAATGCAGTAAGTTCAAAAATAATAAGAAGAAGGTTATCAGGATTTGGACTACAAGCTAGAATTCCAAGGAAAAAACCATATTTAAGTCAAAAGCTACGCGAAAAACGAGTTAAGTCGGCAAAAGAACACATTAAATGGTCAGAAAATCAATGGAAGCAAGTAATCTGGAGTGATGAGAGTAAAATATCGCTCTTTGGAAGTGATGGTAGAAAATACGTGAGACGTAGAGTAGGTGAAGCGCTTCATCCTGATTGCATTGAAGCAACTACAAAAAATCCAACAAATGTCATGATTTTGGCATGTATGTCTGCAGATGGTGTGGGCCGAATTCAAGTGATTGATGGCATTCTGAATGTCAAAAAATACATCGAAACTGCCCTGAAACCAAAATTGATACCTTCCATCAAAGATCTCTTCTCCAACAACGCACCATTTATTTTTCAGCAGGATACAGCTCCATGCCACACAGCAAAAGTATGCGAAGCATGCTTTCAAAATAAAGGCATAGATATATTACCATGGCCAGGAAACAGCCCTGATCTCAATCCAATTGAAAATTTGTGGCGATGTTTGAAAATTATTGTACGAAAAAAACGTCCATCCAATAAAAGACAACTTATTGAAGCTATAATTGATTCTTGGCACCATGTGATTACGAAAGACGAACTCCAAACACTCGTTCACTCGATGAAAAGACGCTGTGAAGCTGTCTTAAAAAATAAGGGTTATCCTACTAAGTATTGATTGTGTAAGTATCACTTTAAAAAAAGGCAAATCTAAGATAGATCTGACTATTTGTTGCATAACCTTTTTTATAATACAGATATCGTAATACTGTATTTATTATTAAATTCTACATTAAATTACCTTCAATTTGATATATAAACGTTTATATTTAAGTGAAAATTAATATATTCTACAAGCACACGAAGTTGAAAAACATGAAACTTTCAAAAAGTGTCCACACTTTTGGCCACCACTGTATGTATATATATATATTCTCACTCAATAGTCGTGTAATTTAATTAACAATTAAAAAAGAAGAAAACAAAAAAAAATTGTGTCTGAATTTTTAAAAAAAAATTTCTCTAATTCAAGTGAGCTTTAATATTTCCTTGGTGAAAACTGAAAAGTTGACTGTCACAACTATAGAGGAATAAGTCTGTTATGCGTTGCCTATAAGGTCTTCTCAAATATCCTATTTGAACGTCTGTCTCCCATTGTAGACAGCGTCATAGGTGACTATATCAGTGTGGCTTCCGCAAAGGAAGGTCCACAGTTGACCAAATCTTCACCCTACGACAAACTTTGGAGAAATGTAGAGAATTTGGAATAGAGACCCATCATTTATTTGTGGATTTTAAGGCGGCATATGATAGTATTAATAGGACTGAGCTATTAAGGACCCTATATGATTTTAATATTCCATCAAAATTAATCAGACTTGTAATGCTCACACTCACTGAAACCATTTCAACAGTACGAATTCAAGGGGAACTATCCACTTCTTTTGAAATTCATAATGGAGTTAGACAGGGAGATGCATTAGCATGTCTTCTGTTCAACATAGCCTTAGAAAAAGTTATTAGAGATGCTGGCATAAATACTACAGGTACTATATTTAATAAATCAGTGCAGATTTTGGCATACGCCGATGATGTAGATATCATCGCAAGATCTAGGACAGCACTGAGTGAAAATTTTTTGGCACTGGAAAAATCAGCTAGAAAAATTAACTTAAGAGTGAATGTAGAGAAAACAAAATATATGTATTGTGGTACAAAGGAAACCATCCCTAAATTGTTTAAAATAGATTCTTTTAAATTTGAATCTGTAAAAAATTTTACTTATCTAGGATCAGAAATAAACTATCAAAATGACATCAATCCTGAAATTAGAAAAAGAATAATCGCAGCCAATCGCTGCTTCTATGGTTTAAGATCATTATTGAAATCTCACTTAATAAAAAGAAAGACTAAGATCTTACTTTATAAGGTATTAATCAAGTCAGTTTTGACTTATGCTTCAGAGACATGGACTTTAACAAAAAGGGAAGAAAAGTTATTAGCAACCTTCGAAAGGAAGGTCCTACGAACCATCTTTGGCCCTATACTCGATAAAGACAACTGGAGGAAAAGATATAATTTTGAAATATATAGGATCTTTGCTGGCGATGATATCATTAAATCTATTAAATTAAGTAGAATGAGATGGGCCGGGCATGTAGTGAGAATGAGCCCAGAACGAACAGCATTGAAAGTCTCTAATGCAACCCCCTCCAATAAAAGGCCAAGAGGAAGGCCCAAAAAGAGATGGAAGGACTGTGTAGATGAGGATTTTGCCATCCTGAAAGTAAAGAACTGGAAAACAATTGCTGGGAGAAGGGCAGAATGGGAAAAGCTTCTGAGGAAGGCCCAGGCCCACAAAGGGCTGTCGTGCCAATGCTGATGATGATGCTGAAAACTGCTGCTGCTGCCATATATATATATATATATATATATATATATATAGACACAGGGTGATTCTAAAAAGATGGGCGTGTAATTTAATTTACAATTAAAAAAGAAAAAAAATTATTTGTGTCTGAATTTTTTTTAAAAAACGTTTTGTGGATGGTGGTGACAATCAGTAAAAAAGTTTTCAAAAAAATGCATAAGAAATATGGCTGTGGTCAGGGATGTTATGTAGCTCCACTTTGTGAAAAAATTTCTTCTAGTAGTGGCAAAATTTATGTTTCAATGTATGTTTTTTAGTTCAGTAGATTTGATTCAAAATAATGTTCCTCACGGTTAGGGGAGAAAAACATAGAGTTTATAAGAAATGACACACATATTTCCAGTACTTCCGTGTTGAGACTTTTGAAGTGTTGGCTAAATTCTGAAAGTTTTAATTTTGAACTTGATGCCACTTCATGAAATATTTTGCTGAAAGTCTCATTACTTGTATAACAAATGCTCCACTACGTTGTCACATAAGTTCTAACACAACTAATTCATATTTTTTTCACGTCTATGATTTCATTTTGAAATAACTATTGGTAAATGAAATATACCCAAAGAAAATGTTATTCTACTCTCAAATAAATTGGCAACAATATAGTTTGGCTATCACTGCTTTCTTTTTACCCCCATTGTTGCCAACGGTTTCATATATTTTTATAAGCAAATGTCAGCAATTACTAAAAATTACCATCTAATTTATATAACTAACATCACCACATTTTTTTCAAAAATAATATGAACATTAGGTTAATATTTCGCAAATTTAAGTTAGCGCCCGTACGTAAGATTTTAAATAATTGTATAATAATTGTTTAAAAATAATTGTAATATTTTTTAATACAGTTTTTTAATATTTTTTATGATAGAATTTTTTCTGTAAACCTATAAAATGAAATAAACTGTATTTTATTAAAGAAAATTAAACCAGAACCGATAATTTTATACTATGTATTAGCTAATCGGGAGTAACGAATGATATTTATTTTCCGTCAATTTTAGACCACTGCCATAATTTACTAAACATTTTACTTGAAAAATTTCAAACAAAGTACCTCATGTTTCTTATGCAAAATTGTAATAGATTGTTTCTGTTATCACCATAAAAGATGCTAAAAGACAATAGTTTTTTTAAAATAATATGTGCTATACTTTTATGGATTCCTAGGGAATGTTTATGTAAACAGCGTAACTTATTGTATTGTACGCTATCGGTATTTTGCATAAATTGTGCAACTGTCGGACTGATATTTGGACTAATCATTGCATCCAATAAGGATTTGCATATTAGGGAGATTTCGCACGTTAACTCCTGTGCGTAAGATTTCATGTAATTGCGCGTCAATTATAGAGAAATGCGCATGCTGCCGTGAAAAACAACAAACTTACACAAGTGAAAATAAGCGATTTATCCGTAAGTTAAAAACGCTAACGTAGTGGAATATCGTTTGAACTTTGACTAAAAAATCAAAACGAACATTTACAATGGACGTAGATGATCTCTTCGTTTAACCAATTGTTGCAATATCACACGATTCATTGCTAAACCTTATCACTATATTTCTTCAAATTCGCATTCCATGTCCATATTTCAAGTTCGAATGTAGGCTTAAACAGAAAGCAACATTGAACAGCTTTAAATGGCGTACTTGTAGCTTTGTCTTTGTAGCGTTAATCACGCCAACCAAGATATGTTGTAGCGTCTAAAATAAACGCGAGCATGCTTCAAATCTTAATTTACGGAAGCTAACATGTTGTTGTTCCTGGTGAAGGAAAGCCTAGATCAGGTCCAGAAGGCCCCGTCGCCTCAGTTCCCAATATATCTGCAGAAAGTCCTGATCAACCAGCAGCTGCTTAAAAGAAGCGCCAAGGCAAAAAAGAAGGTGATCAGAACTAGCACGTTGTGAGCAGGAACAAGGTTGGAAAGACTTCTCCCCATTTTGAAACTTTAAGCACTTAAGATGGCCTTAACACTTAAGATGGAAACCTTAAGCACTTAATATTAGGATTTTGCAACCTTAAACATTTGAGGAAGCTAACATAAAAGTGCCTAATGATTGTAAACATTTATTGATACATCTATTGTTACTTTTTTGTACGTTTCTTGGCAATTAAATTGTCTTATTGTGAACTAAAATTACGACCATGTTTTACGTTACACAAGGTGTTTCGAATATATTTGGTTAGATGAGGCATAGATAGCATTTTCACAACAAAAAACGGGATGTAAACGCAATAAATAAAATAGAAGAAAATATGATACCTCATTTAATGATATTTTTACATCTTGTGCAATGTTAAAACTGAGTGCAAAGTGCAATGTTAAAACTGAAATTTAAATTTTTAATATTGTGAGATAATGCTTTTTGTTTTAAAATTATTTTTGAATAAAATTAGGAATTTTATAAACATAGTTACTGTAAAAAAATAATAATTCAAGATTTTCCTATAGCTATCACTTTCTTTTAATTATTTTTAAACTGTTGCTTCTTAACAATTATTTTTTTCTATTGGTTTCAAATTTTAAGTTAAATTATGTAATTAGAAAAAAGTAAAGCATTCCCCCCTACAAACTGCTGAAGGTCTGGAACCATAAAAATTAAAATTTCACAATTTCATGAGCAACGACATGATGGTGGCAATAAAATCATTATTGCTCTGTGTCATTGATTTCTTTTACTTGATTATATTGATTTAGTGACAAAAAGCAGCCTGTATAACGATGTTTTATTTGTGATTGCGACCCCTAGTTCTATAATATTTGTACGGAATTGTGACTCCTGCTTCTATGAACTTTTTTTCTTCTAATACGAAAATGGCTTATCTATATGCCTTCTCATTTGCGCCACTTCACACTTCTTTGAAAGACCCTATTAAGCAGAAGTCTCAAAAATATTCTAAATTCTTTGTGAGACTTAATAAAGGACAGAATCTCCAATGTAAATAATGTATATGTTACCCTGAATGATCGAACTCAAGAGAATGTCGACTTTCACCGGTGAATGTCAACAATCACAGAGTCGCTTTGGTGAATGTTCAAAATATTTGTTATATCCGATTTGATATTAATTTATTAGTTGATATTATTATATTTATTCGATATTTTAATATCTGCTGAGGATAGATTAAGAGAAACATCAGTGTTCGGAATACCGGTTGCATACCGGGCAGTGGCACTGAACCTTAAAAAAGGCAGTGGCACTTAACTAGATCTAGATTTCGGATATTTTCCAAAGCGACTATGTGATGTCAGCATTCACCGGTTGAAGTCAGCAACCACCGTTGCAGTAACATACATACTGAAATGAATTCATTGTCTATTGCAGAGCCCGTTTCAGGAACAGGAGGAGCATCTTCAACTCCCCCCATCCTCGCCTCATACAAAAGTTGGGCAAAAGGAGGAAGTCTAGTGTTCGAACCCAACACCTTCCTCCTCCTGGTATGCTGGTCCCCCGACATCACAGTTTCTCTGGCCATCACTCCCCCTTCCCTGTCAGCAAAGGTTAGCTTCATGTCTTGATTTTTTTTCAAAGAAGCCAATTCAGCTGGATTTCACGGGACTTCAAGCCGACCCATCACGTGACATCAACGCGTCACCATATTTAGAATAGTGAAAACACGGCATATGCTTTTCTTATGCTTAGTGAATTCAGTTGCAAATAGTATCTTCTGTTTTAAATATTTTATTGCAATCAGATTTCTTTTATTTCTTTGCGACTGAATTTTTTTTCTTCAAATAATCTAAATATTATTTTGATTTGAAAAGAATTCTTGGTATTATACCACAGTAGCGAGAATTTTTTATATTTAATTTTTAATAAAAAAAAATAGTGCGTGGAGTCTCTCCGCGCGGAAGAAGTGAAACTTCGTAATGTGGAAATGAAAATAGGAAGGGGTAGAAATTGATTTTTAGTGAAATCATATTGTTTCTTTAAGACAAACTTTATTAACATTGCTTACAATTCACAATTGATCGCATCTTTTAATTATCATTTTCGAGTGGAGAAATATCCAAATCTCTAACATTTACAATGGGATTATGATAACTAAAGTAAGAAACGAAATGTTTGAGTTCTATTTTTTCAATATTTCTTGCTAAAACTGCATCAATGGTAGTTTCCCCTTTGGTTGTTGGATCATTCCTACCATTTATCATTTCCAATCCAAATTTGTCTTTAAGGAAGGTTAACAATGTTTCTGCTTCAGGTAACGAGAAATTCACATTAAAATCTCCTGCAAGGATCACAGGCCGCTCGTTGCCATGGTAGCGTTAAACGTTTAACGCAATCTTGTTGGAAGTCGCATTAGAAGTTTCACTTCAAAAATGAAGCGATAAATTTTTTGAAGAAATTGTTGTTAAACAGTCAAATGTAGCAGTAACCCATTTCAGATAGTTAAAAGTCTTAGTCTTCTCGCTCTACGTCCTGCATTTCATGTCAAGAAATCACAGGAAATTTTTCTTATCAGGCAATAAAGTAATTCTTCATCAAATTGCGCCAGAATCATCTATTAATATATTTAATTTGTGTTATTCTCTTTACTGATAAATGTTTGTTGTTTACAAAGAAAATCAGTTTTTTTAGTAAAGGAAATACTTTCATGAAAACTTTCATGAAAGTTTAAGGCGGCAGATCTTTCAAGACCTTTCCTCTGTTTTTAAAGTATGAAATAATTCTCGATAACAGATTTATGAAAGAGAAAAAAAAACGATCGAGAAAAAAAATAGGCTTATTTTGGTAAAATCAATTTAAAACTGCGTGAAAATAGTTTCTGATCTCTATAAGAAGAAAAATGGCCCGTTATATAATATAGAATAGGCACGTTATTTGGCACGTTATCAAAAAACTTGAGTTAGATGTAATGAAAAAGAGTAGATGAATTTAAAGACCCTTGGCGAGAGAAAAATCCGAATGACCTCAACAATTGTCTTGACGTTTCAAAGGATCATTGTAAATAAATGCTTGTAATTTTCTTTAAAAACCATGCAACTTATTTATGCATATTTATTATGCATTTTAAGAACTTATGACATGCGTATGAATTTATTTATTGACGAAAGAATTAAATGTAAAATAAATGAAAGTGTTGTCATAAATGAGTAATACCGATAAGTGGTATTGTTACATTATTCTGATGCAATTTATGATCGCTAATTTTTATCGCCTGATCGAGAAATAGACAGATCAATATCTAGGCGTTACAATAATGAGGGCTTGACAAAAATCTAAATCATTAGAACAAATCAATGAACAGCTCTAATGTTGAATTTATTTTTATGCATTTGGAAAGAAAAAAAAATACTTCTTTTGTTTTGTAAATGAATGAATAGAAACAACTCAAAAAAGCATTTTGCTTACCATTTTCAAACTTAACTAAATTAATAAGTCAGAGTGTTAAAAAAATCGCCATTTCAAATTTTCTTTTCGCGGTAATTATTTGATGGGTTGTCGTTTAAAATTTCACTGTTTAAAATGGAACAAAAATTTTTAGTCTTAGACGCGCCAGAAAAACTTTTGGTAATTTTTAAACTAAATCAGAACAAAAATTTGTTTTTTAAGCATAGAATTATTGGTATTTTTTATTTATTAATTCATTTATTATTATTGTTAATTTTTATTTAATTCTTTTTTTTTTTTTTTTTTTTTTTTTTGAAAAATGAATTTTATAGTTCCATACAGACATTTGAGTTTCCTAACAGAACTATCGCGACGACATTTTCCCCCCGTCCCCCATTTTTAATGTTGGAGAACTAGGTGTGTTTATTCGGAAAAAGTACGTTCTTCTAACGTATTTTGTAACTTAAAATATTCTCCTATTAAAGGAACTTAGTACCTAAAAATCCGGTCATTAGATTAAAAACTATTCTAGTCGTTCAATTTTTTGTAGCTCCCAATAAATTAGTCCAGCTGAAGTGTTGGTAAAATAGTGTCGAAGTTTTTTACGAAGATAAACAGAATGAGATCACGACATGGTAACTTTATCTTTCTAGTTATTCCCATTTGTTCAATAAGCCTTCCCCCCAGATTCGTAGCACTGTCAACCTACCAACCTGCCTCACCTTTTTAACCTTATCTTTACAATTCAAATCAATCATGAATAAAAATTGTAAAATATATTGTATGAATTTTTTTGTTTTTATAATAGAAAAAATAATCTGCCGATTGCATATTAATTATTGTTTTTATTTTACAAGGGTTATTAGTAGGTTATGTTTCCGAAGTCCCAAAAAATAAACAATTTCGTGGAGAGATTTATTGAAACTGTTAAATCAATATTTCTGTTACTTCTTCAGCAAAAGAACCACCGGAAATGTAACACTTGTCATTGCATAGAGTAAAATTTTTTTGGCCGGTATCATAAGGGTTTACCGCCTGGGAATAGAGCCAGCGTGGCCTATAAAGCTGTTTGCCCGGGCAGTACGGATGAAAGAGACTGGGAGCTACAAAAGTCTGGGTGTTTTATTATTCACCCTATAGTCTTCTTGATCTTTGCTGCAAGCGACTTTCATTTCTTCCTGCATAGGGAGAAATTCCTGCCCGGGCGATAATTTACAATCCAGTGTCTTTTAACGACTCACTCGCTTTTTGGAGATATTCTACTTGGCAGTAGTTGGTCGAAATTAAAATGTAAGCTTTTATTTCCTTTAAATATTGTTTCCTGAACTTAAAAAAAAAGTCAAGAATGAATTATTTTCATTTAAGAAAATGTCAAACAAGAGAGCGGGTCGTTAAAAGTCAGTGGATTGGAAAAGCGCGGATAGCGTTGACACACTGGCTCCTTTCTCAGTTGGCAGACCCTTATGATACCGGACAACAAAAACTTATACAATGGAATGACAAGTGTTATATTTCCGGTGGTTCTTTTGCTGAAGAAGTAACTGAAATATTGCTATAACATTTTCAATAAGTCCTTCCAGAAAATGGGAAAATTCTTTTTATGGGATTTCTAAAAAATAATCAACCCATAACCCCTGAAACGACTTTAAATGCATACTCGCCAATTTTTATTGAATTTCATATTTGAGAGAAAACGTCACTTTAATCAAAAGCATGCAATATTTCTCTGTCTAAAATGCAGAGTGCAGTGGTTTTTTGAATTTTTAAAATGCTAACAAATATTGTATGAGGAACTTTTTGATGACTAAAAAAGACCGTAATTGGGAATTTGAAAAACAGAAACATATTTACAGCAAAATAATAACTTAAAACAAGTTTTGAATGGTTCCAATATCCTCCACATACCATTAAAAGTTACTAAAATAGTAAAAAAAATATCAGAAATTATACTTCTAACACTCCTTGTTTTTATAATATTACATTTAAATGTTAAATCATATCTTTTACTTCCACTAAAGAATTCTTTACATTTAGCATAAAAGCTACCAGCAATGCAATAATGGATAGAGTCTTTAACGCATTACTTACTCGTCTTAATCACAGCTGTTAGCATGTAGCCTGTTTATAACAGATTTTTTCCAATGGAAGTAAATGTTATATTTTATTTTCAGTTTATTCCATTTGATTTTAAACATATATGTATAAAAGACCTCACAATCAATCCTAGACCCTATTAAACTATGATTTTTTTAAAACTAGCATGGAAAGAAAAATTTCGTTTCATTTAAACATGTAAACGCTGTTTTTTTTTCTCCACTACATCAAAATTCAATGTAAAATTTTATTTTTCTAAGTTATAGGTTTTTTTTTGTTGTTTAAACTAATTATTTTACCTTAATAAACAATTAAAAATTACTAATTTGTTTTCTGTTACTGGAAATTTTTAGAGTGACATTACCTTTTAATCTAAAGCAATTTAGTTGTTATAGTTTTTAACAAAATAAACAAATTACTTAAGCTATGTACATTTGATAACTAAAACATTTCGTTTTTATTCTTGTAGTGCCGAAGACCCGAAGTCACGAGTGTTTGCGGTCGGCGTTAAGCAGAGAATCTTCTCCGAAGTTTGAGCCCAGACCGAAAACGGCACCCCTCGCGGAGTGGGAATCACTGCCTTCCAACGAGGACTTGGAAAAAAAGGTTAGTTCATATCATTGGTTGATAGTTAAGGCCTGTTAACACGGTCCAAGTTCCTGAATTTCTCTCTCCAGGAAATTGGATGATTCGTCGATACTATTCAAGTTCTAGAATATCACTGATTGGTATGATGAAAAACCTGCTCATGCGCATAGTTCATATTCAACATTATAAAATCATGCTTTCATGAATTCAAAATTACTAAATAAAATCGTAATAACACAAATAGATTATAGCAGATTAATTTATTCGGACCAAAATATATGAAAACGAACAACAAAATGGCATAATCTGATGCCTGCTTGTTGACGTCACAAAACTTCAGAAGCTGATTGGTTAAGGGAGGAAAAACTAAGATGGGAAGTTGTTGCTGTTGTTGTTGTTGTTGTTGTTAATTTACGTCGCACTAGAGCTGCACAATGGGCTATTGGCGACGGTCTGGGAAACATCTCGGAGGAGGATCCGAAGACATGCCATCACAATTTTGATCCTCTGCGGAGGGGATGGCACCCCCGCTTCGGTAGCCCGACGACCTGCGCGCGAAGTCGAGCACTTTACGGTAGAACAGTTGAACGAGGACCAATACCGCACACCCTCGGTCCCTACGCAGACTGATCCAAGTGGTCACCCACCCGCACACTGACCGCAACCAGTGATGCTTGACTTCGGTGATCTGTTGGGAACCGTGTCTTAACGATCAGTCCACTGCGGGATGGAAGGAGAACATGCTCTACTATCATCCAAGGACTTGAACCAAGAACTTGGATGATCGGTTACACGATCCAAGCTCAAAACAAAACAAGTTTCCATTAATTTCAATCAATCTTCGTCCAAGAAGTTGGATCGTATAAACAGGCCTTTAAGTGATAGATGGTTGATGGAATAACACTCTTTCTGAAACTTGAAGAAATTTCGAAATCTTCCGTTGCATCCCTCCGCTAAAGTTATGCTTACGAGGCGATGTGTGAGCAGGCTTAATATTCCAGGAAGTTTTATTATTGTGATTTGTGTTTCAATTTAAGCCTAATTTTAATTCATAAGAGTTTACTGTAATTCAAACAGGTCATGAGCCTAAAACAAATTTAACAAAATTAATATCACAGCATAAATAAAGTGTAAGGTTCGCCATGTTTTGAGTCTTATCCCTTATTTGGCAATATTTGTGTAAAATAGCACCATTTGTTATTTTTTGAATAGCATCATAGCAAGTTTGCGGAGTCTTCCGAATTCATTTGTTGTTTGTTTCGTTGAAAGCTAGATTGAAGAATGTGTTATACTGAAAACATTACAAGTATAATAATTTTGGATGGCACGTTTTTTCAAGCTCAGGGGTAAAAATCAGTCGTAAAAGTCTTACGACGAATTTTAACCCCCCTAGCGCCATCTGTGCCTTGTTTTACACTGTCAACCAACCATACTTTAATAATATCATTCCATCGTTGGATGCTGAATAATGCTTTAGTAATGTATTCGGCATCAGACACAACAGTTGGTTTGCATCTGCATTGCGTTCCTTTTAAAATAGAATTTTTATTTCTTAAACAAAAAAACATTTGTCTTCCAAAATTTTTAAAATATTTTGAAAGGTCTTCGCCATAGCTTTGTGAAAATGTTTTTTTTCATTTAATTTGAAATTTGTTTGCACACTTATGTAATTTGAGTTAACAGTTATGTTCTTGAAAATGTGAAAACTTCATTTGATTCTAAATTTACAAAGGTAGAAAAATCATCAACGAAAAGACGTTTTTTCGTTGGCAACTGCGTTTTTTTCTGTTCAAATGTGGTTTGTTTTTCTCATTCACGTCACAGCTAGTGAGTCTTGAACATGGGTGCCTAGCATGGAGTGGAAACACGTCTACTTTTTCCGCATTTGGTCACCGCAGGTCGCCAGTCCACCCGAATAGGTGTACGATTTTTGTAGAGGCCTCTACGTATTAAAACCATCTTCCTACTCCAGAGGTTCGAAAAAACCTGGCCCCTCGGATAAGGAAACCACCAGCCACCACACAGAAGCCGTTTGTGCTATCCCTTGCACCTACTGCCCAATCCTTCAACCCTACAGACCCACTAAAGCCCGTCTGCCTGGGCTTGTTGTAAGAGAATTGGTTAGTGACATAATTAATAAAATATTATCGTCACTAACCCATTGCTGGCATTAAAAGTTTAACCGGTTTATTAAGTAAAGAAAGAGATTACTATTATAGCTTAAAAATAAGAACTTTATTACAAACACAGCTACAACATTAATTACAGCAATGTTTACATTTAGCATTGCATTAATCAAATAATATATTACTATAATGGATAGCAATTATAATGATACGAACTGTGGCTATACATTAAATTGGAATTAAAAATAGGTTGGGTTATGAGGAAGTTAAGACAGTTGAATTAGTTATTTAAGTGGGACACAGCCTACTGGGTCCATCCATCACAAAAAGAAAAAAAATGAAATTTCATCTAAGAAACGTGGAATCAGGGAAAAAAATGAAACCTAGTTCCGTTTTTCGCTTTCCCGCAATTTGCGACAGGTTCCATAAAATGGTCATGACGCCTCTTGTAAAAGTCACTTGGAGCGAGGTCTGGCGAATAGGCGTGCGGTCAATCAATTCAAACCGTAATTCATGAGTCCTGAAGCTCACAACCGCTGAGGTGTTAAAAGTGTCTCGGTGAAACAAAAAATTTTCTCTTACAAATGTGATTGCTTAGTCGTAATTTTTACCGTCAGTTTAGTTCCAATAATGATTTTTTTTCCTTTCGAAGATAGTATCTTAAGACTTCCAGAAAGCAATCGTCATCACCTTCCTAGAAGAAAGAACGGTTTTTGCCTTTCTTTGGAGCCGATTCTCCCATAGTTTTGTCCACTGTTTTGACTCTGTTTTTGTTTCTAATAAAGAATTGAAAAACCTTGTTGTTGTTGCTCATCCTCATAGATCTGACATTAGTCATATCAACTCCAAAAAGTAGTTGACAGCCAGAAAGTCGATGACAAGAAGGGGATTGGAAGTTAAGTCCCCCCCTGGATAGTCTGACAAATCAAGTATGTGTTTCTGCGATACTGGATGGACACAGCATTTTTTAAAGGTTGGGTAAATTATTGTGCCACGTTCGAATATTAGACACTTTAAGTGACCAGTTGAGAATCTGGCCAAGGCAGTCTGGGAGCTTCGATCGCAATTGACTCCCAGAAGGGTGCCAAGAGATGTTGCTGTGTACCATTGGTGCGTAGGTGGAGTTTGCCAGATTGAGTTTTGTCTATATTTCTCATTGGAGTAAAGTTCCTGATAAATATAAGTGATGACCCGGTGGACATATCTTCCTCACTGCCCTCTTTGGCCAATCTATCTGCTATCTCGTTGTCACCAATCTTAACATGTGATGAAGTCTTAACATGTGATGCATTGGAGATGTACGTCATGGTGCTGTGAAAAACCTTTCGTCGAAGATACTTCAATTTATTCCGCAAACTGATGTTCACGCGGCGCAAATGTTCTTTCGGGAGCGGTTTAAGTGAGAAAATGCGACTCTCTACGTACAGTCACTTACAGCTTATCTGAGCTTTTAGTTTTTAAATTTAATAATAATCAATATTAAAAAATTCAACAAAATTCGAACGGAAGTGAATGTCTAAAACTTTAACTATTTTATTAGATTTCGGCATAACTTTTCTACCACTATTTAAATTCTTATGTGAAGCAGCAACCTTTTCTAGAAACGTGAGAGAAATTTAAATTTTATAAAAAATATTTTATTATCGAATTAAAGTTTTATTAATTAAAATATAATTTCATCAGCACTCAAACTAATGAAATTAAGTTTTATCTGGTATTGACTATTTTCCGTTTAATTTTTGGATACCATTTATTAATTAGAGGAAATTATTATTATTATTATTACTGCGTTTAGTTTATCCACCATGCTTTAGACATCCGACTAGTTTCAACAACTTATTTTTTAAATATTAATATAAAATTTTAAAACACTTGTTTATTTGTTTTACTATGTGTAAAAACTTTACTATATTTTGTGAAAGCTAAGGGTACAGGGATTCTAAGTTCATAATAAACTCAATTTCAAAAATTTTGCCCCAAATTAGGTTTTTGCACTAATCAGATACCCAAAGGATCGAATTAAAATATTAAAAGTTGTAATATTATATCACTATTACCTTTGTAAATTCAATATTTGAATAAGAATTTTATTATTATTATTGTTATACTATAATGTTATACTATGCCTAATGATTGATTATAACTATTTGAGACCGAAAGCTGTGACTCTGTTATTTTCGAATGATACTTTAGGTTATGAAACCAGTTCTTTTCCGATTACTTAATACCAAAATATTTGATCTTAGTGGACCAAATATTCCTCCAAGTTTTATAACTTTTTCTGTTCCAACCAAGTTCTTATAACCAAGTTCTTATAATCAAGTCTCATAAGTTTCACCCATTATTCAAAAGATGTGAAGATAAACGTGACGCATTAAAATAACATTAGAGTAACAAAAGTTTTAACTGTTACAGCGAAACTATAAAAACCAAATTTTCATAACCTTATCTACAGCCTCCACCCTTCCTATTTAAAAGGTGATACATTTGAATTTGACACAAAAAAGATATGTTTCTTCAAAAAAAATGTAACCAAATAATCATTGATAAATTTTCCTTTTAATTAGTTCAATTTATTTATAAATACTATTTATATTGATAAAAAAATATTGAACTAAACATACGTTTAAGAGACTCCTAAATTCTATGTCTATTACCACAATACCCATACTAATACAAGCATAAAAATTGAATTAAGCAAAAATAAAGACCAGAATTAAAGCAAAATAAGTCAAAATGGAAAAGCGCTATAACCAAAGGAAAATAGTAGTATATAACATATTGTAGCATAACCGAAACCAAAATTGTAGCAATATTAGCAGTTAAAACCAAAATTGTCTTAAATAAACAGTTTAAATAAAAAATGTGAGAATTTTAATAAAAACCAAAAAAATTTAAAAAATATGCATGTTAGCACGAACAGTACTTCATGGACACACTTCACTAGAGTCACTCTGCCATACTAACATGCTGAAGCCTTTCTGTAGTCAGTAGTTAAAACAAAAACTGACTTGCCCCGATACCGATCTAATACCACAATTAATTAATCAGTACTGGCGTAAATGCTGGGTGAATTATCATGTTGGGTGATATCATTAGAAGTGTTTAGTACCAAAAACCCTCCAAAATGTTTAGTACCAAACAAATCGCTCATGGGCTGCAATAATGGCACAACTCAAAAAACACGCGTTTTGGACTAAGAACAGGTGTAAATATGAAAATACACATTCCTTCAGCAGCAAACAACTCATAATTCAACTTGAAGGTAATCTTCGTTTAAGCTACTTAAGCATTTCTTATGCATTTTGCTTAGCAATGAAAACTTTAAACCCACTTATCTCAAAACATGATTTTTTGAGTTGTGTCGCTATGAGCGATATAACACCAATAAATATCAATTAGAAAAATAATCTTTCATAAATTTCAACTTTAGTGACTTTATTAATTATTTTATCAATTTATTTAATATACTATTTATTGATAAAAAAAAAAGTATTTAACTAAACACCGGCTCAAGACACTCCTAATTTATTCAATGCCTGTTCTTCCAGATTTTACTTCCTAAGGCGCTTTCTCTTTTCTTTTTCTCCAAACAGACTTGTATCACAGAATGTGTCAACTGACTTCTGATATAGTTGCGATTGTCATAATTGACGGTCCATCGTTTTTTGGGTGGTGATGGCAGGAATTTCATGGACACGCCACTTTCGAACTTTTGACTTAATCTCTGATCACTGCTGTCATTCCATCTTTCGTGTTCTTCCTTCTGTTGGCAGCACTTCAGCTCATTCCGAAAACTGTAAGAAGGACTTCTTTGTCTTATGTAGTGCGTCCTTTCGCTTGGACCGTCGCTGTAGTCCGAGAATTCTTCGGTTGAGGACGAAGAACATCTGTGAGAATCCATCGCTAATTTTTCTGTTTTGTTTTTAGTATTGGAAAAATAATTAAATTTATAATTAAGACATAAAAGCGTTACCGAAAACTTGGAAAGGTAAGATCGAATAGTACTTAGTTATGTGATTGCAACGAAATGATGATTTAAAAAGATTTACTATCAGTACAGACTTTAGCTGCTTATGCTGCCCTGTTAATTTCAATTGTCTCGAAATTAGAATGTGCGTCACTGAGGGGCAAATATTTTAACATAAACTTTTTTTATTAAAAAATGTACAAACAGAAATACAAAAAAAAAATTCAAAAAGACTTTTTGTTAAATGTTTTATCATTATTATTGTTATGATATATATATATATCTATACACCCAGAGAAAAGATCAAACACGCAAAAATAATTAAGGAAAAAAGACATTTACAAACAAAATTAATAAGTTTTATTAACTGTGCATAAGCTGCAAGTATGTAGAATCGATGCAAAAAGATAAAAATACAATGAAACATGAAATAAATAAGAAAGAAAACCATTATTATAAAGAGAAGAAAAACTTCCTAAAATAACTAAATTTATTTTAAAAATTCTTTTCAAGATTTTAAAAAAATTAAAAAATTTTGGAAATTAAGAAAAAATTTTTTCGGGCTTTCTAATTTTTTTCACTAAACAAATTTGATGAGTTCACTACCGTCATTTAATACTTTAGCTTACCAAAAGGGTGGATATATTAAATACTATTTTTTCTTGCATCTCAATGTGCATGTAGTTGATCGTTAAATTCTAAATCATTTAACAGATCACTTTAACTGTAATTTATAACAGTATATTAATGTTATTTGCACAAAAATAGTAATTGTAAAACGGTTAATAAGATTAGACCACCTTCTATATAACTTTATCTAAAAATGTAAGGTAGAATTGCATTATAATAATGATAAAAATATTTTTAAAAAATTCTCATAGTTCAAATGGAATAGAATCAGTAAATTTATATTTGCATTAGATTTAAGCTCATCGAAAATTGATCCTGGTTTTGGATAGTTTATCTTTTTCAGTCTTTTTGGAGTGGTTTTTAAAGGATTTGGAATAGCATCAGGCTTTAATTTTTTGTTCTTTCCTATTTACTTTCAATTGAGATTCTACAAAATGAACCAGCAAGAAAATTTGAAATGCTGTTTACTATTTTCAAACTTAAATTATTAATCATTAAAGGATTCAGTGTTTAAAATTTTAAAACATGCTCCCATTAACTTTTCTGCAACAGAAATTTCAGCAATTTATCACAAGAATTCTTAAGGGAAAAAATAACATTTGTAAATTCAAAAATCCACTGCTGAGGAACCTTAATTTACACTAATCTTACGTAATAGGAAGACAGCAAAACTTCCGGTTTGATTTTTTTTTTAAGATACTGGGTGAATATAAAATAAAACTTTGATGCGCGTGAACTTGAGCTTCATAGGGCGATGGCTAATATATAGTTTGTCCATGGAAAGAACTCTCCTCACCATTCGTTCGGTTACGGGGTTTAACTATTTTAAGTAGGGTTGTTAGGTAAATATTTAAGACAGGTTTTGGCTTGAGTCACCAAGAGATCTAAATGTTTATAATAGTAATAGATAGTAATATTTGGACGTGGGAAGTAGAGGCACAAGTGCAAGCAAATAGAATTCCTTTTAGTACATATATGTTAAGGGAATAATTTTAACTTTAGTAGAAAAACTGTTTTCTGCCAAGAAAAGACAATTATTGCGAAGCAATCATCGGGATTGGTGAGAGGCCCCTTATATATATGTGGGGACGGCATGAGTGGTCGTCTTTGAAAATAAGAGGCACTGTACTTTAACAAAACATATATTAAACGCTAAATTTACATAAAGATGGACGATAAACAAACACAGAAATAACACAAAATAAATGAGTTCGTCATCGTGAAGTTAAAAGAAAATCGTCATTGCTAATCCTTTTTGGAATTCATCAGCGTCTCCTTTTTTGTTAGTTCCATTACGCGCTCCCGTGTCTCTCGTGTCTTTGGGAAATTCGCACGGGGTCTAACTTGCAGCTTACATAATCTGTCATAATCTGGTTGGATCTCTAGCTAGATCAGCTTACAGCACAGGAACTGGTACTATAGATTGGAACTGGCACTACAGATAGGAGCTGGCACTACATATATATATATATATATATATATATATATATATATATTGTCCATTTGTCTGCACTTGCCCCATGTACAGACAAGCTCTTCTCTCCCTATATCGTCAGTGCTCACTTTCAAGGAAATGCTCAGAAAACTTATCGTATTATTAAAAAATACACTCGTTCATGTCATTTGTAAAACATTTTAATATTTAAAAAATTTTTTTCAATGTCCAAAGTAAGAAAAGAAAATCCTTTTTGTTAAATTAAGTTCTACAGTATACTGGCAATCTTTGTATACATTTCAGTATTATAAATTTTACGTTGATCTGGTTTGCAAATTCTTGGAAAGAATTTAAAAATAGCAACGCAACACTTATTTTGCAAACAAGGCGAAGTTCAATACTTTTTTTTTTACCACCGTCGTCGTTGTGTGGCTATTTCTGAAAGAACAGATAATTCTATGAAAGAAAGTTTTTTCTTTTAGTTTCCTGAATAGTTTCTTCATTTTTTTTCTCCCTTCTACTTCAATTCTTGTTGTTGGTTATGTTCGTATATTTATTACGTCAATAACTCTTATTGATTTTCATATTTTATGACAACTCTATTTTTGTCATTAGCTGGTATGTTTTCGTAGCTTTTTCAAAGCAAAATTTCCTAAAAATAGAGGAGGATTTTATTTTTCGCGTATTCCATAAAGTAAGCTATTTTCAGCAGAATAGTATATACGTACTTGACTATTTTTAGAATCTAGGCTAGTAAAAATATCAGTATAAAACTTTTTAATAAGTTATTTATTTTTTCCCCAATAAAAAAGAGAATTAATTTACGTTCAATAAGATTTTCACTCTGTTTACTTCTTTTTTTCATAGAATATCAAATCGTTAGATCTTTTTTTCTTCTTCTTTTTTTTGTGTGTGTGTACATAGTCCCTATGTTGCAAAAACAACGTAACTGCTTCAACGAATAGATTTCGAGAAAAGTAACTATTTTCTTTCTATTGCTTATGCTCTAAAATATAATTTCAGAAAACTTATAGCACAAAATTTATTTCTTAAAAACAAGTTTTTGCAATATGTAGCTTATCATACGTAGATGCCAAATATAAAAAAAATCCCAATGTTGAATTTTTTGTTTGTTACGTTGAGTTTTCCATTGCACGGCAGTATAATAGAAAATTTTTATTTTATACTCTTAGCAATAAATTATACATAGTAAATAATATATAAATTCAATAGCAATAAAAAATATTAATAAATAATAATAATGAATAATAAAGCAATAAACAATATTAATAAAAATATGCATAATTGTACTTAGTGCAGAAATTAATTGCTTCAATTAACATGACCGAAAAATTAATTTTTATTAATTTATGCTTTTAATTTTAATGCTGCACACATTTAAGTAGAAGATTAATGAATACATAATTATCTTATAAATGTTTCGACTATTGTTTCAGTATATTGCAATCTTGCTCAAAACTAATCTACAAGTTTTGGACAATTTTAATAGGCATACTCCTATGATAGTTAATTTTGATAACGCGATTTTATGACATTTAATTCTAGAGAAAGGAGTACAATTTAATTGAAAAACGGGCGTCTATTTATGCAAGATTACCTAAATTAGAACTTCGTCGGCACTAATAGATCATCATAAATCACCACTCGTAATGGTTTATGCATCTTAATAGAGTAGCTATTCCCAAATATATATATATATATATATATATATATATATATATATATATATATATATATATATATATATATATATATATATATATATATTATTAAGATCTCATATAATTTATCATGTATAATTCATAGAATAAAACCATTTATAAATATTCCCATAATAACTATTTTAGGCATATTCTTTAATTATTTTCTAAAATTTTTTTTATAATTGGGTATAATATAGCCTACGTCACAGGTTGTGTTGTTCCTACTAAATTTAACCCATGAACGGCATTTTCTGCGAGCCTAACTTCAAGCCACAAATAAACAAACGAAGTGTTCGATCGTTTAAATAGCTGCTCGCCAGATTTCATTGCATTATAAAGAAAAGTTATTGAAACTAAATACAACTAAATAAACAACAACAACTAAAACAAATAACAACAACTACTAATAACAATAAATAAATAAACAACTAAATTCCATTCGTTTAGCATTGCGTCATATGTTGTTCCTACTAAATCGAAGTAGTTGTGTTTTTTTTCATATTATACCCAATTATATTTTGAAAAGTACAACAATGACGCATAGATTTTAATGAAGTAAATTTTGTACCTGAGTACGGCATGTGGATAGATCACTAATTATACTTGCTCTTAAATCGTAACTAAGAAATAAAGGAAATTTTATCGGACGAAAATTTAACGTTCACATATTGGTCTTCTAGAAATTAATTAATTGAATTTCCGAAAAGTTTATGAGTTTTTTTGCTTTTATTTGTAACAATATGACTTAAGTTACTACTTTACTTACTGCTTTGTTTTATTTGTTACATTATTAATGTGACTGCTTTTACTGATAGTTAAATAAATATGAAATTACGCAAGAATTTGCATGATTTTAAAATTCTTTAACGTACAAAATACTTATAAAAGTATATACATTTTAAAGGAAGAACGAGAATGAAAATTTTTAAAATTCGTCAAAGAAGAAATAAATATTTATTTCATAAATATTTTTCGAAACCTTTTTATTCTAATTATTTTTCCCTTTATACTTACCATCCTGTAGCAAACTCTTTTAAACGTTTTGCCATTTGTGCACGGTATAAAGAAGCATCGCTCGGAATAAAGTGAGAATACTGTTGAATTAAAAGCTCCTCAATAGAGAATTTTTTGAAGAAAAAAAAATATTGAGACTTTAAAATGAGGTATTGGCGAGAGAGTATATCCCGCAACGTAGTATATATCCCGTAGCAATTATCATATAATGAGACTTGAGAGTATCTATATTAAATAAAACGCTAATACGTACGTACGTATGTATGTATCAATAAAACCGATTATATTTCTTTTCTCGCGCTGGCAACAGTTTTCTTTTTTAATTGATTGGATTCGGCGCGCAAGAGCACGTAGTGAGCAACCAGATAACAATAACCAGAGTGAGCATTATCAGGTTTTTCAATTCAGATTCATGCACTAAAAACATGACAATATTTAATTTAAACTCAATTAGGAATTAATTAATTAATTGAAGTGAGAATGCTTTAAAAGGCCGCTGTTGAATTGATATTTTTCTACTGGGAGCTACCTAAACGTCTAAAAAACGTTTAAGTGTTTGTATGGAATGCATTGAATTTTTTTATATTTCGCGTTTATTTATATGCATTGAATTTTCACGCTTTAAAATGCAGAATATTAGTGAAGCAATATTTGATAATTTATTTTGCTAATATGTTTCTTATTTAGCTAATGTTTTGATTTTTTCACCATGTACAATCTAAATAGCTAATATACTTTTTTTAAAAGCCAATAAGAACATTGGTAGAATTCTTCTACATAAGTACAATACTATGTCTTTGATGATAAAATACTATGTCTTTGATGATAATATATTATGTCTTTGTGCTAGAACATTGTGTTCATTGGCGAGCGAGCGCAGCGAGCCATGGTTCACGGCGTGAACCACATAGGATTGCGTAGCAATTCTCGGGGTTGGCGAGCGTTAGCGAGCAGGGGGCGGAGCCTCCTAGTAATTTATATTTCGTTGGCCGTAATTTCTTACTTAAAGCTCGAAGTATCTTTTTATTCACACCTACCAATGAAACAAAATATCCTTCTTTCAATTATCGTTCTTTTTTCTTTTTATATATAACCGTCGTTTAACAGCCGACCGAATTTTCAGTTTTCGGCTACCAATGTTCAACTCAGAAACCTTGGAATTTTGCACCCGATCCAGAAGACAAGGGAACTCCTGGATCCAGTACTGGGAGAAATTTGTCTTCGTGGAGCACTTTTTGATGAAACTAACCCGCATTTGCGTTACATGCGTTACACGATGGCATGTCTTCGGATCATCCTCTGGGATGTTTCCCAAACCGTCGCCAATAGCCCATTGTGCAGCTCTAGTGTGACATAAATGAACTACAACAACAACAATAGCAATGAAGGGGCAAACTGAATTTTGTGAATTACAATATTCCCTTATCTTTCATTAAGTTGTAATTTTTGAATTTTTTTACAGACTCCAGAGCCCTTGCAGAACGGCTTACCAAGCCTGCTCACTGAAGAGGAATCTCAACCAAAAGCCCCGGGTTCACCCACTGTGATCATCACTGACGCAGATGGCGCTCACACAGTTGTCACCAGCACCACGCAATCGCCCAGCTCGGCTGTCAACGTCTAGATCCCCTTTTCATATTCTTCCACAAAGAAAAGATTACGAACCTTGCCTGCTGCGAACTCTGATTAGCCCGCTCTCCAAATAAGAAAATCACGTTCGGGAATGAAACAAAGCAGCTGCGAAAATAAAGTACTTTGCCAGTTGAATGAATTGGACTTGGTTGGTTTAAAAACGGAGTTGAGTTAGTGAGGCACTTGCTTGGAAAAAAAATTAAAATCGTTTTTCGCTGTTATAAAATTAATTATCAAAAGTTTTGGATATGACACATTTTATTGAATTTCTAGTTTGGTAAACATTTGATTTGCTTGACTCATAAAAATCTGAGACCAAAATTTTGTCTAATACAGGGTGCCTCAAAAATGTAGCGGGAAAATTTTAGGGGTGGTAGGGCACATCATAAGAATTGAGAATTGCTTAGCAACCGAAATGGCAGGAAATATCAGGGTAAAGTGGTTTTGGAGGTAAAAGATCTTAAAAGAAAGACTACCTCCTGTAAAAATTTGCTGCCATTTTTTTACACCCACTATTTTAGTGACTGCATAACGTGTGCTGATCTACGACGAAAAATATACGTTTTATTTATTCGAGATTGTTTAGCCTTTTTCAATCAAAGTACGAATAATAAAAATGCCAAATAATTTATCATGAATACAATATTAGAATATCGATACTAATTTATTATCAATACAATGCGATAATGTCCATCATTTCGACTCGTTTACAAGTGTTGAATGTATTATTTAAAAATTCTTATTTTTCTATCAATCAAACTGGCAAAGACTTTTTCCAGGTGTTTTGTTTTATAATGCATTGCATAGAAATGAGCCATCCATGGATACTTCAAATTCTATCGTTGTCGTTGAACAATCAACATTTGAAGCAATGCTGCAATTTAATGAATAGGCTTAACACCTTCTGCTTACACACGCTTTAGAACAAATATTTATACTGAAATCACTCGTTATTGCGACTAGCTCGTATCGTATTCTGTAGTCCGCTAATCACCTTTGCATTTGAGCTCTCGCTTCTTCAATGTTTAAAGCATATTCGCTTTTGCAATCATTGCGTGCAAATTAATTTGAATGCATGTTGACGATCCATATCTGAAGTTATCTTTCTTAAACTATGAAATGTGCTAGAAATATAACTGATCACGCTTAAATACATTAATTAAAAACTTAAATATCTGATACTCATAAAATTTAAATTTGCGCAACTGTGAATGATACTGTTTAGAAGATTTCAGCGATCTTTTAGATAGAGGTAATGACGGATATAACGATGGTAAAAAATGGAATACAGCCAGCTTTAGAAGAGTGCCAAATAATGAATGTTTGAGATTGAAGTTACAAAATAATTATCAAGATCCACTTTAGAGGGTCGTATCAACAAATTAGAGTGGTAAACACAAATGTTGGTTGTTCAACACATTCCAAAAACGGTTCAGTTTAAACACCAGATAATTAACACTTTTGCAGCCTTGTGTCTTTTGCGAAGACATTTCACGTTTAGCTAGAATGTTCCACCTCTTATACAGCTGTTATTTTTTAATCAATTGTATTGATATTTCAATTCATTGTTACTATTGATTTAGTGCATTTTGTTTATTAATTTAACCTCCTGAAAACTCAGCATCTAATATATTGGATTAACATTTGGTATAAATTTATCTCTTTTAAAAAAAATATTTTAAGACTTTTTTCTGATTTCAAAGCAATTGTTTTTGTAAAAATAAAATTTGATATCCCTTCGTCGTTCGAGGTTTTGAATTACATTGAAAAAGTACAAAAAAAGGTAAGAAAATCTGATTCAATTAATATTTTATGTTGTTTTTTTGGTGACTAAGTATCTTATTATTTGAGTCTAGTGGAATCTGTTTCATGATCAAAATGGGAAGAAATACACTATACAAATATTCTACAATATCCACAAGAAATGTTTTAAGAAAATTATGATTTTTATATAATGATTAAAAATGAATTAAAAAAATTTCATTGTTTTTTTTTTATTTAAAAAAAATTATTTCATCGTAATTATGAGTTAACCTTATTCTAAGCCGCATAGTAAAAGCTGTCTTTTTTATGACTATTTAAAGCTCAGATTTCAGGAGATTAATTTAATAATATAAATCTTTTTAGTCTCTATTTGCAAATGATAAGAAATTGGATTAATGTGTGTGGTTATCTGTAAAAATTGGTATCTTTGTAACTATAACCAACGTGGTTGAGGTAACAAAATAATGGAAAGAAATCCCTTTTTCTGCGTATAATAATTATCTTTTCTTTAGCTTCACTTTAAATTAAATTAAAATTCAAAGATTTTTTTTAAAATTTATTATTAAATGATATACGGATTGTAGTTCGAATAACCACAGATTAATGAAAGTTAATAACGCCTCATTTATTCCGAATATTTCATCACCCGTTCGATTTTGATAAATAATAAACCAATTGCTTCTAACAATTAAAATAATAATTAGTATGATATTTTACTCTAAATTTAAATTGCTCTTTGAATTTTAAGTAAGATATTCATATATTAAATATTTGTTTCACATTTGAATATATTTTGTTTTGATAAAATTAAATCCTAGATTTGAAAGTAAAAATTATTTTGTAAGTAAAAAAATTGAATAATTCATTCACTTAATGTGCTTATTTGATCCGTACAATTCAAAGCCATTATATTCGTAAATTTTTTTTCCAAGTATTCTTATATTTAATAATTCATTCATAAAACTAACAATCATAATTAGTTTATTTTCCAGCGATTTTTTTTTTCCTTGCAGTTTGGAGTTCGTGAATGTGATGTTTATTCACTTGATTAACACCATTAAGTAACTTAAGAAACAACGTAAGTTCTCGTCTACTACATCTTTTTAATAAACATTTTTAACGGGTTTAGTTAATTTCTAGCTAAATATCTAGCACTTCATACAGCTGACTTATTAACTAACTTTTCTTCCACCTCGCCAGCCAATCAGACTCATTTTTTTATCACTTTCATGCACAAACGTTTTAAACCGACATAATGCCACGGGATTGGCGGACTACTTTAACTAAAACGAGCGATATGTTGTTGCAAGAACGAGATGCATTGCACCATTTCCTGTTTAAACGAAAATAACTTAAAAATATTAAACTATTTTAAATACAAAACCTTAACTACCCTTTCCTTCTCTACAAACTAAAACATAAATGAATTTTCGTTCAGGAAGTAATTTTTACGAGAAGTTCCTGTTCAAGCATCAAATCGGAAAATGAAGAATGTTCATTTTTTTTAAGAGTTCGAGTGAAAAAAATGTCCAGGTTTTGTGTAGGGAAAACATAAGTTTAATGAGATCTCATCAATGTCTTGGAAGTTATTTTAAAAAGGAAAAACGATTATTTTCTCAATTCCAACTTGGGGAGGTAAATATTAAGACGATCATTCAATTCGAAATTTTAAAAAATTGATTAAGATTATAAATCAATAATTCCTTCGCTATTATCAAGTTTATAACTATGTTTTTCGAAATATGATCAAAAATTAAAATGTTTGATTTATTATTCCAATTTGCAAGAAGAAAAAATTATACAACTTAAGTTTAAATTCATAAATGAATTTTTCTTGAATGAATTTCACTATCAGAATCATAAAGAATTGTTTTTCGAGAAATAATGGAAATATGCAGGAAAATTCATTTATGAATTTCCGTCTCGACTATCGCATGGAAAGGAAAAAATTTGGTTTTCTTAATTTCAACTTATTAACCGAAAATATCAATAAAAGAAAGAGAAAATATTAAAAAATTTCCCAATTATTAAAACTCACAATCATAATAAAATCTTTTAAGCGATATCAATGTCAAGAATGAACATATTGTTGAGAAAATTGCACAAAAATTTACGTCACGCGTGTCGCACGAAAACGAAGAATGTTGTTTTCTTAATGACAGCATATTTTGTGAAAAACTATCAACAAAGAGAAAGGAAGAATAAATAAAAATTCCACCATTTTTCGGCATTTAAAAATCCATTTTTTCATTATTATCAAAATCATAAGTGAACTTTATGTCGAGAAAACTGTTGGAATGAATAATAAAATATTCGTTTCAATTATGGTATAAAAGTGAAGAATGCTGTTTTCTTAATTCTATCTTGAGAAGCGAAAGAGTTTAAAAGAAAGAAAACTTTTGTCAAAGTCTATAAATTTGTTTCTTTGATGATCTTTAATAATTTATTGCCTCTGTTCAAACGTCCATTCATTAATTTTGTCAAAAAAATTACATTGTTAAAAATGCATATCTGTAAATTTGTAAATATATTATTTGTTACAAATATTCATATAAATATTTATTGTTATTTATAAATGTTCAAAATGGTAAATAATTTACAATGATAACTGATACTTTGCTTCCATACATTTGCTCCTAAAACAATGGAGGTAGTCATCAGAGAGGTTTCTCTGGATTCAGATTATTTCAATGCTTTACGAACGAGTATGTATTTTAACTGTTGGAGAAAAGATCCAAAGGAACCACTTTATGACTTCATCCAATGTAACTAGTTTAGAGTGATTTGAACAATGCTATTGAGTCGCACAACACCAATCATTACAAAAAGCCAAACATTCAACAACAACAAAAACATCAAAGAAAATGTGAAGTGTTTGGTTTATCATATGCTATTATATATCACTATATACAGAACTCTCATAGATATCAATGGTGTTCTTACTATTTTTCTCCATCGCGCAAACTTAAAGCCTTAAATAATCATGAAAATTAGTTGCTTATAGCCTCTTTATACACAATATTCTATAGTTGAGATTGTGTAACGACGGTCTTTAGAACAATTACAGTGTTCGGAAATTTTTCCAAATTTTGTATCTGAGATACGTAGTAAAAGGATATCACGCTCTTCCTCAGCGCATGGTGCCGAGTCAATATTTAACAAATGAATTTTCAGGCCATATTGTAGATTTCGGGTGTCTCAAAATTATATCCAGATACTTTAAATCTCACGTATAATTAATATCTGACGTCATTCTAATTAACATTTTACTGAAGAAACTTAACACATAGTTTAAGTATTAAGTTGTAATTCGAATTTCTATACAATTTTGATTCATTAGTTTGCAACTCCTTTCTCTTTTCAGGCTTCTATGGTAAAATTATTGAAACTAAATTATAAATATTGTGGACAGCGATTTTTCGCATTATTTCAACACAGAAGTTAGTTTAAATGGATGCTCAAGTCATGTAATAAATAAAAATAATAAAACTACATACATACATATATATATATATATATATATATATATATATATATATATATATATATATATATATATATATATATATATATATATATATATATATATATATATATATATATATATATATATATATATATATATATATATATATATATATATATATATATATATATATATATATATATATATATATATATATATATATATATATATATATATAATTCTAATGCTAATATTAACATTGCTTGAGTTATAAATTATGTGTGCTCTGATACTCGTACTAATATTTTAATCGTTACATCTAGTAAGTTTAACTAATATTGAGAAAATTAATAATCGTTTATCATTAATAGAGAAAGAATAAGAAAAAGTCATAAGCAGTTAATTTATTTTTAATCATGTAATTCGGTGGTAGCCAAAACTGTAGAATATCGTATTAGTTTAACCATAAAAGTTTCACCACTTTTTTCAAAAAGCGTATTTTACGCCCAAACAGAAAATTGCATTTTCGCAGCTGTAACTTTTTAAATGGGTTAAGAATAATTTGAAAATACAACTTATGTTTCATAAAAAGCAAAATTTTAACTAAAAAAATATTACTCTGCATCATGTGCCGGACTTGTAAGAAAAATATTTATTTTTCATTTAAAGCTTATACTATTTAAATATACACGCTGAATTATATGCAAAACATATTGTACAATTATGTAAATATATATATATCCACTAAATATGCTCATTACCTTGTAAATAGCCTAATTTTGAGCTTTAAAAACTTTGCCCTATTAATATTGTATGACCTAAAATGCGACTCATGTTTTTATCTATTCATATATACTAGCTATTAATAGATTTGAGATAGCTCTAAAATGTCAGCTGATTAGTAATTATGACTTTTATTTATGTATTAATCTAATATCGTAAATATTTTTTTTCAAATTATGAGTGTTAAATTGCATTTTTATCTAATTACTTAATCATAGTAATAATTTAGCACATTATTAACATTTTCGAATTTAACTTGAGAAAAACCATTTTAGAAACTTACAATTTCCATAATAAGCCATTCATTCATATAAAGTGTAGCTTTCAATGAAATAAAATCACATAGCCAAATGATCGAGTCTTAAAATTCAATTCTAAGCATTAATTTATTTAAGAATTATTGCATTAATAAAAACATAGCTAAGTAATTTTTAGATTTAATAAAAAATTTATTGAAGCTATAAAAAATCTAAGCCGTTCCATTATATCTAAGAATTACTAATTATTTGGTCACCCTGCCTTTGCCTTACCATAATACCAGCTGGAAGTTCAATGAATAATTTTGAATAGTATCAAAGAGAAATTTCTACAAGTTTTTTTTTCCTATTATATTATATTATATTATATTATTATTGCAATGACATTTAAATATTGCTTTAAATTTGAGGCTTATAGTGTACAATAGATAACATGTTTATGAAAAAAAAATGTTTATGCTACATAATGTTTGTATTTATGGGCTAAATAAAAAGAATAAAATTTATAAAAGTGGTCTAGAATTGCATGCGGACTGAGATTTTGTTTTGACGTGAACAGATTTAATATCAATAAATGTAAATGAAAGAATATTAATATATATAAGAATATTAATTTGTAACTGTGTGTTTATTTATTCTAAAAACAGACTAAATTTGGATTCTTCTGAAATTTTTCATAAGGCAGATTTTTTATATTTGTTATTATACAGTTTTTGCTGTAATTTTATAAAATGAAATAAACTGTATTTTATTAAAAATTAAACCACAACCGATCATTTTATACTGTGTATTAGCTAATCGGGAGTTAGTAGTAATGGATGATATTTATTTTCCGACAATTTTAGACCACTGCAGTAATTTATTAAATATTTTAATTTAAAAATTTCAAACAAAGTACTTCATATTTCTTATGCAAAATTTGAATAGATTGTTTTTGTTGTTACCATAAAAAATGTTAAAAGACAATAGTTTTCTTTTTAAATAATATGTGCTATACTTTTATGAATTTCTGGGGAGTGTTTATATAAATAATGTATGAAGTATTTATTGTATCGTACGCTATCGGTATTTTGCATAAATTGTGAAACTGTCAGGCTGATAGTCATTGTCTAGTCATTGTATCCAATTAGGATTTGCATATTAGGGAGATTTCGCAAATTTATGTTAGCTCTTGTACGCTCCTGTACGTAAGATTTTAAGCAATTACGCATGCGCATTCTTACTGCTCATGCGTCTATTCTAATTCAATGCGCATGCGCCCGTAAAAAGTATCAAACTTACGTAATTGAAATCACGAGATTTCGCAAAAAGTTAAAAATGCTAACGTAGTGGAATATCGTTTTAATTTTGACTAAAAAAAATCAAGGCAAACATTTACAACAGACGTAAACGATCCAATCGTTTAACCAATTGTTGTTATATCACACGATTAATTTATAAACTTTATCAATATATTTCTTCAAATTCGCATTCCATGTCCATGTTTCAAGTTTGAATGTAGGCTTAAACAGAAAACAACTTTTAACAGCTGCTTTCATGCAGCGTGCTTGTAGCTTTTTTGACGTTTTAGTGTTAATCACGACAACATAACGCAAAGATAGGCAGCATCTAAAATAAGCGCGAGCATGCGCTGTTGCTTCAAATCTTGCGTACGGAAACTAACGTAAAAATTCGAATTCTATTGATGGTGCTTTCACAAGCCATAATGAGACAAAATTTTGAAGTCGATGTAATGACGCTTAATATTGGCATTGACGTCAGAAAATGGCGCATCTCTCTCCTTCTTTTCTCGAAACTCTGCATTTAGAATTTGGCCTGGAGCTTTCAAAGCTTGTTAATTGTGTAAATGTTTAGAAAAACTCTTAGAAAATGTTGGTCCAAAGTAAGGTTTGGGACCATCAAAATACCATGCTGTCTTTCAAGATGGCTACCACAACAAATTTTTTCAATGCTCAGTTGGTGCACACAGTACAAAATAGTTAACTCATATTTTTTCTAAATGATGGTATTTATGAGTATTACAGTAAATGCTTTGTGAGATGATCATTTGTTATACAACAACTCAACTTATTTTTGTGGTCAATTTTTAAGGGAACTATTTAGTTGTTTTGCTAATTTGGAGATTGAACTTGACATGCATTAGGTTACGAGGTTTGTGGGGGAAAAACAGGATTTACTGTACTGATCATCATTCTGCAAACATTGTCAGTAGATGGATAATTTTATTAAAAAAAGTTGTTATGATTTACCTTAGCTGAATATATAATCTTTTGTGATATTTAGCTAACTTAAGTATTGGATAGGGATTGCTGTTTTAATGAACGGTTTTATGTTTTAGAACTAAATTATCAAAAGAGAACTAAATTATCAAAAATTATGTTTTATTTAATGTAATTTTGATTTACTGCTGTTTAGAAGTATTAAATAGGATCGTTTTTATATTTTATCATAAAATATGTTTAAATCCGTCCTCCTGACCAAATTGTTATTCCTTCTATATGATATAGAAAGAATAACACTTATCTAGTTGTCAGCTTATCACTAATCGATTACGATTGAAACACAGTTTAAAGCTTATTCTACTACTACTTCATTCCTAGAATTTACTATTTTAAGAACGAAAAAAGAGTGAGGAAAAAAAAGAAATTCGAAATCAATTCTAAAATTCGAAATCAAGACTATGATTTAAATAGGCAATTCTTGCTGGTTTTTACTTTTAGTTTCGTTCTTTTTTAAGACAAAATTAATACCACAGCATAAAAAAATGAAAGTTTAGCCATATTTTGAGTATTATCCCTTATTTGGCTATATATTTGTATTAAATAGCACCGTTTGTTATTTTTGAGCTGCTTCATAGCAAGCTTGCGGAGATTTTCGTATTCATTTGTTGTTTGTTTCGTTGAAAATTAGATTGCAGGAATGCGTTATGTTGAAAACACTGCAATCATAATAATATTGGATGGTGCGTTTTTTCACTCTTAGGCGTAAAAATCAATCGGAAGTGGTAACCCGGAAGTCATATGACGAATTTTAACCTCTAGCGTCATCTGCACTTAGCTTTACGCTGTTAACCATCAATAAATGAAATCGTAATCGATATTTAAAACCAAATAGAACACTTCAGACAATTATTTTATTTTCTTATACATAAAATTTTTGACTTATAACCAGTACTAATACCTTACTTACTTACTCACCGAATGCCTTGCAAAATTGACCTGTATCAGAGAGAGAGTAAAGAAACAACAATTTAAAAAATTTATCTTTAAAATCGTCATTTTTAGACAGTTCAAATAAAGGATAAAAAAATGGAGTTGAGATTCAATTATATAGGGCCGACAGTGACTGGAAACTTAAACATTTTAACTTTTCTCTTTTTTTTCATTACTTCTACGGATTTTTAAGTTTATGTACATTGTAAATACGCTATGCACTACATACTGTTGCACAAATGAAGCTTTTGTAAATACATACGTAATACAGATTAAATGCATCGGAACACTTGAATTTGGTTTCGTTTTTGATGCACGTATGAATTGTGCGAACACTTAGACAGCTATTAAATTCTTTTCATATTAACGGAAGTTTCTTTTTTTTTCACGGGAGAGTTTGACGATTTGCATAACCTCCTGAGAAATTAAAGATGTGCAAATTATAACGAATGTATCTAAAGAAAATTCACGTTAGCAGAGTGCGGTATTGAAAAATAAAATAACCTATAGATTGAAACATGCAATTTGGCAAGAAATTCTTAATATTATTATTAGTTTTCATTGACTCATCTGTAGATTTTCATTTATAATAGACAAGTTGTAAAATATACTTACATAGGTACTGCGTTGCTGCAGTTGATGGTCCTGTTTTTAACTTATTAAACGAAGTTTCAAAAAAATTGGTGGTTCTATCATTGTAAACTATTCTTTTGACATTAAATCCATACAAAAAAGAATTTTAAAGAAAAAAGATGACAACAAAAAAAAACATATTCTCGCACCAGGCGAAATGTTTCAAAACCTACCTGACGTCATTCTTGCGTAATAAACAATATCGAAACTTATCCGATATTAGAATTGGTATTTTCTTTTAGTTTTAAAATAATGTATTTTATTGTTTAAACTGTGCAGAATTTATAGAAGACCTGTAATATGACATCAGTAAGAAAGATTGTCGCTGACAAGTAATATTTATGTTTTACAATTTTATTTGCACCGTTTCTTGTTGCTATGTATGATGTTTTTTATACATCTTTTGCACATAACTTGTAATATTTTACTCTTTAATAAAATTTATACCCTAAATTTATGCATTTCTTTATATTCTAAATACACCAATAATTTATGTTGCAACATTTTAAGTATCTACATGTCTTGAAAGTATGCCATGATCTAGAAAGTTTTTAATATTAAGGTTAAGAATTTATATTTACGAAATTTAAAAAAATTCCATACTGAGTTATTGATTTCATCTTTATCAACGACTGCTTCAAGAAACAGATATAATGGAATAAAGCTTCATCATCACAGTTTAAAAATAAAAATGTAGCTGTTGTTGTTGTTGGTGTAGGCCATTTAGGCAAGTGTTGCGATTGTTCTTGTTTACCAGTTGCCAAGAATTCGACTTCTGCCACATTCATATGTCACACCCGTTTAAAGAGCGGACCCATTCATGCATCCATTCATTCAGCCACAGATCGTAATTTTGACCTGAACCAGAGAACAATCAATCTACAACTCAGTACCCTCAGAGGTTTAATTCGTAATGGAAACATGGAGGACTTTGTGACACGACAGATTTAACGTGCAATGGTCACCATATACTACACGGGGAGTCTTGGGCCGGCTGGATTCGATCTCCCGTTCTCACGAACATGAGTCTAGTGCCCTGACAACCAGGCTATCCCGGTCCCAGACCTGTAACTAATTTTCTCAAATGACTTATTGTCTTTATCTAGCACTATTGCTTTAACTTTGCTAATCTTAAACTTTCTTTTAAAAAAAAATAATAAAAAGTGAAGATTATTAAGTGAAAATTACTAATATGTTCATTAAAGTTCCCGAACCATGTCCCCCTCCCCTCTATAGAAATTAGGGGAACTTAGCACAACCGTGTTGAGGATTTAATACACCTCTGAAAATTTCTGAGGGTACCTCTAAAAGGGCATTTCTGACTGCCAACGATGAAATTCGAATGCGAATTTGAAGAAGTGAACTGGAATCTGATTGGCGAGTTTTTTGCGGGTAAATATATTTCACTTATCGGGTTCCTGTTGTCATCCCCGTATTCGTATTCGCGGATTTTTCGCGTGCAATGTTGTGAATGTGAAAATAGGAAGTATAGGGGGAAAAAATAGGACATTTCTTACAAATTTATTTTATTTTGTGTAATATTGTAAGTCTGGTCTGAGAATAATATAGCTCGAAACATTTAAAATTTAAAAAAATTACAAACTTGACTTTCTAAATAGACGGATAAGGAGGAAATAGTTTTTTTTTTTTGATGGACCTAATATCGAAAATATAATGAGCTTCCCTTCCTAAAGACTGAAAAAGGAAGATTTTTCGCGATTTAAGAAGTTTATTGCGAAAGTGATGCACCCCACCCCATGTTTTTATTCTTAAGCTTGGCAAAAATAAATTCGTTTTCTTGTAATACTTAAAACCCATAGTCCTTAAACGTTTATTTTATTTTTATTTTCAGTTGTGTGTTTATTAACTTGTTTTCGTTAGAAAAAAATAGAAACTTTGTTTGCACTATTCAGGAAACAATTGTAACTTGCATTGACACTAATCACTGATATTCAGTTGAAATTTATGCATTTTCACTCTTTGGAAAGTTAGAAGAAGGAAATTAACTAATTAATATATCGTACAGAAAGTAATAAAAAATGTTCTCAATTTCTACAACAATTCTTAGGACATTTGCAACGTATTTTGTAATGCTTAGCATTATACATCATAAAATTTCCTTAACTTGACTTAAACTAATGTTATACTAGTCAACGGCAAATTTTGCCTAACTCCGAAAGTTAAGGTGGAAAAGGTTGACGTGTTTCAAGTGCTAACAAGTTGTTTTTTATCAAGGCCCACCAACATGTGAATGTTGAAAACAATGTAAAATTGAGGTAGTTGAGGGAAACGATGGTGATTAAAAGGAGCAAATCAGATGGCAGGATACAATTTCAAGTGGTGCGGAGGGGCAAATGTCATTAAAAAGAATATCGTCATTTATATGAATAAAATACAATTTCAGAGCATCAAGATGAGCTAATGGCTGATGTGATTCAGTTTGAAAATATTTGATTCTAAATTTTAGGTACCAATAATAGATGATTTGTCTATTTCTTGATGTTGAACATATCTGTTTTGTTCTCAAAATCGAAAAATTAAATTTCTGGGAGTGATTTTAATATATATAAACTAAACTTTTAAAAGCAACTATAAATCTTAAAAATTTTACAGTTGTTATTATTATGAGCTCATATATTGTAATTTTCGCCTATAATAATAATCGATTTTTCTCAAAATTGTTCACCCTTATCACCTTTTAACGAAAACTATGCTATAGCTAATTTTTATAACTGTTGAACAATTCATGTTGTTAGGTTTAGTTTTCCCAATCTTTAGCTAATTCTGAAATGGGGGCAAAGCATTAATATGAAGAAAAGCCACAGTTTTATGAAAATGAAAAGCGTTAGTGATCTAATTTCTATTAATTATGGAACTGCAACGCTGCATTGTCTGGGCTCCTGAAAAGTTGCATAAATTGAGAATTATTTATTGATTTTAATGGTTTTTTATTGGTAAAAAAAACTCAATAAATTTGTAAATTTTTAGAAGTTTAATAATTTTTACTGTATGTTAGTTGTTTGTTCTCTCTAAAGCCCAGATAATTCTTTGCATCAAGATGGTCCGTATGGATGGGTGATCGTGTAAAGCTAAGGGTGGTGGCGCTAGTGTTAAAATTGCTCTTTTCAGACTTCCGGGTTACTGCTTCCGATATATTTTTACTCCGCAGATTGAAGAAACGCGCCATCATATTATTGCATCATATCTTTTGCAGTATTTCACATGTACCGAGTTCTTTCTTTCAGCCTTTAAACTTCAGTATTATCATATTAATATTATAATCATTAGAATATTTTCTAATTAGGCTAACTTAAAAAGATATTTTTGGCGACATTTTATTCAAATGTAGCCAAATAGGGGATAAAATACAAAACATGGCAAACCTTAAGAATTATTCACAATGAAATATTAACTTTCCAAAATTTTTTTCGGCCTTACGACCTGTGAGAATCAATACATTTCAGAAAGCTCTTATGAATGGTACAATTATGTTTAGATTTGAACCCAAATTACAATAGCAAAACTGCATGGAATATTAGGCTTGTTCACACATCGCCTCGTAGACATAACATAAGCGGAGGGATACACCGGAAATTTTCTAAATTTCTTCCGGTTTCAGGACGCTTGTTATTGTTTACATTAGATCACCCATCCATTGCTTAAAATTATGGATTTTTCTCTTGAATTGTGAATCTTTTTTTATTTCCCTTGCGACAACAGGCTATGAAAAACACATTCTATTGAGCCAAAATGACAGAATTCAGAAGATAGTGGCAATTACCTTCTGAATAATTACAGTATACTCATCCATGTTTTTATTGAGTGTTTCTAGTTTATTTTAAGTTTTGCGATTTGATTAAAAGAACTAAACTTGAAAAACTGTCATGAATGTCATAACTTAATTCTAATCTTTGAAACTTTAAAATGAAGCTTTTTAGACTAGAAAATATCAAATCTGTTTCAGATTTTAGAATCCGAGTCAGATTTCCCATATATTACCACTGGTATAAAAATTCTAATAAGCGCCATCTGTAAAAAGTTTTGTTCCACCACACCTCAAGGTTACGAAGACTAGTCAGATCTGATTGAAATGTTAGCGGAGTCCAGCATTAATTGTAACCGCACAATGAAAAGAAAAATAAACAAACTTGTCTGGAATTTTTGGCGGCTTTCGATTCGAACACATTTTGATTCTTACTCGTTAATGAGAAGATTTAAAATGACTCTACATATAGTTGCTGCTGCATGCGAAAATAACGGCATTGGAAGCAATGGACAATTACCTTGGCGTTTGAAGTATATATTTCGTTTTATTTCTTCAATGAGACACAAACTTCGTAAATGACAAATTTTTGCTTAACTGTTTCAATTATTATTTTTTGTAAAATCTAATTGTTTATTGATATATTATTGTTTTCAATATCCGAATAATGCTTGAATTTTTAAACTTATTGAGTTCCTATTTTTGTTATTCACTATCTAAATGAGAAATAATCATTTTCTTAATATTTCTTCAAGGAATACTGACATATCGGTACCTGAATTGACCAAGGTGTCAAATGATATTGCTTGACTGTTTAAATTAAAATACATTGTAGGAATATATATATGTGCTTGACAGGGGGTGGATCTCGTCTCGAATTTATCTCGTTCTTTTCTTCCGTGTTTCTTTTGTTTGGGAAGATTTCACTTATGATCTGTGACAGAATGATCGCCTAGTCTTTGCAACTTCTAGGCAGTTGTTACAAAAAAGCAATAATAATAATTGTAGAATGGGGCCAATTCGAAGTGTATTACTCTTAACCAATCTCAGGCTAATATCTACATGAGTTTTTTTAAAATTTGTAAGTTTAAAATCCATTTGCTACATTGGCAATATTTTCGTAACGTGATTAAACATGCCAACTACAATCATCGAGATAGATTTTAAACTGGTCATAGATGAATTTTAAATTCATGCCAAATGGATTTTAAACTGGCAATATTAAAGAAAAAAAATGATTGCAGGTTTGCCCGAGGGTGGCTAAGAGTTATATACTTCGAGTTGATCTCGTTATGCTTGTTCCCGTGATCTGATGCTTGGAAGTTGTCCCATGATCTAATGCTTGAAGAAGAAGACCTAGCGGGTTTTTTGTCACAGATCATGACATGGAAAACTTCCCTGATATAGGGTAAGTCTGCCCTAGAAAAAGTCACAAAATTTTGATGCCTACTGGACTATATAAATAATAAATAAATAAAAAAACATCACAGAAAAAGCTGAAAGAAACCAGCTTGATAATTGTTGCTCGTAGCCACCCTTGGAGAAATCAAAATTATTTGTTTATTTTTTATTTAAATTTTTGCCAGCACCTCTGGCACCTTGGTGACTAATATGTACGATTGTAGTGTACTTATATTATTTTTAAAAGAAAATATTTTAAAAGCCAAGAGTTAATTATATTTTTGCTTAATTTTCACTGTAGGAAAGAAATGGCTTTCTTCAAAGAATTGACCTCTTCAGTCCTAACTCCAGGTAAGTAACCCTTTGTGTTTGATTACAAATCTTTTTTTTTATTTATGTATTTTAAAACATTTGTGTACACTAATTTTGCTTGTTTCTCTTCACTTGTTTTGAATCATATCATTTAATTACTACTTTAAAATTATCTAAATCATGAAAATATTTTTATACCATAATAAAAATCATAGTTTGTATCGTATTTAAAATCAGTTGTGTATAGATATAGTTCTGACCTGACATTGATTTACATCAATAGGTTTCTAAAATTATAATTATCATCCATATCTATTTTATACTTAATAGTGCTGAAAAGAAGTCTTTACATTGCTTAACTTCTTTTGTTTTTATTGCAACAATGAAGTAGGTGAGTTCAAAGGTGCATTAATTGCAGATGTTTTTTGAAAGGCTGTTCAAATCAATTGGTAGTTTAAAGATTTTGATGCAATATTTATGATAGCTTTATTTTTATTGCAGTGGCGTACCTAGGGGGGGGCGGTGGGTGCGGTCCGCACCGGGCGGCACTTTCCTTGGGGCGGCATTTTTTATATTTACTTATAGTTGTAAAAAGCAACTTATTCATTTCATATTTATTTTCTTTCTTGAATAATAAATGATTATTATGATTATTATAAGTTTAATATTTGGTTTATATAAATTATGATTAACTATATGATTTCGAATATTATTCCTCGGTGTATATAAATGCATTTTAGTGTAAATTTTGAATTCTAATTCAAGAACAAGATAATAATTTTATTTTATTATATTCATTAAAATTCGTTGAATTCGTAAAAGGATCTTTACGATTTTGTTCGGCAATTTTTCCTAACTAAAATTTTTTGATATCAGTTTATAAATGTCATTTCTTTTGAAAAGTTTATATGATTACTTTGAAGTGATATATCAATATTTTTTTAAATCATCGATTTTTCTTTTGAAAAGCAGGGCCGGCGGAAGGCGGTCTAGGCGGGAAGGCGGAAGACCTAGCAGACCGCCGGTCTGCTAGGTCTGCAAAGCATTAGGGCGCCGGCATAAGAACTATCTTTTTCAAACAACAAAATCTAAACGAGACAAAACAAAAATACTGACGAAGTTACAATTTCAGGAATCGCAAATAGATAAATATACTCAGTCCGTTTTGAAGAATTGTATTTGGAATGATAAATTGCTTATAAACCATTTTGTTCATTCGCGATTCAATCTTTTAACAGTGAAGAGTGAAACAAATTATTAGGGTGCCAGTGCATTTGGAGAGTTTATTATAGGTAAGTATATTATATTACGTATTATAGATATAGATGTTATTCTAAATGCTATTCAGAGTAGTAAAATGACTTTGCCGTTTTCTATACATAATATACTATTTATTTCGACAAGTTATATTTTTATTATATATCCCTAGGATGAAACGAGTAAAAGAAAGTGGTGCGTCATTTAGAAAGAAAAGGAAGAGAAGGGAGGAAATACAGACTAAAAATACTGGAGCACTACTCAAATATATCTTCCATAAGTCAATTTCTAGTTCTTTTAGTATTGTTGCCTCAAATACGGGCGAAGAAGCAGCCCTCGAAGGCGAAAAAACATTTTCCAATGTTGTTCAAGAGGAAAGACCTGCTTCACACACTGGCGAAGAAGTAGAAAGTTCACCAAGTTCTGATGAAGAATCTGCTGCACAAATTATTCCGTCTATTTCTATGAAAGATATTGGATTATGGCCTAACAAAATTGACGACAATACAAGAGTATTTCTGGTACGTCAAGGTCCCTTTGCAATTCAAAATTTGTACGCTGACTTCAGCGAAGGAGTAAAACGTCCTAATAATACAATCAAAGCCAAAGGTGAAACAAGAAAACTGAGTCAGGACTGGTTTTTTTCAAATTTTGCCTAATGGCGAAAAGCTCTTAAGATCGTGGATGGTATATTCACCATCGAAGAAAAGTATTTATTGTTTCTGCTGCAAACTGTTTGATAATCTTTGTCAAGCAGGTTTTAATATGGAAAATGGTTTTAACAAATGGTGGAAACTTAATCCCAAAATTAGTCAACATGAGGTGAGTCCACTGCACATTCGATCATATTCCAAATGGAAGGAATTAGAAATAAGACTTGGACGTGGCGCAACTATTGACAAACTACAACAACAGAATATTGATAAAGAAATAAAAAAATGGAAGGAAATTCTAACAAGAATACTTGATATAATTAGATTCTTAGCAAAACAAAATTTGGCGTTTCGAGGACATCGTGAAAGTGTTCATCAGGAAAACATCGATTCAATGGAAAATAGAGGAAATTTTCTTGAGCTTGTTGACTTATTGGCTAAGTACGACCCAGTATTACGAGAACATGTAGTAAAAATTAAGATGGGTAATAAATATAGTATCTTTTATTTGTCGTCGAAGATCCAGAACGAATTCATAGAGCTATTGGGAGGCGCAGTCAGAAAAACAATTATGGATCAAATAAAGCAGGCTAAATACTTTTGTATTATATTTGACAGGACTCCTGACATTTCACACAAAGATCAAACCAGTCAAATTATTAGATATGTAGTTATTGATGGTAGCGAAGTTAAAGTTGTAGAATCGTTTATTGACTTTGTAGAAACTAAAGGAAAAACTGCTGGTGAAATCACAGATATGATTTTAACGAAATTAGAAAATGACGGTTTAGATATAAAAAATTGCAGAGGACAGGCTTACGATAATGCTGCCGTCATGGCAGGAAAGCACAGCGGTGTTCAAACTCGTATTAAAGAAATAAATCCAAATGCAGAATTTGTAGCATGTACAAATCATTCTTTAAACCTGGCATGTTTACACGCAGCTTCTACAGCTATCAATTCCATCACATTTTTTGGAACTATCGAACAGTTGTTTTCGTTGTTTTCTTCTTCCACTCATAGATGGAATGTATTACTTTCTGTCACTGGTCAAGATGTTAAACGCAGTGTAGAAACTCGCTGGAGCGCTAGAGCTGCCGCGGTAACTATAGTAAAAAAACATTTTTTTTGCATTTTAAGCGCTTTGGAAAAATTGACCTCTGAAGAAGAAAATAGTAAAACGAGATCAGATGCTGGAGTATTGCTCAATTCTATGCAATCTTTTTCTTTTCTATGTTACCTTCATTTATGGGAACCCGTCCTTTTGGAAATTAATGACGCTCAAAAATACCTGCAAATAAAAGGGTTAAATGTCCACCAATGCCATATAAAACTAAATTCTTTGCAAACACATTTCATGGAACAAAGAGATACGCTAGTACAAAACGCTGTTATAGCAGCCAAAATAATTTGTGAAGAGTTGGAGATATCGACTGAGCGTCGAGTTAGAAGGAGAAAAAATATGAGTGGGGAAAATTCGCGAGACGTGGGGCTATCCTTAGAAGAAGAAGAAGTACGAAGAGAAATGTTTTCATCTATGGACAGAATTATAAAGGAAATAAAAGAACGCTTCGATCAGTTGCATGGCCTTGTAAGAAAATATTCGTGTATAATACCGTGTAACCTACTAAATGAAGAATTTGAATGTCAAATAAATGACTTGATTGACATTGATAAAGAACAGTTCCATATTGAAAGAAAAAGGATCCAGGTTTTTATGGCTGTACCTACACTAAAAGAAGAGGCAAAACATTGGAAAAACGGGGAGAAGAGCCCTCTTGATCTGCTAAAATTTATTCAGCAGTATAGGTTGGAAAATTCTGTTCCCAACATTGTAATTTTGTTAAGAATTTTTTTAACAATTTCAATCAGTGTCGCTAGTTGCGAAAGAAGCTTCTCAAAATTGAAGTTGATAAAAAATTATCTTCGTTCTACAATGAGTGAATTAAGACTACAAAATCTTGCAATATTGTCAATAGAACAAGAAATTACAAATAATATAAATTTTGAGAGCATTATACACGATTTTTCTAGTATGAAAGCTAGAAGAGTAGATATTATATATATATGTTTACGAGTGCATACAAATATGTCTAAAAAAATTTACTCTGTGTATTAATTAATATTGATTAAATAACTTAATAATTTATTTATGTGTATTAATTTATAAAAACCACTATTTGATTGACTTATAATAGAAAGGGCGGCAAACTGGAGATCGCCCCGGGCGGCAAAAGTTCTAGGTACGCCACTGTTTTATTGTTTATATTTTTTAAATAACTGGATTGAATTTCATAACCAAATATATTCATTCTAATGTACGTAAGCCACGACTCCTTTGATTTTGTCAAAAAGTGGTGAGATAAAAGAAGAAATGATGGCTTTTTTTATTTTTTATTCAGTCTTTAAAAAACTTCCTTTGGCTTTTTAATGAGCTTAGTGAAGAATAAATACAGTTATATCTATTCAAAGTCAGAATAATTGGAATAAATCAATCTCCCAAAATTAAGAAGTGGATCAGTCTAAAATTTGAAGTGAATCAATCCTTAAAATTTAAAAAAGTGCAAATCACAATGCATTACCTTTTCTTGAAGTGCATTTGTCTGAGAGTAGAAATTTATGCTTTGATAAGAAAAATGGTACTTGGGGTTCTTGTTTTTTATTTATTTATTTATTTTTGCGTATGATTTATTGGATTGAAGTCAGATTTGTTTTCAAACTTACTTTTAGAGCTTTTGTAAATATAGTTATAATTATAAATAAATCATAACACATTTGAAACTTAATTACTGTATAAAATTTTTTTTTATAACAATGCATGGTTCAAAATTAATGAAAACATAATAGTATTTATCATTATTAATTATTATTCTTCATTAGCTGTATAACTATTTCTATTTTTATACATTAAGCGCAAGTTGACAAATATTTCAGCAAAAATTCCACTTATAAAAATAAAATTTCATTTTATTAATCAAATCAAGGACCTGAGTTAAAGTAACAAAATGAAAATGTTTGTGATTTCAAATTTGTTAATGCTATCGAATCATAAAAAGTGCGACAGAAAAAGAATCTGAATTTTTAATGAAATTGAAATACTTTGTTTCAATTTTTTATTTTACTTTTTTTTACAGTACACTCTCGATATCTCAAAGTTGGCTAAAAAAATTTCGAGATAACTAGTTCAGAGCTAATTATGTTCTAAAAAGTAGAAAAATATACTCTAAAATAGTACTCTTAAAAGTTGTCATGAAACATAAAAATAACTACCAATGTATGTAATGATAGCTGACTATAAGTCTAAATACAACAATGATAATTCTTAAAAGTAAGACAAAAATAATTATGCATTAAATAGAAAAGAATTGGTTTACAATAAACTTTGGGATTTTTTCGAAAAAAATCGTTTTATATTTCAAAAAATATTTGACATAACAAAGTTTTGAGTAGAAACTCTTTGAGATAGGAATTCAAATTAACATTTGAGGGATCCCTGTGGCAGAATTACAGCGACATTGTCACAGAACTTTGCAGAGTTCTTGCAGAACGATTTTTCTTTTGAAAAGTAACAAAAAATTTACTTTTCTTTTCTACAGAAATTTACACATAATATTTGAATCATGCATTTAGATAAACACTTAGATAACACTAAACCGCAGTAGTATCCTAAATTGATGCAATGTTTCGATTGCAGTTTCGGCAATTATTAATGTTGATTTTCACTTTGATTTTAAATAACCCGGTATATTTCAAACATTATGGAAAGTTCGAATTGAGTGTTTACTTTTTAGTGCAATAGTTGTATCAAATTTTCGGCAGTTGTTGCTCCATAGTTTTTAAATCTGATATTTTTTATATGATATTTATTTATAGCAACAACCTAGTCTCGAAACGAAACACGTGTTTAAGGAAATCGATTCGCGTGACTTTATACTGCACAAAAAATTTCAAAATGCTCAATTTTTTTTCCCTTTTGATTTTGTCTCTAGAATTCTATTGTAATTATTTTTCACTCCCCTGAAGTGAATTTCACTCTTCCAAAAAAAAAGAAAAAAAGGAAGTCTAAGAGTATTTTTACTCTATGAAAAAAAAAAAAAAAAAAAGCTGTATCACTGCCACCTAACTCTAGTCATATTGTTTACCAAATCTATATTCTATTATTATCAACAGCTATTTATGTTGCAGTGAAGCAGATGTTAAATTAACTGTTTTAACTGTTGTAGTTCTTTATGTTTTGAAATAAAAATGTATTTGATTCCTTCAATTAGCTATTATAGCAAGCAATGTAGTTTCTTTGTTTATCATTAAAACTGCTGCTGGTATCTCTCTGATATTATTATTATTATTATTATTTTTTTTTTGTAATGATTTGATATTAAGTTTTGCTAAACTGGATCAAACTCAAAAAATCCACTATTTTTGTTTGTTCTAGAAAGGTTGAGCATTTGCGATGCTACTTATTAATTTTGCTAAATAGGTTTTTATTCTGAATTAATTGCGTCTTTTGAATTGTTATAATTGTTCTCACCTTGTACATGCACTTTTACAATTCTTCATTTTTGAGAAATATTTCGAATTCAGGTATTTCCTTAAAAGACCCATATTTATGAGTTAATTTAATTTTTCAGGAGTCTAAAATATGTATAGTTTGAAGATTTTATTAACAAAGTTTGAATTTTTTGAAAACCAAATATTAATTATTTTGAATCAGTTTTAAAAATAATTAATTTTAAACTGTTCTTTGACGAAACATACATTATGTCTATAGGTTTTGTTTTCTATTTGAAGAATGTCAATAAGTTGGTTCTTTTTAATTTATTTTAATTCCTTAATTTCCGAAAATTGAAAAAATTGACTTATTTAAACAAAAATCCTCTTCTTATTGTTTTATGTCTTAGTCATTAAGATAAAATTTTTTGAATCTCAGTAATATTTTGTATCTTTTTTTTTCTTCGTATTTTATTATCAGAGAAGAAAAATGCTGTTATAATGGGCCGCAAGACATGGTTTTCAATTCCTGAGAAAATGAGGCCTTTAGCTAACAGGATTAATATTGTCCTTACAACAACTCAGTTGTGAGTATTTTATTTTGCTCTTAGTTTTATCTCATTATTTTATCCCAAGATTGTCTCAGTTTCATTCATTGAAACTCTTACAGTTTTGTTTCCTTTACTTTACAAAATAATTCTGGTAAAACCTTTAGGTTTTATTGGCTGTTTAAATTAAAAAATATTTTTTTCTTAATTCACAATAGTTTTCTCCTTTAATTGCAATGATGTATTTTTGTGTCTTTTTAAATTTTTGAAAAGAGTGGTTGAAAATCTTTCTTTTTAAGTTGGTTTGCATAGGTGAACCCCATGCAATTGATAGACATGTAATACGGCAGTTGCTATGGATCACTATATTGTATTGTTTTTTGTCCACTATATTGTAAATATGATTTAACAAGATTGATTTTAGTATTTTACTATATTTAAGTAAACTAACATTTGTTTTCTATGTTTCATCGCTGCTGAAAAAAAAAATTCTATCATGGAATCAAAGCTAAAGTATGTACGGCTTAGCAATAAAAGCTCAATCCAAGAAAACCTGTTTTTATTTGAAAAAAAAAAACTGGTTCTACTCTAAAAAAATACATAAGTGGAATGGAAAAAAAAATTTCTATCATGGAATCAAAGCTAAAGTATGTACGGCTTAGCAATAAAGGCTCAATCCAAGAAAACCTGTTTTTATTTGAAAAAAAAAAAAACTGGTTCTACTCTAAAAAAATACATAAGTGGAATTTATTCCATTTTTATCTATATTTAAAGTTAAGTTTAAATTATCTTTCATTACAAATTTTTTGCAGTCAAGGAACCAGTTTAAAACTGGTTTTATAAAGTTAGTTTGGCAAATATTTTGCAATATTAATTTAGTAACTTAAACAATTGCAAGTTGAAATTGCGTATCTTAATACATCTTGGAATGCTACTATTTCCTTCTTTTGATTTTTATGATTGATTTCAAAAGTAAAATAATGTATATAAAATATTTATGGTGAATGCATTTAACACATATCTGATGCAATAACAAATTGAAAATTGCTTATAATTTTTAAATCATTTAATACTCTTTATAGAAATGGAATATTTATAAAAGATGTTTTATGGCTTACTGATATTTTTTTTCATTCATTCCAAAAATATGTAGCTGTTTTTTTCACTGATTCAAGCACAAGTTTAATCACTAAAGTAAAATTATATTTAATTAATTAATACTAATCTTATTTGCTTAGTGCCTACTCTTTATTATGTCTTCCTGATATGCTTGTTTTCTTATTTAGAAATAATTAATATTATTTTAGGTAAATATATTTTCATTTCAGTGTATAATAATAAAATTTCTGGAATGATTCTCTTTATGAAATGTGAATTATTTCTTTTACAAAATTTTTAGGATATTACTTTATTTTAATTTTCATTCTTTGCAGTTCAAATATACTTTTGATCTTTCATCACAAGAGGTGAACTCGGAAAAGTAATCTAACAGTATCCGTTTTCCCTTTTTATGTCGTACACTGTTGACCTTCCAATACTATATTTATCATCGTTTTTTATCGAGTCAAAATAACTGCTCCTGTTAATACATTTGCAGGTGCACTAAAAATTTGTGGGAAAGATATTAATAAAAACCAAATAAATTTTGCCAAAACGTAGTTTAATTCTTGGTTGAAAACAAAAGGGGTTTTGGTTAATTAAGTTCATATCTCAGTAGAAAGGAGTCTTGTAGTCATTATCATGTCAATGCTAATGAAAGAATGTTACTCCCTATGTCTCCACCCCGTAAATATGAACATGATCTGGGAAGGAAAGAATGTTTCTCAAGAATATGTATCTTTTAAAACCAATTCAGAATTTCTATTTATTTTCTCCCTTTATTTTAACTGGCATTTCCCCGGTATTTCCTCTTTCCTTATCAATCTAATAAAGATAATGTCCACTTCAGTTTTGAGTAACACCTCTAGTTGTATAAACGGTAGACTTCCGTGTATAAATATGTGTATTTATACATGTTTATTGTATAATGTTTATATGCATACATAATGATATTTTTAGTTTATAGTTTCAATATGGTTAGTTAGTTTTAGTTTATAGTTAGTTTATGGTTTCCAGAGCACCACATCAGTAAAAATGCTGTAGAACGCAGTTTATATGTATATATAAACTGCGTTCTACAATCTGCGAAATACAAAATAATAATATTTAAAAAGATAATTAAAATAAAATGATTGTATTTCTCTTAGGTAATAAACTGTACAAACAAAATAATGTTTTTATAATATATTTATTAAAGTTTAAACATTGTTTAATTTTAAATAAAGTTTTTAAATGAATTTTTTTTTTAAATTGCAATCTTTGCTTGAAAAATATTCTTTAAACTCTATAGTGTGCTATTTTGAGATGTTTTAATATGATTTCAGAGATCTGAAAGGACCTGATTATGTGACAGATTCTTTTGATAAAGCAATGGATTGGTTGAACACTTCAGCGGTAAAAGAAAAACTTGAGAAAGTATTTGTGATTGGCGGAGAAGCTGTGTATAAGGTAATCAATTAAGGTCACTGTGGTTACACCTAAAACACTTAAATTAAAAAAACATGCTTTAAAGACTCCACTTATTAAAATGGAGTTAACCTTGAAAGGATTTATTCATAGACAATGTCAACCTTCCTCTATCAAAAGGTACCTCAAGATAGAATCGAGTTAACATGTCTTATATACTACTGAATTGGTATTTAATATTTGTAGCGGTAGTTATGCCACATTTCTCCCCTTCCAGAATTTTATCTGTGATAGAATTCGATGAACGATTACCTCATGCTGTTTATATATTTATATCATTTTTACCCATTATATTTTTCTTCATTTTTTTATAGCATTTTGCTAAATATTTTTTCATATTTTTGTTTATCGCATTTCTCTAATTTTTTCCCCTTCAATATTGTTTATTGACCAGGAGACTTTATTTACTTCACCTGATTTTTTTAAGCAGTATATTTGTAAGCAAATCAACTGTTTAATGTGGATCATCCATCAATACTGGCAAGTTCTTATCACGTCCGCAGGTCACCAAATGAGGGAATTTAATCACGTCCGGGTCACCATTATCGACCATGTCAACCTTCATCTATCGAAAGGTACCTCTAGATAGAATCGAGTTAACATGTCTTATATACTACTGAATTGGTATTTAATATTTGTAGCGGTAGTTATGCCACATTTCTCCCCTTCCAGAATTTTATCTGTGATAGAATTCGATGAACGATTACCTCATGCTGTTTATATATTTATATCATTTTTGCCCATTATATTTTTCTTCATTTTTTTATAGCATTTTGCTAAATATTTTTTCATATTTTTGTTTATAGCATTTCTCTAATTTTTTTCCCTTCAATATTGTTTATTGACCAGGAGACTTTATTTACTTCACCTGATTTTTTTAAGCAGTATATTTGTAAGCAAATCAACTGTTTAATGTGGATCATCCATCAATACTGGCAAGTTCTTATCACGTCCGCAGGTCACCAAATGAGGGAATTTAATCACGTCCGGGTCACCATTATCGACCATGTCAACCTTCATCTATCGAAAGGTACCTCAAGATAGAATCGAGTTAACATGTCTTATATACTACTGAATTGGTATATAATATTTGTAGCGGTAGTTATGCCACATTTCTCCCCTTCCAGAATTTTATCTGTGATAGAATTCGATGAACGATTACCTCATGCTGTTTATATATTTATATCATTTTTACCCATTATATTTTTCTTCATTTTTTTATAGCATTTTGCTAAATATTTTTCATATTTTTGTTTATCGCATTTCTCTAATTTTTTCCCCTTCAATATTGTTTATTGACCAGGAGACTTTATTTACTTCACCTGATTTTTTTAAGCAGTATATTTGTAAGCAAATCAACTGTTTAATGTGGATCATCCATCAATACTGGCAAGTTCTTATCACGTCCGCAGGTCACCAAATGAGGGAATTTAATCACGTCCGGGTCACCATTATCGACCATGTCAACCTTCATCTATCGAAAGGTACCTCAAGATAGAATCGAGTTAACATGTCTTATATACTACTGAATTGGTATTTAATATTTGTAGCGGTAGTTATGCCACATTTCTCCCCTTCCAGAATTTTATCTGTGATAGAATTCGATGAACGATTACCTCATGCTGTTTATATATTTATATCATTTTTACCCATTATATTTTTCTTCATTTTTTTATAGCATTTTGCTAAATATTTTTTCATATTTTTGTTTATCGCATTTCTCTAATTTTTTCCCCTTCAATATTGTTTATTGACCAGGAGACTTTATTTACTTCACCTGATTTTTTTAAGCAGTATATTTGTAAGCAAATCAACTGTTTAATGTGGATCATCCATCAATACTGGCAAGTTCTTATCACGTCCGCAGGTCACCAAATGAGGGAATTTAATCACGTCCGGGTCACCATTATCGACCATGTCAACCTTCATCTATCGAAAGGTACCTCAAGATAGAATCGAGTTAACATGTCTTATATACTACTGAATTGGTATTTAATATTTGTAGCGGTAGTTATGCCACATTTCTCCCCTTCCAGAATTTTATCTGTGATAGAATTCGATGAACGATTACCTCATGCTGTTTATATATTTATATCATTTTTACCCATTATATTTTTCTTCATTTTTTTATAGCATTTTGCTAAATATTTTTTCATATTTTTGTTTATAGCATTTCTCTAATTTTTTTCCCTTCAATATTGTTTATTGACCAGGAGACTTTATTTACTTCACCTGATTTTTTTAAGCAGTATATTTGTAAGCAAATCAACTGTTTAATGTGGATCATCCATCAATACTGGCAAGTTCTTATCACGTCCGCAGGTCACCAAATGAGGGAATTTAATCACGTCCGGGTCACCATTATCGACCATGTCAACCTTCATCTATCGAAAGGTACCTCAAGATAGAATCGAGTTAACATGTCTTATATACTACTGAATTGGTATTTAATATTTGTAGCGGTAGTTATGCCACATTTCTCCCCTTCCAGAATTTTATCTGTGATAGAATTCGATGAACGATTACCTCATGCTGTTTATATATTTATATCATTTTTGCCCATTATATTTTTCTTCATTTTTTTATAGCATTTTGCTAAATATTTTTTCATATTTTTGTTTATAGCATTGCTCTAATTTTTTTCCCTTCAATATTGTTTATTGACCAGGAGACTTTATTTACTTCACCTGATTTTTTTAAGCAGTATATTTGTAAGCAAATCAACTGTTTAATGTGGATCATCCATCAATACTGGCAAGTTCTTATCACGTCCGCAGGTCACCAAATGAGGGAATTTAATCACGTCCGGGTCACCATTATCGACCATGTCAACCTTCATCTATCGAAAGGTACCTCAAGATAGAATCGAGTTAACATGTCTTATATACTACTGAATTGGTATTTAATATTTGTAGCGGTAGTTATGCCACATTTCTCCCCTTCCAGAATTTTATCTGTGATAGAATTCGATGAACGATTACCTCATGCTGTTTATATATTTATATCATTTTTACCCATTATATTTTTCTTCATTTTTTTATAGCATTTTGCTAAATATTTTTTCATATTTTTGTTTATCGCATTTCTCTAATTTTTTCCCCTTCAATATTGTTTATTGACCAGGAGACTTTATTTACTTCACCTGATTTTTTTAAGCAGTATATTTGTAAGCAAATCAACTGTTTAATGTGGATCATCCATCAATACTGGCAAGTTCTTATCACGTCCGCAGGTCACCAAATGAGGGAATTTAATCACGTCCGGGTCACCATTATCGACCATGTCAACCTTCATCTATCGAAAGGTACCTCAAGATAGAATCGAGTTAACATGTCTTATATACTACTGAATTGGTATTTAATATTTGTAGCGGTAGTTATGCCACATTTCTCCCCTTCCAGAATTTTATCTGTGATAGAATTCGATGAACGATTACCTCATGCTGTTTATATATTTATATCATTTTTACCCATTATATTTTTCTTCATTTTTTTTATAGCATTTTGCTAAATATTTTTTCATATTTTTGTTTATAGCATTTCTCTAATTTTTTTCCCTTCAATATTGTTTATTGACCAGGAGACTTTATTTACTTCACCTGATTTTTTTAAGCAGTATATTTGTAAGCAAATCAACTGTTTAATGTGGATCATCCATCAATACTGGCAAGTTCTTATCACGTCCGCAGGTCACCAAATGAGGGAATTTAATCACGTCCGGGTCACCATTATCGACCATGTCAACCTTCATCTATCGAAAGGTACCTCAAGATAGAATCGAGTTAACATGTCTTATATACTACTGAATTGGTATTTAATATTTGTAGCGGTAGTTATGCCACATTTCTCCCCTTCCAGAATTTTATCTGTGATAGAATTCGATGAACGATTACCTCATGCTGTTTATATATTTATATCATTTTTGCCCATTATATTTTTCTTCATTTTTTTATAGCATTTTGCTAAATATTTTTTCATATTTTTGTTTATAGCATTGCTCTAATTTTTTTCCCTTCAATATTGTTTATTGACCAGGAGACTTTATTTACTTCACCTGATTTTTTTAAGCAGTATATTTGTAAGCAAATCAACTGTTTAATGTGGATCATCCATCAATACTGGCAAGTTCTTATCACGTCCGCAGGTCACCAAATGAGGGAATTTAATCACGTCCGGGTCACCATTATCGACCATGTCAACCTTCATCTATCGAAAGGTACCTCAAGATAGAATCGAGTTAACATGTCTTATATACTACTGAATTGGTATTTAATATTTGTAGCGGTAGTTATGCCACATTTCTCCCCTTCCAGAATTTTATCTGTGATAGAATTCGATGAACGATTACCTCATGCTGTTTATATATTTATATCATTTTTACCCATTATATTTTTCTTCATTTTTTTATAGCATTTTGCTAAATATTTTTTCATATTTTTGTTTATCGCATTTCTCTAATTTTTTCCCCTTCAATATTGTTTATTGACCAGGAGACTTTATTTACTTCACCTGATTTTTTTAAGCAGTATATTTGTAAGCAAATCAACTGTTTAATGTGGATCATCCATCAATACTGGCAAGTTCTTATCACGTCCGCAGGTCACCAAATGAGGGAATTTAATCACGTCCGGGTCACCATTATCGACCATGTCAACCTTCATCTATCGAAAGGTACCTCAAGATAGAATCGAGTTAACATCTCTTATATACTATTGATTTGATATTTAATATTTGTTGTGGTAGTTACGCCACAACCTCTTATCTAAGTTTCATTTTTTTCTTATTTTTTAACCCTAATACACCTCCAGCTTATTTCTGCTGCCAAACTGGAGGATCCACAATTCAGGACAAACAATATACTCGATAAGCTTTTAAAGTTCTGTTTCTCAAAATAATACAACTGAAGTTGAACTATGATATGACCATCTTATACACTTTCTCAAATTAATTTAAATTTTTAATCTGGGTTTAATAAAAACAATATTTGTTTGATGAATGAAATTTCACTATTAAAATAATCTAAGATATTACAAGTTATAATATATGCCCATTATTTCAGTAGTTTTTTTTTAAATCTAAATTTTAAAAATAAGGTGTAAAAAAATGAGTAATGAATATATATATATATATTCCGCTCTTTTTTGATGAAAATTTTTTTATACACAGGGTTAGTACGCCTTCTGAAATGCCTGAAAACCTCCTGAAATTAACTCTTTTTTTTCTAAGGGCCCTTATAACTCCTGAAATTGGCGTTTTAACTCCTGAAAATTACGTTTTATCTCCTGAGAAATTTTTAACAAACATAAAAAACTACTCTTAAATGAAGAAAATAATTAATCATCCCTTCCGTCTTCCCAAAATGCCTGTCTTACCAGTCATGCCGATAGACTCAGTACAGTGTGAATGCTCACAAAGCGGAATGATCATTCAGTAGTGCCAGCGTTAAGATCATTTGAAGTGAAGTTACTATTACAATTAATGTAAACAATCTGTTCGTGTGCACCCGAATGTATTGGATTAAGCGTTGAACAGCAATCGAGTATTATTTTTTCATCTCCATTGTATTTACAACTACAACAAGTATGCCTGGAAGAAAGTGCGTTTTTAATAGCGACTGGCTAGCAAATGAATTGTTTAAAGATTGGCTGCTAAGTGTTCCCGAATCTCGACATAAAGCACGTTGCTCACTGTGCAATAAAGTTATCAATGTTTGGAATATGGACGAAACAGCCTTAAAGTACTACATGAAAGGGCTTAATCATAAAAAGTTGGCAGAAAATAAAGAAAAAGTTGTGAATTTAAGAACTTTTTGCTCAGCTCAAGATCGTAGTGTTGGATCTCCTAACCAACCAAGTACTTCATATTCAGTTCAAAGTGATGTTCCTGTGCCGGTTTATAATGTGAATCGAGCAATTAATTTGAATAGCCTCACTACAAAAGCTGAAATTTTATGGACTTTAAAGGTTTTAAGCTCATATTATTCCTGCAAATTTTGTGAAAATTCAAATTTTCTTTTTAAGTTATGTTTTCTGATGGCGAGATAGCAAGCAATTTCAGTTGTGGTGAGAGAAAAAACTGCCTACCTCTCAGTTTTTGGCATAGCGCCATATTTTTCGTCTCTACTTAAGTCAAGGGTGAAAGAGGAAACCAATTATGTACTGCTTTTTTATGAAAGTCTAAATGATGTTAATCAATTCAAACAGCTGGATTGTCATGTAATATTTTGGGATGGTAATCAAATAAATATGCGCTACTATTCTTCAGACTTTCTAGGCCATGCCACATCTGAACATTTATTTGAAAAAATAAATGAGAAATGCTTGTGTAAAAGTTTACTACAATTATCTATGGATGGTCCGAATGTCAACCTAAAAGTGCTAGACATAATGATGGAAAAAATGAAGAATGAACACAATGTGAGTCTCTTGAATGTAGGTTCATGTGGACTGCACACAGTGCATAATGTCTTTTGGGGTGGTTGCTCTGCTGCTTTTCCGGAAGTAGAGCATGCTGCATCATCTGTTTACTGGTTTTTTAAAGACTCTCCTGCTCGAAGAGAAGATTTTGCATCTGTAAATAAATTGTTAATTGCAATAAGGAAAATTAAAATAAAATGAAAAAAGCTGGTATCAAAGGAGGCTGCAAAAAAAATATCAGCAAAAGCTGTCAAATTTCAGAGGCACTTAAAAAAATTAAAATCTAAGGTCTCAAAAAATTGTGCGAAAAATGAACTTTCTTGTCCTACCAACACTGATGATCAAAAGTCTGGAAAACGCAGTCTACAGATCAGTCATGTTAGTGAAAGACCATCGAAAAAACAAAGAATTGATGAGATAGTCCGCAAATGTCCTTTGACCATTAAAGAAATGTTTTTTAAAATGATGTGATACATAAAATCGTGCCTTTATGATTCATGCATGATTACTCAAAGTTATCTAAATTATTAAAAAAAATTATATTAATCAAGATTTTATTTAAGAACATAAGTACCATTTATTTATATTTATTTGAATAGATAATTATGTAATCAGTATCAGATTGGCTATTGAATTCATATAATTTTCTTTTGCACGTTTAGTGCTACAGTTATAAACTTCCTCTTTTTTGTCAATCACATCCCTGAGAATCGCTTTTGGCTCACAAGCCATTACTTGTTCATCCCTGCTCTCAATAATGCAGCTTTTAAGTTGGATCACTGTTTAATTTTAGGATTGTTATCATTTTTTTTTAACCATCAAATTTGGTGCAGCGAAATCGAAGATATCAGAGAAGAAAGTTGAAACATCAAAATATCAAAAATTTTAATTACATTTGTTCTCTCAAACATGTATTCAATGAAAAGCTTAACTCCATGATAACCCATTACACACGCATGAACTTTATCTATGCTGTTGAATTTTTTAAATTAATTAATATTTTCTAAATATTGTTCGCTTAAAAATAGGGGGAGGGGGAAAACATTTGATATTTGATTTGCAAGCTCTTCACTATTTGTCTCTAGTTCCTTTTTTGTTGCTCAAAATTATTGCTTTTGAAATACGTTGATAATGTGTTGGATCAAAATCCCAAATTTCTTAATTATTTCTGATTTAAGGTCATTTCTGATTTAAGGACTGAAAATTTAAATGTTACTACCAAATCATTGACAAGAGATGCTTTTGCTCTAAGAATAGTTGCTTTTCTGAAGTATACCCATCATGTAGTAAAGTTGGTTCTTATGCTTAAGGGAAAGATCTAAATAATTTGCAGAAGGTGGCTTTGAATATTTAATCAATCAGTAGTAAATGCAGTAATGTACCGTGAGTAAAAATTTTGGTACAATTAGTTAGAGTTTAGGCCGAAACAACAAAAAAAAAACATAAAGATCGTATAGTTTTAAAAATATTAACATTAGTACACAAAAGAAAAAAAAAATAAATTAACCTAAATTTGCCGAAAGGTTCGATTCAAAAAACAGATTTATTTATAAAAAAAAATCACTTACCTAAAGCTTTAAAATACACATGCTGAAACAAAAAATACCCCCCCCCTTTTCTTCATTACCTAAAACATGTTTAAATACAATGGGAAAAAAAAAAGGAAAACCAAAATTCTGTTGAGAAATGACTCCAATCATTAAGATAAAAAAAAATTATTTATTATAATAGCATGGTTATCAGGATTAGAAAATATAATTTTAGGTTTTATGGGTTTAAAATGCAGGGTAGTTGGCAAGGTTTACAATTTACTAAACTAAAAGTTCATGAGATGAAAAATAACTGTCCGGTAGCTAAATGCAGGGTAGTTGGCAAGGTTTATAATTTATTAAACTAAAAGTTCTTTAGATGAAAAATAACTGTCCGGTAGCTGCATTCTCATTATTACTATTGCAATTAAAAAGGAAACGAAATCATACCACGTGCCCCCTGGCACGGACTTGCTGGCACTTCCTCATGGATCATGGAGATGAACCAGATCTTGATCACCATTTTATCTTCCTTTCATACTAATCATGTAAGCTTCTGTGCCGCTTGGCACGAGTTTCTTTCCAATTCCACATGGCTTTCTATCATCAGCCAAAACCTCGTGGAGCACGACGTCTACCAGGTAGGAGAGCAAGAGAGAGCACGCTTTTTTGCACACCGCGCACACTTCCTTTTATATACTTTCCAAAAACGCCACCATTGCCAACACCTCGAAACTCACAAACAGAAATAATTTTTCAAAAATAAAATTATTTTAACAAAAATTGAAAGATAATTACAAAATAAAAATACCTTGCATATGTTGTGAAATGCATATGTTGATTTAAAAACCGATTTAAATACCTTGCATATGTTGATTTAAAAATTTAATTACAAAAACATATCAAATCAGCAGAGGAAAAAAAAACAACTTCAACTGAATAAACTGAAGTTAAGTCATGATTGATGCTGCCACCTGTCTGCTAAAAAAGAAACTAACTGAACAAATGTTTTAAAAAAAACAAACCTGTTCACTATTATTCAAAGAAACAGTTAAATAAATCTTTAAAGAGAAAAAGTTATTAGTCTAAAATTTAAATTAAATTAAATACTTAAAAAAACTGAACTCTTACAAGTAAGAATAATAAAGTTTACCAAAAATAAAAGAAATTTAAAAAGTTAAAGGTAAATAAAACATGTAGAATTTTTGAATTCTACAGTAAGGAGGGCCCTTGCTTTTATTTTCAACAATTTTTTCATAATTCAGACATGAGATTTTTCTTTAGATTCATAGTTTTCTTTTTTAATCGCTTTTTAGAATCATTTGTTTGAATTTATTTTAAAAATTATTTGTCTCTTTTTTTGTTATATTTTTGCTGGGAATATTAAAAAATTATCACACAGTTGGAAATTTTATCATAAACTTTAAAAAAAAATGCATAAAAATTTATCAAATTAGATTTTTTAATGTAGTTTATTAAGGGGTCATTCTCTGATTAATTTTCACTGTTTTGCCCTTTGAGTTTATATCGATAGTTACTATTTTATGTGGTAATATAATCTTTCCCCGTTGAAATTTTGTCATTAAACATTCCATTATTCTTAGATAATTAGAACTTTTTTGTTGGAAGCATGGTGTTTTAATGGAAAATAAAGCTGTATTTCACTGAAAAATTCTTCATTTGAAACTCCTAAATGAATTTCTTTCTATCTTCACTAAATGGAAAAATATAGGTGAGTTTGCACAGTAAGAGGTACTGACTGTGTAAATTATTCACTTTTTAGTAAAATGAATGGCCCCTTCTTTACATCAGAAGGGAAACTTTCCATTTTGTTTTTCTTTTTCAAAAGACTTTCTACTCCAACAGCATTTTTTGTCTTATGTTACTGTAGAAAATCTAAATAATGCGATTTCATAAACCACAATTCTTCATAAGTTGCATTAACTTTCCAAAATTGATAATTTGTTTCTAGTGTTCTTGATGGTTTAAACTTTTTTGTGTAAATACTTAAGTGCATAGTTTACGATTTAAACTATTTGTGTTTTTTAAATTATTTTAAAACATTTAATATTGATCTGCTCCAGATATATATTTCGCTATTTTTAGTTTAATAATATGTCAAATGATCTATATAAAACAAAATTCTATGTATTTCTTCAAAGTCTCATGTTTCAAGGTTTAAGTCATAAACATCTCCTGTATATACTTTTGCAAATTAAATGAAGTTAGCCTTATACAGTCTTCAGTTGGTGCATTTAAATAATATTATCCAAATGTATATTTTTGTATAAAAATATTTATTTTTATTGACAAAAAAACAAAATTGAAATGTAATTTCTTGATCGTATACATGCCAATAGAAGAGTACAGAATAAAATTTTTTTTCTTTTCCTTTTGTAAAGTGTTAAATGCATGAGAAAAACTTCATGAATGTGTTAAATATCTGAAAGATAATCATAGTTACAATTATGTTGAAATAAATGTATTAGGTGGGGATAACATTATATGTTATAATAACGCAGATACGTTCTTGATTTTATGTTTGTTATTTTATGTACTTGAACTAAAAGTAACATTAAAGCAAATAATGAGGTTTTTTTTTATCAGTTTTAAAAATTTTGCTTCATGCCTCATATGAGAGAGGTTCTGTTTTTATAAAAATAATCTCTATTAGTGTTAATAATTTTTCAATGTTTTATAGGTTGCCATGGATTCTGATCACCATCAAATCATATACCTCACAAGAATTCATGAAAAGTTTCATTGTGATACCTACTTCCCAAAAATGGATGACAGTTTTCAATTGACTGAGTATGATTCTCTTATTTATCTGGGGTTTCTTCCGAATTTTTTTTGTCTTTTATTTCTTAGTAAATTAATTAGCTATGTTATTGAGTTTGTGGCGCCCGGTGGCTGAGTGGTAGCGCTTCACGGTCCCGTGCTACAGGTCCTGGGTTCAATCCTCGGGCCGGGCAAGGTTGACTCAGCCTTTCATCCCTTCAGTGGATCGATAAATGAGTACCAAGCATGCTTGGGAACTAAACACTTGGGGTTCCGCGTTCGGCTGACCACCAAATCAGTACATCTGCTCCTGCACCCCAGAGCCCAAGGTCAAGAAAACTGGGATGGGCACAGTAGGCCTTGGCCCTCTATGGGCTGTCGAGCCACTGAGTTTTAGTTATTGAGTTTAAGTGTTAAAAAAATCAGACAGCAATTCCACTTAAATGCGATAACTTGTAATACAATATGCATTATAGTGCGTAATTTCCTAGAGGTGTCTCGAAGAGAGAAAAAAAATTTGAGTTGTCCTTTGGAACACTGTATTTTCGGGGGGAAAAAATAGTGCACCAGCAGATTTATGTGTCAAACGTTTGATATAATTTTTTAATAATATTTTATAACTAGTAAATTTATTTGTTTCTTAATTTTACCAGAAACCAGGTTAGAATACTTCTGAAAATACAGTGTATTAAAAAAGTTTGTCTCAATTTAATTGGCTATAATATGCTATTTTTATTTTAAATTATTAATTTTTATAATGAGTAATTAGTGTATCTATGTTATATGATATGAACTAATCACTAATTATAGTAAAATAATATATGCTCTGTAAAGCTTGTTTTTTCAATTTATCAGATTTAAACTGATCTTTTTTCTTTTATTCCCATGTTCGATAAATATAATTTAATGATAAGATTAGCTCATTTACAATTTAATTTTATTATTAATAAGTCAGTAATAAAATAATCATAATATTTATTCAATATTGAAATTGTTATTGATATTCGATCTTAATTAATTTTTTATCCTTTGCACATTTTTCTCAAAAGTTTGAAATAAAAGACATTGTTAAAAAAAAATAATTGTAGTGCAATATATTTTGATGGATTATTTCGAATATAAAAATTCTAATTGTTTGTAAGCCTATAGAATATAACATAATTTTAAACAAATATATTGTATGGAATAATAGACAATATTGTGTGTTATGTAGAATATTTTGTGTTTCAATATTTCTATCCAATATTTTGTTCGTTACTTTAGAAATTCTTGAAAAAAGAGATGGCTCTGCTTCTATAAAAAATATCACTGCTTGTTGGCATCCTTCTTTAAAACAGGAAGGAATTAATAAAATATTTTTTAAAAAAAATCACTTTAAGCAAACAGTTAATATTTTATGAGATTTCTGTTTTTTTAGTAGCTTTGTTTTATTTATATTTTAAAAAAGTCTTTTAAAAATTTTTTAGGGAATTTGAACCAGATTTTTTTTCAAATCATGATCACCTCAATTATTTTAAAAATGTACAAGAAGAAAATGGCATCAAATACAAGCATGAAGTTTACATAAAAAAGGACAAAAAATAAAGTGAATACTTGAACTGTTATAATTAAGAAATTATCTCTTTACATGAAACAAATTTTATGTTATTACTGACATTATGCCACCAATATCATGCTAGTAATTGACATTAGCTGTCTTATTTTTTTAGAAATGGTAAATATGTATGTATGAGCATTGATATACGATTTGTATTGATTTATGCTTCCAAAAATTAATCATTTATTTATTTCCTAAATATATATCACTGAAGCACACATTTTTATATTTTTTTATAAAATGGAAAGAGGGGAAGTTTATTTTAGAATTTGTTGTCTGTTTGAAATTACAAGTAAATTATGCCTTCATGTAAGTTTTTTTATACCTGCTATATTTGCTTGTCTGATTAAATTAGGCATAATAAATCTGTATGTACGTTAATGTGGCAATTTTTCAACCTAAGAATTAGGCATGTTTTTTTTTAATTGTTATTAGTCAAAAGTTGAAGTCTGCTTATTTTTATGTGTAACGAAGTGATGTTGCATTTATTGAATTTTTCCTATGAGAAATAAATAAGGCTGTTTTTTGAGAGCTCTAATTTTTTATTGTTCAAAAACTCACTCCACTGCTGCAATATCTGGCCTCATAAAAACTTGCAAAAAATTTGAATAAGGCATTAATTTTAATCTAGATAGAAAAATTTTGTTAAATTGGCAATTTTTGAATAAGTTTAGCTTTTAAAATGTTTAAGTTATTTTTCTGTTCTAAGTCCCTGATAATTCTTTGCGAGAAGATGGTATAGTTTTAAATTATTGCTTTCCTCAATTTTTCTATGTGAAAGAGCTTCAAAAATCTATGTTAACTCAGTACTTTTCAGTTAGCCAGACGCAAGGAAATTCAATTATTTATTTATTTTAATTTTATTTTGTGTTTAAAAAATAAATTAAACTATTTTAAGAAAAGTTGGCAGAGATCCACATTTTTTGGCAACATTTCGCTTGCTTACAGCTAACTAAAAAGGGTCCTCTTTTCTTTGTGCTGCCGCACTTGAATAATTGAACTTGACTGTTTTATTTTCTGGAGAAAAAAAAATCAATGCTGATTTGTTTAGGTTGTTACCGTCTTTTATCTTGAAGGAAAAATTCATTCATTCAAAATTATATTCAGAACTGATATTATATTAAAATTCTAAATACTTGTTGCTTTACTGTGTTTATATTGTGTATTGACATTAATGTTAAAAGTTTTTCACTTAAAGTTTAACCATATTTGAGTTTAATTATTTTATAATCTAAAATAATGTAATTTAAAAGTAAATTTTATATGTTTTATTCACTTAAAATTGAATTATGCATGTTGTCGAAATCATATGTGTGCTTTTATCTGGAAATAAAAAAAATAATGTATATATGTATTTACAAGCTGGTTCAATTAGTGATATTTTAACTGTTAAGATTATTCAATATATTACATCACACAAATCAAAATACAACTGTGTCATTTGAACATTAAAAAAAATGTTTGTAAGTAAGTTTGATAAAATAAAATTTTTCCATTTTTTCTTGTTTTCTATTAAAATTATTTTAATCTTCATTATTTATATTTTAGTGTTACTCATTTCTAATTCGTTTTGTTTGTCTAATTTTCTACTTTAAAAAATATCCTGCACTAATTAATTGGCATACTTATGGTGAAGTTCTGGAACAATTAAGATAGATTCTTAGTGTGTAATAATGTAATCATTAGATCACACTTAGACATTATAAATGCTTTATGGTGTTAACATTTGCTTTATCGCAAATGAAAATCATTGCCCGATATTAAATTACTACCTGATATTAAATTATTACTAATTTTAATAAAACTGCATTCATTAAGATAACATTTATTTAAAAAATAAATAAAACTATTTATAGGATTGTCTTTTATGAATCAAGTTTAAAGAATGATTTCTATAGACATCCTAAAAATAATGAGTTTCTGAAGTTGTGAAAATAACTAAAAATGATTAACCATAGGATATTCCATATAAAGTTAATGCACAATTCCAAAGTATATGCCACCAGTTACAAAAAATATTTGATTGTCGTGCAAATTTTTAAAATTTATTTATGAATTATTAAATTCTGTTTCCCGTGCAAGCTTCGAAAATTAATATCTAAAGTGTGCTTTGTAACATTGCAATTTTAATTGCGATTTTACCTAAAAAAAAATGATGCATGTAACTTTTTTCTCTGAAAATACTAGTAGCTGCAATCTAAAAATGTGTGGCACCATTTTAAGCAATGACTTGCATTGAAAGTCTGCTTTATGAGAAAGTATATGTTTTGTAGTTTAACCTAATTGAAATGAACTTTTTATAGTTTTCTGTGGCATTAAGTAACATTTTAAGAAAAATGAAAGTTAATTCTAGACTGCTATTTCTGTTAAAATTAGTAGCTCATAATTTTACAAAAATTTCTCTCATAGGACAAACATATCTCTTTAAAAAAGTTTGAATATACTTTACCCAATAATGGAAGAGAGACTTTCAGTTTTTCAACATTTTTTTTAAATTTATTATTATTATTAATTTGTTTTTTGTTTTTTTGTTGTTGTTTTTTTTTTTTGAATTTCCTAAGACTACTTGGAAGATTATTTTGTACCTTAAGAGGTGTTTAGGTCATGTGATTTCTTATCTTTATGATTAAAGTTTAAAACTTTGAGAGGCTTGGATTGATTACTTGGTTATTTGCAATGATTGCATAAAATTTCATAAACTTAGCTTTGATATTTATGGAGATGCAGCCATTTTTATAAGAAACTAATCCTATATTTTTTGCTATAACTTTTAAAATATTCAGTAAATCGAACGAAATTTTTGAAGCAATTTTAAGTTAGGTACAAAATTATCATTTTTAAAAACATTTCGGAAGATATGAGCATTTAAAGTAGTTCTTTCATACTGTGTAGGTACGGATAAAATATGAATAATTTTTCTCATTCTTCTTTTTAGTGAATCACATGTAGCAAATAATGAAAAGAGTCCAATCCGAATATCTTGAAAATTTAATACATTTCTAGCATTTTTATATGTAATCATTGTACTTATTAAAAGAAATTTCATTTTGTATCATAAAACAAAATTAAATAATGCTTGATAATATCCTACACTAATTGTCCATACACCAAAATGCGATGGTATAAGGAAAGAAAACATATTAAAAGAACTTGTATGGGAGATGATCTCCCATATAATGTCTGTGGTCTCGCTATTTATGGAAAACCCCTTAACATTCAGGCCTTTCTCTGAAATATGCACAAAAATTAAGTAGAAAATTACCAGCAATTTCTGACTATTTCTTTTACAAATTTTAAATTGATAATTTTGTAGTTAATTTTAAAAATGTTTTTAAAGTTATAGCAACAACAAAAAAAATGTGAGTCAAAAAGATTAATTTTTTGTAATGTCCATATCTCCATCAATATTCAATTGTTGCAAATAACAACCAAAGTATTTGTTACAAGTTTATTGCTGTATTTTCAAAAATACTTATTTTCATTTGTAGTTTATTATCGGTCTCTCAAACATCCTGAAAGCTATAAACCAGGGCTCGAAAAAACTCAGAAATTTTGCCCGTCCCCGAGGACGGCTTGTCCAACAATGCACCCGTCCTCCGTTGAAACCAATCCGTCCCTTTTAAATAAATGAAAATATCATTTTCTCCTATTTATTACAAGCATTTATATAAATTGCACAATGAATTAGTCGTTACTAGGATTACATTATACAGTAATAAAAGAAATACTAGGTTACTAATAGTAACCTAGTATTTCTTTTATGAAATAATTTAAATGACAAGGGTCAAGTTATCTGGAATATCAAGTTATCCGAGGGTACTACGTTTTTTAAATGAATCAAATATGACGTTTGCCAGTTCCACAATCAAGCCAATGATTTACAGAGGTTTCTGAACAGAAATCTGAAAGGAGTTTTCCATTTAGGTAGATGTTCATAATTGCTTTTAAAGCTTCTTGTTTAAGACCAGTACATATAGTCTTTTTTTGTAAGTTTATTGCTGCAAAGCCCCTTTCAACCGCTGCAGTACTCCCAGACAGAGAAAACATCAATATAGGCGCAGTATGTTGCTGTATTGTGGGTCATTTTACTGCCTTGTAACTTACAAGACTCTTGTAAGATAACAAAAATTTAAAATGTATCACGAACATTAACGGGAAAATGGCCGTCCGCGCGGACGTCGGATTCGAGAAATTCGTTGTCCGCGGAGAATTTTTGACCGTCGAGGACGGGCTGTTTTTCGAGCCCTGCTATAAACTGTATTGATGTGTATGAGAAATTGCATATTCTAAACATGTCTGAAGTTGCAAAATAATCCGCTAAGTATTTCTTAAGCAATTTTAAAAAAAATTCTCAATTATGTTATTAGTTTTTGATTGAAAAAAGAAGACTGCTTGAATATGAATATGGAAATAATAGTTAACTTGCACATGTTTCAAGTGTTCAATGATACGATTCATTAGGTTTTACTCTCGGATACCTCGGATTTTCTAGTTTTCTTTTTACATTTTTTCGTTGACAACTTTACATTGCAGATTTAAAATCTTTTTTTTCTTTCTTCTCATTCATGTCTAGCAAGTTGGTGCCTGTCTTTAAGCGCTTGAAAAATGTTAACTTTTATTTCTATATTCATATTTTTAATAAGCCAATGAAGTTTTTTAATAAAGTATATCATACTATTTCAGTTTCTTTGGATTATTTATCGAATATGTCATGTAATGTGGGAAGCTTTAATCAAACTTTCATTTGTACTTCAACGGTCTTTTTTTTTTTTTTTTTTTTTTTTTTTAATGGTTAATGTTTGATACAATTTAAAAAGAAAAATTATGTTGCACAAAATATTTATGTTTATACTTTATCAGTTTCAATGTTTAAGTTTGTGAAACTGATTTCTAAAATAATGCTCTTCAATATGTTTCAATTTCCTAAAAAAAATAATAATCTTATGATTGTTATAGCTGGAAAAAATTTGCAACTTAAATGAAAATTGTATGACACATTTTAACAAAAGAACTTTTACATGTTATATTTAGGTGCAAATTTGTAAAATTTAATTTCTGAATTGTTCTTTGTAATATACTAAAATTTAGCCAAAAGTATTCATTGCACTACCTTAACTAAAACACTTGAAATTTTTTTCTTATTTGAATTTTCCTTTATTTATTTATGAATTGAAAATTTTCTTCATATTTAATTTTAGTACATATGAGCTTTCTATTTAATTTCGATGATCTCTTAGTATCTCTATGTCAAAAGAAAAAAAAAAAATCTCTTGTCTCAAGTATTTTTAGTATTTTAAAAGAAAATATCTCCCACTGAGCACTTTAGAATCTATATGTTTTGTAGTTAAGATTTCTTTCAGTAACTAACTTGCAATAAGAAATTTAATTAAACAAAATTATAACAAAATTTTTTTTTTAAGTATTTGTACTTAAAAAAGAAATGTGTGATACAAATATTTTGCATATTAAAAAAAAAAAAAAGTTCAAGTAATTTTTAAAAAATAATAGTAATTTATGAAAAGAAAATTTACTTCCAACTTAATTCTGGAAGACCTTCCTACTGATAGTTTAAGTGTTTTCTCATTTTATTTAAAGTATTCCTACGGTAAAACAAAATTTGTGACACATGTTTTTGATATATAAGTTTTTTAAAAAGAAGTTCGTCTATAACACTTTTGCACAATAACTTAGATTTCTTAATTAAATAAAAAATTTCATTTTCCTCAGAGTATCTGTGCATAAAAGACAAATTTGTTTCAACGATATTCTTGATATATAATTTTTTTTTTAAATTCCCAGCTAAAAATTAGGAAAAAAAAAGAGATTTCTTTTAGTAATTTATGAAAAGGAAAAAAAATTACTTCCTATTAAGTTTTTGATTAAGTTTCCTATTAGCAGGAGTCTATGTTGTTCTGATATTTCCCATTTTCCTGATAAAAGATATTTTGTCCTGGTTTATTTTAGCTTTGTGTCTTAAAATTCCTGATTTTTTTGGCATGTTCAGAACATTCCATTTTCTAAAAATACATATTATTAAGAGTACAAATGTGTATTTAGATTTTTAATGTAACATATTTTGTCATTTAATTATCACGTCAGTAAAAATCATAAAATTCGAAAGTTGGAACTTAGCGACCATTGACTACTTGTATGCATGGTTCAGACGGGAATTGTTTCAGACTTTTTGGGGGCTTCAATGACTTTAATGAAGAAAAAAAAATGTATTAAAAATTTTACACTATCAAATTTTAATGGTGATGGATTCGAGAGTCACACTCTTATTTATTATTTTCAGCAAATGCAATAGTAAATCTTATAGGATGGAGTTTTGTAGTTTTTTAATTATTGATTTGTCTCTTTCAGCTGATTTGAAAAATAGTTCATACCAATCATCAATACAAAAATCATAGAATTTTTCAATGGTGAATATCCACAAAATTTAATCGTAACATCTTATATGCGGTAAATTCACTGTGTTTTGGTTTCCATATTATAATGCTACTTTAAAATTATTTGAGTTAGACTCGTAGATGGGGCTAAGCCTCAAATGACAGTGCCATACGTATCCCAGAAGATTTTATTAAAAAAATAAATTTTATCCACAAAAAATATTATTTATGCTGGTTAATATAGTATTCGTACTGATTTATATTTACACTAATATGTATCTAATACACAAATATAGAAGATTGAAAATAAACTAATAAAACTAGACCGTTTTATAGACTAAACTCAGTTTTCCAGACAGACATGTTGACCCAAGAACTCATTTATTTATTTATTTTTATTGTCTCCTCTCAATTTTTTTAAATATTTTTTGAAGGAAAAAAAATTATTTATTTTTTGTTTTACAATTTTTCTTCTTTTTTCCTTTTTTATATTTTAATTCTTTTTTCATTTATTTTTTTTCTAGATATATCACATTTCAATGGAATATTCTGAGCCATATCACGCAAATAATCCATAGTTGTACGCAGGGTCGGATTAAGTTTACGCGGGGCCCCAGGCCATTCAAATTTTTGGGGCCCTTTGATTAAATTTTTTTATCGTATATTTTTTATTTATTCAAATATAAAAGTATTTATATATCTTTTCATTTAAGAAAGCATATTTAAAATGAAAATAAATAATAATAAATTAAATTTTACTTTATTTTATTAAATTAGAACTAAAAAATAATAAAATTTTGAAAAATCATTGTTTTTCTTAATTTTTTTTAATTTATTTTCAAAAAATCTATTTTAAGGGGGGCCCTAATCATTAGGAGCCCCAGGCCATGTCCTAGTCTGGCCTAATAGGTAATCCAGCCCTGGTTGTACGATTGTTCCTATCTGAAATTATAGTGGAAATACGGTATTCTTTTTCAACGTATTGTCCGCGAATAGGCGAAAGAAGTCTGCCACGAACGATATCCTCTGATCGATGATGCACTTGATTCTATTCTTATTTAATTTTGTATTGTCTGATAGTACTATAGAGCGTGAATTGCAGAATTAGCATTTTTCAAAAATTAGTGATTAATCTGAAAAATTATATCTGTAAATCAGCCAGAATTTTTGTAATTTAGTTGTCTGGCAAGCACGAACCTGTTGGGCAAACGGAGGTTGATAATCGAGCATCGATTATGTATATAATTCTGATTCCTTCACTTTTCCTACTTAATTCCACTATTTGATTCTGGTACTTTTATCCTAAACTTAAAATATTTGTACATAAAAGAGAACTTTGTGCCACGTCCATTCAAAATATATTAGTTTATAATATTGTATTTTCTTAACGTGTTGTACTTTTTAATAGTCCAAAAGTAAGTAGTAAGTCCAATGCGTATGGTTCGCTTTACCATCACCTCTCTAAGCTTTTTTTTTTAATTATTATTTTTATTTACTTGAAAAGATTAAGTAAAAAAATATTTGCAATAAAAATCTTTAATCTCTGTTTTTTTCTTCTTCTAAATTTTAATTGTTATAATGGGAAAATATTAAAACGCCGCATTTATTTCTTTAATCTTGCTTTCTTTCTTATTTTTTTTTTTTAATCTTTATCAGATTGTTTACAGCTCTAGTTTTTTTAAACAATGATCTTATAACTGTTGATATAAATAATAGACTTTTTGGTCCGCTTTATCTTTGTAGTGCCAAAGAAAAATCGCCGAAAAGGAAAAAGACAATCCTTTGCCGAACTTTATTAAAGGACCTCCTTATCAATAATATTCGGCAAGTAATTAGAAAATAAACGGAATATTTTTTTCTTTCATTAAAATTCGCATTTTTACTATTATTATTATTTTTTTAAATGGATACATTATTTAGGAATATTTTATTTTATGCTGCGTTGACATTTAATATGCAAAATGGGCTCACAAATCTTCTTTTAGAACGTTTTCAAGAAAGTTTTTTTAATTAAAAAAAAAAATTTAATACGATTTAAAATGTTCCGATAATGAAATTTCTACAGCTTACAATGAATAAATTTGTCTACACTCAAATTTAAATTCAGCGTTTTTTACTATTAATGTCTATTATTGGAAAACTGACACGTGCACCATTTTTTTTATTTACTCACGTGATATATTTTTAAAAACTTAAGAAAAGATTGAGTCAGTTCCCCTGTACGGGGCTTTTGAAGCTCGCTCCAAATTCTTCTGATGATGCCGTTCGGAAACAAACTGATGAGTTTTGTTCTTTCTTTCTTATAAATAAGCAATTTTGTGTAAAATTTAAATGTTTTGAAAGCAAACTTTTCATTTTAATACAAAATATTTTTCTCTCTTTTCGCCTCTTTATCATCAAAATAAAAGTTTTTATAAAATATACATTTAGAAATTGAGAATTTTATAAGTGCATTTAAAGTAGAACGTACAAATCACATTCAATAAGAATGTTCCCTAAGTTTGTAAAAATCATAAATTGTATGGATGGTGTTTTCAATATAACAGCTCAATACCTGTTACAATATACAGTATACAATACCTGTACCTGTTACAATATACAATACATATACAGTAAACAATCTCGAGCTCAATACCTGTTCTAGTTCCGGTTAGAAAGTTTGCAACTGCTTACTACAGCTTATTCTGCGAGGCGATATTTTCAAACGGATAATTTTGTTTTCAATAAAAGAAGTAAATTAGATAATTTCTGACCTCAAATCTGCCGTATTTCATAGGATATTAATGTTATTAAGTAATTCTGGTGAGTTTAAAGTGAAAATTTGTTTTAGTTATTTATAGATATATTGTTAAAAAAGCCATACAATTTCTGTGGATACCTTAGGCTTAAAGTATCTTGCCATGTAAATTTCTATTGTTATCTTAGATTACCATAGGCGCCAAATTTCCCTCAGGTACGAGTTGTACCCATGACGAATTGCCTTTGCGACGAGTTGTGCTCAAGTTAAATTATTGCTGCAACGAAATGCCTCACTGCAAACTGTGCGCGACGAATTGACGCAGAACCTGCTAAGAACAAGTCTTTTTAATATTTTCGACTTGAATTTTATCAGGGCATTTCAACCAAACGAAGCTACATTTATAAGTAATGATATATTCCATCTATAAAATTTTACTTTATATCAATCCTTGATATTCTTTACTTCATATAAAAATGTCAACTAAGTTAACATTATTACCAAAACCAATAAAAATAACTGGAATCAATAATGATATTTGATGCAAAAGCCAAAAAGCGAGATCTCTCCCATTTTTGATCAATTCATCTAAAGAATCTTACAAATATTCTTCTCGGGTACTTCAAATGAAAGTTGAAGTATATGTTGACCTTGGAAAAAAAGATACAAAATCCACTTAATATTCTAAAGCATGCGAATAATTGTCGTCAGCAAAACGAGGCAAATAATTATTTACATGATTTCGTGTAAAACGCTGTATTAATGAAGAGCTCTCAAGGAAAATATAGTATTAGAATCTAGTTACAATTGATTAATTCATGCATTTGACGTATACAAAATTTTTATTCAATGTTAGTGTCTGGAATGTTGAAAAGTAAAAAAGCTAAATAGAGTTATATAATTATAATTTATGAGCGAATTATATAAGCGGAACGAAGGAGATTTTTTTGAAAGAACATTTGAAATTGTATTTAGTAGCTAATTTAATGAGAGTAAGATACATTTCTTTCCATTTTTGGCTATGTGATAACTGTATTAAATGATGTGCTTAACTGTGAGCCATAAAAGAAAAAAATTGGGGGAAAAAACAAAACTGCTAGTTTTTTATTACGGTAAAATCAGAATTGTCAATTTGCAGAAAAATTTCGGAAATTATAAAAGTATTGATTGTATAAATATCTTATTTTGATCTTCAAAAGAAGTAAACAATTCTTGATTATCACCGCTTGTTAATAGTTAAAAGATATGTATTTACTTTGTATAAGTTCCCAAAAATATGTATTTATATTATAATTGTTAATAATAGTGGTTATTACGTGTGGTTTAATCTAGTGATTTCCAAATAGTATTTCGCGGAGCCCTAGGGTTCCGTGAGTTTTTTTTCTCAGTTTGATTTTTTTAAAGAGTTTGATTTTCAAAACCTGTAATTAAGTTTCTATCCAATGAATAATCCGCTATTTATTTAATATTTTCGTTGTTTTTATGAAATTATTTAATTGAAATGCTCGTGAAGAAAAAAAAAATTCTAACAAAAATGTAATGAATGAATTATGAAGAGGACATTCATTTATGAAAAATTCCTTTTTTTCGTATTTAATTAAAACAACCGAATTCTACGATGTTTCTCTGATAATCATTCTCAACGTTCATATTCTTTCTTTTTTTCTTTTTATTTTAATGTAAGCTACATTTTTACTCATTCATTTCCAGTTTATGCATGCATCAAATTCACAATTCTTGCAGATGTCGCTAAAGACCTGTAAATTCAACTGTCTGACATATAAAACCTAAGTTTTACGACTGATATTGATAAAACGATATGATTAAAAGAATTAATTTCATTCGTTCATTCACATTTTCATATTCTTCATTCACATTTTTAAAATAATTAATACAATTTAAATCATTACATATTACATTCTAAATCATTACATTCTAAATAATTAAAAGTGTTTCCTTAATTTATGCATTCGCATGAAATGTATGCATTAAGTCTCCGGGTACCGTCAAAAGAAGTTCGATCATTTAGGGTTCCACAGAAGGAAAAAAAATTTGGAAAAGTTGGTCTAATCAATCTTGACTTGACTTGATATGAGTTGGTACGAAGTACCCGACAGCGAGGCATCTCCAATTCTTCATCTGAACTGAGCTCTGGGGCGATAACTCCACTGTTAGGCGTAAAAAAACAGTGGATGGTGACGTGGTACATTCAGTCGAAGCTGATCAAATTGTGCAAGGTCTAATCAATCTAAAATATAAAATAAATAAACAGGATCCTAGAAGAGTGAGGGGTTTCACCCTCCTCCCCCCCCAAAAAAAAACGGACTACCCAGAATAACTTTTGATTTAATGATCGGATCTTTACGTTATAGGATTCATTCTTAATGGTTTGAAGCGGTGACCTAAAATATTCCAGTTAATTACTGCAGACGTTATTTTAAGTTGCGAAATAAGACACAAAACCGTACTTTCTCTGAATAAACATACCTTTTTTTTCCGACGCATTCAGATTTCTGAACCCTTAAATATCGGGGATAGCCTCAATCTGGGAAATAGGATCACAACAGTGTGGTCCACCGAGAGATCCAAAGTTTGAACCCTAAATGTTCATTTAACTTTTTACGTGTTTCGCCATAACTCGAGAACTTTTTAAGCGAATTGAAAAATGTTTGCACACAATTATGAAATGAAGCTATCCAAAGATAATTCCATGCAAAAAATTAATTTTAGTAAATATTCATCATTTTTTTATGACTTTATTTTATAGTAGTCGAAAAACTTTTGAATCGTAAGTTATCCACTTTTTCACATAATTTTAAAGTGTACAATTTTACACTGCAAAATACAAAATTTCAGCGAAATCGGTCGAATACTTTCTGAGAAATCGACTTTTAAAGAAGTCTTATATTTAAAATTCAATTTCTCAGGATTAAATATAGTTGGGGATAAAACCATTGTAAATCAAATTTATCAAATCAAAAATGAAAGTATAAATCATAAAATTTACTACCACCAGATATTATTTTAAAAAAATGTTCCGTTTTAGCGAAAGAAGTTAGCACGTATGCAATTTGACCGTGTCTGGCATCAGGGCTTTATTTTCAAACGTATTAATTATGATATCCCGAATGATCTTATTCTACTCCTAAATAATTATCTAACTAATAGGAATTTTCATATCAAGATCAATAATTACTTAGATCCTACAGTATTCTCCGGATGCCCCCTGACGGGAGCGGGACGGGGTTCAGCTTTGATCAAGATCAATAACGCTCTACCAGGTGTATCAGGGCTGGGATTCCGCAAGGATACATCCTCGGTCCTGTACTCTATCTGAAAATATTCTTCAGATTTCCCAAAATTTGACAGCATGAAAAACATCATCTCTGCATTTTATGCGGACGATACCGCTCTGCTAAGCAAATCTATTAATCCAAAACAGGCTGTAGACAACATCAGAAAAATCTTACCGCATATCGAAGGCTGGTGCGCAAAGATAGCCATCCATACTTCTAAGTCATCTCTCATAGTCATAAGAAAATCTTGTTGAAAGAAAATTAAATATCCTGATTCAACGATACCGTACCATATGTACAAAAAGCTACCTATCTCGGTGTGACCATCACTAATGCACTAAAATGGAAGGTACATAACATATAAGCAACATTCTCGGAAGGTGCATATAAGAGATTTAAAGCACTTAAAACAAAGAGGACACTTCACCTTCAATGTATCCGCCCTATCATAAGCTACGCTGCTTGGAGCACTGCCACCATTACTTAGAAGAAGAGACTAGAAAGCACTCAAAATAAATTTCTTAGGGGACTCATTGGTGCTCCTATTAGGAACATAAGAATCGAAGAACTAAGAAAAGATCTTAGTATAAATAAAATTGAAGAACACATATATCAGAATCATTTGCAAACTTTTTTAGTGACGATATATCCTGTAATATGTGTAACTCTTATAAAGATTTCGACTTGACCTTATTCGTGATTACATTAAGTTCAGCCCGGCAACAGCCTTTTTCTTATCTGAGGGGGTTCTGTCGCGTAAATTCTGTAAATGCTTTACTTTTGTAAATATCATTTTTTGTTCTTATTTCAATTGCGCTTTATTATAATATATAGATTTTTCCTTAATTCATTGAGGCGAAGTGGCTTGAAGTGCACCCGTGAAGCTCGGGGCTAAAACCCCGGAGGGAGGCGAGGCAATAAGTCACAAAACCTCTTTCTCGTTTATATTTCATTTTTTACTTATTCACTTTGCTTTAATTTTAATGTAGCTCATTTTATGTCCCCATTTCCCCCCATTCAATTGAGCTTCAGCTATTTTTATATATTACTCCCACAGACGAATTAGTTAGAGTCCCTCGCGGGGCTTGTACTAAGATTTCTAATTTATATAGGCATGTATGCAGAGTGCCAGCTTTTTACACTTTTTGGGAAAATTTCTTTGAATGATAGCTAAGTTTATATTTTAATGTAATTAATCTTTGTTTTGTAAAATTGATTTAAAGTTATTTTCCATACCAACTACTTGTGAAGGATTCAAAAGTTTGCATGATGCGCCATTTTGTTCCAACTCTCCCGTGGTGAGGCTAATGTTACCAATTTACTGAAAATTCTCAAAACTTTAGTTTTAAGTCGTTTACTATAAAATATTTTGAGCCGTAACGGCTCAGAAGATAGAGCGTTCGCCTTCCAATGAGGTAAACCGGGTTCAAATCCCAACGATGACGGGTCGATACGAACTCTGCATCCGGCTTGCACCGACCACAGTGCAGACGCAAAATATCCTCAGTTATAGACGGATCATGGGTTAGTCATCCAGCTAACTGGGGAAATTTTTCGTGGTTTCCCTCTCTATCTAACACGAATGCTGGTTAGTTCCATCAAAAATCCCCCACGAAGGCAAATTTCTCCCACTACTTTATCCAGGAGTTTCCTTGTCTTCTGGATTGGGTTCAAAATGACAAGGCTACAGAATTAGTAGTCGTAAACCCCAGAAATTGGGTCGGCTGTTCAACGACGATTATAAAATATTTTGCAAAAACGCGTAGTAGTTGGCAATCCTGTGTATAGGAAGCTAATGAAAAGAATTTTTTTTTTAAATCAAAGAGAAGGTCTCCTTTATCATGCTTCTGGTGACATCTGGATCCTCATTGACAATCGCAGCTCCTTACAGGACTGGAATTGAGTTGTAGGGGCACTGAAATATTCGACACATCGGAACAACTCACCAAAATTCGAACTGCCTACTTATAATGGATCCCATCACATGTTGGTGTCTCTGGTAATGAAGTCGCAGATAGTCAGGGGCACAACTGAGGTTGCAACATCCGACTACCCCGTTACCTAGCAAGAAATTTTCTCGCCGAATAAAATCTGCGATAAAGAACTATGGTAAACCAGCTTCCCCCGAACACATCCTCGATTGTCTGGAATTTTCCTTAGAGGACATCCTCTTGCAATCAATTTTGGGGTGTGACTTTGCGGTTTAGACTCATGGATTTGATATAGCTGAGGCTATATTGTAAAGAATTGGAAGCAAAGACAACAACTGCTTTATCATAACGTTGCCACCACTTTTTAAAATTTTTAAAGACTGTACGAACCTTGGAAAATTTAAATGTTTTTACTATCGATGTCCCCTGATAGTTCAAGCCCTTCGTGAAACGTACAATTTAGGAAAGTTAATCAACCAGGTAGAGATAATTTTATTCTTCACCTATTGAGAATTTCACAGTTCCTGTTCCTAGGAGGAATCCTAGAAAAAGCAGTGGATAATAGTAGTACGGAAAAAAAAATACTCGAAAAACAATGATACGGAAATCAGGGCTGTTACTATGACAAAAAACTAGTTAAGAATGTTTCGCTTCTTTATTATTTTTTTTTCGTGAGGGGGGTGGTGGCAGCAGAGTTGGCCAAAAATGTAATCGATTACATTTTTTGATTACAGTAATCAATTACTTGTAATCATGATTACAATTTTCAAAAATTTTGATTACAGCTGTAATCATGATTACAATATTGATTACAGTAATCAATTACTTGTAATCGTGATTACAAAGTTTGATTACTGCTGTAATCATGATTATATAGTCGATTACAGTAATCAATTACTTGTAATCATGATTACAACTTTCAAAAAATTTTGATTACAGCTGTAATCATGATTACAATTTTGATTACAGTAATCGATTACTTGTAATCTTGATTACTTGTAATCATGATTACAAGTAATCACAACAAAAACGATTACGAGTAATTATGATTACAAGTAATCAAAATATATGATTACATGTAATCATGATTACATGTAATTTGATTACATGTAATTTGATTACATGTAATCTAAATACACGATTACAAGACTATTGTATTCTTATAAATGATTATATTTTATAGTAGATAGTAGAATGTATTTTATAATGATACATTTTGCACGTATTAACATGTACTGCATTTTGTAGGTATTTGTATACGTACAAATGAATGTAACTAAAATGTATGTACATATGATTTTATCTAGTGCATATGTTCAGACATTTTAGTTTCACACACATGTACATACACTTATATTTTAGGTATAAAATATATGTACGTATGTATATAGATAATAATTACGTATGTATGTGCAAACAATGTAGACATGTACATTTATACACAATGAATATATGCATTTTGTGCAAATATTTTGTGTATGTAAAATGTATATCTATGTTCATGTACGCATGTACATACAAGTACTTGTGTTTGTACGAACATACATACATTGTCTGTACAATGTATGTCCCATGCATGCATGTGCAATTTATTTATGAACAGCATAATATATGTATGCATGTACAATATAGGTATATCTGTAGGATGTACAATGTATGTATGTATGCATGTACATGATATGCATGTCCAGTGTATATGTACATATACATAATATGTTCATGCTTAATGTATGTATCCAAATATGCATAATACATTTGTGTACGATTGTACGTACATTGGGCGTATGTATATTTTACATATATTCATGCATACATTCGACATGCATAACGTACGTACATACACACATTTAAAAATGCATATATTGTACAGATGTATATACATATAACGAATATATACAGATGTATATTCATATAGTGTACATATGATGAAATGAACATATAATGTTCATATAATGTACATATGTGTGTACATATACAGTACATATGTGCATAAATGTATTGGGCGTAATTCTTTCGTACAAATTTTACATGTGTACATGCATGCTGTCCCTATCTATGCATATGGTGCAATGTATATATGTCCAATGAATGTATCCACACATGTACAATACACGTATGTTCCATGTATGCATATCCATATGTACTATATATGCACGTACAATACATGAATGTATGTACATACATTGTACATGCGTACATACATTACATGTATACATATGTACATTACATTTATGTCTAAATATGTGTACAATGCAATAAATAAAATGCATGTAAGTTAACTTTTAATGACTCAAGCAAGTTAAATGACAAAATCAAACGATATTTAAATTTAGTTTTCAGCTTTAATTGTTCTATATCATTTTGAAATTCTCTGAATAAAAAATTCTTTTCAGGTATTTTCATGAAATCTTTGACAATACAGATTTATTTTTTTTATAACATAATGCATGATTCATAGACATTTTTTAAATGGTAAGAAAAACGGTAAATTTTATGTGTGGAATTAATATTTAGAAATTCAAAATAAAATTATCGTTTGCTTTCTAAAAAATATGAGGTCGAGTTTCATATGCCTTAGAATAAATTTTAAAACAAATTTTACTAACCTTATTCATATAAATTTTTTAATGTATGCACAATGTATGTGTATATTGTAATTACATATATTTAAATGTACGCATGTATTTGTACATTACTTGTAATTATGTACAGTCGGCAAAAAAAAAAAGATATCACGCTGAATAACTTTTGTTCTAATGATCGGATTTTCACGATTTAAGTGTCAATCTTAATGGTTCCTGGGGGTGACCTCAAATATGCTAATTAATTAGTGCTAACTATTAATTAAGTTACGAAATCAGACACAAAAACGTACTTTCTCTGAATAAACATGCATTTTTTTTTACATATTTGGAATCCTGACCCTTAAAATAGGGGGGGTAGACAAAATTTCGAAAAAAATGGGTTGTAAATTAGGTCGCAATAAGGATTTATATATCTGGCGATGGTTTAAAAATATGCCAAATTACCTCGCCATAGAAGGGGAAATAATTTATAACAACCATAAAGAAACTGAATGAATGACAAGATGGGAAAAGATAGTGCTTCTCGTTGCTAAGCAACCAAAAGAATTTTTCGCGTTGCTTTCTGGGCTTTTTTTTTTTTTTTTAAATCTCCTTTAAAAAGGAAATTTAAATAAATTAATAAATTATTTTTGATTCTCCAAGATTATAGAATCTTTGACTTTTTATCTGACATTATTTATTTTTTTAAAGCTGTTTTAATGTAATTTGTAGGACAGTTTTGAATTAAAACCAATTTTCATAAGTTATCATAAATTTATGAAGAGTTGTAGGGTTAAATGCTTTTGCCCCTCACTTCGAGTTTCTTAGGAAAGGAAAAAAAAGTGATCAAGCAAAGGTGGACCTGAAAAAAGATAGCTATTCTGATGCATAATCGCAAAATTTTATAGAAATCACGGTATTTATTTTCGATAAAATTGTAAAACTTAATAAAGTTTATATGGCATTTTAAAAGCATTTTGATATATATATATATATATATATATATATATATATATATATATATATATATATATATATATATATATATATATATATATATATATATATATATATATATATATATATATATATATATATATATATATATATATATATATATATATATATATATATATATATATATATATATATATATATATATATATATATATATATATGTATATATATATATATATATATATATATATATATATATATATATATATATATATATGAATATATATATATATATATATATATATGAATATATATATATATATATATATATATATATATATATATATATATATATATATATATATATATATATATATATATATATATATATATATATATATATATATATATATATATATATATCAATATTATAATAAATAAAAACAAAAAAAAACACGAAGAAAATTACGAGTTGATGTTATTTACACACTCCTTTCGTTAGTTCTTTAAAAAACATGATTAAAAGAAAATTAGGTTTATAATACCCTTAATTAAACAAGAGTAACAATTGTTACAGTTTTTACAATACTTTTTCAACTCTGACACTCTTTTCATGAGATAACTTCTTTTGCCAACGATTTTGTCCCTTTTTTTTTGTTAATTGAAACCAGCTTACGCATTCTTGTAATTTTTACATTTTATCTTTGAAATTTCAATCTCGAAAGACATGCATGAAGTGACGCCTAGTCCAAAGAATCTAAGTTAAATAGTTGTAAGGCCGATTATTACGAAAACAATTAACTACTCTGGTTCAATGAAACAATTACAGTAAAACTTGTGTAAGTTGATCACTTCATGTGCATTGTTTTAGTGGCCAACGTAGACAAGTGGTCAACTTATAGAAGGGGTGGGACATTGTTTACTTTTTCGTTTCCTACATGTTGCTATACATTTAAATTTTTTTTTTACTTGACTTAAAAATTTGATTTAGCAAATGGCCAAATGAATATCTCAAGAAATGTGTTTAAACCTAAACGAACTTCAATTTGTTACACAGAAATAATTTTAATATTTAACTAACTTTTTAAAAAAAATTATTTTGTTAGTTATGCATGTGAAGTGTTTAATAAAAATAATTTCTTAAAATATCAGAACACGAAAACATTGAAAACTTTAACAAAACAAAATTATTTTAACACTTCAAAATTTATTCTGTTATTACTACACATATAAGCCTATTTGCTCACTATTGCAACTGGAAGAGCAACTTTTCAACTAACACACCTGTTTTCAATGAATGGTCAAAAGCTGAGTCCCTACATTTTCCCCAGATGGTCAACTCACAAAAGGGTTTAGATTAGCTTTTTACACTATTTCACCAAACAAGTGAAATATTAACATACATTGCAAAATGACAGAAACTTTTCTGAATTTTTTTTTTCTGGTCAACTTATGAGGGTTTTAGAATAGAATTTCATAATACTCCTAGACAAAATTAACTTATTTCAGTGGTCAACATACAAGATAGACAGGTGGTCAAGTTACAAAGGTTTTGCTTCTTTATTATGTAGGAAAATTTCCGTTCTTGATAATTGAGGTCAACTTATTCAGATGTAAAACTTACAAGTGTGGTCAACTTGGCAGGTTTCACTGTATAAATAAATCATTAATATTCTTGTTTTTTTATTACGAAATATTAGGAATTTGTTTACATAATTTCTTCAAAACGTGTGTTAAAACTATGATTATAAGTTATTTAAGAAGAAGAAAGTCAAATGGAGTAAAAGAACAATTTTTGAGATGATGATTCTAAAAATAGCACGTTTTTCTAATCTTTTTACAATTTTTTATTTTAGTAGTTGCTTAACAAAACAAGGCATATCAAACATTTTCCTGATATAGCAATATTTTTTTGAACTGTGCAAAAGTTGAGAAATCATACAAACAACTTTTAAAGCAAATATTTTCAACTTTTTAAGACAAAAGGGTTAGCGCACAAGATTTTCTTTGAATGTTGAATTAAAATTGCATGCCCATAGTTTTTTTGTTCATTTAAAAAACAAAACAATCTGTTAAATTTTTCCCCTGTGCGCACATACGCATTTACTTTTCATTTCTCGAATAAATAAGAAGCAATAAAAAAAATAAAATTAATAATTTATCTTCATTTTTCGTAAACAATAGTATTTTTAGTAAATAGTCAGCTGTTCTGCTTCGAATGATATTGTGTGTGATCAGTAGAATATTTTTAATTTCTTAACAAGATTTAATTCTCAGACAGCTGGCAATAATTCTAAGTTTTCTTTCAATAAGAACTTAGCAATAATTTAAAAAGTAATTTTATTTTAAAGAAAAACATAAATTAAAGTACTTAAACGATTGATTAATATATTATTGGACAAAAATATACATAATAGAATTTTAAAAAAATTGCATTAAAATTCAATAAAAAAGTTAGAAAAATAATTCTGCGAAACACGCACAGACAGGTAATTTACAAATTTATTTTAAGATTAAGGCGATATATAAGATGTAAAGAAGTTTTAAAAAACTCTACTCTAAACTCAGCTGCACGACAGTCCATGGAGGGCCAAGGCCTACTGTGCCCATCTCAGTTTTCTGGACCTAGGGCTCTGGGGTGCAGGAGCAGATGTTCCGTTCAGGTGGTCAGCTGAACGCGGAACCCCCAGTGTTTAGTTCCCAATCATGCTTGGTACTTATTTATCGACCCACTGAAGGGATGAAAGGCTGAGTCAGCCTTGCCCGACCCGAGGAACGACAGCGCGAAGCGCTACCGCTCAGCCACCGGGCGAAGTTTTAAGATGATTAAAAATGTTGACTACGCATTCGTATTAATAATTATAAAATATATATTCAAGAAATTGATAAATATATTATTCCAAATCTATGCATACGTATGTATATTATTGAAATTGTATCAGTTATTGAAAAAGAAAATCAAAAATTAAAAAATAATCACATTAAGTAAGCACAATCTGGTGCATAATCATATTCTATCAGAAGCACGCCTTTATAAAACTAGACATTCGTTGAATAAAGTGTTTTTTATTCAAAATGCTTTATTTATAATTTCTTTACTAAATTACAAATAAATTATTAAATTGTGGGGAGAGTAGTTACAGACCATGTCAACCGTCATCTATGAAAAGGTACCCCAACATAGAGTTGAGTTAACATGTCTTATATACTAGTGAACTGTAGTTGTAATTTTGTAGTGGTAGATACGCTACAGTACTCCCCCACCAGAATTATAGCTATGATAGAATTCGATGAATGGATGCCACTAGTTGATTCATTGCTGTTTTGTGCGTAGCCGGGAGAGCTGTATTAAGATCACCGTATTTTTTTAGTGCTGAATGTGAGAGGTGTATTAACTTCACGGTCGTAGTCGCTCCTCTGTTGCCGTTAGCAGTCGAGTAATCACAAGTATGCAAGCCGACGTTGTGTGTGATCGAGATGAGACTGAGTAGCAACTGCGTGAGGAGGTGGATAATGATGCAGTCACAAGTAGCAAGTCAACTGTTCAATGTGGATCATCCAACGAAGTAGGCGTTACTGCCGATGTAGGCGTATCCAGATCAAAGTGGGCGTTACTGCCAAGGTAGGCGTGTTCACATCACGTCCGGGTCACCACTTTTAGGCCCCCGTGTCTTCGAGGGTCTATTGAACGTTATGTACAAGGAAAGAAATATCATTCATACATAAACTAAATTTATTAACTAAAAACAAGAACACAACCATCTGGTTTGACAGCCGAGAATGAAAAGGTAAAACTGGAAAAGTGAAAAACCAAATTACAACTCAGTTGTCAACGGAACGTTGCCAACGGTATTGAATAAATTTAAAGCTTTAAATAAAGTTAGGTGAGGCTAGATCTGTAGCTCACCATAGCATGCAAACGCATGAACATTATTTTCATATACATTCATACATACATTGTCTACGTATACAAAGATACAAAACATTGCCTTTTTGTACAAACTAACATACACGCGTACATGTATCATAAATGCATAATTATATGTACTAAGCATATGCGCATTGCATTAAGTATATTACAATATAATTATGAATATTATACGTACAAACAACGTTTGTGAATACATTGTATGCATAGGAATCGCAAATGTACGTTCATGTCAATTGTACCGGGATGTGACAGGTTATGAAATTTGGAAAAAAATATTTGTCGGCAAGATTGAGGAATAAATGGACGTGCAACATTAGTGGAAGTATCACAACAAAGTATTATACCGTCAGGAGGATATACGATATTTTTGAAAACTAAACTAGAATTAGCTGACGACTTTAAAGTGCTAAGTTCGGGATCGGATTTTTGCGCTGCTGCAAGTTCAGCGTAGTCCATTGGACCAGTGAGTGCTATTTCCTCTATGCGGGAAAGTGCATCAGCAACAACATTTTCTTTTCCAGGCACGTGACGAATCGACGTTGTAAACTGACTTATATACTGTAAATGTCGGTTTTTACGAGGTGAAGAGTCATCCGATTTTTGCTGGAATGCGAAGGTCAGCGGTTTATGATCCGTTAGCACATGGAACTCTCTTCCCTCTAACATGTGAGCGAAGTACCGTATGGAAGAGTAGACTGCGAGTAACTCTCTATCGTACGTACTGTATTTCCTTTCCGTGAGCGTGAGTTTGCGAGAAAAGAATGCTAGAGGTTCGAGTGTGGAGTTTTTTAGCTGTTGAAGGACTGCGCCTATACCAACGTCGGACGCGTCTGTATGCAAAAACAATTTTGCGGCGGGTGTGGGGTGTGCAAGTGTTGCTGCCTTAGAAATGGCTTGTTTGCAAGTTTCAAAAGCGCACACAGCTTCGGTTGACCAATTAATGGGTGTAGGGTCTTTCTTTTTATTTGTGAGTAAGGAACTAAGGAGAGATTGTTTTTCGGAAGCGTGATCTATAAATCTATGGTAAAAATTGAACATTGCTAAAAATCTACGTAATTCCGATACAGTTTTAGGTTGGGGAAAATCGGTAATTGCGGACACTTTACTAGGTGAAGGAGCAATTCCATCGGGAGACACTTCAAAACCTAAAAATGTTAACTTTGATTTTCCAAACACACATTTTTCGGTATTCAAAACAATTCCGTATTCATCAAAACGTTTAAAAACTATATTTAAGTGAGTTAAGTGTTCTTCTAAAGTTTTGGAAGCAATTAAAACGTCATCGAGGTATACGAAGCAAAATTCTAATCCCCTTAAAACGACATGCATGAAGCGTTGGAAAGTTTGTCCTGCATTGCAGAGCCCAAACATCATTTTAGTGAATTCGAATAAGCCAAAAGGGGTTATAACAGCTGTTTTTTCAATGTCTGCTTCCGCGACAGGGATCTGATGATACGCTCGAACAAAATCTAACTTTGAATAAATTTTTGAGTCATTTAGGCTATAAGCGAAATCATGAATGTGTGGGAGAGGGTATCTGTCCGGTATTGTAATAGAATTTAACCGTCTGTAATCACCGCATATTCTCCAAGTGCCGTTTGACTTCGGCACCATATGAATGGGACTTGCCCATGGGCTACTTGAAGGCCTGCATAAGCCGGTTTTTAACATATAATCAAATTCTTTTTTGGCGGCTGCAAGTTTATCCGGTGGCAAACGTCTAGCTTTTGCAAACACCGGAGGACCTGTAGTTTGAATATGATGCTGAACATCATGAGTTGAAGTGTTGAAAGTTAAGTTATTCGTACATATGCGAGGGTACTGCAATAATAATTTTCGATAAACAGCATCTTCTGCAATAGTTGTTAAACCCAAAGAGAAAGTAGGAAATGTTTCCCCTTTAATACCAGCGTAAGTTAAGGAATCAATCAATTTTTTATTTTTTAAATCAACCAGCAATTTAAAATGGGTAAGAAAATCCGCTCCTAAAATTGGTTGAGTAACGTCAGCGACAAGAAATTTCCATTGAAATCGCCTGGAAATTCCGAAATCTAAAGTACATGTTGTCTGACCGTAAACTGCAATTTTCGAACCATTAGCAGCGTAAATATCAAAAGATTTATTAGAAATCAAATTTTTCTGCATATGTGTTTTTGGAATAACTGAAACAGAAGCCCCGGTGTCTATAAGAAACTGGCGGTTGGTGAGTCTGTCGTATACAAATAGGCTACTTTGACTAGGACCTATGTCTGCCGTCGCATGAACAGAGGGTCCAATCAGTTTTCCGAATTTTGAGCGTAATTGCAAGGAGGAATGCATTTATTAGCTTTAGTACCGAATTTATAGTGATACCAGCATAGAGGTCCAGCCACAGTGCGCTGTGTCGACCTTGAACGAGAACCTTGTCTACGTGTGCTAAATTTATTTTTATTCCGATATTGTTGTCTAGACAAACGTGTAACGGTCTCGGAAAGTTTACGAATTTCATCCTCCAATTTTTGAAAACGCGAATTGTCATCTGTCACATTTATAGAATTAACTGTCAATGAATTTTGAGTTACTTCCAAAATTTTATCGGCTTTCTCGGCTAGGAGAGATAAATTTTGCTCACCTTTTTCCATGCAAACTGAAAGAATTTGTTGCACGGAGACCGGTAAACGCTGAAGAAAAAGTGAACGTAAAATTTCTGTGCTTATAGAATTACCAGAGAGATCTTGCATGGAGCGTAATAAGTGAGAAGGTCGTTTATCTCCCAATTCTAAGTCTTTAAGAAGCATTTTCAAACGAGCAGTTTCGGAATCTGCATAGTTTGCAATTATTCTATTTTTAATCGTTTCATATTTATTATCAGTAGGTGGCTGCCGAATAATATCCGAAATTAAAGTTAGAACATCTCCATCTAGAGCAGACACAACGCAGTGATATTTTGTGTCGTCGGCGCTTATCCCAGATACGACAAACTGAGATTCCAATTGAATAAACCACACTTCTGGGTTAGCGCGCCAAAACGGGGGTGCTTTAAAAGCGACGCGAGCAACATCTGCCACGCTTTCAGAAGCAGTAATTTCGTCAGGCATTTTGTTTATATGAGCGAGTCAGAGAGCAAAAGTAAAAGGCATGCACAATAAATCACAAATTTAAATTTCTAATCGAAGTATATCAAACATAAGTTAATAAATGCATTTTGAGAAAGAATGCAAAATACAGTTGAAGAATACTTCATTTTAAATTAAAATTATTGTAAGTGAAGTTGAAACTAATTAATTGTATTTCTTATACTCTAATTAAAAATTCATTGCTTTTCACACATTGTAATTGAAATTTATAGTAAATTAAGATTAGAGTAACAAAGTTTACGAAATTGAAAAGTAGTTATTAAATGTCAAATATAATGACAGAATATTTTAAAAAGTTCAATTAACTTTATAGAAATATTAAAAAATTTGCATTATCTTAAGCATTTATAAATTTAAATTTCATCTAATATTTGAAATAAATGACCATATTTACGTCGTAGAATAAGCTTACTGAACGCCAGTTGACACCACCATGAAAGAAACACATTCTATTTGCAGACTATACGTGTTCTATGTCCAAACGGGTCACCACTTTTAGGCCCCCGTGTCTTCGAGGGTCTATTGAACGTTATGTACAAGGAAAGAAATATCATTCATACATAAACTAAATTTATTAACTAAAAACAAGAACACAACCATCTGGTTTGACAGCCGAGAATGAAAAGGTAAAACTGGAAAAGTGAAAAACCAAATTACAACTCAGTTGTCAACGGAACGTTGCCAACGGTATTGAATAAATTTAAAGCTTTAAATAAAGTTAGGTGAGGCTAGATCTGTAGCTCACCATAGCATGCAAACGCATGAACATTATTTTCATATACATTCATACATACATTGTCTACGTATACAAAGATACAAAACATTGCCTTTTTGTACAAACTAACATACACGCGTACATGTATCATAAATGCATAATTATATGTACTAAGCATATGCGCATTGCATTAAGTATATTACAATATAATTATGAATATTATACGTACAAACAACGTTTGTGAATACATTGTATGCATAGGAATCGCAAATTGTACGTTCATGCGTGCGTACATTCTATGTACATAAAAATATGTAAGCGCATGAATACTTATATAAAAAATTTGACTATAGTATACAATCTTAATAACTTGTAATCGTATAGTTTGATTACAAGTAATCACAATTACATGTAATCAAATTACATGTAATCATGATTACATGTAATCATATATTTTGATTACTTGTAATCATAATTACTCGTAATCGTTTTTGTTGTGATTACTTGTAATCATGATTACAAGTAATCAAGATTACAAGTAATCGATTACTGTAATCAAAATTGTAATCATGATTACAGCTGTAATCAAAATTTTTTGAAAGTTGTAATCACGATTACAAGTAATTGATTACTTGTAATCGTGATTACAAGTAATTGATTACTGTAATCAAAATTGTAATCATGATTACAGCTGTAATCAAACTTTTTTGAAAGTTGTAATCACGATTACAAGTAATTGATTACTTGTAATCGTGATTACAAGTAATTGATTACATAGCTGTAATTATCTGTAATCAATTACAGTTGTAATCGATTACTGTAATCAACGGCCAACTCTGGGTGGCAGTAAATATAACCAACCGGGAGTACCGCTTCTTTCCCTTGGTGATAACAATAATATATACACTTCTCAAAAGTGAAATTGCAACACCAAGAAATAATGCACGTAGCGTCGCTACGTGCATTATTTCTTGGTGTTGCAATTTCACTTTTGAGGAGTGCATATTTAAAAGTGAAATTTCTCTCAAGTAAAAGCATACAATTGTAAATAAGAAATAGAACTGACAAGGGCTCGACCAAGGGCGCCGGCAGAATACTATAAAAGGGGGTGCAACCCTTTAGCAAACTACCCCCCCCCCCCAGTGGCGTACCTAGAGGGGGGCGGTGGGTGCGGTCCGCACCGGGCGGCACTTACCTTGGGGCGGCATTTTTTATATTTACTTATAGTTGTAAAAAGCAACTTATTCATTTCATATTTATTTTCTTTCTTGAATAATAAATGATTATTATGATTATTATAATTTTAATATTTGGTTTATATAAATTATGATTAACTATATGATTTCGAATATTATTCCTCGGTGTATAAAAATGCATTTTAGTGTAAATTTTGAATTCTAATTCAAGAACAAGATAATAATTTTATTTTATTGTATTCATTAAAATTCGTTGAATTCGTAAAAGGATCTTTACGATTTTGTTCGGCAATTTTTCCTAACTAAAATTTTTTGATATCAGTTTATAAATGTCATTTCTTTTGAAAAGTTTATATGATTACTTTGAAGTGATATATCAATATTTTTTTAAATCATCGATTTTTCTTTTGAAAAGCAGGGCCGGCGGAAGGCGGTCTAGGCGGGAAGGCGGAAGACCTAGCAGACCGCCGGTCTGCTAGGTCTGCAAAGCATTAGGGCGCCGGCATAAGAACTATCTTTTTTAAACAACAAAATCTAAACGAGACAAAATAAAAATACTGACGAAGTTACAATTTCAGGAATCGCAAATAGATAAATATACTCAGTCCGTTTTGAAGAATTGTATTTGGAATGATAAATTGCTTATAAACCATTTTGTTCATTCGCGATTCAATCTTTTAACAGTGAAGAGTGAAACAAATTATTAGGGTGCCAGTGCATTTGGAGAGTTTATTATAGGTAAGTATATTATATTACGTATTATAGATATAGATGTTGTTCTAAATGCTATTCAGAGTAGTAAAATGACTTTGCCGTTTTCTATACATAATATACTATTTATTTCGACAAGTTATATTTTTATTATATATCCCTAGGATGAAACGAGTAAAAGAAAGTGGTGCGTCATTTAGAAAGAAAAGGAAGAGAAGGGAGGAAATACAGACTAAAAATACTGGAGCACTACTCAAATATATCTCCCATAAGTCAACTTCTAGTTCTTTTAGTATTGTTGCCTCAAATACGGGCGAAGAAGCAGCCCTCGAAGGCGAAAAAACATTTTCCAATGTTGTTCAAGAGGAAAGACCTGCTTCACACACTGGCGAAGAAGTAGAAAGTTCATCAAGTTCTGATGAAGAATCTGCTGCACAAATTATTCCGTCTATTTCTATAAAAGATATTGGATTATGGCCCAACAAAATTGACGACAATACAAGAGTATTTCTGGTACGTCAAGGTCCCTTTGCAATTCAAAATTTTGACGCCGACTTCAGCGAAGGAGTAAAACGTCCTAATAATACAATCAGAGCCAAAGGTGAAACAAGAAAACTGAGTCAGGACTGGTTTTTTAAAATTTTGCCTAATGGCGAAAAGCTCTTAAGATCGTGGATGGTATATTCACCATCGAAGAAAAGTATTTATTGTTTCTGCTGCAAACTGTTTGATAATCTTTGTCAAGCAGGTTTTAATATGGAAAATGGTTTTAACAAATGGTGGAAGCTTAATCCCAAAATTAGTAAACATGAGGTGAGTCCACTGCACATTCGATCATATTCCAAATGGAAGGAATTAGAAATAAGACTTGGACGTGGCGCAACTATTGACAAACTACAACAACAGAATATTGATAAAGAAATAAAAAAATGGAAGGAAATTCTAACAAGAATACTTAGATTCTTAGCAAAACAAAATTTGGCGTTTCGAGGACATCGTGAAAGTGTTCATCAGGAAAACATCGATTCAATGGAAAATAGAGGAAATTTTCTTGAGCTTGTTGACTTATTGGCTAAGTACGACCCAGTATTACGAGAACACGTAGTAAAAATTAAGATGGGTAATAAATATAGTATCTCTTATTTGTCGCCGAAGATCCAGAACGAATTCATAGAGCTATTGGGAGGCGCATTCAGAAAAACAATTATGGATCAAATAAAGCAGGCTAAATACTTTTGTATTATATTTGACAGCACTCCTGACATTTCACACAAAGATCAAACCAGTCAAATTATTAGATATGTAGTTATTGATGGTAGCGAAGTTAAAGTTGTAGAATCGTTTATTGACTTTGTAGAAACTAAAGGAAAAACTGCTGGTGAAATCACAGATATGGTTTTAACGAAATTAGAAAATGGCGGTTTAGATATAAAAAATTGCAGAGGACAGGCTTACGATAATGCTGCCGTCATGGCAGGAAAGCACAGCGGTGTTCAAACTCGTATTAAAGAAATAAATCCAAATGCAGAATTTGTAGCATGTACAAATCATTCTTTAAACCTGGCATGTTTACACGCAGCTTCTACAGCTATCAATTCCATCACATTTTTTGGAACTATCGAACAGTTTTTTTCTTCTTCCACTCATAGATGGAATGTTTTACTTTCTGTCACTGGTCAAGGTGTTAAACGCAGTGTAGAAACTCGCTGGAGCGCTAGAGCTGCCGCGGTAACTATAGTAAAAAAACATTTTTTTTACATTTTAAGCGCTTTGGAAAAATTGACATCTGAAGAAGAAAATAGTAAAACGAGATCAGATGCTGGAGTATTACTCAATTCAATGCAATCTTTTTCTTTTCTATATTACCTTCATTTATGGGAACCCGTCCTTTTGGAAATTAATGACGCTCAAAAATACCTGCAAATAAAATTGTTAAATGTCCACCAATGCCATATAAAACTAAATTCTTTGCAAACACATTTCATGGAACAAAGAGATACGCTAGTACAAAACGCTGTTATAGCAGCCAAAATAATTTGTGAAGAGTTGGAGATATCGACTGAGCGTCGAGTTAGAAGGAGAAAAAATATGAGTGGGGAAAATTCGCGAGACGTGGGGTTATCCTTAGAAGAAGTACGAAGAGAAATGTTTTCATCTATGGACAGAATTATAAAGGAAATAAAAAAATGCTTCGATCAGTTGCATGGCCTTGTAAGAAAATATTCGTGTATAATACCGTGTAACCTACTAAATGAAGAATTTGAATGTCAAATAAATGACTTGATTGACATTGATAAAGAACAGTTCCATATTGAAAGAAAAAGGATCCAGGTTTTTATGGCTGTACTTACACTAAAAGAAGAGGCAAAACATTGGAAAAACAGGGAGAAGGGCTCTCTTGATCTGCTAAAATTTATTCAGCAGTATAGGTTGGAAAATTCTGTTCCCAACATTGTAATTTTGTTAAGAATTTTTTTAACAATTTCAATCAGTGTCGCTAGTTGCGAAAGAAGCTTCTCAAAATTGAAGTTGATAAAAAATTATCTTCGTTCTACAATGAGTCAATTAAGACTACAAAATCTTGCAATATTGTCAATAGAACAAGAAATTACAAATAATATAAATTTTGAGAGCATTATACACGATTTTTCTAGCATGAAAGCTAGAAGAGTAGATATTATATAAATATGTTTACGAGTGCATGCAAATATGTCTAAAAAAATTTACTCTGTGTATTAATTAATATTGATTAAATAACTTAATAATTTATTTATGTGTATTAATTTATAAAAACCACTATTTGATTGACTTATAATAGAAAGGGCGGCAAACTGGAGATCGCTCCGGGCGGCAAAAGTTCTAGGTACGCCACTGCCCCCCCCCCAAAAAAAAACAATTTTGGAAATATACTGTTATTACATTTTGTTTTGTTATTACATATACTTTCATCTGTTAATTTTTTTCAAGATACATTTCTTAATTGTTAAAAAAAAAAGAACGAATTTACGTGGTACGAAATGTGGAGGAATAGTGAAAATTCTTATGAATCCCTCGAATACATCGATTTAGTTGTTGAGGTCACACCGTTTTATCTAGCTGTAGCGGAGGCAATCAAAATTGGCCTAACTCTTCCAGCTATTACGTGCAGTATTGAACGCACTTTTAGTACAATGCGACGCATCAAAACATGGAATCAGTCTACAATGCCTCACGAGAAATTAAGTAGTTTGGGCATGCTCAGTGTGCATAAGAAAAGAATCAAAGATAACTCAGAATTCATTGAAAAAAAAAAACAGATTTGGACAGCTAACAAGACGATTGCAATTCTTGTTTGATTAAGCAATTTCTTAATTGTTACGTATCAATAATTACTTAATTATTTGTTTTCGAATAAAAATATTTTTAATTGTTGTTGCTGTTGTAGTTCATTTACGTCGCACTAGAGCTGCACAATGGGCTATTGGCGACGGTCTGGGAAACATCCCTGAGGATGATCTGAAGACATGCCATCACAATTTTGATCCTCTGCAGAGGGGATGGTACCCCTGTTTCTGTAGCCCGACGACCTGCACGCGAAGTCGAGCACTTTACGGTAGAACAGTTTAAAGAGGACCAATACCGCACACCCATCCTACGCTGACTGATCCAAGTGGTCACCCATCCGCACACTGACCGCAGCCAGTGATGCTTGACTTCGGTGATCTACTGGGAATCGTGTCTTGACGATCAGTCCACTGCGGGACAAATATTTTTAATAAAAAAATTTTATACTCTATAATTGTTTATAAGAAAAGCCAGGGGGTGCAAGTGCACCCCCTTGCACCCCTCTGCCGGCGCCCTTGGGCTCGACAATTCTTTTGCCAGACATGCTAACGGCATGTAATAAATAATTCCAATTGGGCATTAAATTTTCACTCTTACATGCCCAGTAGAACATGTAAATATTTAATTAATTTTATACGGTGCATTATATTTAAACACCACCTAAAAATTTGATTATAATTAGGAGTGTATGAAACAAGTAATTTAGCTTATTTCTTTTTATTCCCCTACATTATGATTATTAGCATGAAAAAAACCCCTATCGTTGTGCATAAATATGTGATTTTTTTTCATCTGTAAAATTTGTTTTAAGTTCGTTTCTACATTAAATAAATAGTTTCATTTATTTGTTTTCATTAGCACGGATTGGAAAAAGATTTCTGAGTACATAAAAGTTTCTGGTATGTAATCGAAGTGACAAGTAATCATTTCATGTACATTTGTAGTCATGATAGCCAACAATTATCATCTACGGTTGTCAATAATCACATGAATTATAATTCCGATTAAAAATCATGTAAACATTTACCACGATTGCTATTACATTGATTACTTATCACTTTGATGTACAATTACGGATAGTAATTGCATAGTGATCAATTATAAGTAAATAATTACTGTATACCTGTTATCTGTAATTAATTGTAATTGCGAGCAAATCTAGCATTGAATTACTTTTTTCAGAAAACACCTTTTGTTTTCGTGTTATTTTCTCCAACTTAGCAAACAATTCTATCCATTTTCACACTAAATCCAAAAACAATTTCATGCGGTGTACGTTACATATCACATCTTTTGTTGGCGGTTATCAAACAAAAAATAAAAAACAAGCAGGCATTGTCTTTTTATATCTGTAGATTCTAAGATAAAAAAAATATTTTATTACAACACGGCCAATATAATGAATGACGAAATTAATTGTAGTCGTATAACTTAAGATTCTATCTCAGAAAGTAGAACGGAAAATTGTTTTCTTGTATATTTTTTTTTCAATTAATGCTTAATTAACCCCTTAACAGTGACATGCAATTCAGAAAAATGAACCAAAAATGTGAAATTTTTTTTGACTGTTTAATTTTCTTCTTTATGTTACTATAAAAGTTAGAAAATGGTTTTTTATTACAAAAATAAAATTTTAAATGCAGTAACTACTGTATTTATAATTTTTACAAACACATAAGAAAGTAATGAGTTACACACACATCTTATTCAATTACAGCAAATGAAACAAAATTTTGAAGCTAAATATAATATAACTAGCATAATATACTATAAAAACACAACAATATGATTTTCAATACATAAATTTTACAAATCTTTTACAGTATGATATATCCCAAAACACGGTACTGCACACAAGCCCATATCACACTCTTTGCATCACCCACATTTTCCCTCCCTCGACTGAAGTCGTAATTGGTGAAAAACTAGGACCACTAATGCCATCTATTAGGAAAATAATGAATTAAGTATCCTAAAGGGGAAACGAACTCAGCTCGGGTTTCACAAAATAGAAACGTTAATTTTTCTCCTGCCCGAAGTTAGTTCGAGCATCACAAGTACTGTACACGTAGTAGTTGCCCGAACTGGATTCGGGTGACGCTGGCAAGGGGTTAAAGAGTCGTGGTGGCTCAGGGGATAGAGCGCTTGCCTTCAAATGAGGTGAACTGGGTTCGAATCACAGCAAATGGCTGGTCGATATGAATTCTGCGTCGGGCTTGCACCGACCACAGCGCTGACGTAAAATATCCTCAGTGGTAGACGGATCATGGGTCATCCACTTGCCTTCCGACTAACCGTGGGAGGTTTTCCTCTTCATGTAACGTAAGCAGGGAGAGAAGTCAACGCCTCCTAGAAAAGAAAAAGTCTGAGCTCGAGCACAACGAGAAATTCGATCCTTTCGAAGTTCGAGCGTATTGACATGGTATTTCGTATTTTTCCCTCACTACGCAATTCAGTAGTCCATACGTAGTGATATATTTTGTATTTTTTCCCCACAGCACAATTTATGTTTGTTACGTCAGGCAACTAAATTTTTTCGCCTTCCTTCTTCTAGGAGGTATTGGGAGAGTCTATTCTATGAAAATAAAATCCTTATTGAATACCGGAAGAATTGGGAGCTTTGCTGCTCCAATTGTCTTATTTTTATATTCTGTATCGAAGAAAACAAGAATATATCAATATCTTTATTTTTCTTTTCAAAATAAGCGCGTATTTGCGTTGAAATAGATATGTTCCGTAGCGGTTTTATTTCCTTACGAATTGAGTCATGACACCTTACTGAAGGGAAATCTGATAACTAGTTCACATTGAATAAAAGCACCACACCTCTTACAACGCTTGCAACTTCTTTCCTGTTGCCCGCCGTCTTGTGATGGGAGAATAATACACTTTGGTGGTCAGACATTCCCAAAAATGTTATACATCAAATGGTTTTGTTACCAGTTTTTTCTATTTTCCCGGTACCAAACAGCACTACTTAGTCTAATTAGTATCTATTTTATAACATATGCCAACAAACACCCTTTCCGGTGCAGTGTCTGGCAGCACTAAATTTTACAAACAAATTTTGCAAACCACTAGAAATGTAAAGCAATTGCTTTTAAACGTTTAGCAAGCACTATTCTTTAAACACTTCACTAAGAATGTCCTGCTCGAACTAAAAATTTTAATCCTGCTATTTCGAAAAAGAATTAATTATATTAATAACTTCTTATTCAAATGGTTACCTTAGCCAAACATGGTCTTTGTCTGTTATAGTCACTAAGGTAGATAAATTAAAGAGGAAAAAAAAAGTTTTATATGAAAGAGGATATCGTTGTTCCTTTTGCTTAGTTTTTAAGGTTGGGTGTATTTAATGTTGTAGTTCTTCTCGTCGTCCATTAAGGTGGAAGGGGAACGCTTGTTTTCTAGTTGCACCATCTATGGCCAAGAATTCGACTTCTGCCACACTTATACGTCACATCCGTTTATAGGGCGGACCCATTCATACATACATTCATTCCTCCAAAGATCGTAATTTTGACCTGAACCGGAGAACGATCCATCTCCAATTCAGTACCCCCTGAGGTTTTGATTTGTTATGGGAATTCGGTCATTGAAGAGAGAGAATTACAGATTTTTGACTTTTTCATATTTTTCCAACAATATGAGCATATTGGATTTTTTGACATTAATTTTTTATTTTCGAGTAGAGGCTTCAGTTTTCAATTTCAAAATCTTAGTCTTGAAGTTTGAAAATCGACAAGTTTGGGTTTTTGGTTATGACAAGTTACCAGTGTCATTAGCATTAAAAAGTAGTGGGGCTATTCTTATCATCGCGGTTTACTGGAAGGTAAACTAAATGTAGAGTATAGGCGAGAGAATGCTTCCTTGAGCTATGCTGGCAAAAATGTTTCGGGTGGAAGATGTGGCTTCATTAATTTTGATACTAAAGTTTCTGTCTTGAAGAAAGTCTATTTAAAATTTTGTTGATTTATACGGGGAAATAGGGTTGGAAGAGTTTTTCAAAAAAAGTACTTCATGCCAGACACGATCAAAAGCTTTGCGATGTCTAACATAAGGAAAACTGATGATTCTTTTAGGCGTATGCCTCTGCCATTGATATCGATTATTATGATAAGTTGCTTTGTGGTATCTAATTCTGATCTACAGCCATGTTGATCGATGGGTAATAGGAGTAGGTATGGTTTAATTCTGCCGTAAATAACTTTTTCAAATAATTTTCTTATTGGCTTAAGTAGACTGATCGGTTTATAACAATCCGGCCTTGATGGATTCTTATTAGGTTTGAAAAACTATAACTGATTTCCCGATTGGAGGGTAATAGTTAAGTTTCAAGCAGGAATTAAATATATGCGATATGATGTTGCAGTAACATTCAGGAAGGTTTTAGAGCATTGTGTTGTTGATTTCGATCTCTGCAAGGCACCTTACGTTTTTTCAATTTTTTAATAATTTTTTTTAATCTTAGAAGCATTAGTAGGATCTATTTCCTCAGGGATTTGTTGTTTTGGAAGAAAATTGCTAACAGATTCTTTAATCATTTTTTCATTGTCTCTGTCCAATTCAGTATATAGCGAAAATGTTGTCTGCAAAAATTTTGTGCCTTTTTCCTGTCGGTGTAAACGGAGCCGTTTTTCCCCCTATATTGGTTTACTGACTAGCAGTGGTTGTTTTAGAACTCTCGCTATTTGTCAAAACGATTTGTATTGAAGTTCCAATAATTCGATATTATGTACCAATTGACCATAAATTAAATTCTTGAAGCTCTCTTCAATTAGTTTGTTGTGTTGGCTTGCTTCAATTTGATATTTTGAGTTTCCTGTCTTTTGATAGTTCTGTCTACATTTATTTCTGCGAAGGATTAAATGTTTGATGTTTGTTGGAAGTTTGAGATAATTTGGAATGGAGTCAAAAGTAGTTGTTGCATTATTATAGAAGTCCATAATTATAGATTGAAGATTGGAAATGCAATTATCAATTAAGGATAGGTTGTTAAGTTTATCAGTAACATTAATATGTTCGTCTCTTTGCACGATATTATGGTATAATCTCCAATCTGTTTTCGAAATTTTCCCTTTTTTCTTTTGCCAAGAAAGTGTCGATTTTAAATCAAACTGGTTGATGATCAGAAGACAGTTCATTAAATACACAGACAACAGATGGGATATCAGCATTTGGATTAGCAAAGTCAAGAATGTCGGGTCTATGCTTTCGATTTTCTGAGACATGAAGGCTTAGAAGGTTACACGAAAGGATAAATGATCTATCTGCCTTTTTAGAATTTTGCTATTTTTGTTCGTATAAAAACATACCCTTGAAGTATGTATCGAATTAAAATTGGCAACAACAATGGTTTTAAGATCAGAAGGAAACAGATTTATTATATCACTTTGAGGGGAGGTTATGTTTTGGTCGAATTGTAAATGCCGATGATTTTAAGTTTTTGATTGTCAACGAATTTTTGATTGTTATTTAAGAACAATGGAAATTTGCGAGTAACCATCTCTTTTTGTTACTGTTGTATTCAGCAGTATAAAGGCTATTTTTGGCGAGAACTGCAACTCCTTCTCCTCTATAATTACGATCACATCTATAAATATTATAATTTGTAATCTTGATTTAAATATTTTGGTTTAAGTGTGTTTCTGTGACAATTATGATGTCCGGATCTTGTTCAGCTATAAAATTTTTAAATTCTAAATTCTTATAGAGTAAATCGTTTGCATTCGAACCAATCATTTGCAAGGGAGTTTTTTTATTGCTCTTGATATACATTACTGTCGCCATTTTTTACCAGGTTTGAACCAGTGAAGGTTCTCAATATTTCGAGACGGTTACTAATTTTTACAAAGTTAACAAGATCTCTAAGTTCATGAAAAGCTTCTTTTGCATCCTCAATGACTGTCATTCTTTAATGTATTTATTTGATTAAATATGTTGGTTTGAAGTGCATCTGCGAAAGATTTACCTACGGTGATTTGCTTTCGAGTTCCTGATTGTGGATTTATCATCCTTTATAGGAAATTTAACACATTCTTTGAAGGTAGATGGATGTGCTTCTCCGCAATTTGCACATTTCGTTGGTTTTTCCTTTGGGTTTTTCATATTTGTATTTCCAGTGCTCGCAACCGTATTTCTTACATTTTGGCGCATGATGAGAGGATATTTGAACATGATTAAACCTTGGCACCGGAAGCATTGAGTCATTCCATGGAGATCTCTATATTCAAATTCTCAACTTTGATGCTAAGGCGTATCATATATTTAAGTTCATAAATATTTTTGTTGTTCTCAGTTTTGGCAGAGTCCTACTAAAAATGGCATTTTTTCATTTGTGAATCTCGTCATTTGTTTGAGGTTTGAAATTTTCCTTGATCAAAGCTGTATCTATTTCATTCATTTCAGTATCAGTTGAAATATTACTCAAAATAACTTTTAGTTTTTTTTTTACCGGGAAATAAATAAGTTTGGTATTCGATTTCATTTTCAGTTGAGATTTTCGTGACTTGTCTATGAGAGGCTTCTTTATAAGCTTTCAAGTTGATTCGGTCGCCAACGATCCATCGTCAAATTTTCTTTATTTTCTATGATCTCACGAATGTGCGAATCTGCTACCTGCTATTGCATGTAAAAGAGTGAGAAGATCAAAGTCTGTCTGCTAACGTATATGAATGTCCACATCAAACTAGACTATCTCAGGTTATCATGAAACAATAGATTGATATTGAATTTAACGACATAATAAAGCTTGTCTCAGGAAATGAAATATATTGTCTCATAATGTGGAATTTCCTGAGATTATTGAGCTCTATTGTCTCAAGCTAAGGAATATCCTGTGACGTGTCTCAGAATATACCGAGACAGTTTTTGAACGTCATGACGCTTATTTATAAAGTAGCGATTCATTTAAATTTAAAATATTTTTTTAACTGCCAATTTAGATTAAAGAAAAGAATGCATCGATAATTTCATATATTTGAAGGAGATGGAAGGTCCGAGTGCAATTTTAGTGAGTAAATGAGCTTATGCCTTGCCATCATTTCTTTTTCTCAGAGCTTTCAATAGAAGTAATCTAAAAAATTCCTAAAACTTATTTATGGCATACATACGTGCATGGCATTCCCAACAATACAAGTCTCACCATAATGTCCCTTCGTCCACTCTACTTTTTAATTTATATTAAATGATCACTTTATTTAAATGTATTGTGTTGGTAAATGTATATTCGCTTTATTTACATGTATGGCGGATACGAGCATTTTCCTAATTCAAGATAAATGTTACCCCATTAAAGACCAGCCACAAAAAGTGGCTCATCTGTGTAAAAAAAAAATACTTGTAGTACATATTTATTTATGCTAAGTAGATATTTCTTTCTGCAACTTACTATATTAGCTTCAGAAGCCACGTGCTTTGATCTCAATAAAAAAATAAAAAGTAGACACAAATTTACTTTGAACTAACAAGCATGCGTTTTAATTTAGTTTGAAGTTAATAAAATATTTCATTTTTAATTTTTGGTTTATTTTTAAAATATCACCGTTCGCAATTTTATAATTGCATATTTTTCATTAAATTGCCAATATTCCTGGTAGTTAAAATAAATTGACTACCATTTCAAATGCTTCCCAAGACACTGCGATCTCTGAGAATGTACTATATCTGCATTTGTGAATAAGGATTCTCGTGTTGGAATAATAACTGAATTTCATAAATGCTTTCCACTATCATAGATTTCTTTTAAAAGGGGTATCAAAACTGTTTTCTCATTCTATTTTTTATTTACCAATAACTTCTTCATTACCTCGGTCCAAATATGTGAACCTTCACTTCTTAAAACACGCTATTAGAAAATTTATAGTTTTACCTTCACTGAGACAAATTCGTGGATATTTATGCTTTCTGGGGATTCCGCAATCGACGAAGAATGTGTAAGTTATTTGAGTAGAGTTCCGCATAAACAGATGTGATTTTCGAAAAATGACACCAAATCCATGTGCTCGAAAGTATAACTAATTTTAAATATTATATAATTTAGTTATTCAGAAAATAAGTTTTTTTCTTTTGACTTAGAAGTTCTAGGATCAATATGAAGCTTTTGAATTTATATTTATTTTTAAAAATAATACAGTCAAGAACATGCAGGTCCACATACATGTACCATGGTATGATTTATAACAGCGTAGTAGTGAACTGAAATCTCATAATATTATGAGTATTCAATTTTATATCTATTTAGATATATTTTTATGTGTAGTTTAATTAATTGTTTTACATTAAGGTACATACATATATCTAATGAGTTTTACTTTTTGTGTGTGTGTGTGTTTTATAATTATGAAATTTTACCCTCGAGTATTATTATTTTTTATAGTTAATCTTTGAGACTCCCGGTGGCTGAATGGTAGCGCTTCGTCCTCCCATGCCACAGGTACTGGGTTCGATCCTCGGGCCGGGCAAGAAACTCAGCCTTTCATCCCTTCAGTGGGTCGATAAATGAGTACCAAGCATGCTTGGTAACCAAACACTGGGGGTACAGCGTTCGGCTGACCACTTGACTGGAACATCTGCTCCTGCACCCCAGAGTCCAAGGTCAAGAAAAGTGAGATGGGCACAGTAGGCCTTGGCCCTCTATGGGCTGTCGTGCCACTGAGTTTATTTATTTATTTATTTTTTTTAAAGTTAATGTTTGATTCTTTTCAATAATTATTTATTTTGCGCGGTTTTGCATAGTTAAAATAGTTTGGAAACTGAGATTTCATCCAATTATGCCCTGGTATTGCATGTAGTATTGCGTTTCATTGTAAAAATAACTTCGAAATTTTTTTAAAAAAATATTCTAAATAATTATTATATCTATTCATCATTGTATTTAAATAGTCCGTAATATAACTATATGCATGCTTGTTCTTACTTTAAGTAGAATTTAACATTTGAAATATTTATATTCTTCTACTGAGGTCCACGTATGTATACCTAAAATTATTAGCACCCTGGCAGTATAATTCCTATTTTGTTTATCTTATAACTTATGGCAGTAAAATAAAAATTTGGACTATAAAATTTTTTTTTAATATTCTTTAATACTTCAGCAGTGGAAAGGATATGTTATTCATACAAAACTTTTCAAACCAAGATAGTCGCCCTCGCGTCACATAGAGGTTTCTTCATTGGACGGTGTGATATTTTTGTAAAATAACATTTCAATATTAATAAAGATCGACTAAACAACATTCTTAAACTTTGAACGCTATATCACGAGAGATATTCTTCATGGCAAATTATCTGCATAAATATTTTAAAGTTTAGAGAACGCCGAGATAGTCTAGTTGGTAGGATGTTGGACTCGTGTTCGTAAGAACTAGAATTCGAATCCTGTTGGTCGGAGAATATTCCTATATTAAATGGAGACTGTTAAATCTGTCAGTCACAAATTCCCATTAGAAACCTGATGGCTCTGGAGATGAGATAAAGCGTTCACCTTCCAATGAGGTGAACAGGGTTCGAATCCCAGCTATGACTGGCCGATATGAAATCCGCATCCTGCTCGCACCGACTATAGTGCTGACGTAAAATATCCTTAGTGGTAGACGGATCATGGGTTAGAGATCCCTTGTCATCAGGCTAACTGTGGTAGATTTTCTTACTTTCCCCTACATGTAACTCTGGTTAATTCCCTCAAAAAGTCTTCCAAGAAGGCACAGTTTTCTAAATACTCGATCCAGGAGTTCCCTTTGTTTTCTGGACTGAGTTCAAAATTCAAAGGCTACGGAGTAGAACATTAGTTGTTGCAAACTCAAAATTGGGTCGGCTGTACAACGGCGGTTATAAAATAAAATAAAATACCTTTAGGGGCCCTAAATAGTAGATTGATCTTTTTCTGGTTCAGGTCCAAATTACGGTCTGTGTATGAATGAATGTAGTTTGATTGGGTCCCCTGTGTAAAACGGGGTGTGACGTGTGTGTGGCTTAAGTCATATTATTAGCCATTGGCTCCGCTGAAAAACACGAAAAGCACCCTCTCTGCCTTAAAAATTCATTTGATTTCAAGGAGGCTGCTGGTAGTGGCATAAGTAACAAAAATTTAGAGAAAAGTGAATTCAGATAAGCCTAAAATTAAGAAGTTTGAAATGCAGAAAAAAAGGTTCTTTTATTTTGTTTCTTCAACATATGTAAATGTAAACAAAATGTGACAGGATTGCTTAGGATAACGCGGCGTCTAAGTTACAGTGCAATAATTTGTTTCCATTTTGATAACATTTATCCAGCATTTTAAACTTTGTGGCTTACTCTGTGTTTACCTGAATTCACTTTTTTCTAAATTTGAAATTTTGAACTATCAATGGAGCTGAAAGAGAATTTGCCATGAACAGTTTCTCTCACGGGTACTCTTAAGAATTGTGAGAAATTTAAGAGTCTTATTATTGGATTGAACTCCATTTTGGAAACCCGCATGACAGAACCTGAGCTTATGTTGCTGTTTCTAATGCGACTTACCAATATCAGCAGGCCTGCTTGGTGAAACTAAGCGAATTTAAGGCTGAGGGCGCATTTCTTGTTTTTACAGTGGCATCATCTATGGCCAAGAATACGACCTCATATACACTCGCATCTCAGCCCGTTTATAAGACGGACCTGAACCAGGGAACGAACAATCTACCACTCAGTACCACCAGAGACCAGAGGAAAAATTTACCTGAGCTTATTATGTTACTTACCTTCGTCCTAAAAAAACTTGAAAAGTTGCCAATTTTTATGTTGTTTTAAAAAATTTTGAATACTCTTAGTCGTCACTTATTTAGTCGCCCGTGCCAACACTGCAGTTATCAAATTTTGTTACGAAAAAAAAAAGAACTTTAACTATTTTCTTAAATTATGAACGTTGTATTAGTTAATAATCAGTTATGTTTGATGATGCATAACAATCAAAATTAATTAACTATATTTTGAGAATATTTTGTCTTTAATAAAATTTGAATAATAAAAATACTTATTCAAATGCTTTTAATTACACTTAATTAAGTTAAGATATGAAACAAATTTCTTGTACGAAAATCGATACTTTTTAAAGAGATTGTAAATCTATAAAACAAATTTCGTTTTTTTCTTTAAATTTTGATGCATGAAATCTATTTTTTTATTTGTTAGCCACACATGTACAAAATAATTAAATTTTAATAATAATAATTTAATAACAATTAATTAATAAAATAATTTTTTTTAAATTAATGACGAAGATAACGATTTAAGAAACCTAGCTAAGCATATCCAATTAAAAAAGAACCTTTAACACTGCAAAATGTTTAAAATAGTTTCAATTTTTGAACAAAGTTACTTTTTTTTTTTACATTAGTAACACCAATTTTTGTTAAAACTAATGTTACTAAAAAAGGTTTTTAAAATATGTATTAACAAAGATAAACAATTAAATTTAAAACTTTCCTAAAATTAAAAAAAAAAAAAATTCTGATTTAATAAGATAATTTCATGCAACATTCACGCTTAAACATAATTTGTGATCAAAGCATTTTAATATTTAAAATTATTTTTAAAAAAATTGTTGCGCACGGTGCTATTTTTAATTAAAGATTATCTCACTAAATTTTCAATATATTTTCATGAAATTTTACATATTAAATATCTTTAACATCTTTAGTTTGCACAAAAATAATTAAGTTTTCAGCATATACACAATTAAATATTAATAATGAAAAAAAATCATTTTTACAATTTTAATGATCCGCTGACCCCTAGAGATAATTTTTTTTCTTCTTTTTTTTAATCAATGACCCAACTTAATAGAAAACTTCTCGTATTTTAGTTCGATTGGACGCCGCCAGGTAGAAATATGATATTCATGTCATACTGAATTCCCAGTGACCTATAGAATTTGGTTAAAGGGAAAATAGAAGAAAAAAAAGAAGAGAGATTGGAGCTTGCGAGAGGAGAGAGAGAGAGTAAAAGAGAATTTTTCCAACCATTCTAGAAAAGGCTGGTGTTCGGTCTTTTCTTTTTTTTCCTCGTGTCGGCTGGTTCATTCAGAAAACTTCATTCTCATCGGTTGAAAAGTGCGAAAAGGAACAATAGTGGTTTTGCAAACACCGTGTCTTGATTCGAAATTCGTGAGATAATATTATCATTTGCGTATAGAATATAATGTTATCTGAAATTCATTCGCTTTTATCTGTCCCTGGTGCAGTCCTTTCCGAAATTACGCCGGCTAAGGCAGGGGCAGATTTTTAATCTATTTGTTTCCGAGGTGAGTGCATTTTTTATCTTATTAGTATTTTATTTTGAAATTAAATTTTAAAGGGCTTTTATACTGTATAAAAATTTATTCTGGACACTGGATTGATTGCATTTTGTGTACTACTACTAAATTATGCTTAGCGTTGCCAGTTTTCGTAAATAAGTACGGATATTTTATTTCACGTTGCCATCTCCTCATTTGTAACTTTCGTGGAATGTAAGGAAGCTATATTGAATCGGAGAAATGTAATTGACTATGTGACTACGCTTCCACAGCCTTTACATTATTCCTAGTAGAAATTATAATAATAAATGTTGTTTTTTAATAATAGTTAATTTTAATTATAAGCATGATTAAACAAAAAAATTATAAATAAATAAATGTAATTAAAAATACATAATTTTTAGGTTTATTTTGGTTCATATTTTAGATATATATAACGTAAAGTATTTAATCGTGTCATTAAGTTTAGTACTGCCAGATTTTATAATCAAGTATACAAATTTTGCGTTTTGTATTATTAAATAAGATATTTATTTGGATCGAAGAATTGTTGTTGAATGTGCGTACAATAATTTTTGATAATTTATTTTTATGTTATCGTATCTTTTACATGAGTACAAATATTAAATTTGATTAAAACAATTTTTTTAACCAATAATTATAATTATAAATATGATTGCAATTATTTATAATTATAAATAATTTAGTATGAGTACTATTGCATAAATTTTTTTTAGGTATTTTCATTTTCAAAAGTTACCAAAATGATAGTGGTTTTATAGACTGTCGAAAAGTATTACATTAATAATATTACATTAATCAAAAATGAAAAAGTATACATTTACCATATTTATTGCTTTACTGCTTTAGCATGCAGATAGATTTTTAAGTTACATCAAAAATAATCGACTCATGGAATCGATTTTACATTCATATTTTTTAAAGAAATTTACTTAAGCATTTTTTAATCAAAATAAAATTTTATTTTTCATAAAAAAATTAAATTTTTACCAAATTATTTGCCAAATATATTACAAGTCACTAATTATTTATAATTATGAAATTGAAAAACTGATATATGGTTACAACATTATTTGTGTAAAAATTTTGTTATTCGCTCCTAAGACAAGAATTGCGTTCACATTAAAAAGGTGAAACGGTACTTATCGGTTATAGGATTTATATGTTGGCGACTGTTTTTCCGAGTTGTCGCCAACACGTTATAGCACCGGTTAAACGGTATCTAATTAATTATAAATGCTTCTTTGATTCCAAAAACTTTAATTTGAAACTTTTTCTCCATGTACTTGCACAATTTACAACATATCTTTTGAATTTTTAATATTTGTGTCAGTAATAAGTTAATTATTTTCCGTAAACCTGGTATAAGCAAAGCCTTCTAGGGTTTTTTAGGGTAACCGTTAGAGTATTAAATAAAGTTCCCACTTACATAGGCACAATTTCTTCAACAATTTCAAACAAATATAACTATATTTTCTAATTATTTTCTTTAAAAAAAATTTAATTTTTGTGTTAAGACTTATTATCAAAAGTTATTAATATCCAGAGCTACAAATCCTGACGTTTTCTCCCTTTCCATTACTTAATCAATTAATCCCCGATAATTATAACCAGCCACAGGGCGACTAAATGTAATAAATGGCGATTAAAAAATTGTCTGAAAATCGCCACATATTTCGTCTAAAATACATACCTAGTGAATTTTATTTTTAAAAAAAAGGGAAATAAATATGGATTTAATAAAATATTTTATAATATGTAAATATGACTTTATTTAACGCTTGATTTTTAAAATTTTCTCCATTTTAAAACTTAATCTTGTAGCGTTTACTGTATTTCGGGAAATGCTTTATATTATTAATATCAACAGTTTTTTTTTTCGTTTAAAATGCTCTGTTCTTAAAAAAGGAGACCACGTGTTTTGAGAAGTGGCCATTGTCAAAAATGATACAACAGCTCATTGGCTAGTAACAAAATTTTCAATTTTGCTCTATACCCTGGATCAATGTCCCGTTTTTTTCAACCTTTGCGTCAGCGCTGCAGATCACAATAAAATCAGTATTATAACTGGTTTCTAAGATTGTTTTATCACAGTTTGCTTCTTTTTTTTTTTTTTTTTTTTTTTGTTAGATTGAATCAGTTCCAGTAGCGAACACAGATTTATGTGCGAACCCCCTCCCCCCACTCGCAAGGTTTATAAGCGCGTTTATAAGGTTCATAGGGCGCTATTATAAACACAAATTTTTTAAAGTTAACACAAATTTTTTAAAGTAAACACACATTTTTTAAAGTTATAATATAAAGCAGAATCACCGTGTAAATTCTTTTTTCAAAAAAAAACATTTTATTTTAATTTTATTTTAATAATTATTTATAAAGAATTAATAATTTCGATGGAAAGTCGGGATTTAGATAAAGCAAGTTTTTTAAATGAAGGTCTACTTTATTCAGACATGTTGGCGGAAATTATGGTAATTTTAATATAATCATCTGTGTTTCAGACACAATACTTTTTATCAGTCAATTTAGTAATATATTTGCATAAAATTTAATTTTTTTAAAAATTTAAACTCATATAAGACTGAAAAATACCAAACTGATACTTTTCAAAATAAAAATATCTCAATTTTGTCAAAAAATAGATTTACCTGAAGAAAAAAAACAGAAATATTTGGAAAAAGTGATGTTTTTTTTATTACACAATGTAGCAAAAAAATTGTTATTTAAAATAAATTAACTGTAATGTTCTTGAATGAAAGTAAAAAATAAAATATAGATAAATATATTTTATAGAGCAAGATAAATGCAAATTACATATTTGAATTAAAGAAATTGTATTAGGTCTAAAATGATTGATTTCAAATGAAACAAACGCTTTTTAGCTTCAAATAAGATTCAACATTCAGTTCGCATTCAGTTCAGTACATTTTTAACTTTTATTATAACAGGAATTTATATTTAGTGAATTATAAGAGATTTTATGAATGATAAATCTTAAAATAGTATTTTTAGCACTTTTTTAAGCTACAAGAAATTCGAAACAAAGATCAAAAACCATAAGCAGTTTAAAAACCCAGCTTTGAATTTCGCGTTTTGTAATAATATGACATTAAAAATACCAATATTTAAAAAAAAAAAAAAACAGCAAAAAATCAGTAGTAACAACTGCAAAAAAATTAATAAATAAAATAAAAATAAATAAGTGAAACAATTTAAAAATAACATGGATTGCCGATGGAATCGGCACAAATGAAGCACGTGAATAAAATGCCTGTTCCGAAAATTTCTAGTCGTTATAATACCGGATTAGAATTATCAGGCTTTTTGAAAAAAAAAAAAAGCTTAACAATAACTGGTGTAAGAACGATAAAAAAAAATCTCTTAGATTTACAATAGACACAAATATAAATGCACGATTCGAATGTCATTTTAATCTATTTTAAAAATATCGATAATTTCAAAACCACATATGGAAACGCGTTGTAATAAAGTGCTTAACGATAGAAAAATAGCCACTTGGATTAACGATAAACTTGACACAATTAAAGCAAGTTACACGTGATTGTGATTTGCACGATTCGAAAGTCGCGAGTTGTTTGTCATAATATCGTGTGAAAAAGACTGGGATTTTGAGAAATACGCTGAAATCCGACGATAATCTCTGAAAACGTGATCGACCAGTTACTTGAATTAACTATGAAATGGACACAACTTAAAAGCTTCAAAAGTGATTGCCAAAATTAGAAATTCCCGCTTCATAATTTTTTGTCATAGGTTTGGCGCGTTAAAAACTAAAATGCCCAATTCAAAATTTCAGATTTTTTTTTTCATTATCTTTTAATTCTGTCATTTAAAAAAAAAATTAAGTGTGGGTGCACCCCAACAAATAGTGCAGTATTTCTAGATATCACTTCCTACATCAGAAAGAAGTTTGCGCACACTGTTTAAAAAGTGAACCAGTTGTGCACATGAACCCTAATTCTATTTTAAAAGTACTGGAGAGAAATTTATCATATATATTTGAGAACGGAATCTGTATTGGTTGACAAGTAAATAAAACAAATCAATTATATTCATAAATTAAACAAATTTTTAGACATATATTAGCTACCACTTTCTTATTCTTACTAGATTTTGTATTAAATGGCTCTTTCGTAAACTGGTTTACCTTCATAATGGTCAGATCAGACTACTTAAGAGAAACCGTGTGGAGGCTTCCAGTTATAGGAGACGTTGGCACACCCCCTCGAACGGATTATTGTTTAAAATTTAAATATTTTAGAAACAAAATTAATGCAAAACATTTACCGATAATTATTATTTGTCACTTTTTCATAAAAATAAAAATTTATATTAAATACATATTTAGAAATCGAGAATTTGATGAGTGCATTTTAACTAGAACAGTCAATATTCCTAAAATTTGTACAAAAATCGTGAATTGTATGTTATATTATTCTTTAAGATTTTAACTTTTCTTTACTGCAGTATAATTTTGTGAGAGAAATATTTGAAATTTGGCAATTATTGTTAAACCATTAAGAGATTAACAGCCGTATAACAATAAACTTCTCGAATTTGAAAATATTAGAGACGGGTTACAATAGCTTCGAGTTGCGGCAGACAAACCCATTGTCTTTAAATCTTATTCGATTTGAGACCTAAGATGCTGATTTTAAAATGTACAGGTGAATTTATGTTCCAACTTTTGTAAATTATCATATTTTACATTGTAGCCCTTTATTTATGATTTTATTATCTTTGCGTTACAAATAAAGCATTATGATCCTTAAAACTTCCGCGTATCTTTTATTTTATTTAAACTTTGTTGATTACATTCAAGGTAAGAGGAAGAAGACTCATACATATTTACGCACAAAAACTGAGTTGAAAATTGAAACTTTTTTTTACAATCTGTTGGCATAACCTTCACTTTTTTGTAATTTGTTTTTAATGACATTGTCTCATTCAATAGTTTTTACAAAAGAAAAAAATCAAGGTAAATTTAATTTGTGATTAGAGATTGTAACCTTTTTATGGTCCGAGATGTTTTTACACACACACACATATATATATACTTTTATCTATTGCGACTACATTTTGCATCATTCAGTTATTTTTATTTATTTTTACCGTCAAAAGATGTTTTCCAAAGAATTAAAACGAAGAAAAAAATTGTTTTGTGATAATTGAGGAGCTTAGTGGACGAAGCTGGTAAGGGACACTTTAAAACTGGTTACAATGGGGATAAGGAGAGAAAAAAATTAATATCGGAATTATTTTATTATAGATTTATTTGTAACCAGGGCGAATAATTCTTTGCCTCAATTTATTTACCACTACCTTATTTAAAATAAAATAAAAAATAATGCAAGCATATTCAAAATTAACGTGGATAATTTATGTTAAATTAAAATGAAAGTAAAAACAATTATGTTATGTTAAACATACCCATATTGATACGACAACTTTACGTTATTTCCCTTGATTAGTAAATACCTCTGAAAATGTCACTAACCTGCTTCATCCACCACTAAACTTTTCAATTGTTATTCGTAGCCTGCTTTATATTCTGACATGTTACATCATTAAAAAAATGGTTATTTTATTTTTCATATACTTTGTATACTTTCTGAAAATATTTATTTATTTATTTATTGAAGGCATTTTCTAATTCACTAACTTTAAAGAAAAAAAAATCAATGCAAATTTAATTTATAATACATTTAGTTGCCTTTAATCTCTTATGTGTCCGACATAATGCAACTCGACAAAAATTGGTCTTTTTAATATTTTTACTTCTAAATTACACAGACATTGCGCAATGTAGTAAATATTATATAATTTAGTTATTCTGAAAATAATTTTTTTCTTTTGACTCGCTAAATTTATATTATAATTTATATAAAATTTTAATTTTAATTAAAAGTTAATTAAAATTTATATTAAATTTTAATTTTAATTAGCTTAAAATTTATATTACTTAATATTTAAAAATAATACAGTCAAGAACATCGCGGTCCACGTATGTATACCATGGTATGATTTATGACAGCGTAGTAGTCAAATCAAATCGCATAGTATTATGAGTATTTAATTTTTATATCCATTTAGTAATATTTATAAATGTATTTTAATTACATAAAAAATAAAATGAATCAATTGTTTTATATTAAAGGGCATACATACATTTAATAACTTTAATTTCTTATGTTTTTCTTCTCAATAATTTTGAAATGTATTAAATGCCCGAAGGTATTAAACATCTTTTTTATAGTTAATGTTAGATTATTTCCAATAATTATTTATTTTGCTTGGTTTGCATTTTTAAAATAGTTCAAATTGAGATTTATTGCAGTATTGCATTGTACTTAATTAAAACTTCGTATTATATAAAAAATATTTTTTTTCTAAATAATTATTATATCTATTCATCATTGTATTTAAATAGTTTATTATATAACAATATGCATGTTTGTTCTTACTTTATGTAAAATTTAACATTTGAATATTTATATTCTTTTACTTAGTTAAAAGCTGAGGGCCACGTATGTATACTTAAAAGTATTAGTCATTCACTGTAACATATATACTATATTGTATACTTCAGTAGTGAAGCGGTTAAAGATTAATGTATGTTTACCTTGCATAATATTACACAATACCTTACATAATATACAAGATTACGTAATATACATAATATACGACACATCACCTTACATAATATACAAGAGTTATCACTTCATTGTAATCTATATAATAAGGGTGTTTGTGGATTATAAACACAGTTTTCAAATTAGCGCTTTTACATGCTAAGAATACAAACTATAATTTATTTATTAAAATTATTTGGAGTAGTTATAATTTCTACGTAATAGTTCCTACAAAACAGTATTCATACAATGAAATGTTTTTTTTTTTATTTTTGAGTAACTTTAAACTCATAACTTTCAACAAATTTAATTTTTAGGATTTTTTTATATGTATAATTGTGCTGTTATTATTAAAAATTTCATTTTTTTCTGATTTGAAGCTTAGTTGCTTTATAAAGGATAAGGCTTTAAATTAAAGGGTTAAAATAATTTTAAAAAATCGCGTTTCTTAATGTGAAATTTCAGCATATTGTATTACAATAAGAGTTTAAAATTAGAAAAAAAATGAAGGAAGAAAAAACTAGATAAGTGACAAAGATAACTGCATTCCGAGAAATATTAATAAAATAATATTTCATCGTAAAAGATCATTCGAAAAGTCCATCTACAAACATTCTAATTTTTTTATCGAAATCACATTTTATTTAAAGATAATACATTTCTTTTCACGATCATAATATTTTACATTTATTTATATAAAAAAGAAGGAAAAAGAACGTATTCAGGCAAACTTTATCCAAATATGAAATATATTCCAAAAATTGAATCCTTTACCTACCACTCTTTCTAGTTAATTCAATCGCTTCCTGAATACTTCAATAGGAAATAAACTTTGAGAAGGACACACATAATAGCAAATAAAAATAAAATAATCTTTCATTTTTTATTCTTTTTTTAATGGTGGATCTGCTTATTTCCTCACCTGTACAATGAACAGAAAGAAAGGGGGGAAAGTTGTTAGATGGCTTTTGGCAACACGCACAACTTATTTTGTTCTTTTTTATGACATTAGCACGTTTTCCTTCGTTTTTTTTTTTTTCTTCTTCTTTTTTCTCTCTCCTCTTTTTGTTGTCTTGTTCTTCTTTAAATGATTCTTAGTTGTCAATTAAGAAATATTCCTCGTTAAGGGTTTGTTTTACAAAGGGAAAATGTCACTCTTCATTTCATATATGCTGAGTTACCAGGAATCGGAAATATTTCATATCATTTATAAAAGTGATAATGAGATAAATCTGTGTATTAGAGGTAAAAGGTGAAACAGTTGAACGATTATTCCACACTTTTTTATTTTAATGTTGCCCTGGTTGATTTCTTTAATTTGCTCTATTAATTTTGTAAAATATGGTCATAAGGCTTTCAGCGTCCGAAACACAGAAATATTGATTTTGAAAAAAAGCAAAACTCCAATTTTTTTCTGTTATATTCATATATCATTTAAAAGGTTAAATGTTTATTTAATAATTCTTTTATTGTTTCTTCACAATTTTCACTATTGCTTTGTAAAAATATTGGGCACACCATTTCCTCTGGTACAGAGAAATGTTTATTTAAGACATGTGAAAATCCGCTTATCTTCTATTATATTTTAGGGTTAAATATTTTTTTAATGATTCTTAGATTTGTTTCCTTAAATTTTGCACTATTATTGCATTAATTTAGTAATAAAAGCGCATAATGTTTCTTGCCATCGATATACAGAATTTTATATTTTTGTAATAGAAAAATCCAATTACTTTATTAGCATTGTATTTATATAATTTTAAAGCTCGAACTCTTATGTAATGCTTCTTTTATATGCTTCCTTAAATTTTGGACCATTGAATTAATTTCGTAAAAAATCGGATTTAATTACTTTTTTCTCCGATGAACAGATTCTTGAAGAAATGCAAAAATCGAATTATTTCTATTAAAGTTTTATAATTTTAAATTCTGAACGTTTTTGTAATGATATATCTTATATTTTACACAATTGCTTTACTTTCGTTAAAAAAAAAGTAGGTATAAGGCGCTTAGCTTCCACTAAACAAAAATGTTTTTTTCCCTTTTTTTTCTTCTTTTTAAAATGCAGAATACGGGTTAGTTCCCTCAATAAGTCTTCTACGAAGGCAAATTTTTCCAAATACTCGATCTAGGAGTTTCTTTGTCTTCTGGATTGGGTTCAAAATTACAAGGCTACGGAGTTGAACACTAGCAGTCGTAAACCCAAAAATTGGGTCAACTATTCTACGACGGTTATAAATAAATTGCTTTAACTATTAATTACGGTTAAAAAATAATTACGGTTATAAATTACAACGGTTATAAATACGGTTATAAATACGGTTATAAATTAATTACTTTAATTATATATATTTATATAATTATAGTAATTTAAATATTATGAAAGAAAATGGTTTTTTGTATTTGTGGGGAAGAGAAAAGTAGATCTTACTTTTGACTTTGCCTTCGTATATGTTTTTTATAGTGTATAATAAAGCAATTCAAATGCAATTGATAGAAGTTATTAATTTTTAAAAGCATATCGATGGAGATAATATGTATGTTGAAAACTTCATATATCTTTAAGTAGTAATTTTCGCCCAATTTTAATTTTAACAAAATCATTTAATCGTATATGAAAGAAACTACAATCTTGGTAAGTTTATTTTTTTATCTGTGACAATTTCCATTGTTAGTCTGCTATCTGAGTACTATTTCATTTCGGCAAGTGTTGCGAATTTCGATTTTTTCTTTTTGTTTTTGTATTTTTCCTATTAACGACATCCATTTCCCGGTTGTTATCAATCAGCGTTTATTACAATAATAATAATAATGATAATAAAAATACATTGAAGGGTTAAATAATTTTCGAATTTGATATTTCACGAAAATAATTTATTTTTGTTTTGATTTTTAAATAGTTGGATTTTTAAAGTTATTTTCAAACAAAAACATTATAATAATAAATTATACAGTAAATGTGAAGAGAAGGGAAAAACAACTGTTTCTTTAAAAATTGTGATAAAATTACCAAATCGTTTTTTGTTATTTATTTTCTAGATTTTCGTTCCTCATAATAATTTTTAAGATATATGTTTCTGGTAATATAAAAAAGAAATCTTTAAGGATTTTAAAGAAATTTAAAAATAAAATGTTTAAAAAAATACTTTTCGTAAAGTTGAAAAAACATTGTACTCGCAAAAATAAAATTGTTTTGTATTGATTATAGGTACGAAAGTAAAGTAAATTGATAGAATCTATTGCACATAATGCAATAAAAAAATTCCATAAATAAATTGACTTAAAAATCAACAAGTAGTGTTTTTCGAACAATTTTATGTATTCTTGGGCAAGGACATAATAAAATACTATAAATATCTATTTTATACAAATGCGTACAGTTGTCCTTATTCTATTAGCACAGATTATACACATTATTCTGCACTTTGTATGTTGGTCTTTAAAGATATAAACAAACGAACGTGACTGTAAATCTCGAAAAAAAATACATAAAAAAGTAATTCTTCAACCGCAACCTTTCACCTCATTTCCTTTTCTTTCAATTGGAATTACCTTTCTTATATAACCTACTCGGTATAACTCAAAATAAATTCAGATGAAAAAAATCGTCAAAAACAAGTTATCGTTTGATATTTTCATATAACAGTAAGATAAGAACTTTTAACTGTGTTTACTGAACGAATACTTTTAGAACCGAACCGTGATTGTCATAATTATTCTGTTCGTAAAGGTCCTTGGTTTTTTATTTATTTTTTTTTTTTATTTAATTTTATTTTGATTTATTGATTTATTTATTGCTTTATGGCTTAGAATTTTAAAATCAAAGGTAGATACTGTAACTTCAACCTTGAATCTTTGAGAAGTGTGATACGCTATCTTAATGAACAAAGAAAAAATAAATTAAATATAAATGTATATTCAGTTGTAAGAAATGACGCTAATTTTGAGTAATTTTAATTTAATCGTAAATTGAATTGTAAATATTTAGATGTCATTTTTGTAATTCATACACTATTTTCCGTTCTAAAAAAATAGTTTCGAATTATTTTTTGCGATTTCTGTGGTTGAATCATTCCTTAATTAGAAAAATAAATCACGAACAAAATGTAGGATATTTCATGATAAAAATTTATTATAAGCAATTATCAAATAAAAAAAATATTATTTTTAAAAACCATGTTTTTGTAGTAGAGAATAATAAATAAAATACAAAAATTTGAAAAACAAAAATTCTCCGCTACAAAAACGTGGTTTTTAAAAAAATTACTTTTATTTTAATTTTACCACGTTTATATAAACTTGCCTTCGTGTATGTCTGTCCGGGTGGAATTTTGTAATCGATTTTAAACTAACTTCCCGACTAGCTACAAACTTCAAATTTGGCACACAGTTCAGAATTGGATGACAATGCATGAAAATGAAGAGAAAAAAGACATACAAAGTAAAATAAAATTAAAATTTAAAAAAATAATTATTTTCGAGATTGTCTTTTGTTGTCGATTCCATTATTTCAAATTATTACGTGTCAGGTGAAAATATTTTTGTTGTCGGAGTATTTTTATTGGCTGAAAAATCACGTGGTAGGATCCAGTTTCTCCTCATTCATTTCCAGATTGTTTTGGTTGTCATCAGCATAAAACTAATGAAAGTCGTAAAGGTATTGTTTTTCTATAAAGATTTTTGTATCCCTAATTTAAAATAAAAGTTCTATTACTTTAGTAGTGGTCTTGTAGTAGTTTTGACTACTCTTGACTCAGAAAAATAATCTAAATAAAAATATATATTTTTAAAAACCACGTTTTTTGTAGTGAGGAATAATAATTAAAAAATGATAATTTTTTAAAAATATAAAATAAAAATTAAAAATTAAAAAAATCTCAGTTTAAAATAAAAAAATTCAAAATAAAAAAAATTCAAAATAAAAAGTAATATTTTTAAAAACCACGTTTTAGTAGTGGAGAATAATAATTAAGAAAAAAATTGAAAAACGAAAAACGTGGGGCGCATGAAATACATAACAGTACATATACACATTTTCTTACTCATACACATGCACAGCCACATATACATGCACATACATATGCATATACGAAAGCATATTCCAGATCCACATTCAGATACAATTACAATTACTGATATACATACACATATTCTCAAGAGCACACATACACACACTAATATAACATTACTGTTATGTATTTCATGCGCCCCACGTTTTTCGTTTTTCAATTTTTTTCTTAATTATTATTCTCCACTACTAAAACGTGGTTTTTAAAAATATTACTTTTTATTTTGAATTTTTTTATTTTTGTACTCACTTTCAAAATCACAATTTTTTCACTCACTGTACACAAAACTTTTCATCTGACATGTGACACTAATTTGAAATAATTGAATCAACAACAAAAGACAATCGCGAAAATATTAATTTTTCTTTAATTTTAATTTACTTTGTATGTCTTCTTTCTCTTCATTTTCATACATTGTCATCCAATTCTGAACAATGTGCCAAATTTGAAGTCTGTAGCTAGTCGGGAAGTTAGTTTAAAATCGATTACAAAATTCCACCCGAACAGACATACGCGAAGGCAAGTTGATATAAACGTGGTAATAATAATAATAAAGAGTTAAAATGGCGTAAAATTAAAGCAATTTCAGCAAATAATATAAATAAATCGAATCAGCAACTTCGATTTACACATACACCAACCTGCTTCAAACTTAGGGAACGTTAAAAAACTAAAGAAGTATATTTTTTATGATCTTGTATCCCTTTTTAAGTCAGAAAATATAAGTCATTCGCATCCTCTCATGCGTATAAAAGAACTTTTCAAAGCATAATTTTTACCTAAATGAATTAATTGTTGTGAATAATGGGGGATTTCTTTCTTATACAGGGAATTTAGAGTCTTACACAAGCATGGGTCGTATTAATCCGTTACCAATTCACAAACTCCTTCTCTGAGTGCTTACGTAATGTTTTAATCATTACAAACATATCGTTATGAAACGATTTAGAGATTAATCGTTTGTACTCAGAATGAAGAAATTTTCTTTTTTTCATGATTAAAACAATTATCATCAACGTTTATATATTAATCGCATTAATCTTACACTTTTATCTAAAAAAACATGATTCTTCCTGTTCGTAATACATTTCTCTTAAATTCCCACTATATTTTTGGGTGATCACGAAATCGTAAAAAAATTTATATTCAATTTAGTTTTGTTATAAATTTTTACTTTTTTGTTTTAAATGTAGGTGTCACGCGTGCTTCGTTTTTGTTTCTCAATTGTAACACACTCTAAAAAAATATTGGTAAGATAACAAAAACTTAGTGTTTAAAATAAATGTAATGTGTTTAAAATATTACAAATGAATGTAATGTATGTAAAAATAAAATCAAATAATAATGATCGAAGTAACATTCGACAAAACGTCATGCACCATTAAGTGTTAAAAATTATTTCGTTATTTCAACATGTATGCACTATCATGAAGTATTAATGCTTTAAAAATTATTTATTTCGAATTAATATCAAATTATTGTGCAAAAGTGAAAGCTAATGAAGTAAAATATCCACTTAATGTGTACCACTACTTTTTTAATAGGGGCACTTTTTTCAGGGAAACCAATTAATTAGTAATCTGCATCTGCCAAGAAAATGTATATTTATTTAAAGAAAGTATCGTATATAAGTATAGTATAAGTATTACAGAAAATATAGTATTACTGACGTTCGATATCTTGTAGACACTATATCCGTATTGAGTAAACATTTTCTCATCTAGTTTACACTATATTCGTATGAGAAAATTTTTTCTCATTGCTCATCTAGTTGACATTACATGCGTATTGAGAAAGAATTTTTTCATTGCGCATCTAGTTGACACTACATGCGTATTGAGAAATTATTTTCTCGTTGCGCATCTAATTGACACTACATGCGTATTGAGAAATTATTTTCTCGTTGCTCATCTAGTTGACACTATATGCGTATTGAGAAAGCATTATCTCATTGCGCATCTAGTAGTCACTACATACGTATGGAGAAAGTACAGTAGAGAACCGATTATCCGGAACGATCGGGACTATCGCTATTCCGGATAACTGATTTTTCCGGTTTTCTGAATCGCTACAAAAAGCCGTTTTTTTAGTGTTAAACCCAACTAAAAAAAAAAAAAAAATATTTGGAAATAATCTTAAAAATAAGAAAAAACGATGAGGTATTACACTAATGATTATTTCTGAAATGATGGTAAGCTAAGCATCTTTCAAAAAAGAAAGAAAAATCCCAAAATCTTATGAGGAAAAAAAAGTTTTTTTAAAAAATTTGCTGGAAAATTTATCGAATTTCGTTCCGGTTTTTTGGTTTCCCGGTTTTCTGATTTCCGGATAACGGGTTCTGTACTGTATTTTCTCCTTCCTCATCTAGTTGACACCATATGCGTATTGCGAAAACATTTTAGTTTTATAAAATCAGTTTACACACTACTACCAAGGTAGCCAACTTCCTAAGCCTTTTGTAAAAATTCATTCTAGTGGTAGCTAAGTTAATGTATTCTTTTTATTCATTTAAACTTGTTATCCACACAACTACATATAAATAAATGATTTAAAAGTTAATAAGCTACGCCACTTTGTTGCAGCTCTTTCGTGGTGAGGCTTTTGAAATGTTGACAAAATTAACAAAGATTCCGAAAGCTTTGGTTTTTAAATATCTACCACTCAATAAAATATTTTTCAAAACGCGTAGTAGTTGGCAGGCCTGTACTACAGAGATGCCAACTACTACGCATTTTGTAAAATACTTTATAGAGTGGTAAACATTTAATAACCAAAGCTTTCGGAATCTTTGTTAATTTTGTCAACATTTCAAAAGCCTCACTACGAGGCAGCTAGAACAGAGTGGCGTTGCATATGAATGTTAAATTAATTTATGTGTAGAGGTTTTCAAATGCTCTAATCAGCTTATCTATTATAGTGGCGTTTTAAATAAGCTTTTGAACTATTTAAAAGTAGTGGTAAGTAAAAAGCCCGATAAATCGTATTTACTAAACCAAAAATAATACATTAAAAGACTACCACTCCAATATATTTATCCGCTGTCCGGGGCAAGTTGGCATTTCTGCCACTATAAACGCTACGAAAAATTATTTTAACCGATATGTTACCGAAGCATGTATATTTTTCCGAATTTAGCAACCACTTTAAAATAATTTTCAGGTCGTGCTGAGTGGAAATATATCAGGTCTGATCATTTGCTCATCAAATTTAATTTAACTCATTAACGCTAAAATTTTTCGGCAGTAATTTATTAAAAATTAGAAAATAAATGTACAGTGCGCCAAAAAAAGGAACCTTCCTGAAAAAACTTGATCTATTGATAGGATATTCGCGTTCTAGAACTCAATTTAAATGGTTCGAGGGGGTGACCTTAAATATGCTAATTAGTTAGTGCAAACGTTACTAAATCAGACTCAAAATTACTAAATCAGACAAAAGTTACTAAATCAGACACAAAAGCATGCTTTTTTCTGAATAAACATACTTTTTTTCAATGGATTCGGGTTTTTGACTCTCAAAATATAGGTAGTAGCCGCAATCTGGAAAATAAGGTCCCCATAGTTTGATCGAGAGAGCAATCCTAAGTTTGGACCCCTTAATGTTAATTTTTTTCTTTGCATATTTTGCCATATCTCGAGAACTTTTTAAGCGAGTGAAAATTTTTACACTCAATTGTAAAATTCGTTCATCCACCCAATAATTCTACCCAAAAAATAAATTCTAGTAAATATTTATTATTTTATTTAATGATAGTAAAAAAATGCTTGAATACAATTTTTTGTATACAATTATAAATATACAATTTTGTATACAATGTATACAATTTTTTGCCTCATTTTAAAGTAATTTTACAAGGCAAAATCGGTTGAATAGTTCCTGAGACATTGAATTTTGAATATACGACTTTTTTATAATTCAATTTCTCAGAAACTATTCAAACGACTTCATTCAAATTTCGTATTTTGCCATGTTAATTTACGTACTTTAAAATGATGTGAAAAAAATTGCATACCTTACAATTCAAAAAAGTTTTCGATTACTATTAAACAAATAAAAATAATAAATGTTTGCTTAAATTTATTTTTCACATGGAATTATCTTTAAATAGATGAATTTTAAAATTTTGTACAATTTTTTTTTAATTCACTTAAAAATTTCTCGAGATATGGCGAAATATGCAAAAGTAAAATTAACATTAAAGGTTCCAAACTTCTGATCGCTCTTCTGACCAAACTGTGGTGACTATATTTCCCTGATAGATGCTGCCCCCTATATTTTGGGGGTCAGAAATAGTAAATCAAATACAAGACAATCGTAAACTAACACTTTTCGTAAAATTTTTATGAAAGTTCCAACTAAAACCATTTTCGCTTGTATGGATTTACAAAACGAAAAAACACACATTTTAATGAATTAAAAATGTAAAATTTGATTCTGAATAAATTATTAGCAAATGTTGATTTCTGTTTCACTGAAATATTTTCCGGTAAATATAAGGCTTCTAAATATTAAGTGTAAGGTAATTGAAAGTTTATGTCTCGATGTTGTTTCTAAATTCATCAACGTAGTAAAATTAGGGTGCTCATTATCTACCACTTTATCTATAAAAAATATTGTTGTGTCATTATTTCCAAATTAATAGAAAAGTTATTTGTTTTGAAATACAAACCTAGATCCATCATTCCCGCATTGTTTCGTTTTTCGGTACGTATCGTTTTGAATTAATAGTCCCGTAACAAATTTTTATAATGTTAATGATTTAGATCATTTTTGAAACTAGAAAATTCCCGCATCTATGTTTCAGAAATAATAGCATCTCCTAATGCTAAAGATGAAGAAAATATAAGGATTTAGTGCAGTTTTGTGAAAACGTTGAAACTTGTGGCGTTGTCGGTTCCAAGAGACAGTTGCAGAAACTGTAGAAGTGTAAAAATACCGATGAATAAGCCGTAATGAATCCACACCCATTTCATTTTATTTTATAAGCGTCTTTGAACAGCCGATCCAATTTATTGAGTTTACAACTACTAACGTTCAATTCCGTAGCTTTGTAATTTTGAACCCAATCCAGAAGACAAGAGAACTCCTGCATCAAGTAGTAGGAGAAATTTGCCTTCGAGGAGGATTTTTGATGGTACTAACCCGCATTTGCGTTACAAGGAGAAGAAAACCTCCCACGGTTAGCTTGACGGCAAAGGTATTCTAAACTACGATCTGTCTACCACTGAGGGTATTTTACGTCAGCAGTGTGGTGGGTGCGGGCCATCACTGGGGTTCGTACCCGGTTCACCTCATTGGAAGGCGAGCACTCTGTCCTCTGAGCCACCACGGCTCTATCCACAACAATTTTTTTTACAACCGTCGTTGAACAGCTGACCAAACTTACAGTTTGCGATAATTAATGTTCAACTCCGCATCCGTGCGATTTTGAATCCAATCGAGAAGACAAGAGAACTCCTGGATCAAGTAGTGGGAGAAATTTGCCTCCGTGGAGGATTTTTTCATCGAACTAACCCACATTTGCGTTACATGGAGAGGAAAACCACGAAATCCTCCCACGGTTAGCGTGACGGCAAAGGGACTCTAACTTTTGTTCCATCTACCACTGAGGATATTTTACGTCAGCAGTGTGGTCGGTGCGGGCCATCACTGGGGTTCGTACCCGGTTCACCTCATTGGAAGGCGAGCACTCTGTCCTCTGAGCCACCACGGCTCTATCCACAACAATTTTTTTTACAACCGTCGTTGAACAGCTGACCAAACTTACAGTTTGCGATAATTAATGTTCAACTCCGCATCCGTGCGATTTTGAATCCAATCCAGAAGACAAGAGAACTCCTGGATCAAGTAGTGGGAGAAATTTGCCTCCGTGGAGGATTTTTTCATCGAACTAACCCACATTTGCGTTACATGGAGAGGAAAACCACGAAATCCTCCCACGGTTAGCGTGACGGCAAAGGGACTCTAACTTTTGTTCCATCTACCACTGAGGATATTTTACGTCAGCAGTGTTGTCGGTACGAGCCGGGTGCGAAATTCGTATCAACCAGCTATCGCTGGGATTTGAACCCGGTTCACCTCATTGGAAGGCGAAAGCTCTATTCACAACCATTGTCAACATTTGCAAAAAGAAATTTAATTTTTGCGCTGAGAGGAAAAGATTGTATTCAAACCAACATTTTCAAATATTTAAACTTATAAATGTGTAAATTTTTTGTGCACTAATATTTTTGAATAATAGATATAATTTTCTTCGATATTTTTTTTTTCTACACTCAATATTTTTTTTTTCCTACACGAATTAAACTTTTTAATTTTCAAGTCGTTTTTTTTATTTTTTTACTTTTTACACATTTTCAAGTCATTACTTTAGATTTTATGTTGATCTAACATTTATCGTTTTCCCGTATCTATCGTTTCAAATGAGAAACGATCGATAGAGGTTTTACTGTATTTTGGTAAAGGCGAATGTCTTATTTCTCTACAATAAATTTCAAGTATTTACGTTACCAGTTTTTATCATTTGAAAAGAAAATTTTATGAGAACTTTGGTTAATAACGAGTTATCGTTAGATTATTACGTTTTAAAGCTACATTTTACAATTATTCCGGCTTCCTGATTGAAAAGCAAGCTCCAGTTAGTTAAGAATGCAATTTTATCAACGTTGTTTAAACCCTTAATTGATGCATTTATTGTTAAGCCGGTTTACCTTGGGATTTTCTTTTTTACTACTTTTGACGCGGATTCAAGCAGCGCTCAGATTTCTGATTACACGTGTAAAGATTGTCTCAATTTTAATTTATGAAAAAATAAATAAATGTCAAGGTTTCAGTTTTTTTTTTTTTTTTTTGATGCTTTGGTGTTTCTAGAATTGTTAAATACATGAAAGATTACATAACAATACATATCTATCTCTCTTAAATAATAATTGATAAACATGACAAACAATTTTTTTATTGAATCGTTATATAATTTGTTATACAATTGTTTATAGGGGCGTTTTCGAAAACTTTTTTTGTTATACCTCACTATTTTAATCCCACATCTATTTTTCGTCACGAAAAAAAAATTGTAGACACGAAACAAAGAAGGATAACTCAATTATTCAATTTTTTACATAAATGTACTTTTATTTTCAAATTCAATAATTTATATTACATTTAATATCTTGCCATTAGTTCTAACATCTAATTCTAACTTTCTAATCTTGGAAGAAAAAAAATCTTCATACCATAGCAGCAACCGGAGTCTAGAATTTCTGGATGTAACTTTGTAAATCTGCAACTCCTATCATTAATAGCTTTTGAATATTACAGGGCTGCTTGGGAAAATTTATTCAATTTGTAGCTAAGCTTATGGCTCTTGCTAATGATTTGGTAATAACCGATCGGACAAAAAAAAAGCAGGTACAACGTTTAGGAGTTCTTCAAAAAAGATGCATCTATAGCTGTTAAGGAAGACAAGACCAAATGCATGCCAATTATTAAAGCACCTGTAAAGTACAAAATTTTTAAAAACCGGAAATTCTAAATTCGAACTTCTTGACAATTACCTTGGTTCAAATAGTAATGCCTAAGCGATATAAGTACAGAAAAAAAGAGACGCATTATGGCAGCTAATCGATGTCTTCGTGGCTTAAGAACATTTCTAAACTCAAAATTAATTAAAAGATGAACCAAAATAATGCTATATAAAACAACCATTAGACCTGTCTTAACTTACGGAACCTAAACATGGACTTTATCTAAATCCCCAAACAGACCTTGCTCGCTGTTTTTGAGAGAAAAGCCTCGAGAAAAATTTTTGGTACTATAAATGGAGATAACGATATACTTTCAAAATAGGCTATTCAAGGAAGCTGATATCAACAAATCTATCTAAATAAGTCGCTTAAAGCTTGCGGGTCCCATCTGTCGAATGGATCCCTTCTTCCTTGGCATTTTAGATCTTCAATTACAAACCAATGGGAACTAGAGTTAGACGTAGGCTTACGATCAGATGGCTCATTGACTGTGTGGAAGAAAATTTTTAAATCCTGAGAATTACTGACTGTAAAACAATCGCAAAGAAAAGAGCAGAATGGTGGAAGGTTTATAGAGAAGGCTCAGGCCCACAAAGTGCTGTCATGCTAATGGAAGAAGAAGAACCTAATGTTTGAATGAATGATTATTTACTTTAAGAAAATCTGATTTAAAGTTATTTTTCACACCACTACATAAAAATGATGTAAAAGTTCATATGAAACCCCACTCTGAAACAGCTCACTCCTTCTGAGGAGCAATAAGTATTGTATTATAATAATAGCTTCAATATAAACGAATGTAGTATAATATTAGAAAGTTTAAAGTTATTGACATCTGCTGTTTTTAATAGCAATTTTACTATAATTTATTTTATTTTTATACATAAGTGTGTAAAATCTATTTGCAGCATTAAAATTAAAAGCCTCAAAGACTTACTCGAATTATGTATTTCTAATAATCGTGACTTCGCCGATCACCGGTGACCCCCGTGGCGCTACGAACAAACTCAGTGCCGGTCACCGGTGACCCGCGTGGTGCTTCGAACAAACTCAGTGCCGGTCACCGGTGACACCCATGGCATTCAACGTGTTAAACTAGATTAGAAAATAATAATATTTACAGGTGTCAGAATATTTACATTTACGCAGTTGTAATAAAATAGAGGAAATGTATGCAACTATTTACATATTTACACGAGATTGACAAAAATCTGCCAACGACAAAGAAAAAGGTTATATTCTTAAAATGATGAAGTGTTACTTATTATTAAGGTATAAAAAGTTTTAATTTTAGAATGGTGACAGAGTGCAAAGGGTTAATAGCAATTGATTATAAAAATTAGCTATTTATAATTGTGAATTCAATTTGTAGTTTGTAGTAGTATGCATGTTTAATAGGTGATGATTTAATTTAATTTTTACTAATAAAATTTTATTGATATTAAAAAGATTTCTTTCAGTACAAAATTTGGTTTTATTATACTCATTTTCTTAAAATTTAAAACTACATTAAATTTATAATTCTTTCCAATTTCCGAATTTTAGTTTTTACTTGATTAAAAATGAAATTGAAAATTAAATAGCGTGGAAATTTATTTTATTAATTTTTTTTAACTAGTTTGCAATTATGAAATATTTTTCTATTTATCTTCGAAAAAAGTGTTTCTTCTACTTGGGTTGGAAGAAACAAACATCCAAACCAGCCTCTTCTTTTTCCACTTTTTTCAACTTGTCATCCTTGCGTTATATAATAGCAGATTAAACATTTGTATTTGTATAGGGCGTCTGTGGCTTATAAAATGCATCTTTGTCCAGAATACAAAGTATTTAATTTTTTATTTTCCTTTAATTTGCATTCCAGTCGCTGTAGAAGCCACGACCTGAATGTAATTACCTTTAAGATGGATGAGAATACAAAGAAAAAAAAAATATTTGATTACTTATATAAAATGAATGTTTTCTAAAAGAGCACATAAGCTTTTACTTCCAAGAATGTTTCAGGGTTGGTTGTGAAATGAAAATGGAAAAATCAATTTAAAACAAATATGTTTTTATATTTTACTATAGCTTTCGCAGCATTAAATGATTCGTCGAATTTTTGGGACATATAACGGGGGAATATGTGAAGTGGGAGTAGAATTGAGGGGAGAGGGGGGATGCCAAGCACCAGGTAGTAAAGTCATGATTAGGAAACCAGTCGGTTGAACATGCGATGAAATCGATAGGAAATTAAACATAATTGAGATTAAACTAGATTCGAATATAATAATATTTACAGGGGTCAGAATGATATTAACATTTACGCTGGTGTAATAAAATAGAAAATAATATAGAAAACATACACAACTATTTACCCGATATTAAAAGAAAAAATTGCCTCTGTTATAACGCCGACCGAGGCATCCTGGTAGTACCGCTCGTTTCGGGGTTGCTCATCATATAATTGCATGTTAATTTTATCAACCCCACGGCAGCTACCCACTGGGGTTGATAAAATTAACATGCAATTATATGTTTATTTTATTTTTTGTAGTGGTGATTAAATTTAAGAATAAAATAGATCGCTAAAGTTTTACTTTCCCTTTAAATGTAAACATAAAATCTGGAAAAGCCGGAAGAATCGACAACTATGCATTTAGTTCAAAGGCAAATAAGCTACCACTATTTGTCATGGCATCGTGAAATAAAATTAATTCGGCAAATAAAGGTTAAAGAATAATTTCGAATCTAATATAATTGTTCTTGTTATAAATATGATGTGAGGAATATATTTGTATGATTTTTCTCACGTGAAAATCTATTACTAAGTGACCAACCTTTAGCCTGATGGAAAAAGTTAATGTAAGTGTTTTTGGTATTTAACACATAATGCATGCAGGTAGCTTTTCCGAAAAATGCATTACAGCTCTGAGAGATTGAAATTTTAAAAAAGTGGTTGGCTAGACTTCATAAAAGCTTCAGCAAACTTGTCTCCATAGTTACACCAATTTTAAAAAAAATTATGACGAGTGATTATAATGCTGATTACATATATGCTGAATCATTTATGTTTGTGGTAATCACGAATGGATAATTTCTTTGTAAAACAGAGTGGAAATGAATTAATTTTGTTACCACTTTTTAAACTTTCGTATGGATTGCACTTATTTCAAAAAATTATGTTTACGTGACTCGCTTGCAATGAGTTAATTGGATCAGTTTATAAGCGTCACTAATTTTCTAAGTATAATTTTGTAATTTACATTGAAGGCCACAACTAAGAGAAATTTAAAAAGTGGTAAATAAAGATTGAAGAAACAAAAATTGTTTTTACTAATTCCTATCTACCGAAATACATTTGTAAATGAAAAAAATAAATCTAACTGTTAAAACAGACTAAATTTATTTTTAATATAAAAACTTTTGAAATTTTCAAAAGCCTCATGAAACATTTATTATCACTTTTTAAATTTTCTTTCGGTTGTGACCACCCTGATCAATTGCGGTTGTGGTAGCAGGGTTGCCAGGGGCTACTAAAAATGCAAAATGTAGAGACTAATAAAATTCAAATATTAATTAAAAGAGATTAAAATTAGCAACTTTTGTTTTGTTTGTTTGTGTTTTGTGTGGTAGAAGTCGAATTCTTGGCTATAGATAGCGCCACTGGAAAACAAGAACAATCGTACCCCTTACCTTAGTAGCATGTGACAACAACAACAAATGTTTATATTTGGTTTAGAAATTTGTAATTTTAATAAAATCAAAGCAATCTAAAATAATAATATTCTTCGGTTTATAGGTAATGATGTTACCTTTTTTTTCATTAACATCATTTTCACGTGTCTACAAAAATTCAATTCGGCAAATAAAGAGTTATGAAACTAAAGGGAATAAGTGAATAAAGTAAATAAAGAGTAATGTAATCAAACTTTTACTATTTGTATTTAATTTAACAGGAACGTTTCATGCTTGATACTGGCGATCGAAGAATCAATCGATCAATATTAACTTTATATCGTTTGTAGTTAATCTATGAAATAAATTACAGTTATTCTAAAATTGTTTCAATCTTTATAAAACGTTTATTCACTGATAACATTAAAAAAAACAATAAGTAATCAGTAATGAGCTGAATTTTATCTACTTTTTGAAACTCTCATTTTTTCTTATCAAATGATTAGAATTTTGCTGAAAATGGCTATAGCTCTATGTTGGGGGTTATCCATAAATAATGTCACAAATTCTTTAGGTCACAAAGTGTCACTTTTTACTATGCCCCTACTTCTCGAATAACATGTACACATTCTAACAGTTCAGAAACAAAATCATAAGTCATGAAGTAAATTTTAAATATAAACTTTAAGTATTTGTTTTAATTATATCTGCGAACAATAACAATGATTGGATTAGTTTTTATTTTGATAAAAATAAATGTATACGGAAATTTATTTAATCTGTGAATTCAAATGTTATTTTAACCAGAATGTTCAGAAGACACACTTTTTGTTACCCCCTCCCCTCTCCGTTGTCAGTAACTGCCACATGGGTGAAAGCGAGGCGCAAAAGAGCTGGTAGTAAAAGCATTTCAGTTTTGTTTTCAGGAAGAGTAAATGTACTCTCTTCTTCAAACTATTTAACAACATCTACTTTTTCGCAGGAAATAAGCCATTTTTATATATAAACGTTATAATTGTAAAAAAAAAAAAAAAAAAATCTCGGTAGATACAGAAATGTAATGTTTCTCGAAAACAAATGCTCGAATGAAATGCCTTTCGTGCCAGTTTTTTGCTCTTTTCCGTCTTCCCAAAGTCAAAATTTTTGATGCTTTTCCATTGATGGACCAACATAGTCTTGATGGTAACCATCCATCATGAACCATTATATTTTTTTACAGTAACCAACATAAGTAACCATCACCCTAATGTAGGAATTCGGACTGACTTATGATGGTTCGGCATAAGAATAGCAACTTGTTTTGATGGTTTGTTCATGTTGAACCATCTAAAGTTCTCTTTAATAGTTTCTTAAAAATCAAATGTTGGCACGATCATGAACCACCATCACCCCAAAGTAGGAATTTGGACTGATTTACGATGGGCCAACGTAAAAAAAATTTTTTTTTTGATAGTTGATTCCTGAGAACCAACAAGAATTCTCATTAATCCATCATGGAAATGTATAGTTGGAACTATGATGGACCGTCACGGATCACCATGAATTGTTCGTCTCTACGAGAATCAAACTTCTCTTGTGTATTGAAGTAACATTTTCTATCATGGAATAATGGAAGTTAGTTGGCATATCAAAAACCATGAGAGCATAATGGAAAATGTTGGATGATGATGATCATCAAATGATGTTGATCCATCATGAATCGCACTGAAACCAACATTAAGAGCTTACGGCTCTTAACTGCCTAAGGGACACTTCACTCCTTCATCTATGATATGTCTTAGGGCGGGGTTTCTTAACCTGTGGTTCATGAACCCCTAAGGGGTCCATGAGTCATATTTTGGGGGTCCGCTAACTACTCCTAATTTTTAAAACGTTTGGAAGCCTACCCATTTCTTGTAAAGTGAGCTATGGCGGCTATAGTTCCGTTTGCTACAATGTATCTTCGCGAAGTGGGATTTTCTACACTTGTGACAATAAAAACAAAACATCGAAATCGATTGAATGTTGAACATGATATGTACGTTGCTTTGTCGAACCCATCCCCTAATTCAATTCATTAATTAACGAAAAGCAGCAGCGGCCTTCACATCCAAAATTTTAATTATAAAAATTTTGTATACTATTGAAATAATAAAATTAAATGTTTTCTAATTATGGATGTTTTTTTGCAATTATTTTTTTCACAGGGGGGTAGCGCGTGACTTCTTAAACAATTTTAAAAGGGGTCCATTACACCAAAAAGGTTAACAAACACTGCCCTAGCCTGACTGTGACAAAATGGTGTGAAGAAAAGTGAACGCAAACAATGTTTTCGATATAAATATGAATAAATTCCATTGTAAGTCTTGGTGGTAGAAAGTTGAAAAATATGGACTGGTAGTTACGCGAAGGATAATTTTGATAAAAATTAGAGCAATAAAATCATTAGACTTCTCTTATTTAAACACATCAAATGAAAGTTAAACTTTCATAAACATGTTTACAAATACAACGGTGGAACTTGCCTGTGGTGATTAGTTAATGTTGATCAGGAGACTGATCATTAGAATTTATATTATAAACATCGAGAAATATTAAAATATGAAGAAGGTGAATATAAATCAGCACAGCGCGTGATACGACAGATACAGCTTAGATTGTTCTGGCGAATAAAAAGTTGAGCGTTCAAGTTCTTGATCGTAACCGTCGCGGTTATGATTAAATTGAGCCGCCGTGTGCTGTTTAAAAATGTATAAGAAAAGTGACCTTTAAAGCATAATTCGTGATTATTTATTCTAAATATAAAAAAATACGATTTATTTGATTTAAATCAGAGTTATTTAATTTAAATCGATTTCTTTTTCTTTTTTTAAATATTTAAAACAAATTTAGTCTTTAATTAATTAATAAATTACATTTTATAAATACAATTATAATGGAAATTTAATTAAAAATAAATCATAACACTCAATATCAAGCTATATTTCAGAATTAAAAACTATTTTATTCATATTCATTAAAGCAAATGCATGATTATTGAAAACTTGAAAAGAAACGTATTCTTAATTATTGAAAATCATCGAAAAATTAAGTTTAAAAAAAAAGGGTTTTTGAAATGACAAAATAAGTTGTTTGTCGACAATTCCTGCCTATCGAGAGTAGTAAATGGTGACTGATGCACCTTAAATTGTAGGGTCACAATGTCCTCCCTGTTCTCATAACAAATTTTACTTCTGAGGGTACAGAATTGGAGATGGATCGTTCTCTGGTTCTGGTCAAAAATGCGATCTGTGAAAGAATGAATGGTTGTATGAATATGTCCGCCCTATATGTGACGTATGGATGTGGCAGAAGTCGAATTCTTGGCCATAGATGGCGCGACAGGAAAACAAGAACAATCGAATCCCATGCCTTAACACGTTCACGCCGGGAAAAGTGAAAATACTGGTAGAAGAACTATTTCAATATTAGATAATATTCGGGAGGAATTAATCTATTCTCAACAATAACAATTCGCTGTAAGGAAATTTATCACGACGAAGAAGCAATTCAATATAAAAATTGTATCCGTTGCAAACAGTTGGTAAATATGGATTTTTATTATTCCCGGAAAAAAACTGAAAAATGAAATTTATTGTTATCAGTTTTTACTCCGGTGCGCTGCCAAGATGAGAAAATCTAGCGTGACCCACCGGTGGGTCACCCCGGCGTGAACGTGTTAATGACCTAAGACAGCAACAACAGGAGGGAAAAAAATGTCCCCAGTATTATCTTTCAATAACCCATTTTAAATAAAAAGTAGTATGTCTTTTCATGCAATTCAAAAAATTTCAATATTTCAGTACAATCATCATACTAAAAAATTTATAAAAAGATCGGAGATGTTCTTAATTTTTTTTGTTAAGATAAGTTCAGAAGAAAATTACATGTTGTTTTCTTAGGAATTCCAACAATGTGGCAGTTGCTATAAACAAATTACATAGACTAAATGTCTATCTCACTTAGTCTAGTTTTCAAAATAGAGAGATGTTTTTAATTTGTTTGACTTCTTTTAACTAACTAAACTTTTGACTAATTGAATACTATTTTGTTAACAGTTCCAACGATACAACAATTGCTAAAAACCAGTGACACAAGTCTAAATGTCCCTTCCATTTAATCTATAAAATATAAGTGAACTGTTCTTCATTCTATTGCCCACTTTGAATTAAAGTAACATGATGATATATAGGAAACAGTTTGAAACAAGTAACAGTTGCTCTGAACGTGTAACACCAGAATAAAAAAGACGTTCACCTGCAATAACAGAAGTATTACACATCATTTTCTTTTCCTCTCACATTAAATGCATAAATGCACACGTGTCTTATGTGATTCAATATAAAAATACTGAATAGAACAGCTGAAAGATATTATTCGCTGTCAATCGACTTGTCTGCGTTATAGGTCATCTCCCACCGAAACATCTTACGTCTTTTCTCTAATATTTGTTTCATTTTATTTCTATAATACATCACGTCAGGTCATAGCATTCATTTTCTGTAAGAAACAGACCACCATCACCTTTTATATTTTTGCAAAACTTGCGATACTCCTTGAAGATAAGCTCTACCCTTTCACGATAAGATATTTAAAGATAAGATACTCTTTGAGATAAGTTTAAAGATAATATGTAAAGATCCCCATTCTATAAAGTCCATCTCAATAAGATACGCTTTAGGTTACAGCTCACTTTTTATATTATCTTCATATAGTAATGGGAAACCTAAAAGGTATCTATTTATATTAAAACTTATTTTAAAGTTATGGAGAACTACAGGAGTTCCAGACCAAACGTATGCATCTGTTTTAAAGCACTTAGGAGCAAATTCAATTTGTGTTCCCCTTTGCTATATGATTGCAGGAGATCACGTTCATTGGGACAATTTTAAGTTTTATTTAATGTAAAAGTTGAAATTCACTTCACGTGGCCGTGGATTGTAAAATCTAGAATGAGTCTGCTAAGTTTTAATGATGTTTCTTTCCAAGAAGGCAATTCAATAACTACATAAATATCAGTCGATTTGGTTAAAACTTCAGAAGTATGTTAATCCCTTTCGCTCTCTGGTACCATAAATTACTCACCCATCTGATTGTTAAAATTTTTACACTCTAATGTTTAGTAAACACTCTATTTACTGGAGTTGCATATATTTTCTCTAGTATTTTCTATTTCATTACATCAGCGTAAATGTTAATATTATTCTGACCCCTGTAAATCCTATTATATTCGAATCTAGTTTAATCTTAATTATGTTTAATTTCTTATCGATTTCATCGTATGTTCAACCGACTGGTTTCCCAATCATGACTTTACTATTTGGCACCCCCTCTCCCCTCACTTCACACATTCCCCCATAATATGTCTCAATCCGACGAATCAGTTAATGCCGCTTCGCGACAACCCTTTGAGATTTGAGCTATGTTCCAATGTTATTTCATGGTCTATATGCGTTATACGAGTAAGCCACTTTACAACGTTGTATGAGGAAATTTTTTCGAGTGATAGCTAAGTTTATGTTTTGGTGTATATGATCTGATGCGAAATTATTCTCCATACTTAAATATATTTCCACTGTTCACTATAAATATAACTACTATAAATATATCACTATAAATATTCTCCACACCACTATATAAAAAGCCACTTGGTTCCTGGAAGAATGACAGAAAATTTGAGTTTTTAATAGGCTCTCCGTAAAATATTTTGTAAAAAGTGTAATAATTAGCAGGCATGATTTGAAGCTTCTCTGTTTTTTTCTTTACATTTGTAGAAAGAATTTTGAGCGCAAAAGTTTCATGCATTTACAGTTGGGTTTAAAAATAAGATGTTATTATCGGTTCTATTGTTTACGATTCATTGAATGATGAAGTGTTTTTCAACGTATTTTTAACTCTGCATGGTCGCAATTTCAATAATCATTTCTTTTTTTATAAAAAAAAAAGACATAACCCTACGTTTAATGAAAATTGCAATAATGATATCCAGCGTTTTAAAATCCAGGTAAATCGGGAAAAATTTCACTTGGGCCCAGTTATTAGCAAACGAAGCCGGTGGTATTTAAGACAGAATAGCATTTTCGTTTTCTAAATTATGTCATATGAATTGACACTCCTCCACCACAACAGCCAGGTGCAGAGATGTCTCAATCATTTAGCCACTGCTTTCTCCTTTAATAGCAGTTCTTTTTACCAAAGATAAAAACTGGTAGTAAAATTAGTTCATTATAAGATTTTCTTTTGGAGAATCAAAACTGCAAAACTGAACCTTTAATCTAAAATATATTTAGCTTTATACTCATACTCATATGTGGTGGTTATCTTAGCATCAGCCCCGCCAGGGGCTCTAACTAATTCATCTGAGTGGGAATAAATAATAAATCGCCGAATTTCAAATGAATGGTGAAAGTTGGGGTTCAGTAACATTTACTGAGTGAAAATTAAAATTAAGTAGCGAGATTAAACAAACAAATTTAAGAGAGAGAAGAGGTTTTTGTGGGAGACTGTCTCACCTCCCTTCGAGGTATTACCCCCGAGCTTCTCAGGTGCACAGTAGCCACGTAGCCTCAGAGAACATGAAAAATGCATGATGATAAATGATAAATATATATATACATGATGATAAATATGATGATAATATATGATAATATATGATGATAATGATGATAAATATATACAAGTATTTACAAAATTTACGGGTCAAAACTCCATCGGATAGGAAAAAGGCGGTGGCCGGGCTATATTTTATATTGTCTTTGATCAGCTCTAAATCAAAGTTTTTAAAGTAGTTGCATGTATCACAGGAGAGTGCATCTCTGAAGAAACTTGCACATAGTTCAGCTATATGCTCATCTATTTTGTTGATTTTTAAATCTCTTCTTAGATCTTTCATTCTGATGGATCTGGGGGCTCCAGTGATGTATCTGAAAAATTTGTTTTGAGTACTCTCCAGTTTCTTCTTTTGATTTAGCTTTATATTTTTAAAGATTTTTTTTAAAACTTTAAAGGATAATTATGGTAGATAATTTAATTAAATATCTGCAGAAAAGGACCGATTGAAATGCCCAAACTGCAATTAACCATTTATGCAACTGATTCTATTTTTGTTTCTTAATAGTTATTTTTTATTGGCAAGTGAGGGACACAGTTTGGAAAAATTAAACAACTGTCTCATCAAGTTGTCGTGAATTGCATAATAGGCTTCAATTTCAACTCAATTTTAAAGACTAAGTTCTTCAGTTGTATCAGATATATAATTTACAAATATCTTTATTATAAGATAGTGATTTGTTAAAGGATATTGTTTCCTCGATCTTTTTTTACCAGTTTTTAAACTTTTACAGAAAATGGATACACTGTGACCTAAAGGTTCGTATCGACTAGATCAACCCTTTGACGTAGAATTTTTATTAAATTCTCGTATAATTTTCATTATTTCGTATTAATTTCGGTCAAAATAAGTGAAAATATTATATTTAATATTTTATGGTTATGAAATACAACATGAAACACAGTGTAAGATTTCAATTTTCGTTAACTCTCCATTTTAATAAACATTTCTTAAGGAAATACACAAGAAGAAATAATTTGTAACATTTAGAGATCCTGTGAGACTTAGGCGCGCCTGTCTTGGCGAGTGGTGGCCATTTGGCGATGAGATGTGGAGTTGGATCCGAGAAGTGAAAATGGGAACACTGCTTTTGAACACTGTTCTCTCGCTCGAAGCAGTGTTCAAAAGTAGTGTTCCCATTTTTACTTCTCGGATCCAACTCCACATCTCATCGCTCGAAATCAATTTTTGTCTTATTTGGTGTTTTGACTGAATGTTATGTTTGTTTGTATTTGTGTATGTTGAGGAAATGAGAAGATTTTATAAATAATAGATTTACAATCCTGGAATACTTATTTGCCACACCGCTATCTTTTTTAAAGGTAAAATCTTCCAAGAACGGGTCTTCTTCAAGAAATAATTTTCTCATTTGCATTTACTAACATCTAAGAGAAACAGTTATTCTCTAGTGAAATATCTTCAACTAGTGGGCTGCGCCCCCTGCTCGCTAACGCTCGCCAATCCCCGAAAATTGCTACGCAATCTTATATGGTTTTCTTCGCAAACCAAGCTCGCTTCGCTCGTTACTAACTTAGGTGCATTGCAAATGCACAAAATTCTAAGAATTCAAAACAATCATTCAAATCCATATAAAAACTTTTTTTTTAAAAAAATTACATCTTTTTAGTAAGACCAATAGTAACCGACCTACCCCCGAAGGAGTTTGCGGATAAGGGTTTCACCCGTTTGCACGTGACTAAACACTATCAAACTACAGAAAAGTAAAAGTACTAAATTAAAAAGATTAAAACACATAGGAAAAATCCCAAAATCGAAAAAGTAAAATAAAAATAAAACAGAATAAAGATTAAAAGTGCTTAAAACATCAAAGTGGATAAAATCAACCGACAATAAAAGTGTCAAAAATACAGGTAAAAACATATAAAAGTAAGGTCAGGTAAAACAGCAAATGGTAAAATATGAAAAATCACATTAAAAATAAAAAAAGACTAAAATAAGCCCAATAGAATAAATAAAATAGTCGACTAAAAGTTCAAGTGTCTCCCTTTCAAGGCTAAGTGCTTCTAAGATTAAAATGTTCTAAGGTAAACCAAAGTTTCACTGAGATGATAACACTCAAAGATGACACCAGGTAAGACAGAGGGTGCTGAATTTGACCAAGAGCAAGGTTTCATTTCGAATGTCCCATGTATAATGAAGATGCCAGTTTAAGGGGAGAATAAAGTCATGGATCTTTTTAGTAAATACTAAGTCATTAAAATAAATTTGAATTCAAATAAATGACATGTAATTCATTAAACCTATTAGAAATGTGCTATAGTATAATTCGTAATATAAATCAAAAATCGTCAAATAAATTCGTAATATATAAATTCGTGAAAAAAAGCGCTTTCGACAAAATACTAAAGTAGAGATCTATCGACAAAGACTACTCACTTCTGCCTAGTTTAATAGTATGAGATTGCCGCAGCTGATGCTTACTGGTTATTTCAGTTTCCGTTTTTAAAAGCGCTATATGTTGAGCCACCTCAGCTAGATTTGGCATGTATGTGACATTTTTAGTGGTAATCATGGGTCGATTCGCCGTGTAAGAGAAATAGTAACGTAAACAAAGCAAAGCAAACGTTGCCACCGGTGGAAAAGAAATACAGCCAAAATTCTGGAGCCACGTAAGAGAATTATATATATTAGATTAACAAAGTCAATTCTTGTAAATTTTTGAATACGAATGAAAGAAAAAACATTTTCAAGCTACCTTTTTGGATTATAGATTTATCGTACAAATATAATTCCGATAAACTAACAGACTTTTTTAGTAACTGTTAGAGTGTTTTTTTTATGAGAGAGTACCAATATCTATATATGTATATATAATAAAACTGTGAATGACCGAAATATATACTAGGTCTAATTAAGTGCCACTACCCGGTATACATTTGCCCGGTATGCCCTAACATCAATGTTTTTTCAAGGTCAAGTGCTACTGCCCAGTATACATTTAATCAGTACTTCGAACCCTTATGTTTCTCCTAATCTATCTTCCGTAGATATTAAAATATCGAATAAATATGATTATATCAACGAATAAATTAATATCAAATCGGATATAACAAATATTTCGAACGTTTACCAAAGCGACTATGAGATTGTTGACATTCACCGGTGAAAGTCGACATTCTCTTGATTTCGTACCGATATATATATATTGTATTTAGAGCGTGAGAAAAAAAATATATAAAAGACACCAGTGTCCTAGAGTTAATACTACATTCGCTTTGTTACCACTTTTTACAGATTCACCAGTTTTCTAAACGGTGCTCCAAGTTAGTTCATAAGTATCATTTTAACCCTTTCTAAAGCGGTGGTAAGTATACTCACCACCTCTTTTTAAAGTCCATGGTAAACTTTTTTACCACTTTTAGTTTAGGTTTCCATTTGTTAATAACTTCAGCTTTCTTGAAGTGCGTTTGAATAAATTTGTTAACCGTTTTTTAGTTTAAGAAAGCGTATAAAAGTTATATAATACCTTTTGAGGTTTGTAGCATTTATAAAATATATTTTATAAATAACGAAAAATAAAAGTCAATAAGTTCCTAATAGATCGTGGAAAATATACTTACTACCAAAAAAAAAAAAATGGCATTAAAATTTCCATAAATTTTTTATGAGCTAAATTAGCTTTTTTTCTTTCTCATATTAATTTCAATGCCAAAAATAATTTAATTTACCTTTACTAGAAATAAATGACCCATTAAAGGGTTAAAGTAAAATTGCATTAAAAGTTTTGTACAGCGCAAATGTTTAATAATTTCAATCATTTCCTGATTGGTAATGTAAAGAATAATAGCATGATAATAAAATAAACATTGCAGTACAATTCGTGGAACTTACTCGCGATCAAAATATAGAGTGAATCACTTATTTGGCATTTTCTAAATGGCAACAACACTAATCTTTATGAAAACATATTTTTCGGACGCGTGCAATCGAGTAATCAAGACAGCTGTCTTCATACTACTCAAAAGTGATTGTGAATGAAATATGATCTTAGTTCACCTCATTTCAAGGTCTCTTTTCTACATTGATTAGGTTATTGTTGGTGTCTGGTTCATTTTTGTTATGAATCACCGCGACAGGAAATTTAAATTTTTCTGTGAACAGTGAAACCTCTCGGTAGCGACCGCTCTCCGTTCCACAGTTAAAATGGTCGCTGACGGAGATGGGTCGTTCTTAGAGGTTACCTCCATTGACTTCAAAATTGTTATCGAAGGTACGTGATTTCTCGCAGACGGTTTTATTTTTAGTCAATGTCGTTTTCCTGGTGTGGAAATGCCTCTTCTGTTGGCGTCATGAAAAGACGTATTGATGAATAAAAATTTAGCGTCTATAAAAATGATCCCGACTGATATAATTATGTGTAAAAACAATTTTACCAATTATGAATGATAAAGCTATTTTAAGTAAATAAACAATAACGTTTTTGTTTATGGTTGCTTTTCATTTTATAGCATAAAAATTAGTTAGTTTTAAAAGATGAGAAGAGGTTTGTTTATTAGAGAAGTTTTAAATTTACTCTATAAGTAAATCATTGATAGCATCGTCTTTAGCACTCTGACTGAAACATGAGGCTGTATTGTTAAAAAGAACTGTCTACATAAGAGTCTCACATAAATATTTAGAATGCATTTTAATCTACTTATTTGATTTTTTGTTTTGATATTTTTTCGTGTTTCCTTATTTGACCTTTTCCACATTGAGTGTAAATATTTGCCCGGTCACTGGGAGAGGTTTTAATGGTCTCTCCAAAAGGTTTTCTCTTCAATACAAAGTCTATGGGAAAAATTTCCGCACCCCCCCCCCAAATGTGGTCATAAATATATGTGGTCTTCCCTGGAGGTTTCACTGTACTTAGTTCATTGAATTTGTCTTACTTTCTTATGGGTTTGGATAAATGTCACATTATCACTCCGGATGTCACATTATTTTTTAAATAATTAAAATTTTAAAAGTAAATTATAAAAATTAAAAGCATTTTTTGTGTCGATTATAATCGAAATTTCCTGAAAAAAATTTTTCTTCACAATTTTGTTCTAAAAAAGATTAGTAATCGAACAATTTCATATTTCAGACTTAGCTCTGAGGTAATTGAGATTAATATGAATAAAATGCTCCGAATGTCACATTAGCTTTTAAACAATTAAAATTCATAAAGTCTATGATAAAAATTATGAATATTTGCATTTTTTTACTTAATATAGTAGAAATAAATAACGGAATTTTTTTTAAATTTAGTTTTTAATAAGATTTGTTAGTAATCGAACAGGATGTAACATCAGGTTGTTTAGAAATAACAAAATGAGTCGTGGTGGCTCAGGGGATAGAGCGCTCGCCTCCCAATGAGGTTTCCGGGTTTGAATCCCAGCGATGGCTGATGGATACAAATTCCGCACCTGGCTTGCACCGACAACAGCAGTGACGTGAAATATCCTCAGTGGTAGAGTTGCCTTGTCGAGAGTTACCTGTTCTTGGCAATAGTGGAATATCCTTGATGTCGTTTATCCATTTCTTGTCTTTGTTTGCCTCTTTTTTGTTTTTCCAAAAAGACAGTTATAAAATAAAAATAAAATTACGATTAAATTGTTTTAATTTCCATTGAATATTCAGTGGCTACAATATGAAATGAATTTGTGTCACTTTAGTGGAATTGACTCCAACTTTCCTAATCGACGGTATTTGCCTTAAGAAACGAACATTTGTTTAATGCCATTCGTACGAGCTAAGATAAAATGTTTCAGCTGCTTACATATTAAATTCCAAAATCCCTAGACGCACGCACTGGTAGTTGATGTTCGAAAAATAAATAAATAAATAGTGTCTTTAATTACTCTACACCGAAGTGCGAGTATCTTATTGCAAAAGTCGAAAACACCAAATAAATATGCGTAAAAATATTTTCAATTCTGTTTACTTTTATGTGAGTCAGTGAAATATAAATAGAGTTGTTGATTTGTTGAAGAAGAGATAAAAGAGTTTAGAAGGAACGTTTAATTGAGTGTTTTCAACATTATCTTCAAATCTAAATAGTCATCGACGCAAAGGATCAATAACTAAGTAGATAGCCCAACTTCGATAAAAATTTGACCCAGTCGGGATTGCGCATGCCCAGGCGGCATGCAACCTACCTTTACATCTACAGTTTGTAAAGAGAAATTTGGAGAAACATTTTTATTAGTATATAAATAGAATTAACAGCTAATAACAATTTCAAAACAAAATAAAAACTGAAAAATTAAGAAGGAGTTTTTTAAGGAATAGTAATATTAAATTACAACAAGTAGGTTTAAATATTTGGAACACATCATGCTTTTGAATTTCAAAATTAAATTTACTTCACGCGCAAGCTCAACAAAAATTTCGAATCCATGAAATTTTGATCCATTATGTGAGCAACCATGCAAATTAGATCCATTCTGTTGTCTGTGAGATTTCGAACTTATGGAATTCTATTCCGTATTGTCAGTTCCCCTAATTCCTTTACCCATTTGTTACAATCTTCTCAATTTAGAACATTGCTTCTAACAAGGGAAACTAGGGAAGTGTGACTCGCCAATTTTGAAATAAACTAGTGGGATGTATGCCTTATGAGGAATAATTTTAGGGGGAACCATTCGTTTCGGCCCATAGAAGGTCCTGTGAGAGATAAAAAATAGTTCAATATATAGAAAAATCGGTATTTTATTACTTCAATGCAGACTATTAGTTATTGCAATTGTCTCATACTCCAATTAATTTTGTGGTACTTTCACGTACTGTATAACGCATATTTACTGTCGAAATTGATTTCGAAAATTTTATATATCTGTAGTTTTTAAGAAAAATTTGTTAGGTTAATTTTTAAAAAAAATTGACATCAAATTTTTAAAATTTTTTTTTCAAGAAACTTTCCAAATTCATTGGAGTATGTAATTGCAAATCAATTAATAATTAATTAATTTTCTGATTGATTTATTAATTAGCAAATTAATTAATTATCCAATTAATTAGCAAATTAATTGAATTATGAGACAATAACTAATAGTCTGCATTGAAGTAATAAAAAACCGATTTTTCTATATATTGAATTATTTTTTATCTCTCACAGGACCTTCTATGGGCCGAAACGAATGTTAATTAATTTATTAATTAGCAAATTAATTAATTATCCAATTAATTACAAATTAATTGGAGTATGAAACAATTACAATAACTAATAGTCAGCATTGAAGTAATAAAATACCAATTTTTCTATATATTGAACTATTTTTTATCTCTCGTAAGACCTTCTATGGGCCGAAACGAATGTCTCCCCCTAAAATTATTCCTCATAAGGCATACATCCCACTGGTTTATTTCAAAATTGGAGAGTCACACTTCCCTAGTTTCCCTTTTAAGTGTAATAATGTTAGATTAAATAGTTTCTATTTCATTTTTAAATAAAGAAGGCAGTTTCTCATTCGTAAAAACTGGTACTTCAAGTTTGAAAAAGAAAAGCTGTAATACAGAAATTGCTCTATGTTTAAAATAACAAGCGTAGCAGAATGAAATTGCCATACGTCTCAGAAGGTGTTGCTGAGAAATCCAATCAACGAATCATTCTCTAAATCACCTCTAATCAATCTAACAAAATCTCTCTTTACAAACTGTAGATGTAAAGGTAGGTTACATGTTCCCAGGCTACCTCTTCGATTACTTGAGTAAATTTAAAAAAGTATATAATCAATGAAGGGTGCTAAAAATGTCAATTTAATTTCATTGAGGGGATATGTATGTATCATAAAAAGTTTTACAAATCTTTGTATGTAATTTCTTTATCTAAATTCTTCTTTTTAGTTTATTATTCAAAACGAAACTCGTTTTTACATTTATTATTCACATCCGGCATTTTAGTTCTAACTTTAGATTAAGGAATGCCGGAATTAACATTTTAAGTTTTTCCTTTAACCAATCGTGAGAACGGGAGAAATCCCTCAACCTATTTTTTGAACGAGTTACATGAAATAATAATTCCCTTTTTGCATGCTACTAAGTGATCATTGAGGTAAGAATGCAAGATTTTCACTAGCTTTCAGACTGAAGGACTTCCAACTTAGATCATTCAGCTTCTTGCTCTCTGTACGATGATTTCAAACTCCTATCTCATATAATTGCAAAACTGTAAAATCATTATTTATAATTAAATTTTTATAAATGCAAGCGAAAATTATTTGCGAGTAAAGAAATTGCTATTTTAAGCAAAATAACTTTCATCATTTCTTATACAGTCTGTTATATGAACAATTCACTATCGCAGTTGGAATTGTCGATAAATTTATTATGTATGCATTAGTCACCACCGACGCTATATTTATTTCTAAATTGTTGATTTAAATTGAAAATTGGAAAGTTGTTAGGAAGGCAAATAAATGACACGTCCCTAAAAAAGCATAAAAACATTAATTATATTAATTAAATAATTAATGATAATAATAATTGTTAATTAAATAATTAAAATAAATAAAAAGGCATTTTTGATACCTCTGAAAAGACTTTACTTGTTTCTATACAAAATATTTTGAGATTAGAGTTCAAATAAAAACAGACTTTAACACAAACACTAAACATCTTTTTTTGACCAATTACTTATTTATACTCCTCTGTCTTTATCAAGATAAAGATTAGAGCAATGAAAATTGATTCTGGAAGTAAATAGTGTTTATCTAAGATTAGAGAGACAATGAAATGTGATTTATATATTATGAAATGCTATTTTCTGACATTATTTATTTATTTGAATAACCTCTTAGATTGTCTTTTTTTTTTTTTTTTCTGATTGACATTTAGATGTTTAGTTACGTGATTCACCAAAGATTGTTTTGCTGTCAAGCTATGTTTCTGAAAAGATTGCCATGTATCGTTTATCAGTACAGCGAGAAAAAAATAATTGACGCCGAATTTTCTCTTGAATTTCTGTTTACCTCAAAAAAATTTATGTTTATCCTCTTTTTCAATGAATATATAAACTGCTTAAGACCCGAAGTATACATTTTCCACTCAGCTAAATGCAGAATACCTACGATTCTTTTTTGTTTGACTATTTAAAAATTTTTTTTAACAGGTTTACCATGGTTCTAATAATAAATTAATAGTGGTTACTATAATGAAATAAACTTCGATCATTTCGGAAATGTATGGCCAAAGCGATGTGTTATTTTATTTAAAAAAATTTATTTTTATGAAATTCTTGTTCTCGAATGTATTAAAAATGAGTAAGAAAATAAAAACGGTAACACAAACGGGCAAGATAACAATACGAAAAATAAATATGACATCAATATGAAAGGCTTAAAAATTCAGAATAATTTTAAGAAACAATAATAAATGAAAAGAAGTAACTAAAATTGCACACAATTAAAAGTGTAGTTATCTTTTAATCACATCCTTTAACGTCTGTGAAAGTGAAAGTAACTTTTCGAAAAAGGGTATTTACCGATTTATTTTTTTACTCATTTCCTTCCGTCAGCAGAATAGGAAAAGAAGTGAAATGCTACATAAGCAATTTATCGCCTGCTCTTTGATAAGAACAAATTACTGCGGTTTCCACAGAAAAAAAACTTTGTTTATTGTCTGCTGATCTAATTAAGTTATTGCTCATATTCATGTGGTTAAACGTGTAAAAATGCAATTTTTATAATAAGTTAATAAAATAAAAAACATTAGCATTACATTGAATCTTCTTTCTATCAGCGCTTTATCTATCAAGAATCTATCTATCAGCGCTTCAAGTTACAGTTATTTTCAAAAGTGACTACCATTTAACTATCAAATACACAGTTTCTGATAAAAATGAAGATACTTTTATTATTGATACTTATTTTGGGGAACACGAATGTTGCTGTCGAACCCAAAAAAATTTAAAAAGTAAAATAATTAGTGTACCAGTTTTAACTTTTTTGAAAGAAACGCAAGAGAGCATTTTTCTTCCCTTCCTGTGTAACCCATGGAATATCGAAATTCTCGCATAATTTCGAGACATAAATTATATAGTATAATTTCATTAGTTTTTTTTTTAAATTTATTTCTTTGCAAAATATATTAATATTATGAGTCGTTATATTTTGATTTAAAATTATGCATTTGCAATAACAACCAAAGCCAGACTATCAATGCACTGTGGGCCAGAAGACCATGATCTTTGACCAAAAATCAAAAATTAAATTTTCAACTAAAATATGTGTAGACAGTTTTAATATAGCCCAAATAAAGTATTCATAATCATTCCAAACATTATAATTTACTTTTTGGATCGACGAGAGTACAATGTAATGAAAAATATGTTTAAAAAATTGTTTTAAATTTAACTTTTAAATTTTTATTTCAGAAATATATATAGGAATTTCACCCTACTGTTACATTTTTATCAGAGTAATTAGTCTGAAATTATAGCACAATTTTTCAATGTGTTGGATTAGTTAATACTCTTGACAAACTTATAGTTTATATCTTATCTTTCGGAAAAACCTGCCCCATTTTGCCCGTATTGCAAAGGTGGACTAAATATTCCGAAAAACAAAAATCATGTTTTTTTTTCATGTTTTCGCGTTATTTTGTAATATTGCTTCGGAAATATAATTTGCTTTTTATTTTTTATGTAAAATTACGAAAATTATTATATTTTCATTGCTATATTTAATTATTTAAACGTACTATATAAAATTTTTATTTTTGCTCGCCATATTTCAGCAGCCATTTTTTTTTTGTTGGTATTTTTAGTGTATTTCAAAATTTCAACTATGAATTCAATTTACCTGCACATAAAAACCCCCAAATTTTGAAACAAATTTTATCGAAATACTAATTTTGGCAACGAAACCTTGGATGCTGGCCCACTGCGCAATGGTCCAAATTGAGGAGAGGACAACAGGGAAAAAACAGGGTTCCTACGAGTCTTGAAAATTTTAAAAGCGATTACGAAAATGAAACAAATATCGATATTTTAATTTTTGGCTAACCACAATAAAAAATTGTTTGTCAAAGAAAGTATATATGCATGAAAATTCGAGCTTCTAAAGCACTTAACGATAAAGTGGTACATTAAAATAAGAAATATCTTCTAGAATTAATTTAAATTTTCTACTACTACTAAAACTTTTCCAGGACCGCGGGAACCCTCTAAAAACTGTGTTTAAAATCTTTATTTGCGCACTACACTATACAAGGGGAAAAATTATTTGAACTTGATACAGAAATTTTTTATTAATCGAAGGATATTTAACGTACCCTTTAATTTTATTTTCACTTTCGCGTACCTAGCCATCTTAAAGAAGACGCAAGTTTAAAATTTTATTTCCAGCGAACCATTCGACCGATTTCGTTCGAATTTTGTCATTTAGAAATACAAATTTTAAAATGGTTTAAAAATGTTTATCTTAAGATTCAAAATATTTTTGACGATTAACTAAAATAATGAAAAAAATAACAAATATATATGCACATTTAAAATTATTTTTACATGAAATTATCTTTAGATAAACGAATTTTAAAAGTTTGTGCAAAAATTTTCAATTTTTCTTAATGTCTCCTAAACTATTAGGACAAAACTTTTAACATAGTGACTCACTTCCATAATTTAAATATCAAAAATTCCAAACAGGAGTTTAAATTTGCTGTTGCAAGTTGTTTCAAACATTTTTAACCATTTTTGAATATTTAATAATGTGCGTAATAATTTTCACTTTTGAAAAGAAGTAGATATTTTTTTAAAATTTCTGGGTTTCTAAAAATTAAAAGTCCCGCAGTGAACTGATCGTTAAGACACGGTTCCCAGCAGATCACCGAAGTCAAGCATCACTGGCTGCGGTCAGTGTGCGGGTGGGTGACCACTTGGATCAGTCGGCGTAGGGACCGAGGGTGTGCGGTATTGGTCCTCGTTAAACTGTGCTATCGTAAAGTGCTCGACTTCGCTTGCAGGTCGTTGGGCTACCGAAGCAGGGGTGCCATCCCCTCCGCAGAGGATCAAAAATTGTGATGGCATGTCTTCGGATCATCCTCCGGTTTCCCAGACCGTCGCTAATAGCCCATTGTGCAGCTCTAGTGCGACGTAAATTAACAACAACAACTAAAATTAAAAAAAAAAAAAGAGTTTTTAAAAATTGTGAATTGAATTGAGCAGTTATGCGCATTATAAGTATTTATACCAGTTGCTGGAAGAAAAAAATCTGGATACTATTTTTAAACTGTGTTGAAAAATTATAAAATATGTATTTTGCTTTTACGACACCCTCAATAACCTTGAGACTCCTTAATTATATATTTAAGGTAATTTCATATTTAAGGCTAGGTCCCAGAACCATTAAGATCGAGTTTTAAGACTTGAAAATCCGTTCATTCGTTCAAAAGTTATTCAATGTGATGACTTTTTTTATTTAATTTTGCACACTTAGCTAAGATTTTGTTTTTAGAACGAAATCGTTAATGATTTAGAATTTATGGCATAGTAAGTGTTTTAGTTTTGCCCGAAAAACTTTGAAAATGGAGGGAACTAGTTAAGAAATCAAATGCTTTCATTTGACGCTAACCTTAGTTTTGTTACGATATGACTGAAGTATCGTCACAAAATCGATATTAATATTAAAGTGAATAATTTTTTAGCAATTAATTTTCATACTTAAAATAAATATTTTTTAAAATTTTAGTAGTTTCCGGCCTTGTTCCCTTCTATTTATGCGGCCGCAGAGGGGAGTTTAGACTGACCTTTTCCTTTACTGATTGTTTCATAAGGTTTTATTTGACGGTCTAATAGCTTTTGACTTTTGTGGTGGTTGAACTTAAAACTTTTAAGAAAATAAGAGAGTGAAAGAAAGAATATAAAAAAAAGACCATTATCAAAAGTTTTACAAAAAAATTAGTTAGATAAATTTTTAAAAGATCGAGAGATATTTTTAAAAGGTTCAAAGGACACGGTTAATGATGATTTCCCATTCTTACATATCTCTCTTTTATATACAAACAAAATACATGATTTAAAAATATGTTATAAAAACTTTGAAATTCAATATGATACATTTTATTCTGTTAATAGAACACAGTATGGTGTTATTTTTAAAAGAAGGTTAACAAATTGTTTTCTTGTTTATCTCGGTTTTTAACGCTAGTAATTTAAAACAATGCATGCTACGTCACAGTTTGTCCAAGAAAAACGTGTTGAATGAAATAGCACGGAAAACATGTAACGTGTATCGGTGACACGTATAGTCTTTTACTTAAATTTAAAAACCATGCACATATTTTGTGAATCAACAAATTAACCTTCCCCATTATAACCCGACTTTGATTTAAAGTAGTTTCCTTCCTTAAAAATAATCATATTAAAAGCAATGCCAAACCTTATCTCTTTAGTTAATAAAGATGGATGATATAAGAAATTACTGCGTAGTTTACCTGCTTTAGATAAGCTATTGTTTTCGAAATGGATAAATAAACAATTTGTATTTGGAAAAAAATAATGATTGGTATAGGCGCTTCTATTTTACCTTCTTTCATAATGAAGTGTCATAATTTGTTTTTGATACTCATTGTAACACATACATAAAACAATTTAGTACGGAATATGATTTGAAATCTTTTGAAAATTTTAATAGTCTCACTCAGTAGTGGTCGGAAAAATTACATTTTTTTAGTAGTTTATTACAACTACATTGTTACAAATGTAGTTAACTACAGCAACGACTTTTTTTTTAAATGTAGTGATTACGAACTACTACTTTGAAATTCAGTACTTCACTACTTTAAAGAGGCGAACTTGACTGGAGAACTTGATGTACGCCTATGTTCAAAATGGTTCTGAATAAGAAATTGACTTACACTAAATATAAGGGAATAATTAAGAATTATTCCGCTCATGGGCTGCAATAGCGGCACAACTCAAAAAATCATGTTTTGAGATAAGTGGGTTTAAAGTTTTCATTGCTAAGCAAAATGCATAAAAAATGCTTTAGTTTGTTTAAATGAAGATTACCTTCAAGTTGAATTATGAGTTGTGCTAGTATTGCTGCTGAAAAGAATGTGTATTTTCATATTTACACCTGTTCTTAGTCCAAAACACGTGTTTTTTTAGTTGTGCCACTATTGCAGCCCATGAGCGATTTATTCCTGTTTACACGAGCCAGTTTGTTATTGCAAAACATTTTTTGTCTAGTTTATTCCTTTAACCTTCAACTTCTTATGCCTTTTTCGACGACAAATATTTAATTTAAGAAACTCGATACTATCAAATACTTGCAATTTTTTAATTGTTTAACGCTCTTTTATTTCCTCTAAGAAATTAAGTACATCGAAAATACGTTCCCTTACTTTGAAATAACATCAATGTTTCGTGAGTGCGAAAGTGTGACAGAAGTGATTCATTACCTATTTTTTGCAATGCTTAGTTTATGTATTAGTTGTACGTGATTTTAAATACGTAATTTCTATTAACGCACAGCTGCAGCCACAGGGTCTTTTCCATTGCATTTATTGACTGAGCAGCGAAGATTTTTACCCATCAAAATCGAATAATTAGTAGGGTTAGAGCCTTGTTTCTTTACTAAACTAACGTTAAAAGTAGTGGCCAGGAGTCGCTACAAACTACTGTTTTTTTTTTAATCGCACTACTCGCTACACTACTTTTTTTTTAAAAAAAAAATTACACTACTTTTTTTTAAAAAAAAATAGCGCGCTATAAACTACAAACTACGAAAAAGAGTAGCGACTGCAATAGTTTCACTACTTGTAGTGCGCTACTTCTGACCAGTAATCTCACTATACTTTTTAGTTTCTTTTAATTTTATTACAGTCCTGAATTATGAAAATTGTCAAAGTGTATGTCTCTATATTAAACAATCGTATGCACCGCTGCTACTATTTTGGCTGTTGAACTTTACATTTTGTTTTGCTATGCAAAAACTAAGACTCTTAGAAAGTTGAGATTATGAACGTGCGTAGAACGATATGGAGAAAGTACAAGGGAATAAAATAATTTAGCATGCGATTATTAGTTTGTGAATTATTAAATGCTAAACTTGTATTAAAAAATACCGTACAGGCTACTCCGCAGGCTGCAGAAATGCTACTACACGGTAAAATTTGATATGCTGATTTGCCATTTCTGTTGAACACGAAGATTTTTCGAACTTCCGATTTGTTCTAATTTATTGTAATTTTAAGTGCTTTCGCGCTTACCCCCCCCCCCATTTTTTTGCTTTAAATATTGAATAGTTATCAATTGTTGTGGAAATTTTGAATATATCTCTTGAGATCTTTATTTCATAAACTCACGTTTGATTTGTTAAAAGTAATAAAAATAAACTTCCGAAACTATATATATATATATATATATATATATATATATATATATATATATATATATATATATATATATATATATATATATATATATATATATATATATATATATATATATATATATATATATATATATATATATATATACATACATATACATAAGAAAGGAAAAACATTTTTAAAGTTCAAGAAGAAAAAAAACTGCCAAAGTGACAAATTTATTTTCAAAATTCCTTTGAAATTAAAAAAGAATATTTTGATATTATATCATCCTAATCCACGTCTGTGCTCGATCGTCACAGATATTTTCCCCCCTCTTCAGTGGGCGTAATCAGTAATCAATCTTCAATTGTCAAAATCGGAGAAGGAAAATCGGAGGGGTGAAGGACTAAGATGAACCTAGGAGAGGGGTGCTAGAGGATTATCCTTTATCGCCTCTTATTTGCAAATTATTTATAACAAGCTGATTATAATGCTGATTAGTAGAGGAAAGCACGTGCTTTTTTGAAAGTTATTATCTTAAAATTTCAAAAGTTTATTCCTGATTTAAGTTTAAGTCATTTAATTTCAGACAATTTATCAAAAAGGAAGTAAAATAATTCTATATTTATCACTTAATATAAATGGTGTTTTAAAAATCATACATTTCCATGAATTATAACTTAATGTTAGTTAATAATTTTAGTTTGCAGTTATTTAATTAAATTTATGTTATGTTATTAATGTTCAGTTATTAATTATTATTAATTTCTTATAAACATTGCGTAATGTTTCTTAAATATAAGTTCTCAAAGGTTTTAATGTTGGTTCCAATTTTTCCTTGGTTTACATTTATGCGCATTTTAATTTTTCTTAGTTATGATACTCAATTTATACCAGTTTTTTCATTATTTCGATTGTAACTTAATGATGTTAATGCTAAGTTCTCCTAATTGTAGTTATTTAGTTTAATTTACCTACAATGCAAATTTTTATTAATTATAATTATTTTTTATTAACATTTTGTAAAAAAGTTTTAGGAAAATTTTCAATTTTTTAAATGTCAAAAGTTTTCATTATTTTGATGTCATGTCATTTAAACTTATTTTTTATCTCTATCATCTATATTTATTTATTCGCTAATTTACAATTATACTACTGTTTTATTAAAAAAAATATTTTGTGAATATTTGGATTATATTTGATTTTTTGTTATTTTTCAATCATGGTTATGCGTGAAAATTTAACTGTAGCATAACTCTTATACGAATAATTTCGTAATCTCTTCTTAAAGAAGTAAATGTTAGGGAAATCTGTTTTTAACGGTTAACAAAATGTGTTAATAATTATAAGAAATACACGTGGAAATCGAGAAAAAAAGTTATATATTCTTTTATTCTTTTTAGTCTTATCTCTTTACAGGAAGGGTTTATAAAATGAAAAATTATGCTCGGGCTTTCAATAGTTGCACAATATATACATCACAGTATATGTCATGCCCTGCGAAAGATTTTATTCATTGCAAATTTTTCTTGCTGAAAAGCAGAAAATTTTGTATTTGCTGTTATTGTATTTGTTTATTATGCTACATACATACATACATACCTTACCTTTGAAAAAATTTATTCAATAAATAATTGTGTCAGTAAGTATTACAAGTAAGTACAGTCAGTATTATTACAATATAAGGCATATTTTAACGAACTCTCAATCTTTAAAAATGACTTTTCATTTCAAATCTTAAAGATAATAATTAATGTATTATAAAAACTAATAGAACCTTGCTTCTTTATTATTAATATTTTTTTTCGTCGCCATTAGGGTATAATATAATCTTTTACTAACAAAAACCTACTTTTTGTATTAATTAAATTTTCTTTCCTATTGCTATAAATGCTATAATTATATATTAATAAATATATATTAATGTTATAATTTAAAATAATATTTTAATGTTATAATTTAAAACTAAAAAATAAATCTTTATTATTTTCTAAAAAAAACCATCACTGCTTTTGTCCAGTAAGTGCCAATGCAATAGCCAAGGTGTATACAATCGCCGATGTCGACAGAATAATTTCGTCAACAAAACTTTATGTTAATAAAATATACAAAATAGAATATTGCTTAAAATTAAATTTCTTTATTCTTAGTTTGCATATATTTCTGGTTTTACATACTAAAGTTAATTATAATTTTGAAAATTTAAATTTTTTATATAATAGATTTATCAATAGGGTGAGATGAACACGTGCGAATATATATATAATATATATTATCAAAATAAAGGAAGAAAAAAATATATAAAGAAATTTTGATTATAGATATTTCTAATTTCCGTTAAAAAGGCTTCAGATATTTTATTTCGATTTTTTTGATTGCCATTATTGATAGTAAAGTCGTACCTCAATTTTCACTGGCATACTACTAGCATTGCAATTTTTAGCTATACACAGGGCTGACGATTCTAAGGTTGCACAGTAATCTCTTAATTTATTCCTTTCCTTGTGCGTCAGACATAGTTTAATGCATTTTTTGTCAGTATACCTGGTGTAGTAATTGTTTTTGTCTGACTTTATTACTTTCTACATTTAGTCATGTAAATTTAAAATGCATTTTCCTCACATTTTAATTTTCAAACTTCGTAGTTTACTTTGATTTTTTGTTAGTTAATGAAAATCCGAAGAAAATGATATTTTTTGAAAATTTCTCTATAATAATTTTGATTCCACGGTCTTTGTTATTTTTCAAACATTTTTAAACTAAATGGTACTTTTTGCTCATTTTTGGGATTAATTTTGTAACCCGTAATTCTTAATTCTTATTAATAAAATAAGTCTTTGTGAAAACTCTGTAATAGTTTTAAGGAGTACAACAAATTTTTCAGATTTATTTCTTGTTTAATTGTAAATATTTTTTTAAAACTTCATTTTCATAGGATTTTAACTTTTACATTGTTTATGTTAATGATATTTTTGTAAATTGTTTTCTCTATATTTCTTTAGAATAATTTAAAGTCATTAAATATATTTCATTCAATTTATACTTGAAATTTTTTAAATATTTTAAAAGTATATAACATAATTTCCCAATATCATTAGGTTTTTCAAAAATTTTTTTTAAATTTTCATTAGTCTTTTTCGCTATCTAGCTATCCAATTTTGTTTCGAATAGCTATAATTCGAAAAATAATATTACATTGTTAAGTTAAAAAAAAAATTATAATAACCATGCATAACATACAATATACTCTAATATACAATACACTCTAATATACAATAAATGTTAGGTTATAATTTTAGAATTAACAATGTGTTTAGATTATACTTCGTTAAATAAGAAACATATTTAAATATGACACGCTGGAAGATATATATACATATACTATTTTAATTTGTGTGAATATATATATATATTTCCTTTTATGTAAACTTAATTTTTATCTTAGACTAAATCAGTTGACTTGTTAAAATTAAAAGTCATTTTAAAATGAAAATTAATTCCATCATTTGTTTTAATTTTTTTCATCCCTTGTCCTCTATCATGAAAATTGAATTAATTTTACTCCTTGGAATAAAGCAGAAAAATCTGAAGACTTGTTAAAATTCAAAGTCATTTTAAAATAAAATTCAGTTCGAGAAATCAATCTCTTTTACGTCCTTCCTTTGTTTTATTTTTTTTATACCATGTGCTTTATCTTTAAAATTAAATTAATATCATAAAGTTAATTTTAATTTTTTGTATACTGAAAATTTATATTCATGATTAAATTCAAATCTATGTCAGAATCAATATGTAAATCACAAATTATTCCTGATTCAATATGTTTTTGCGGAGCGAAAAACCATTTCATGTCATTATGATTAGAATGCATCTACAAAATGTCTTGCTCAACATTAACAAATTTAAAGGAGTAAAACTACAAAATTAATTAAATGTTAATGCACTTTTTTCTTTTTAATTTGTTTTCGATTGATAAATCATTTTTTGTTAACTAATTTGTTGCTGTGAATGTAATAGTTAAATCATAGTCATAAACAACGGAAATAATTTAAATAATTACAATTAGTTAATTACAATATAAATAATGCAACTAATTTTAAAATATTAGATCGGACGAAGTTTATGACTTTGCATTCAGAATATAATCTTAAAAAGTATAACCCTATAGCCTCTGTAACTCTGTGGGGGAAACATTTTGAGCTTGTTAGGTGGGTCATCTTGACCATCATTTACTAGCAGGTGTTCCTTTGTAACACTCCTTACAATGCCCTTTGTTCATTTTGGGGGGAATAAGTTTGTGACGAACCTTGCATGTCATCATTTTGATGATATACAATATTAGAAAGCACTCTAATTTACGGATATAACCGTGTGAACTTAAGACGAGATGATATCTTCTCGTTATTTTGTTTTTTTGTTTAATTTTTAAAAGAATTTTCGAAAAAAAATTTGCTGTTTTTGTCTACTTCTTTAAAAATGTTTTTTCCTTTTAATTTCTTTCTTTGTAAATATTTATTTATGTATACTATTTTGTCGGTAGCAAACCGAATGAGCCGGCTGTTTTATTGACATTGAGACAACAATCAAACAGAGGTACATTCGCACGATATACTTCCATCTGTTTCAACAACAACATTTCTTTTCTAGAAAAAAAGAAAATCATTTCCAAAGCCTATTATTACTAGGGATTTTCCCTTATTAACCTCTTTAAAGATTTTGTCCACTCGTATAGACGTACTATATTTGACTTCTGCGTTATCAGAACATATTTGTTTATAAAACAATCCACTTAGTTTAGCTTGTCAGACCTGCAGTCTCAAAGAAGTAAACATATTCTACTAAATGTAAAGAGATATTGCATTTGATGGAACAACCGAGTTACCTTAATACTCCACTCGAATCTATTCTAGAAGAAAACAAGTTGCAGTCAGTTAAGATAAAGTTTATTCTTACCTGCTACATAGTTCTAGATTTAAATACAATATTTATTCAGAATTTTGAATTTCCGCTGTTCTATCTTACTACCTTACTGTACTAATTTGCTGCGTTTTTGCAGTTAATTTATTAGAATTTTGATCGTCTGCTGGAATTATTCCATTATAATGAATTTATCGTCTGCCCATCGGAAATTTGACTTTCGTGATGAATTGATCGTCTGTTTGAAATAAATTATTTTATAAAATTAAGTCATCGCTAGTAGTGAAAAAATAATTTTATTAAAATGAGTTAATAGCTAGTTTGATTAAGTTAGTTTGAAGTTTTTTAATTATTTTGTTAAGATAAACTCAGGGACTGTTAAGAAGATATTATTTTATTATCTTGAAATAATTGCCTGCTTGGTTGAAGTTATCTTTTTTTTTTATAATAAAGCAAATGTCAATGCAAATAGCACTTTGCTGCCATGAAATTAATTTTCCCCCAAAATATAAGTGATCATCCGTCAGCAGATGAAAATTAATTTATTATATTAATAACAATAATAATCAGCTACTGAATTGAATGGATTTTATTATCATGATCTCCAATTCCAAACGGATTCCATAACGCAATTTCAAATAGGATCTTAAATATTGTATAGAGCCTTACTGACCAAGAAATGTATAACAGTTCCTAACCATGGCCTGATTAGTTTGCAAAGTAAGTATAAATTTTATCTTTTAATATTGGTTTATCGTTCTTATTCATTTACACTTTAATTCATATCACTCCTCCTAATCGTTTTTGGGACACATCTTATCGATATTGAAAAATACCATCTATTTCTCGCTTTAGTTGCATGCATTATCATTGCTTCCCATATCGCTGCAGCAGTCTTTAAAACTGACAGCTGATAAACCTATATTAAACATAATTGAATACGCACATGGAATGCCCTCTGTTCGCTGTGTTCGAGGTTAAGTTAAATCAGGTAAAAGTATATTCACATGGACTTCGCTCTGAAATAAATGATATATTTTAAATGAACTGCCATCGATCATAGATTTTGAGTAATTGGTATTTCGAAGATTAGAATGGCTCGTTTCGCTGATAAAAATCTGGTTTATTCCAGCTGGAATGGGTTTAATTATTTAATCAGTTGTAACTATTTTCTTTTTTTTTTTTTGAAAAAAGGAAAATGATATGTGCTTGAATCAGAAGAATTTTTTTTTTCTATACTGGTTAAATTTTATTTTTATTTATTTATTTATTTTTTCATTCTCAGTTAATGCATTCTTCTTTACACGTTTTATTCCTTTATGTTAAATAAAAACTTGTTCACATATTCCTTAAATCAAAACTGTATAAATAGAAGTTGCGATGTATGGATATCTTTCTTAAAGTCGTGTTTTCAATGTGCAATGTATGAAAAAAAATTTGCATTTCCCGCGATAGCAGTTATTAAAACTTTCTATTATATTAACATATTTTTGTTTTCAAATCTTTCCCATAGTCTAAGGCCGTGAACTAGGCCGGTTCAAATTTTGTAGGGGCCCGGTACTGATTGGTAACCCGATGCCCTATCCTAAACAAATTTGAAAGCAATTATACTTTTTACGTACAAAAACTTTTATAACTATTAGACCGTTAGTGAACTCAATTGTTCCTATCGGATGCTTAAAAAATATTTAGGGATCAATGCCTAGATAGCTACGCCAGATACATAAATACAAGTCATAATTTGTTCTCTTTCTATATAAAACTACTTCACTAACTTTTTAACTATTAGTTTCTTTTATTTGTGTGTGATTTTAATGGATTTAGCTTAAAATATTTAATCAGAAACATTACATCTCTTGTTTAGGCAGAAAATTGAAAGTTTTGCACCCTTTTCCCCCTCCCCCGCAGTAAATTCTAGATAGAGACTAAAGCTCACTTTAAGAGAGGTGGTTAACTTAAGACATTCATATTGGTTTCAAATCGCATTTTTAAAAACTATTTACAACTTTTTTTTATTTATTTCTGTATTCAATCATTCAGGAACACCCCAAAATTTATGGTCTTATTATAAAAAAAACTTGAACCATAGTATTGTTAGAAGCCATAATATTGTTGAAAATAACCATAATATTATTAAGTTGGTTCTGCTTGTGATATAATTAAGTCCTGATTTCCAGCAATTTTTTTTTTCTTTCAAAATATGACACACTGTAAATTCATCTGACATACTGTAAGAAATCACGAACAAGCAAAACCGCGTTTTAAAAGTGTTTTTAACAATTTATTACAGAATGTGTTTATTCGTAATTGAATCGATGGTGCTCTTCTACTTTGTTATTCACTTTTTCTTTCAACCATTTTTGAGACAGAAATGCAAATTCAATTAGTTTTTCACCAGAGGGCACTGTGCAATCTGTTATTAAGTTGTGTACAGCCACTTTACTTAAGATTCTACTTTTATAGATATTGGCGATCGAAATGGGCTACAGGTGGCGTGGAACAGAACTCTCTACCTATGGCTACACTTCGCACGCTTTCACATGTAGCGTGTGGAGAGTCGTAGGAGAAGGAAGTACGTTAGTTTTTGTCTAGATTTTCAAATAGATTAAAAACTCTAAAGTGAAAAAATTATACGGAACTGAAAACTGCATTGAGTATAGATCTAAAAGAAAACGTCGTGGAAATTTTAGAAATTATTTTTGCTACATAAAATATTTAAGATTATTTATAAATTTTTGCTTTTATAAAATATATTATTAAATATATAATATAAAGTAAATACGAAAAGTATTAAGTAAGGGAAAAATATCGCAGTACATTCCTATACAACAGAGAAGGGAAGGGGAACGTGTTAAGACATGAAACCGTTGCAATAGAAGAAAGTAAAGAAAGAGAGTGGTTCTGGACATAATTAATCATTTTGCTTATTAGTATATGCAAAAGATATATAGAGAGGGCCAGTTAAAAGTTGATCCTCCTCCTTCTCTGAAGATAACATCTCCTATTTGAGTTTCATTACCGAGATTTTCTCTCACATCGAACTTTATCCCTGATCATCTCTTATCATTTCTTTTTCATGAGTATTCCTTATCAAATGGAAGAAAGTGTACGAGTTCCGAAATCGCATAGAATTAGTTACGATAACATTCCTAAATTATGTGTTTCTTTTTCTTGTAGACATTTCACGCTTTGAACCGAAAGAAAACATTTTGGTTAGGTTTTCTGTTTATTTTATTTTCCTTTGTTTGAAATCTTCATTTCGCAACTATTTCTCTAGAGTTATTTTGTTGGTTTTTCGTATTTTTGTCTCAGATCGGGAATATTTGTTATGGCAGAAATTTCACTTTGTGGCTATTTTCTCTTAACATTTATTCACCATAGGGCCCGTTCAGTAATTACATGGCTGCTAACATTTGCACTTTTTTCGTTGTGCAGGGAAACTACAGAAATTTCAGTTCAATATTCTTTTCTTCTTCTTTTTTCTGTGATCGTAACAATTATTTATAAAATAATTCATTACTATATATATATACCGATTTAATCATATTTTTACTGAGTAACTAGCTCGTAGGGCTATCTGCTCATTCATCGAAATTGGTTAAGGAATGTGGAAGGAATGAGGGAATAATGTACTCACATACGTACATAGTAGTTAGAGAGAAAAACATCAATGGGAGGATGCTATCGAAGGATGCTTCTCTTGAATCCCTGCATCCCTTCCTCCCCCGAAGGGCTTCTACGGTGCAGTGTGATGCAGTTCATCTTGAGAATTTAAAGAGAGGGTTCGTAAAGTAGCTAAAGTATTTCGAGAGTACATCGTAGCTAATGAAAAAGGCAGGAGCCGGACTAAATTTGGCATTATCATTCATTAAATTGAAATTAAAATCCTTAAATTATGTGTGTTTAGTGGTGTTAGAAATTCATTTTTATTTATTTAATCTCGCGCTCCCCAACGGACCGGTAAACGTTTGACAATTTTATCGCTAAATAGGGGGAGGCGTTGATTGTTTACATTTTAGATTGCTCCGATTTAATAATTTTAATATAATTACATTTAAAAATGCCTTTAAAATAAAAACAATTGCATGTGCGGAATTGGTACAATTCAATTTGACCGGTGAAAGTTTGTTAATTTTACCACTGAATGAGGAGGGGGAGTTGATCCTTTACGTATTGGATTGAATTGATTTGATAATTTTAATTTAACTATATTTAAAAACGCCTTCAAAATAAAAAACAAGTACATGTACGGTATTGGTACAGCTTAATTTGACGTCTCTTAGCTCTTGGTTAACCTCTCCTCCATAGAAAGTCGTGCAAGCCAGAGAGAAATACATCATGGTAAATAAAATTGAAATAATTTAATTTTCCTTGGTCGGCCCAGTACCATTGAAACCACGGTCCGGCCTGCGGCCCGGGTCTTGGAGATCACACATTTAATCTATCTAACTTTAAAATCGTAATTATACTTACATAACAAGTTACTCAATTTTTAAACATAATCATCCGCTGGATTCACTTTGAATACTAAATTGAAAGAAATATGCGAGAAAGAGTTGCTAATTTTAATCCCTTTTAATAGACTTGTGCTTTTTATTTGTCACCACTTTTTACATTTTTAGTCGCTCGTAGCTTCCCTGTATCAAAATATAAATATATTAACCCTCTTACCACTACGAAAATAATTTTCCAAAACTATGGAGAATAGTTCTATAGTAGTTCTCTGTATTCCCTTGGTGATGAAATGAGAATTGAAAAGTCAACTGTAGACAAAAATATTTGTATAATTATCTGAGCTTAATGAACCATCGTTCGATAATGATGATGCATTTATTTATATGTGTTTCATTTATTTTTTTGTAGTGGCCATTAAAATCATTGTAAATTAAGTTTATAAACACAAGAAGAAAATAAAAAAGCCAAAGTTTTTATTTCACTTTAAATACAAATCTTTCGAAAAATCTAAAAATATTCTGCCGCGGTATATTATTAGACTTTAGACTTTTTAATATGCTATTTTATTTATATAAATATCTATTTTCATACATGGCTGCTTCAGATTTTGCGTCATCATATTATAATTTCAAAAAGTGCTGATGTCTTTACCTTAAACTGAACTAGAAGAATTGTGTGGTTTGCACATATGCGTATTCATCAGACGTATGAAAAAGGGTGGAATGTTTGTCTCGAAATCATTTTAAATCAAAGTTATTCTTTTAACCCTTCAGACGAGAGGTTCCAACTTCAAAAACACGTTTTTTTTTTAAATGAAAATAAAAAAGAAAATGGGTTTTAATTATTTCATTCTTGTTGTTGTTGTTACTTTACGTCGCACTAGAGCTGCACAATGGGCTATTGGCGACGGTCTGGGAAACATCCCGGAGGATGATCCGAAGACATGCCATCACAATTTTGATCCTCTGCGGAAGGGATGGCACCCCCGCTTCGGTAGCCCGACGACCTGTGCGCGAAGTCGAGCACTTTACGGTAGCACAGTTTAACGAGGACCAATACCGCACACCCTCGGTCCCTACGCAGACTGATCCAAGTGGTCACCCACCCGCACACTGACCGTAGCCAGTGATGCTTGACTTCGGTGATCTGCTGGGAACCGTGTTTTAACGATCAGTCCACTGCGGGACTTTCATTCTTTAGATTTATTTTGAAAAACTAAAACGTTCATATATTCTACAATAGATTATTTATATAAATATCTAATTTGTTTACAAGTTTTTAGAAACTATACAGGTAATAACACTATATATATAATTTTATATTATATATTTAGATACGTATTATATTATACACACGGTTATTATATATAGATTAAAAGGGATTGCTAATTACAGAAAATTTTCTTATTTGGCCAATTGTCCGTCAGCTGGGTGCAAACAAATTAAACCATTTTTATTTATTTATTATTTTATTTTTTGTGGTGAAGGCCATTTTGTTTTTGCCGTATCGCACATCGAAATTGCAGAATTATAATTTTTTCTCGACTACATATTTTTCTTAACTTAGATTCATTATTTGTTTGCGTATTTTATTGTATCCGTGATATATTTTTGTTTTGTGCACCTGTCAACTTCGATGCATGATTAGTTTGTTTATGTTCTACTCGGCCTCATGCCTGTCATTACGTTAAGTAAAAAATATGTAATGAAAAAATTGAAATCTTTGTGTAAAAATATAGAATGTGTCATTAAAAATAATTGATACTTGACGGGCTTGGTTTACTCGAAATAGAATGGAAAGAGCAGTTGCAAACGTAAACAAATGCCACGTTTCAACTACCAATCATGATCGATACACCCACACTACGTCACTTGCACCTTATCCCATTTTGTAGTTGTTAATGGCAACACTTGTTTACACTATTTTTACTCTGAAAAGAAACGTAATCCGATTGACTGTCGCTACTTACTGATTGATCTTTGATACATTTTTAGTTAACAGGCAAGTGAATTGGTGTCAACTTAGATATCTTTATACTCTATACTGCCGTGTATTTGTAAACACAAAATAGGTGCTTCACGAAAAATTTCAGCTTCTCAATTATTTTATTCACTATCAAAGCTAAAAAAACAGAATTTCTGAAAACTAAAATTAGAAAAAAATTAATTTATGAAAAAAATATATATTTTTAGTATATATTTTATTATACGTAAATGCCCATTAAAATATTTAATTTTTTGTCGCTTACGTTGATTTTTATAATGCACAGCAGAATAACATCAGATAGTTTTACATTCACTAATAGTTTTCAATATTTTTGTAATAAGTGGTCCAAGACCATATGCATCAGAAAGACTTGAAACCTAGATATTATTAGATATTGTTATGGTTTATAATTAAATTTTTAATAATGCAAAAAAAAATATGATTGTTTGGAAAAAGTGGGAGGAAAAAACTTGTTAGAAGAAAAACTGGTTAGAAAAAATTTAAATTTAATAAAAATGCCTTACAATAATCATTTTTGCAATATTTACAATATTTTTTTTGCGTTATAAATGCTGATAAAGAGTTGAAAATATAATAGATAATTCTTTTATAATAAAACATTTGGGCATAAAGGTTTTTTTTTTTTGTGTTTAACTTCCAAAGCGTCTATAGCAAAATTTAATACAGATGTATAAAAGCGTATTTAAAAAGGCCTTAAAAAATAGAAAAAATAGAAAAAAAATCATTTATAAATAGAAAAAAATCATTTAAAAATAGAAAAAAAATCATTTAAAAATAGAAAAAAATCATATAATAACAGAAAAAAATAGTCTATAAAAAATTAAAAACAATTAATCCAAATTTATAAAATGCTTCTGACAAGAAAAAACCTACATTTAAACTAAAATCAATTAAATGGCCGTTAACTTAATATACTATCTATGCATAGTCATCGTACTGAGGAAGGTGGGGAAGGTGACGGTGAAAAAGACAGAGAAAAATAAGGTTTGAATTCCAAGAGGAGATAAGAGTTTATCTCTCTGATAACAAAAATTTATCATCATTTTATTTTGGAGAGATATTTGTTCCACAAGAAAAATATATACACCTATTTTAATGATGGATAATAAAAAAGCAACTATTTTAGCATGCACATTCATTTTAGATTTGTATTTTATAATTTTATATTGATTTATAATAAATATTTGGGGGGAAGGGCATTGATAGCTATACAATATTTTTCAAAATATTTGAAATTGAGCTCTAAAAAAGTTCTTGATTCAATAATAATAAATAGTATTTTTCAATAATAAATAGTATTTTTTCAAATATGGTTTGTTTAAATGGCATTAAAATGAAACATATTATCATCTTTGTTAATATTTTTTATATCATGGATTAAACCCTTTTGTGAGTGTTGCTAGATTACATTATATATAATACTATATTACAAGATTTTATTTTCTATAAAAATTTTCGAAGTAAAAGAGAAAAATAAATAAATAAATATGTATCGAGAGTTGCCAACTTGTTCCGCTTAGTGAGAATTCTTTTTCCAGTTTTAGAAAAATTAAACGAATTTGAACTCTACATAAAAATAATTCAAACATTGAAAGAAAATTAAAATTTGAAAATTGAAATCGTTTTCAAAATTGAAAGAAAACTGATTTTTCTCACCTCTCTACATAAAAATAATTCAAACAAACATAAAATACCCCTTTGATATATTTTTCTCGGGATGAGGCTCTTAGAATTGTTTTTAATGTTAAACAAAATTATGAAATTTTTGTTTTCAATATTCTACCTCTTCATTTATGCAAAGCACAATAATCGGCATCCCACTTACATTTTATTCAATATAAATTCGGTAAAACAAAGGCTCAAAAATGTTCTTCTGCGATTTGTGATAAATAATAATTTAAGTAATTGTCATAATATTCATTCGAATATTACTTTTCTTAACTATTTTCTTAATTGTAAATATTTATGTAAGTAACTTCCGCAAGATTAAAATCCTTTTTAATTCTTTCTATTTTAACCCTTTGACGCAGAGTGTTTTCATTAAACAAGTATTTCCATGCAGTCTTTTGTAATAATTTAGGTCAAAATAAGTGAACATTTTTTAATAAGTAAGCATTTTAATAATTTATGGTTATAAAATACAGCATGAAACACGGGTGTCTTTTTCTGCGATAAAGATAAAATCTTCCTAACACGACTCACTTCCAAACAATAATTTTGCGAATTCGTACTAAATTGTAGTTATTTATGTCTAACAGATACTCTCATTTATCATTGAAATTTCTCTAATTTACAAAGCCATCAGTTATGGATAAATTTTTGAATAGGAATGAAAAAAAAATTCAAACTACTCTTTTTTCCTGGGTTTTATATTTTAATACCAATATAGTTCCAATTATCTAACAGAATTTTTTTTTGGAATTATTAGACTGGTTTTTTTTAAGTAATTAACTAATACCGAAATATGTTTTGGCCCGAAATTAGAGAGCCAAAAAAATATTTATAAGAGGGAAACCAGTGACCCTCTTTTATATTTTTTTCTGTGTCCCTCTTAGCTATATATATTAGTTATGGATAAATTTTTGAATATGAAGGAAATTGAACTACTCTTTTTTTTTTTAGTTTTATACTTTAATACGAATATAATTCCAATTATCTAACAGATTCTTTTAGTGATTATTAGACTGCTTTTAAATAATGCCAAAATATATATTTTTGCTTGCAATTAGAGAGCCAGAAAAATATATATAAGAGGGAAACCAGTGTCCCTATTATATATTTTTTTTCTGTGTCCCTTTTATAAATCAATTATTGATAAATGTTTGAATATGAAGGGAAAAAATTTTAAACTACTCTTTTTTTGGGTTTTATATTGCAGTACAAATATAATTCCAATTATCTAACAGATTTTTTAGTAACTATTAGACAGTTCTTTTTTTTATTTTTTAAATAATTATAAGATACCAAAATATATTTTTGCTTGCAATTGAGCGCTAGAAAGAAATATACAAATGGGAAAAAAGAAAAGAAAGAAATAGAAAGAAATATACAAAGTTTTCGTTTTTTCTATTTCGACTGCTCGATTTCACAGCCCTGTTCTGAAACAAAAATAATAAGAAAATAATAATAAAAAGTATTTATTGCTCGAATTAATAATACGAAGGAATTATATAAATTAGAACTTAGTGAGATTCTTAATTATTTATTCAGTTTTTATTCACGAGAGCGACTGACCACAAGGAGCAAAGGTCGGTGATGTTTGTGTGCCAAATGGCAACTATTTACTTCACAATTATTTTGAACCAATTTTTTTTTTAATGAATCTAACTATGGCCTGCGGTTACGTTAAGATCTGCAATTAAACACGATAAAATACATTTATCTTTCATTTCTGTCGAACAAAAATTAGATTATATGTAGTTCGTTCACCAGGAGTTGGCATTTGGCTCCGCCTTCATTACGTGGTATCCGACGATACTATTTCACTTTTTTTAGGAGAAGGATGTGAACAGTCCTGAACAAGGTTGCCATTTGGCGATTGTATGACAAAAAAATTTCTTCGAAATCTTTATGTGCATTTTATTAGCATTAAATATTTCATAAATTTGATGGCATTTGTTTCTTTTGAGTGAATAGTTTGTCCTTTTTGAGAAATTTTGCTGGGAAAACAGCAGTTTTTATATTAAAAATATATTTAATTAGCTAGAGTAAAGAAAGATATATTAGCGATAGTATATAAATAGATATAGAGATAGATATAGATAGATATAGAGATAGATAAATAGATAGAAAGATATATAAAGCGAAGTGACTGAAAAAGAATTGACTGTTTGCGTTTGGTGCGCATTAAGGGTTGTCTCAATTTCAAGCGCGGAGATGTTTCTCCTCTTACTCCTTACTAAACTTATGAAGCGAATTATGAAATTCGTCTATCCAAATGTAATTCCGTGCAAAAAATAAATGTTAGCAAATATTTATACATTTTTATTTTATTTAATAATAGTCGAAAAATTTTTGAATTGTAAGGCATATAATTTTTTACGTCATTTTAAAGTTACATAGCAATTTTGCTCGGCCATTTTCATGGCAATAATTTTACATGGCAAAATACAATAATTGAGCACAATCGGTTGGATAAGTGGCACTGAGACTGAACCTTAAATAAACATTGATGTAGGGCATACGGGGTAAATGTATACCGGGCAGTGGCACTTAACTAGACCTAGTATATATTCCGGACATTTACCAAAAGCGACTATAGGATTGTCAACATTCCCCGGCGAAAGTTAACCAACCATTTCAATCATTCATAATATCATGTAAATGGAACTAATTCTACGGAACATCTTTTAGGAAACGCATAATAGTTCCGTAGAACAACTTTAAAGAACCGCTGCTTTATAATTCTGTAGAACAGCATTTAGGAACTGCTGCTTTATAATTCCATAGAACATATTTTAGTGTTCATATGTGTGTGTGTTGTAGTGATTAAAGCAATTTAAACTCAAATCTTTTCAAGCCTAGAGTAATATATATAACATAAAGTTATGATGTAATCGCTTCATCTCTTGTTTTAGCTACAAATTGAAATTTAAAAAGTCGTGTTTAAAGATATTATCTTTTCTTTAGCTAACCATATTTTATTCAGGACAGACAAGTCACTTCAAAGAAATAGGTTGAGTAAGTAAATAAGAATTGATTGAGAGAGGAAAAGTTTTGCCTCTACGTTTCTATCCATAAGTAAGAATCCATCCATTCCTCCATCTTTCTTATGTTTGGAGGAAACATTAAAAGATTAAAATCAAATCTTATCGTTATCATCTTCTCATTAAAACCTTCGTTTTAATTCTTATCCACTCTAATGTCTCACTGATAGTGTCTTTAAATGCTGTTAGTCAAATGAAAGGGTTTCAAAATTTGAAAACCTTTCTTTTTTGAGCAAAATTTCCAGTTCTACACACGAGCCCAATCGCAAGCTTTCGTTATCGCATTACACAGGTTCTAATTCTCTTTATAAGAGAGATAAATAGACTATAAAAATTTTTATTTTTACTGACTCATAAATTGAAACTGAAAGCTGCTTCCATGAGAAAGAATTTTTAAGTCAGTCTGGCTTACTCTTTCAGAGAGAAGAGAAGTGTGCGACCTTGCGGTGATATCACCCTTTACGTCATGCCAAGCTGTGACATCATCACTCCTGACTCCTCCTCTTCCTTCTCTGCCATCGAAACTCCTCCTACTCGACGTAGACCCACTGTAGTGCCGGCAACAGCACTACTCACTGTATTCCGTGACAAAAATTCTAATTGCATCCCCCACATCAAAACAACAACCCCTGATTCGAAAAGACCCCTCATCAAGTGCATTGTCAAGGTTTTGAAACGTTCTAAGAGCGAAGAGGATAACAATAACGAAGGTTCCAAAAAGCCCAGGGAAGATTTTAAGGAAGTTAAACAAGTAAACAAAAAGTAAGTGTAATTTTTTTTCCCCTTTTGATAATCATTTTATAAGGATGATTTGAATATTCGGTCAATCTTTATAGCTTCAATGTAAAATGTTCTAAGAAAGATATTATTCATAGTACTATTATCATGTTTTGGGATAGTTTTATTTATTTAATTTTTTTACCTTATTATGATGTTTGTTTATTTCTACATTTTCATTCCACATTTTTTAGATGGTTATTCACTTTTTTGAAAGAAGTTAAAAAATTACTTTTTCAAAAAAAAAAAAAAAAAAAAAAAAAAAAGCCTGCATACTAACAACAGCTTCTCTAAACTTTCGAGGAGAAAACCCCCCTTTTTTTCAAAATTTGCTTTCATAAAAAGATTTTTTTCCCTTTTCCACGTCGCAAGGGGGGTGGCAGTGTAGAATTATTTACATTCTTTTCTCCTACCAAGTGTTTCTTACTTCCATTTTTTAATGAACCCTCCAATGGGCCAATTTGTTTCTAAAGAGGATAAATTTAAATATATTTGGAATTGCTATTGAAATAAGGAAAAAAAAAAGATTTAGCTTAAATTTTAACACCTTTTTTTATTTATGAAATAAATTTTATAAATGCTACAAACTGCAAAAGGATTTATGTACTATAACTTCGTATATATTTTCTAAAACTAGCATAAATGGTTACCTATTCCTTTCAAATGTACTCAGGCCGACCAACTTCTACGCATTTTGTAAAACAATTTATAGAGTGGTAGACATTTACAAACTAAAGCTTTCAGAGTTTTTCTACATTTTGCTAAAATTTTTATAAAGCTGGATCAAAATAGCGTTGTATATGAACTTTTAAATCATTTATGTGTAGCGGTGCGGAAAATAAGTTCAAATTAATAAAAAAATAATACATTAAAACATAAACTTAGGTACCGCTAGAATAAGTTTTTACAAAAAGAGTAGAAAATTAGGCACCCCCTGTGTACTTCATCGCAATTGAAGATAATAACTAATGGAATACTAAATTTAAAGTTATAAAGTAGTTTACTACGGTGTTTTTGAAAGTGGTGGTAAGTCTTCTAACCACGGCTTGGTAAGTTCTTCTAACCAAGGATTAAACCGTAAACCAAGTGGTGGTAAGTCTTCTAATCAAGGATTAAACCGTGCCCTACTACTACTATGGATTTTCTGTAGATCTAGAAAATATTTTTCCTAGTGGTAGCAATGGTAATGTATTAATATTTTAATAAATAAGAAATGACAGTACTTTATACCCACGACTTATAAATCATTTTAAAAATGTATATAAATGGTCAGAAAAACGAATAGTCATCGTAATACAATTTATAATGACCTTAACAAAGTAGAAAATTATGAATGAAGCCACTCAGTGCACATAGTAGTGCGACTTTGATCAAATCTTCAAATTTGTTTTAAGCGACTCAAATATTAAATTTGTTTTATTATATGGGCATTTCAATTAATACTCACAACGCATTAAGATGGAATGCATCACTCTGCACCTCCGAATACCTTCGGGGGTGGGGGGGTGATTCAGAAAATTAAGATATCTGTTCTTTTTTCATCATTCTTCGATTTTATGTATATGTTCTAAATTATTTTTTCCCCTATCCCAGATTTTTCCTTTTTGTATATAACCTATTAGTTTATATTTTTTCATCATGTTAATTTACTAACGTTATCTTCCCATCTCCCCTCTTCCCTTAATCCTATTAAATTTCGATGAAGAAGCAGATAGTACAGATAGTGTTAGGTACCCATAATTTAAATTGACAATAATCATCACGAGTATTCGTCTTTAGCTATTAATAGTCACCGTGACTATTAAGATGCCAATTTGAACCGCTTTGTGAAAAAAATATTTTCTTGTGGTAACGATTGGATTTAAGTTATTTTTGATTTGTATTTACGTATACAAAAAGAAAGTGGAACATGGTATGTATTTACACTTTAACTTAATGATAAACTTCTAACTTTAAAGAGCATATATGACGTGCATCCGTATTCAAACTTGCAACGGAAGTATCAGACAAAATTAAGCGATACATCTGATACATACATTTTAGGGTCCTCCCCCTTTTTTTTTATATGTAAAGGCACCATTTGAATTTTTTGTATAATAAGGAGTGTTCTTTCGCGGGCAGAATTTTCCGAGACCTAATATATAAATAGATTTTAGCGAATGTGTTTATGCCATCAAAATAAATTTAAAGAATGAAATACGAGCCGCGATGGCCCAAGGGATAGAGCGTTCGTGAACGGGGTTCGATCCCGGCAGTGGCTGATCGATACGAATTCCGCATCAGGCTTGCACCGACCACACTTCTGACGTGAAATATCCTCAGTGGTAGACAGATCAAGGGTTAGAGTACCCTTGCCGTGAGGCTAACCGTGGGAGGTTCTCGTGGTCTTCCTCACCATGTAACGCAAATGCGGGTTAGTTCCATCAAAAAGTCCTCCACGAAGGCAAATTTCTCCCAATACTTGATCCAGGAGTCCCCCCTTGTCTTCGGGATTGGGTTAAACTTGATAAGCCTACAGAGTTGAAATTAGTAGTCGCAAATCCAAAAATTGGGTCGGCTGTTCAACAACGGTTATAAAAAAAAAAAAGAATGAAATACCAGATTTTATCGTTTTAGAAAACACATGGGTGAATGGGAGTTTTGACGGTAATGGCGTCCTATTATTGTGATGGCTCCATTTTTCATAAGAAAAAAAAGGGTAAGAGTCGTACACAATTTTAGCTTAATTTATTGTTATTGTTGCTGAGCAGCGGTGGCTCAGGACATACAGCGTTCGCCTTCCAATGAGGTGAACCGGGTTCGAACAACACCTCCTAGAATAATAAAGGCCTCAGCACGGATCAAATTAGTAGTCCGATGTGACGAAGTTAACTGCGCAGTTGATGAAAAATAAGAAAGATGTCATTACGTTCGGGGTACTAAGCTGCGCAGTGGTTGAAAATACGAAATATGTCATTACGTTTGGACTACTAAAGGATATTTATGGTAACCCGTGCAGAGGCCTACTCTTTTCTAGGAGGTGTTGGTTCGAATCGATAGCTGGCCGATACGAATTCCGCACTCAGTTCGCACCGACCACCGTGCTGACGTAAAATATCCTTAGTGGTTGACGGATCATGGCTTTCCTCTCCAAGTAACTCAAATGAGCTTTAGTTCCATTAAAAAAGTCCTCCACGAGCACAAATTACTCCCCCTACTCGATCCTGGAGTTTCCTTGTCTTCTGGATTGGGTTCAAAATGACTAGGATACGGAGTTGAACATGGGTGGTCGTAAACTGAAAATCCGGTCGGCTGTTTAACGACGGTTATAAAATAAAATAAAATGTATAACTGATAGAACATTTAGCAGAATGGATAGTAACAAATTACAAGAAAATAGTTCAGAGATAATTCTGTCGGTTGTAATATAACAACTCGTCCTCCTTAAAGAATTATTAGAATACAAAAAGAAAATAAGTTTAGTCAAAACCAGGAAATTTACTGAAATGAAGGACAATGCTTTGGGCAATAAAATTTCCAAATCCTTTGGCTAGAAACATGCTGGCAAACGAATATATGATTAAACGTCAAACATTAACGAGAATAATTTAGCAATTATATTCCTTTGAATAAAAATATGATTATTGCGTATGATTAAGAAAAAAACATGCAAATCTTTTATGTGCGTTTATTTTATTATTTTTACCATGTCCGTAAATTTCAGTGGATAAATTATATATTATATTTTTTTGGGGGGGAGGGGGTTCACATGAAATTTTCAAATATTATCTTCAATTTGCTCTTTTTTTTCCGCGACAAATTTGAAACCCTAATTATTAGTTATGTAAGATAAGCAAATAATTTTCCCTTCGTTTCACTTTTAAAACCATTTCCTAATTAATAGAATTTCAATTTTAAGAATTAGTAAGTAATTGTTTAATTTAATGCTAGTGCTTAAATCATTAGCATTTACGTTCGAGGGCAGATGAAATTGTTTTTCTTTTTTTTATGGTTTCTTTTTTTATCAGTTTTCTCCCAAATCGTGTTTTTTTCTTTTTTAAAGGGAGGCCCACCCTGCTTGCCCTTTGGTTCCCAAAAATGAGCCCACTTTGCCCTTTTTGTAAAATTAAGCCGCCCTCCCTTAAAAACACTGCCTTTTTATTTAGATTCCACTTAGAAAAAAATTTATTCATAGTTTTTAAATAATTACCCACTGGTAAAATTTTCTGTGTTTATAGCCTAAATTCTGATTACTATTACTATTTACTTTGTTAGAATTATTTTTCAACTGGTTAGATTTTTATAAGTATCTTCTTCGGGGGTGGATATTAATCATTTTTTTAAGGGATTTTAATAAAAAAAATTTTTTTTAAAAATACATTTTTTGAAAAAAAATGAATCTTTAAATGTTGATTTTCTCATACTTTTCAGTTTATATTATAGAAAAAAGCTTTCAAGTTGTTTATCAATTAATCATTTTTTCCAAGCTATATTCTATGCTCAGAGATTGCCTTTTAACATGCCTTTAATAATTTTTATAAGCTACAAATTTTTCTCTTATTTTGATGATAAAAGAGAATTACCATTTGAAATATACTCATAAAATAGTATGAAAGGATAATTTCGAAATTGTTGAGAATAAAATTCAGTTATTACATAATATTACACATTTTGATAAATATTTACGAATAAGTGAGTGAAAACTCTTTCAAAACTCTTAAGTGCGCTTTTCTATTTCTAGGGAGAACTCGGCTATTTTTTAACGAATCTCACTATGGAAAAAATTTGTTGTATTTATACAAGTACTTGAGAGTTCCACAATTAGCAAACAATCTATTTATTTTTTCTTTAATACATATTTATTAAATACAATGCATTACGGAATGCTATTATTACGGAATAAATACGAGCTTACAAGTTGTAGCTTAAAAATTATAGTTAAAAGTTGTTTAATTAAAGAAAAAAAAGCTTAAATGAAGATTTATATTTGAAAATTTAGTATTTAAAAATTATAAGTAAATTAAAATGAATACTTTTTAAATATCTCTTAAATTTTGAAAATGCTTTATTAGGAATTTAAAGCATAGCTCATTTAAAAATTTTCAATTATGCCTTTAACTTAAATTTTCTCGTATAGGGTGAAACCGGGTTAGTGGGTCCACTTTTCAATTTTTATTTTTTTCTCGCGGTAAAATTAAATATAAAGTTCAATTTCTTTTATAAGCTACATCACCTCCCATTCAAGATTGTTTTGCAAGAGGCTCAATTGGTAATTTATTTCAATTCATTACTATTAAAAAAAACTTGAGTTAACCGCCGTGTTCCGTTCATAGGAAAAATGTATTGATGAATTCATAGGAAAAATGTATACAGAAGCATTATTGGAAGATAAATATTATCCACTACAGTAACTACACTCTTTTCATTAGCATTTAAATTTAAAAATCCATTTTTGAAAATAAATAAAATATGACTTAAAATCGCCGATTGACCTGTGTAGGGGGCAGGGAACTGTCCTTGCATCAGAAAGGTTCTGGGTTCGAATCCTGGGCAAGGCATCGATGTTCTTTCCTTCTCTGTACTATCTGTCCTTACTGTGGGAACGACGTTGGCCCACCTAATAGGGTGCCCCTAAAAGAGAGGTCAACAAAATCGCCCTGTAAATACCTGAATTGACGGATGTTAACACTGGTGGGCATTGGAAAAAAAATGACTTGAAATTCCTTCATTCAAATTTATTGAATTTCATTAAAAACTAATTTTTGGCTTTCATTCAATAAATTTTGATAATTATTATTAAGATTATATCTGTGTATCGATATCTCGAACCCGATTTCGAGAAAATCTTGTTATGTCAAAAAACTATTTTTCCCCTTGGCAATATATATCCTAATTTGAATTCCTATGTCGAAGGGTTTCCTCTCAAAACCTTGCTACGTCAATTTAAAAAAAAAAAAAAAAAAAAAAAAAAAAAAAGGGAAATAGAAAATGAATTTTTTCTGAAAAATCTTAATGTAAGTTCTTATGTAAAAATCTTACTTTCATTGTAAAAAAATTATTTTCCATTGAATGCATAATTATTTTTGTCTTACTTTTAAAAATGAAATTATTATTGTTGTATTAAGACTTATAGTCAACTATCATTACATATATATATTTATTAGTAATTATTCTTACGTTTCATGACTCTACTTTTTAGAGTCATATTTTAGAATATATTTTTCTACTTTTTAGAGTCATATTTTAGAATATATTTCTCTACTTTTTAGAGTTATATTTTAGAATATATTTTTCTACTTTTTAGAGTCATATTTTAGAATATATTTCTCTACTTTTTAGAGTCATATTTTAGAATATATTTTTCTACTTTTTAGAGTCATATTTTAGAATATATTTCTCTACTTTTTAGAGTCATATTTTAGAATATATTTTTCTACTTTTTGGAACATATTTAGTTCTGAACTTGCTATAACGAAAACGAATATACTGTAACTAGAATAATGCTTAGAAAAAAGTTTATCTGAATTTTCGTCCCTCCGTTAACAGTGAACCAACGTATCCCATGTTGTAGGTTTCACAAAATAACACATAAATTCTTTCCTTATCTTATGAATTTAAATTTAATTAATGATCTAACTTTGAAAAATGATTGCAATTTATTGTATTACATTGTTAAAGAAGCTAATTTTAGAAAGTGAAGTATAGTAGGGGAGAGTGGGGTCAATCGTAACATTTTTTACTTAACTATTTTTAACTAGCGAAAAAGCCAATATATTATTAGTATTAATTGACAGACGAGTAAAGTAGACTATCCTCTACTAGAAAAAAAAAAACCTTATTTTAAATGTTATTATATTAGCTGTTACAATCGCCCCTTTACTTATTGTTACAATCGTCCCCAAAACGCCATTTCAGCTTCATTTGTTAAAAACAATGCTAGTTAATTAACAAAACTAATCTTTTTTTTTTGAAATTTTAATTAAGGTGTCCACTTACATATTCGGTTAATAATTTTTATTTGATTAAACAAAATTACTTTGTTACAATATAATATTCTAGTTCCAAAAAAATGTACTTACGTAGTGTGAAAATATCTTTTGTGATGTAACTCTTTCAAAAGTACATAAAAATGGTTGCCAACAGGGGTGTACATGTAGATTTATTATATACACCTCGTGCGCTACCTAGAAACCAAATCTAGAACCCGACACTCGAAATTTTTGCTCTGTTACAATCGTACCCTGTTACAATTGACCCTACTCTCCCCTACAGTTCAAAAAATTACTTAACAGTGCTAAAATACAACTTGTGGTAATAAAAATGACTCTCGGTGGCTATGCTTAAGAGGAAGCTATACAGTGGGAGAAACTTTTCATGGCGAATTTTCTTTCACCTCCATAAGTAGTTTAAAATTGATATAGAAAAAGTGAGTTCAGACGAACCTACAGTAAGTCACGAATCGCCTGGTCGGTAGGGCGCTGGGCCCATACCCAAGAGGTCGTGGGTTCGATCCTCGCCGGCCGAAGACTCCCCGTGTAGTAAATGGTGACTGATGCAAGTTAAAAAGTCCTCCATGTTCCCACAACAAATCAATACCTCTGGGGGTACTGATCCAGGAGTTTCCTTGTCTTCTGGATTGGTTCAAAATTACAAGGCTACGGAGTTGAACGTAAGTAGTCGTAAACCCATGAAATTGGGTCGGCTGTTCAACGACGGCTATAAAATAAAATAAAATACTGAAAAGAAATTTTCAAAATATGAAAATGAAAACAAATTATAAGAAGATAAATTAGCATTTTTCAATAGGGAAGTTCTCATCCATAAATTTGATATTTTAAAATTTTCTTTTCAGCATTTGAAACTTAATGGCTTTCTCAAGGTTCGCTTGAACTCATTTTTTTTTTCTATGCTACAAATTTTTAACTGCTAGTGGACGAGAAAGAAAATTTGATATTAAAGATTTCCCCCTTGGTATGGCGTCCTCTTGAGCTAAGGCATGTGATGTACTAGATTGAATTAATTCGATTTGATGTACTAGTTGTGAAATATGTTAATGGATAAAACAAAAAAAAATACTTAATAGGATTGTAATAATTGAACCTGGTTCAACTTATTCCATCTCCACCCATATATATCTGTGACAGCAATTCTCTCTTAATAAAATTAATTAATCTCGAACCTCTCGTAATTTGGAGTCTTTTAATTGAATACTTTTTAATTTTATTGATTGCGAAGCAGTCCTGGGGTTCCATGAGCGAAGCGATCAATATTCCAAGCGGAGGGCCTATTTCTAAATAAATAGTAAGTGCCGAGGAGTGTAGAGTAAACACGGATGCTTTAGTTAAGGTAAAAACGTTGACAAGATCGATCTGTATTTACAAATACCTAAATCGATTTTTTAAATTCATTTTTTATATAAATGCAGGAAAAAATTATTCTATAGTTAAAAATCAATTAATTAAATCGAAATTTCATTATTTCTTTAAATTTAAAGAATATTTTAATTTTTAATGACCTAAAATTTCATTATTTAATTAGTTGGAAGTATTTTTCTTGGGCCAAATATTGACCTGTTAAAAAATTTATTTTCATTAAAAAATAATAATTTTTAATGTTTTCGATTCGATGTCTTCTTTGACTAGATGCTTGGGGTTGCTGTTCCCTTAATCCCTTATAAATATTTGCAATAATTATAAGACTATGAAAATCATTACAAATATATATATCTATCCCATATTAAAACGTTTTGTAAATTCTTAAATTAATGATTACTTAAAAAATACCGTTTGATTTAAATTGGTGATTTTTTTTAAAAAGTCAGTTGATTTTAATCGTGATCGCAATCAAGCTTATTTAAATCAACAAACACTGATTCAAAATGCTACATTTAAATCATAAAACCCAGTTATCTCGGCGTTCAATCAGTGACTCCTGATAACGATCGAATTTTTTTTTTAAGACAGCATAGATAATGTTGTGGAGAATTCCAACATTTCCTTTTAATTTCCTATTCCATAGTAGTATGAGGTAAAAAAAAAAAGACTAGCAGTCGACCTGTTGAATTCGACCTTCACTTTTTGTCTCCTCACATCTTCTTGAAGGTGAGTGAAAAGATAAAATGTCTGTTACACTATTTGATTGAGTGGTCGCTACACAGTTGATGTATTTAAATTTAGAAAAAAGTTTGCGTTCAATTAAATCATAGTTGGCAAGACAAGGTTTGTTGCTGTTTATGAAAAAAATTAAAAAGTAATCAAATATTATTAAAAAGAAAATTTTTATAAATGACCACTTTATTTTTCTAAAACATACCCCTCTTTCATTTTAAGGCTTTTAAAATTTTACCGTCACAACTTTAGCACATTTATTATGTTGTATACGTTTTTTTAAGGGCTTATTTAGTGAATGTTTGCCTAATACTAGTTTCAATGTTATTGTCAAATTTTTTTATAAATATTTTTGAATCAAAATAGATTTTTTTTAAATACTGCATAAGTTATGCAAGATCTTATTCTTGTTTGGACATTTATTTTTATGTTGCGCCTATAAATAATAAATTGAAGTTTTTGTATTTTGTTTTTTATTATATTCCATATGTTTTTAAATAGTTTTGTAAGATTAATCAATAGATGTTTCTTTAAATTGTCATGTATCTCAAACAAAATCATAATTATTTATAAAATGTATTAAGAAACTTTATATTTTATTAAAAAGAAACTTTGTATTAATTTAAAAAAATTCTAAATCTAGTGTCGAAATTAATTGTTTTAAATGTTAACCAAAAAGTTCTTATTTATGAAAAAGAAGAATTTTTTATAAAATTTGGAATTTTTAAAATCGTATAAAAATTCTAAAAAGATTTTTTATTTATTTATTCTATATTTCTTGCATTTGTTTCTCATTTCTATAGTGAATGCCTATCATAGTTTCTAAAATAAATGCTTATCTAATAATGCCTAACAATCAAAAATAAATGATTTACACATTAATTAGGCCTAACATTATCTAAAATAAATACCTTCAGCACTTTAATTCAAAAATTAGTGAAATCAAACTCATCTGTTCTGTATTTATGCTTTTATTCCCAATATCGTGATTTAAAATTCACAAAATGCGAAGCGTCATTCCTAATTCACTGGATTTCGTAAATCGCGTGAATTTAAACGGGTCCCATAAACATCGTGAATCGCAATACTTGATCGGAAAATTTTTGAAATTATGATATTTAATTTGTATAGCGCGATAAAAAGAATCGCCATGTCTAATTCATATATACAGCAAATAAATATTACAATGAGCGACTTGTAAATCGTGAAAATACAAATCGCTATTTAGGATTAAAATAGCAAACATTTCAAAACTTTCACCTTTGTATTATTTTTAGAATGAAATAACTTTTCTTTTGTCACTCTGTTTTGTTGACTTCGACGATATATCTGAAGTTTAATGTACTATTTTATGTGTTTAATAACAATAGTTGAAAAGTATAAATTAGTGCATTAGTTTTTCCGGTTAGACAATTCAGCTTACCGAATCACACCTCGTCCTGTGGGTGTCACTTAACTAGGGTTAACTGAATGTTAATCGATTAAATGAAAAAGTAGTTAACCCATTACTTGGAAAGGTAAAATTGCCGGTACTTTTATCCAAAACTCTGCCAGGCATTAGATTATAACATACTATACAACCATATAAAAGGAAATAATTATATACAAATTAGGGGGGCCCAAAATGTAAACTGGCAAAGCAGTTATTTTATTCTTAGTTTTTTAAGTTCTTTAATAAAGCATGCCTCTACGCCGTGATATTTTAAAAATATCAAGCTTCAAATTTTTATTCTATAATCATGTAATTATGATTTCTTAAAAAAAAAAAAAATTCCTAAATAGTAGCTAACGTAAGAAAATTCCCTCTCAATTTAAGCATTAATGAACTACCATTCTTTTTGTAATAGCGCTTTTTATATTATTGCTACGTAAAAATACCGGCTTTGATGGCTTGTGGATAAATAGAATTTATATGTCCCACTGTCATGCAAAAAGGTAAAGTTTATGTATTTAAAAAAAAAAAAAAAAAAAAAAAAAAAACGACGAATTCTTTACTTTTTTTTTTAACTGGAAAAATGTGTCTCGTTAATTTTAAAATAAGTAATAAATTGTACGTATTTGATTTTAGAAATATTTTTCGATCTCTCACTTTTGCCGACTTCAGTTGACAAAAGCGCGACGCTTTTGTTTAGAACAATAGCTCCAAAAGTTACCCGTGTCCATTGTTAGGCGTTTTTTTCTCTCTCCTCTGTCTCAAATTTGGCATTGTTTCTCTTAAAATGACATCCCGTATCGTGTGTCTTCATCTTAGATTATCGCCATTACTTCGGTTTCAGGTGTATATTTAAGATGATAGATTGGCAATTAAATTGCTATTTTATGCATTTAATGCAATCTTTTGTTTGGGAAGATGAGTAACTATCTTTCATCGCTGATTTATAAAAAGAAAAAGAAAAAATACCAATTGGCATTTGCTAAGAGAGTGATAGAATAAAATGCTACATGATTGGTATTAATATGAGTAAAATATAAGCATATGTTTAGGCTTATAAAATGGATTATCGAATTGTCATTAACAATGTAAGTTCTTTTAAAAATATATAGTTCACACTGGCGACAAATAATAATTATTCGCTATCTAAAGCAATAAAATATTATATAAATATATCTAAAGCAATAAATAGAAAGCGTTCGAGTTATTATCACTATCTAAAGCAATAAAATATTATATAAATATATCTAAGCAATAAATAAAAAGCGTTCGAGTTATTATTCGCTATCTAAAACACTAATTATTTGGTTTTCCTGCCTAAAGCACTAACACGAGTTTCATTTTAAGACCAGCGTAAGGAAAATATACTTTTTCTGTTTATTTAGCACCTTTGCTTCATACTGAATGAAAATGACCCTTGGTCAGAAACTAGTGTTTATATGTTTGGCAATGAATTTTTCTTCCTCATCATGTAACGAAAATGCAGGTTAGTTCCATCATAAAGTCCAATTTCTCCCAATTATTGATCCAGGAGTTTCCTTGTTGTTTGGATTGGGCTCAAAATTACAAGGCTGCGGATTTCAACACTGGTTATAATAACACGTAGGATGTGTAATGTTCACAGCATGCTATTATATGACAAAACCAGCTTACCATACAATTTTATTCCAATTTTAAGACCGTCATTGAACAGCAGACACAATTTTTTGGTTTTAAGACTACTAATGTTCAACTCCGTAGCCTTGTAATTTTAAAACTAATCCAGAGGACAAGGATCTACTCCTGGATCAAGTATTGGAGGAAATTCTTTCGGGGAGGAACTAACCCGCATTTGCGCTATATGGTGAAGAAAACCACAAAAACCTTCCACGGTTAGCCAGAAGAAAAGAGAGATATTTTCCGTCAGCACTGTGGTCGGTGCCACCCGGGTGTTAAATTCGTGCCCATCAGCCATCGCTGGGATTCGAACTCGGTTCACCTCATTGGAAGGAGAATGCTCCATCCCCTGAGCCACCACGGCTCTTACCAAACTATTACATGGATTGCTGGTTCGAGGATAATTTATTTTATGGTGTTTTGAGTCAAAGTTTAGCGGTCATGAACTAACCAGTTGATTTCAAACCCCGCTTATAATTTCAGCCAAATAGACGCATAAGTGCCTAGGCGACTCTTAAATCGGATTTGTAGAGGATGAAACTTAATGGATTCTCAACCGAATAATTTCGATTTTATGTATGTAAACCTACTTTATTAATTTTGCTTTCTATTTTATCTAAAATTTTGGCTTTTTCGCATTTTGTTCAGTATATATGTTACTGTGAATGAGAGATATTGGTGGTGGTTGACTTCCACCGGTGAATGTTGACAATCACATAGGTCGCTTTGGTAAATGTCCGAAATATATACTAAGTCTAGTTAAGTGTCATTGCATTTATGTACATTATACATTTGCCCTATATTATACGGTATACATTTGCCGTGTGTGCCCTACATCAATGTTTTTTTTTTTTTTTTTTAAGGTCAAGAGCCACTGCATTTAACCGGATTAGGAGAATCATCAGTGTACTCCGAACACTGATGTTTCTCCTATTCTATCCTCAGAAGATATTAAAATATCGAATAAATATAATAATATCAACGAATAAATTAATATCAATTCGGATATAACAAATATTTCAGACATTAAGTGACTATTTAACTGTTGACATTCACCGGTAAAAGTCGGTAACATATACATAAAATGTTCTACGTTTTCTTTTCGTACTTAGTTTACATTCCATAATATCCTCCCAAAAAAATCCAAACGTCATTTTAAGAGTATTTGTTACTCATTTCGCATCAAAAACTAATGCGGTTTCGATAATCAAAACTCAAACACAACAAAATATTTGCAATAAATTATAAGACTATGAAAATCATTAAAAAAAAATTTATATCCCATATTACAACGTTTTGTAAATTTTTAAATTAATGATTACTTTAAAAATACCATTTGATTTAAATCGGTGATTTTTTTTTTCTTTTTTGAAAAAAAAATTTGCTGATTTTAATCGTGATCCCAATCAAGCCGATTTAAATCCGAACATAGATGTTTCTCCTAATCTCTCCGCAGCAGATATTAAAATATTGACATTCCCAGTTTAAGTCAACATTCTCGTGATTTCAGTAATTCACTAGTAAGGGTAGCTCGGATATTATTAATTTTCAACAAAACTAATAAACTTTAGATTAAAACAAGAATTCTTTCATTTGCTTCAAAAAAGCAGTTAATTAAGGAACATTAAAAAATTTTGTCCTTCTATTTTCATTTCTAACCTTAATAAATTCCTGCTGTTTAATATGGAGAAGTGGTGAACGTCTGGATTACTAAACATCCAATAAATATATTTTTTTTTATCATATTAGCAAACTTTTATGATTAATTTATTGACCGGAAGAATTTAGGAAATATTCTAGGAGAGAAAAAGAGAATTATTCGTCCTAGTTATTAAATTCTTCATTTATACGTAAGAATGCAAATAAAAATATTTATTAAACATTCATTGCTTTATTAGAAATATCTTTTATGGATGCATTTTAATTACAAAATATTTTTTTTATTATTCCAAAATGATTAAAATATTTTTCTTTATTATAAACCTAAATTATATTATATAATAAAATACCATTATTTTATTATATAATATAATACCATTATTTTATTATACACATAAATTTTTTACATAATAAAATACCATTTTGTTATATAATAATGATAATAACATTTACAAAAATTAAAACTAAATTTTAGAAAAAAATTCGTTTTAAAATCATTCTGATAGTAAATAGTTTGAAAATGTTTTATCAAATAGTAAAAATTAGTATTCCAATTTATTGTCACGTTTTGTCTCTGTGTTTTAATGCTGCGTCAGAATAATTCTGCATTTTCTAAGAAATACATAATTAAATTATGTATAACAGTTTTAACTATTTACTGTCGTAAAATAACTTATTTGTATAAAGGTGGCATTATTTTTTATTTATAAGCAATAGTAGAAAAAAAAAACGATGCATTAAAATTACCTAATCAAGAAATGTTTATAATTGTATAATTTATAAATGTGCGCAAATTTTTTTTAATTCGCTTAAAAAGTTCTCGAGATATGGCGAAATACGCAAAAAATAAAATTTACATTAGAGGGTCCAAACTTTGGATGGTTCTTCTGATCTAACTATGCGGAACCCAAATTGCGACTACCGTCAAAAATCCGAATCCATCGGGGGAAAAAAAGGTATGTTCATTCAGAGGAAGTACGTTTATGTGTCTGATTTCATAAATTAAACTGTTGTCATCTGCATTCATCAATAAGCATATTTGAGGTTACCCCCTCGAACCATAAAGATGGAGACCTAGAGTGTAAGGATCCGATCATTAGATCAAAAGTTATTGAGGGTGGTCTGTTTTTTTTGTTGTTGTTTTCTCTTTGGCTCACTGTACATGTAAAGGGTTCGCAAAACATGATAAAACAATTAGCTGTTTGAAGGTTTCGCGTGAATTAACACTTTTTAATGATCAATAGAACCGTTGTCAGTTTGCAATAATTATTTCGTGACTTTTAGGTAATGTCCTGACTGTCTCTAACCAACGTGCTAAAAATGAAAGTAGCTCAAAATGTCAGGGGAGATTTGGAAACTTCCGGGCAGTGGCCTGCGAGAAACTAAAAAGAAAAAAAACATCACTGAAAGGGACCCACTCGAAAGGTATGACTTGTAGCCACCCCCGAGCAAACAGCTACATGTCTTTTTTAAAAAATTTGAAAGTTTGAAATCTATTTGGTATTTTGGCGAGACAGGTCACGATACGGAAATATCCCCAAATGTCAATAGGGGGGAAGAAAAATCCCAATTTTTTGAAATTGCAAATTGTTTAAGATCTTATTTTTTTATGCTCAAAAAGTTTCTCTGTGCAATTTTAATCCATAGGGTGTGCCCTCCTAACTATCCTAGATGTTTCCCACAACATTTACGCGACCATTGTTATAAATAACGTTTTTAAACATCTACATTTCGATACAAAATTGACAGTTGTATATTCAGTACAGTTTTTTTAAGTATCATCAGTTACTGTTTGCAAATTAGGAAAAAGTTTCAACTATCAGGAATCTGTTTAGAAGAAATTTGGGTCCGATTTTTTCATAAAAACGGATCCTTCACAAAATATTTTAACTTAAAAACGGACCCTTCACAAAATGATTTTTCTTTTAATCGGACATTTCACAAATTTGTTTATCTTCATTATTGTTTTGTTAATTGAATAAACCTTACCCAGGGTAGAAAACAAGAAAGATGAATGTAAACGAATTAAGTTTTGTCTTCGGCAGACGATTCTTCCATTATTCGTCCGAAATGAATATTCTGCGTTCAGCAGTATAGGCTAAATACCAAATATTTGTATGTTGCATCTCTAATTTCGAAGTAGCAATTGCTGTTTAGTTTTGGAGAAAAAAAAATCTTTATTATAATTTTGCAGTGCCGAGCATAATCTTGTATCTATTTAAAATTTAAAAACTCCTTGAAAAAGTTTTTTGCAATAACCGGACCCTATTGCACAAATTCATAAAAGCGGATCCTGGTTGAAAGAATGTGAGTAATTTTTTCAAAATTTCACGAAAACCGGACCTTTCACAAAATGTCTGTACAGACCCCTGACTATAATTTAATGGATAGGAAATGCATTATTCTATTTTTCCCTATGCTTAAAGAATAAGCGAACCATCAAACCAGTTTCCCGAAACCAATTTTTTTTTCTAGGTCTTATCTTTTATACTTTGCCAAACATAAATAAGAAATGTTAACAACAAAATGTAGGACAGATAAGTGTCATTTGTAAGTTTAATCCTAGGAACTTTCCCTTCCTTCAAATCTGCTCAAGACATTTGTTGGTGTGAATTAATTTCATTTGGCGCCTCGCTGTTTATAAGTAAACAAGGTTTGACAATAGATTCTTCTTTCGATGAGATTAACAACAAGGTCGTATCTCTTGATTTGTAGGCAAATGGAGTGCATAGGATTGTATAACCTGGGAACAGGTTTTTCATTCAAAGAAATCCAATAGCCTTTCATCCTAGTCTATGTGATACCTGTCATTCTCTTAGTAACAGGGATATCACATTCATTTCCTCTTTCTGGGATTGAAACTGAGAACGTATTGATCGAATTTTCTTTCCAGATATAAAAAAAAAAAAATGTTGCGTCAAGGTATGTAGGAGACATTTTAGGCTCTTGGGAAGAGGAAAAAAAATTCTAATTCTGGAATTGAGATGCGTTATTTGATTCTAGTTCCACCTGAAGATCCATTACAGTTACAGTGAAAATAGACTAGGTTCTAATTTGTATATAGCAGAAACTCGTTTTTTATTATATATATATATATATATATATATATATATATATATATATATATATATATATATATATATATATATATATATATATATATATATATATATATATATATATATATATATATATATATATATATATAGATAGATAGATAGATAGATAGATAGATATCGGATACCCGTTAACAATCACTATAATAATTCATTAAACAATTATTTTAGCTTTGTTATTTGATTGAAGCTTCACCACGAAATTTATTACCGTTGCGCTTAAGATAAACTAGATTATAATATGTAGGTATATATGGTAGTTTACTTCATTTTTTAAAATTAAATTTATAAAGCAAATATATTTCATTAATTACAACCTCTGCACTAATTAATTAAAAGATAATAATTATTATTATTTTTTAATCTATTGTAAACTAGAATAACGAACAACGATTTTAACATCACAAAATTATTTTATAAAGCATGAGGATGCAGCGTTTCTGTGTGACAAAAAGTAAATTTTTTAAATAACATTCTTTTCTTTTTCTGCGGTGCCACAAGGAGCACTTTCTTCAAGCATACAAGTAAATCGAAAGGTAGTATTCCTTATACCACCGAAACTCAACCACTTTTTATTAAATGGTTGGTAAAATGGTATTCTATTTAAATGTTTAACTTTTATTATCAAAAAGGTTGGTTTTTTGTTATTTACAAAAATAATTTGTTAGACTTTTTTCCTGGACGCTGCTTAAAGTCATTTTGTCAAATAAAATCTTAGAAAACTAGAGCGAAAAAACGATTAAAACGGTTTTAAAAACTTTTTAATTTGTTTTATTTTTTTCTTAGCTACTAAGAGCATCGAATACCTAGCACACACACGAATTTCTCAAACATACGTACAAATAAATCCAAATGTTGTGTATGATTAAAAAGCATCTACAAGTAAAAACTTTAGTTATAATGAAAAATGAGAAGCAGAATAAGAAAAACCACAGTGGTCGAAAGGGACAAATCAAGGTAAAATGCATTTCCACGCGTTATGGAGAGTTGATGAGGAATTAATGTCATTATCAAAGGATTTTTTTTTTTTTTTTTTTTTTTTTTTTTGTGATCGCTTGAAATATGTCGACTGTTATTTCCAGTTAGTACATTTTGGAGCGAATGAAGTTTTATCTTGTTCAGTTTCTAGGGATTATTTATTTGATGGTTTTAGGATTGTTAACTAAAGCGAATTGTCACTAATAATGTATAACTAATCTTTATGTTTCAGAATGAAAGTTAAGAGTATTATTTTGTTGAAAGTAAATCTTTTTTCTTTCTACAGAACATTAATTTTAGCTTACTTTATGACTTGGTGGTATAAAATAACGGTTTAGATTTTTATTAATTCTATATTTTTCAATTTCATTTTTTTATGTGAATCATGCTGCTCTAGTAATTACACTCATTTCAAAGGCATTAAATCAAAGAGTTTGACCCGGTCATCTCCACGTCACTGTCTACTGTCATAGATAAAAATTTTAAATAGTACTTAAAAGTAATTTATCTAAAAAAAATGCCCATGAGGTTATGAAGCAATCTTTAAAAAAGTACCAGGGACACTCAAGTGTAAAGAAAAAAATATATTCATTCATGTTCTGAGTCATCACTTTATAAGCTACACATATATTTAAAATCCCCCTACTGAATGTACTCGAAGGCGGTATTCATCGTATGAAAGGTCAATAGGAATTTTGAACCTATTTTGGGGTTATTATTGGCGATGTAATGAATATGGGGCGCCAAATAGGTTCCATAATGTCGTCGACCTTTTGACTAAAGATTGGAAAAATGCATCATATTATACTATGTAAAATATGAATTATAGAAAAAAAGTAATATGTTAAAAAGATAACTATAAATTTCTAATGAAGTGATATATATTTATATATGTTTTAATTATGCTTATATTTAGGTTTACGAAAATTTTATTACGTAGAAATTGTTTCGTTATTCCAATTCTTATTAAATTATTTTTATTTGTTCTTCCTATTAAATTATCTAGTTTTTCTTCTTTTTTCTTTCTTTTTTTCAATTGATCTTTAAAACAAAAATTACTAGAAATTTAATACTTAATTTCAATTTCTTTTTTTTTTTTTTAACGAAGCAAGTTGCTCTTAAATTACTAAAGTATATCTGACCGATGTGTACATAAAAAAAAGCCATGTTTTCGAAGTTAATATGTATATATAATCCTACAATAATGGAAGAGACAGTTTCATCACTTTTTGAATTTTTTTTTATTTCTCAAGAAATACTCAGATGATTATTTTGTAACTTTAAAGTTGTTTAGTTCATGCAATTTTTTACACTTTGTAATTAGGTTTAAAGCTTTCAGACGTTTAAGGGGCCGACTGTAAATTACGAAGGATTTTTAGACAGACTATGCCGGGAAATCAAGCAATAAGCTTGTATCGATTTCTATAAATATTATTTGCAACAACTGCATAAAATTTCGTTATTCTAGCTTAAATATTTATACAGATATGAGCATTTTTTTAAAAAAAAATTTATTTTTTTGTCTTGCGATTTTGCTATAACTTTAAAAATTAAAACGAAATTAAACGAAATTTTTGGAGTGATTTGAAATTAAATACAAAAATTTTGTTTTAAAATTTGAAAAAAGTTCGCTTAAAACTACGCAAAATATGAGTATTTAAAGTAGTTCTTTGGTACTGCTCATGGGCGGGAAAAATTTTAATTTTTTTAAAAAAAAAATAGAATTTGAAGTATGATTGATATCGAGCATGTGTTTTATTTCTTGGTTGTGAGTTTACGGGTATATGTTACGGGTATCTGTTCATTATCTGGCATGAAGAAGAAGAAAAAAAAAGGTACGGCTTCACTTATGATTATGTATGTGACTTTGAAAATGCTTGGTTAGCGATTTTATCATTATTCCACTGCATTTTCTTTTTAAAAATTTTCTGCTGTTATGATGATGCTGAGAAAATGATTACTTTGCTAATAATAATTTTTTCCCAGAAATGCTTAATCGATGTTATTGATTATGGTGCAATAGATAATGAGAACTATTGTTCTTTTAAATAAACCCGACTTTATCATTCCCTTGTCCTTTTTAATAAAAATGAGTTATTGCTCAGGCTTGAATTCAACCCTTTATCTGAAGAAGACAAAAGAAGGATTGCGTTTAACACTTTCAGCTTTTGTTTGATTTCTTTAGCGATGGAGAATGTCCTTCAACAAAGTGTAAAAAAAACAAATCTTTGATGAATTCGATCTCACACTGATAACTTTTATCAATATGGCAGTTTTGATTTTAATAATTAAGATCGATAAAAAGTTACTAATCTATTATTTATCCTGGCCCACTTGTACTTTCTGTTTGTCGTAAATAATTCTCACAAAAATTCATAAGGTCATTGAAATTAAACTTACCCTCTTCGGAGGTCTAGGCCAGCGGTTCCAAAAAGGTCTTCTACGGAATCGTCAAGCAGCCGTTCCTAAAATATGTTCTACGGAAGCATAATACAGCAGTTCCTAAAAGATGTTCTACGGAAATATAAAGCAGCAGTTCTTAAAAGATGTTCTACGGAATCATAAAGCAGCAGTTCCTAAAAGATGTTCTACGGAAGCACAAAGCAGCAGCTCCTAAAAGATGTTCTACAGAATTATATAGCAGAGGTTATTTAAAGCTGTTCTATAGAACTATTAAGCATTTCCTGAAAGATGTTTTATTGAATTAGTTTTATTGAATTAGTTCCATATATACTGTGAATGACCGAAATCGGTGGTTTCTGACTCCACTGGTGAATGTCGACAATCATATAGTCGCTTTGGTAAATGCTCGAAATATATACTAGGTCTAGTTAAGTGCCACTGTTCGGTATACATTTGCCCGGTATGCCCTACATCAATGTTTTTTTTAAGGTCAAGTGCCACTACCTAGGATGCATTTAACCGGTACTCCGAACACTGATGTTTCTCCTAATATATCCTCAGCAGGTATTAAATTATCGAATAAATATCAAAGAATAAATTAATATCAAATTGGATAAAACAAATATTTCAGACATTCAACAAAGCGGCTATGTGATTGTTGACATTCACCTGTGAAAGTCGACATTCTCTTGATTTCGGTCATTCACGGTAACATATACACAGAGGACGAGTTGCATGTGCTCTATGTCGACATTGAAAGATAAATTTCAATTTGCAAAATTAATGTTTTTAAATTATTTAATATCGTTTTTGAACTAAGTAATGATTAAAGTCAGAAATGCCTGTTGTCTAAATTCCATTTCATCGTGACTCATAGTTTCATCCTGAAGAAAGTTTTAGTGAAATTTAGGTTTTGAACACTGGATTTAAGTTTAAACATACATTTGGTACTAAGAATATTAATTTGAATAAATTTACGCAAAATAACGTGAAGCAAAACAGTAACTTTTAAATTCAATTTTTACAATAAATTATATGCTTCACATTTTGGTTTTTTAAAAATCATTCATTGCCTTAGACTTTCCCTTTAAATAGCCCTATGCAACTACGTGTTATATATTCTTAAAATATAGTCTTAAATTATCTCTTGTTAATACATTGTCAAAACGACTAAAAAAATTTTTTTTTTAACTTTGTTTATTAAAAACCTTTTGTGAATCGTGGTCGGATAAATAAAAGAAATAATATCTTAAATGGATGCTCTGTTAGTCATAGTTTAAACAAATCGGTGTTGATAACTGCCACTTTAAAAGAAAAATCAAAGCGTCTAGAATTATTTTGAAACCAGTTTTGTCGAAATCAATCTCATTTCACTGTTATTAATCATAGATTTTTTTTATTATTATCTGTCAGAATAAAAAAACACGTCCAGAAAAATCTAGTTTGTCAACATCTTGTTTATCAATCCGAATATACTTTCTACGATGATCATCTGTACGTTGTCATAGAAACGCCATAAAACAAAAATTGAATCACACTGTTGCAATAGTAATGAAAAAAAGATAATCGTGATTATGTTTTAAATTTATTTTAGAATAGGGAATCATTAAAATGAAATCTGAAGTGATAATATGTTATCTTGTTGTTGAATTCAAAGCTTGTGTGAAATGGATGTATGTTTGTTAAAAATGTATTTTTAGATTTGCATTAGTAATTAAAAGGTATGAAGCTAAAACTCAAAAGAAGGGTTATAAATACTAAAATATTCTGTCCATTTGATTCCAATGCATGGCAGGTCAACTGATCCATTTTTAATACCGACTTTGATGTGATTTTTTTTTCATTCTCCCTTTAATATTTACTGTATGTAAAGATATATAACACGTAAATTTGATTAATTATTTCAATTGGCCGATTTAAAATGCCCTTTCTTAAATTTAACATGGAAATATTCGTTAACCATATTTTAACGTCTCTTTATTTTTGAATTTACCTGTAGCTTTATTTTATTTTATAAACGAACCCAATTCTGAGTTTACGGCTACCAATGTTTCACTCCGTAGACTTGCAATTTTGGACCTTACACAAAAGGCAAGTGGATCAAGCCTTGTGATAAATTAACCTTCGTGGAGGACTATTTGATAGAACTAACCCGCATTTGCGTTACATGGTGAAGAAAACCACGAAAAACTTACATGGTAGGCCTGTTGACAAAGGGATTCTAACCCATAATCCGTCTACCTTTAGAGATATTTTATGTCATCACTGTGATAGGTGCGTGTCGAGTGCAGAATTTGTATCAACTGGGCACTGCTGAGATTCGAATCTGGGTCACCTCATTGGAAGGCGAATGCTGCCTCCCCTAATCCACTGCGGCACTTTACCCTGAATTTTATTGCATTTTATAGCCGTCGTTAAACAGCAGACCTAATTTTGAGCAGACCACTGCCAATGTTGAACTCCATAGCCTTGTAATATTGAACCCAATCCTGAAAACAATGGAACTCCCGAATCAAGTATTGGAAAAGATTTCCCAACATGGAGGACTCTTTTAAGGAACTAACACGCATTACCGTTATATTTAGTGGAAAACCCCGAAAGGATCCCATGATTAACCTGACGTCAAAGTGATTCTAACCCATGATCCGTCTACCTTTGAGGATATTTTGCATTGTGCTCGGTGCGAGCCTGGTGCGGAATTCGTATCGACCAGCCACGACTGGGATTTGAACCTTGGTCATTGAAAGGCGATTGAACTCATTGAAAGGCAAATGATCTATCCCCTGAGTCACTGGCTGCGACTCTTTACCATGAATTTGAATTTATTCAAAAACCCAGTTTAAATGGTTCTTTTTTTAGTTTAACTCTGAATTAAATTTAATTAGTGGCCCAATTTAAACACCTTTTTATCTTTATGTATTTTTTTTTATACCGCAGATCTGAGCTCATTCATAGACAAATTTAATCACCGTTTTCCTGATTCGCTGGTCGGTGACCAACAAAGATGCGACGAAAGTCATTGCTAAATAAGAAAGTCCGGAGTCGAACAATTCAACTACAGATGGCATTAAAACGGTGCAAAAACTTCTCACTCTTAACCTTCAACTTTAAGAACGGCATTTGAATAAAGTTAGTGTTAAAGATCGTAATGTAACATTTTTCCAGGTGTAACATTCAAGCCTGTAGAAGACTTTGCAGACGGAATTTCATTCGTTTTACGATTGAAACGTCTGAGAGCATTCTTTTCGATTTGATTCATCATGTTTTTCTGCATCATAAAAAGGCTTATTTCAGTTTTATGACAGAATGAAATGCATTTAAATCTTTCGTGTGAGAAAAAAAAAAGATCTGCCATGAAGGATCTTTCTGGAATGTTTGGAACACAGAATTGTTCGAAAACATTAATTATTCGTAGTTTCTACATAAGCTGTAAACTTGTAAGAGCGAAGTTAAGTTGAACATAAAGGTTCATAAATGGCTTCTGGCAACTGAAGTGAAATGAGGATAAATATTCATACATTTAATGTCGTTTTCATGTGTCTTCATAAAATTCTATCACTTGATGGAATATAAAATTAAACCCTGTGCATATATATATTCAATTTTTAATAGAATGAAATGGTTTTATAGTTTTTTTTTATTTCTAAAAATTTTTGCAGTCTTAATTAAGGCAAGTAAAATGTTAAATGGTTATTTTGTTATCACAAGGGGTAAATGATAACGTAAAATGAGGTAGATTATTATAATTTTAAAAAAGTTACTATACTGTTATTTTTCAATTTGCATTATTTACGTCTGCGTTACAATACCAACGTTACAACGTTTGCAATTTAAGAGCAATGACAATTAGCAATACTAATTAGTATTTAAGCACGTTCCACTATAGCGTCACAGTACATTTCTTTTCACCATTGTTTCTAACAAATTTTAATTGGAAATCTTCGTATCTACAATATCAATTGATAACTTACAAGGTAACTAGGGAAGTGTGATTCGCCAATTTTGAAATAAACTAGTGGGATGTATGCCTTATGAGGAATAATTTTAGGGGGCAACATTCGTTTTGGCCCATAGAAGGTCCTGTGAGAGACAAAAAATAATTCCATGTATAGAAAAATCGGTGTTTTATTACTTCAATGCAGACTATTAGTTATTGTAATTATCTCATACTCCAATTAATTTTGTGGTACTTTCACGTACTATATAATGCATATTTATTGTGAAAATGGATTTCGAAAATTTATATATCTGTAGTTTTTCAGAATAACCTGTTAGGTTAATTTTAAAAAAAATTGACATCAAATTTTTAAAATTTTTTCTTCCAAAAAATTTTCCAAATTAATTGGAGTATGTAATTACAAATCAATTAATTAGTAATTAATTAATTAAAAATTAATTAATGATCGTATAATTGATTTGCTACTTTTGCTTTAATTTGTTAATAAGCAAATCAATTAATTAACCAATTAATTAATAATTAATTGCAGTATGAGACAATTACAATAACTAATAGTCTGCATTGAATTGATAAAAGACCGATTTTTCTACATATTGCATTATTTTTTATCTCTCACAGGACCATCTATGGGCCGAAACGAATGTTGCCCCCTAAAAGTATTCCTCATAAGACATACATCTCAATAGTTTATTTCAAAATTGGCGAGACACACTTCCCTAGTTTCCCTTGTTAGATACAAAGAATTAACAATCAACAAGGTTTCTTAGGCTTTCTCTCGTATTTTTATTTACTCCAACTTACTTATTTTTTTTTTAAAAATATTTTATTCTTTTATGTAATAGTTAAATTCCATGCCAACTGAAACCAGTAGTAGAATTTCAAGCGTAACAGAGGGGAAATCACACAGGTATTTTATCATAAAAAAAGTATTAAATATATGTGAAAACAAAAAATTGTGCAATAATATGCTACTTTAAGGTGCAATGTTTAATTAAATGACATGATATTCCCCTGTAACTATTTGCCAAATTTGCAAAATCCCCACTGTTACACTACATTTTTTGAAGTTAATAAAAATGTGTAAGCAATTTAAAAAGTCTTATAATAATTTATTTTACCTTGAAATGTGATTATTAAAAAAAAATTAAAAATAATGTTTAGGATGTTCCAAATCATAGAATGTAGCGGAAATAACAGTGCATGTTAAAAATGTGGGATTATCTTTGTCCCCCTCTGTTACGGGCGCTTTTAATTACCTGACAATTAAATTATGAGGCTCTTTTATTATTTTATGCAATTAAATTAAACATTGCCCCTTAAAGTAGCATATTATTGCAAAATTTTTTGTTTTTACATATATTTAATACATTTTTTTATGATAAAATGCCTGTGTGATTTCTCTTCTGTTACTCTTGGAGTTCTATAATAAATTCTTTTATAAACGAGGAAATGAAAATTGACTAAATCAAACGTTTAAAAATAACAAATAGAAAAATTTTATTAAATGATGAAATTACTGAAATTTTGATATTGGTGATTTTTGAAAGTTGTTTTTAATCAATTTCAATTTAATCACAAAGGATTTTTTTATTTTTTTTTATGAAAAATATGTGTTGATTATATATGGGAAAGCATTTAAATAGTAGCTATAAGCAATTGCATTTTAAAATTATTACTTTAATAAATTTAAAGATTTTATGGTGATATCAAGCACTTAAATATGTTTTTAACCACATTTAAGAACAATAAAATGGAGAATAGTTAAAAATTTTAATTCAAATCGTAATTTACATTAAATTATTAAAAACTGTACTTCTTCTTAACCACTCAGCATCCTTAAAGAAGTCGAGTATTAATAAGCATTGAGATAAAAAAAATTTAAAAAAAAGAATCTAAAATAATTTCATCAACTCATAAGTTGACACGAGTTAAGCTTATCACCGCAGAAAAGCATTGTCTCTTTTTTAGTTTTTAAAAGATAAGCCCGTTGTTTTTTACCATACTCTTGCATAAAACTGGTAACACTTTAATATTTCTCTTGGCCTATTACCTTGCATAAGATATCATATAAAAATTATTTTTTTATAATGTCGTAGTTACTTATTAAGTTAAACTCAGTGGGTAAAAAAAAAACTTGTAAACAATTAAAATGAGATCGAAAAAAAAACTTACAAAAATAGATAAAAAAAAATTGAGACACGTGTAATTTTATGTTCTTAATCAGATAAGTCTCGAGATTCGTCATTTGAAACAGTTTGTACTCTATTTTAATTTTCTTGGTTGCAACGGAATTACCCGGGAAGCTAAAAGCATCAGCCTGTAAGTCAAATAAGCTTACAATTTTCTGGAGAATCAGAATCTGCAATAAAAGTAGGGTTTTATATTAAAAATTCAAAAGTGTCCCTATCTCACTCCCAGGGGGTGGGAGTGAAAAATGGAGTTTGGTATCATTGGATAGTTTTTTTTTTTAAAAATATTGAATTGCGTCGATTTTCCCTTTTCGATCCCATGTATATTTCTTGAAAAATTTGGCCGTTTCGAAACTTTTTTACCCCGTTCAATTTTTTTAAAATTAAATTAATTTTGGTTTCACTAATTGTATATGAAATCGAATGCGAAACTTTTCGTAATACTTAGAAATGTCAGCTGTATTTCATATATTACATTGCTTTAACTTTCTTTATGTTCTAATCAAAACAGCTGTTTGACAAAAAATATCGTTTGCTTTTCTCGGGAGAGACGACCGCAAAATACAGCTGTGTACACGTTTAAAAACACTGGTTAGTGGGTTTTCAACTTATTTTGCCTCTATATAATCCATCTCTATTATCTGTCAAGGTGAGTTTAGGTTATTTATAATCTTTATTTCTGCGACATTTTCGCTTGTTTTTTTAACAGATGAACGATAAGTGATGTTTTTTTTCACCAGTTACTGGAATCTTACAAAATTCTTCGACGTTTCGTCACCGATATAAATACGGAGTAGCTGTAGTACCTTATATTCATATTAAAACGTCATTAATACGAAAATATGAAAAGTAGAACAACATATCTTACCAGTGCGCGCTTTGTTTAATAAAGGCTAATTTTTTTCTTCTAGTAATGTCATACTAAAATATTTTTAAGATTGGGATTGATTTATGAAAAGAAATTCATTTAGTTTATTATCTAAAATTAATTTGTAATACCCACTGTATAGAATGGGTCATAAATTTAAACTTTTGTACTTATAAATAACCGAATTTATAAATTCTGTGTTTATAACCACAAATGAACTCGACGATAAATGATCTTATTAGCGATCGCTTAATGCACTAAAGGAAACTACTCACCAGTATTGGTCACGCTTCTTGACACCACGCTTACCTTTACTGGTACCCATATTTATGCAAACAAAGCCGTGGTGATTCACGGAATAGAGCGCTCAACGAAGTAACCCTAGTTCGAGCTCCAGCGATAGCTGGTCGATATGAATTGCATAATGCATGTTTTACGGCTGGCATAAAATATCGTCAGTGGTTGACGGATCATGGATTAGAGTCCTCTCGCCATTAGGCTAACCGTGGAAAGGTATTCGTGGTTTTCCTTTCCATGTAACGCAAATGTGGGTTAGTTCCATCAAAAAGTCCTCCACAAAGGCAATAAAGTTATCCCAATACTTGATACTGGAACTCTGTTGGGTTGGGTTAAAAATTACAAGGCTACGGAGTGGAATATCGGTTGTTGTAAACTCAAAATTGAATCAGCTGTTCGATGATGGTTATAAAATAAAATTTTAAAGAAAAGTAACCCCTTACTTAGAATATTTTATTTCAGAAATAATCATGAAAATCTATATATATATTTCTCTTACACGGGGACAAAAAAAAGCCTCATTTCAACTCCCCGAATGGCAACGCTAGAAAATCGACCAATGATTGCCGGTAAAAATGTCACATGGCAAATCTAGCGAGCTTGGTTTGCGAAGCACACCATATAAGATTGCGTAGCAATTTTCGGGGGTTGGCGATCGTTAGCGAGCAGGGAGCGCAGCCCACTAGTAGTTTATAATTGGTGAGAAGCATATATCCCACTGCCTTGTAAATAGTTAAGCCAAAATATTATGTTAACTAGCAAAAGTAACCATAAATAAATAACGGAGTTAATTAATGCAATTGCTTTTAATCATTTTAACGAGACGATCTTAAATTTAAAAAAAAGTTTAAATGATCTTTTAAACATCGAAACTTAAGGTAATCTATCAAGGTTTACGAAGTCAAGATAGCCAATACTTAGGACCAAGCAAGATTTTAGTTTATACGGGTTACCATGAGCTACCGATAATGAAAGTTTTCTGTTTGTTCTATTAATTTAGAACAAATCAGTTTGTTTGATATTTATTATTTCATATCTAATTCATACTTGGAATTTGTTATTTATCAGAAATTATACTGTATATACTCGTGAGTGTCCAGCCACAAAAAGTGGTCTATATATGAGAAAAACACTCGTGTGAAAAAAATGGTAGTGCAGTGGGCAAATAAAAAAAAATGTGGAACACCCAAAATAATTTTTGATTTGCTGATTTTTCAACGATTATTTTGGATTCCTGGAATCTCAAAATATGGGTGATTATTGGTTTGAAGTAGAAGAAGAGGATATTGCTTTAAAAATATTAATATTAAATGTCAATTATATAAACCTGTATTTTATTCACCCTAGAAATAAATTTAAAAACAACAAAATTCTAGTGAGATTCAAATATTAAAATCAAACCTTAAATTACTTCAGATACTAAGACACGTTCTTTACGTTCATTACCCCACGACATCCATCAGCATTTCATAAAATTACGATAAAACAAAAAAACGGAATGGTTGGAAAGATTTTTAAAAATTTAATGAAAAATAATAAAAGAAAACGATAATCCGTCATTTAAAATTTGCAGTTAAGCTTTTTACCTCAGCGGGGCGCTGAAATCACGTATTTACCATTTTGCCACGCTTCGAAAAAGAAAAAATTCGTCGCCTTTTTACATATTCTACCCCCTTCGAGTGAAAATTCAATATTTCTCATTGATAAAGATTCGAAAGTTAAGAAATACAGTGTATATTTCACGATTCTTCTGAACTATTTGTAATTTGAACTTCAATTAAATGGCAAACTATATATTTTATATGGCTTATTTCAAACACAATTTAAATATATTGCTTCTAAATATCAAACTATGATAAATTGCTAAAAACTCATTTAACAATTTCAATAAATTCTGTCCACGTTTCTGGCTAGCTAGACAGTTTGACCTAATCTGTCATTCGTTAATTCCCTGCATTAAGGTTGTTTAAATTATTGCCACGACTTAAAGAACATGTATTACTTTAAATATATTTAAATTTATCCTCAATTTTAGATAATGATTCCTGCTAATTAGAGAGTTTAAAGTATTTTCCCCTACGATCTTTAGGGAAATTTTCTTTCTTTTTTTTTTTTCAGGAAAAAATAAACATGGTAATAATTATTTTTTTCCTTCTAATTTCATTGAATTGACGGACTAACTGTATGTAACTGATTGTAAAATTAAAAGAAGAAAATATTTTTCTTCTTTTAATTTTCGACCAGCAGCTACCAATTTTTCTCTTTGTTTTTTTCATCGCGTTACCTTTCAATTAAGTTATCGAGCTTCTTTTTGCTTCATAGATCTTAAAATTAAGTCAGCAAAGTTTTTAAAGCTTAGTTTTAAGTTTTTAAAACAAAAACAAAAACTCCCTGAGGGTACCGTTGAACACCATTTGGGAATCTCTGCCTGAAGATTTTATGGAACACCTTATGGGAACCGCTGGTCTAAACAATTGGGCTCAGCAATATAGAATTTTTATCATTTAGAATTTCAGCATTTAGAATTTAAAATTAAAACTTTGTTTCCACATTAAACTAAACTAAGGTTTTTATTTCCTTGGCAAAAAGAACTTCGGAGAACGCTTTTGAATGACTTATGACATTGCTCTTTTAAACAGCCACACGTGTCAAACATGAACAAGTGAAAATTCTGGAACGAGGAAAAAAGTAGTCGTCTACACGAATGTTAATTCTACTTTCGCTCTCTCTCTCTCACTCAATTCATTATTTTTCTCTCTCCTATTAATTATGTCATTTAAAGAGCCGAACTAAATTCAAAGTTGTTCAACTTCCTTCCCATAAGTTATTCTTTGCAGTGTTGCCATCATGACGCAAATTGTCGTTCTATTGATCAAAAACTAATAAAAGAGAAATGTCAATGGAATATTGGTGTTTCTACTCAGAGGGAAATGAAAGTAAATTCGATCATTACGTGAACTGGTTAAGCAAACAATTTATTAAAGAGTATTATTTAATCGCGAATCTGAGAAGAATCGAGCGTTTGAAGTCGGCCTTCAGTGTTCATCCTCGAGAACTTGTTGCCAAGGGAAAAATTCAAACGATAAATGAGCTAAATATTTCTTTTTTAAATAATTTATTAAACATTTTTTTGAAGAACTTATGCAACGTAGCATAAATTTTGTTACAAATTTATTTTATTTTTGTATCAAATACTATCAATACTTCATTTAAATAAATTAATTACTAATTATTATTTAGTTGCGGGTCGGAAAGGAATCGGATATTTAAAGTTGGCCTTTAATTTTTATCCTCAATATTGTTATTGCCAAGGGAGAGATATGCAAAATAAAAAATTAATAATAATAAATAAATGAATTATTTTACAATATATTCAAATTTCATTGAACAAATTAATGTAGTGCATAACTAATGCAGTGCGAAGCAATTTTTCTAAAAAAGGAAACATCAATGGGATAAATAATAAAAAGTATTTTAAATATTTTAAAACAATAGTATTTCAACAAAAAATGTGATTAAACTTTTCATTTATAAAAATTACAAAGATGATTTAAATACTTTGAAGAGCAACTAGGGCTGCATTACTAAAATACATGCTGCTAGTTAAATTGGATGAAAACGCTAGAAGTTATCAATCTTACGATGATACAAAACTATACAAAATACAAAAAATTCAATTGAACTTTACGAACGAAGAGTCATTCCGTCTATCTACGTATTACCTTTATCTTGCATACAAAGATTATATAGACCATTAGTGGCCAAGACCTCTACATGCGATCCACCTTTGTCAGTTATATAAGTTTGAGATTATAGTGACTTAATTTTTTTTAAAATTGAAATTAATTTATCGGAATTTTTTAAAGTTTATCGAATGTTTATAGTGTTTAGTAAATAATAGATTACAAAAAAGAAAAAATTACAAAAATTTTATAATAACTAATAAGTGTTCTTAATGAGGCTGAAGAATATAGTTCGCAAAAGTTACTTTAAAAAAGTCATATCAAAATAGTCATCATCATACATCATTGTACATGTAAATTATAGCAGTTACGCAAACATGTGAATGGGCAAGTTGTAGTTTATTTATGTAAAGGGATGACGTATGAGTTTTAATGCGCTATTGAAAAATAACAGTAAAAGAAGATACTAATCTGATTTTTTTCCCAACGAAGTTGTGAATACGTTTTAGATTTATTTTAATTTTATTTGTGCTTTAAATGATTTTTAAACACTTAAGTGTGAACGTTTAACAAAAGACGAATTGAATTATCATTATGTTATTTAAGCATTTCATCTGCTAAAAAGGGAAAGAAGAAAAAACATTCTTTAAATTCTGGAATAAAACGAAATACGTTACACCTCTACGTATGTATTTTACAAACTAATTGTTATTTTTTTATTTTACCATTTTATTTTTTATGTGTACCTTTAAAGCGTAATATCATTATTTACTTTACTTTTTTTAAAAAGAAAATTTGATTAAAAAGGTTTTTTCTTTCTTGTGTACGTTTGTCGAAACTAAAAAATAAATTATTACTAATAAGTGATGACACTCTTAGTTTGATGACAGTAAATTCAGTAAATTTTATTTTAAAATTCTAAATATTATTAGCGAATAGTTTTAGTTAAATACCAGCATGCTTCGTTAAGAGTATTATAAATTCCTAAAATATATTTATTTGTGTATAAATGATTTATACCTTTAAAAAAATATCTGCATTTCATGAGCAGTTTTTTTTAAATTTATTAGTCCTTAGTTAATAAATTAATGTGTCTATTATAACTAAATTGAACTATCTGGTAAGGAATTTTTAATAACAATGCTCAGAAAGAAGAAGATGATATTTAGCGCTGCTGAGTAAATAACCGAAAAGACGAAAACGAAACTCTCTGGTGGAGAAAGCCACATGACTTCAAAGAACCAATCATTGAAATGAACGAAAGCTCAAAGTAAATGTTGAAGTTCTTACTGGAATCGTGCCGAGACTTGTGTAATATCGTAAATTTCAAGTGATTTCATGCAAGTTATATCTTTCTTTATGCCTCAAAATTTTATTTCACATACTTCTTAGGCTTTTAAGGGGAAAAAGATAAGTGTTAAGAAAAAACTGTTTTCCTTTATTTTGAGTGCTGTGTTTCACTGTAACCGCAAATGATTGTTCTAATTGCAAACTGAGGTTGCGTAATCCTTGAAGTTTTGTTGTTATGATTTGGTTGTAAACACGGGTGTTCATTTCGGAAGTCTTATATTGTTTGAGGTAAGATTTTTCAGTAAAAAGGATGCATTTTTATTTTAAACGGCAGATTTATGTTCTTTATTTTGTACAAATCAGTTGTCAGATTATTTGAAGATACGATTTTTCTTATCAACAGTAAACGCCATACTTCGACATTTACTTCGGGAAATAACTAATACTCTTACAAAATTGAAGGGGGAAAAGTGCACTTAAATGTTTGTTTTCCTTATATTGTATCGCAGAATCAGTTGTCATATATTTTATAAGAGTTGTAATTATCTAAGGTTTGTTTTCCCTTAATTTTAAAGAGACTTCGTATTGTTTCAGTGTTACATTGGTCCTTATTTAACGCGTGCTATTTCTAAATTTAAAAGATACTACATAGTGTAACATTGTTTTTCTACTAGATATTTATTTACTATATAATTGTTTTTCTAAAATTTAACTTATGTTTATTAAAGTTACAGATTTGGATATATACCCCACTTTTAGCTTCTTTATAAAAGGTCAATTGGATATTTCCGTATCATGATTCAAGTTTTTATGTATCATTACATTAATGATTAAGATTTAAATAAAGGGGATATTTCAGTATTGTGATCTGCAGCAGAATAATCGCCTAGTCATGCAGCGGCCGACGAGAAAAAAAAAAGAAAAAAAAATAATACATCATATAAGGAAAGGAACTTGATGCCACCCTTGGGCAAATTTCTACCTGTTTTTTCTTTTCAATTTGCAAGCTTATAAACTTTACATTATCATTAAAAAACTTTAAAGCTGTGAAATAAGAATCCTGAATATGATTTCTTGCACTAAGTAGTACTATTATCTAATAAAAGTATATTGTAGTGAACTTTTGCACAGAGATTCATTTTTAAATAAATAAGTTGAACTTTAAATGCTAATGTCAAATATTCTATCTTTTTAAATTTTTGTTTTAATTAATAAATTTCTTTATAATAAATGAAAAAACAAGTGTTTCTTATTCTACTGATGTATGAATGGAATGGTGCTTGAAGATTTCTGTTAAAATATTTAAATTTGCTTATGTTGTTAACTATGGTAACTACTTGCTGTGCAAAAAGCGTAATAAGTTTTTTCTTCTTTTTTTTATAGTGTTTAATATTTTTATTAATTATCATTAAAAGATACTGTATATAAGCTTTACCATATAGTCTACAAGTTTTGTAAATTTATCCCTTTATTTTGCTTGGGATTATTCCGTTGACCTGACAACACTCGTGAAAATGTGTAAATCCTTTGGCGCCATAATAACGAGAAGCAATTCCCATAATAAACATTCTAAACACATTAAATTTATCAAATAATAATAACAAAAAAATGTGAGTGTAAAAATATGTAATAGAAAAGTGTAACAGAAGGAATCAAAACATAGTAAAAACCTCTATTTTTTTTAATAATTAGTCATTGAATTATTCTTGAATATAACCATATATATTATTAAAAATAATTATAAACAGTTTATTTGAACATGCTAAAAAAAACTTCTTGCATAGTCAAGGATTACACAGTAAATGTAATAAAATTTGTGTTTATTGGCTCTGGAGCTACCTTTTGGCAATAATATCAGTTTTGGGGGAAATTGTTGAGGGAATGATCCCAAAGTACGAGAATGGTCGACGGGAAAATTTCAAAAATAGAAAATGATTGACAGGATAATTCCAAAGTACGAAAATGGTTGACAGGATAATCCCAAAGTACCGAAAAATTTCTTCAACATATGTTTTACTTCTAGAAGTTAATGTATTTTTTGTAGGAATTAGATATTTTATAAGACAATGTTGAATTCATTCAGTATTTACCACCCTTAATGTGTTGGTGTTCAATGTTTTCAAAATTTAACAATGAATTAAAAAGTTAACAGTTTTATTTTTTGAAAGTTTTTTTTTTTATGTTATCGGTCAAAGTACGCATATAATATAACATTTTTACTGTTATTAAAGGAAATTCTTATTCTTAATATATTTTTCTTTTATTAAATGTTAATTTTCTTAACTAAAACACTGTTCTATAAAAAATTTTCCTCACATGTTAAAGTTGTGTAAAATAAATTTTTAAATAAATTTATTATTTGCTGCAGTTATAGTTTGGCAGTTTTATAACCAGCATTCATTGGTATCTGAAGTGTAGCTTTTTGATTTAAAAAAAGACTCCTGTATTGAAAATTTTTTTAATTGAGTCAGTAGCAGCAGAAGTTTTTACTTTATTTATTTCTCTTTTGAAAGGATTGATGATTTTCTTAAAGTCTATTGAAAAAAGTTCTTAAAGTTTAGGGAAAGAGAATGATTTTTTTCTATTTAAAAATCATGTAACAGATATGAATTTAGAACAAATACATCCATTTTACACAGGAATATTTGTTTTACTAATTCTTCAAATAACAGTTTATATTACATAATATTCTACTGAAATGTTTCTATAATATTCCTCTAGTAAAATATTCATTACTATATATCATAGAAACAATTGCGGGTTAGCATTTGGCAAAGGCGTAAAAAATTGAACATGTTGACTATACATGGGATCAATTACATAAATTTATGTTGGCAGTATAAGCCAACGGTTCGCAAACTGGCCGTCGCAAGAAAATTTTTTCGTGTTTCCAAATACAAATAAATTCAAATGTATGAAAAATCTATAATTATTCATTTCAAAGAACAGAAATAATACAAACGAAGAAACTGACAATTACTATTTTACGGGCGTGATTGCTATCACAGGGCTTCAAAACCTTGTTGGCATGCATAGTGATCTGTGGTATCGGCTACTCGCTTCCACTTGTAACAAATACCGTCATTCTTGCTCACTCCTATGCAAAGCAAAAGGTCGGCAGCAGAAACACAAGAACCAATATGGTCGTCGAGCAATGCCGGAGACCGTTGGTGTCAAGCCATGAATTCCTTATCACTCAATAGCAGCCGATACCGACTGTAAAAACTAGATGCTCCAAGCTTGACAATAAGAAGATTTAACAGTATTCTATGATTGTGTTTTGGTTTATATGCTGCTTCTGTTAATTCTGCTTAATTTGTTATCAAGTAATGTACATAACTTTTTTCTCATATTTTTGTATAGTTTTTTAATGTTGTTTTTTAATATCTCATCTCCTCTTGCGATGAATAGCCAGTTCCATTACTTTTTATTTTTACTAAGCCAGACAGTTTGGAGCTTACTATAAATCTTTGTATCTGTATGAATACTTTATGCAATTTCATCTTTCATTTATCCTATTTGTACTTAAGATGTATTTTTCTTACTGTTTGCAGACACATAATAAAACTTCCCATCATGATCAGCCGAACAAACCTGAAGCAGCAGCTGATGCGGGAAGAGATGCTGCAGCGGGAAAAGAAGGAGAGGGAGATCTCCTGCTCTGCACCCACACAAACATCCATCGCCATTAGAGTGCCTCACTACATCCCTCCACGTGTTCCTGTTCAGCTCCCTCGACAGGAATACAAGGTATCCCTTTTGCCTCTAGATGTTTATTTGATTTTTTGTGCATCCCAACCTTGAGTCATACTAACATTTCTGGCTCACCACTCTTTGTAAGAAGAAAATGCACAAAATAAATAAAAATGATTCTTATTAGTAGAAAGACATTCGATGACAATGGAATCGTCTTCTTGTTTGGGCTTGTCTGATGTGATGCACCTCTGCTTTTGAACTATTTTGTGCCAAATGCTCCTAACCCAATTCTTCTTAGTTCCATTTTCTTGGGTCGCCTACTTTGTTTATAGAATCTGACAGAGCCTGAATAGAGCTGAGGTGCAGTTCTTTAGGATGGGGAGAGTGCCTGAAGTTGTAAATATGATACACTGAGTCCACATTCTTGTAGCATTTCCTGCTTTTTGGTTCTTGTTGAAATAGTCCATGAAAGTGTCCACGATGGTGCCCAGTGATGACGCTCACAATTGTTAGTATCTTCAATCTTGGGAGCCTATGGATTTCAGAAGCGATTTTTGCAGATAGAACTGATAATCATATTTTAAGCATGTTTTTGTCCGGGGAGAATTGCGCCAAACTTTGTTCTTTTCCAGTTTTTTCCATTTAAGGATGATTTCCCTTGCAGTCCTCATGTTGATGCCACAGAAGAGCTCCTTTCCTATTGGATTGAAAGAGGATCCCTGTTTTGCAAGTTCATCAACTCTTTCGTTGCCTTCAAATCCCATGTTGCCTAGCACCCCTAGCATAAGGATAATCCTATTCCTGGTTGCCAATTCTCTTAAAAGGTTTATTTTCTACTTTCCATAACAATTTTTGATTTATTTTTGAATGAATTAAGGTCACTTGACTGTCCCTGAAAATAAGAATTCGCTTACTATAGTATCCTTTTCTTATATTTACCTGCAGAGAGTTGATGATGGTAATAACCTCTGCCTGAAAGACAGTTTCAGGCTTCCCAGGAACATCAAAGAGGTGATACCCCATATACTCCCAGTTCAGAAAGGTTACCTTCTTTGATCAATCCATAAACCATAATAATTTACAAAATATTTGTGAAATTTGGGATCAGGGCAATGATAGTTTAAATTTTCATGTCTTAGACGTAACTATTGAAGAGCTTGTTTTGAAAAGGATAATTTTCTAAATAAATATTTTGTTTTAAATTAGCTATTTATTAATAGTGCAATATTTTTGTCCCTTATACTTTTTTTTCTACTTATAGAAAATGTATGCTTTGCCATTATGAAAAGTTACATGTTTTAGCCAAACATTTTTCTTTGGTATAGAGTAAACTGGAAAATCCAACTGCTTATCATGTTGAAAAAAGCCAACAGCGCCAGTTTCAGGAGTATATTTTCCAGTCACATCATGGAAAGAAATCCAACAGCCTACCTACTCAACACATAGCCAACAGCGTTGAACCAAGTCCTGTCAGTGACTTTTCTACTGCTGTGAGTAGTAATGCTCCAAGTCCCACAGAAGTGAGTATTTTTTGTATAATTTATTTATTTTTGTTTCCTAAGGCAATGTAGGGTCTTTCAATCAGAAATTAAAAACCTCAAAACTCGATTAATGTTAATTTTACTTTCTGTGTATTTCGCTATATCTCGAAAACTTTATAAGCTAATAAAAAAAAATTGCACATTATTATAAAATTCTTTTATCCAAAGGTTAAATAAATTTTGAAGAAAAAATAATTTTTAGTAAATATTTATTACTATTTTATATAGCAATGTACGAAAAAATTTTGAATTGTAAGGTATAAAATTTTTTGCATTATTTTAGAGAATATGATTTTAGATGGCAAAATACAAAATTTGAGCAAAATCGTTCAAATAGTTCCTGAGAAATTGAATTTTAAATATCTGACATTTTTTTAACCTTTTTTGCGCACTGTACTTATAGTTCCTAATGCACAAAGAGCTCTTTTTCATTAGCTGGATTGTTACCTTGGTATCAAGATATTTGATCGTGTGAGCTCATTAAGGACATTGCTGTCTCGAATCTTGATGGTGCCAAATATAATCGGTCAAGTGAAATTTTTTTGTACCTGAAAGAAATTTAAAAAAATTACTTACTTGTTTAATTAGGCAATTGCCTTTGATTTTGCCTTTAGAGTTTATTATCTTGCGAGGCCTTTTTAGTTTCTCAAGCTCTTTGGTGCCAAAACTTGGCAACTAATAGGGCCCAGGACCCAAAATGAATTTTTAAAATACAGTGTCTAAGTCCTTTTATCAAATTTTTTTATTCAATATACCCTTATTTTCTTTTGTTTTGTTACAATTTATAAATTGCCTTTTATATGAGCTAGTTTTCTTTTAATTTGGGGATAGATCTTTATTTTTCACTATTGAACTTCTCTTAGATGTTCTTATATGTTTGATAAATGAATTTGTTCTAATCTTCTCACTATTTTTATATTCTCTTATGCTTTTTATATTTCTTTTGTTTTTTAAAATGTATAAATATGTGATTGAAAGTGTTATTTGTGTATTCTCTGGTACTTTTAAAGATAAGTTATACTTTTTTTTTAATATTAAAAACCACCCAACCGAAAGTAAAGTGTTGTTTAAATTAAAATTTGCAATTTTAATTTGAAAAAATTGAAATTTCCAAACTATGTTTCTTAAATTAAAATTTGCAATTTTAATTTGAAGAAAAAAACTTTAAACTGGGCAAAATTCTGTTTTTCATTTTGTTATGATGTATTTTTACAAGCACTTTTTAAAAAATTTCTGAATTCTCCTTGCTGTCCTCCTATCTTCGCGATAAATATATATATATATTTAAGTAAAGAATTTAAAGAAATGATCTCTCAATCATAGAGCTCATAATGAAATGTAAAAATATTTTCATAATAAGTAGGTTTTGCAGAAAAATGTGATTGTAAGTTCCTAAATTTGAACTCATGTTGAAGCTTATCATTGTATTTTGTTAAAAATATATATTTAAGTAAAGAATTTAAAGAAATGATCTCTCAATCATAGAGCTCATAATGAAATGTAAAAATATTTTCATAATAAGTAGGTTTTGCAGAAAAATGTGATTGTAAGTTCCTAAATTTGAACTCATGTTGAAGCTTATCATTGTATTTTGTTAAAAATAGTTTTATCAAAAGCAGAATCTCAGTATGTTAGTTATTATAATGTTTGTTAGTATGTTAGTCAGTATGTCAGCAGAATGGAATGTTAGTCTGCTTATATAGCATTTTTCAGATATTACTGGTTGGTAAGTTTTTGTTGCAGACCTTTTGATATTATGTGTTTTTCCTGTTAAAGAAATAAAGTTCTCAACACACTATTTTTCATAACATTTTTTAAATAAAAACTAACTTTATTTCAATATGTAATTAATAGAGCCCGGAATTTGATGACCTAAAAAATCTCAATTAATGCCCTTAAAAAGTGCAAAAAATGCCCTTAAAATTCGAAAATTGCGCTAAAAATGCCTTTTGACATGACTTAAATAGAAGTAAAAATATTGAACTAAAACAATGTTTTACTCTTTAAAATTATTATCAGTCTTTCAAAAAATATAAAGCAATTCAATACTTGTTCTACGTTCATTAAAATTTGAAAAATATGTTTTATATCCTAAAATAACAAAAAAGAAGGAAAGTATATTGACACCAAAACATTTTCATTTTGTATAGAAACTTAAATGAATATAACAACTTCCATCTCATAATGTTACTAAATATCAGAATTACAGTGGATTATTAAATGTTTTTTTAATATTTTGAAATGTAAACGAGCGTCTCTTGTCTGAAAGCAAATTTTTATACCAGGAGAAGCTTCTTTCAACGTCTACTGATGTTATTGGTGCGTACTTGAAAAGGATGGTCACACTTACTGACAATTCTTTTTCAATTTGAAAAGATGTTGCTTCACCTTTTAATATCCTAGAGATTTTCTTCATTGTTTGGAAGCCAGTGTAATAATAAAAAATTATAAAAAATAATAAAAATTAGAAAAAAATTAACAAAAAATTTAAAAAATGCTTTAAAATGCAAAATACGCTCCAAAATTTAAAGAAAATGCCCTATAAATCTCAAAAAATGCTCTAAAGGGCAAAAAATGTCCAAAAATGCAAAAAAATGCAAATGTCATCAAAATCCGGGCCTTAGTAATTAATAATGTATTAGAAACATATCTGTTACTTAAATTGTTTGCAAAAAAAAAATAAAAAATTAAATAAATAAAGTAAAAAATAAAAAAATAAAGAAGAATGAAAATAAATTTCTCAAGATTAGCTTTGTGGTTAAAAAGCACTTTCATGCTTGTGTATGATTGAAATTTTCGATTTTAATTGCTTAAAAATTAGTATGATTTTGTTATAAAATATTATTTTAAAAGAAAAGTTGTTTGATGATGTTTTACTTTTCAGTTGGATGAATTTTGGAATGACTTTGAGTCCTATAATAGATCTTGTACAGATTCAGTTGCTGATAATTTCTTAGATCCTAGTCTTACAGTTCCTGTTGCAGCAGTGAGTAATGTTAATATTTGATTATGATCTTCACATTTCATTTTGATGTCCTGTTTTACCATTTATTTATTATTATTTTGTAGATATTTTAAAATTACAGCGTGATTGTAAAAATAATTATTGTCAGATATTATGGAACCTATGGGTTCAGTATAAGTTGAAGTTAAATATATTATTTTAATAAATGAAATCTTTAAAAGAATAAGAAAACATCATAAAATTGAATATTTCAATTAAAAAGAAGCTTGATTTTTGAATTAGTTTTAAGAAATAAAAAGTTGTGTTTATTGTTTTAAAAGGAATATTTATGTTTGGTTTCAATTTTAAAATAATAATGTTTATACAAATTAAAGAAAGGAAAAGTATATTTAATTAGCAATTTAATTTTTAATTTAATTGGCAAAAGTATTTTAAAATGCATATTTTTAATAAATGTTTGGATTAAATACATGCAGTTTTATACTCCAATTTTATCTATTAGTTCTCTAATACATAATTATTTCAAATAGTTAATATTTTATAACATTATAATACTATGCTTTAAATTATTATTTTTACCATTACATCATTACATTTGTTTTATGTTTCTAAATTATGATTTTTAATTTAATAAGGCTGTGTTTCCCTTATTGTTAAATTTTGGAAATTAATTTTTAATTTTATGCCTTACCTTCAACCGTGTTAATGATTCTATGACTGATGCATTTCCAAAATAACTATAAAAAAAGTTAGATACAAATATGATTATTCAGTATTTAATTATTTTATATCAGCAGTTAGTAGGTTATAAAACAGCTAAGTAATTCGGAAATTTTGTAAAAAAAAAAAATAAAAAAAAATATGGAAGCGTTTTGCATTTCTCCCACATTAATCAGGCATAATATCTATAATATGGTAAACAATAATGAAAATTGCTCTAACTAGAGTTAATATTTTTTTGTATTAACTATGAAATTTTTTTAATACTTTTATTCAGTTTAATTCCTTCATTTTGGACATCAACATTTTCAGACTTTAAATATTTTACTACAGATAGTATAAATCGAACAGTTTTAATAGGGTTTCGAAAAATCCAGCCTTTTTATGAGAAAGACCAGCTTTCGTTAAGAGGGGGGGAAACGATTTTAATCCACTTTTTAACAATTTACATATTATGGTTTAAAATTAACATACATGTATTCTATTTATTTTATTAATCAGTATTCAGTAAAATAATATAATTAATATAAGTAAAATATGTTATGACATTATGTATCATATGACTAATATTGCAAAAAAGCACAAAATCTGATAAATTTAATAGTCATTGTGATGAAAACAATCAATACTATTAGTTCTATAATGGTAAAATTTAAAGATGTTTTTCGGTCTCATACTATTTCTCAAAATAAAACTTAGTATACAGAAATTTAAATAATTTAGTTATTTTTATTTTTTTGCATGCATCGATTATTAACAATACAAAAAAAAAAATTTAAGGTTGTTTTTGAGGTGTTGAACTTCTTTTAAAATGCATCAAAATGTAACAGGAACAAGTTCTAATTATCAATAATGTTTATAAATGCTAAGTAGTTTGGACATAAAGCAAAATTTTCCTATGTGTTTTTAATTATAATTTAATAAAACAATAATATTTTTTATCAGTTTGAAATAAAGTTTGAAACTGAACGGAAGCATAGATAGTTGTATTTATTATACAAAAATAAGTTATCTTTATACTTGTTTTAATTTTTATTGTACCGATTAACCGTGCTATTAATAATTTTTTTGACTCAAATTTGCATCCATTTTTCATTTTTTTTTTTTCGAGCTTGAAATTTATTTTTACTTTTTCTTAAGGACATTTATTCCATAAATAGATAAAATGTTACTAATTTTTCCAGTGTAATTACTGCACCCTATTTACTTTAAAACCAGACTCTTTTTTTTTTTTTTTTTGAAGTTGCTGCAAAATTATTTCAGTATTTCAATTATGTTTTTTCCTAGTTGTGCTTTAAATTGATTCAGAATAATTGATTTCTAAGATCATGCTTAAGCATCAGTAAATTAGGAATTCCTATAACGTATTTAGGAATTCCTATAATCCTCTATAAATGATCTAGTGTCCATCAAGAACCATTTTACTGTGGAATAGAGAGAGGTTTCACTGTATTAGCAAAAATTGTTTGTATATAAAATCAATTGAATTATGAGATACATTCCACATTTTTTAATTGATTTTGTTTCAAAAGTTATAGGAACAATGTTTTGGTTAAATGTTTGTAATGGAGGCATTTGAATGAAGCAAATTTTTTGTATGCATTTCAATTTATTTGTTTTATAAAAAAAATGTTACGACTCTTGTTATTTTAATAGTTAAAACTAGTCTTCTGTTAAAACTTAATATTATCTATCACTGGAAATTTATGAATTGTGTGAAAGTTGGATGATAATTAAAATAAGATATGAATTCAAAATTACTATCTTTTTACTAAATGTTCTTTAATAATTTTCCAAAAATTTATTAATTTTCTGCAGTTATGAATTGAAACCTTTAAGCAAAAAATTGGATTTTACTTAATTGCAATTTTTTACTGCAGCCAGCTGATCCTGCCTTACTAGATATGCTGTCCACTATGTTGCCACTTGATCCTGTGTCCACATCTTGCCCAGCAGAATTGGCTGAAGTTATCAGTGATGGAGAATTACTTACAGAAGAAAAAGTCCAAGCAATTCAGAAAGATAGACAGAAAAAAGACAACCACAACAGAAGTGAGTTATCTTCTGGTTGTTAATGTTTGACATGACCTATACTATTAGGCTTTTGGCTATAGTCTGGGATTCATCTCTAATTAATGATTGTAGTACAGTACTGGCACATTACACTGCCACTATTAGGTACTTATACTTCAAGACGAAGAAGATCAGAATACAATACCCACACGTGTTACCTATGACATCAGCTCCAGCTAATGGTTTATAAGCAAAATGGCGTGTTAAATTTAGGCTAAGTTTCTTTATGTAAACTGGAATGTTAATTAATGTGAAGTTGATTAAATACAGCTCCTTATCGCACGTAGAATTTGTTGAAATATGATTCCTTCTTGTCTACGTCTTTTACTTAACTTAGATTTTTTTAAATGTATTTTATTGAAACCGTGATATATTTTTGTTTTGTGTACCCTGCAACTTTGATGCTGCATCATTAGTTCTTCTCCTTGGGCTTCTTGCCTGTATTTGTGCTAAGTAAGAGATATATAATGAAAGAATTAAAATGTTTATGAAAGAATCTTTGTTTAGGAATATAGAATGTGTCACTGAAGAAAATTGATACTTGGCATGCTTGTCTTACTCAAAATGGAATGGAAAGAACAGTTGCTAACATTCAAACAGTTGCTTTTCAGTTGCTAACATAACAGTTGCTTTTCAGTTGCTAACATAACAGTTGCTTTTCAAAAACCAATCAGGATCGATATACCCACACTACATCACTTGCAGGTATCCCATTTAGATTGGACAACATTAATATATTAGTAGTTCAATTGAAGAAAAAAAATTATGAGCATTCTTTCTTTCCTATTAATACTTAAAGGGAAAAAATATTACTGCTTTAATTGAAATATAAATAGATTTAGAAATAAGGTTATTCTCTCTTTTTTAATTTTTTTATAAAGAATAGAATTTGTATATATATTATTGGCTTAATTGAAAATTATGTAGTTAAGAATTTAAAAGTATTTCTTTTATAATATTTTTCTGAGATAATAGAATTTATATTGTTGGGCGTAATAAAAGCTACATTGTAAAATTTAATATTTTAAACAGAATATATAATTTTTTGAAATTCAAAAAATAATCAAATACATTATGCAATTTTCTAATTATCATTTTAAACAACTATCGCTAATACACAAGTTTTTCAGAGCTCAAAAAAAAAAAAAAAAAAAGAGGGAAAAATTCTGCAAGGATTACAATTTGTCTGCAAGAAAACTCTGCAGAAATTCTTTGCAGAACAAATAGAAATGTTATGGAATACTCTGCGGTATACTTTGACGAGATGATATGTATATTTTACTACTTGGTGTTTCCTTTTTTTCAGCTTCCGGTGGGGCAATTTTAAACAACTGAACTCTGAGGAGATGACCCATTGTTTACACTTTACCCATTCCTTCACAATCCTAGGCGACATATAAATTCTTTTTTATCTATAACTTCATATGTTTTAAATTAAATTTTAACAACATGCATTTCTAGTATTTAATTTTCATCTGCCTTAAATTTTGCAATGTTTGGTAAGCCTTACTTGTGTGTGTGTGTGTGTATATATATATATATATATATATATATATATATATATATATATATATATAATTTAACAGATACAATTTCATCCTATTATTTTATAATTTTTGTTATTTGAAATGCTGGAATATGTATCTGTTTTAAGTCCTTCATCTGAAATTATTTGTAAAAATTTTTTAGTTGAAAGAAAAAGAAGATTTAATATAAATGACCGTATAAAAGAGCTCAGCACATTGCTACCAGGCTGCAATGATAAGTTAGTATATTTTAGGTATACTTTAATTTATTTGTTTGTTTAATTATTTCTTTTTTGTCAATCTCCCTAATGGTGAAGTGTAAATTTGAATCTTGTTTATTCTTTAAATAAAACTTGCTTATTCTTCTTACTGTTTCAAGTAATACAATGAAAAAATGAATAATATGAGGGAAAAAATGATATGTTGGTTGATAATGTTTATAATAGACAAGTAATCTGAAAATAGTAAAAATTTATTTCTAGTTGTCAATTTTGCCATATTGACAATTTTATTTAAAATGAATATATTATTTCCCATTCATTTTAACATTTTCCAATGTTATCAAGCAGTGTTTATTTTTTGTTCTTTGTGTTTAATCTTAATTTTTCTATCATAATACAATAATTACAGTGTTCGTATCTTTATTTCATATTAATAATTAAAAAAAAAATTATTTTGTTTATGAAATAAAAAATATTAAATTTAAAGTTTGAAATAAACTTTTCTAAAAATTAAACTTGTGTTAGAAAGTTTTCCTTTTTTTAAAAAAAAAATTAAGATTCCATTTTTTTCATGAAATTTGTTATTAAGCAAGTTATTTTGTAAAGTATGATTTAAAACTTGCAAAATCATACTACTTCTTATAAAAATGTATTTAATTTGATCATTCATTTCTTTCAAAAATTTATTTTCATTGAAAATTAAGTTTGCAGCTGTGCCTTGATGTTTGATTTTAATGTTTATTTATCTTAGTGTAAGAATTTCTCTAGCTTACATGGAAAAAAAATGAAAGTTTATTTTTAATGTTCATACTTATACTTATTTTATTGAACACATAGTTATGAATGCAATTTATTAAATTTTATTATTCATCAATGGATTGTCAGTGCTAAAAATGCCTGAGTTTTGAAAAATCAGTTAAAGTAATTCTGATTGGGATAGAAATGCTGTGTTCTGCTTAAGAAGCCAAATATTTTTTTTTTCATCTCAAATTTAGTAACAAATTCATCAAGAGAAGAAATTGTTAACTGAAAAAAACTATAAATCAGTATTTTGTATCAAAATGGAATGTGGCTTAGACCACATCACATTTTTAATCTGATGCCCTTTCAAATATTTCTGTTGAAATGATCTAACTGATTTTTTCTCAATCAGTAGCATGATCTATGACAAACATAGCAGGTACTAATTACTGTGACTAAATTTGTTGAACATAAAAACTTTTTTGAAGTAGAGCCATATTCCCCGACTATTCTTTAATCGGTTTTTCAAAATTTTTAGTCATGTTTTGGACATCTGAATGTTAGTTCTTCAATTGTTAATTTGTCTTTATTTCAATGTATATTTTTATTAGGTATTATGAATTGGTGAAAGATATTCGACAAAATAAAGGGACAATCCTGAAAGCTTCCGTAGATTATGTACGATGTCTGAAAAAGGAAGTACAAAAAATCCCTGACTTAGAAATGCGTTTGCGAGTTGTCGAGCAAACAAATAAAAAATTACTCTTGCATATTCATGTAAGTTTATTTCTTCATTATTGTTGTTATTATTATTCATTATGTGGTCATAAAATAACTTTATTTCATGTGAAAAAAATTTTAAAATTTTATAAATCTTAGTTTTTTTTTTATCAGGGTGAAATTTATGGTACATTCCGTTGCAATGTATTAAGAATGTTATTTTGAATCTTAACTTAAGTAATTTTTACTACTGTTGATCAATATAAATGAGAAAAGATTTAATAATAATCCATGAATGAAAACCCAAGAAAGTTCATAAAAATCATCATGTAATCAGGCTTTCCGAATATTTGTTTTTGTGTTTAAACTTCTACAATGCCTCAGAGTCCAAAGATATAACAATTTTATTTTTGAATGATGAAAGATTCTTCCTAAGTAATATCATATGTGAGTATTATGTGTTTTGTGATGATTTTATCACTGTTTCATTTTTAAGATATGGCTTGTTTTTTCTGAATTGGGAAAATTTGTTAATATCGTTATTCATTTTCGATTATAAGGAGAGCAGAACATTTCTTTCTTCTGAAATTATAAAAAATTCTTAACTTGCATAATGTGATATTTGTGAATTGGATCTAAAGGGAGATTTATAAAATAAATTAGGGTTCTAGTTTTTGAACATTCGTAATATTTTTTAAGCATACATTTGCACAAATAAAGTCACAAAATTAACAAAGCAAAGAATATTCAGTAAACACGACTAATAAAGGAGCTGTGTTTCTGGTTGCTTTATTTATGTTCAGGATGAAGATAATCTTCTTATTTTGAAGTGTAGAATTTGTAAAATTTTATGTTTCAACATATAGTTAAAATTGATATTTTTCAATATATGCTTTATAAATTAGATTTTGTAAATATATATATATATATATATATATATATATATATATATATATATATAGAAAGAGAGAGATTGAAAATAATAAAGATTGATGAAAAGATAAGAAAAAGAAAAGGTATTTCTAAAAAATATTTTAAAAATAAATTATTTAAAAAAAAATTAAAAACCATAAAACAAAATAATGAAGAGATATAATCTCTTCATCAGCTTACACGATTATATCCACAAAAAGGAGTGCTTTCTAATATTGTATCAATATAGCCTAAGCAAAATATATCAACACAATAGTGTGAGGAGCACTCAAGAAAATTGAAAAAAATATAGATCACATTAAGTAAAAAATATGTACAAAATTTATTTTGTATATATTTTTTACTTAATTCATTAGCTCTACTTTTTTACTTTCATTAACAATTTCAGAATTACAAAAGTTGAATTATTTTACTGTTTATTTCAAAATTGTTGAAAATAAAGAATCATATTGTATAAATATGTTAGTTTTCTTTTTCTATGTGCGCTAATTATAACATTGATTTGATTGTATTTAAAAATTAAATGTTGTGGTAGTGTGTGAAATCGTAACTCATTTTCAACTTGTTCTGTTTTTTAACTGTATATATCTATCTTATTCTGCTACTTGATTTTTTTTTCTATTTATTTTTCTAGAACTTAGAACTTCAGTTGAAAGCCAACAATATACCCATCCAGAAATCAACCTGGTACCCATCAACGGAAGAAGAGATACAGTCACTCATTAAACAAGAACCCATTCCCTACTCACCCCTCACCCATTCCTCCAACGAAAAGTACTTTATAAGTAGTCAACCAAATCTGGCACCTCTGCCAGAACATTGCAGCAGTGACTTTCAGAACTTTGACCCACTAGCTTTGCGCTTCCCGCACAGCGACCCCAATGGCACTCGCAGGAGAGTTCCCAACATACAATTCCTAAATGTCAAAAAAGAGTCCCAATCTCATACTTCCTCCTCCTCGTGTAGTCAAAGTCCTGCGACCTGTTACGCCTCGAGTCCTGCTCCCTCCTACAGTCCTTTCGAGGACTTGATGATGGAAGACGATCAGCCCGTTACGGGTGACCCCATGCTCTCGTCTCGCGACAGCATGACTCCTGAGCACATGGATTTTATGTCGTAGCTTGTGAAACGTCAGTTTTAGTCCTTGTTAAAAGTTAGACTTTAAGCTATGAAAGTCTTAACTTTCATTTTGATATTTAGTGAAAAGTGTGACTTTTGATGTTGCTTGAAAAAAAAGTGTGTCTTATCCTGAATTTTGAATCGGGAAAAGAGCTTTTAGGATATCGTGTTTTCCCTTTTGTGCAAAGTTGTGAAAAGTGAAGATTTGTTTAAGCAGGTAGAAGATGTATCTGGGTCCTAAATATTTATCGAACCTGTGTGACCAGAAAAAAAATCTTGATTTATTACTATATCCAGTAATCAATAATAGTATGTGAATTGTATTCAGTATGAATTAGCCTTAACTGATACAGGTACTCTGTTTTTATTGATCTTGTTTCATTTAAGAAAGTTTGTCCTGATACATCTTTGTTTATCAGTACCTGATTAGTATAATATTAAGTGGAATATTATTTAAATATTCGTGCACTATCGATGAATACTGTATGACACTCATAATGGCCTTCTCACAAAGGTTCTATCAGTTGTTATTGTTTTTAATATTTGTGCCAAGGATCTGTTTTCTCTTGACATTTTTTCTCTCGTTGTTTATTCTATGTATTCGTAATGTTAAAATTTTCGAAAAATTATTATATTTTTAATTTTATCCTGTTAAAAATTTTATCCTAGTTAAATCTTATATTGCTTTGGAAGCTTATTACCGACAATAATGTTTGCTAGTCAAACATCACTAGTAAACTTACTTCAACCTTGACTATCTGGTCTAGTTTAACCCCTTTGCCGTCGTATGGTTATTCTTAGCCACCAAATCCTTTTGAGTTTCCACAAGATGTGACCGCAATTTTTGTCATGAAGGCATGCAGAGATGCTCAAGTAATCGCAACAAATGAAGCTTTTATAACCAAAATAGGTTATGCCTGGTGCAGCTTTTTTATTGTCATAAAACATTTAACTTTTTCTATGGATGTGATTATACCTATAAGGAAAAAGCTAAGTTGTGTCACTAAATTCTTAATTATGCAAAAAAATAAATAAATTAGTAAATAGATCTAGTCCTTTTTACTCTAGATAATGATTGTTTTATTGGAAATATTAGTTTGATCACTAATTTTAATAAAAGTTATTGACCCAACTGAAAATTATTTCACTGTCTGTTTGAAACTGTTTCAGATGAAATATCGTTTTTTTGTCAACTGTGGAAATACTTGTTTTATGTGTGGATGGAATAAAAACTGTACTCTTCTTTTGCTAGAATTTTCAATTGTTATATTAAACAGTGCCTTTTTTCAGTATTTTACTATGGGTAAAATACTTCTATTTTAGCAGCTTACTCGTATTTAGTATGGATAATTTTAATTTGTATTTTAAATTCTTAATTGGATGTATAGAGTACCTTTGAGAAATTACTCATGAATGAAAAGCTTAAAATTAGGGAAATTTTTGGAATAAAGTGAAGAAGAGGTACATTCAGTTGAAAATTAATATTGAACAAGTGAAAATCATTGATTTGTTTGATCTATTTGTCTTTATAATTTCCACACAGCAGTTAACATTTTTTTTAAAAAAAAAAAAACTTTCCTGGAAATTGTCTTTTATCCAGATTCTAAACTCTTAACTATAGTTCATAACCTTCATTTAAAAGTTTGTAATTTAAAAGTAATATAACTTGGGGTTAAAAAGAATGACATTTTTTTTATAATTAAGTTCTCAGAAAGGCTTCTTTTAAGTGTCCCTTTAAATGAATAGTAAGAATTTTTTTCTTGTTGAAAATTTGTGTTGTCACACAAATTTTGTTGTAATCAATTGTATAGATTACAGATGAATTAAACTCTTAATTGCTTTTTGTGTTGACAGCATGAAATTTTTGTGGTTTACTTCCCAGGAAACAAAGTGACTTGCTTTTACTTTAAAAAAGTTTCTCTGAGTAATTGACTCAAGAGTTTTCTTGTCTTCAGATTTAGGATTAAAGTTAAAATATTAAAAGATGTTAATATAGATAGAATGGTTATTTAATTGACATGATAAATTATCTTTAGACTTCTGTTATAAACTATTTACTTCTGATAGTAATTGTGAACCTAATTCAAAGAACAAGGTGACTCTTGAATTACTATAGTTTGTGATTCTGGCGACAAAAAAAAAAAAAAAAAAGGATTAGCATTCACCACTCTTTAGTGTCATATATTTTATTTGCTGGTGTAAATAATTTCATATATAGAATTTATTTAAGATTGAGTGTTAAATATTCTCATATACATAACTTTTCACAATTACACCACATTTCAAGTATTGATAATACATACTTTTGAAGTGATGGTGTTGGACATATGTCATATTTTATTTCTATCTACAGTTGTGTAACATAAATCAAAATTTACTCATTCTATGTAGTATTAATATGCTATTTATAGGACTTACATTTCCTTATCATTTCATAAAAGTTTAACTAATAAAAAAAAAATTATCAAATCAGAATCAAATTACAAAATTGCCTTCTTATCAAAGCTGACTGTGACTAAACTGAATAAGTAAAGACTTTTCTCATTCTAGAGTAATATTTTCATTAAATGATCTATTTTTAATGTTCGTTAATCACTTATTGTTTGTTTGGATATTACATTTTTATGAAATATTTAAAAGTTTTATGAGATATTTTAAAGATTGCTTTTAAAAAAAAAGTATTTAGATTTATCATTCGTAATTAATAGATGTAACTTAAAATTGTGTTAATTAATTAGCTATAAGGGTGTATTTCTAAGACAAAACTGTGATGTCTAAATACTGATGAGAAGATAGCCATTTTTTTCAGACTATGAATTGTTTTTTTACTTTTATTTTTTGGAGACCCTGTTTATTTATATTTGAAATATTTAAATATGTCTTAGTAAAATCTTTCAATGCAATATTTAAAAAAGTTTATCATGTCTAAATATTGTGGGAAATATGACCATTTTTTCCATATATATATATATATATATATATATATATATATATATATATATATATATATATATATATATATATATATATATATATATATATATATATATATATATATATATATATATAATGTGTGTGTTAAATCTTTAATGCTATGTACTAATTAAATAGAAACAAAGAAGTTTGTCATTTCTAAATATTGTTGGTAATTTTTCTCACACATTACTATATATACATATTTATATTTGTGGAGGCCTTATTTATTTATATTGGAACATTCTTAAAACATTCATTTTCTTAATGTGTCAGTTAAATTTTTGATGCAATATTTAATAAAAAATATTATCAGAAAATAAGTGAAATGAATTACATTGCCGTAAAAAAAATTTAAACATTTGCATTTAGCACAGGTTAACATTTTCAATACATTTGAAAAACAATCAAATTACAAAATTAAAATAAAATTAGATGTAAATGTTTTATGGAAACGTTTTTTTATTTTTATTGGATTATTTTTAATCAATTTTTTTATGTTTTTATTTTATCTTCCAATGCAATATTTAATTAAAAAAAAATTGCATAAAAAATTGCTTGTGTTGCATTGCATAAAAAATGTTTGCATGTTGCATAAATTAACATGTACCCATATATTATAAAACAAAGCAAATTAGTTAAAACAAAGCAAATTAGTTAAAACAAAATTAAATATGCAGACATGTTCAATTAGATTATTAAATTAAAGAGAAATATTTAGTAATTCATCATTTAAATTTTCTTAGAATTTTTTATTTTATTTTCAAATTAGATGTTTTTTAATTTTAAGTTGATATTTTTATACACTCTTTTTTAACTTCTAAATAAAATTATAACTGTTACTTTTCAATGAGAAACAATCTTATTGACAGTTGTGCGGGGGATATCAAAGAATTATCAATTTCAAGTACCTCTCTTGATTTGATATTTTGTCAACACATCAAAGAGTTGTACAAAGTAGTTGATGAAATGGTTTCTGATTGAATTTTGTATATAAGATGAATTCGTGTAAATAATGAATTGCCTAAAAAATTTGTATATTATAATGTGTATAATAATTCTTGTTTAAATTTTTACATAAAAATAAAATTATCACAATGAGTTATTGAAATTAAATTTATACTAATTATCAATGTTGTACAGTTTTCTTTAAACAATACTACTGTGCCTTCTGTTATATATTCTATGAAATATTTTATGTGTGATGATTGTGGCATCACATTGAGTGGCATTATTTTTCAATATATGATGCTTTTTCTTTCAATGATAACTAGTCTGTGAATATCTTATGCCATTAAAAAAAATTATTAAATTGTTATTAAAACATGTCATTCTGCTCATAATATCTGATTATGTCATCATTAGAATGTTTAATAAAAAATATTCTTTGATATATTTCTGCGTTTTAACTTTCACACTATCTTATGTATGGTCCTTTATTTATTACATTATAATTATAAAAGTTACATTTTACATAATTTTTTAAAATTGTTAGTAAATTTACTCTTTTCAGTCGCATTTTGGTGATACTTCATAAAAACTGGTGGCTAGAAACAGGCGTACAACTTCAAGAGATTAAAAAATACAAGTAATAGAAATGTACATATTAACTTCGTGAGACCTAGCTTGCAATATAGTGAACAACATCTGATACAATTTTATCCCTTAAGGAAATTTTTTTTTAAATGTTTTTGCAAAGCGATCTGTCAATGATATTGAAGACGTCCAACCGTGTACACCGCGAGCTTTCTTTCTCTGTCTTTTTCTTGTCTCATTCACACGGGAAGTCCTTGAGAATGGCTTTAGGTTACCGGATGCTGTTACAATTGTAACAGACCTCGGTCAAATTTCCTTTCTAAAGATATTGGGTTTTTTAGAAAGGAAATTGACGGCAATTACATTGTATAAGAACTACAACTTTGAATAAAGGGTGTTCAAAAATTCTACAAAATATGAAAATAAGACTTTTTGTACTTTGAGGATGGGGCCCCGCAATAAACTTCGTCCCGCTGCTCGTAAAACCTGAGTTTGATCATGGCAGCGTATCCAAATTCTCTTGACGGTGTAAGAAACGTTTACTTAGCAGAGTTCGTAACAGTCCAAATTTTCCTGATTAAAAAATATTTCGTCTCTATTCTAGAAAATCAACGTAAGCGACAAGAAATTAAAAATTGTAATTTGTATATATTTGGCATCTCAGTATGATAAACTATATGTTACTGAAGCATTTTTTTTCTCAAAAATTCTTTTGTTTTATCAGTTTTCTAAAATTCAATTTTAGCGTTCATAGCATTAGCATTAGAGAGAAAAAAGATGCCAAGCTATTTTTCTCGTAATCTATCGTGAAGCACTTACGTTGTTTCTTCAATTGCACGGCAGCATTATAGCCTTACCCGCAGGATTCACTGCTTCAATTTTTTGAAAATTCAGTCATTTTGTGATAAAGGATCTCGATTAACAGTTTCACTTAATCAAATTTTTAGAATTCTGAATTTAGAGGTCATAGGCTTATGTATTATTTTGACAAATGCAGTAGCAATTCCTGTGGCTTGGAATTTTGTAAGTTTCACAATTATTGATTATCTCTTCCGTCTGATTTAAAAAAATTATGAATACCAATCAACATTACAGTAATCATAGAATTTTTAACTTATAAATTGTGGGATTATCCACTAAATTACTTTTTCAAACTTTGTCCCCAAATTTTTTCTTATAACCCAATAATGAGATGGTAAATTTGTCAAAAAATTATTAGAACTTAAAAATTTTTTTTTCTCTCCAAAGCTTCTTTCTAAAAGAGAGACATTGCCACCTTAAAACAGATTTAGGGCAGTTAAATACAGCGAATTGTCATAAGAAAATATAAAGTTACTGTAACAGTTTTTTAATGGTGCAGTGGTTATATTAAATTGAAAAGCAATGATTGTTTTCAGAAATAAAGAGACTATGATTTTTTACAAGATTTATTTTCTCAAAAGAAAAAAAAAAACACTATGAATACATCAGTAATAAAAAATAAAATTAAAAAACAATGGATCTCTCTGCTTCTACTACATATGATTGATTTCAACTATATACAAAATGAAGGAAAACTAGCTTTAGTTTCAATTCTCTCAAGCAACTTCAGGAAGAACAAAAATATGATAAAGTACCAAATTAGACATACTATAAATTCGGTACTAAGAACAAGAACCTCAAAGAACTCAAAATGACGGGAGAAAGTAAGGAGACAAACACGTTGCATTGAGGAAAAAATGGTTTTTGAACGAGGTGAAACAAGATTAAACACTTAATTTCTTTTTTACAACGTTTTTGACTTGTTTCTTTTTCTTGACATTTTGAGTTTCAACACGGAGAAATGTTCTTGTTTACAGTACCGAAATTATTATGTGTCTGTATCTATGCTTTATTCACATAGTCGGTAGTATACTCTGCCTTCATTTGAAAATACTATGCACCGCAAAACTGCACAAGAATTTCTAAAATTATTAATCGGTAATTAAAATTTTTTTTGCATCAACATAAGAACTTGCTTGCTTGTAAGTTTATTTCAAACATTGTTTTTATTAGTATTTATGTGAACAAGTAAGAATGCCCTTCTTTTATTATTACTTAGGCGTCGTAAAATTATGCAAAAGGTATTCATTATACTATTAAGTACCAATTAGTAATCAAATAAATAATGTTGATTACTTACTAAAACATTAAATACGCCTCTAAATTATAGAAGAAAGACAATATTGATCTCTAATTAATGCAGCAAATTATGCCATTTAGGCTGTTCTACGAAGATTCTATTCTCATATCAAATTAGCTCTTTTTAGGGAATAATAAGCTATTTTTATATCTGTTGCGAATTCGTATAGTTTATCACGACTATTAAGTTAATTTTTGTCCATCTATAATTAGGGAAGCCTCTGTACTGATAATGAAAATGGTACAAAATGACATTATGAAAACAAAGCCATTAAAACTCGTTATAATAAAAATCGTTTGGTGTCTAATTTTTCAATATTTAAAGTTACTCCAACAGCGCAATCTTAGAGTTCATAAAATATGCAAAAATTTAGAATTATTTACTGAATTTAATCACTTCTTTTTCACGCCAAAAACATCTCATCAAATGAGAGTATTTAAAATTGGGTACCTGTAACCAACGTCACGCTTGGTTATAGAACCTGATTCACTAAAATATCGTCTGCCTGACACATCCAGTTCGAAACGATTGGGTACCTGTAAGCGACGTCACGCGTGGGAGTCGAGCCTGATTGGCCGCTGAATCGCATCATTTGTTTATGTTATTAACTGTTCTATTAAGAAGCCTACAATAAACCAAGCCTAACAGATGTAACGTTACGTTAACACACTTGTTAACGTTACATCTTGTTCCTACTCAACAAGTTGATTGCAGCGGTCTTCTTCTGCTCGAATTCCAGGTACCCAATTAGTTTAATAAGCTTAGAAATATTAAAAATGTTTGTCGGTTTTAAACCCACAATTAGCACTTCTGAGTTGGTATGTATCGTATAAATAGTTTTTTTTTCCCTTGTCAGATGATCTTAGAAAAACACTCTTAAAAAGGCAAAATAGTAATTAATATTAATCTCTAATTTATACAATTAAGCCACAAAACTATGATAGTTCATATTAATCAGCAATTAATAATTCCATAATTATGCCGCTAAATTAATAAATTTTAGACAGTTTAACTTGTGTGCTCAGCAACGACTCGCGTTTAAAAAGAATGTTAGGTAAGCGGTGGTGGAGAGTTAAGACATTTCGTAAACGCAATATTCTTAGCAATGTAAATAGCAATTTTGTAAAAAAATAAAATGAGTAGGAAATTTGTAAATCAATTAAGGTGACAAGGGACTTTCAAAGAAGCAAAAATTTGTCAAAAAATCGATATTTTACATTTTATATTTTTGAAATTTAGGCATTTAACTGAACATTTTTAAAAAAAAATTTCTGGAATAAGAGCAAAATTGATGAAGTTATGGCCATTTCAGTTTTGACCACGCCCCTTTTTTTTACCTTTTTTTGTCTGCAGGTAACTGTTAAAATTAGTTTAGTTTAAAATTAATTTAAAATTAGATGAATATTTTGTTAATTTTTTTAAAAAAATTTAAAGTATGTAATTATTAAACTAGTTTATTAGACAATATTTATAGGTATTTATATTAAAAACAAGAAATATTTGGTCAGATGTAAAATTTGCAATGAAAAAGTACTAAAAGTCATTTTTCTCAAAATGTCTTTTTTGAGAAATTTACAATTTTCAAACTGTTCCAGCGTAATGAATTTTCATTCTATTGACCTGAGAATTTAATGCTATATATTTATGAATATTATTAACATTTTGTTGGAAAAGTTTTTTGAATTAAGTGAATAGTATTTTTTTTATACATGATATTTTATAGAGGTATCATGATTTTTTCCTAAAAATGTAGGTTTATTACTGTTTTTTTAATGTTATTTGTTTCTATAATAAAAAATTAAAAAAGTACTTCCAACAATTTTTTCAATATTACCTAATATGTAATATTTTAAAAGAATTTTGTCATTTTGACAAAATTTCAGACGCGAGGAGTAATATGAAAAAGCATAAAAAATTGAAAAATTTAAATTTTTTAATTTCTTAAATTTTGAAATATTTTTTTGAAATTTTGTATAAAAGTTGTTTTTAGCAATATAAATGTATCCTGAAAATTTCAAGCAAATCCCTTTATAATTTCAAAAAAAAAATTTTAAAGCCCTTTGTCGCCTTAAGTTGATAACTTCTACTGCTGGATACCACTTTAGTCATAAAACACAATGCATTCCCGTTGTTGTTGTAGTTCATTTACGTCGCACTAGAACTGCACAATGGGCTATTGGCGACGGTCTGGGAAACATCCCGGAGGATGATCCGAAGACATGCCATCACAATTTTGATCCTCAGCAGAGGGGATGGCACCCCTGCTTCGGTAGCCCAACGACCTGCAAGCGAAGTCGAGCACTTTACGATAGCACAGTTTAACGAGGACCAATACCGCACATCTTCGGTCCCTACGCAGACTGATCCAAGTGGTCACCCACCCGCACACTGACCGCAGCCAGTGATGCTTGACTTCGGTGATTTCCTGGGAACCGTGTCTTAACGATCAGTCCACTGCGGGACGAATTCCCGTAATTTCAGGATGAAATATAAATATTCTAATCTAATATACTCAGGTTTACAGAAATGTCTTTATCTTTTCACGCTAAATGTTAAAAATGAAATAACACAGTTACCAGTCGTTCTCACTTTAAATATTGATGCAAGCAATGATTTGGTTTGGTTTCTACATTGGAAATCAACGCATAATCTTTTTTATTCCAAAACTTATTTTTCAGAAAAAAATGGTACTAAATATTTACCTGAACATGATTTAAATTTTTAAGTTTTTTTAGCATTTTTTTTCTTCCTGCGGTCAAGGGAATTGTGGCTTATGTATTAAAAAAAATGTTTCTCCTGATAATCAATTCTTTTTACTTGTTCGAATCGTGAGATGAAGTGCATTTTACAAATTATCATTTTGATTTAAATTTCGAAGTTGGTATATTGTTAATAAGGTAAGAAGTGTTTTACAACGATTCTTTTTTCAAATGACGATTCTTACGTCTTGAAATGACAGGTCTTCAAATGACAATTCATATAACACGATTCTTCTTTTAAACACAAATAGTAAATCAGGTAACAAACACACGTATACAAGAAATACTACTCAGGAGCGTCTCAAAACACAATGATCACGTTGTGGCTTCAAAACACTCCAAAAATAGTTATGCGGAAATACAGACAGTCAAGAGCTTGCAGCGCTCCCTAGTGTAGAAAACACCATCCAGAAACATTGTACTATTATTATTAATTCAAATTTCGATGATTTTTGTTAAAAATAAAATTTAGTCGGATGTGTCATCAATGAGAAAACGTGCAAAAAGTAATATTTTCAAAGGATGTAACGAATTAACCTGACAGTTGCTTAGTTCATTCTCGCTTTTGGATAATATCTAATTGGATAAATCCTGTTCTATTCTAATGCTTAAACACAATCACAAACTGGACGATAATGCAAAAGGATGGCAAATAAAAGTGATGGCAATGTCCTTGTATGACGTATGAATAAAATTAAAATGGCATTTGCCTGTCAATATCACAATTATAGTCAAGAAAAAATTCCTCTGGGAATATCTTCAGAAGCAAATCATCATTCTGGATCTTCAATCAGTGTGTTCTCATTTCTGTTCCTTGTGCTGCAATACATGAATATATATGCTCGTTATTATTTAGAAAATTTGCTTAATTAATTTAGGGGGACGCTATAGCACTTTAGAAATCCTTAATGGCAAATTTACTTTCACCTACATAAGTCTAATTTAAAGTTTAGAAGTTCAAGTAAGGCTAGAGTATGTCATTAAATATTAAATGCTGACTAAGTGTTTTCAAAATATCAAAGCGAAAGAATTTCTTACCCATTGGAAAATTGGGTGTTGTTTTGGGTTTGATGGCGTGCTTATTTATTTGGACGTCATCACACTTTTCAACTGTGTTCAAGAGTAAAAAAAGTAAACAGTATGCATGCGTCATCATTGCATGCATTACTATGGAGACCGCTGCTGTTTGATAATTTTTTTAGAATTCTTTTTTTTATTTTGTTATGCACTAAGTTGGTGAGTTTATTTTTGAGATAGGGGACTAGAGAGATTCCATACATACTTCTTGAGTTGTGAATAAAAGAGAATTTCATGATTTGAACGATATTTTTGTTTTTATTGCTTTAATTAAGAATCAGAAATTCTAACCTACAGTTCAAACCGGATCGTTTTCAACGCTAATTTAGGGGAATATCACAAATAAAGAGGGTAAAAGAAATTAGACGACAACCACATTGCCTTTCGGTGATAAATTTTTTTTCTCTTACTCTTTTTAAATATTTTTTTTAGTTAAATTTAGTTTTCTTTTGCAAAAATTTTTAACTAATGTTATCAAATCAAAAAAGTATCTGTATCAAAAAGTGTCTGTATTTTCGTATTTTATTTTATTTAATTACCGTCGTTGAACAGCCGACCCAGTTTTGAGTTCACGACTGTCAATGTTCAACTCCGTAGCCTTGTAATTTTGAACCCAATCCAGAAGACAAGGGAACTCCTATATCAAGTATTGGGAGAACTTAGCCTTCGTGGTGGTGATTTGATGGAACTAACACGTATTTGCGTTACATGGAGATGAAAACCACAAAAATCTCTCTCAATTAGCCTTACGGCAAGGGGACGCTAACCCATGACCCATCAACCACTGAAAATATTTTACGTCAGCAATGTGGACAGTTCCAGTTGGGTGTGGAATTCGTATCGACCAGCCATCGCTGTGATTCGAACCCGGGTCAATCTCAAAGGTGTGTTCTATCCTTTGAGCCAACATGGCTCAAACAAATTATTGAATGATTACTTTCCCACTGCTTAATCCTGCCATCAATGGAGGTGAAATAGAATTTGCCATTAAAAATTTCTGTCGTTATATGGCGTCCTATAAAATGAGGAATGAACTTACCTGTCTTTTAAGTATAGTGTTGGAGACTGATAATTCTCGAAACATTTCTACGTAAAAAGGATGAAAAATATAATAGGTTACAGCAAATATATTATGGTATACATCAAATATATTATGGTTATATTGCGGACAGTAAAAAAAAAAATATATATAATTTTTCTTAATCATCTGCGCTAATCTCCCTTTTCTTTTAGTCTCTTTTTTTCTTTATTGTGCTGTACACAGACAGGGGAAAAAATCCCAACATCAAGAAGTTGTGCTAGATAAACTAAATTTGGTAGGCTTGTCTATTGTGCTTGGCACTAGTAGCGCCATTGTGATTATGCAAATCAGGGTTGCTTTTTTAAATACGTGTTCTACAGTATGAAAGCATCATATTTCGTTAAACTTTGTCACAGTGAGTTGCTGTTAGTCAACAATGCCTTTAGGAATACAAAGAAGCCATTATCGACAGCTCACTGACTTTGAACGTGGTCTTGTAATAGAGTAGCGAGAAGGAGGATTTTCTTTCTGCGATATTGCAGAAAGACTGGGTGGGGAGAAATGTATCCACTGTGCATGATTGTTGGCAGTAGTGGTCAAGGGAAGAACTGCTTCAAGAAGACCGTGTTCTGGGCGGCCACGCGGCACTACTCAGAGGGAAGACCGCAGTGTAGGTCTGGTGCACCGTGCTGCATCTGCGAAATTCGAGCTGCAGTTGGCACTGCAGTGACACAACGAACTGTCACAAATCGGCTACTTCAAGTACAGCTCCCAGGGAGACGCCGTTCCACTCACTCAAAACCACTGAGTGGTGTGAGTGATTCAACAGCATAACAGTCTCCCCCATAATGCTGTTGTAACCCAACATGAATGTCGACATGTTGCCTTAGTCTGCTACATCACCACATCTTTCACCCATCGAGCAAGTACGGGACATCACTGGAAGACAACTTCAGCATCATCCAACATTAACTATCCCCGTATTGACAGGCCAACTGCAACAGGCTTGGAACTCCATCCCACAAAATGACACAACGTATGTACAGTGCAATGAATGATCTTGAAACTTTAATCAATGTTACTCAGACAAACGCATTGCCGAAATTTCATTACTCTACAAAATTTTTTTCTTAGAGTTGCGATTTATTCCCATCAATGTATATGTATGTATACAGAACTGCCAACTTTCTACGCATTTTTCAAAAGTTTATAGTGGTAGCTAAGTTTATGTTTTAATGTATTTTTTTTAAAAATTCATTTAAACTTATTTTCTACATTACTACATATAAATGATTTAAAAGTTTATATGGAAAGCCTGTTTTGTACCAGTTCTCTCATGTTGAGGATTGTAAAATATTCGTAAAATTACCACCAAAAATTCTGAAAATTGTGGTTTTTATATGTCTATCACTCTATTTGCAAAATGCGAAGTAGTTGGTTCGCTGGCATTATCTATGCATATATTTTTATTTCCAATGAGCTGCACAATCAGTTTTCTCGATGTGCAGACCTAGTGCGTTCTCCAGAAGTGGTATCCACTCTTTCAGGACCACAATGGGTGAGATAATGGGTGAGTTGGCCATGTTAATTTGGACGTCTCCGGGGATCTTTTACATGCCGCATAATCATACGACATGGCCGCTGAGGATTTTCTGCATGCCGAAAATCCGGTATCTGGGCCGGGGATCGAACCCGCAGACTTGGGCTCAGAAGGCCGACGAAAAACCAACTGCGCCACCCAGCCACTATCTATCTATCTATCTATCTATCTATCTATCTATCTATCTATCTATCTATATATATATATATATATATATATATATATATATATATATATATATATATATATATATATATATATATATATATATATATATATATATATATATATATATATATATATATATATATATATATATATATATATATTCTCACGAAATTTATATATATATATATATATATATATATATATATATATATATATTCTCACGAAATTTATATATATATATATATTACTCACGAAATTTTCACAATGTTTCGTGGAAATCAACCAAGGGGTTTGGTAACGGAGATGGGGAGAAATTTACTAGTAGTAGCATAAAAAAATAAACACTATCCCTAAGCGGTTACTATACTTTATTTTGTTGAAATTTGAAAACAAAAAATAGCTAAAAAAATGAAGCATTACTTACAGCAAAAGCAGCCTGCCACATAGGCAATGGACGTTGTACCTCGCCTAATACACAGGCCATCCTGCCCAAGGCAGCCAATCCCATCACCTATAATGGAAAATTTATGTCAATATTATTTAAAATATTTCACCACAACGTACATAATTTAAAAATAATTGAAGATCATAGAGGAAGAAGGTTATAAGTAACACTCTTTAAGAAATTGTATTTCTCGGACAAATTTTTTTTTTAGTCTTAAAATAATTTCAATTATTTTGACAGAACGGAGGTGGCTCAGCGAATAGAGGGCTCTCTCCCAATGAGGTGTCCCTGGTTCGAATCCCACCGATAATTGGTCAATTTGAATTTCGCCCCCAGCTCGCACCGGCCACAGTGCTGATGTAAAATATCCTCAGTGGTAGACGGATCATGGGTTAGAGTCTCCTTGCTTTCAGAGTAAGCGTAGGGGGTCTTTGTGGCTTTCCTCTCCATGTAACGCAAATGCGGATTAGTTCCATCAAAAAGTTCTCCACGAAGGCAAACTTTCCCAATACTTGAACCAGGAGTTCCCTTGTCTTCTGGATTGGGTTCAAAATTACAAGGTCATGGAGCATTGGTAGTCGTAAACTCAAAATTGGGTCGACTGTTCAAGGATGGTTATCAAATAAAATTATTTTTAGAAGTAATTTTTAGTACTTGTTTAACAGTTAATATTTTCGAATTGTTTGTCGCATGTAATTTTTTTATTTCATCATGCCCCATGTTTTTTAAACATCTTCGTAATTTCAAGTTTCTAAACCTAACGGTTTTTACGCTACAAAAAAAAAAAATAAATAAATAAAACTTAAAGTTGAACACCCAAAATAGGGACTTCTTATAAGGGTTTTTAATAAATAGAGATGAAAAATGTAACAACTTTCTCTAACATTATATAGGGAAGTAAATTATATAGATTTGGAAAGGAAATACCTATTTCGTCATGTAATTCTGGGAAGAGAGGCATAGTTGGGATTGTTGAAGCGTTACTTTAATCACAAATTAGGTCAATAATTGTATTATTTCCCCTTTCATTGGCCCCCATACTGTGATCTATTTGCGGTATGTCTAAAGCGCCCTCTTGCAAGGTGGGTATTTCCCGTACCATTTGACATCCTTTTTTACTTCATCGGTCATTTCCCCCTAACCACTTTCACTTTCATGAAATTCATCACTTTCACCTTAATTTAGGGTTGCCAAAAACAAAAAAAAAAAAAACAAAAAAAAAAACGTTAAGTACATCTTGATTTCTCAATTCGTTCTGTCGTTCTTTGGGATTAAAAATGTCGTTTGCATCAGTCCCATCATACCTCGAGGCGGAAATTGCTCCGTAGGAAAGGTTTGCAATTATGACTGAGTACTTAAAACAAACTGCACTGCTTAAGTTATTTTGATTAAAGACAGTAAACAATCGTTTCGTAACTATTATTTTAATTAAATTTTATATTATATTCAGAAAACTGTTGGGGTAGTGTGATATTTATTAGATTTTATAAAACAAATTCCACAAATTTATGAAATTACAAAACATTGTGGTTTTAAATAAAATATTTTAGAATCACAAAATAATATTTAGTGTATTTAATCTAGTATTTAACTTAACGATGTTTCTCGAGGCTCTCTCACCAAGGGGAAAAAAATGTAGATTAAGTGCTTTATGCTATGATTTTAAACAGACAAATAACTTAAACTTTTTAAAGGTTATTCATAAAAAAATATAAAAAAATCGCCGATTTGATAACATTTTTCCATTCAAATTTAAGTTATCAAAATCACAGCCTTATTCTCAGTTTTTGCAAATTTTTACGAGACCAGGTAATGCAGCATTAGAGTAAGTTCTTAAATCTTAAAAAAAAAAAAAAAAACCCGAACTTTTTTTATTTTCACAAAACTGTGGCTTTTCTGCATATTGATGTTTTGCGCCATTTTCAAAGTAAGCGTAGACGTTGATAGATGGACTAAACTCAACCTAGCAGTCATGAGTAACAGTTGTAAACTCACAGCAGTTATAAAAATAGCATATTTTTCTGCAAAAAAGCATAATTTCATATTACGAGGGAGCCTTAAAAAAACAGCTTTAACAATTGAAACTGTGCACTTAGGTGATTTGAATTGGTGATTTGACTGATATGTGAATTTATTCAGGTGATAATAGATAGTGTCCATCTCCACATTCTTCTAACTTTGGATCAAACTTAGAGAACTATTTAGCCAAATATCAGGACTAATTCTCTTACAAGGAAGACTTTTTCCTTTTTCTTCTTAAATTCTTTTTTTAATTAATTCATTTTATTTATTTCATTTAATCAAACCTGAACTTACCATAAAAATACATCGGAAATCAACCTCGATCAGCCTGACTGCAATAATATTCTATTTCACAATCCGTCTACAACTGGGAATAATTTATGTTCACTTTTTTAGTGCTTTCAAATAATCAGAAAATAGTAATGAAATAATTTTCTGTTAATAAATAGCAAGTCATTACTCTTTGGAGTTAATTAACAGTGCTTGATAACTCAGACTTAAAGGCCTCAAATATTTTTCCACTTCTTTGGCACTATTTAGATTGGCAATGAAAGAAGCATTCTAAACAGACAAATTTAAGAACAGCATAGTCTCAACCTCCATAAAAAAAATTTCAGAAAAGAATCAATTAAAAATAATTATACATTCTAAACAGTGGAATAAACATAACGGATACAATATAAATAAATTGGCGCTCCCGCAATAGCCCGTTGTTGACCATGGAGGTCAAGGCTCCATAATTCTTTAACCAACGGCATGATTACGGTATAGTGTTCAGCATTACACTCAAGTTTCGTTAATGCTTTACGTGGAGTTCCCAAACTAATTGGTAACTGCCAATCTGAAGTTGGGTGGGCTTCAAGCTGCCACTGAGGGTCGTTCCCCAGTCCTTCACAATGAGAGCTCAGGGCTTTTTAACCAATGAGCCACCGTGACTTAATAAGCGTAATAGTAGCGCAATGCTCAACGAACCGCAATATAACATTGAAACGCGTAAAACAATAGCAATGCCTAAACAATTTAAGAACACTCCACAAAAGATGTTTACTTACCTTAGTCAGTTGTTGGGGTGGCGCTGTGTGTTTTGCGACCCATTCTGGTACGTGGGTCATTTGTTCGCAAAATTCCTTCACGGAATAGGTCTCATTTGAACCATTGCGACCTGGGTCTGACATGCAAAGCTCCACTACTGACACAACCTACAGAGAGAGAGAAAAGGAATCTTAAAAATCTAATATGGAAAACAACAAGGTGTGAAAAGATAAACATTATTCGTTTTGATGGGAATGATTTAGGATGCTGGGCCCATGTCCGAGAGTTCGTGGGTTCGAACCCCGCCGGCCGAAGACTCTCAAAGTTCATGCTTATTTACTAAATTACTAGTACTTAATTTATTTCTTCTTTCCGTACATCACAAAATGAGTTAGTTACTATTTTGTTTTAAATTTCTTATTATCTCTTTGTTGCGTTATTGTTTTTCGGATAAAACTCATAGCCAGAAAACATCACCCATTTCGCTTTCGTAAAAATTTCACTTTTTTGCTGAATGGTCAAAAAAATTTTTTTCTTCGAGTAAAGCGTAGCTAACCTGCGTAAGGCGGAAGTATGTAGAAATTTCATAAATCGCAAATATATTGCTCACTGAAAACGGGGTTTGCTCGTTAAAGCTCTGCTCCTAAAGACTTAACATTATACCAACAAAATATTTTAGATTCGTTCGTTAAATCCATGTTATTGTTAAAGGGGATCTTGCTATAAATGTGTTCGTTTTTCGTTTTGTTGTTTCGATTACTATTTGTCAAAGCCAGCAAGACTGTTGGGGAAACCAAGCGAATTTAAGGCAGAGGGGTGTGCTTCTTCTTGTTTCTCAGTGGTGCCATCTATGGTCAGGAATACGATTTCAGCCATACACACATGTATCAGCACGTTTTACAGAGCGGACCCATTCATACATCCACAAATCGTAATTTTGACCTGAACTAGAGAACGATCCATCTCCAATTCAGTACCCCCAGAGGTATTGATTTGTTATGGGAACTTGGAGAACTTTGTAACCTCGACAGATTTAACGTGGAGTCACGTGGGATTTTTTCGGCTGCCGGCTGGATTCGAACTCACGTTTTCACGAACACAAGGTGGCATAAAGAATAAATTTAATCCTCCCGAAAACTAGCTATAACTGAAATAACTTTACTACCAGCTTTTATTCTTTTCTGTCTTGCTTTCCCCGAGGCACAGAAAAAGCTATTTTACTTAATTTAATGAGTTAGCGACTAACTTGTTAAGCTTGCCAAGTTGGACACCAAACTATAAAATTAGGAGGAAACAGCTATTACTGGAGCAATATGAAGGTAAATTTTGACTAAGAAAAAGTTATTTTATCATAAAACTAAGACAATTTAGCTTTTAAAAGTAAGATTTCATATGTGCAAGAGCAATCAGCTCATAACTTGGGAGACGCTTCGCGAGGGGCGCAATGATGTTACAGGACATGATTCGATTCTCCATTCTTTTGATATGCCCTATCTCAACTTAAAGGACAACCCTTATATTAGGATAGATACAAATGACTTGATTGAGCTGTGGTGGCTCAGGGGATAGAGCGCTCGCCTCCTCATGAAGTGAACCGAGTGTGAATCCCAGCAATGGTTGGTTGATTCAAATTCCGCACCCGGCTCGCACCGACCACAGTGCTGACGTAAAATATCCTCAGTGGTAGACAGATCATGGGTTAGAGTCCCCTTGCCGTTAGGCTAACCGTGGGGGGTCTTCCTCGCCATGTAACACAAATGCTGGTGAGTTTCATCAAAAAGTCCTCTACGAAGGCACATTTCTCCCACTATTTGATCTAGAAGTTCCCTTGTCTTCTGGATTGGTTTCAAAATGACAAGGCTACGGAGTTGAGCATTACCTGTCGTAAACCCAAACGTTGGGTCGGCTGTTCAACGACGGTTATGAAATAAAATGTCTTGATTGCACTACCTGATAACCGCAGTTACGATCTATCCCCAGAAACAGTAGGATTTTGTACGTGTTGAGTGACAGATACGAAATGAGCTTTCAGAAAAGTTTTTTTTTTTCATTTGTTGCTCATTTAGTGATTGGCAAAGAGTTCGCTTCTCGTTTTTCATTTATGTTTCGTCTTGAATTTAGCATTCAAATTTATTAAAATAAAATGATAGTGCCTGTGTATGTATTTTAAATAAGAGGGTATTATTTATTGATAACAACCAATTTAGTGAAATTAAATACAATATGGATATAATAAATTCCACACTTGGATTTTTATGTTTTTCGGCCGAACAACACTGACTCCACGATCCCGAGGCACCCCATTCATCATTTCTCCTTTTCAGCATACCAGACTTAGTTTATAACACTGTTTAATCAGTTTAGATTACTCAATACCCTTCACATTTGTCGCAGAATAGACAAAACGAAAACTTCTAAATAGTAAGATGTACACGTTTCTTAATCTTCTTAAATGATGTAATTTGAAATAAAGAATTGCAAATTTAGTGGGTCGAACAGTTTCTGATAGATAAGACTTAAAAACAAATCGCATTTTTAAGTTTTCATTAGTATAATAATATTTCGTAAATTAAGCAATAATTAACAATTATATAAATGTTAGTATTTTGTTTAACATTTTCGTACAAACGTATTTATAATTGTGACTTGCTTTAATAGTTTCAGAGACATGGTGAAATATGCAGAAAGTAAAATTATGGGGCTCAAACTTTTGACCACTCCCTTGAATAATCTGTTGGACCTTTTTTTCTGATTGCGATTACCTAACAGATTTTTTAAGATCGAAAAAGACTTGCTTATTCAAAGAATGCACGTTTTTCTCTGATGTTTGGTTATGTAACATCTGCCTTAATTAGTATATTCGAAATCAAACATTTAAACCATTAGGATTGCATCGAATACATGAAAATCGAATTATTAAATCAAAAGTTATTTTGATTTCCCGATTTGTATTTTGCACATTGTATAACAATAATAATAATATCACAACTCTATCGTTGGTCAAAAAAGTGAATCAAAAATAGTTTAAAAAGACATAAAGTATTCTTTAACCTCATTTAAGCTGTAGATATATGATTGTATAATTTAAAAAATTCTCTTTAAAAAACCTAATATTAATATAATAACTCTTTCGTTATAAACTGTTTACTCTTATAATGGTGATTCTCTACTTGTATAACTCTTATTTTAGAAACTGTTAATCTTTTGATTACGCTGATACTATACTTGTATAATTCTTTCTTTATAAACTGTTACTCTTAATAACGGTGATTCTATACTTATATAACTCTTATTTTAGAAACTGTTAATCTTTTGATTACGCTGATACTATACTTGTATAATTCTTTCTTTATAAACTGTTACTCTTAATAACGCTGATTCTATACTTATATAACTCTTATTTTAGAAACTGTTAATCTTTTGATTACGCTGATACTATACTTGTATAATTCTTTCTTTATAAACTGTTACTCTTAATAACGGTGATTCTATACTTATATAACTCTTATTTTAGAAACTGTTAATCTTTTGATTACGCTGATACTATACTTGTATAATTCTTTCTTTATAAACTGTTACTCTTAATAACGCTGATTCTATACTTATATAACTCTTATTTTAGAAACTGTTAACTCTTAATAATGATGATTTTGTACTTATGATTGTCGTGAAAACTTATTGTTTTTGACTAGTTAAGTGCATTTTGATGACGACATTCTTTTGTTAATGGGACATGCAGACGAGATCGTGATGATATTTTAACGACACCCTCCCTATCTTAGGCAGGATGTCTTTTAACAAATATTTCCTCATTCACAGTTTCAATTTTAAGCCCTTCTTTATTTATCCTTACGTTCTTTGACACTTTCAGAATAATTAGCCTTTATGTAAAACTAAATATTTATAAAAGCAGGTTATTTTGATACTTCTGTAATCCTGAGTAAAAAAACAAAAATTAGTTCTTCAGACAAGAAACAGCTACCAATTTTTTTTATTTTAAAAGTTATATTCTGATTTATATAATTTATCCTACAACAATAATAACTTATCCTGCAACAATCATCACTCAAACTTAGTAGCAAGAGCAGGTGACAAGTATTACAGTTAGCTTAAAGAAATGTTCTCATTAGAAATTTTTTTTAAAATTTAAAAACTGGTAATTTAAATTATTTATTCTTTATCTTAAAGAAGTAACATATTTGTGTTCTCTATAGCAGTGTTCCCCAACCTTTTTATCACCGCGGACCTGTCAACGTTTGATAATTTTACCGTGACCCGCTGGGGGGGAGGAGGCATTTATTGTTTATATTTTAGATTATTTTGATTTATTAATTTTAATTTAATTGTATTTAAACATGTCTTCAAAATAAAATACAGTTACACCAAAAAATAAATATAAAGTGATTTAACATTTTAACTCACTAGAACGTTAAAACTATGAGAATCCTGAGATTGTTTCTTTGCAATGAGACGGTTCCATCTGGGGTTAATCGGAGACAATGATACATTACAAACATTAAAAAATTTATGTCACTATCCACGGACCAGTACCGGTCCGAGGACCGGGGGTTGGGGAACACTGCTCTATAGTATATTAATCATAGGTGACAATAAAATACGAATACTTTATTCTAATTCAACTCTATGTTAACGATCGTTCTACTAGAGGCAAGCAAATGCTTTGAAAAATTTTACGAGGCAAATCTGTTGGCACAATTTGAAACGTCATGCTTGAAGCTTTTAGAAATTGTGTCCTTTTTTGCATCGACCAAAATGAACGTTGAAACTTGTTGTTGTTGATTCTATTATAGTGCTGTTTTAAAGAGAACTCTTCCCGACTGGGGTTGTCTACTGCTATGGTAACAGGTGTGAGCACATTTTTAATGGGGGTGCAATGGAGGAATGAATGTGTCGATTGGTTTAATCACGCTATGCCTAGATCAAGACAAAACTTTTACCACACACCCTTATTCGAAGTGACTGTTCCTCGTAACCATGGTACCCGTCCGAAGTGAGACTGATGCCTGGAGGAGTTCTCCTGAAAGCCGCACTATACCTACTTGCCATGCCAGCAAGCCTGCTTGGGAAACCAAGCAAATTTAAGACCGTGGATGTGTTTCTTGCTTTTCAGTAGCGCCATTTATGGCCAAGAATATCATTTCAGTCACACACACAGGTCACAGCCCGTTTTACAGGTCGGATCCTTTCAGACATCCACAGGTCGTATTTTTTGACCTGAACCAGATAATGATCAATCTCCATTTCAGTATCCCCAAAGGTATTGATTTGTTATGGAAACTTGAAGAACCTTGTGACCCCCACAGATTTAACGTGCACCCATCACATTTAATATACGGGGTTTCTTCACAGGCAGGATTCGAATTCTCGTTCTCACGAACACGAGTCCAACGTCCTACCCACTAGGCTATCCCGCCTCACGTTGAAATTTAAAAGCTTTTATCCTTCTTTAATCCCCTCTAAAAGCATTCTTATATAAATATCACAATTCTGTATTATGATTAAAAAATTTTTTAGTATTACAGCAAAAAAGACAATGCAAGCAAGCTATGACAATAACGAAACTGGAGGAAAATTGTATCGCAATATTTGAGAGAAAGATTTTGAGGAGTATACTTGGTGGTGCAAATGAAAACAATAACTGGAGAAGGAGATTTTACTTCAAACTGCGCGAGATTTATAAACAACCCGATATTATTAAGTACATAAAAATGAATTGGATGGCCCACGTGGTTCCAATGTGCGATGACAATACAATAAAAAAGATATTGCTTTTTAGACCCACAGGAACAAGAAAGCGGTGAAGGCCGCGGTTGAAATGGGATGATTCGGTGGAGTCTGATTTTCTTGCAATGAGTGAAAAGAATTGGATATCAAACATAAATCAGTCGCTATGGAGAAATCTTCAGAGGAAGGCATTGGCCCACATTGGGCTGTCTGGACAACTATGATGTTGATAAAGCAAGAAAGAAATTATATACGTCCTTTTCTCAATTGAGTTGATCCGTATTTTGCATTGGTAAAAATGACACCATTTCTAAAAGCATCATCAAACACGATCTCCCACCATAAGAACTCGTATTATTTTGTATCCCATTTGTATTTCAATATCAAAATCTGTGTTTTGATCAGTAATTAGAAAACTAAGACATCTTTAAGCTAAAATGGTAGCCAACTCTAGAAAATATTAAATTGATTTAAGTATCAATTTATCACCACTTTTTCATAAAGGTTCCTTTTACATTTCTACAAAATGTTACGTTTTTGAAACGGTATTTAATGATACTGTATCCACAGTTAACAGAACTCAATATCTTAGCATCACCTACACAAATACATTAAACTTGAAAGTTGACATTTCTTCTAATATTCTCAACAAGACAGAAGGAGCTTACTAAGAACTCCATATTAACCATAACACAAAATTTACGCTAAAAATAAAAGGAAGTTTTACTTACATTGTATACTTCCCATTATAAGCTATGCTGCTCCGTCCCGTAGTGGACTGATCGTAAAGACACGGTTCCCAGTAGAACACCGAAGTCGAGCATCACTGACTGCGGTCAGTAAGCAGGTGGGTGACCACTTTGATCAGCCTGCGTAGGGACCAAGGGTGCCGGGTTCTCGTTAAACTGTTCTACCGTAAAGTGCTTGACTTCGCGCAGGTCGACGGGCTACCAAAGCAGGGGAGCCATCCCCTTTGCAGATGATCAAAATTGCGATGGCATGTCTTCGGATCATTCTCAGGGATGTTTTCCAGACCGTCGCCAATAGCCATTTGTGCAGCTCTAGTGCGACGTAAATAAAGTACCTACTTATGCTGCGCCAGCATGGAGTGCAACAACTAAAATGCAGAGAAAACACCTCAAGATATGTCGAAATAAATACCTGAGTAGGATCATTGGAGCCCCCATATTTTTAAACAAAAGACAAGTTGACAGTATTAACGAGCATATTCACATTTTTCAAGGATGCACTCAAATGTAATTACAGAAACATCTTTGAACTATTAGAGGAAAATGTAAAATACAGTTCAGCAACTGCGTTCTTCTATTCGAACGGAGTACTTTCGAAAAGATTCAGTAAGTAGCTGATAATATATATATATATATATATATATATATATATATATATATATATATATATATATATATATATATATATATATATATATATATATATATATATATATATATATATATATATATATATATATATATATATATATATATATATATATATATATATATATATATATATATATATATATATGGCATCTCCTGTGCATCAGTGAAACTCGGGGTTTGACCCTCCGGGGGAAGCGAAACAGGAGATTGAGACCGTTCTATTTTTATTATTTCTGATTCGCAATTCAAGAATGCATTATTGTTTTTATTTTTATTTTTCTTACTCAACTCAAATGTGCTTCGGCAATTTTTACTCATTGCCCATACAGATGAATGAGTTAAAGACCGTCGTAAGGCTGGGACTTCGATAAGCAGTACACATAGGCATAAATTTTTGAAACGATAGTCAGGACCAGTTCCAACAATTTCTTTGACTTTGTGACACAGTCGATAAAGCCGTCGCTCACTCCCCTGGTGGAGGACTAGTTATTTACCCCAGTCCTATTTTTAAAATTCCCAAGATCATTATCTCATTTCATATTAAAAGTATAACTAATCAAACAAATAAATATAGAAATTTAAAGAAAAGAAAAACTAAATTTTTTAAAAACTACCGACATTTTTAAACATGCTACTTAAAATTATCGTTCTACTTGTCTACCTTAGTTAAAGCTCAAGGTTTATGATTGACAAATACGGTAAAAAAAAAAAAAAAAAAAATTTTCAATGTAAATATCGCAACAATTAACAAATTAAACTATATAACGGAATAAACATTCTTTAATTAACAGTCGAAACCCGTGTACATCACAAAGCCTACGAGAATTTCATAACTCCGAAAAAAAACCTATTAATTTCAAAGCGTTTCTCAACCAGTTCAATTTATTTTCAAGAAAAATCATCTTGAGCCCTTGACTCTTATAATCAGGCCTAGGTCGTCTCCTGCGACCTTGTCTCTTGGGAGACACTGCTGTCACACGCCAACCATAAAACGATCATAAAGGGGGGGGGATAGATTAATTCCATTGACATTGAAATCCATGACGACAATTATGAGTGGCTTATTGAGAGATTTGATTCCGTAACTGCGCCTTAATTACTTAGCGCACGCAATTGTTGTTTCAAAATAGCTACTCACTTCATTTTATTATTTATATAATGAGCCCTTTGGGTTTATTAAAATAGAAATTACTATTTGATTTTCATTTGTGGTATAATGCATGTATATCTGCCAACCTTCATAATTTTAACTAGGTTTTGTCACTGTGGCAGTGAAAATGCATTTAAGTAATTGACTCTATTTTTTTACCTAGAAAACGTGTAACAACTTCAAAGCTTTTTATTTATTTAGTAGGGGGATAATCCCCCTGTCCACTGACGCTCACCAACCCCGGTGATTGCTGTTTCTTGGCATAAAAGAATTGTCGTAATTCGTAAGAGTATATTAATGTAATTTGCACCAAAAAATAATAATTTTAGTAACGGTTCATTAGATCAGGCACCGATTTAAATAACTTTATCTTAAAATGTAACGCAGAATGGCATTATTCTAATAATAATAATAATAATTTTAAAAAAACAATGCTCCTAAACTCTTAATTTCAAAAATAAACAAAATCAAAAACGCAATAATAACAGTACAGTAATTTTGACATTTAAATTAGGGAAACAAAGATATTTATAGGAAAACAATATTTTTATGACTTATATCAATTTAATGCTGATGACAACCAACCCAATATGAAAATTATTGTTGTTATTGTTCATTTAAGTCGCACTAGAGCTGCACAATGGGTTATTTGCGATGGTCTGAGAAACATCCCTGAGGATGATCCGAAGACATGCCATCGCAATTTTGATCCTCTGCAGAGGAGATGGCACCCCCGCTTCGGTAGCCCAACGACCTGCACGCGAAGTCGAGAACTTTACGGTAGAACAGTTTAACGAGGACCCATACCGCACACCCTCGGCCTCTACGCAGGCTGATCCAAGTGGTCACCCACCCGCACACTGACCGTAGCCAGTGATGCTTGACTTCAGTGATCTGCTGGGAACCGTGTCTTAACGGTCAGTCCATTGCGGGACAAATGAAAATTAATGTGGGAAAACTGGATCCTACTATGCGATTTTCCAGTCAATAAAAATGTATAGACAACAATGGAAAACTGCTACATCATCATTAGATTTGTATATACAGCAAGATTCACTATTGCACACACCTGCAAAGGCCGCTTATAATTGAAGAATTAACAAATTGAAGGGCTGATAGCACAAATCAGTTGTTGTTGTTATTGTTGTTGTAGTTCAGTTAGATCGCACTAGAGCACAATCGGCTATTGGCGATGGTCTGGAAAGCATCCCTGAGTATGATCCGAAGACATGCCATCGCAATTTTGATCCTATGCAAGAGGGAATGGCACGCCCACTTCAGTAGCCTGACGAACTGCACGCGAAATCGAGAACTTTTCGGTAGAACAGTTTAACGAGGACCCATACCGCACACCCTCAGTCCCTACGTAAACTAATCCGAGTGATCACCCACCCGCATACTCACCGCAGCCAGTGATGTTTGACTTCGGTAATCTGCTGGGAACCGTGTCTTAGCGATCAGTCCTTTACGGGAAGCACAAATTAGAAAAAAACGGAGATCTCAAATATCCAGGGTTATGACCGGACTCGAACCTGCTACCTCAATGCTGCAAAACGTTCGATGGATCGGCGAGACCGCTCGGCCAAAGAGTTATTTATATTTATTTATTCACAAATGCAGACTTCTGTGATCATTATAAATATGTCTTATAAGCTCTTGTCAAGTTGAACAACAGACAATACTAATTGGAAAAAGACATCACAAACAAACATAAAGAATTACAGCTGGATTCGCCCCAGCTACCTGCATGTTAAAGAGTGTTTGTGCAGATCAGCGAAACCAACGGAATTTTTATTTCAAAGTTCTTTTAATTATATATGTTTCTTGGTGTTATATTAAAATAATATTCAATCAGTTTTTTAAAATCCAAAAATAAAATTTTTCAGCATAAAGTTTTGCTACGACTACAGCAAATCCTTCATAAAATGTGTGAGAGTTTTGAGCTATGTGCGACTCGATTGATGCGGGAAAAAAAAATTCCAGAGTTAAATTTTCACCAATCAAAAATCGTGATGGAATTTTTTAATAAAATTGATATTAATATTTCTGCACACTTTTACTTTTAAAATTTAAGAATATTTTAAATTTAAACTAATTTTCAAATATGTTAAAAAGATCGTCAATACTCAATTTAAACAAAATTGGCCAACTAAACAATAATTAATGTTTTTTTTATTAATTCAATAGGATATATTGAGATGATCATATCAGGATTTATCAATTTAAAAATCATGATCTTAGTTCAATCGATTAATTCAATTTCATAATTCATTGAAGATCAGTCTTAAAAGAGTTCAATATCAAGAGGAGTGGAATTTTATTTCAAAGAATTTTTTTTCTTTTCAGATTTTAAAATGCTTTTACTCTCTTTTTAAGTTTCGAATTTTTTTTTATTTAAAAACAACACAATTAACCGAAAAGGTCGAAAATAATTTAAGAAATAAGATAATTTATAATTCCAGTTTAACAAATCAAATTAAATTCGTCATTTTACAAATAAACCTTTTTAAAAAAATAATTTCATAATTCTATTCAAATCAGATCAATTTTTTGATTCTTTGCAAATTACATCTTAGGGTTATTATCTTTTGCTGAACTACAACCTTGGTAGCGAATATAAAAAAATATTTACTACAAAAAAAAAGGTTAATGTTCTTAAATATTTGGTGACCAGTTTGAAAAATGTGGTTTGAAGAAAAACGTCCTTAAAATTCTTCTGATAATGCTGCAGGACTACATTATTATTCTTAACTGGATCATGTTTGAATAAAAAAGTTTAAAAAATTTGCTTACAGTTAAAAGTCACACTTTTAAACAATAATAAGACAACAGAATTTATTTAATTTCTTGCTTAAGATTAACAATTAATATTTTTTAATGTTGAAATTGTTACTAATTCCACTTTCCAATATCAAAATGAAATCAAGCGAATTTTTATGGCAGGTGTTGCGCTTCTTTTTTTTTAGTGGTGCCCTCGAAGTCCAAGAATATGACTTCGGACACGCACACGTCACGACCCGTTTTACAGGGAGAACCCAATTATACTCCATTCATTCATCCACAGAATTTTGACCTGGACCGGAGAACGATCCATCTCCAATTCAGTATCCCCAGAGGTATTAATTTGTTATGGGAACTTGGAGGACTTTGTGACCCCGACAGATTAAACGTGCACCTGTCACCATTTAATACACGAGGATTCTTCGGCCGGCTGGATTCTAACTCCCACTCTCACGAACACGAGTCCAACACTCTACCAACCAGGTGGGACGTTGAAATTAAATTACGCAAAAGATAAGCCGTTTTTATACCACCCTAATTCTTTTTTTTCTTTTCCAATTCTATAAAATAATTTTATAATTGCTGGTAGTAAAGCTGGAATGAAGTAATTGATTTTGTCGCCTCGTTTCGAATTTTGCATGAGTAACACTGGCACCGTTTCTTAAAGCATAAACTTTAAAATTGTGCCAACAGTTTTGCCTTTTTAAAAACAGTTGCCGCCAAAAAGAAAGTTTGTTTACACAGAGTTAGTAAAGAAGTACTATTATTTTGTCTCTCATCTGTATTTTCAAGCGTATTTGGTTCATAGGTAATGTGTTAAAACAATTTGTTCCATCAGTGTGCAATTTTTATAGGTTGTTGCCAACCTGACAGTAAAAATTAATTCTCACCTCCTTTCCCATGTGTGAACTGACACAGGATAAACTATCTTGTCGATGTCGTTCATCAGTGGCTGCAAAATTAAAAGAGAAAAATCTATTATTATCAGGTCGTTTGTTTATTTCACCAACTCTTTTGGTTGATAAGTTATTGCGTTGTAAGAGTTGAATAAATGTAAAGTGAATCTTTGCTTATAATGTGACTTTAACTCAGAATTCATTACCATCAGAAAGAAACTTTTATGAAGAAATTGACAAGTATGTTTTTTTACCTTTGCAACCAGGACAGAAATCTTATACAGGTTGTCCAGTAAATGTTTTTTCATAGCCGTCGTCGAACAGCCGACCCAATTTTATGAGTTAACGACTACTAATGTTCAACTACGTAGCCTTGTAATTTTGAACCCAATTCAGAAGACGAGGGAACTCCCGGATCGAATATTGGGAGAAATTTGCCTTCGTGGAGAACTTTTTGATGGAGCTAACCTGCATTTGCGTTACATGGAGAGGAAGACCACGAGAAATAACCACTGTTAGCCTGACGGCAAGGGGACTCTCACCCATGATTCGTCTAATACTGAGGATATTTCACGTCAGCACTGTGGTTCGTATCGACTGGGATTCGCGTTATTGGAAGGCGAATGCTCTATTCCCTGGGCCATCGCGGCTCTCCCGTAAATGTTGAGACAAACTTCTAGGAGAAGTAGAGCACGTCATAAGGAATAAGAGTTACCTAGGAAACCATGACCGGAAATGTTATTGTATGCCGCTAAGGGCGCTTTAATATTATGAATTATTACATCGTTGACCTTAGAACATCAGGTATATTTATTTATAGAAATTATCTTAATTTTTTGTTTTATAATTAATTACTGTCAAAAACTGCGTTCAAATATGTAGAGTATTAGCTGTTTTATCGTCATTTAAGGATTTGGCGACTCACTGCACGAGCTCGCTTATTATTAAATTACGATAAAGCAGCATTTCTGTGCCTATTTTAACGGAACTCTTGACAAAATCTAATAGTGATATTTTTGAGTAGTAGTCCTCAGTGGTAGATGGATCATGGGTTAGAGTCCCCTTGCCGTTAGGCTACTCGTGGGTAGTTTTCCTCTCCATGTTATGCAAATGCGGGTAAGCTCCATCAAAATCTCTTCCACCAAGGCAAAATTTCTCCCAATACTTGATCCAGGAGTTCTCTTGTCTTCTGGATAGGGCTCAAATTTACAAGGCTACGGAGTTGCACATTAGTAGTCGTAAACCCAAACACTGGATCGGCTGTTGAACAACGGTTATAAAATAATAGTAACATAAAATTAACATGAAAATAAAATAATTTAGAAAAATAAAAGTGCAATTTCAAAGGCACATGTATGACATGTCCATAATGGCAAGCTCCCCTAGCAGCGTAAGATGACATTTTCGGTCATGGTTTCCCAGGAAACTCCCAATCCTTATAATGTGCCCTACTTCTCCTAGAAGTTTGTCGCTACAACTGCTCCGCTTTCTGATAAAATTTTAATAAATTGGTAGTGAATTAAATTGCAAAACTTGTAAAATAAGGGTAATTACGCCCTCTTTTTCTAAATGTCAACACAAGATAACTGGCTGATAATAATAATGAGATAAGAGTCCCTAACTATGGACGTTATCTACTTCTTCATCTGATATAATAATTTTAAAGGGTGAAAAGGATATGAGATAACTGCGAGAGAGCAGAGATGTCAACTTGCTCCGCTTTATTAAAAAATATTTTCTAGTGGTAACGAAATTTAAGTTTTTTTTTAATGTAGTATTTTCAGTTTTAATTACTCTTTCCACCACTGCTTACATAAAATTCAAAGTATCAGATGAAATGCAAATTTTGAAGCATAATTATCTCGTGGTAACACGTGTAGAATCTGGGAGTAAATGTCCTCATTCTACAAGTTTTACTCTTTGCTGCCAATTTAATGCTACTTTTGCAGGGAGCGAAGCAGTTGCATTTCATTTATATTTTGAATTTTTGATATGTCGTGGTGGAAAAATAACTTCAATTTCGTCACCACTAGAAAATATTTCCTTCGCAAAGCGGAGCAAATTGGTATCTCTGTATATATCAAACCGGATAAAAACTAAAACCAACATAAAATTCATTTCATTGCAGCTTGTTTTTGAGAAGATTAAAATATCCATGACTACTCAAAATTTTTAAAAGGTATACCATGAAAGTATTATTACTTATTACCCAAAAAAATATGCAGTCATAAATATTTTATAATTTAGAATAGTAAAAACTAATTTTACTCCCTGCGAAAACAAACTATAAATGAAATGGTTTTACTGCCAGTTTTTCATAATTCCTATCTTAGTTACAGCCAACTCATACCGTCGTTGATAAATAGTGTTTCTTACTGGAAGCAATATTTGTGTTAGAATGTAAAGTTTTAATACTTAAAGTTTAACCAAAAAAAAGGTTTTATCTCCGTAACAAATGAATAGTTGAAACATGTAACTGTTAGTAGTACTATAATTGAAGATTCCGACTAACTCTTAAAAAATTCATTTAACACACATAAAATAGGGCACATATAACAGTCACAAGAAATACACATATTAAATGTGACAAAAGATTATTCTAAAGCTGATAGGAAACATTGACTTTCCTCAGAGACACAGCTTAACACAGTTCAGCTACTGAAGATAGACTAACTTTAATGTCCCCAGATCGCTTTCAGTTCTCTTTCACTATCTTCATCGTGATTTATATTTATGTACTTCAGTAAAAGTTACTGATCCCCCTTTCCAATTGCGATTTTCATACCTCTTCACTCAGATGAATTAGTTAGAGCTCCCAGCGCGGCCGATACTAAGATCCATAATTCAAATAGGAATGTACTCGGTTGCAAAATCCATAATGAATGGCAATAGCAGGATGTTCTGTGGTTCCTCAAAACTATTGTCATAATATGTATTTCATGTTTTTACAAAGTTAACATAAAACATTCCTGATCACCGTAATAATTCCATAACGCAAGGGCATATTAAGAGTTTTATGTAAAAAATGGTGGGAAAATGTATAGCATTTAAGTGGTAGCTGAAGCAAGTTCAGGGCTGCCAACTGCTACGCTTTTTGCAAAACATTTCATGCAGCGGAAGATAAAGCTTTCAGAATAAGAGAGCTTGAACAAAGCGCCGTTTCATATGAACTTCTTGCATCATTCACATGTAGTAGTGTGGAAAATAACTTTAAATCAAATTTACAAAGCAAAACACTCATATATCAGAACATAAACTTAGCTACCACTAAGTTTCGTGCAGCAAATTGTCAATCCTAGCCAAGAGAATTTCGATTGTTTTGATACCACTATTACAAGTTACATACCACTATAACAATTTTGGAGACTGCTAGAGGCACTGGAATAAGGTTTAAAGCGTCCCAGGTGCCCATTTGAAGGATCAGGTTAAAAAATGCATTACAATTATGAGTAATAAAAGGTTTCTAATATTTGCTTTCAATTTACTTTCAGAAAATAAAAGCAACTGTATGAGATTTCTCTTACAAATATACGTGAGAACTGTTCATAAGTCTAGGTAGTCACGAATATTTTACAGTTCCCCCCAAAATAAACTGCAGAAATGAAATGTTTTAACTACTACGTTTCTCTCTTTTGCGTTTTAACTTTCGTCTTGATAAAAATTAGAAATAGTAAGGTTTAGTAAGAGATTACTTCATAAATTGTAAAAATCAAATGGAAATAATAATGGTCTACTAAAAAATTACCCCATCACTGGTCAATAAGAATAAATAAAGTCTACTAAAGTATAGTAAGAGATTACTCAATCACTGATAGAAGTCAATAAGAAATAATAACGTAAGGTTTTACCAGTAAGGATTACTCCATTACTGGTAAAAGTCAATAAGAAGTGATAATGTCAACTAAAAGATTATTCCGTTGCTAGAAAAGGTCAATAAGAAATAATAACGTCAACTAAAGTAAAGTAAGAGATTACTCCATCACTGATAGAAGCCAATAAGAAATAATAATGTATGGTAAATGATTACTCCATTACTGGTGAAGTAAATAATAAATTATATCTAGTATGATATTACTGAATCACTGGTTAAAGTCAATAAGAAATAATAATGTCTAGGAAGAGATGACTCTCTTTACTGGTAAAAGTCAAACTGTCGAACAGGTTCTGGAGTAGTAACTGTTATCGGTGGTAATATTCTAGTTTCTCTATACTCATTAATTTCCCTCACTAGATCAGGCCACTCTTTTAGCAAATAATTCCAATCTTCTCTCGATGTCACTTCTTTCCAGTAATCCAGAGCGTACCTGATGGCAAACTTTTTCAACTCTTCGTCGAAACACATATCTGCGACAACAATCAATTCTAAAGTATAGGCCGGGCATATTTGTGACTTTAAATAGTCCCTGCATTTCTGTTTAAATTCTGGCAACATAAACTTATCGGCAAATTTGTAGAACTTGTAGGCATCTTCAATTTCCTCAAAGTTCAGCTCCGTATCTTTCAAGATAGTGCGTAACATTATCGAAAAAGCCTCATTTTCATCTTTATCGAATAAAAAAGCTGGGGCATTTTCTTTTGTCAGTATTCTTTTAAAATACTCTGACTTTTCGCTAAGAATCGCTCGAAAGGGATGATTTTTATCGTTAAGAAGCATAGTTAAATCGGTGTAGCCCGTCTCGCGTAAAAGTTCCTCCCACACGTAACTACTTTTGTGTGGATAAAAGTAAATGTCACACACCACAAGTAATCTTCCATTGCATGTAACATCCGAAGTTAACAAAAAGCTTTTTTTCATGCATCTATCGAAGCGAAACTTTCTAAATCCACCTCCTGGTTTTCGAAACGGGAAATCATCCGCATAGTCAATAGGAAATGATTGGGGAAATCTCCGATTCCCTTCAGCGTCTAGTACACACAACGTAAAGTTCAAAGTGAAGTTCTGACTTGCGTGAAGATTGTCAATTTCTTCGAACATCCAAGAAATGTATCCTTCATTTTCTTTACAGTAGCCGTTGGGGTAACACGACAACTTAAAGAACATATTGAAAATCATAGAATTCATTTTACCAGAACTGTTTTTTGTGCCCATGAAACTCACGCCACAAAGTATCTCTTCCTTGAATATCGACTCAGAAAATGAGTAGAAACACGAGAACGTCGTCGCATCTCGACAACGTGGAAAAAATAAAGGACTGTGGCCTGCTTTACGATTCATCTTAATTATAAATGATAGAAGCAATGACAGAAACGATAGCAACACTGGAACAAAAAGAAGTATCGTTATCTCAATCCCTGATATCGTTGCAGCTCTTGAAACGTCATAAGAATGCTTAAAAACAATAGCTCTGTCACCCACCACCTAAAATTAAAACCACATACATATATCTCGGTTTTGATAAGACCAGTGTCATTATCACAACAACAAAAAATGGGTTTAAATATTTATCTTGTTAGATTTCTAGTTACTTATCAGTTATCAAGGTGACAAGGTATACATTACTTTCATAGAAGTAAATAGGTTAATGTAAGGTGAAAAGCGTCTTTCAAAAACTCAATTCTCTTTACATCTTCAGTATATATATATATATATATATATATATATATATATATATATATATATATATATATATATATATATATATATATATATATATATATATATATATATATATATATATATATCAGGGTTGGCAAGGTTTAGGACAGAATGGATTAATCCACGGTTTAAACCCTGGTTTAAACCGTCCTGTCCAAAACCCTTTTACTCAAATTATGTCACAATTTTATCCGAACAATATTTAAGAGGTAAAATAAACATAGAACTAATAACATATTGATAATTAAATGTACCAGAGAATATTTGTTTTTAAAAGTGTAATGTTTTATTAATATTTTTGACTCTTCAATTTAAACAAAGGAAGATTAATCAGTAATCAAGTTCAATTGGTCCTCTCATTCAATAGTACATAACTGAATTTGGCCTTGCCATACAGTTTAAAATATTAGGGACTAAGTGCTTGGTTCGTCATAAACAGGTTTATTTATCTATAGTACTATTCAAGAATACTTTTATTTCATTCATGTTCAATTCTTTTAGCATAGTGGTGATACATCACCAGTGCCAGTCACTGAAACTGATGTTATGCCCTTCAAAACTGTTAATACCTACATTTTTCAGTTATTTTGTATATTCAATTTAAACTAATATATTTATATTTAAAAAACATTTTTTTTAAATAGATGTCTTTTTTATCATCCTGTAATGCAGAAATTATAACATTTTTTAAAAAAAATATTGTGAAAAATAAAAGGTTAATTTTTGAACAAATTTAGTATTTTTTTTTAAGAAAAATTCTTATTTTTTAATATTGCCATATTTATCCTTATGCAAAAATATTATTTATCAGTATTAAAAGCATATTTATATTTAAAGGATTAGTTATTCACTTTTGTTGTTCAATGAATTGTGGAGCTTCAAAAATTATAAACCTTTTCCTATTATATTATATTATTTTCTTTTAATAAGTTATAGTAAATTGTATAAAAAATATAAAATATTTATTGATACATGTAATTATTATGTGTACAATGGTTACACCTATAGAATTTTTACCTTTTACCAAAGTTCAAGGTTTTGGACACTTTAAGACAGTTTAACCCAGTTTAGGACAGTTTAACCTAGTTTAGGACAGTTTTACCCAGTTTAAGACAGTAAAACCCACGTATCCTGTCCAAAACCCCAACCCTGATATATATATATATATATATATATATATATATATATAGAGAGAGAGAGAGAGAGAGAGAGAGAGAAAGAATATTTAATTGGAAAGATAAAGCAGTTACACAAATATTCGTATAGAAATTTCAATACCAGTTTTTTTTTCCAGTTTTTTGAGGACGATAGTCAGCTTAGCATTTATTTGTGTTGTGATTTATAAATAAATAGTGATTATCTTATAGAGTTTTAATTCATTACTGTTGGAGGTAGAGAGAGTAAAAATTTCTCTTGCTCTTATAATAAAATATCTCATCCTCATCAAAATTTATTAAGGCGCCAGAGGCCATTTATCCATCCATCTTGAAGTTTTAACCTAAAGGTAATATTTTCTGTTGAATGGAATGCAAATTTAAGTGAAAAGAAAATTAAATATTTTGTTTTCGAGATGAAGATGCATCGCTACAAAAATAAGTAGCCATCGGCTTAAGGTTTAGTGTCTTTTTTTTCAGTTTTTTTTTTAAAGTAAACATTTCTTTGAATTCAGTGGTATCACAACTTTTAGTTTTTTCGAAAGAAAAAAATTGCAATTAAGCTTCGAAATAGGATGGTCTAAAAAATCAATGTTGGGATCACGATGTATGTTCGTATTTCGGATAAACCATCTTAGTGTTATTTTTCGTAGTATTTTATTCTGACATCAATAAGATGTCTCGATTTGAGCAATTCAATAATTTTTTTATACTTTGGATGGAAGTTTTCAATTCCTGGCCCCTTAAAACAGGTAGGCGACAGTCAGGGTAAAAAGATAAAACTGGTTCTTCCAAACTAGTTCTTCAGCAATTTATTTTTGAGTGGGATAATAATAGTTTATTTTATTTCATTCACCACAAATTAATTCAAAATAAAAATTATATAGCTATAATTTGAACTTAAAACTAATTCGACGTGATATAATTAAAGTGAAGCAAAACTTAATCTGTCAATTTAGTCATGCTGCCCTCATTTAAGGTACCACTTTTTATTTTCTTCCAGGCTGTCGCCACCCTGCATTTATAGGATTTACCTCACCCTATAAATCTTAAGTTAAATTATTGATCAAAAAAAATTGTTACATTACATAATTATATCGTTTAACATTTTAAAAAATAAATTTTAAAAATGCAGAGCACACAAATTTTCTGATTAAATGAACACAATTTTCACTATGAATGTAAACGCATATAAGAGAAGTAGTAGCAAATTGTTTTAAATAAAAATGACACAAAGTAATTTTAAAAAAAAATCTAAAAGACTTGCGTCAAAATACCTATCTAAAACTTTTCATTTCATAGTCTTATCACGTAACAGTTTGAAAATTTTTTTTAACTAACAGTGCTCACTTATTACCTGATTAAATGATCACAATTTGCCTTAAAAGTGTACAAACATAAAGACAGCATTAATAGCAAATGCTAAAGAAAATAAATAAACATCTATATCTTTGAACTTTATCAGTGTACATAAAGATTTTTTTTCTTCTTTACAATCATAAACTATCTGATATTAAAATACTTCATACATAACTAAATGAAAAAAGAGCGTAAGTGTTATCATTTATCCTTATCTTATGGACCTCTGGATTTTGATCACATCTCCTTAGTAATTCGTTATCACAACGGAGGTGAATTACATTCTGCAATAGGCGCTTACAGATAGTCACACAAACAACATTACAAAACCATTTACGATATTAGAAATCGTATACGATGCAACCAGTTTAAGATGATAACACCGTATACCTTTTACTTAATTACGATATACCTTTTTTAAAATTTTGATGATTTTGGAGTTTGATATGGATGTGCCTGACAAACAGCTTTCTAGTACGTGTGATATTGTACCAGAAAACCAGAAAATTGTACTGGATGACGGTAAATCAATCCCGAGCTCCTCTGAAAATCAGAAAAAAATTAAAAGGGGTGACGGTGAACCACTTTTGAGATCGTTCAAAGAGTCCCAAGGGATTTCATCAGGTGATCCGATTCCAACTACCTCCGAAGAGCCACTAGTGTTTCATCCAAAGCCTCTTCCGTTTAACCACGAAGAGTATCAAACCTACATACCAGGAATTGGGGATACATTTCCATATTTCAGAGATGTAGCCGATTTTCGATTGATCTACGTGATTCCTAAATCACTGTTACTAGATGAAACAAATAATGAGGGGGTGATGATTCAACTAGACGAAGAGTTTCAAACGGGTGAGGAGGCTGAATTTTTCACGCGCTATTTCACCTTAAAATGTTACCCGAATGGTGATTGCAAAGAAAATGAAGGTTACATCTCACTGTTATTTGAAGAAAACACAAGCAAAATGTTCGTTCAACTAAGCAAATTGAGCATCACGTTCGCCCTGCTAGATGTGGATAAAAATCACAGATTCCCGCAATCTTTGACAATGGACCACAACGATATACTGTATCTCAATCCAGACAACTTGACAATTGGCCTCAGTAGGTATATGAGAAGAGACGCATTGTTGTCTTCCGACGCTTTTTGTGCTGAAAAATTACTCGTACAGTGTGAGGTGCAGTTCCACATGATTGACAATGTTCTGCAAGAAGTGGAACCCCCATTTGTTCGGGAAGACTCGTACGATGAAAAGTCAGTTCATCATATTTCAATTGTTGTGAATGCCGGCCATCTTCTGTGGACGATTCTTAGCGAAAAGTCGCCGTACTTTCACAAAATAGTAGTTAGAGACCGCAATACAGTTATAGCTATGTTTGACGAAATGGAATACAAAGCTTTCGACGTCATCGTGAAGTGTATAGTCAGCGGCACAGATCCCAGCATGCACGGTCTGAGTATGCAGAAAGTATTCAATCTCTACGAGTATTCTGATTATGTTCTATTGGCGGAATTCAAAGAGATGAGCAGAGACATCATCAAGGAAAGGATGACAGCTAAAATCGCGTGCAATGTGATCGCCATGGCGGATATGCATGGCGATGCTGATTTGAAAAAGTTCGCGATTCAGTACGCGATGGAGCGTTGGCGTAAAGTGACTGCATCAAAAAGTTGGGATATTTTGAATAAAGAAAGGCCGGATCTGGCGAAGGAAGTGAAGGAGTGCAGAGTAGCTGAAAATGAACCTCAAATAAAGAGAAGGAAAAAAGTGTTAGAGACTGAAACGGAATATGTAGAACAATTTCAGTACTATCAGTGATGAATTATTTTTCACGCGTGTAAATAATTAGTTCAATTTTTCCGTGGAAGAATATCGTGCAACTTAAGTGATTTACGGAAACAACATCTTGAAGGAAATTTTTTTAAAACGTTCTAGATTTAAGAACATTTTAGGGTCAACTGTAAGTATAGAATAATGTTTTTTACTAATGTGCATAATTGAAAGAGTTTTCAGATAGTTGTTTGTATAATAAATATGTTTTTTTTAAAAACAAATTTCGTTTATACGAGGTATTCCAAAATTATCATCTTAACTTCTATTTTTAGACTCCTTGTCATAAGCCAGGTAAAAAAATCTACACAAATTGAAGGTCGTCATTTAAGATCATTAACCAGAAAGAGGACATGAAAGACATCAAAACCAGTTTATTTGCCTTAAAAGTGTTTCTAATGATCACCTTTCTTCTAATCTCTGTTTCATCCAGCCACCAAACGTGTTTTGGTATTTTCACTCCCACCTCTCGCCGCAGTTATTTCGTTAACGTTTTTTCACTTCCTCGCTTCAATAAAAATAGTGTGTAATTTATAGTGTGTAAAACCGATAGTGTGTAATTTTTAATAAGCATTCTAAAATATATATGGAGGACAGTCATTAAGGTACCATTAGTACTTGATTTGTTTAAAGAAAAAATAGAACTTACGGGGCCTTAGCATATAAGGAAGCCTAGATGTTTGTTGTTGTTAACCGAAAAAAAATCATTATCTGATAGATAATTCAGGCAAGAAAATATTTCTTAAAAAATTTATTTTTCTGAAAGTAATGTTTTCTATTCTACTTTTCCATGTTAAGCTACAGAGAATTATATGAATTTCATAATTCATCATAAGTTAACACGGGAGTTATTTTGTTAATTAAATCAATAATAATTTTTTTCATTTTATTCATAAATATGCATTTTACAGAATTTCGGTATCAAGTTTTTATAATTGCTTTGCAATCATCTTTGTTCGTAATGAATTAAAAATTTTACAGAAATTCAGAATTTGTTTCGTTTTGTATATTTCATCTACTATTACCCCTGCCTCATTAACGTTCGCCTCTTCATTATTTATAACTTTGAATTCAACTTACAGAAGACTTCTATTGACAAGAAACAAACTCATCTTCGTGGAAAGTATTTCGAGTGAAATTAACAAACCTTAATAACCAATTGCGATTATCGATTGTAACCAATCATAACCTTATTATACGTTAAAACCCAGTTATAATTTTCAATTGTAGACAATCATAACCTTATTATGCCTTAATAACCAATTATAATTATCAATTGTAACCAATAACAACCTTATTATACCTTAGTAACTAATTATTAATAACCAATCTATAAACTGTACACACTCAGAAAAATAAATTCAAATTTGAACCATAATATCGGAAACTTCAACCATATTATGATAAACATTTCCTGTAACTTTAATAAAGAAATAAAAGGAACCATACTTCTGTTCAAGTTTAGCCATACTATTGTGCATACAAGTATAAGGTGTGTGTTAATTTGCTTCAACTTCGCTTCATTTAAAATTGCTGAACGATATTATGGTTTAACCCGCTCAAGATAACCTTTTTTTTGAACTTATGATTATTATTTTTTTTTCAATTTCATTCTTTTCTCTTTTGTAAAGAAATAAATTCATTTTTAAAGTTTTTATACTTCATTAAAAAATGAATAAATGACAGAGTAATGAAATAAATATGGAAAAATATTAATCTTTTGCAGTTACTAACCAACCTTTAATTGACAAAGACTACATCATGTCAGAGGCACAATCAAAAATTATAACTTTAGGTGGGGTTTTTTAGGATTATAAATTGAATTATTTTTATGATTTCACTTTTGGTATTATAATATTTCAAGCATAGATAAAGTTTGCAAAATATTTTGATTTTATTTGTTAGATTCATATGTGTCCAGTGAGATCACCTCAAATTTTTTGAAATTTGTCTTGTTAATTTTTTTACGAGAGGCATATCACTTCAAAAATTGTTGTTTGTTTTTCAGTGGCACAATCTATGACCCAGAATAGGACTACAGCCACACACGCGTCACAACCCGTCATTCATACATACATAGCTCGTAATTTTGACATGAATCAGAGAGCGATCAATCTCCAATTCAGTACCCCCAGAGGTATTGTACCTCCCATCGTTGGACAGCCTACCCAATTTTTTGGGTTTACGACTACTAATGTTCAATTCCGTAACCTTGTATGTTTGAACACAATCCAGAAGACAAGGGAACTCTTGAATCAATTATTGGGAAAAATTTGTCTTCGTGGAGAACTTTTTGATGTAAATAAACCGCACTTACGTTACATGGAAACGAAAACCTCCACCTGTTAGCCTGACGGTAAGGGCATTCTAACCCATGATCCGTCAACCACTGATGATATTTTACGTTAGTACTGTGGTTGGTGCAAGCCGGATGCGGAATTCATATCGACCAGTCATCGTTGGGATTCGAACTCGGTTCACCTCATTGGATATTGATTTGTTATTGGAACATGAAGGACTTTGTGACCCGTCATATTTAACGTGTACTACTCACCATTTACTAGGGGAGTCTTCGGCCGGCTTGGAACGAACTCATTACTTCTTGAACTTGGGCCCAACTCCATATCAACCAAGCTATTTCGGCTTTACATTAAAAAATAAAAATTACAATGAAAGTTATAATAAGGAAAATAATGTTGCTAAATTCGAGAAAAAAGAAATCACCTACAAATTAAAAAGGCAATTTAGGGGATCCATTTAAGTTGTGTTGCACCGATTATGAAAGTGTTCAGGTATTTTGCTGAGAGAATATAAAATCTGCATTATTAGATTCTTATTCTTAATCATATTTTAGCTACCTCTTTCTTTGCATAAATTTTAAAGAAGAAAACTTTAAAGCGTCATTTTCAATAATAGGATAATAAAACCTTATCAATTCTTATCACTTTAATGGTTTCAAGAGTGATCAAGACTAAAGTCCTTATGTTATCTACGAATTTAGTGCAATGTTTTACCCTTTTTAATAAATGTTTCACTTTTCAGTAACAACAAAAGCAAGATGTATGAGCTTATACAGGAGATAATTTCAATTTTTGTTTCTTATTTGATGAGATTTACTCTTTTAACCTGTTAGAAATGGATGCATTTAGCCAATGCAGTTCATTCAAAGATTCGGAACAGTTTGTCTCAGATGTTGAGGAATCCTTTCCGTACAATAAATATCTAACAGAGTTACAAATAATCTACAATATCCCTAAGTCAATATTCTTAAAACAAACGAATTGTAGTGTAGGAGTTCAACTAGACGTGACAGAGGAGAATGAAGATTATGACGAATTCGTGCGTTACTTTTACTTAAAATGCTACCCAAACGGCGATTGCAAAGAAAACGAAGGATTTGTGTCCTTAATATTTGAGGAAAATCCAGACGAAATGTTTGAGGAGCTGGATACTTTGAATGTTACTTTCGCTTTAGTGGACGCTGATCAAAACAGGAGGTTTCCGCAATCTTTTACACTGGATCACAAAGAGAGACTCATACCGGTCAATGAAACGATGCCCATCTTGAGGTTCGGTCTGAGCAGATACATGAAGAGAGAGACATTGCTGTCATCAGACATTTTCTGCGCAGAAAAACTGTTTGTGCAGTGTGACATTCAGTGCTATACGCTTGAAAATGTTCTAGAAGAAGTTGACCTGCCACCCTTCGTCCTAGAGGATACAGTAAGTGAAGAAGGGTGCCACACTTCGATCATTATACAAACAGCCCACCCCGTGTGGAACTTTATAAGTGAAAGATCACCATTTTTCAATAAATTGTTAATTAAGGATGGCGTGTCGAAGATCTCATTGTTCGATGAAGATGAATGTCGATCCTTCGATATTTTGGTACGATGCATAATGAGTGGTACGGATCCAAGCAGGCAAGATTTGAACTTGGAAGAAGTTTGCAATCTTTACGAATTCGCTGATTATGTTCTGATGCCAGATTTCAAGCAAAAATGCAAAAACATTCTAAAACAGCGGATGACTTCTAAAATGGCGTGCGATATCATCGTTATGGCGGACATGAGCTGTGATACCGATTTGAAAAACTTTGCAATTCAGTTTGCGATAGAAAACTATAAGAAGGTGGTTGCATCTAAAAGCTATCGCGTTTTCTGCGAGAAAAGATCGGATTTAGCGAAGGAAATAGAGGACTACAAGGAAACTGTAGTTGGACCTCCGAAAAAAAGGAAAAAAATATTAGAAACTGACGATGAATATGCACAAAGTTTCCCTTTTTATCAGTGAAAACATTCCCTGGATTAGGTTTCTACTCTTAAAATATAGTGTATATGTATAACATAACAAATTTTATTAGTGGTAGAATAAGTTTTTAGCTAAAATGTTCATGAGTTTTACCTACACTAACAGTTATAAATAAATAAACTCATGCTGCATAAATACGGTATGATTACATTTATCAGTAAAATACATTTTTTCCGATTATTTCACGTTAATTTCATTTTATTGTTTCCAGTTTTCATATTAAACGGTAAGAATTTCTTATAATTTCAACTATCTTTGGCAAATGCTTTTTACTATTTTTTAAATTCATTTTTAGGAATTCCTCATATTGATTTGTAACTATTACCCGCTATACCTGGTTTTCCTTAGTATAAGATTATGATAGTCATTAGTTACAGTTTGTCAATATTTCAAGCATTTAATAATACCATTTTATAAAATTCCCTTAGGAAAATATTTCTCATATTCACTGGTTTTAATTTTTCGTATTCATTGGTAACATTTTGCATAAATATTCGCAACATTTGCACTTTTGTATTGGTAATATTTGGTAAAATAATTTTCAAAGGCGATATTTCTCAAATTCATTGGAAAGAATATTTTTTATTCATTAGTAAGATACTTCTTGTATCATTTAATATAACCTAGCTGTCAAATTGTACAGTAGTTGAAAAAGATTTTGAAAAGTGATGGAATGCTTAAGGAAGCGTAGTTACTTAAAATATTAAGAAACCCAGAACAAAATGAGCTCTTTTATCAATACTCAAAAATATAATCTGCTAACTATAGTTTGTCTATTGAAAGAACACCCCGCACCACAAAGTCTGAAGTCATCTGCTGTTATGGAAACAAGAAACAGCACAAAGGGAGTTTCTCTTTCCTCTGATTTTCTTCCTCCCTCGGACTCGAGCCAAAACCTGCCTTAAATACTGACCTAACACCCCTACTTGAAATAGTTAAACCTCGTAACCATAGTCACAGTCACTGTACCAGACGAATGGCGAGGGAAGTTCTTTCCATAGGCATACTGTAATCTATCTTACATACATATTAATTGTAATATGCAATAAATTAAAATAATCTTGCAATAAATTGACTCTTTTATCGTTGTAGGAAAAATAAACTTTTAAATTAAGATTGATACTTTAAAATATGAGTGTTAAATTAGATTGAAAGATATCTTAATATCTTGAAAAGATATCTTAAAGACCGTACACATCGGCATCTATGGTATAAAAAAATAATTGGTATTATTCATCAATATCAGAATTATTATAATAATTTCTCAATATTTTCCCATATTCATTGTTAAAAAAAATTTCATATTCATTGAATAACTTCTCTCAGTCTTAGTAAAAGATTCATACATTTAATAAAACAAATTTATCATTATTTCTTCTATTTATTAATAAATAACTTTTCAAATTTATTGGTAATAATTTTTCAAGATATTGTACAATCGAGTTAAATATTATTTTTTGCATTCATTTGTAAAAATATTTCTAGTATTCATTGCTGCATTCAAATTTATTTTTAATATTTTTATATTCATTGAAAAGAATATTTTTCATATCATTTAGTTCTCGTTTTCATCGAACACTTACTATTGTAATAGAAAAAATCTCATGAATAAAAAAGAACATATATTAATAAATTATTAACATGACATATATTAATCAAACATGTCTCATAATTCCGTACTTTCATGGGTATTGGTATTGATTATAACTCTTAATATTTTCTTTTCTTTACTAAGAATTTCTTACATTTATTTATAAGAATTTCTTACATTTATTTATAAGAATTTCTCATATTTATTGTAAAGACTCTTGTTTATTTGTAAGAATATTTCTTAGTCTAACCAATAGGCAAGACCAGCACCATGAGTTTGTATACGTTCAGAAAATCTAATACGAGAAGGTCTCAAATCCTCCCTCTCAAAACCCAGGGAGATGATCGGGTCTGGATTCCAGATCAATTCTTCTTGATCCTTTAAGTGCTCACTTGATAGTCTGGACCATGGTGTACTAATATATGAGCGCCTAGGTCTTCACAATGCAACAACGAAACCCGTCACTTTTTTCGTTCAAAGGTATGTATTGTTGTTGTTGGCTGCTGATGGGCTGATAGTCCTAAATTTTCATCAAAAATTAGTTGATGAAATCGGTGGCCGGCTTTTCGCAAATTAATTAATTTTCTAAGTAATCTGAGCAGTCTACTAATAAAATAAGGTGCCGTGGTGTTAATGTCTTGGGTGATATGATCTTCGATAATTTTCCACAAATCTTCTGGTTGTTTTTCTTGATGATTGCATAAAGTTAACAAGAATGCACTTTTTTTCATGATGATTAGTTTTTACCACGCAAAAACTCCAAACTGAAGATAACCTTTATTTTTATTAAAGTTGCATAGCAACCTGATAGCACGCATGTACAAAGCAGAAAGAGATAACCTTCAGATAAACGGCGATTATTCATTATCTTTTTGTTTAATTTATAGATTTTCCACTTAAATAGCTCATTGACGGCCAGCAGCGAAGACGATTATATAGAATCTTGGCTTTAAATTATTTGTTGCAAAATTCATACAATTCTTCTATCTTTTTCATCCTCATGTGTTTAGGAATTAGTGTTTAATATGAGTACAAAGTTGCGTAAAAATTACGGGATCTCTTTGAACAACTATAAGTGGTATTTAAGTTGGACTATTCCTAAGAACGAGTTCATTAAAGAATCAGAATGCGGTGTGTTTGTCCAAGAATCGCCAAACCACGAAGAAGTTCCGTGGAATTTGGCGCGGATATTCAATTTCTTCTGTTATCCGAACGGCGAGAGCAAAACATCAGAAGGCTACGTTTCTCTGATGCTTCAAGAAAAGACAACAATGTTTCAGTATTGCATTCTAAACGTTACTTTCAGTTTGGTAGATGTCGATGGAAACCTGAGATTCCCACAATCCTTTGCGAAATATTACGGAGAAACTTTTCTGAGGCCGCATAAAGCCAGCCCTAAGCCATTTGGCCTAAGCAGGTACATAAAAAGAAGTTCGTTGTTATCTTCAGATGTTGCCGACTTGGAAATGCTGCACGTGCAGTGTGATATTCATTTCTATAAGGAAGAAACTCTAAAGTTTGTTCGAAAAGTACCCTATATGCTGAGGTATCCTAAATGTACACTTTACAGAACAAGCGACATTACAGAAAAAGCGGGGACTTTATTTATTTTAACTAATGAACATCCCCTGTGGGCATTTCTTAGTGACAATTCCCCTTACTTCCGAAAATTGTTAGTTGAAAATAGAGTTACGCAAATAGATTCGTTTTATAGAGATGATTATAGGGCTCTAAACACGATAAATAAGTGTATCTTAAACAGAGAGGACCCTAAAATTTTTGACATAGATCAGGCTTTCGCCCTCTACAAGTTTGCTGACATGGTTTTGATTCCACAATTCAAACAGAACAGCGGTGATTTTCTTAGAGAACATATGAGGGATAATATTGCATGCATTGCAATTGTGTTGGCTGATATGCACAGCGATCCGTCATTGAAAGATTTTGCAATTCAGTATACCTTGAGCCATTGGCAAGATGTGATAGCAACCACGGAATGGGGAATATTTCTAAAGCAGTCGCCTGATCTGGTTGCAGAAATAAAAGAATACAATTCGGCAGAAGAAAATAACTTTTACGAAAAGTTTAAGAAAGAAGATTTCAAAATGGCCACTCGGAAAAATCCACACCATTTAGATCAATATCAGTTTTACCAGTGACTAAATCATTTCGTATTACTTTACAACTTCTCATTTGTTACTTTTGCAAAACAAAAGTCCGGATTTAAGCATCGCATTATGTGCGGATTTGCATGCATGCGAATACTGATTTTTGCTGGCGTAAAGCAACAACTTGAAAATATACAAGGGTTAAGAAGAAACTTAGAATTTATTTATGAAATAAACAGTGTAACATCGCCTTATACATGAGTATTTGATGATGTAACGCAATAATTTGATAAATCGTATTAGAGTTAAGAAGAAATAAACAAATTTGCTTATGAAATGAACAAGTAGTATTGCATTATACAAGTGTACTTTCTGTATTATCACAATTCAATGTATATTACAAGTATCTTGTAGTGTTAAGATGAAATTGACATTTTGTTTATGGAATGAATAAGTAGAGTAATACTTGATTATACACGAGTACTTGCTGCATTACCGCAGTTTAATATATATTATTAGCGTTAAGAAGAAATTGACGTTTTGTTTATTAAGTGAATAAGTACTGCATTATACACGAGTATCTGTTGTTGTTTAACAACAGATTTATGATTAGCCATTTCGATGAAGAAATAATTAAAATCCTACACCGAAAGATTTAACAACTTCAAGGGGCCATTGTTATGGATTTATTACTTACCACATTAAGACATAAAATAATATTAAAATACAGGTAAGAATTTGTATTTAATGTCTATGCTTGTTTCTAATTCTTTTCTTGAAAAATGATTCAATTATTTCTCAAGTTCTTTTCATAAGTTCATTTTTGGTATTTTCGTTGGCATTAAAAATAGGGGCTCTATGCTTGTTTTAAACTTGAATTTTAGCTTCTAAAAGTATTTTAAAGAATTATATAAATCATCAGGAAATCAAATTTCATAAGAAATTTGTTGTATGGATTCCAATCAATACACGTTAAAAAGTACGTTTGCTTCAAATTTATAATAATAGTTAAGGAGTACCAAAAAAAGTCATTGTATTTCTAATTAAAAGAATTACTTAAAAGAAACTTTGTGCTATATTTAAAATTAACAATGGACTTTTTAACTCTCTACAAGATGCTTTTTTCTGTAATGTTAAAAAATTTTTGGGATGAGGATCGATTTAAAAACATAAATTCATTTATCTTGTTATTCATTATCTTCTAAAATTCATTTAATTTTTTAAGACATTTTTAGGTGGGATTTTCAAAATTGTGCACACTGTTTTGTAAACTCGGAATTCCTGTGCTTATAAATAACCGAATTTATAAATTCTGTGTTTATAACTTTAAAAAAAATTGAATGAGAAATGATTTAACCCTTTATAAAGTCGTGGTAAGTATACTTACCACTAATTCAATTTTTAAAAATCGATAGGAAACTACTGATAATTTTAGCAAGCACAAAACGATGCAGGACTTCGTTTTCATAAAAGTGGGTATCAAGCAACAAACGTTTGTGTGGGGTCAAATAGGAAGTTCATGACAGGAAAGCTATTTTCTCTATTTAACCCTTTGCAGTTCGCTCTGATGCATACCCTTCATACCTATACAACTTGGTGGCTATCAGCAGCTTTTTCCGTACTTTCAGAAAATATTATTCCTAGTGGCAGCTAAGATTACATATTTTACTTTAAATTAGATTTTTAAAAAATATTGTTTACCAGAACATGTTTAAGGCTGACAAACTTTCAACACTTTTTGTAAAAATTTATTCTAGTGGTAGCTAAGTTAAATTGTAAATTATTTGTGAATAATTACAATTGAATTTCCAAAGTTAGCATTCAGTGAACATTATGTAACAGTTAACACTCGATTACGTATCACGTTGAAACTTCATCAAATGAATGAACATTTCCGAAGTTGATATTCAATGATCGTTTTCAATTATGTGGCATTTAACAATTTATTGATGAAAGAAGTTAAAATCTAATCTATTTATGTATCTCGTTGAATTTCTATCAATTAATTGAATATTTTCGACTCGAACTGTTTTAATAAACATTTCGATTCATCGGCAGTTTGGATTTATTCATGAATCACATTCAAGTTCTCGGAAACTTAAAGAGAATATTTAACTATTGGTAAGATATTTTTATTTTGCTCTGTTTGATACAAATTCTTTTTTTCTTCTTCTTTTTTTGAATCAGGAATTTAAAACTCATTTGTTTTGTAATAAATTTTTTCCAAAACTTATTTGAATAAATTTTGGAATTCCTTTTATGAGTGCAATGAAATATTTTTCCTTTTTTTCTTAAGGCTTTCCTGTCCAAATTTATTTTTAAAAAAAATTCTCTGAAATCGATGGAAAAGTAAAAAGTGGTAGCAAGCAACAGGCTCCCATAGTACGTCTGGAGGCACCCTGGAACTTTGTCATGGAATTTGTTTGACCACATGTCGATGTGGTAACAAACGATTTCTTTTTTTCAGCTTTTCATTATTAATTACTTTATATTTACACTAGATCTGCCCCTTATAAATATTTTAAATTTTTTTTTTTTTTTTTTTTTTTTTTTTTTTTTTTTTTTTTTTTTGCATTTGACCTTTAACGCATCGTTTATTCAAACCCGAAGACTAACAGCAATTACTTTATTTATATCTAGAAATTATATTTATGCAAAATGTAAAGCCCTAAACTGCAGAATCTATCTCTGTATATATAATTGCTACAGTGATGGGTCGTATGTTTAGAGTTATAAAAAACGGTGACTAACAAAAAAGCTAAGTTCAGTAAAAAAAAATTAAAACTAGCAAATTTCTCTTACTCATTTTTTTCACTTTATCATTAAAAATAACTGAATTTAGAAATCGAATATTAAAAAAATTTTATGCTAAAACTTTTTCTCTTTAGTTCTCAATTCAACTCTGCTGTTACAATATTCCTGATGCTGGTCGCTTGAATCTACAAGAACCTTTTCACATTCATTTGATATAGAAAGCATCTTTACGAAAGATTTACATTCAATCTATGTAGATATCTTTTTCTGTCAGATAAAAATTTATCATTAATAAATATGCGCTCCATGTAATTATAGATATCGATATAATTAATATGTAAGGATAACTGCTTCTAACTGAAATGGACATTTTGTAGTTTCAGAAAATAATTTTTCCAGCAATAGTAAAGTAATGAATTGGTGTTTTAAAAAATTAGAATTAAACACGCAAAAATTTAAACGGATACATAAAAAGTTCAATGAAATAATGGTCGCATTCTTCGATTCTATTAAAAGCATTATTATAAATGTCTGCTTTAATTTACTATCACTAGAGAAAATAATGCACCAAAACCTCGGATTTTCTTAAGGTATGTGATAAAGGCTAAAAGCATGATTGCCTAAGCGGTTTTACGCACATATGTTTGAATTATTTATTTGTCGTGGAGAGTAAAAGCATTTCTGCAACAGACCGTTGTGGGCTGGGGGGATAGAGGTCAAGGCTCCGCAGTTTCGTGACTAAGGGCATGATTGTGGCAATGTGGTCATCATTGCGCACAACTCACCTCTACTTCCCTGGTAACATGCTGGGTGAGCTTAAAACCGCCAATGGGAATCGAATCCCAGTTCTTTACAATGACAGTTCAGTGCCTTAACTACTGAGCCATCGTGGCTTCGTAGTTGGTAAAGATATATTTTGTTTTATTCGTGTTTTATCTATTTTGAATCTTCAAAAACAAAGATTTACACATTAAAACATAATTATTGCTCACATTAAACAATTTTTTTTTTCAACGACCGCCCAGATCGGTGTCGGAAAAAGAAACAGTCTTGTAAATATGACGCCTGGACGATAACCCGTTAAATAACCTCTTCCAAAGAAAAAAAAATTATAATTCAATGTCTTCAGAGATTATAAAATAAAAGCGTGGCGACATGAATGAATGTAATTCACCTGTTGAAAAAAAAAGGATGAGGCTGAAAATAATGATGACCTGTATCACAAACATTGGATGTCCTAATTTGAGGAAACTTTCTTTTCGGGAGAGTGATTTTGTAACCACCCTCAGGAGGTGGCAGCAGATAGTGATCTTATTTTTGGCCCACATTTTCGAACGATTCCTCTTAGGGTGAAAGTGAACGGCCATGAACTTTTAAAGAGAGACGACAACGCCTGTCGGTGAGTAGGAGGGAAAATGGTGGCCACTCAATTTGCATATTTCATTATTTAAAAATCACCCTAACATTCATGGGCAACTTGTTAATAACAGCTTCAACAATCAGGTTTGTGAATGTCGATGGAATAAGCGCCCACGTATATAATTTCGAATTTTTTTTCTCTATAATATTTGGGAATTAGATAGGACAATTTTTACATTTAATTCTCTCAGCAGTAAACTAAACAATATTTCAATAATATTTTGGAATTAGATAGGAAAATTTTTAAATTTAATTCTCTCAGCAGTAAGCTAAACAATATTTCAATAATATTTTGGAATTAGATAGGACAATTTTTACATATAATTCTCTCAGCTGTAAGCTAAACAATATTTCAATAATATTTTGGAATTAGACAGGACAATTTTTACATATAATTCTCTCAGCAATAAGCTAAACAATATTTCAATAATATTTTGGAATTAGACAGGACAATTTTTACATTTAATTCTCTCAGCAATAAGCTAAACAATATTTCAATAGTATTTTGGAATTAGATAGGACAATTTTTACATTTAATTCTCTCAGCAGTAAGCTAAACAATATTTCAATAATATTTTGGAATTAGATAGGACAATTTTTACATATAATTCTCTCTGCAGTAAACTAAACACAAAGCAACTTTCCACCAATTTTAATTGAAAGAGAAAAAAAAAATATTCCGATAATTTTTTTAAAACAACTTCATGTGTTAAAAGATCAAAAATATGAACTACTTTATTAAAAGTAATTCCCGAATGCATTTGTCATATTTGTTTTTTTCAACAATATTTTGAAATTAGCTAAGATGTCCAAATCAGTTTTAAATTTTTACACTTAATTCTCTCAGCTGTAAGCGAAACACGTTCCACAATCGTAATTTTAAAAAAAATAGATTGGAAGGATTTTTAAAACAACGTCATGTGTTACCTGATTAAAATTAAGAACTTCATTCGATTCAAAGATATACAAATTAGAAATATCAGTCGACATGTTTCAGGCGTGTTATAAAACAGACTCCCATTTTCAAGACTTGCCAGACGAGAATGAGATGAAACGAAAGTGATTTTAAATATAAAACGTAACGTTACCAGTTCTTTTTCTCTGTCTTGACTACTATTTTTCTAGTTTTATTTCGTCGCCAATAGCCCATTGTGCAACTCTAGTGCGACGTAAATGAACAACAAAAACAACAATCTAGTTTTGTTTCCCACCTTTATTTTTGCGTTGGCAACTTTACGTTTTATATTTGACATCACTTTGTTTCATCTCATTCACGTCTGGCAAGTCTTGAAAATGGGAGTCTGTTTTATAATACGCCTGAAACATGTCGACTGTTATTTCTAATTTGTATATTTTTGAATCGATTGAAATTTTTAATCAAAATGATATCTTCTCGCTTCAGTTTCTTGAAATTATTTATTGAAAGCTTCGTGTGTTGTATTTTAAAAAAATTAAGAACTATCAGCATTATAAAATATAGCGACCGTATGAATCTTTATAGAACTCTTATTTCCTCAAACAATCATTCGATTAAATGTCCGGATTTGAAAAAAACTTAAATCCAAATTTTCAATTGATTATTAGGGCAAAATTAAAAAAATGACCAGTTGTAGCATTATTAACAAAAGCCTCTTTTTAAAACATGAGACCTCTTTTTAAAAATTTGAAAATTTCAAACGATTGGAAAAAAAATCTCTCGGTATTAATAATGTAAGGTATTTCATAAATTATGATAAATATTATAAGGTTTATTTCTAAAATGAAGAAAAATTTTAAACGTTAAATAAAGACAGTATATTGCAACGTATCTAACAGAAATTACTGTAGTCAAAAAATTATATATATATATATATATATATATATATATATATATATATATATATATATATATATATATATATATATATATATATATATATATATATATATATATATATATATATATATCAAAATAGTAATATTAATAATAATAAGTGCACATGGGGTGCAGTTTCGAAGTAAAAATGTGGTGTTCGGTTGACAACTGGCAAACAATATTTTATAAGCAATTTGCTATAATTGGCCAAGGTGACCAATAGTTTTGTCCTATACAGTTGACCATATATAATATTGGGCCTGAAGCTTGCCATTATGGGAACATTTTTTTTAAAATTTCAAACAAGCGGTTAGCGTGCCTGACTGCGAAACCAATGATTGCAGGTTCGAATCCCGCTCAGGGCATGAATGTTTCTCTTTGTGTGCTGTCCTGTGTGTGATACATAAATGAGACCCACCCTATGAACAGATATCTGTGGCGTGGGTAATGTTGCTCGCCTTCGTCACAAGGTACTCACCAGGCAACGCAAAATGAGCAACACCTTCCACGGCGAACGACCATAAATTCAGTGCCAGGTGTTGAAAAAATAATAAATAAATAAATGAAAAATATAAGTAACTAAATTATTTAACCCTTGAAACTTATTTTGGGTAAGCAAGTAAATCGTGTCGAACATAACGATTATTAATCGTGATGTAATAATAGATTATTAATCGTGAAATTAATAATCTAAGTATCTTAATTACATCGTGATGCGATTTTTCTTAACAAACACAAAAATAGCAGCTAAGGCTGAATAATTTCCATTTAGTTTTTTTATTATTTTTTTATAGAACTACAAGTTTAGCTCCTTTGCCGTGCGTATACAATTATCATTTATTGTATAAATCAAATCTTTTCTAGCAGCAAAGCTCAATTTGGTAAATGTCAAAGATGCCAAGGATTTTTAAAAATGGGTAGAAATTGTTTTTTATTTATTTATTTAATCTATTTAATTTTAAAATCGTGAATACCACCATGACTTACATTGTAAATTATTCATATTTAAAAAAAAAAAAAAACTTTCTTTATATTCACTAAGAAAGACTAAACTAAAAGAAATCTTCAAAAAAAATTGATAATTTTAATAGATTTTTGCTTTTTATTAGTCACCACTTTACATTTTTAAACGCCCGCAGCAACCCTAAAATTATTATAACGAATAATTTAATTCATATTGGGTAAATTATAACAAATTACTAAATAATACGTAAATTGTAAGATAAATAAATATAAATAACTTTTCAAAGTTGTTTTTTTAACTCACGTGAATCTATGAATAAGGGAAATCAATGAAAAATAAAAATGGAAAATTAAATAGGGAAAGAAGTTGCAATTTTCTAAGCATCTGGAATAATAGACTTAGATAAAGCTTACGAGGCAAGTAACTTATGTACTCCATTGTTAAATTTTTTTTTCTCTACAAAATTACTTAGACCTTGCATTTCTTTTAAAAACGATGAAATATATTTCTGCTTAATATATTATTGACCAAGCATAAACAGTTCAAACCACGCAAAGTCAACGAATTCTGAAAATGTGACATGTCTAATTTTTTCAGCAAACAAGCGCAACCCAGATATTGCACAAAAATACACATTCCTGCTTTTCTGTAAGTGCCCATCGGCGGCTTCGATCAACACACTCGCCAAAACAAACACATCGAACATCCTTTCACCAAATAAACAAAGCCAAAGCTTATTGAAATAAGTGACATCAAGAGGAAAGTATTCTCTCTCGCCATCAATTATACACACTCAAACTAATCTTAGAAAAGGAAATGATGTTTGACTTCCAACTTGACATCTCCTTGCGATTTAAGGTTGCTTTATCATGCATTGCATCTTAATAATCATAAAGTAGTTAAATCTATTAGTAACATATCAATAGTTAAATAAATAAATAATTTTTAGTACGATGAAGTTTTTATTAACATTGCATTTTTGATCATCTATTGAATTTATATTATTGGGAATACAAATTAGTTCGGTCCGTTTTTAAAAGATGGCTCTGGCTGTTATGTTTCATAGTGACAGTTGGTTTCAGAGAGGTTATACATCTGTCAATAATATTCAGTTTATATCGCTTTGAGTTTCATGCAAAAACCCTGTTTTTTACTTTGTTGAATATGTCAAATTTTGCGGTAACTATGCAGCATTTGCGGGAGATTTTATGTTTCTGCTTTAATTGGAACAAAAGTGAAGCTGAAGCGCGTCGAATGCTTGTAGAAGTTCATGGTGGCAATGCTCCAACTGATAAATCATGTAGGGACTGGTTTCGAAGTTTCAAGAATGGTGGTGAATGAAGAATGGTGTTGTATGCTATGAGCTGATACAACCTGGCGGTTCCATTACGGGTGATCGATATAGGCTACAATTGATTCGTTTGAGCCGTGCATTACGAGAAAAACGGCTGGAATACGAGCAAAGTCATGAGAAAGTCATTCTTCTGCATGATAACGGTTGGCCTGATGACGTAAAAAATATTTGGAAACGCTCAAGTGGGATATTTTACTGCACCCGCTGTATTCGCTGGACATTTTTCCTTCTGATTACTGGTTGTTTCGACGGATGCTGAACGATTTGGCAGGTCACCGGTTCACTTCTTTCGCAGAAATTGAAAATTGGCTGATAACTTGGATCCCCTCAAATGACGAGACATTTTTTCGAGATGGAATTCGAAAATTGCCTGTGAGGTGGGGGGAAAATAGTAGCCAGCGATGGACAATACTTTGATTAATCTATTCATTTATTTTGTTCTAAAATAAATGCATTTTTGACCACAAAACAAAATTAGACCGAACTAATTTGTACTCCCAATAATAAAGTAGTTAATTTAGTGGGGTTTCTTCTTTTACGTACCACTTTATTTTCGAAAAGTCACAGTTTCATATGGTTACAGATATATTCTTAGGTACCTAGTAACAGCCACCCCATTGACTGCTGAACTCAAACTGTTTTTTATTTTAACTTTTGTAAAATTTCATGATGTAAGGGATATGGGCCTTCTGCGCGGCCCAGGTGCCCAATTTTTGTAAATAAAGTCTTAGATAGCTATCACAATATCAATAGCATATACATAACCTCATTTTCACCATAGCTCAAGTGATATCTCATATTTTTACATTATGGTCTTATCACCCTACTGCATATAACTATAGAGTTAGAACCTCAATGATTCACATGAATACTTCATTTGCATTCCACCACCTCATGAAAACACCACAAAGATCAAGTTAAAGATGAATGGGAAAAGATGTCTAGATGTTTAAAACAGTACAGTTAGACACCTTTCAATTTACTTCCTGTCCATCAGGCCAATACTCACTTACGCATGCCCAGCTATTACCACCTTAACTTCCAGTCTCAAAAATAAACTCTGTGTGACGGAAGGAAAAATTCTTAGAAAAATGGTGGGTGCACCTTGATGCATCAGCTTCAACATTATAAGAAACGATTTAAAGATAGAGGATATAAACATCTTCATGGACAAACACAACGCTAAATTTTATGAAAACTTACACGATTGCACTACTAGTCACTTCAACTAGACATTGTGTAAAAGTGTGAACGTGAACATTAATTATATTCTTATTACATATTTAGTATTCCATGTTTTGGCAACAGCAGTATTTAGTATTCCATGTTTTGGCAACAGCAGTTCTTGTGTACTATATAGATTTTGAGTTTTTAGAATAACGGTGTGCGTAAATTTTAATAAAAGTAAACAGTAAATGATCTGCGTTTTTGTTTTTCTTTTAAAAGTTGTTTCCTACATTATCAGAAGTGGGATAAACAGGCAACTGTAATTAATTTTGAGTTTTGAGTTTAAAATGGCATTTTTATCGCGATTTCGTAAAGATCAGTTAAGTTACATAGCTAATGAGTTATCTGAAGATGTTTCGTCTACTACTTTGAAAATCCCTGACTTGAGAAAGTTAATATTGAATAGCGAGAAATACGATGAAGAAATGGTTCGAGGAATGGTCGAAAATTTGGTTGAAGATGCCGAGCGCCTTCGTCAAGAAGAGAAAGAAAAATCCGATCGGGAACATGAATTGGAACTCAAGAAGTTAGATATTGCTGCTAAAACTTCAGGAGTAGTCGAAACTGAAGTAATAACATCGTCGCCAAAAGTTGATTGGCAGTCACAACTGAGAAAGTTTTCTACCAGTAATGAGGATATCAGCCTTTATTTAGTACAGTTCGAGAGAGTAATGAAAAGAGTACAAATGCCAAGTACATTGTGGATGGCATGTTTAATTAGCCAGTTACCAAGTGAAATTGTCCAAATGATAATGAGAGAACCAGAAGAACAGTCAGAAAATTATGACTATGTTAAATCTCTTTTGCTTAAGTGCTACAGACTAAGTCCTGAAAAATTTAGACAACTTTTCTATTCTCATGAGAATACTGATGGAAAGTCATGGAAAGAATATTACCACGAGCTTGAAACGTATTTTAAGGGGTGGACTTCAGGACTTAAAATAAGTAGTTTTGAGAGTTTAAAAGACCTGATCATCACAGATCGAATGAAAGCTCGGGTGCCGCCAGATATACGAGAACGTTACTTGGATCAGTGGGCCCATATAATTTCACCTTATACATTAGCTGAAAAGGTAGATGAATGTATTGAACTCAAAGATGTTTTTAAGAATCATATTCAGTATAATAATAAATTTAGTAACAATAAGTTTTTGAAAGAAGAAAATATCGCCAAAGGTAAACAAACAGAGCCAAGTCGAAGTACAACTAATAATCAAACTGTTTGCTACAATTGTTATGATACCGGCCATTTTGCCCGTGATTGTGTAAAGCCAAAACGCCCAAAGTTTTGTACTGCCTGCAAAACAGAAGGACATGGTACAAAGGAATGTCCAAAGAGAGCGTCTTTCCCATTAGTCAATGCAGTTTCGTTTTTACCCAGTTCCAGTAATAGTACAACGAAGAATATTATCATAGAAGAAGTAAATACAAGTGCTCTTATGGATACCGCTGCTGATATATCTATGTTAAAATATAGTTTTGCACAAACGTTTAATAAAAATATTCATAAAAATATAGTTACACGAATTCGAGGTATTGGAGGTGTAAGGGAGTCACTAGGAATTATCATACTTAATGTAACAATAGACAGGGTAAAGCTGAAGGAAGTTCTGTTTTATGTAGTGACTGATGATACATTTGAAGGCCCGGATGTTCTCATCGGGAACGACATCATTGACTCACCCGAGATAATAATGGTTAGAAATCAAGGCAGGTCCAAGTTAGTTCATGTGGAGGAGTTGGATTTCTTGCATGATTTCCAGATTAAAGAAATGCCTGATAGGATTGTGTTGAAGACCCTCGAAAAGTTCGTGATTGAACCGCGTACAGTTCAATTGGTAACTGTCTTCAGTGCATGTACATCTCAAAACGGATTTATTTCCTGCAGTGGTCGAGATGATCTAAGCAAGGATGTTACGTTTGCTATCCACGATGGTAAATCCCAAGTGCCCGTCGTGAATCCTAGTAGCATAAAATTACAATTAAAGAAAAATCGCGTTATCTTGCGAGGAAATTGGGTATCTGAAAATAGTTACAATTCAATGGTTAAAGAAAATGCAGATTCAACCCCAGCCGTTTTATTAGCAAAACAAATTGTGCGAAATCTTATCGATAGAGAATGTGTTAAAATTGGACCATCAATAAATAAGGAACAACAGCAAATTTTATGCGATTTGTTAAATGAATTTAGGCTGTGTTTTGCTTTAAAACAAGATGAACTAGGATGCATTAATAATACTGTAATGCGTATCGTTGAGACACCGGGTAGTAAACCTGTTTCTCGTTCACCCTATCGAGCTTCGAACTACGAGAGACAAGTTTTAAGAGAAATCGTTCAAGAATTAAAAGATCAGGGTGTTATTCGTGCCAGTTCTTCTGAATACAGTTTTGCTTGCAACTAAGAAAACTGGTGATCATCGTATGGTAATTGATTACAGACATTTAAATTCACAAACTATTAAGGATAAATTTCCATTACCCTGCATCGATGATTTGCTTGAAAGACTGTCTGGTTTTAATTTATTCTGCATCCTTGATGCATGTCAAGGATTTAATCAGATAGCAATGGATGAAGAATCCTCACGAAAGGCAGCGTTTACAACTCCTGATGGACATTACGAGCCTACACGTTTGTTTTTTGGCTTATCGAATTTTCCACCTGTTTTTCAGCGAGCGATGTCATTAGCTTTGGGTGATTTGCTTTGGAACGGTGTATCATGTTTTATTGACGATATATTCTTCGGTTCGATCGGCTTTGATGATATATGATAGTGAAGCTTCGACAAGTGCTTGAAAAGTTGCTAAAAGCTGGGGTAACACTGAAGCTATCTAAATGTGAATTCGGAATGTCAGATATTGAGTATTTGGGATTTGTAATTGATAAAAATGGAATACGACCAGGTCCAAGAAAACTTGCTGCCATTGCTGAGTACCCCGTTCCTAAGACCAAAGATGAATTGCGTCGTTTTCTTGGCTTAACAAGTTTCTTTCGCCGATTTATAACACGATATGCTTCAATTGCTGAACCCCTCACAAGGATGCTAAAGAGAAATTCATCGTTTACATGGACTGATGATCAAAATGATGCTTTTGAAAACTTGCGTTCTAAATTAGTATCGAGACCAGTGTTGAAACTATTTGATCCACGCGATAATACTGAATTACACACTGATGCAAGCTCTGTTGGATTAGCAGGAATGCTCTTGCAACGAAATAAGTCTAGTGCTTTTCAGTTAGTTTATTTCGTAAATCGCCGTACAACTCCTGAAGAAGAAAAGTATCATTCAAGTCGTTTGGAACTTATAGCTGCGGCATGGTCAATGACTAGACTTCGTCCTTTGTTGTTGGGTTTGCATTTTACATTAGTCACCGATTGTTCAGCAATAACATACTTGAATACGTAAAAGAACATTAAACCCCAGGTAGCTAGATGGACTGAACTGTTGAGTGAATTTAATTATAACGTTAAACACCGAGATGGTACTAAAATGGCTCATGTAGATGCCCTTAGTCGTTCACCAGTCGAAGAAAGAATTTGCACACCATTGTATGAAATAGACATTACGAGTCCTGTAGAACTAACAAGAGAGCCTACGGTATTTTACATCTCTACTGAAGAAGACAGGGTAGCCCTCATACAAGCTCAAGATCAAGATTTGCAAAAAAATTGTATTTTCCTTAAGAAAACCAAAGACAAATAGGTCACTGGAAGAAAAACAACGAGTCGATAATTTCGAGTTGATTAACGGAATACTTTATCACCTCCATTATGAATCTGGTGATAGAAACAAGAGACGAAAGTTGTTTGTAATGCCAAAATCAATGAGAAAGTATCTTGCTGTTCGTTTCCACGACTTTTCTGGTCATTTTGGAGTTGAGAAAGTAATTCAAATGATATGTCAACAGTTTTGGTTTCCACGTATGGCAAGTTATGTCAAGCAGCATATACGACAGTGTGTCGTATGTGCATTTACAAAAGTACCAGGTGGGAAAGATCAAGGTAAACTTAATGCCATTCCACCTGGTAATCGCCCATTTGAAGTTGTGCATATGGATTTCCTTGGCCCATTTGTAACAAGTTCAGCTCGCAACAAGGAGCTTTTGGTTTTTGTCGACAATATGACTAAGTTTGTGCGCCTCCGTCCATGTCCTAGTTGCTCAACTATAAGCGTTTTGAAGTACCTTGATGAATTTACTGATGATTTTGGTTCTCCGAGGCGAGTCATTACAGACAGAGGGAGCTGCTTCACGTCCTCGGCGTTTGAATGCTATTGTATGCAATTGGGAATCAAGCATACATTAAATTCCAGTCAAAGACCACAAGCTAATGGACAAGTTGAACGCATCAATCGTATACTTATTCCAATGATATCTTCGAATGTCCAAACGGAATCTCACAAGGATTGGGATAAAATATTACCAGAAGTACAACGGTGTATTAACTGGTCTCCGAGTAAGTCGACTGGAAAACCTCCTTTTGAACTCTTGTATGGATACACGCCAGTAAAGCCTGGATATTTTCCTCAAGATCTACTACCAACATCAAATGACTACGTAAATCCAACATAACTGCAAAGAAATGCCCAAGAAAGTGTTATCATTGCACAAGAATAGATGAAAAGGAATTATGACAAACATCGATGTGAAGCATTTAAGTACAATATAGGTGACGTTGTGGTCGTAAGACGATTACCTGAACACACTGCCTTATCTAACACTAAAACCCAAGTTAAGTACAGAGGTCCTTTAACAGTCATCAAAATATTACCATCCGACACTTATCAAGTAACTGATTTACGCGCAGTTGGACAAGGAAGAAGAAGGCAACATAATTATACGACTACCGCCCACGCTTCGCAAATGAAACTATTTCATCTGGTCAACGACGAAGATCTGTCTGATGATGGGGACAATATTACTGGAAGTAAGGAAAACTTCATTGCTTGTGAACCCATAAACGACAACAATAGTACAAATCAATGCAACGACGATCCAAATAAAAATTTAAGCCAAGATAACAGTAGACCAAAGAGATGTAAAAGTGTGCCGCTTCACTTGAAGGATTATAAGTTGTTTTGAAGGGACGAGGTCGTTCAAAAGTCAGGATGGTCGAGTGTAAAAGTGTGAACGTGAACATTAATTATATTCTTATTACATATTTAGTATTCCATGTTTTGGCAACAGCAGTATTTAGTATTCCATGTTTTGGCAACAGCAGTTCTTGTGTACTATATAGATTTTGAGTTTTTAGAATAACGGTGTGCGTAAATTTTAATAAAAGTAAACAGTAAATGATCTGCGTTTGTTTTGTTTTTCTTTTAAAAGTTGTTTCTTACAATTGATCTTAAAGATGACAACACCAAATATAGCCCCGTTCTTCCTGGAGTGATACAGGCTTAGCCTTTTACCCTAAACTATCACTCCATTAATTTAATCCCAAATAAACACTCGCGGTTTAAGACACGACAATTCATCGGCACCGCGGTATGCGAGCAACCCAAATGGGTAGCAGTCGTAGAGACGATGCTTAAGTGTGATGAGCCACCCAGAAACGAGTGGTATTACCATGATGCCTGGGTCGTCACTATAACAGAGTCACAGACAAGATAGTTGCCGGACTGTCTATCGCTTGTATAACCTTTCCTTTGTCGTTGACAAATTTTTGTCAATCTCGTCTAAATATGTAAATAGTTGCATATATTTTTTCTATTTTATTACACCTGAGTAAATGTTAATATTATTCTGACCCCTGTAAATATTATTGAATTCTAATCTGGTTTAATTTCCTATCGATTTCATCATGTGTTCAACCGACTGGTTTCATTACTTTACTATTTTATGCTTGACACCCCCTCTTCCCCAATTCTACCCCCACTTCACACATTCCCCCATTATATGTCCCCAAAATCAGAGGAATCAGTTAAAGCCACTGCGCGGCAGGTTCTTCTTGTGATTTTGTTTCAAAATGGTATCATTGTTAACATATTGGAGGGTAACCTAATATTGGACGTTGTGCAGCCAGAAGAATCCAATATAAAAAACTTAACAAAGAGAAAAATAATTTACATATGTGACTATTTTTATGAGGAATATTTCGTGCATTACAACACAAATTATTAAAGCTACTGTTATCATTATGATACAGTAAAAACTATATGAGCAGTTTTGAAAGAAGAAAAATAAATTAATAAAAAGGAGATCAAGTTCACGCAATCCCTTTTATTACCTTATTCACAAATAACTTTACGAATGCATTACTTTTAAAACCAATCAATCCGGTTCGCTAACTCAATGAGGCGCAAGATAAGGTCAAGAACCTGAAACCATTAGAATAATGAACCGTGTTTTGAAACCATAAAGACTGACAGATAAATAAAAAAAGAGAGAAGGAAATTCAAGAGTATGAAAACAATGAGAAGATACGGATTTCTTTTATTTTATTATTATTGCAGCCGTCAATAAACCTGTGATGACCAGAATTCGGTCAGGGTGTCCATTTTTTCTTTCCAGGAAATATCGGCGGTTAGTTTTCATTGTTTATTGTCATGATTTTTGATGAAAAGCGCTATTTTCTTCCGATATAGCCTAGTTTTTGCATTTTGAGGTAAATTTGATAGACATCAAGCATAGGGGGGAAAACACAACAAACGAAATAAAACTGAAAGCTCTCATTTACATTCTAAGAGCGTTGCATTCAGAAAGAATAGAGGAAAAAATGCGTGTCAATGTCTCTTTATCTTTTCAAACATATATTTTACTTTGATTTAAAGTACAGAATAAAAAACTGAATATGAAAAAGTACTAAAGAGGAGAGAGATACTTTTATCTTTGTCACACTTAAAACGAAAAACCTAGGGCACATCACATGCGAAAGACGTGGAGGTAATTTTCGATGGGTGAACGAGCTTTATTACGAAAGTCATTGTTTTTAATGTGACAAAAATGAATTATTTTTTTCTTCTTTAGTCTCCTTACATAAAAAAACATGATATTTATAGCAATAATTTACTGTTGTTAAAAAGAGAAAACTGTTATTCAAATAAAATAAAGAGTTTTAAAATTGTGTTATCTAATTTTTATAATTCTCTTACGTGGCTCCCAAATTTTCACTATATTTTTTTTCCGCTGGTGGCAACTTTTGCTTTGTTTTGTTTACGTTACTATTTCTCTTACACGGCCACAAAAAAAGCCTCATTACAACTCCCCGAATGGCAACGCTAGAAAATCGACCAATGATTGCCGCTAAAAATGTCACATGCCAAATCTAGCTGAGGTGGCTCAACATATAGCGCTTTTAAAAACGGAAACTGAAATAACCAGAGAGCATCAGCTGCGGCAATCTCATACTATTAGTCTTTGTCGATAGATCTCTATTTTAGTATTTTGTCGAAAGTGCTTTTTTTCACGAATTTATATATTACGAATTTATTTGACGATTTTTGATTTATATCACGAATTATACTATAGCACATTTCTAATAGGTTTAACGAATTACATGTCATTTATTTGAATTCAAATTTATTTTAATGACTTAGTACGTATTTACTAAAAAGATGTAATTTAAAAAAAACAAAAAAAAGTTTTTATATAGATTTGAATGATTGTTTTGAATTCTTAGAATTTTGTGCATTTGTAATGTACCTAAGTTAGTAGCGAGCGAAGCGAGCTTGGTTTGCGAAGCAAACCATATAAGATTGCGTAGCAATTTTCGGGGGTTGGCGAGAGTTAACGAGCAGGGGGCGCAGTCCACTAGTATAAAGTAAACTAATAGCAAAAATTAATTCAATTTTTGTCACAGTTGAAATGAAAATATCTGGCACATCGCATGCGAAAAGTTTATGGAAAAAAAAATTTTTTTTTGTTGATAATTTCTCTTTTGAATAAAACGTAATGTTTATAAATACTGTTTTTGTATTATTTTCTTTTTTTAATATTTTGTATCTGTTAATTTGATGACAATAAGTGGTCATAATTTCAATTAGTGATACTTGTGACATTAAGGAAACACTTGTAAATTGTATTGTCATCAAGTTGAGAACCCTAATTAAAATTTGATCATTCTAGATAGACGATAAGTGATCCAATTATATTTGATGGATGATAATTTTTTTTTCCCGATAATATGACGATAAAATATACTTATAGCAATCAAAACACGATTTAAACACATTCCAGTTAAAATTGGAGTGTTCAAAAAAGTTAGAAAATTATCGAAATTGTGATTAAGGATTGATCGCTGGAAAATCATTTTATAGCGGTTAGGAAACGATGCAAATTTTTATTTTCATCAAGAACAAAGCTTTAATAGTGATTTCAATGTTTAAGCTGGCCGGAAAATAGGTCAAAATTTTGACTACAAGACTTCCATATCACACAAAAAATATAGAGTTAGTAGAAAATGTAGAAATAATGAAGAAAAAAAACTATTTAACTGTCATTTGAATGATCAATAGTTAGTGCTTAAATAATATTTTGTAAAATGTAGCCAATTTTTTAAAAAAATTATTCCTTATGAAATTTTGAAGAAAAAAAAACATATTTTTTTTTTTACATATTTTACCAGAATACATACACATTTGTGGACATTCCAAAGAGTGTAGGTTAAAACCAGAATGTTCAAGACAGAACAAAAATGTTCAAGACAGAACAAACTGTTTGAAGTTATCCAAAAAATGTATGAAAGTGTCCAAGATTTTTAAAAATAATGAAATCTCCATGTTTACCATAGAACACTTATTTTAATAGATATCCAACTACTTCTTGGTAAAATCTAATTTTGAAAATTAAATAAATAAAACTTAAAAGATTTCCTGCAATAAAATTAAAAGTTTTATTAAGACATTTCGCATTTCTTTATATAGATAAATGAAGTATGAAGGGCTTCAAACGTTATAAACCACATTTTTAAATTATTCTTTATACCATTTTTAGATGTGTTTTTCGAATAAACTTTTGAATAAACATGATATAAATTTTTTTTTGCGAATAATATGTTATTTGTATAAACTGTTGGTAATTTGTAATAGTCATTCATGATTGTTAGAACAATTTTTTCATCCATCTTTTACCAGCGTAATTTATGCTTATTATGGAAGCAAAATTTCAATATGGAGAAAAACCACAGTTTTGTGAAAAATGAAAAATGTTAGACCCTGTCGTTAAATAAAGACAAAAAAAAACGCTTTTTTTGCAAACAATATGTTATTTTCATAAATGCTGGGAGTATGTAAAAATTATTAATGACTATTAAGTCAAGTTTAGCGGATAGTTAGACGTATCCTCTAATGACAAGTGAATTCTGAAAACGGCGCAAACAAATTACAAATTCAACCAATTTCGCTCAGACTTTAGATAATATTAAATTACGTATCTTGTTCGGATACAAACTTTCTATTTCTAACAATTTAAAATATTTCAGGTATAAAAATAGCTTCGATTATTAAATGAAATTATAAATAAGAGTAAAAGTATTTTTTGATGCAATTATCTTTGGATAAAAAGTTAATTCGATTCTCTTCGCTCAAAGTTTTGCCAATAAATAGCATGTGCGCAAAAATTCAAGAAAAAAAAATTTGTAACCCTCACCTACAATTTTGAGAAGTCTCGTGCAGATTGCGTCAATCTCTATATCTTTGTGGTCCAACATAATTATCCACCGAAAAAAAGAAGAATTATTTTTATTTGGAGCAATTCCATTAACTGATACATCTGCATTTAATATACCTTAAGAAGCTTATCAAATAATGAAGAACGCATAGTAATACTCAAAACCGAGATCATAAAATTAAAGGTTAATAGTAACGTTTTTTAGTTTACGCACAGCAAAAAAAAATTTTAAAAAATAATAAATAAAAACCAGATAAATAAACATCTGAAATACCGCTTCATATCGTTCTTCGAAATATAAAAACAGCATTCTGATACTTTTGTTTGTTTATTTATTTTCTATATTCATACATGACTAAAGAGTTGCGCAAAACAACTCTCAATTAAAAGATCTTTGCGCAACGATAACTCCTTCCTCGAGTTTCTAAAAATAAATCTTAATCTATCATCTTTCCTAATAGTAACGAATGTTTTTTTATTTTTTCTTAACTTCCTACGTTACGATATCTCTTATTTGATTGACGAAAGTCTGTTTCATTGAGGAGGAAACGTAAACAATGGATTTATCTAGAATAGAATTCGGGAAGATACGTAAGAGTTACATAAAAATAGTTTCTCGGAAATGATGCAATAAAAAATTTGAAACTACGTTTTGCAAGTAGACTAAAAGAAAGAAAACATTTTTATTTTTGTCGACTCATTAACACGTTGAATGCCATGGGGGTCACCGGTGACCGGCACTGAGTTTGTTCGTATGCGCCACGGGGGCCACTGGTGAAGCCAAGAGTATCAGAAACACATAATTCGAGTAAATTTTTAATGCTTTTAATTTTTTTAAATATTATTAACGTTACTAAAATGGCTTGAAGAAATTAATGCAATATAGAATTCACAAAAATCATTTTGGCCAGACGGGTGAGCCATGTAAAATTAGCGTGGCATTCAACGCGTTACCGAAAAACATAGGGCGCTTAACTTTCGAAAAGTGAAAAAATTCGGTGAAGGGTAATGATGTGAGTTTAATGTGGCCAACGTTTTTCGTCAAGTCTAACGAAAATTTAATTATTTTCACCTATTTAGTCAACTTGATAAAACATCGTTCTTGAAATTTTTATTTCGTTTTATTATTTTCTTCTTTTTGGTTTTATTTCCAATAGTTTATGTCGAAGAGTCGTCAAAATTTTTAAGGATAATAAAATGGCGATAAATACTGCTTACACTATTTTGTAAATAATTGTAACTTCTAATTGGCATCAGATGAGAGCTCCAGCTGTAGTTGAAATTTGGCCAATCAAAAAATGGTCGAAATTACGATTAACGTTGAATTCTATTTGACGATAAAACGATGATATAAAATCTGTTTGAAACGGTTCTAAAACTATTGAGACTTCTATCTGTTTTAACTTTGAGCTCCGGTTTTGTTTCGAATACTTTAATTAATCGTAATTCGGATGGGCAATAATTTCTGCTTGTATCAGTTTGGAAACCATTGAAACTTGTATTCTCTTTTGTCTCAAAATTGAAATTTGAGCACTAAGTTACAGTTGTAGTTGGTCGGATATTCCGTACTTTTTTTAGTTGTAGTTAGTGGATTTGCGTTCGAAGAAAAATCTCTTTCCTTGCTTTTTCCTAATTCTCTTTCTTTCCAGAAAACAAAATATCTGTTTTATTTTCATTATTCAAGTGTTGGTGGGTCTTGATAATGAACAGCTTGTTTTGAGAGCTTGAAACATTTTTATTTTCGATTCGTGGTTTTGCATTTTTATTTTTGAAGTTTTTTCCTTTGGCAAATATACTTTTTCACTTTAGTTTCTTGAGATTATTCATTCTATATGCTGTTTCTCTGCCAAAACTTATGTATTCCTAGTGTAAATAATTTAAAGTTAATGAAATAATTAAAGATTGGTTCAAATCTTAGCGGCCCATAGAGAAAATGCGTCCTCTTGCTTTTCGACTTTAACTCGTAAGAACTCTGACGTACGTTTTCTTTCTTTTTTTTTTTTTTTTTTTTCATTTTATAATACTTTAACTATTCTTTTTGTGTTACTTTCGAAATACTAGTTTCTGCGTTGTTGGGAGCATGAATGTTTTTTTTTTCCTGCTTCATGTAGAAAAAAACATCAATGGAAGCAAATCTACCTGCAGCTGGGTAACAAAATTTTGTTGCTCGCATACTACTAATTATTGCAGAACAATGAAGACCATTTCCTTATTAAAATATATTTTACTTCACAGCTCTTCGTTTCATGTTACTGTTCGTTTGATGGGATACCTGCAAGTGACGTAGTGTGGGTATCTCGATTCTGATTGGTTGTTGAAACAAGGTATTTGTTTACGTTAGCAACTGTTCTTTCCATTCTTTTTCAAGTAAGCCAAGTTTCTCAAGTATCAATGCTCACATTCGATTTTCTTTCACTAAGATTTCAATTCTTTCACTATACATTTCTTATTTGACACAAAGACAGGCAGGAAGTCATGTAGAGCATAAGCAAACTAATTATGCACCGAAGTTGCGCGAGGTACTCAAAGCAAAAATATATCACGGTTACAATAAAATACACAAACAAATAATAAATCTAAGTTAAGTAAAAGGCGTAGACCAGAAAGAATTATATTTCAACTAATTCGATGTGCGATTCAACGTTGTATTTAATTAACTTCACATTAATTAATATTCTAAACCATGTGGAGAAACTTAGCTCGACTTAAACGCGCTGTTTTGCTTATGAACGATTAGCTGGCGCCATAGGTCATATGCGTGGGTTTCCGTCATCTTCTTTTTGAAGTGCAAGTACCCAATTATTGAAGGGTAGTGTCATTTATTATTAAATTTTGCTTTATATTGCAAAATGAAACTTGTAAAAAAAAAAACTCTTATGATTCAGAGATTATTTTTGAAAAAAAGTACAAAAACTAATTAGAACATTGCCTCAAACTTTTAAAATTTCAAGCTGTTCAAATCAGATTTTTTTTATAAAGTTACCAAATATGATTGATTCACTGTAAAAGTATGAAAAGTTTGTTTTAAATGTTTTCGAAAGGACTACTTTAACTAGTCATATATTTCCTCAATATTTAACGATGTTTTTTCCAATCAAATTTTAAAATGGCACTTTGTTATTGCTTAAAAAACTTCGTTTAATTTTATTGAGAGGTTTTTCAATTATAAACTGCTGTTTGTAGAAAATGCAACACCATGAAAGAATCATCAGAATCAAATGAAATTTAATGCAGAAACGACTTGTACTGATACAAATAAATGATGAAATTTTCAAAACAAAAGAAACAAATTAAGCGTCCGAAATCAGTATTTGGTGCAGCCACCACGCGCTGCAATAAGTGCTGCTATACGACGTGGCATGGAGTCAAACAGATGTTGAATATCTGCTTGAGGAAGAGAATTCCATATCGCTTGTATGCGCAACCAAAGTTCGTCTTTGGAAACTGCAGGACGCGGATCACGAGTGAGACGCCGACCAACCATATCCCACACGTGCTCAATAGGCGACATATCCGGCGAATAAGCAGGCCAAGGAAGAAGTTGCATGCGTTGTGCTGAACAGAAGTCTCTAACAGTCCGCGCAACATGTGGGCGTGCATTATCCTGCTGAAAGATAGCTCCAGGGATGCCTTGAAGGAAAGGAACGACTTCGGGCTGTAGCACTTCACGGACGTATCTGTTGCTATTGAGATTACCCTCAATTAGTATCAAATTGGATCGTCCATGATACGAAATCGCACCCCAGACCATAACTCCGGGTGTTCGACCACTATGTCGTTCAATAATACACTCAGGAAGGCAGCGTTGACCGGCATAACGTCTAACACGAACACGGCCATCATGGGTCTACAAATTGAAGCGTGAATCATCTGAAAAGACAACTTGGTGCCAATCAGCTCGCCAGTCTCTGTGCTCAAGAGCCCACTGCCGACGCAGCCGTCGATGATCCGCCGTGAGGGGAATCCTGTATAATGGCACCCTTGCACGCAATCCACGGCGCAGCAGACGACGACGAATTGACGAAGCCGACAATTGTACACCTGTAGCAGTAGACCAATGTGCTGCCAGCTGCCTGGAGGAAGCTGTGCGATCATTCACCGCCATGCGGAGCAGGTGTCGATCATCGCGCTCTGACGTCACCTTCTGTCGTCCAGTGCCTGTTTTTCGAGTTGTTCGGTGCTCGTCGGTCCACTGCTTCCAAACTCGTATCACTGTGGAACTGTTCCGCTGCATACGAGCTGCTATTGCGCGATAGGAAAATCCTCCTTCTCGAAGGCCGATTATCCTCCCTCGTTCAAACTCCGTAAGTTGCTTGAATTTCTTATTCTTCCGTCGTGGAGGCATACTCAGGTCTCACTAAACGTTTGCCACTAACAAATAATCATAGACTATTTTCAACGTCCCGCTACAGCACTTTATTTATACGCTTTCAGCATCAATTCAGAGGGCGCTGCGCGCGCCACGCACGCGCGATGGCTCTGAAACTTTATTAATTTGCATAATATCCTATAATTGACATTTGCTGCGAATTTCATTTGATTCTGATGATTCCTTCATGGTGTTGCATTTTCTACAAACAGCAGTTTAGTAAAACATTACGTAAGGGAGAATTCGTTGTTTTTTTTTTAAAAAAATATGTGATCACAGTTTTATGAATATTTAGGCAGAATATACGAAAATGTATGCAATTATTGCATATAATAACCAATATAATTTATAAGCTGATTGCCATAATTCCAGCATAAGGTTCTTAAACACACTCTTTTTCGTTTCTAATTTATTACTGGTCCTTTAAATCTCAGAGAGCGTTTAACTTAATCGATAACTATGAGCAATCTCATGATCTAAATCGATTATATATATATATATATATATATATATATATATATATATATATATATATATATATATATATATATATATATATATATATATGTTTGTATGTATTTGTTACGCTTTGAAAGCATAAACATTTTAAGTTCGTAGTGTGGCCGGTGCTTCTTGAAAAAGATACAGAATCATAATTTTATTAAAGTTAGGGCCGGAGGCCCACAAATTAGAACATTACATGTTGGTGGATAGATGGAGAAGAACACATTTGACCATGGAACGAGGTTTTTTATACCTTTTCGGACAATATATTTAAATATTAATAGTTCTTAGTAACGTGAGACTGATCAATTTCCTAAGCTACTAAAGACACATCATCACATTTTCTGCGATGATTGGATCAATATTATTACTTTCATTGCAGGAAAGGTTTTAAGTGATAGCGCGTTAGATAAATGCTCTATTTATGGATTATATTTAATATATAATTGTTTTAACATTATATATATATATATATATTTATATTTATATATATATATATATATATATATATATATATATATATATATATATATATAAGTTCAAAATGAAGAATGAAACAAAGAAAAATTATAGACATATGAAAAAAAGGGGGTGGGAAATAATAAGTAAAAAAATAACAAACAACATTGTATTTAAAAAAAAAAAAAATGAATTGTTAATAAGAAAACCGGAAAAAAAGCCTTAACTTTCTTAGTGTTTTCTTGTATTTATTTATTTATTATATATATATATATATATATATATATATATATATATATATATATATATATATATATATATATATATATATATATATATATATATATATATATATATATATATACTAAAGCAAAAGTGAGCCCCTGAAATGAGAATTGAAAATATGAATATATTATTTTTACTCAGAGTCAACTTTCTGAATCCTAACTCCTATTGTCTAGTTATATAACCGTAACGAAAGTAGAACAATAGGGTCAACTGCTTATTTCATTTTGTCTAATTTTATTTGAACTGCAACTTAACCATGATAATGATTTTTGATTTTTCAAACGAGCTCAAAGGCTTGTTAGAAAATCAAATTAACATGAGTTGCGCCATAATTATAAAACAAATTCTCCCGGCATAATAACCGATTATGAAAAGTCGTGCACTTACAAAATAAATAATTCCATACCTGTTTTCAGAAGAAAAGTAAAGCATTTATTTCTTATTTTAGTTTCATCGTTTGTTTTTATTTCATTTTCACGTGCATATATTATGTGCTTTCTTATCTAATTTATCCATATTTGTATTTATCAAACGTGGCACCAAAACCGCGTGTATTTCTCAATCTCAGGTGGCAACACTTGAGTCATACGTTAATTCGTGAAATTTATTTTTGCTTTTTAAAAAGATGTGAATACATGACGGACCTACCAAAAAAGTAAAGTTTTTCTATTAAAAAAACAAAATTTTTTTCCTAACAAAATACATTCATTTCCTTTTTCTTTTTTTTTTTTTTTTTTTTGTTACTAGATATTTTCGAAGTCATGTACGTAGAATAAATTTCAGTAATCAAGAAGATTTTAAATAGATTTCTAAAGCACTGAATAAATTTCAATTGCTTACCATCCAAAACATTTGTTTAAACATATAGGTAGTTGTTTTATTGCTCTGCTTAGAATTTTAATATTGTTATCTACACCTATGCACACTCAATTACTTCACAGCTACTGCAAGTATTGTGTAGTGATGAAATTCGGGGTTGGCAGCTTATTTTAGGAGAAAGGATGAGAAAATAGTGCAATTTAAAAAATAAATAAAAAATTTAAAGCAATTTAAAAAAACAAAAATTATTACCACTTAACATCACAACTTGTTAAATATATATTTAAACAGATTTTAATATTATTCATATGATCAATAACATCACCTAATTTTTATAGGATTAATTTTGCTATCACTTTAAATATTTAGTAAGTCTGTCATCATTTTATTATTCAGATAAATGTTACATTTATGCTTCCCCCCTCGACAGGGAATTCATGTGTTATCTCAAATTATGATTTTACGAACTAAATTGAAATTTCTATTTCATTAGCCGCATCAATCATTCATTATTATACAAACTGTCAGATACGAGGTAAAAATGGGTTTAGAAAATGCAATTATTATTTTCCACTCTGTGATTTCATCTAAATAAGAATTAATTAATCTGAAAATCCTCTATCACTTTTTATTATATTTCCTCCAAAATGTTTTTCGCTAAGGTAGTAAGCGGTTTGTGACAATTACTGAAAAATCTAAAAAATAAGATAAAATTGCACGAAATAAATTTTCGTAATTCTTAAATTGGATATTTTTCAAGTGATTGGCGGAACGGGGAAGTTCTTGTCTGGATTTAGATCCGAAGTTGGTATTTAATAGACTATCTTGAAACACAATTAAATGAGGTTACGAAACATCAATTGTCAAATAAATCTGAAAACAAACAAGGAAGGACGGAAGTTCAGTTTTCTAATAATTTAATTGCATTTCGAATCTTATCAAACCACAAATTTCTTACTATTTTGACCTGAACTATGGATCGTGGGCCCATTTTGGGCTCTACAATAAATATTTAAATAGCCAGAATCGCGTATCGTCGCTCCTACTCGTTAAAAACTAATTTCGAAGGAAATCAAAATTTTTAACAGCTAAGTAGCCGGAATTTCTGTTCCACTAATTTAGATTCAACATTTCTGTTTTAAACAAAGATTTTCTGCTCCTTTACAACATTTAGCTTTAACATTTCTGTTTTAAATGCAGATTTTCTGTTTCTTCACAACATTTAGCTGTAACATTTCTGTTTTAAATGCAGATTTTCTGTTTCCTCACAACATTTAGCTTTAACATTTCTATTTTAAATGCAGATTTTCTGTTTCTTCACAACGTTTAGCTTTAACATTTCTGTTTTAAATGCAGATTTTCAGTTTCTTCACAACATTTAGCTTTGACATTTCTGTTTTAAACGAAGACTATCTGTTTCTTCACAAAACTTCTTCACATTTTATTCTTTTCTTAAACCTAAAACCTATCACTCTTTCATAATAAGATCTTCAACTATCTTAAAATTATCAAATGTATAGATTTATGCTGCTACCTTCTTTAGAGTTTTTTTTTTTTTTCTGGTAGTAGCAACATGTATTCTTTAACTATTTGATTATTGGTTTAATTAAATGTGATAAAAAGAGATTTAGACCACCACAACATATAAACATTTCAAAACGTTGTTCAATAATCTCATAATTATACAAATATGATTTAAGTACTGGCTAAATTGCATAAATTTATACTAAGTCAAATTTCAGTTGAATTTTTCGAAAAAGAAAGTATTTTAAAATATAAGTTTAAGTTGGTAGATACGGATCCAAAATATATTCTGACAACTTTTTAGAATTATGTCAATAACAGGAAAATATAAGTTTACACGTTTACTTGCCATAAAAATTCCTAATACAGTTGCTTTTCGCCAGGGGAGTTTGTAAATATAAAGTAAAAAATAGTTACAATAAACTATCGTTAACTCATTTACTGAACTGAGCTGAAGTGTATTAAATATCTGTGCACCTAAGGCCGCTTGTGGCCTTAAGTGTATATAATGCTTACTGCAATAGTGAGCTGCTATTGGTCTAATGTTCTTGCCTTCAATTAAATTTCAATATGGGAATATTTTATTGAAATTTGAGCAAGAGATGGCTTTTTCATAGAATTTCATATTTGATTTACCTATATATTTGTCTATTGCATTGATTTTGAGGTCGTGGTGTACTTATTGCGTCGTTTCTTACGAACCATCTGGCTTTTACTATCCTTATCAACGCATTTAAACGTCGTTTTATGGGATTCGAAGCAAGTAGAGAAATTTAAAAAGTGGTATCAATCTAAAAAGCAGTATTTTATTGTGTTCGTGAACTAGAATGTTTTATTTACTCCATGTAAATATGTCTAAAGACTGATTTTTTGAACACTCTAATGAGAGCGAATACTAAAATTTTTAAGCCTCTTTTTAAAAAAATTTAACAAATTTCGTTTTAAAAAATAAAAGTTTTTAATTTTTTCAGATGCATATGAACCCTGTTGTAACCCATTATGGAAGAACGTTTCTGTAAACTTAATTTTTTAAAAAATATATGGATTGGTTACTCAATTTAATTAATATCTGAAATTTTTCGAAAAGAAAACCATTCGGATATCTAATTATATTGCTATCTGAAGAAGCATGATATTTAAAAACTGAAGTGTTAAACACAAGAAAGTATTAAATTAGTTTGAGCATAAATGCCCTACCTATTTTTACCATTATCCAAAATTGTTTCTCGTTTTTTATTTCTACCATTAAATTTTATAAATTGAAAATATTGGTAAAACTCAATATAATATTTAGGAATGATAAAAATAATCAAACCCAATTTCCTTGCACCAAATCAAAATGATACAGGTAACATATGGGGGCAGGTCTGCCAACTTTCTACGCCTTTCGGAAGAATTTATTCTAGTGGTGTTTATGTTTTAATCTTCCTTTTATAAATTTGGTAAGAAGTTTTTTTCTTCTCACCACTACTTGAAAATGAATCGAAAGTTTATATAAAAAGCCACTTCATGTGAGGTTAGACTGCTTTTAAAATATTGAAAAAATAACCAAAAATTCTGAAAGCTTTAGTTTTTGATTATCTACCACTCAAAGAAATATTTTTTATGAAGCATAGTAGTTGGCATATCCCTCTATATGGATTAATTTGTTTCTTAATCTAATTTCAGGATGAATGGGAAAAGGGCCGTAAGGCCTCAGACGCCCAGTTCCATTACAACGAACAATATGGATTCATTTCTGATATTTATCAGATCCACCAACTGCTGAAAAACCATCATCGATCCTACATCTTCGACGAATTGGTTAATGCCACTTACCGATATTTGCTGAATTTCTAATGCATGGATTAATTTTGATCCATAAAAATTTTTATGACTTAGAAATAAATTAGTAAAGGTTATTCGTAATATTTCACAATTTTTTGCCGTTTAACAATATGTAAACGCATTAAAACAGATCGGCAAAAACTTTATTACTGATAGCACAATCGTTCCATTCTTAGTTTTAATCTTTGAAAATGAAACATTCCGGACCTTCGGCGATATTCGTAAAATATTGTTCAAAAAGTAATATTTTATGATTATCACCAAAAATGAAATTCAGGGATAGCAAACATTAGAAATTACCCACTTAATTTAAACATTAATGAGCTACAACATTTACTTTAAAATCACTTTTTACATCATTTTCGTATATGAGTGTTTATGGATTAATATTTATAGCGATTCGTTTATGCTACTTAAATCGTAGATTTTATGCCCTTAGAAAGACAGGAGTTTTAAACTTCTCTCAATAATTGTTTAACTATTTTATTCCAGGTTCATATTCTTTCAGAGGTTGGAGGAAGTGCTGTAGAAGATTTTGTTCCATGGTTATCGTCAAAGAACTTTTTTAATCGAACATTTTTCTTATTCTTACTGTTGTTCATTATGTATACATGACATAAAAAGAATTTCCTTTTAATATATTTAAAAGAATCTTGGAAACTTTCTTAGTCTTGACTCTTTCTTTCATTGTAATGTGTTTTTCAATTTTATTTGCCAAACACATGTTGTGAGGGATTCGGGAGACTGCTCAACTCAGACTTACGTTAAGGAGTGATTAAAAAAAAACATTTTTTCTTATAAAAATTATTTAAACAAATATTTATAATTATGTGAAAAACTATCACTCAAATAAATATTTTGATAATTATTTGAATTATGACTCATTAAACTATAAAAAAAATTTTTAAAAGTTCAGAAAAATTTAGAAACTATTGTGACATCTACATTAATAAATATATTTAATTAGTATCTTTTAATTTATAAAATCCAAAACCAAATTTATAATTAATTTTATTAAAAATATATGCAAATGAGTGTAATATATTCTAGAAATAGTTTCATAGTGCATAAATATTTACTAAAAAAATTTCTTGTCATTAAGTGATTATACATGTGTGTGAGATTGAGAAGTTGACACATAATTCAGTGGTTTAGTACGATTTCAATCTTTGTACAGATTTCTTTTTTTATTTTTTATAATTCATTTATTATATTATAGTATTTAAAAAGCTACGTTAAGTAAAATGTTCTTAACCCTAATTTCGCATAAAATAGAGAAATCTATCATTTACAATTACCTTCCAAACAATAAAAATACTTTTAATAATTTCCAAGCTACCTCGAATAGAAGTCGAAGTCAAACTACCTCGAAAAGCCGCAGTTGGAGTTAACTATCGACTTTCTATCTCTGGTAACTAATGTTAGTCATTAAAAATTTTAAAAATTTTCCCTAAATGTGAAAGCAACATAAAGAATTATAAATTGAATTATTGATTGTAAATTTTTATAGGTCGTTTATTAAATTATTTGCTTTGTATCTTAACAGTTGAATTAATCCGTTTGAGTAAATTAAATTTTTGTAAAATTTAAAAACAAAAAGGGCTGATTTTAGAGAAGATATTTATTTAAAAATATGATTTATGAAAAATGAATCAACAATCATTAAATTAATTAAAAATAATATAGTTTTCAAAGTAACATAATCGGCAGTTATTTATTTTATTTAAAAATTAAGTTTGATGCTCGTTGAAATTCGATATAAATTAAGTTTTATATTGAACATGGAAATTAAATTTTTTTTTTATTCATTGTAAAAATATCAATTAAAACATTTTTCTTCAAACAATATTTGCGTATATATAAATTAAAACTATCAAAATAAGCCAATATATTTAATTATTACTCACAGCAAACTTGGTAAACCAGTCGCAAAACATCGTAAACTGTAGGAACTTTACCACCATCAGAAAAACTTAAAACTAATACTGTGAATATCCACAAAATAAATATCGTTCTCGCCATGACTTTTTTTTTTAACGTTTTAAATTAAATAAATGATTTAATCTATTTTTATTTAGCTTTGTTTGTGTATTAAATGACACAACAAGAGAGAACAGCAATTCACGAACACAGATCGCGGATGAAGATTCGTTTTGAATTAAACCGGCAGCCGACACGTTTTTTACTTTATAAGAGATGCGAATTGTCAACAAACGATTGCCTCATTTTGTGATTTATCGCTGTATTTGGCAATATCTTGAAATCTTTTGAATGGAATTCTTTTTATCGTTATCTTAACGTAAGGAAAAGATAGAGTAATATTTACGTTATGTTTTTGAGATGTATTTTTTATGTAATGAAGAAGAGGTTTAGAGATGCGTACATTCTTTGGTTATCTTAAAATAAATGGCAATACTCAAGTCTCAAAAAAACATCACGAGACTTAAAAATAGCTGCACGTGTTCGAATTTGACCTACTTGAATTTATCTATTATTTCACGTGATTTTATACGCCTAAACAAATAAAAAATGACATTGAAACAACCTCTCTGCATGATTAACTATGATTATCAATAATATAACGGAATTTCATATAAGGCCGAAATGGGTAATTTCATACTACAAAAATCTAATGATGTTTTCCATTGTTGTCAATACATTTTTATTGGCTGGAAAATCACATGGTAGAATCCAGTTTTCCCACATTAATTTTCATATTGGTTTGGTTGTCACCAGCATAAAATTAATATAAGTCATAAAAATATTGTTTTCCTATAAATATTTTTGCTTCCCCAACTTAAAGATTAAAATTACCGTACTGTTATTATTACGTTTTTTATTTTGTTTATTTTCGAAATTAAGACTTTTGGAGGATTGTTTTTATTAGTATTATTATAATAATGTAATTCTACGTTATATTTTAAGAAAATGTTATTTAAATCGGTGTCGGATCTTATTAATCGTTTTACAATTATTATTTTTTGGTGCAAATTACATTAATATATGATTATGAATAGCGGTTAAAGAGATTTGTTAAATGATATAGAACTTTACTTTCCGCTTCATGCACAAAGTGATGAATGCAAAAATTGTATTTAAAATACATTCGTACGTTTGTTAAGCAAAAACAATTACAGTGTGGCGTAAGTACCACTATGATTATTAAACATCAATTCACTGGTATAACCAGGGCTAAAGAGAATAGAAGGGCTGGTTCACTCCTTTGAAGTATCTCTTGCCGCGCCGATCCTCCGACGTCACTCTAGTGACGTCACTTTGGCGCAAAGCTCGCACTTTTACTTCAAGAACGGAGCGTTTGGCCTTACTAGCTCTAACTAATATTGGATCATTTCTTTTTGCGAGATATTCTAGGACATTTGTTATTTGCTATAATGACTTTCCTCAGTTTTTGCAGTGAATTTACAAGAATATAAAACTATTATCGAAATGCCAGTTTGCGCGATTGCAACTTGCAAAAATTCTGATATAAAAACAAAAGGAAAAAGTATAATTTTTCGCGTGTTCCCTAAAGTAAATGAACAACTATGTAAAGAATGGATTCCGAAATGACACAGTTAATATAAAACAGCAATACGTTTATTCTGTCGTAAAGAACTTTTATAAAAATTCATTATCTAATTAGAAACCGCCTCGTTACTTCATAAAGAAAGGCAGGTGAAAAGAATTAAAAATTAGATAAAGTCAAAGAAAATTAAAATGTAAGTAAAAAGTATAAATAAAATATATAGTATATAGTTGAAATTCTCCTAATTTCATAACATATTTTTTAATGAATATTTATGATTTTTTTTAAAAATTATATTCTCTTCAATTTAAATATCTATAAATTATATCATCGTAAATTTAAATGTCTATAAACAATTGTAAAATTTCTAATGTCATTATGAACCTAAATTATTATTTTGTTTCAGTAATTAGCGTTTAAGGTTGATGTTTCCTAATGATTAAGTATGAACAAATTGCTATTAACGACATATTTTAAAATCAGGGATTCTAAACTTAACTTAACTTATCTTTATAAAAGAATATGTAGATAAAAAAAGTGTCGATATATGCCTTCATTTTTCTTAATAGTTAAAGTTAAAACTGAACTTTTTAAAATAAAGTATTTATCGTGTCATTTTCACCAACTAGCAAAACATTTTTATAAGTTTAAAATGGTATTTTTTTAATATAATAACCAAGAAAGTTTTTTTTGAACTATGTCTATGAACGGAAATAATGTGTTAATTACGTAAAGTTTGAAGGCTAATAACCAGAAAAAGTCTAACTTATTTTTACAAAGAGAAAGATGCAAAGTTATTATATCTTTGCTTGCGATCTCCGAGATCTGTGGACACAGTGACGTCATGAGGAGGGAAATCGTAGCTTCAGCTCTAAGAGCGGAGTGAACTAGCCCTTGTATTCTCTTTAGCCCTGGGTATAACCAATACCTCCTAGAAAGGAATCAAGCCTCACGACGGGTTACTATAGGCGATGATGACGTAGTAGAGTTAGGCCCAGAGGGAAACCAGTCAGGGTAGCTATTTTTACGAAAAACTCCGAATCTGATCAAACGAGCCATTGGCGATATTCTCAAGTATTATAACCTGTGTCGGCATTCAGCCAATTGGCGAATATTTTTGATTTGAATTTGTAAACAACCGTCTGTGTTCTGGTCTCAACGTTCTTCGTAAAATTTATATTTATTCTACAAATGATAAAATGTCAGCATTAATTTAATTCTTAGTGTTATGAATAATTGCATATGAGTGCTGTGTACCAAACTGCAGAGGATTTTACAAAGTTGATGGTACAAAAGTATTAAATTTTGGATTTCCCAACACGTAAGAAATGGCTTGCCGCCATGCCAAGAGATTTTGAAGTTGCAAGGAATTCTAAAGTGAGTAATATTTGTTTTTATTTTTAAAAATTTAATTATGCTTCTTTATTATATTTTTACTAAGAGTAAATTATTTTTAATTGTGGATAAATTATTTATAATAATTAAGTTGTTCTTATCAATCATATCGCAAACTATTGTAATATATAGTTATTTTTATAGAGTTTTATTTTATAAAAATATTAATAATTTTAGTATTTTATTAAATTTTTGCTCAAACTTTAAACATTTTTGTTTGACCATAATATATTGTAATTTATTTGATTATGAAATTTAAATCTATTAATTTTTCTACAAAAATCTATTAATTTTTCATACATGAATATAGTATGTACTATTTATTTTAAATGCACATATAAATATTGTATTCATTTTGTTATAGGTATGTGAGATGCATTTCAAGGAAAATGACATTAGAAAAGAGATATTAAATGACATTAGAATTATTTTTAAATGCTACTGAAAGTTAAACATATATCAGTAAAATTTATGTTTACATTTTATTTATCATTTTTTGAATTTGCTATTTAATAAAATATTTATTATCTAAGGTTGCTTACTTTATTTTAGTTTATCAGTGTGACGGGTAAAAATTATACTTTTTTAAATGTTACTGAAAGTTTAACATATTTCAGTAAAATTTGTGTTTACATTTTATTTATCGTTTTTTGAATTTGCTATTTAATAAAATATTTGTTATCTAAGGTTGCTTACTTTATTTTAGTTTATCAGTGTGATGGTAAAAATTATACTTTTTTAAATGTTACTGAAAGTTTTAACATATTTCAGTAAAATTTGTGTTTACATTTTATTTATCGTTTTTTGAATTTGCTATTTAATAAAATATTTGTTATCTAAGGTTGCTTACTTTATTTTAGTTTATCAGTGTGATGGTAAAAATTATACTTTTTTAAATGTTACTGAAAGTTTTAACATATTTCAGTAAAATTTGTGTTTACATTTTATTTATCGTTTTTTGAATTTGCTATTTAATAAAATATTTGTTATCTAAGGTTGCTTACTTTAATTTTAGTTTATCACTTCTAACAATCACACTTCCACAGGAAAAAAATACAAATTATAATCATGCTTTTGATATGTTTTTTTTTTACTATCTAAACCTTGTTTGAAGACTGCATTTGATTTTCTAAATTTTTTTAAGCTCATTTTATGTCATTGTTTATAAACAATTTCAATTTTATTTCGTATGCTCTAGTTCTAATAACATGCAAAACATAATCATTAAAATCCAAAATAATCATCTACTAAAAATGTAAGTATCATATTATAAAAATTAGACCCCTTTCTTAGTTTTATGTCAAAACTATAATAATAATAAATGTGTAAAATCCCTTTAAAAATATATTTCTTTGTTTTTAATCCATACATTTTATAACAAAAAGTTAGATAAAATTTTCCAATTTATAAAATAAAACTGATATTTAATGCTTAAAAATATATTTTTTTTCATTCACACAACAGTTATTTTTGTTAGAATTGATTTATTGTTAATCATTTCTGAAAACAAATAAATATATTAAGCATTTTTACACAATTTAAGAACATTTAATCTAGACAAAAAAAATAATAATAATAATTTGTAGAAAGTAAAAAATTAGTAGAAGAGTAACGAAAAAGTGTCGAGAAACAGAAGGGAAAAAGAGAAGCTTCGTCAGAAGTGATCAGCAAATCTGGGCCTAACTGTATGAGTCACCGTTTTCCGTCCTTCGGCTTTCTTCCATCTAGGAGGTATTGGCATAACTCGCGAAAGTCGTAACAAAATTTGGCACAATGCCAGCGCTTCGTGTACGGCGGAGAAGTTTGTCTCCAGGGGCTCAGTGCATCGCATGCGCATTATCATCCTTAGTTTTGGAAGGAGAGTTTGGAGAAAGAAGCACATGAGAAATCAATCAATGGCGGACGTTAATTTGACAATTATCCCTAACAAGTAAGTGCGTTTTGTATAACCTATCTTCTGTTGATTTTTTTCTCCTTGTTTTCAATTTTGATAAAGATTCTAATCCTCTTTTTTTCTTTCAATATTTTTCAGTGATTCTTCTGTGCGCAAAGCAAAGAATTATGATAGGTATGCTTACTGCAATGTAAATAGAGCGGGTTATCCAAATTTGAAATTGTTTCGCTTTCCACAAAATATCGAAATGTAAGTAAATAGTTAAGCATTTTCGAAGATTTCGGTAAATTATTTTTCAATGATTGATTATATGAACCTATTAGATAAGACTGACTTAGAATTGTAACTAAATGTGTGACTAATTTATAGTGTCCGACTTTAATTTAATTTCATTTGGTTTTTAAATTCTGTATAATTCCATAAGTCCACAGTTTTAAATTCTGTATAATCCCATAATTAAATATTTACAAATGAAATTTATGTATATAACTAAGTAAAAATTTAAATGTTTTTCAAGAAATGTGAAAAAGATCTATAAATTTGACATTTTAAATTTTTGAAAGTTCATTACATATATGAAATTATTTAAATAGTGTTAAGTGTAAAAAGTGTTACTTTTTATTCATATAATATTTATAGAGTGGTTTATAGTAGATATATATATTTTATTTGTCTGTTAGCTCTAAATGTCCAGCAAACAGTACCGTCTTTACTTACAGGCACACAGGGCAATGCCCGGGAACCCCATTTTCTCAGGGGGCCCTTGAGAATCGTACTTTTTTGAAAAATTGCATTAAAAAGAATTTAAGACTAAAAACATTACCTTATATATTTAAAAAAAATTTTTTTTATAGAGTATGCATATTTTTTCTACAAATGGTGATTGATTATCAAACACCAATAATTGGGTATAATATAGCCTACGTCACAGGTGTTGTTGTTCCTACTAAATTTAACCCATGAACGGCATTTTCTGCGAGCCTAACTTCAAGCCACAAATAAACAAACGAAGTGTTCGATCATTTAAATAGCTGCTCGCCAGATTTTATTGCATTATAAAGAAAAGTTATTGAAACTAAATACAACTAAATAAACAACAACAACTAAAACAAATAACAACAACTACTAATAACAATAACTAAATAAACAGTAACTAAATTCCATTCGTTTAGCATTGCGTCATATGTTGTTCCTACTAAATCGAAGTAGTTGTGTTTTTTTCATATTATACCCAATTGGAGTAGTTTATCACCAAGAAAACTTAAAAAGTCAACCGAAAACTATTTTTCTTATTTTATTATATGAGGATTACAACTGGTTAGCGTATCAATTTTTTTTAAACTATGCATAGTTTAAAAGTACTTTATTTGAGTTTTTGTGGTAATCAAAATTAGTTAAAATTAATGCATTATGCAGTCCCTGGTCAAATTATTAGACGCACTATAAGATTCTATGTAAAATCTTAATTACTCAGGTGATACTTCCACAGCTTTATTGTATTTACGCTACTGAAACCGGTTTGTACTTGTTTACGTTTGTGTATCAATTGGTTAAATTAGGCGATATGTAATATAAATTCGACAAAATGTTATAAATATACAGATTATTTATTGTATCAGGTACTATATTATAATAATTAGGTCAAATTAATAGACGCACTGTAGTTTTTTAATAATGACATGATTTGCACGAGTTTACATACTATACTTTTATAATTAAACATACGCGTTAATTTATTAATATAATGTATTTAATTATAAAAGTATTAATATACATGTTAATACTTTTATAATTAAACATACAAATAGATTTTTATTTATTTTTAACGTATTTCATTTCATTGTTAACCAACTGATACACTAACGTAAAGAAGTGAAAACCGGTTTCAGCTACGTAAAAACAATAAAGCTGTATAGTATTACCTGATAATTATAATTTTACATAGAATCTTAAAGTGCGTCTAATAATTTGGCCAGGGACTGTATCTTAAAAATGATTTATTTTTTGTATGTGAAGTTTTTTAGTTTGTTTTGAAGCATTACGACACATTACAGGTCTAAAATATTTTTGTGCCCTGGGCCCCTGCATGCTATGAAGATAATACTGCTAGTAAAACATAAATTTAATTGATTTTGTTATTTAATCCCCCAATGAATTGTTTTGTTATTAAATTTCCTTTCTAAATATTTTCCTTAAACACTGCCTGCTTTTTTAAAACTATGTAATAAAATATTAATACTTAAGAAAAATAATACATATAATTTATTAATGCCATACATTTTAAGTTCCGTTCTCGAATTAGACAGCATTCTTATGTCTTTGTTTATACGCTAGTTCTCAAAACATTCACAACACAAAAAAAGATGACTGGAACTTTAAATTATCATCACTTTTATTTCTCGGAGATTGTTTCACTCCTTACACATAACACTCACATAGGCACACTGCCTCTCGTTACACACTAATTAATTTCTCTCTAGGGGGCGCTACAACACAATACTCTCTCTAACACTGAACATCCACCCCCGGATTGAATGACATATTCAATGCTTAAAATTAAACAATCAAACAATTTAATACAATGTTCACAATAAAACTAAAATATTCAAAATACACACAAATTTAAATTTTCACACTTATTGATCATTTGAGAATGGTAAAATACAAAGTTTAGTAATTGGACGTTTAAAAATTCCATTTTTAGTTTTCACTAATACTACTCTAATTTTCTTGTCTTTACCAGAATACACTTCAAGAACTCGACCAAGAGGCCAGTTACACACGGCCAAATTATCTTCTTTCAAAATTACCATATCATTAATTTTTACATTGTTTTTCTCAAAATACCATTTTGTTCGATTTTGAAGTGTACTCAGATAGTTATTTGACCAAAGCTTCCAAATTTGTTGTACAATTTTTGATAATCTTTGCCATACTTTTAACCTGTTTTCAGGTACTTCGGTAAAACTTGGCTCTGCTATCGCTGTGAGGGGACGGCCTACTAGAAAATGACCAGGAGTTAAAGCTTCAAAATCCTCAGGGTCACATGATAAAGGGTAGAGGGGACGCGAATTGAGAATGCCCTCAATTTGGTTAAGAATGGTTAAAAATTGCTCATAAGTAAATCTAGAATTACTCATAACTCTTCTAAGGTGATGTTTAACGGCTTTTACCCCAGCCTCCCAAAGGCCCCCTTGATGTGGTGCTCTTGGTGGAATGAAACTCCACTCAACACGTTCCTCGCACAAAAAATTACTCAAATTATTATCACATTTACTCAAAATTTCTTTAAGTCTTTTTAACTCTAATTTCGTACCAACAAAATTGGAAGCATTGTCTGAAAAAATGCGTTCAGATTTTCCTCGTCTACTAAAGAATCGCTTTAAAGCCGCGATGAAGGCTTCACTAGATAGATCTGTAACTATTTCGAGATGACATGCTTTAGTGACCATGCACACAAATACACACACATATACTTTGTTTAAAACTCCTTTCCTTTGATTTGGATATTTAATCCAGAAATGTCCACAAAAATCTAATCCGACATAGTTAAAGGGAAAACTCTGAGAAACTCTCTCGGTTGGCAATTGACCCATAATTTGTGAACAAGTAACAGGGTTAGCCTTAAAGCAATCTACACAATTATGAACCAATTTTCTACACATATTGCGACCGTTTAACGGCCAGTATTTTTGTCTAACAATAGATAACAAAGTTTGCGGACCAACATGCAATTGTCTTTTGTGGGTCATTTCAAGAATTAAATTGGTCAATCTATGATTGTTAGGAAGAATAATCTGGTGTTTTTTGTCAAAACTCAAATTACTGTGTACCAGTCTACCACCTACACGCAAGACACCTTCAGTATCTAAGAAAGGTGAAAGATTTTTAATCTTACTTTTTGGGTTAACCATACCCTTACTGGACAAGTCCTTCACTTCCGAGTAAAATTCCACTTGTTGTACCAGCCTTAAAAGTGTTGTTTCCGCACGTTGGATTTCACAGATCTTTAATGGTCCAATTTCTCTGTATAATGGATTCCTACAATTTTCGATGAACCTGTAAAGATAACTCAAAACACATACAATTTTACGAAAGTTATTATGCAAAGAAAGGATCTTGTTCAAAAAGTTATTGTCCAAAGTCATAGTCAGAGTTTTTCGTTCGGATTGGTTTAGTTCTTCATCGTATTCATTGCTGTCACTAGGTACCACAATGTCACCTTTAAAGACAATATTTTGTTCATGAAGAAAGTGCGGCCCATGCCACCACTTTTCACAGTTCAACAGTAAGTCGGCGTTGATACCTCTCGTAAGAAGATCAGAAGGATTGTCCTTTCCAGGACAATGATGCCAAGAATCTTTGTTTGTCAAAGATTGTATCTCTTTCACACGATTAGCGACGAAGACCTTCCATCCGTTGCTAGGACCTTGGATCCAACACAGGGCTATAGTCGAATCAGTCCAAAAGTAGTTGGTCGGTGATATTTTCTTGCTGAGGACCCGTGAGACTTCTCTAGCCAATCTCGCAGAAAGTAAAGCTCCCATTAGTTCCAAACGTGGAAGAGTTAATGGTTTTAGCGGCGCCACACGACTCTTGGAACTCACAAGATGAACAAAGATTTTCTGGGGAGTTTTCAGTCTTATATATGTAGCTGCTCCATACGCCTTAATGGAAGCATCGGAAAACGTATGTAGTTCACATTCTAGAAAATTCTCATCATCACACTTCATAATATATCTAGGAATGTGAAGTTTACTTAAGGAATGCACTTCTGAACACCATTGTTCAAATTTCTCACTAACATCTGGCAGTAGCTCTTCGTCCCAGTCTAATTTTTGTTGCCAGATCTCTTGAAACAAAATTTTAAATCTTATGGTGAAAGGACTCACAAATCCAATTGGATCAAATATTCTGCCCGCTGCCATCAACAAGTAGCGTTTTGTATTTTTCCTTTCCTGAAGAAAGTCTAAAAGACTCTTTAAACCAAGGCTTAAATAATCATCTTGAGGACTCCACAACAGTCCCAAAACACGATGTAACTGGTCATCGAGATCGTTTATGTCTAAATGGTCAAATGTTTCTAAACGCCACAGTTTCATCAAATCACAGTCATTTGTTATCCATTTTCGTAAGTTCATCCCTGCATCACTCATAATTTTTGCAGCAGTCTTCGACAAGTCAAATGCTGATTCCACAGTATCTTCTCCAGAAATGAGATCATCGACGTAAACACTTTCATTGAGTGTCTGTACGGTATTGGGATATTGTTCTGCATACTTCTCAATATGAATCTTTATAGTTGCTGCTAACAAAAATGGAGACACGTTGAGTCCAAACAACACACGATTAAATCTGAATACTTCTTGTTTTCCATCATTAACCACTAAGAATCGCACAACGTCCTTATCTTTTTGAGCCAAGGAAATTTGTAAAAACGCTTTTTCGACGTCAGCTAAAACAGCAATTTTGTTTAGACGAAAAGATATTAGCAAGTCAAAAATTTTTGGGTTTAAATTTATCCCTTGATACAAACAGTCGTTTAATGATAACTGTCCTACTTCGTGTGCACTGGCGTCGAACACTATTCGTAGTTTTGTTGTGAGAGATTCATTTTTTATTATCACTTGGTGAGGAAGATAAAATACTGGATTATTTGTGGTAAAAAAGGGACTTGTTACCTTCTCAATTATTCCCTCATCTAGGTAACCCTTTAAAACCTTACGATACTCAGAATATAAAACTTTATCACTTTGCATTTTTCTCATAAGACTTCCTAGTCGTTTTTTCGCTAAATTGAAATTATCACTCAACTCACTACTATTTCTTTTCCACGGAAGTTCAACCTCATACCTATCATTTTTAAAACTTACACTTTCCTTAAACATTTCCAAATTTATATCCTCCTCACTACTAATACCCTTATCCTCGATACCAATAGATTCCAACTCCCAAAAACTCTTTAATGTAGTATTTAAATCACTATCTCGTATTAACCCACAATGAATTTTGTTATCCCTCATCTCATCGACATTTCCGCCAGCGACATATCCGAACACTGTATTTTGAAAAAGTATTCGAGAACTTCCTATATAAATTTGACCTGGTCTAAGTAATTCAAAAAATATTTCAGCGCCTAGTAAAATATCAATTTCACCGGGAATATTAAATGTGTGATCAGCTAGTTTTATTTCGTTAGGTAAATCGACTGAAATATTAATTTTTCTAGACGGAATTAAATCAGTTATTTTCCTTACGACTAACAGATTAAGCTCTTTTTTAAAACTCATATTCTTGTTATTTATTGTAGCCGTAACACACCCATTAATAGTCATTGAGGAATCATTTAAACAAGATACAAGTAAATTTATTTTTTCATTTTTCAACTGTAATCTATCCGCACAATCCTTTGTTATGAAATGCGATTCACTTCCCCCATCTAACAGGCATCTAATTTCATGTATGGCGCCATATCTGTCTCGAATAAAACAACGCGCGGTACTCAATAGAACTGTCTTAGTTTTGTTTTGTAAAAAGCTCGTAGCCACAACTGCTGAATTTCTCTCATTCTCAATTTGGGGGAAAGCAGCATTTTTCGACCCTCCCTGCCTAACGAAGATCTGCGCTTGAGGATTTAATGATGAATCAGCAGCAGCTCCTGTGACAGTTGGTGCCTGGGTGAAAGAATTATAGTTTTCTAATTTAGGAAAATGAATTAAACGATTATGCGGTTTCCCACAAAAACAATTGTTTACTTTACATTTTTTAACATTGCAATCTGAGCGCAAACACTTATAACACAAATTATTAGTCTTTAAAATCTCTACTCTTTCGTTAACATTTATAGATTTGAAAACAGGGCACAAATACAATGGGTGGGGCTCCTTTGAATTACAACAAAAACATTTAACACTTTTGACGGAAGAAAGATAAACATTAGAAGTAATTTTTGACCCCTGAAAATTGTTTCGATTATTGCCATCATGACGTTGCGGTTCATATTTAGATTTATATTTAGGAAATAAACTTTGTTCCGCTTTAATTTTTCCTTTTGATGATATGAAAATATCGCACTCACGGCCTAATTCATGTGGCTTATACCATGTTTCTCCTTGCTTAATGCCGATATGCGTAGTTAATTCTCTATCCAATGTTTCAATGATTTTATCCGACACAATTAATTCGCAAACTGATTTAAAGTCTTTTACTTCTCGCAATTGGCAATAATATTCAAAATTTGCACTCAATCTAGACGCGAACTGTACATAACTTTCATTAGGTAATTTTTGTGCTCTTTTAAAGTGACTTAAACATTCATTGGGTGTAGGTTGAAACTCTTTCAACACAATAGCTTTTAGTTTATGATAGTCACTCAAATCTTCTTCACTAAGATAAACCATTAAATTACACGCTTTTTCTCCAAGAATATTAAAAAGAATTTCGGGTTTCAATTTTTCGGGTACGTTTTTGGTTTTAAACGCCTTTTCAATTGACTGAAAAAACAAATTAAAGGACTCTGCTCTTACGGGTACTGGAATAGTTAACGTTTTGACACTCTTAATTAAACTTTCAACATCACACTCGTTTGAAATGGTTTGAATTTCATTATTTGAAAGTCTAGATTCGCTTTCGATTTCACGTAATTTAGCTATTTCTAATTCTTTTTCTAACTGTAACAATTTTATTTTCTCGATTTCTAATTTGTTTTCGTTTTCTACTCTCTCCCGCTTAAGCTTATTTTCGTTTTCTTTTATTTCCTCTAATACACAATCAACAATAGTCTGATACGATTCTTTATCACTGTTATAAATCTCACTTTCTAGTATTAACTTTCTTAACTCCAAAATTTTAGCATTATCAGGTATTGGTAATTTTAACTCCTCGGCAATAGCCTTTAACTCATCTTTTTTAAATTTAGTAATACTCATTTTCACAGAATAAATTTATCTCAATCACAATAAATTTCATAAAACACTGAATAATAACGCTTCAAAACACTAGATTAAATATTAATATCACTAAAAATATGTCACTAACCTCTCACCAAGTAACAATAACAATAGAATCTCCGTGAAATTGAAACTCGAACTCGTGCACCATACACATTTTTTTTTTTAAATTTCTTTTCTTCGGTCCCAGTCATCTGTGGCATCGACGGACCATGTTTATACGCTAGTTCTCAAAACATTCACAACACAAAAAAAGATGACTGGAACTTTAAATTATCATCACTTTTATTTCTCGGAGATTGTTTCACTCCTTACACATAACACTCACATAGGCACACTGCCTCTCGTTACACACTAATTAATTTCTCTCTAGGGGGCGCTACAACACAATACTCTCTCTAACACTGAACAGTCTTATTAGCACTTTAATCTTACTGTGTGATTTTTTTTAATTTTTTATATTAGGTGCACGAAATGATTAGAGGCCAGCAAAATTGTATCGTTACGGAATGTTGATACTGACAGACTGACTACATAACAGATGTAGATTGTGTTCAAGACATTCTAAAATTAAAGATTATGTATCAAAAATAATGCAGACTTGTTCCTAGTGCAGTTCCAATGAACCAATATTGCATCTTTTTAATTTTATGTTATTTTATTTCATAAACTTGCTCAAATAATTATTTATTGTATAAAATGTATACAATTTTATTTGTGTAATTTTCATTTTATTGAAAAGTATATTCTTAAAATATATAACCAAAAAGAATATTTTTAGATACGTTTAATAAAGATAAAACAAATTCTGCAACAAGTGTCTCGTTTATTTTTTTAAAACTCTAAGTATATATATAAGTGAAAATTTTTATTTTTACATAGCACATTTCTTATACATATACACACATGGAAAAATTAACAAAGCGAAAAAGTTTTTTTTTCAAGGGGAAATAAATTTTACTCAATTTTTTAAAGTTTTAATGAATTTTTATTTTTTAATATAAATTACTTTTGTTAAATAAATATTTACTACTTTAAAATAAATTATAATCCTGCTAAATTTGTGAACTGAAAAAAATTTAAAAGCAAAATCGAATCCGATTATAATTAACGAAGAAAATATGAGTGCATTGGGTGAAAATCAAAAGGTCTGCGCCCGTTCTTCAATCGCTTTTGACGGTGGCTTTCCTGCATTCCACCTTCAGCGCCCAAGTTGGGGGAAAGATCCTTACGACTTAACATTGATAGTATAGGAAGTTTCCCTTCTTTACGCGAAGCGTATAAGTTCTTTGGATGGAGGTTGGTAATGTCGATAACTCCGCTCCGAAATTTGTTATAACAATATACTTCTAATTTTTGTTATTTTTTAAAAAAAATTATTACTTATGTTCACTTATAGATCGTTAAGACACAGTTCCCAGCAGATCATCGAAGTCAAGCATCACTGGCTGCGGACAGTGTGCGGGAGGGTGACCACTTGGATCAGTCTGCGTAGGGACCGAAGGTGTGTGGTATTATTCCTCGTTAAACTGTTCTACCTTAAAGTGCTCGAATTCGCGTGCTGATCATCGGGCTACCGAAGCGGGGTTGCCATCCCCGCTGCAGTGTATCAAAATTGTGATGGCATGCCTTCGAATCATTCTCAGGGATGTTTCCCAGGCCGTCGCCTATAGCCCATTGTAACATTGCAAGGTATGGCTTATAAGCCTAGATAAGTTGAAGAAATAAGCACGAAGATGCATCTAGGGTAACGGCGGGATTTGAACCCGCTACCTCCACGCTTTGCACAGCGTTAGGCAGGCGATACCGCTCAGACAGAGATGCCCCTTTTTCATAGGTTTATTGGAATTGCATACATTGGCAGGCTTTTGTGCTCAATTTAAGCTTACAAACCTTTGTCAAATAGAAGGACAGGTAGCACACAGTACAGAGAAGGAGAGCACGAAGATATATCCAGAGTAAAGGCGGTATTCGAGCTCGCTACCTCCACGCTTTGCACAGACAGGAGGTAGCGGGTGGTGGCCGTTTGTGAGCCGTGGTGGCTCAGGGGATAGAGAGGTTCGAATCCCAGCTCTGGCTGGTCGTTACGAATTCCGCACCCGGTTTGCACCGACTACAGTGCTGACGTAAAACATCTTCTGCGATAGATGGATCATGGGATAGTCCCTTTGCTGCCAAGGCTAACAACCGTGGGAAGTTTCCCTCTTAATGTAACAAAAATGTAGGTTAATTCCACCAAATTTTTCCCAATACTTAATCCAGAAGAGACCTATTGATAATGAACATTAGAAAAGCAAATATTCATACACAATTAGCATCAATTTGTAAAGTATATAGGTATAGATAATTTAGTACAGTATTAATTGTAATATTATGTAAAAGCTTATTAAAATAATATTTAAATTTTCTGCAGAAAATCATTATAAGAAATAAAATACAATTGCATATTATTCAATATTCATTTTGATTTAAACATTGCAGTTTAACATTTCTCCTGTGTTTTATAGCAATCTAGAGATACACCATGTGTATTCTAAAATATTAAAAAAAAAAGTACATAAAATAAAAGCCGTATTTGATGCTGTAATTGAGAATTTGAAGTTTTCCGATATCAAAATATGTTTTCTTATACCTCAATGTAAATGAAAATGTAATCCTTTTTTGGTTTAAAGGTATTTTCATAATAAAATCCACTAAAATTAATACCCAATTTTAACCAACTAATAAAATAGTAGAAAATTACTTGGTATTTCTTTCAGAAATGGAAGAAACTAAAAATAAGTCATATAATTGTTTAGTAATAAACCAACCACGTTTACCAATTTATTAAATTGTTCATAATTATTCTGTAATTTGTAAATGAAAATTCAGTAATTAGTGAAATAAAATACAGCAGTTAGTGAATTCTTAGGTCTACCTCATAAAGTTAATTGACTAATAGTTTGCAATAATAAAATCTTTACTAAATATATTTATTTTAAAATTTCTTCACCATTTTATCTGAAAGTTATTTAGAACATTCATACTTAAAAGTATTTAGTAATGATTTAAAAATTAACATGCATTGTGAATACAATATGACCTTTCTGCCTCATAATAAATAGTTAAAAAAGAGGAAAGCATACTATAGCTGGAAAGTTGTATTCATGTAAGCATTATTGAAACTAAATACATAATAAGAAGGTTTTGTAAATTTACGTCCATTCCACACGTGCATATTAAAATATGTACGTGTGGAATTCTATATTGTTTGCACATGCATATGTAATTATTACATATATAAATATATACATTTTCTGCATATGAAATAAGTGTATGTAACTAAAATGTCAGTACATATGCATATATCTATATATGCATATGATAAATGCATATTGTGACAAACTTTCCTCTTTCCCCTACTACAGCGCTTCTGGCGGTGAAATAAGGCAGTCTGCTAGGAACTGCCGTATAATACGGAACCCTTTACCCCCTCTTCCAAATTCTTGTATTTCCTTTTTTTATTCTTGTTTCATTTTATATGTGTTTTGTTTTTTTCAATAAATATTTAGAGTTAGTTAATTTCTGGCCTTTCATTATTTATGTGAGCTGGTAAAAATACAAATAAACCAAGACAATATACATTTTAGTTGCATACATTTTAATTAAATTCATTCATACATACACTAAATGTCAATACATACAAAATGTATCATTATACTACCTACTGAGAAATATAATCAGTTATAAGTAAGCAATAATCTTGTAATCATACACTACATGTTTTTACCTGTAACATGTTTTTACCTACATGTAATCATACACTACATGTTATTAGAATACCCATCCAGAAACTGAACCTCATCATCGATGAGGAACCAGCGTGCGTTGGGTAATCGCAGAATGTTGATTATTTTAAATAGTCTATAGTTTAAAACTCTCTCAAATCAATTCAGAATTCAAAAAACTGACCCGAATATTAAAAAAAACTTAACTTAAAATTAGCCCAAAACGAAACTAATTTCATGTGACACAAAATGAGATGGAGTTTGCTTATGACGTCTAAGTAAGGGAGAGTGGGGTTAATTGTAACAGGATACGATTGTAACAGAGCAAAAATTTCGAGTGTCGGGTTCTAGATTTGGTTCCTAGGTGGCGCACAAGGTGTATTTAATAAAGGTACATGAACACCCCTGCTGGCAACCATTTTTATGTACTTTTGAAAGAATTACATCACAAAAGATATTTTCACGCTACGTAAGTACTTTTTTTGGTATTAGACTATTATATATGCTGTGACAAAGTAATTTTGTTCAAACAAATAAAAATTATTAACCGAATATGTAAGGGGATACCTTAATTAACATTTCAATAAAAAAAAAGATTAGTTTTGTTAATTAACAAGCATTGTTTTTAACAAATGAAGCTGAAATGGCATCTTGGGGACGATTGTAACAATAAGTAAAGGGACAATTGTAACAGTTGAAAATAAATAATCTTATGTTTACAAACCATTACTTAACTCTTTAACCACCAATAAGAATCTTAAGAACCATCAATAGTTTCCTATATCATTTATATTATGTTGCATGTGCATTATTTTATTTGTCACCTTTCACAGCATAAATTAAAATTTTTAACCCCTAAAGTTTAACCCTTTAGGTCTCTGTTATTATTTTTACTCCTAAAATATCACTTCTATTTTGATCAATAAAAAAATATATCAAAAATATGATAATATGTAAAATTAACTATGTTTTAGTTGAATTTATGAACTGTTACAATTGACCTCGTAAGTGGCAACAATTGTAACAAGTGCACGACTGACAAAAAGTGTTAATAACTAATATAATAACATTTAAAATAAGGTATTTATTTTTTTTCTAGTAGAGGATAGTCTACTTTACTCGTCAGTCAATTAATACTAATAATATATTGGATTTTTTGTTAGTTAAAAATAGTTAAGTAAAAATTTTTACAATTGACCCCACTCTCCCCTATAGTAACTCAATGAAAAGGAGGAGTTAAACCAAAGCTTCCTATCTAGAGATGTGTTACAAAGGAGTTTTAATTTGAACTGCATTTTTAAAAAATTGTTTTTCTTTCATGTTTATATCATATATATAGTTTAAATATATATGTAGCGAATATTAGTTGCATCCTCCCCCTTGAGAAAATTTTGTGGGCACCTTTCAGCATAATGAAATAAAATTGAGGAATGAAAAAATAAATGTCGAAACTACTTTTTTTCAATAACTTTTGAAATAAATTCATTTTTATTTATATTTGTCGATATATAAAAGTTTGAACTGTTTTGAAAGTTTTTATTTAATGAGTTGATCCCAATTAGAGAGAATGGAATGAATGGTATATGACGTGGAATTTAGGTAAATTTTTTTTAAAAATTCTTTTTTATTATTAACTTCTAAAATATTTTCTTGATTATTTTTTTTTTGAAGAAATGTAAATAATGCTAAACCCCTATCATTTTTTATTTTAACTTTGATATATTTTTCTTCTTGATAAAATTATATTTTAACTTTAAAAAAAAAGGACCTGTACACCCAGGGCTAAAGAGAATACAAGGGCTAGTTCACTCCGCTCTTAGAGCTGAAGCTACGATTTCCCTCCTCATAACGTCACTGTGTCCACAGATCTCGGAGATCGCAAGCAAAGATATGATAACTTTGCATCTTTCTCTTTGTAAAAATAAGTTAGACTTTTTCTGGTTATTAGCCTTCAAACTTTACGTAATTAACACATTATTTCCGTTCATAAACATAGTTCAAAAAAAACTTTCTTGGTTATTATAAAAAATACCATTTTAAACTTATAAAAATGTTTTGCTAGTTGGTAAAAATGACACGATAAGTACTTTATTTTAAAAAGTTCAGTTTTAACTTTAACTATTAAGAAAAATGAAGGCATATATCGACACTTTTTTTATCTACATATTCTTTTATAAAGATAAGTTAAGTTAAATTTAGAATCCCTGATTTTAAAATATGTCGTTAATAGCAATTTGTTCACACTTAATCATTAGGAAACATCAACCTTAAACGCTAATTACTGAAACAAAATAATAATTTAGGTTCATAATGACATTAGAAATTTTACAATTGTTTATAGACATTTAAAATTACGATGATATAATTTATAGATATTTAAATTGAAGAGAACATAATTTTTAAAAAAAATCATAAATATTTAGAATAACTACATTAAAAAATATGTTATGAAATTAGGAGAATTTCAACTATATACTATATATTTTATTTATACTTTTTACTTACATTTTAATTTTCTTTGACTTTATCTATTTTTCATTCTTTTCACTTGCCTTTCTTTATGAAGTAACGAGGCGGTTTCCATTTAGATAATGAATTTTTATAAAAGTTCTTTACGACAGAATAAACGTATTGCTGTTTTGTATTGACTGTGTCATTTCGGAATCCATTCTTTACGTAGTTGTTCATTTACTTTAGGGAACACGCGAAAAATTATACTTTTTCCTTTTGTTTTTATATCAGAATTTTTGCAAGATGCAATCGCGCAAACTGGCATTTCGATAATAGTTTTAAATTCTTGTAAATTCACTGCAAAAACTGAGGAAAGTCATTATAGAAAATAACAAATGTCTTAGAATATCTCGCAAAAAGAAATGATCCAATATTAGTTAGAGCTAGTAAGGCCAAACGCTCCGTTCTTGAAGTAAAAGTGCGAGCTTTGCGCCAAAGTGACGTCACTAGAGTGACGTCGGAGGATCGGCGCGGCGAGAGATACTTCAAAGGAGTGAACCAGCCCTTCTATTCTCTTTAGCCCTGCTGTACACCACTGTTCTCTAAGAATAAAATCCTTTCATTTTAATGAATAAAAAAATAAAGAAAGAAAGTGATCTGAACAACATTTCATAAACATTTTAATTCAGTATAATGAATTATTCATGCAGAGAAGCTTATCAATCAGAAAAATAATCTTATAGAATTAAATTATAATTAAGTAAGTTACTGTAAAATGGTCTTAGCAACAGTATTTCCCCCACTCTTTGTTCATTTGCAGTCTAACACTAATCTTCTACCCTAAACATCAGGAAAACTATTTTTTAGAAACACATTTTATGAATTTATTCTTAAAATAAGAGCTTTTTTAAATTGCATTCTAGAGAAGGGGCGGTTTTTTGGTACTGGCTGGCAATCTGTATTCGCGTGAAAATGCAAGGGGGCGCTTTATTGGTTTTTAATGGTAATTAGATAAATTGTAATTATAATTACATGTAATCATGATTATGTGTAATCATATTTTTTGATTACTTGTAATCATGATTACAAGTACTTGATTAAAGTATTTGGTTATGTAATCACGATTTCAGTTGTAATGAAAATTTGTAATAATGATTACAAGTAATCAATTACTGTAATTAGAAAATGAAACCAATTACATTTTTTCCCTACTCTGATGTAATCAAAAATTATGATTATTTGTAATCGCAATAACCTGCAATCGTGATTACAAGTAATTGATTACATAGCAGTAATTATATGTTATCAATTACAGTTGTAATCGACGCCCAACTCTGACATTAGTCCATAGGTGAGGCATCGAATACAATTAATATTTTTGTAAAAATTATATGAAATTTTTTTTTTTCATATGTTAACATAAATTTATCACAACTAAAATTTTTTTATCAAAGATATCTTTCTTTTTCCTTTGAAATTTAGAATTCTATTTCAATTAAGAATAAGGAAAAAAAAAGACCATGAAAATCTTACATGATGCTGTTTTTAGTGCTAAACAAATGCTTCACCGTTATTTGATTTATAGCATATTTTTGATTAAAAAAATTATTAATTGCATAGTCACACAACTATTACAGATATACTGAGAATAGAAACTTAAATATTTTTGAATATAAAACATAACTTTAGAACAATAAAAGTTTTAATTTGTTTGTCAACTAAGTTGAATTTTGTACCTTATAATGTGAAAAACAACTTAAATTATTCACAATAGGTTAATAAATTTATGCAATATATCAATGAAAAATAAATTTATATAAAAACATTAGAGCAATAAAAATAAGTTTGTGAACAAAGTTGAATTTTGTACACAACGTGAAAAACTACTTATATTATTACACACAGTAATTTAAAAGTAAAATAAATTTATTTAAAAACATGCAACAAAAAATTGATTTTACTTGCAAAATTACATTAAAAATCATTCTTTTTATGTATAGAACGGAAAAAAATTGCCATAAAAATTTTGAAAAACATCTAAAAGCATGTTTATAAAATTTTTTAAAGAAATTATATTCTGTATTGTTTTTGTTTTCAAAATAAAATGCATAATTTAAGTAAATAAATTAAATGAAAATATTTTTGATAACATTCTACTTCTAAATAATTTAATGTTAAATGAATTAGTAAAATATCATATTCATTGCATTTTATCAAATAAATCATTTTCTCTGCATTTAAGTCTTCACAATTATTTCAATTCTTATGTTAAATTGTTAAATATGAAGTAGCAAGCAAAAAAGCAGCCAAATTATAAAATTTAAGTAAACTTTTTTTAAGATAATTTTTAATTTTTATGTTTAAAATGGTATTTTATATAATTTAACTTAAATGTGAAGTTATATTCCAATTTTCATGTTTAAATTTAAGTATTAGTAAATTTAAGTATTTTGTCACAAAATCAAATTTAATTATTAAAAAAACTGGATTGTTACTCCTGAATTTTTTTAAAAAAAACTCTCTTCTTACACTTCAAAAATAGTGATTTAGAGATTATGTATCAAAAATAATGATTTAGAATATTATATTATACTTATAAACAGATTATATCATCATTTAAACATTATGTGAATAAATTTACAAAAATAAAGTTAGTCAGTAATATGAACAGAACATATAGCATAAAATTCTTTTATAGAGATATACTCTAAGAATTAACAACAAGAGAATCAGGTTTCTCACAAGTATGAACACGGAAATGCTCAGTCAGACAATTTCCATATGAAAAACTCTTATTACATATACTACAGGAAAAAGGTTTCTCGCCAGTGTGAACGCTATTGTGTATAGTCAGATCACTTCTGCATGAAAAACTCTTATTACATACACTACAGGTGAAAGGTTACTCACCAGCGTGAACACGACTGTGTTTATTCCTATTACTACTGCGTGAAAAACTCTTATTACATATTCTACAGGAATAAGGTTTCTCACCAGTGTGAATACGATAGTGTATAGTCAGATGAACTCTTTGTGAAAAACTCCTATTACATACACTACAGGAAAAAAGTTTCTCACCAGTGTGAACACGATTGTGTTTATTCATATTACTACTGCGAGAAAAACTCTTATTACATATACTACAGGAATAAGGTTTCTCACCAGTGTGAATACGATAATGTATAGTCAGACGACCTCTTTGTGAAAAACTCATATTACATATACTACAAGAAAAAGGCTTCTCACCAGTGTGAACACTATTATGTCTACTCAGATCAATTCTTTGTGAAAAACTCTTGTTACATATACTGCAAGAATAAGGTTTCTCTTCCGTATGAACACGACTGTGTCTAGTCAGAACACTTCTTCGAGAAAAACTTATGTTACATATACTACAAGAATAAGGTTTCTCTTCCGTATGAACATGACTGTGTCTAGCCAGATGACTTCTTCGTGAAAAACTTGTATTACATATACTACAGAAAAAAGGTTTCTCACCAGTGTGAACGCTATTGTGCACAGTCAAAATACTTTTTCTCGAAAAACTCTTATTACATATATTACAGGAAAAAGGTTTCTCACCCGTATGAACACGGCTGTGATCAGTTAGATGACTTCTCTTTGAAAAACTTTTATGACATATATTACAGAAAAAAGGTTTCGCACCCATTTGAACACGATAGTGTTTAGTCCTGTCACTTCTATGTGAAAAACTGTTATTGCATATACTACAAGAAAGAGGCTTCACACCAGTATGAACATGACTGTATTCAGTCACATTACTTCTTTGTGAAAAACTCTTATTACGTATATTAAAAGAGTCAAATTATTAACCAGTATAAGTCTGACTGGTGGTCATTTAGATTACTTTTCTATGAAAACTCATATTTCATAAGTAACACACCTTTCACATAAACATTATGAAGAGATTTTCTGATACTGTTTGTAAATTTAGACACTTTAACACAAAATGCCGAAATAACTTCTTAAGTTTTAAATGCATAGTAATCATGAGTACAAGGAAGCTCTAAATAATATTTGCAATGATAATGCCTGTCTTTATAGACTTATAATGAAGATTCCCTAATGAATGACGATAATTGTGCCATACTAACAAGATCTGTAAAAGGTAAACAGTTTATAGAAATGAAGCTTTTACTATATTTTAAAACACTTTTTGCCATTTATTGCTTTGAAGTATTTTCCTTCATACATTGCCAATGTCTTTTCAACAAACATTGTGTTAGTATCTTAACGCAAACAATCTAAAATCAATGAATATATTTCCCACATATTAAAGCAAGAATTTCTATTTAACATGCTAAATGATATACCAATTTAGAGCACATTTTTCCATATTCGGATAACAGATTTCCTAACTCATCAACATCTATACTTGATTGTTTAGATTGAAGATGATGATTGATTACTGTCGGGCATTTTTAGAGCTCTTTGCTTGGTTGCGCTTATAGCTTGCCTATTGTAGATTGAAAGATGGGATGAAGCTTATGGATGGGTGATCGCGTAAAACTAAGGGTGGTGACGCTAGTGGTTAAATTGCTCTCGGCAAGACTTCCGGGTTACTGCTTCCGATATATTTTCACGCCGCAGATTGAAAAAACGTGCCATCATATTATTGCATCATATCTTTTGCAGTATTTCACATGTACCGAGTTCTTTCTTTCAGCCTTTAAACTACAGTATTATCATATTAATATTATAATCATTAGAAATAAGGGATAAAATACAAAACATGGCAAACCTTAAGAATTATTCACAATGAGATATTAACTTTCCAAAATTATTTTTGGCCTTACGACCTCTGAGAATCAATACATTTCTGAAAGCTCTTATGAATGGTACAATTATGTTTAGATTTGAACCCAAAGTACAATAACAAAGCTGCATAGAATATTAGGCTTGTTCACATATCGCCTCATATTCATAACATAAGCGGAGGGATACAAAGGAAATTTTCTAAATTTCTTCCGGTTTAAGGACGCTTGTTATTGTTTACATTAGGCCACCCATCCATATTAGCGATCGAAATGGGTTGCAGGTGGCGTAGAGCAGAACTCTCTACCTATGGCAACACTTCACATGCATTTCCCCATTATCGTGGAAAGTCATAGAGGAAGGAAGTACGTTAGTTTCTCTCTTGATTTTTATGTAGATTAAAATCTTTCACGTTGGAAAACTATATGGAACTGAAATCTACATTAAACATATTTCTAAAGAAAAGTATCACGGAAATTTTTATTAAATAAAAAGGGAAAATATCGTAGTACATTCCTATACAACTGAAAAGAGGAGGAGAGGGAAGGGAGAAGGGCTAAAGGCATGAAACCGGCCTCTCCCCAGATTTCGTATTCGAGTGTTCCGATCGGCAATAAGATGAATATCTGAAATGACAGGGCTCCGACGCCATGTTGTTTTCGGAGTGCGAAGCGCTGTTGATTCAAAAGTGGGCATATGAGTATTATGTGGTATCTGCAGGAGAACCGCATCTACATTTATTGTTTGGTGCTAGGCCAAAGCGGAATAGTTTAGCTTTTGTTGGATATGTTCTGGTTCGAATTCGAAAAAAGGTTACGTCTCGGTGTTTGCAGGCGAGGGAAAGTCTGTATTCTTTAGTTATATTGGTCATATGTGGAAAATCTGCGTAGTATTTACTGTTTTTAAAGACTGCTTGTCTAGTTTGTAGGAACAGTTGTTTGATCTCGCGCTATGCGTCTTCTGGTGTAAATTTGTTGTAGATTTAGGTTTGATTATAGCCGCTTTTGCTATCTGGTCTGCAATTTCGTTACAGAGAATTCCGGAATGACAAGGAACCCACACTAGTTCCACTGATTGGCTGGATACTGAGAGCGTTTCCAAAGAAGATATAATGTGATAGATGATTGCTTGCGATGAAGCAGAGGTAGAGCCGAGAGCTGTGAGAATTGAAAGTAAGTCGGTTAAAATTACTTCATGTTGGGTGTTTGAGTGACATCTTTGAATCGCCAGTAAGATGGCGATACCCTCCGCTGTAAATATTGAGCAAATGGAAGGGACAGATGCAGACAACGATGAACCGGAGCGAGAATTGTAAATTGCTACTCCAGTCTTGCCTGACATCCGGGAAGCATCTGAATAGCGTAAAGTGTGGTAAGGCCAGCGATTGCGGACAACATCCCAGAATACGGTCGGAAGTAAGTTTTTTTGGTATCTTTTTATCTTGGAAGGGGAGGTTGCATAGATGTGTACAAACTTTTGATGGCAACTGAGGATCTCGTTGGGGTATATGAATCATGTGTTTGATGTTGATTCCGTGTTGGTTTAGCCAGTTCTATGCTTGTAGAGGAAGAGCTGATTTTCTATAAGAATTCGGGATAAAGAGGTTACGGTATGTTATTACACCTAATGATTTGTAGTTGAATTGTCGGTCATAAAAGCGCATCGAGAGCATATTATGGCGTTCTTGAAGACTCAGAGAACCTGCCTCCTGATAAAGCAGCGGTAATTGGGGTCCACTTCGGAAGACCCGTAGCAATGCGTAGTGCTGCATGATACGCAGTGTCTAAGATCTTGCGCTCACTGCTGCTAGCAAGGGAGTGAAGGTGGCAGCCAAAGTCGAGAGTAGGAGTTATATATGACTGGACGATGCGAAGCAAGTGATAAGAACGTGAGCCCCAAGAATTTCTTGCAATACATTTCAGTATATTGAGCTTTTCCAGGGTGGATGTTCGTTTTTGTTGGAAATGGTGGCGATAGCTGAAATTTGAGTAGAAATAAATACCTAAAATGCGGATGTGGGATGTTTCTGGATGATACGGATGTGGGACCATATGATTGTTTCTCCTTGAAAGAGGAGATAGGGGAGGGGTTCAATCTAACGGTGGGAGAAGTCGATTGCTCGACATTTGCTAATATCTGCCTTTAGATGCCATTCCGTTAGCCAATTCTGCACTCGTAGTAGAGTTAATTGTAGTTTTCGAAGTACAGACTGTAGGCAGTGGGAGTAAATAAGGAGAAAAATGTCGTCTGCATACACAAAACATATGACTCCGCCTGGGAGAATGTCAAAAATGTCGTTAATGTAGATGATGAAAAGGTGAGGTGACAGCACTGATAACTGGGGCACGCCCTTGCTTGCACTAAATGTATTTGAGTACGTGCTCCTCCAACGCACTCTGAATTATCTCTCAGAAACAAAGTAACAGATCCACTTATGAGCGGATCCCGAAATGTTGTGTTGTAGAAGTTTGTATGCTAAACCATCTGACCAAACGTGGTCGTAAGCTTGAGCGATATCCAAAGAGATGCCTATCGTAAAAAGGTGATTTGCCTTGGCAAATCGAATGCGGTGGTCTAGCGTGGAGAGAAAGCTGTCGCATCCACGTCGGGGAAGAAATACGTGGAGGGTTCATATTGTAGAAGATTTTGTTCCATGGCTTTCGTCAAAGAACCTTTTTAATCGAACATTTTTCTTATTCGTACTGTTGTTCATTCTGTATGCATGACATGTAAATCAATAAAAAGAATTCCCTTTTAAAATATTTAAAAGAATCTTGGAAACTTTCTTAGTCTTGACTTTTTCTTTCATTGTAATGTGTTTTTTAATTTTATTTGCCAAACGCATGTTATGAGTGAGTCGGGAGACTGCTCGACACCGACTTACATTAAGGAGTGATTAAAAAAACACAACCTTTTTTTCTTATTAAAATTATTTAAACAAATATTTATAATTATGTGAAAAATTATCACTCTAATAAATATTCAGATAATTATTTAAATTATGACTCATCGTAAATGCGTCACATTTTAAAGTGTTTGAGCCTAGGTTTCATTAAACTATTAAAAAATTTTTAAAAAAGTTCAGAAAAATTTAGAAACTGTTGGGACATCTATATTAATAAATATATCTAATTAGTATTTTTTTAATTTATAACAACCAAAACCAAATTTATAATTAATTTTATTAAAAATATATGCAAATGAGTGTAATATATTCTGAAAGACTGAAAGAATGCTTTCACATTGAGAAAAAAACGTTAAATTTTTAATGACTAACAATGTGAAAGCGACTGAAAGAATTTTAAATTGAATGATTGATTGTAAATTTCTATAGGTCATTTATTAAATTATTTGTTTTGTGTCTTAACAATTGAATTAATCCGTTGAAGTAAATTAAATTTTTGTAAAATTTAAAAACAAAAAAGGCTGATTTTAAAGAAGATATTTCTTTAAAAATATGATTTATGAAAAATGTGAATCAACAATCTTTAATTAAAAATAATATAATTTTCAAAATAACCTAATCGGTAGTTATCCATTTTTTAAAAAAAAACTAAGTTTAATGCTTGTTGAAATTCGATATAAATTAAGTTTTATACTGAACGTGGAAATTTAATTATTTGTTTTTTAATGAATTGGGTATAATATAGCCTACGTCACAGGTTGTGTTGTTCCTACTAAATTTAACCCATGAACGTCATTTTCTGCGAGCCTAACTTCAAGCCAGAAATAAACAAACGAAGTGTTCGATCGTTTAAATAGCTGCTCGCCAGATTTTATTGCATTATAAAGAAAAGTTATTGAAACTAAATACAACTAAATAAACAACAACAACTAAAACAAATAACAACAACTACTAATAACAATAACTAAATAAACAACAACTAAATTCCATTCGTTTAGCATTGCGTCATATGTTGTTCCTACTAAATCGAAGTAGTTGTGTTTTTTTCATATTATACCCAATTGTAAAAATATCAATTTAAACATTTTTCTTCAAACAATATTTGTGCATATATAAATTAAAAATATCAAAATAAACCAATATATTTAATTATTACTCACAGCAAACTTGGTAAGCCAGTCGCAAAACATCGTAACTGTAGGAACCACCATCAGAAAAACTTAAAACTAATACTGTGAATATCCACAAAATAAATATCGTTCTCGCCATGACTGTTTGTTTTTTTAACGTTTTAAATTGAATAAATGATTTAATCTATTTTTATTTAGCTTTGTGTATTAAATGACACAACAAGAGAGAACAGCAATTCACGAACGCAGATCGTGGATGAAGATTCGTTTTGAATTAAACCGGCCGCCGACACGTTTTTTACTTTATAAGAGATGCGAATTGTCAACAAACGATTGCCTCATTTTGTGATTTATCGCTGTATTTGGCAATATCTTGAAATCTTTTGAATGGAATTCTTTTTATCGTTATCTTAACGTAAGGAAAAGATAGAGTAATATTTACGTTATGTTTTTGAGATGTATTTTTTATGTAATGAAGAAGAGGTTTAGAAATGTGTACATTCTTTGGTTATCTTAAAATAAATGGCAATACACAAGTCTCAAAAAAAACATCACGAGACTTAAAAATAGCTGCACGTGTTCAAATTTGACCTACTTGAATTTATCAATTATTTCACGTGATTTTTATACGCCTAAACAAATAAAAAATGACATTGAAACAACCTCTCTGCATGATTAACTATGATTATCAATAATATGACGGAATTTCATATAAGGCCGAAATGGCTAATTTCATACTACAAAAATCTAATGATGTTTTCCATTCTTGTCAATACATTTTTATTGGCTGGAAAATCACATGGTGGGATCCAGTTTTCCCACATTAATTTTCATATTGGTTTGGTTGTCACCAGCATTAAATTGATATAAGTCATAAAAATATTCTTTTCCTATAAATATTTTTGTTTCCCCAATTTAAAGGTTAAAAACAAAAGCAGAGCTATAAGCGATAAGCAGAGAGCTCGATGCACTTAACTATATTCAATACTCGAAGATTAAAATTACTGTACTGTTATTATTACTCTTTTGACTGTTATTATTACTCTTTTGACTTCTTTACTATTTTGTTTACTTTCGAAATTAAGAGTTTATAGGACGATTGTTTTTATTATTATTATTATTAGAATAATGTAATTCTACGTTACATTTTAAGATAACGTTATTTAAATCGGTGTCGAATCTTATTAATCGTTTTGCAATTATTATTTTTAGTGCAAATTACATTAATATACGATGATGAATAACGGTTAAAGAGATTCGTTTAATGATTTACAGCTTAATTTTCAGCTTCATGCACAAAGTGATGAATGCAAAAATTGTATTTAAAATACATCCGTCCGTTTGTTAAGCAAAAACAATTACAGTTGTGAACTTAGCAAATTTGTTATAACAATATACTTTTTCCCCTCTGCAGAGGATCAAAATTGTGATGGCATGTCTTCGGATCATCCTCAGGGATGTTTCCCAAACCGTCGCCAATAGCCCATTGTGCAGCTCTAGTACGACGTAAATGAACTACAACAACAATATACTTTTAATTTTCAATGTTATTTCAAAAAATGATTACTTAGAAAAATTGCTTATGCTCACTTCTAGATGTCCCGCAGTGGACTGATCGTTAAGACACGGCTCCCAGCAGATCACCGAAGTCAAGCATCATTGGATGCGGTTAGTGTGCGGGTGGGTGACCACTTGGATCAGTCTGCGTAGGGACCGAAGGTGTGCGGTATTATTCCTCATTAAACTGTTCTACCTTAAAGTGCTAGACTTCGAGTGCAGGTCGTCGGGCTACCGAAGCGGGGTTGCCACCCCCGCTGCAGAGTATCAAAATTGTGATGGCATGCCTTCGAATCATCCTCAGGGATGCTTCCCAGACCGTCGCCTATAGCCCATTGTAACATTGCAAGGTATGGCTTATAAGCCTAGGTAGGTTGAAGAAATAAGCACGAAGATGCATCCAGGGTAACGGCGGGATTTGAACCCGCTACCCCCACGCTTTGCACAGCGTTAGGCAGGCGATACCGCTCAGACAGAGAGGCCCCTTCTTCATAGGTTTATTGGATTTGCAGGCTTTTGTGCTCAATTTAAGCTTACAAACCTTTGTCAAATAGAAGGACAGATAACACAGTACAGAGAAGGAGAGCACGAAGATATATCCAGAGTAAAGGCGGTATTCGAGCTCGCTACCTCCACGCTTTGCACAGACAGGAGGTAGCGGGTGGTGGCCGTTTGTGAGCCGTGGTGGCTCAGGGGATAGAGAGGTTCGAATCCCAGCTCTGGCTGGTCGATACGAATTCCGCACCCGGTTTGCACCGACTACAGTGCTGACGTAAAACATCTTCTGCGATAGATGGATCATGGGATAGTCCCTTTGCTGCCAAGGCTAACAACCGTGGGAAGTTTCCCTCTTAATGTAACAAAAATGTGTGTTAATTCCACCAAATTTCTCCCAATACTTAATCCAGAAGAGACCTATTGATAATGAACATTAGAAAAGCAAATATTCATACACAATTAGCATCAATTTGTAAAGTATATAGGTATAGATAATTTAGTACAGTATTAATTGTAATATTATGTAAAAGCTTATTAAAATAATATTTAAATTTTCTGCAGAAAATCGTTATAAGAAATAAAATACAATTGCATATTATTCAATATTCATTTTGATTTAAACATTGCAGTTTAACATTTCTCTTGTGTTTTATAGCAATCTAGAGATACACAATGTATATTCTAAAATATTTTTAAAAAAAAGAACATAAAATAAAAGCCATATTTGATGCTGTAATTGAGAATTTGAAGTTTTCCGATATCAAAATATGTTATCTTATAGCTCAATGTAAATGAAAATGTAATCCTTTTTTGGTTTAAGGGTATTTTCATAATAAAACCCACTAAAATTAATACCCCTTTAAAACCAACTAATAAAATAGTAGAGAATTACTTGGTATTTCTTTCAGAAATGGAAGAAACTAAAAATAAGTCATACCATTGTTTAGTAATAAACCAACCACGTTTACCAATTTATTAAATTGTTCATAATTATTCTGGTCCCGCAGTGGACTGATCGTTAAGACACGGTTCCCAGCAGATCACCGAAGTCAAGCATCACTGGCTGCGGTCAGTGTGCGGGTGGGTGACCACTTGGATCAGTCTGCGTAGGGACCGAGGGTGTGCGGTACTGGTCCTCGTTAAACTGTGCTACCGTAAAGTGCTCGACTTCGCGCACAGGTCGTCGGGCTTCGGGCTACCGAAGCGGGGGTGCCATCCCATCCGCAGAGGATCAAAATTGTGATGGCATGTCTTCGGATCATCCTCCGGGATGTTTCCCAAACCGTCGCCAATAGCCCATTGTGCAGCTCTAGTGCGACGTAAATTAACAACAACATAATTATTCTGTAATTTGTAAATGAAAATAGTAATTAGTGAAATAAAATACAGCAGTTAGTTAATTGACTAATAGTTTGCAATAATAAAATCTTTATGAAATATATTTATTTTGAAATCTGTTCACCATATTATCTGAAAATTATTTAGAACATTCATACTTAAAAGTATTTAGTAATGATTTAAAAATTAACATGTATTGTGAATACAATATGACCTTTCTGCCTCATAATAAATAGTTAAAAGAGAAAAGCATACTATAGCTGGAAAGTTGTATTCATGTAAGCATTATTGAAACTAAATACATAATAGGAAGGTTTTGTAAATTTACTTCCATTCCACATGTGCATATTAAAATATGTATGTGTGGAATTCTATATTGTTTGCACATGCATATGTAATTATTACATATATAAATATATACATTTTCTGCATATGAAACAAAGTGTATGTAACTAAAATGTCAGTACATATGCATATATCTATATATGCATCTGATAAATGCATATTGTGACAAACTTTCCTCTTTCCCCTACTACGGTACTTCTGGCGGTGAAGTAAGACAGTCTGCTAGGAACTGCCGTATAATACGGAACCCTTTACCCCCTCTTCCAAATTCTTGTATTTCCTTTTTTTATTCTTGTTTCATTTTATATGTGTTTTGTTCTTTTCAATAAATATTTAGATTTAGTTAATTTGTGGCCTTTCATTATTTATGTGAGCTGGTAAAAATACAAATAAACCAAGACAATATGCATTTTAGTTGCATACATTTTAATTAAATTCATTCATACATACACTAAATGTCAATACATGCAAAATGTATCATTATACTACCTGCTGTGAAATATAATCAGTTATAAGTATGCAATAATCTTGTAATCATATACTACATGTTTTTACCTCATTTAAAGGAGGATTAGAATACCCATACGAAACTAATCCTCATCATCAATGAGGAACCAGCATGCGTTGGGTAATCGCAGAATGTTGATTATTTTAAATAGTCTATAGCTGAAAACTCTCTAAAATCAATTCAGAATTCAAAAAACTGACCCGAATATTAAAAAAACTTAACTTAAAATTAGCCCAAAACGAAACTAACTTCATGTGACACAAAATGAGGTGGAGTTTGCTTATGACGTCTAAGTAAGGGAGAGTGGGGTTAATTGTAACAGGATACAATTGTAACAGAGCAAAAATTTCGAGTGTCGGGTTTTAGATTTGGTTCCTAGGTGGCGCACAAGGTGTATTTAATAAATCTACATGTACACCCCAGCTGGCAACCATTTTTATGTACTTTTGAAAGAATTACATCACAAAAGATATTTTCACGCTACGCAAGTACTTTTTTTGGTTTTAGACTATTATATATGCTGTGACAAAGTAATTTTGTTCAAACAAATAAAAATTATTAACCGAATATGTAAGGGGACACCTTAATTAACATTTCAATAAAAAAAGATTAGTTTTGTTAATTAACAAGCATTGTTTTTAACAAATGAAGCTGAAATGGCATCTTGGGGACGATTGTAACACTAAGTAAAGTGACGATTGTAACAGTTGAAAATAAATAATCTTATGTTTACAAACCATTACTTAACTCTTTAACCACCAATAAGAATCTTAAGAACCACCAATAGCTTCCTATATCATTTATATTATGTTGCATGTGCATTATTTTATTTGTCACCTTTCACAGCATAAATTAAAATTTTTAACCCTTTAGGTCTCTGCTCATTATTATTTTTACTCCTAAAATATCACTTCTATTTTGATCAATAAAAAAATATATCACAAATATGATAATATGTAAAATTAACTATGTTTTAGTTGAATTTATGAACTGTTACAATTGACCTCGTAAGTGGGGACAATTGTAACAAGTGCACGACTGTCAAAAATTGTTAATAACTAATATAATAACATTTAAAATAAGGTATTTATTTTTTTTCTAGTAGAGGATAGTCTACTTTACTCGTCTGTCAATTAATACTAATAACATATTGGATTTTTTGTTAGTCAAAAATAGTTAAGTAAAAAATGTTACAATTGACTTCACTCTCCCCTATAGTAACTCAGTGAAAGGGAGGAGTTAAACCAAAGCTTTCTATCTAGAGATGTGTTACAAAGGCGTTTTAATTTGAACTGCATTTTTAAAAAATTGTTTTTCTTTCATGTTTATATCATATATATAGTTTAAATATATATGTAGTGAATATCAGTTGCATCCTCCCCCTTGAGAAAATTTTGTGGGCACCTTTCAGCATAATGAAATAAAATTGAGGAATGAAAAAATAAATGTCGAAACTACTTTTTTTTCAATAACTTTTGAAATAAATTCATTTTTATTTATATTTGTCTATATATAAAAGTTTGAACTGTTTTGAAAGTTTTTATTTAATGAGTTGATCCCAATTGAGGAGAATGGAATGAATGGTATATGACGTGGAATTTAGGTAAATTTTTTTTAAAATTCTTTATTATTAACTTCTAAAATATTTTCTTGATTTTTTTTTTTTTTTTGAAGAAATGTAAATAATGCTAAACCTCTATCATTTTTTATTTTAACTTTAATATATTTTTCTTCTTGATAAAATTATTTTTTAACTTTAAAAAAAAAGGACCTGTACACCACTGTCCTCTAAGAATAAAATCCTTTCATTTTAAAGAATAAAAAAAAAAGAAAGAAAGTGATCTGAACAACATTTCATAAACATTTTAATTCAGTATAATGAATTATTCATGCAGAGAAGCTTTTCAATCAGAAAAACAATCTTATAGAATTAAATTATAATTAAGTAAGTTACTGTAAAATGGTCTTAGCAACAGTATTTCCCCCACCCCCACTCATTGTTCATTTGCAGTCTAACGCTAATCTTCTACCCTAAACATCAGGAAAACTATTTTTTAGAAACACATTTTATGTATTTATTCTTAAAATAAGAACTTTTAGATTAATTGTAATTATAATTACATGTAATCATGATTATGAGTAATCATATTTTTTGATTACTTGTAATCATGATTACAAGTACTTGATTAAAGTAATTGGTTATGTAATCACGATTTCAGTTGTAATGAAAATTTGTAATAATGATTACAAGTAATCGATTACTGTAATTAGAAAATGAAACCAATTACATTTTTTCCCTACTCTGATGTAATCAAAAATTATGATTATTTGTAATCGCAATAATCTGCAATCGTGATTACAAGTAATATTGATTACATAGCAGTAATTATATGTTATCAATTACAGTTGTAATCGACGCCCAACTCTGACATTAGTCCATAGGTGAGGCAACGAATACAATTAATATTTTTGTAAAAATTATATGAAAATTTTTTTTTTTCATATGTTAACATAAATTTATCACAACTAAAATTTTTTTTATCAAAGATATCTTTCTTTTTCTTTTGAAATTTAGAATTTTATTTGAATTAAGAATAAGGAAAAAAAAGACCATGAAAATCTTACATGATGCTGTTTTTTTTAGTGCTAAACAAATGCTTCACCGTAATTTGATTTATAGCATATTTTTGATTAAAAAAATTATCAATTGCATAGTCACACAACTATTACAGATATACTGAGAATAGAAATTTAAATATTTTTGAATATAAAACATAACTATAAAAGTTAATGAAAAGATAATAAAACAAAACAATAAAAGTTAAAATTTGTTTGTCAACTAAGTTGAATTTTGTACCTATATGACGTGAAAAACTACTTAAAATACTCACAATAGGTTAATAAATATATGTAATATATCAATGAAAAATAAATTTATTTAAAAATATTAGAGCAATAAAAATAAGTTTGTGAACAAAGTTGAATTTTGTACACAATGTGAAAAACTACTTACATTACACACAGTAATTTAAAAGTAAAATAAATTTATTTAAAAACATGCAACAAAAAATTGATTTTACTTGCAAAATTACATTAAAAAACATTCTTTTTATGTATAGAACGAAAAAAATTTGCCATAAAATTTTTAAAAAGATCTAAAAGCACGTTTATAAAATTTTTTAAAGAAATTATATTCTGTATTGTTTTTGTTTTCAAAATAAAATGCATAATTTAAATAAATAAATTAAATGAAAATATTTTTGATAATATTCTACTTCTAAATAATTTAATGTTAAATTAATTAGTAAAATATCATATTCATTGCATTTTATCAAATAAATCATTTTCTCTGCATTTAAGTCTTCACAATTATTTCAATTCTTATGTTAAATTGTTAAATATGAAGTAGCAAGCGAAAAAGCAGCCAAATTATAAAATTTAATTTAAACTTTTTTAACATGTTTCTCAATTTTTAAGATAATTTTTAATTTTTATGTTTAAAAAGGTATTTTATATAATTTAACTTAAATGTGAAGTTATATTCCAATTTTCACGTTTAAATTTAAGTATTAGTAAATTTAAATATTTTGTCACAAAATCAAATTTAATTATTAAAAAAAAACTGGATTGTTACTCCTGAATTTTTAAAAAAAATAATTCTCTTCTTACACTTCAAAAATAGTGATTTAGAGATTATGTATCAAAAATAATGATTTAGAACATATTATACTTATAAACAGATTATACCATCATTTAAACATTATGTGAATAAATTTACAAAAATAAAGTTAGTCAGTAATATGAACAGAACATATAGCATAAAATTCTCCAAGAATTAACAAGAGAATCAGGTTTTTCACAAGTATGAACAAGAAAATGCTCAGTCAGACAATTTCTATATGAAAAACTCTTATTACATATACTACAAGAATAAGGTTTCTCACCAGCGTGAACACGATTGTGTCTAGTCAGATGACCTCTTTGTGAAAAACTCTTATTACATATACTACATGAAAAAGGTTTCTCGCCAGTATGAACGCTATTGTGTATAGTCAGATCACTCCTGCACGAAAAACTCTTATTGCATACACTACAGGTGAGAGGTTACTCACCAGCGTGAACACAATTGTGTAGAGTCATATAACCTCTGCTTGAAAAACTCTTATTACATATACTACAGGAAAAAAGTTTCTCTCCAGTGTGAACACGATTGTGTTTATTCATATTACTACTGCGTGAAAAACTCTTATTACATACACTACAGGAATAAGGTTTCTCACCAGTGTGAATACGATAGTGTATAGTCAGATGACCTCTTTGTGAAAAACTCTTATTACATATACTACAGGAAAAAAGTTTCTCACCAGTGTGAACACGATTGTGTTTTTTCATATTATAACTTTGAGAAAAACTCTTATTACATATACTACAGGAATAAGGTTTCTCACCAGTGTGAATACGATAATGTATAGTCAGATGACCTCTTTGTGAAAAACTCCTATTACATATACTACAAGAATAAGGTTTCTCTTCCGTATGAACACGACTGTGTCTAGTCAGAACACTTCTTCGTGAAAAACTTATGTTACATATACTACAAGAATAAGGTTTCTCTTCCGTATGAATATGACTGTGTATAGTCAGATGACCTCTTCGTGAAAAACTCTTATTACATATACTACAGAAAAAAGGTTTCTCACCAGTGTGAACGCTATTGTGCACAGTCAGATGACTTCTTCTCAAAAAACTCTTATTACATATATTACAGGAAAAAGGTTTCTCACCAGTGTGAATACGATAATGTATAGTCAGATGACCTATTTGTGAAAAACTCTTATTACATACATTACAGGAAAAAGGTTTCTCACCCGTATGAACACGACTGTGATCAGTTAGATGACTTCTCTTTGAAAAACGTTTATGACATATATTACAGAAAAAAGGTTTCTCACCCATTTGAGCACGATAGTGTTTAGTCCTGTCACTTCTATGGGAAAAACTGTTACTGCATATACTACAAGAAATAGGCTTCACACCAGTATGAACATGACTGTATTCAGTCACATTACTTCTTCGTGAAAAACTCTTATTACGTATATTAAAAGAGTCAAATTATTAACCAGTATAAGTCTGACTGGTGGTCATTTAGATTACTTTTCTATGAAAACTCATATTTCATACGTAGCACACCTTTCACATAAACATTATGAAGAGATTTTCTGAAACTGTTTGTAAATTTAGACACTTTAACACAAACTGCCGAAATAACTTCTTAAGTTTTAAATGCATAGTAGTCATGAGTACAAGGGAGCTCTAAATAATATTTGCAATGATAATGCCTGTAATTATAGACTTATAATGAAGATTTCCTAATGAATGACGATAATTGTGCCATACGAACAAGATCTGTAACAGATAAACAGTTTATAGAAATTAAGCTTTCACAGTATTTTAAAACACTTTTTGCCATTTATTGCTTTGAAGTATTTTCCTTCATACATTGCCAATGTCTTTTCAAACAAACATTGTGTTAGTATCTTAGCGCAAACAATCTAAAATCAATGAATATATTTCCCACATATTAAAGCAAGAATTTCTATTTAACATGATAAGTGATATACAAATTTAGAGCACACTTTTCCATATTCGGATAACAGATTTCATAACTCATCAACATCTATACTTGATTGATTGTTTAGATTGAAGATGATGATCACTCTCGGGCATTTTTGGAGCTCTTTGCTTGGTTGTGCTTATAGCTCGCTTATTGTAGATTGAAAGATGGGATGAAGCTTAGGGCACGTTCCAATATTCGCACCAGTGTCACCGGTTACACTGGTTTGCCGCACCGACCGTTCCAATATTAAAACCAGTTACACCGGTGCACTGCACCGATCGTTCCAATATTCAAACCAGTGTCACCAGTTACGTTGGACTGATCGCTGTGGACTGATCGTTAAGACACGGTTCCCAGCAGATCAAAAAGAAATTCTTAGTTTGGCTTGAGGATTTACCTTTATTATCATCAGTAAGAATTCCTCGCCAAGCAACAGCAGTTAATAGAATTTCGTGTAGTTTGCATGTTTTTGCTGACGCTTCAAAATATTCGTACGCAACTGCCATTTTTCTTAGAAACGAAGAGGAAGGAGAACAACGAATTTCTTTAGTGAGAACTGGATTCAAATTTATTGCTGCTGGTACTAAGAAAGAAAAGAAGACTGAAGCTGATATATTTATACCAACAGCAAATGAGTTATTTTCTGGAAGTAAAAGCTCGAGGACTGTGGTAGATAAAAGGTGTGTATTTTGCGACAAAAACCACGAGAGTAAGGATTGTTTTACGGCAGCCAAATTGGCTTACCATCAGAAGCAAGAACTAATTAAGAATAAGAAAGCTTGCTTTATATGTCTTAAGTTTGGACATAAAGCAAAATATTGCAAATCAAGTGTTAAATGTCTAATTTGTGCTAAGAGACATTGGTCGATCATGTGTGCAGAATTATCGCCAAACAAGCACGAAGTAAAAGATGAAAAAGTAATTGATTCGAGTGAATGCCAAAATGTAATACTTGCGAATTCTTGCTGTTCTGGAGAGATATTCCTTCAAACTTTAATGGTAAATATTGAGTGTAAAGAAGGAAAACGTGCTATAAGAGCATTAATTGACACTGGCTCTCAACGCTCATATATTCTGAAGAGCACTGTTGAGGAACTGAAATTTCGCCAAATTGATACTCAAACATTGATTCATAGCTTATTTGGAGGGTCAAAATCAAGCTATGAATCAATGTTTGAGTATCAATTTGGCAAAATTTCAGTTCCTCAACAGTGCTCTTCAGAATATATGAGCGTTGAGAGCCAGTGTCAATTAATGCTCTTATAGCACGTTTTCCTTCTTTACACTCAATATTTACCATTAAAGTTTGAAGGAATATCTCTCCAGAACACCAAGAATTCGCAAGTATTACATTTTGGCATTCACTCGAATCAATTACTTTTTCATTCATTTTACTCTAATTCCAGTAAATTTCTAATTTATTCATCCTCACCCGGGGCACCACAATGTTGAGTACGGCAAGAAATATACCCTATTTCTTCCACTCCTATATTTTATTAAACAAAAAATTCTTAAAAGAAAATACAAAATTGCAACATATTTCTAAAACATAAACTCGAATTCCATTGTATAAGTCAAAAGTTATTGGAGACAAATAAAAACGCTTTCACCTAACTCTCCATTATACAAAATCTATCCAATTCTTATTTCAAAACGTAACAATCCTCCCACCGTTTTGATTGGAGGTTTACTTTACTAATCAAAACTAATTATATTCCTATGAGTAAAATGAATGAAAATTATAATGTTAAAATACTGTTCCGAAAGTCCAAGTTTTTCAGCTCAAAAATTTAATTGGCACTTTAATAAGTCTTCCACTTCTCGTTCTTACTGTTTTTCCAACTACCTGCAAGTCCTTCTCTGGTTTATTCTTGCATGCGTCATTATTCATTAGATTAGGTTCAGTGGGTGAGGAAATTTCGAGTGGGAAAATCTTCTGCGCAGGTCTGACGAGTTCACAGGATGAAGTTTTAAGGCGAACCACTCGTACTTGCCCATCTTTACCAAGAAAAACATCTATTATTTTAGCCATTGGCCATAAAGCTCTTTTTTTACCGTCAGTTTCGATTAAAACAATATCTCCTACTTTCAAAGGTTCAATCGGTTTACTCTTTGATGGTCGTTGTAATAATTGCCCAAGGTACTCACTTCTAAATCTTTCTCTTAAAGCATTGCGCAAATTTTGCTGGTACCTTAATCTTTTATTCAAATTTACTTGATCAAGTTGATCTAAATCTGGCACTCCGACATCATCTATTTCTTTCAAGAACATAGCTGGCGTCAATGGAATGAGTTCATCCCCTTGTTCTGAGACATAAGTGAGAGGTCTAGAATTTATTGTTGTCTCACAATCACAAAGGACGCTCGTCATTTCTTCATAATTTAAAGCTGATTGACCTAAAACCCTACGAAGAAGTTTTTTAACCATCTGCACCATTCTTTCCCCAAATCCTCCCCACCATGGGGAAGCAGGAGGATTAAAGTTCCATTGAATCCTATTCACAGATGCTTCAATTTCAATCATTTTCCAATCTAACGATTTAAATAGGTTGTTAGCTCCTGTAAAATTGGTGCCATTATCGCTATAAATAACTTTCGGTCCTCCTCGTCTGGCTATAAATCGTCGTAAACCAAGAAAAAAACTTTGTGTTGATTGAGAAGTTATCAATTCCAAATGGATGGCTCTGTAGACAGCGCATGTAAATATAATTATCCATGCTTTGCATTTTTCTCTAAGCATCAAAGGTCCCGCCAAATCTATTCCTGTTATTTCAAACACCAATGCATCTTTGACTCTGTTTTCAGGTAACACTCCTGGATTGCATTCGATCCTCGTAGTTTGGTGTCTTTTACATCTCACGCAACGAGCTAAAACTTTGCGAATCGTCTTACGAGATCTTATAATCCAGAATCGTTCTCTTAATTTAGACATCAATATCTGAATCCCCGCATGGCACATACTTTTGTGCATGTAAAAAATCATTAATTCAACAAGTTTATGTGTGCTTGGCAGCAGTATAGGACTGATAAAGCTTTCAAGGTCTTTTCTTTCAGTTAACTTGGTGCTTACTCTTAAGATACCTTCTTCGTCTTTAAAGACGCATAAAGATTTTAACCTGGCGATATCTTCGTCATTAAATGACTTTTGCTGAATCTGCTTCATTAATACTTTTTCAGCCTCATTCAATTCGTACAATTTCAGCTCGCCAATCTCTCGTTCAGTTCTTGTTTTCTGAGCATTTTTGAGGAATTTTAGAATCCATGCCGTCATTCTTAAAATTTTTAAGTAACTCGAAAAATATGCTAGCATCCATGAATTTCCAGTGTTCTCGCAGGCAAGAGTTGCCACAACGGTTTTTCTCTGCTCTAAGTATATTTCCTCTTCATTTTCTATTGGGGTTGAATTAGGCCACTCTTCTTTAGACTTGGACAACCAAAGTGGGCCCTCCCACCATTTAATTTCCAGAAGCTTTGAAACAATGCATCCCCTAGATGGCAAGTCAGCAGGATTACTAATACCAGGAACATGTCTCCAATCCTTGGGATCACTACATTCACGTATTTTCTTCACTCTTTTACAAACGAATGTTCCCCAGGGTAGGTCATTCTTCTTAATCCAGAACAAGGCAGTTGTTGAATCCGTCCAGTAATATGTTTCATTTATTTCCAGAGTTAAACTTTTCGTGACGAATTCAGATAACTTAGCGCCAATATAACAAGCTAATAATTCAAGTCTTGGAATCGTAATTTTTCGCAGTGGAGAAACTCTTGACTTCGCCTGTAAAAGTTGCACTTATATTTCATCTTGCGATTCATTTCTAAGAAAAATGGCAGTTGCGTACGAATATTTTGAAGCGTCAGCAAAAACATGCAAACTACACGAAATTCTATTAACTGCTGTTGCTTGGCGAGGAATTCTTACTGATGATAATAAGGGTAAATCCTCAAGCCAAACTAAGAATTCCTTTTTCAAATCTTCTGTTAATTCGGTATCCCAACTTAGTTTTTCTTGGCAACTTTTTTGAAGAATCAATTTTGGTATCAATGTGACTGGACAACTAAATCCAATTGGATCAAATATTCTTTGAGCCACAGATAACACTGTACGCCGTGTGATTGGCATATCTTTCATCTTCATTTTTGGTACATCACAAAACAAGGAATCTTCTCGTTTGTTCCACAGTAATCCAAGTACTTTAGTTACTTCCTCTTTTTCTTCATCTTCATCATTATGTATTTTCGTATGCTCCCAGCATCTTAAGTCAAATTTTCCTTTGCCCATTATTTCGGTCGATTTATTGATGAAGTTCCGCAATTCCTCTTCAGTATTCATAGAAGTGACACAATTATCCACATAAAAGGAATATAATAACTTCTCGGCAATTTCAGAGTCAAACTGTCTCAAATGAAATTTGATAACTGCTCCAAGCAGAAACGGACTGCAGTTTACCCCGAACACAACACGACAATGTCTGAAAAGTTTTATTTCTGTTTTATTATCATCCTTCCACCACAAGAAACGTAAGTAGTCACGATCTTTATCATTTACTGAAATTTGAAGAAAGGCACCTTTTATATCGGAAATTACCCCAATGCTGTTTTCTCTAAATTTTAGAATTATCACGGGTATCAGTTCCAGCAAATTTGGCCCCTTGGCTAAGCAATCATTTAATGAAAAAGATCCTTTTTGCTTGGCAGATGCATCAAAAACGGGTCTCACCGGAGTTGTCAAGCTGTTTTTAAAAACTGCTCGGTGAGGAAGGTAATGTGCACTATTGCCTTTAAGTTGTTCAGGGACTTCTTCTATAACACCTTCCTTACACCAATTTTCAAAAATTGCATTGTAGTCGAAAAATTTATTAGCTTCGGTTTTGTTGTAGCAGATAGTAATCTTTTTTCGGCTACTTTTCTATTGTCAGGCAAGATGTTCGCTTCTTTGATCCATGGCAAATAAATTTCATACCGTCCTTCAGAATTCAATTTAACTGTTCTTTCGAAGTGCACTTGGACTGCGTCCTCTATTTCCTTTTGATCTTTTATTTCACATGCATCTGTTATACCTATTGCTTCAAGCTTCCAAAGGTTTTCTATGTCAGTGGTCTGAGTTAATAGAGAAATCAAAACATTCGGAAGATTGGCGTCAATTACTGAGGGTTTCATTTTTCCCATAATGACCCATCCTAAATAAGTCTCTACTGCAGTTAAACCACACGCCAAATTGCACACTTTCCCAGTGTAAAGTTTTCCTGCTTCATCGGCTCCAATTAATAACTCAATAGGCTGTCGATGATTCCCAATATCACTAAGTGAGATGCCCTTCAGTACCATTTCCTGTATCCAAGGTCCATCATGAAGTCGTGGAACAAAACTGCAAATTTTATGTTGATCCAAAACATGCATATTACAACTGTAACTATTTTTCAAATCGGTAACTTTAATAGAAAAAAGATTATGAATTTCGCTGCTTGATTTTGACCCTCCAAATAAGCTATGAATCAATGTTTGAGTATCAATTTGGCGAAATTTCAGTTCCTCAACAGTGCTCTTCAGAATATATGAGCGTTGAGAGCCAGTGTCAATTAATGCTCTTATAGCACGTTTCCCTTCTTTACACTCAATATTTACCATTAAAGTTTGAAGGAATATCTCTCCAGAACAGCAAGAATTCGCAAGTATTACATTTTGGCATTCACTCGAATCAATTACTTTTTCATCTTTTACTTCGTGCTTGTTTGGCGATAATTCTGCACACATGATCGACCAATGTCTCTTAGCACAAATTAGACATTTAACACTTGATTTGCAATATTTTGCTTTATGTCCAAACTTAAGACATATAAAGCAAGCTTTCTTATTCTTAATTAGTTCTTGCTTCTGATGGTAAGCCAATTTGGCTGCCGTAAAACAATCTTTACTCTCGTGGTTTTTGTCGCAAAATACACACCTTTTATCTACCACAGTCCTCGAGCTTTTACTTCCAGAAAATAACTCATTTGCTGTTGGTATAAATATATCAGCTTCAGTCTTCTTTTCTTTCTTAGTACCAGCAGCAATAAATTTGAATCCAGTTCTCACTAAAGAAATTCGTTGTTCTCCTTCCCCTTCGTTTCTCAGAAACAATAGCAGTTGCTTCTATTTTTCACAATACGTATTTTCTTGAACCTTTGTTGTTGAATAACTCCTTAACCAAACTCTTAAAATCTCTTCAGGAATGCACGATTCAACCAAAGGGAATAACATTGCTGCGTATTTGTCACTGGTCATACCTATTGACTCTAAAGAACGAAGGTAGGATTCCAATTTATCGTATAAATGAGTTACATTTATTCTTCTCGGTTGTTCTGTGGCATTTTTAATAACTAGACTCAATAATTCTCTGACATAAAATTCAATTAATAATTCTTCACCACCAAATCTATTTTTTAAGCATTCAATAACCTTATCATAATTGTCAGTAGTGGCGGGGAAACTCTCCACGATTTCTCTAGCTCTGGAACCAACTACGGTTGCTTGATATAACTAATGGAATTTATCTTCTTTTTCCATTTCTAGGTCATCGTGGATACGCTTAAACTGATTCCAGAATGTAAGCCAATCCTTAATGTCACCTCCGAATTGTTTCAATTCAATCTTGGGTAACTTTAATTTTCGTCTGCTTAGCTTTGGCGACGAACTAAAGGAAGCCAAGGAAGGTTCAACTTTCTTATTGAAATGGTCTGCAATTTCTACACGAGCGAGATCCATTTTTTCATTATACTCTTCGGTACTTGTATGTTCTATTTCAAATTCTTCATCACTATCAAACTTTTTTTCTAGTACTCTTGAGTCGAATTCATTTAATATTCCATACAGTCGTTCTAACGTGGCACTTTTAGTTTTTAATACTTTATCATCTGGTAACTCTTTATTTAATTCTTCAAATAAAGTATTAAACGTTTTGGTAAAGGAAGCTCTAGTAGCTCCGCGTTTTCTTAATATTGCATCCATTCTTAACTATGATATCAAGTTTAACCTTTAATTTTGATCAATGAAATAAATCGCATAACAAATGTATTTACAGTAACTAACCTGTTACTATTGCCTCTTATCACGATCCGGGTCACCACAATGTTGAGTACGGCAAGAAATATACCCTATTTCTTCCACTCCTATATTTTATTAAACAAAAAATTCTTAAAGGAAAATACAAAATTGCAACATATTTCTAAAACATAAACTCGAATTCCATTGTATAAGTCAAAAGTTATTGGAGACAAATAAAAACGCTTTTACCTAACTCTCCATTATACAAAATCTATCCAATTCTTATTTCAAAACGTAACAACACGGTTCCCAGCAGATCACCGAAGTCAAGCATCACTGGCTGCGGTCAGTGTGGGGGTGGGTGACCACTTGGATCAGTCTGCGTAGGGACCGAGGGTGTGCGGTATTGGTCCTCGTTAAACTGTGCTACCGTAAAGTGCTCGAATTCGCGCGCAGGTCGTTGGGCTACCGAAGCGGGGTGCCATCCCCTCCGCAGAGGATCAAAATTGTGATGGCATGTCTTCGGATCATCCTCCGGGATGTTTCCCAGACCGTCGCCAATAGCCCATTGTGTTGCTCTAGTGCGACGTAAATTAACAACAACAACAACAATAAATCATTGGAGATTTTTTTTTCTCCAAGAGAAAAATATTTTTGAAAGAGCAAACATAAAGATTGATGGATGAAAAGGTTGATCTCTTAATGATATACAAGCACTCAATTTTATTCAGCCTTCAAACAAACTGGGGCTATAGCATCAGTATATATTTTTTTTAATTATTCCATTGCTAAAAATCTCATTTTAACCCCTAACGCACAGAAAAAACTGGCCAAAAAAAATTTTTTTTATGTAAAAAAACACATTGTCTTGGCTTGGTTCAACTTTTCTTTTGGTGGAGAATTTTGATTTACTGCGCTTTTGTTCCGTGAAAAAAGGCTATATTTTATTCTTGTATAAATAAATGTTATAGCATGCAATCCTAAGTAAATGATAAATATCAATAAAACGATTCTTTTCCCTTGGTTTTCACATTGTTATTTTCCATTATGGATTATATTCGAGTGCGAAAAATTATAGCAGCATAAAATACAACGCCGCTCGAATTATCTTGAGTGGGCACAGTTTGGCCTGTTTAGCGAGCTCGAATTAACACAAGGGCACAAGTTAAGGGGTTCACTGCGGTTCCCTTTTTTTTTTCGGATTACAGAACCCAAAATAATCATTCCTCTTTGGACGGAGCTTCGATTTTATAAATGAAATTTATTAAAGTAATTGCTTTCCTTATAACGAATAAAAAGCTATTTTTAAATATTTAATTAGAGATTTGAAGATTTTTAACTGTTTTATTAATAATCTTAAATTTTGTTTTATGACCGACAATTGAATTCGTAATCCTTGTGCTATAACTAGTCTAGTTATGAATTTATTATTGGTGTATATGTTACGGTGAATGACCGAAATCTGGTGAACGTCCGACACTCACCGGTGAATGTTAACAATCACATAGTCGCTCTGGTGAATGTCCGAAATATTTGTTACATTCGATTTGATATGAATTTATTCGTGGATATAATTACATTTATTCGATATTTTAATACTTACTGACGATAGATCAGAAGAAACATCAGTGTTTGGAGTATCGGGCCATACATTTACATTTGCCCGGTATACATTTGCTCGGTATACCCTACACTTTTTTAAGGTTAAGTGCTACTGCCCGGTATACACCAAGTATCGGGCAAATATATACCGGGCAATGGCACTTGACCTTAAAAAAACATCAGTGTAGGGTATACCGGGCAAATGTATACCAGACAGTGGAACTTGACCTTAAAAAAACATCAGTGTAGGGTATACCGCGCAAATGTATACCGGGCAGTGGCACTTAACCTTAACTGGCTCGGTATACCCTACACTGATGTCTAATCTATCGTCAGTAAGTATTAAAATATACAATAAATATAAATATATCAAGTAAATATAATAATATCAACGGATAAATTAATATAAAAAAGGATATAACAAATATTTCGGACATTACCAAACCGACTATATCATTGTTGACATACACCGGTGAGGGTTCGAATGTACAAGAATGTAATAAAATATTCGATCTTTCACCTACGTTTTTGGTGTTTCTCCAAATTCACCGGTGAAAGTCAACAACCACCTACTTCGCTCATTCACCGTAACATATCTATGTTACTGTGAATGATCGAAATTGGTGATTGTTGACGTCCGCTAGTGAATGTTGATAATCACACAGCCGTTTTGGTAAATGTTCAAAATATAAACTAGGTCTGGTTAAGTGCCACTGCCCAGTATGCGCTACATCAATGTTTTTTAAGGTTCAGTGCCACTACTTGGTATAGCCCTACATCAATGTTTTTTTAAGGTCAAGTGCCACTGCCCAGTATGCAGTTCACCGGTACTCCGAACACTGATGTTTCTCCTAATCTATGCTCAGAAGATATTAAAATATCGAATAAATATAATAATATCAACGAATAAATTAATATATAATCAAATATTTTGCACATCCACCAAAGCGACTACGTGATTCTCTTAATTTCGGTCCTTCACGGTAATGTATAAACATAAACTGAGTAAAATAAGAAAAATTATAGTTTATTTCGAAATGAAAACTTAAAGGAGCTGCTGTAAAAGTTGAAAATGGTTATTAGGGAAACGTATTTCTTTATATAAGATAATAGTTATTTTGTTTTGAAAGACATACTCTGGAATACTAATGCCATACTTTATAAAGGCTTGTTCTTGTCATAATTTGTTCAATATATTGTTAGAAATATTATATTTTCTTTTAAAAAATACCATTTTCAATTCTTTGGTATTTTACTAAAGGCAACCGAAAGATTTTAAATAAATTATAGATTGGATCTCAATGATAATACTAATGAGTTAGTTCTGTTTATAAAAAGTACCAACTAGCGGAACCTCTTTAACGGAGACCTTGAGTTCCGCGGAACACCATAAGGAAACCGTCGGTCCAACTTCTCAGGATCGCAGAACATGATCCAATGTGATCACCCAAAAATTTAAAGACAAATGTTATCTTTATACGTACTTTCCCATTTTCTTGATTTAAAAGGTATGAGCAGATAAATGCTTACAGCGTTGTTGGAAAATCAAGAAAATATATTGATATTTAAAACTCACTAATAGATATTCGTTTAACCCTTTCTAGCAACACGAATTCTGGTAGAACAGTTTTAGTCCAGCAACACATTGGCAACTGTGACACAAGAAGCGATTAAGTTTTAGTTAAATTAAATAAAAGTTGAAGAAATTTAGTCACCCTACCAGCAGGTCGAATTTACCAAAAAATAAAGCATTAAAATTGGCAGTAAAGATGCAATCATTATTTTTAATACAACTTACAATAATAGAAAAAAATATAGATTAAGATAAAAAAAATAAATAGTTAAACTGAAGTATAACTGTAATCGGTTGGCGATGCATGAATCGAATCAGGGATCTGATTTACTTGATTCGAATAGTAATTTCAATCATTTTAATCGAATAGCTTGATTTGAATCAGTCATTTCTAATCCAGTTCAGGTGCTCAGTCTCCTACTACATGCACGCACAACGGTGCTTTGCTGTTACTGTGACACACAACATTGGTCGGTAACATACAGACCTACCCTAATGAAAAAATCGAGGTATAAATGAGGTATATTTTAAAGGTATAAAGGAGGTTGTTATTTAAATACGTCATAAGGTTGAAAAGGAGGCAAATGAATACCTTAAAATCAACTTCAAATATACCTCCAGAGGTATATATGCTTCAACCTCAGGTATGAAATTTTATGCTTGTAGAGGTTTACATTTATCAACCTGTGGTGTGTCATTTTACACTTCTGGTTGTTATAAATCAACCTCAGGTGTATTTTGTTCTACCTCAGGTAATTATTTTTAAACCTCAGGTATATAATTTTATGCTTGTAGAGGTATGTATTTATCAACCTCTGGTGAGTCATTTTACACTACTGGTTGCTGTAAATCAACCTCAGGTGTATTTTGTTCTACCTCAGGTAATTATTTTTAAACCTCAAGTATATAATTTTATGTTTGTAGAGGTATATTTTTTTCAACCTAAGGTGTGCCATTTTACACTTCTGGTTGTTATAAATCAACCTCAAGTGTATTTTGTTCTACCTCAGGTAATTATTTTTCAACCTCAGGTATATAATTTTGTGCTTGTAGAGGTATATATTTTTCAACCTAAGGTGGGCCATTTTAAACTTCTGGTTGTTATAAATCTACCTGAAGTGTATTTTCAACACTTGGAAAGGTTATTTTTTTATTAACGCCATGTGTTCTATGTTCTACCTTAAGTTATTATTTCGTAACCTCAAGTATATATTTTTGTATTTTTAGAAGTATTAATTTATCAACCAAAGATGCGACATTTTACACTTCAGGCTTATGTAGCTCAACCTAAAGCTTTTTTTTAAGCCCTTACGAAGGTGTAGGTGAGGTGTAACACGGACCACCTAGTTTCCTCACTAAATAAAAAATATAACATATATAAAGATATTGTATATATTATATGAAGAATAATGTATATCATTAAATTTTTTTCACTAGTAGAGATCTTCATTTATCAACCTTAAGTTTTTAACATTAAACCTTCGGCAGTATTTGCTTCTTTTGTTAAGCTATAAAAGAAAGTTTCAAATGTATAATTCTTCTGTCATTTTAATAGATTGAATTAAAACATCTTAAAATAACACTTATCCAAATTCTACAGTTAGTAACAATCATTTATGGGAACTCATACTCGTATTTTTAGAAGATAGTTGTCTAAGGTGCTTGAATTTTTTTAAAAGCTATAAAACTACAAATTTAAATTATTAATTAGTCAGCTGAAATTCAAATTGCTTTTATTAAAATTTCATTTTTTTTTTTTTTTTTACAAACCAACAAAATAATTTTAAACACTCTTTCCGTCTACCTATTAAAATTTGTAATAATCGGAACCTAAAAGAAAAAAAAAAAAAAAAAGAATTAGTAAGAATGTCATATTTACAATAATAGTGGCAGGTTTCAAAATATTAGAAATTGTTTTTTTTTATGATTTAAACTAACTGGTTGAAATTAATTTTCTTTTTCAGATAAATAGTATTACTCTTCTGCCATTTCTATTCAATCCTCGAAGCTAATAAGCATGACAGGTATCACAACCACAAAATGAAATACCCTGAAGACAGTACTACCATTAAAAACATTTACAGAAATTCAAATATATAATTCCAATCTTATTATGCAATTTTAACACTTTTTATTTTTCTTTACATCTGGTAACATTATGGTACTTGTAAGTTTGATAATTAGATTTTCTTTCCTTTTTTCTTACAAATCTTTATACTCAATAAACCTAATAGCTCCTATATAACTTATAATACCTAGCAGGACAAAACTAATAGTTAGTTGTTACAAATATGTGTTTAAATATAAATACACATCCCATAGAATGAAATTCAAAAAAATGCAGATTACTTTCAACAATAAACGTTTTTATTTGCAATTGATTTTATTCAATTCAGGATTAAAATTGTATACTATACTGACTTATTTCTAAAAAATTTAAGATTTCCGAAATTCGCACATTTTTGAAGTAGTGAACCATGAACAGCTGCATAAAAATGCTCATAACCTTGAAAAAAAAATTCATATAAACTTGAAATCGGATTTAATTTAATTCTGCTCAATATTCTAATAAGTAATAACAATCTGCTTAGTAAATAATTAACGTGGGTAAATTACGAAAAAATAACATGTAGTGAAAATAGCAGTTTTGTGATCAAACATGAAGAAGTGAGCTAGTACAGTTACTAGTTTTCAATTATCAAATATCTAGCAAACTATTGTTATCAACAATTACATAAATTCAGTAGTTTATTAGGAGGGATTACTTTTTCTTTTAGGTATAAATTCAGAACGATTTCCTAGGGGAAGGTTGAGCAGTTAGTCTCTTCTTCTGCACCGCTGAGCATGTGCTATTTACAGCCCAGGTCATCTCAAAGTAATATTAGGGAACTTAGGATAAGCTCTGTAAATCTCTCTCTCTCTGTGTCTGTGTGTGTGTGTTACAAAAAGAAATTGCAAGTTAATCAGACTTAAAATGCAGTTTTATTATACATATTTTCACTCATAAACAACAAAATAAACTTTGCAACAGATATCCAAGCAAACGATAAGCATACAGCTATAGTAGAATTGCAAAGCAAAATTGCTATTTTAAAAATCTTTCAAATTTCAATGATTTATTTATAAGAGAAATTATTAGCATTTTCAGAGCCTGACTAAGGCAGGGGCATAAGGGGCAGTTGCCCCGGGCCCCCACATCAGAGGGGGCCCCAAATCAAACAGAAAGTTTATTTTACGTTTCCTTCTATATAGAACTTTTTTTTAAACAAATATCAGTACAGTGTAAAATCCGTCAGTTTTATGTTAGCTTCTTCATTATCTATCGTATAAACACAAAAAATCTATATTTCGTAAATCCATGGCTTCTTAGGGCGGAATTCAGCTAAGTTTTCGCAATTACGATGGAAAAATTTGGCCCATAAAAAGCCTGTATTTCTGCATATCGCAAAATTTGATATATATTAGAAAAAATACGGGCTTCTGATTAACTTAATTGAGCTATCGTAATTGTGAAAATATAGCTGAATTCCGCCTTAACGGTAGCCAAGGTTATGAATTTTTCTCAGCTAGATAACAAAGTTAACAATCAAAAAACATAATTTCGGAAACTGCCTTCGCATGACGGACATAGAATTGTCAGAAGATCAATAAAATGGACAGAACGATATTTCGTCTGACGATCGGAGGTGGGAGGGGGACTTTATTGCTTTTTTAGATTCTAGTAAATTTTCTTGTTATATATTTATAATGAGGTGAAAAATTGAAATACTTCCATAAATTTCGGTTATTCATTGCTAAAGTAGTGAAGCCGAGGGGGCCCATAAAGAAGTTTTTGCCCCGGGCCCCAATTAGGCTAAGTCGGGCCCTGAGCATTTTACTCAATTAATCAGCTTGCATACTGCTACGTTAAAACCTATACATTTAAGCAAAATAAAAAGAATAGTTCTATTTGAATGAATTACCAACAAAATATACTGTGCATAACCTGCTGTAACGATTCACCAGTAACGTTACCTTAAACAGCGGCGAGAAATATCTCGCTTGTTCTCTCTTATTGCTAATACCTACAACAATAGCCTCTAAGAATATCCTCCAACTTAAATTATTTAAGATCAGGACGTATCTTTGAAACAAAAATAATAAAATTTAAGTTTGAAAATTGAAGCATATTTGATTAAAAGTAATAAAACTAAATTAATAAATGTCAAGCACACTTACCGAATTTCGAATAGACTTTCGATTTTCAACACACACGCCATTTGCCGGCTCGCGTGGAACTCTGGGAAGTGAGCTAGTTAATATGAAGTGTACTTTAAACAACCTTAGGTATAAATAAAATGACTTCATACACCTCAATAAATACCTCACTCTCTTTAGTGGAAATAAGGTATATTTTTTTATACCTCATAAATACCTCACTAGCGTTAGTAGAAAAAAGGTTGATTTTTTATACCTCATAATTACCTCTTTTGTTACAAGTGAAAGAAAAACAACCTCGTATACCTAAAAAATTACCTTATCAGTCTGGTTGATTTGAAGTGAATTTAAAACAACCTCAAAACAAGCTGAAGTGTATATAAAACAACCTCGTACACCTTAATTACAACCTTTACGAGGTATAATTTTTATCTCTGTTTTCTCAGCAATCTTAAATATACCTCAAAACAGCCTCGATACCTAAAAAATACCTTAAATTTTCGTAAGGGTACAGAGAGAAAGCGGTTTCGGACAGTTTATATCGAAAATGTGGTGCCAGTAGTCGAACGAATGTTCTGTTGAAGAGTGACATTTATATTTCGATGTCTCCGAGCCGTTAAATAACAGTCTACATTGCGCGATGTTGCATGTCTATGCCCTAGCCAGATCCTGGAAATCACACTTTGTCAAACTCCAGTGGCTTCTGCTACTTCGGCTTGTGTTTGATCACCCTTTAACGGCCAACAACTCTTCAAGCTTCCAATTCGGTTAAATGATTTCGTAGAGGACAGGTAAATGATTTTCATGATATTTGGATGTATCAGATCCTGAGGAATCAGACCTCAGAGCAGTCTACCCTGGCAGCAATAACAGCAGCTAAACATGTTCCGCGTCAATGAAGGCAGGACAGTGCGGACCACACACGGTCGTGCATTGTCCTTCTGAAAGTAGCGTTTTGGAGGCCTCAAAGATAAGGTAGAGCAACTAGCCCTAACACATCAGAAATGTAACAGCTGCTGTTGTGCTTACAATGTGGCAATGCGAGCAAGCCCTTACGAAAATTTAAGGTATATTTAAGGTTGATTTGAGGTATTTTTGAGGTAATAAGGTTGTTTTGAGGTATATTTAAGGTTGCAGAGAAAACAGCAATAAAAATTATACCTTGTAAAGGTTGTAATTAAGGTGTACGAGGTTGATTTACATATACTTCAGCTTGTTTTGAGGTTGTTTAAAATTCACTTCAAATCATCCAGACTGATAAGGTGATTTTTAAGGTATACCAGGTTTATTTTCTTACACTTGTAACAAAAGAGGTATTTTTGAGGTATAAAAATTTTTACCTTATTTCAACTAACGAGAGTTAGGTATTTATTGAGGTATATGAAGTCATTTTATTTATACCTAAGCTTATTTTGAGCTTGTTTTAAATTCATTTCAAATCATCCAGACTGATAAGGTGATTTTTAAGGTATACGAGGTTGTTTTTTTTACACTTGTAACAAAGGAGGTATTTATGAGGTATAAAAAAATCAACCTTATTTCAACTAACGAGAGTGAGGTATTTACGAGGCATAAAAAATATACCCTTTTTCTACTAACAATAGTGAGGTATTTATGAGGTATAAAAAAATATACTTTATTTCAACTAAAGAGAGTGAGGTATTTATTGAGGTGTATGAAGTCATTTTATTTATACTTAAGCTTGTTTAAAGTACACTTCATATTAACTAGCTCACTTCCCAGAGTTCCATGCGAACCGGTAAATGGCGTGTGTGTTGACAGACGAAAGTCTATTTGAAATTCGGTAAGTGTGCTTGACATTTATTAATTTAGTTTTATCACTTTTAATCAAATGTGTTTCAATTTTCAAACTTAAATTTTATTGTTTTTGTTTTAACCACGCGTCCTGATCTTAAATAATTTAAGTTGGAGGATATTCTTAGAGGCTATCGTTGTAGGCTTAGCAATAAGAGAGAATAACCGAAATATTTTTCATCGCTGTTTAGGGTAACGCTACTGGTGAATCGTTACAGCAGGTTATGCACAGTATATTTTATTGTTTGTAATTTATTCAAATAGAACTATTCTTTTTATTTTGCTTAAATGTATATGTTTTAACGTAGCAGTATGCACGCTGATTAATTGAGAAAAATGTTCATAATTTCTCTTATAAATAAGTCATTGAAAATTGAAAGATTTTTAAAATAGCAATTTTGCTTTGAAATTCTACTATAGCTGTATGCTTATCGTTTGGATATTTGTTGCAAAGTTTATATTGTTTATATATATACAAAGTTATACAGTACCCTGATATTGCTGAGATGACCTAGGTTGTAAATAGCACATGTGCAGCGGCGCAGAAGAAGAGACTAGCAATAAAATCAATTGCAAATAAAGACATTTATGGTTGAAAGTAATATGCATTGTTTTGAATTTCATCCTATGGGATGTGTATTTCTATTTAAACAAGTGTTTGTAACAACTAACTATTAGTTTTATTCTGATCGGTATTATAAGTTATATATGAGATATTATACTCTACTTATTTTAAAAGTATTATTTCAAATCATTCTCTCTTAGACGTTTTCCTCACATAAAATTACTCACAACTTTAAAATAGATGCTCCTTATCAGCTTGTAATTTGTTCTATTCGATTGAGTGTAAAAAGAGAATAAAAATTGGTACATAAGTTTAAAATTTTAATTTATTAAACGATTGTTGATTCTTGATTACATAGATTAAAAAATATTAAAATAACTATTTTTTAAGAAACTCTGATGTGATTGGCAATAACGTAAGTCCTTTTCAGAATCAACGTCAAAAATTAAAAAAAAAGCTATTAGTTTCATGAAGTCTGACAAAAAGTTTAAAAATATAGACTGGAAAATAATATAGAAAAAAAAGAAAAATTTAATTCTTAAACTTACAAGTACCATAATGTTATAGATGTATAGAAAAATAAAAAGTGTTAAAATTGCATAATAAGATTGGAATTATACAGGGTGTTTATAAAGTCCCGGACCCATTTTGATGTTTAATAACTCATTAAATAATAAAGATAGATTAAAATTAATAACACAAATGGTTAGATAGACTCAAAAAGTTTCATGGCCCTTGTCAATGAACTTCCACGTGTGCCCCCTTCGTCGCACGGAGAATATCAAGTCGATAGTCAATTTCACGCCAGGTAGCTTTCTTTTTTACAGAAAAGACGGTCTTATCAGTCGTATACTTAGACATGTTGGAAAACTTCGTATTTCCACAACTAGAAGAGCTTCAGCCACATGTCTTTTTGCCACAAGATGGTGCACCACCTCATTGGGGTATCATCGTTCGTAGTTCTTTGAATGACCATTTTCCAGGAAGATGGATTGGGCGAAGAGGTCCAATCCCTTGGCCACCCAGATCACCTGACATAACGCCACTGGACTTTTTTCTTTGGGGATTTATAAAGGAAAATGTTTACAGGAGGATCGTGTCGAACATTGATGACCTAAAAGCCAGAATTACAACCGCAATACCCTCTGTGGATGCCGACATGCTTGCCGCTACCTGGCGTGAAATTGACTATCGACTTGATATTCTCCGTGCAACGAAGGGCGCACACGTGGAAGTTCATTGACAAGGGTCATGAAACTTTTTGAGTATCAAATCATTTATGTTATTAATTTTAATCTATCTTTATTATTTTATGAGTTATTAAGCATTAAAATGGGTCCGGGACTTTATAAACACCCTGCATATTTGAATTTCTGTAAATGTTGTTAATGGTAATACTGTATTCAGTGTATTTTATTCTGTGGTTGTGATACATATCATGCTTTTTAGCTGCAAGGATTGAATAGAAATGGCAGAAGAGTAATACTATTTATCTGAAAAAGAAAATTAATTTCATCCAGTTAATTTAAATCATAAAAAAAACAATTTCTAATATTTTAATATTTTAAAACCTGCCACTATTATTGTAAATATAATTTTCTTACTAATTCATTTTTTTTCTTCTTCTTTTAGGTTCCAATAATTACAAGTTTCAGCATGTAGACGGAAACACAGTATTTAAAATAATTTTGCTGGTTTGTAAAAAAAATGAAATTTTAGTTTTAAATAAAAGTAATTTGAATTTCAGCTGACTAATTATTTAAATTTGTAGTTTTATAGCTTTAAAAATTCAAGCACCTTAGACAACAATCTTCTAAAAATGCGAGCATGAGTTCCCATAACTTCCATTTACTAACTGTAGAATTTGGAGAAGTGTTATTTTAAGATGATTTAAATCAATCTATTAAAATTATAGAAGAATTATGCATTTGAAACTTTCTTTTACAGCTTAACAAAAGAAGCGATTACTGCCGAAGGTTTAATATTAAAAATTTCAGGTTGATAAATGATCTCGACTAGTGAAAAAAATATAATGATATACATTATTCTTCATATAATATAAATAATATCTTTATGTATATTATATTTTTTATATAGTGAGTCTAAAAATTAATAAACTAGGTGGTCCGTATAACACCTCACCTTCGTAAGTGCTAAAAAAAAAACAGATTTAAGTTGAGCTACATAAGCCTGAAGTGTAAAATGTCGCATCTTTGGTTGATAAATTAATACTTCTAAAAATAGAAAAATATATGCTTGAGGTTACGAAATAATAACTTAAGGTAGAACATGGAACACATGGTGCTAATAAAAAATAACCTTTCCAAGTGTTGAAAATACACTTCAGGTTGATTTATAACAACCAGAAGTGTAAAATGGCCCACCTTAGGTTGAAAAATATATACCTCAACAAGTATAAAATTATATACCTGAGGTTGAAGAATAATTACCTGAGGTAGAACAAAATACATTTGAGGCTGATTTATAACAACCAGAAGTGTAAAACGACACACCACAGGTTGATAAATATATACCTCTACAAGCATAGAATTATATACCAGAGGTTGAAAAATAATTACCTGAAGTCGAACAAAATACACCTGAGGTTGATTTATAATAACCTGAAGTGTAAAATGACACACCTTAGGTTGTTGAATAAATGCTTCCACAAGTGTAAAAAAATATACTTCAGGCTGATAAGTAATAACCTAAGGTTGAAAATGAAACACTTTAAAGTAGTAAATATCTCCCTCTCCCCAGATGTAAAATTAAACACCTCAAGTTGAAACATATATACCTCTGGAGGTATATTTAAGGTATATTTGAGGTTGGTTTTGAGGTATTCATTTGCACCCTTTTCAACCTCAACGACGTAATTAAATAACAACCTTCTTCATACCTTTAAAATATACCTCGTTTATACCTCATTTATACCTCGTTTTTTTCATAAGGGAGAGGTCACCCCATAGCAGGTGATGAGCCAGTATGACGATGTCGACTGCGGCGTTCTCCACGATGTCGCCAAACAAGGATGCGGCCATCATGATGCTGTACACAGAACATAGATTCGTCTGAAAAGACGACGTGATGCCAATCCTGTGTCCAGGTTTGTCAGTAATCACACCATATGATGCCGCGTCAAGGATAACCGAACTGACAGTCCATACTGCTGCAAATGTCGTCAAATTGTTCGTGCTTGCAAATGACCTGACTTGTTGTCATATAATGTATTATTGATTCCGATATTTTATTTATTTTAAATAATTTATTTCTTAATTAATTTCAAAAACATTAAAAAATGAATTCTAATTACAGTTTTAAGACATTGTATAACACGTTTTGATAAGAAGATATAACTTTTATGTTAGACAATTTTAAGTTGTATCAAATACAGGTAAAATTTGATCAAAGTAATTTTTATAAAAAATTATTTATTTTGATAGTATAATATGCAAGCATTATTCTGAAAATTTATACTACAGTTTGCTGTCAAACAGAATGTTGTAGTAAAAAAACTTAACAGTCAGCCATTTATAGTAAAGTCAACAGTAAAGTCCCTATTTCGAAGTCTCATGATATTGAATGTCTTACACCATTTCCGCCCAAATGAATTAAAAGGAAAAAAATATTCTTCTCCTTCACAAACAGATTTGATATTAAAAGCTCTGGAGTAGACAGTTAAAATACTTTTCCATAAAAATTGTTAAATAAAGTTACACAATGAGATTAATAACTAAAATGAAAATTTTTAAACATTATCTGTATAAACTTACAAAAAGAATAAAGTTAGTCAGCAGTATGAACAGAACATTAAGCATAAAAATCCTTAACAGATGTTTTCCTCAACACCGTATTCACTATGGAAACTAACCCACAGGTTTTACGAGAGCAAATCCAGGTAAGATTCCAAAATTTCTTTTCACCATGTATGTAACTGCATGTCAGTTGGTCCCAGAGTTAACTAAATTAAATCTGAAGATTTCCTCGGTTCGAGTAACTGTAGGTGCATATTAGGCAAACTTTTATTTGTTTATGTTTTCAAAATTAACATGTTTGATGTTCAGTGAGGACAATTTATTTCTAGATGTAACTATAATTAATTTATATCAAATAAATGCTTATTAATAAAATGAAAACTAAATTTTCCTGGGTTAATATCCTCAATAGAATATATTATGCATATTTCTCAAATTATTATTAGCAGTCATTCCTGCACTTAAATAATTTTTCAATCGAAAAAAAAAACGTAGATAATTCAGATTGTGTCCATAATAATAATTCAAATGAATAGTGTAAGTAATAAGATTCTAAATAATTTAATTAGCTTTTATCTATATTTTTTCAATGAAAAAAAAAACAACCGATGCTTCAAAGAAATATAAAATTTGAAAGAGAATACAATTCATAAAATTATTATAGATCCGAATGATGTACATTCAGATGATAGATCTTGCCCAAAAATAAAATATAGTATAGAGATGAACAGGCAAAATAATGTGCAATATTTAGATATGAAGATAGCGAATGACATTTTAAAAATTTTTATACATAAAACAAAACTATTAATAAAATTAAAAACATTATTTTACTTTATTTTTAATATATAATAATATTAGGGTGATCTGGGGAAATTCCTGATCAAAAAATGCAAACATCTTTTTTGTGAAAAAACTATTCAAAATAGAATTTTAATATTTACTGCAAGTTTGGGGCTATATGAGATGAGTCTTATGCTACCGTCTTTTGTTTAAAAATCTAATTAGAATTTAAAAGATTTGGAAATTTTAGTGATCAGGAATTACCCCTGGTCTTGATCATTTCTGGGGTAATTCCTGATCACTTCTGGGGTAATTACTGATCACCAGTTTTTACTGTAAATGGGCTGTTTAAAAATAATTATATAATGGTAATTAACAAATAAGACATCAAGATCAAACAAGTAAACCAAAAAGATATGTTTAACCAGCCAATAAAATGATTTATTTAAAAGCAAGAAGAAAGATTAACACTTTAAATTTTCCAAAAATCTTTGCATCGTGCCATACATTTTAGGCAATCAGCCAACTTATTCTCATGTTCTTCTGAAATATAAGAGAGTTCCCACATGAGTTACTTTTGCTGGATTTTTTAACTTCATTAAGGGAAAGTGTAAAGTTAAGTAAGGTATGTCAACAGCTCTGGCACTGAAATTTTCATTTTCAATCATTAAAAGAAATTCGCTAATTTTGCTTTCTAGAAGCTTAGTATCCTTTTTAGGCTTATAATTTCTCACCATATTTATACTAGGCTAATGTATAAACTTAAAAATTATTCTAACAATTATACTAAGCTAATTTATAAACTTAAAAATTATTCTAACCATGTACACACATAAAATTAAGATAGAAGCAAGGTAAGACAAACCAGAAATGGTGCAAATCAGAATACAGTCTTGTATACAGTTAAAAACATATTTTGTGATGACAAATAAAATATATTTTATAGTTGTTCCACTTAATAAATATGAACTGTTATTTAAGAAAAGACAATTAGCTATTTGACATACTATTTATAAGAAGAAATGACAGTGACCAATAATTTTGATATAGTTTCCTATAATCAGTTATAATGTTTACAGTAGATGTGAAACAATTAAACAAAAGCTTACACTACTTTTACACCAAAGAAAAAGAAAGTAACTCAAAATATTTATTATTAAGAGAAGGAATGTGATGCAGAAATGTGCACATTTTGAAACCCATCTTTGAAATGGAAAATACAGAAAGCAGTTTAAAAGATACTTATTTTGTTCGATTAAACAAAAAACTATTATTAAGTAAATGTAGTTATACTTTAGTAAAGTGTACAAGCATTCTTGTCCATGTCTCAAATTTAAAAAAAATATATTTTTTTAAAATAAAGGTGATCATTATTTACCCCAGAAAAAGAGTGATCGTGAATTACCCCGGGTCACCCTATTTAAAATATATAATAAAAATTATGCTGAAATAAATATTACGTAATCAATACAAATCTTGATGAGAGGTAACATTCTGCATCAAATAACTTTAATAACCATTTAGAATTTTATAACTATCAAACAATCAGCTGAGTATTTGGAAAAAATAGAATCATTTGGGAGAGATTAATTGCTTAATATTATATGAAGATAAAATGCCATCTTTAATTAACAATTTTTTAAATATAAGGCCTGGCTACTTTATGACATCTGGTGCATATACGACTGATATATTTTTATTTACAATTATTTAAATGATAAAATTTTTAAATTGATTTTTTTTTTTAAAGTTTTGGAATATTTGTTCATATTATGACATTTGCCTTTAAAATAATTGTTATATTATTCATCATATCTCTGACGGTAATTTTCTCTATCTGTTACGAACTAGCCACTCCCTCTATTGGAGATCCTCCAAAGCAACAATAAAACGCAACCGTAACTTTTGGCACTGAGAACTGTTCTATGTTGATTCAGTCGAGGAGCAACCGCTCTGTTTAAAAATGGATACCTCTACTTTTTAATTTTACATTTGTATAAAAGATATACTTTAATAAATTTTCCTATTATTTCCTTATATCATTAGAGTCTCAAAGAGAAGAAGGTATTTACTTTCAGGAACATACGGCCAGACCCTTAGTAAAGAAGTAGCGGAATTAAGGAAGAGGTATGCTTTTACCTAAATAATACTTTATTGGATTTATATCACGAAGAAAGTTATCTCTTTTTTAATACTATCAATGGCAGAGGCAGCCAATAATAGTCATTTCTAGCTTATTTTGAACAATAGGAATGTATTGATTTATGCTTATCTGAGCTGAGAAGTTTATTGCATACAATTTCATTTTAAGTTTTTAGAAAAAAGGAAAATTTTTCTCAATGGTTTTAGCTATTGATAATATGCTATATTATTAATAATATGATATTGATAATATGTTAAATATTCAAAATGTGAATAAGCATAAGAATGATGTAGCATAATCTTCTTGATCCTTGTTTAAAATAAAAGTATTTTTAATTAAATTTTAGTAATATTTCTATGTTTGTGTGCAGCTTTATGATATCCATAATAATAAAATATCTAAATTCGTAATGATAATACTTAGTTCCTTTTGCTCATTTATGCAACTCAGTTAGATAAACGAAACTTAACATCTTTTTCATTTGCCCAGTAAAAGAGTGATTCAAATTTAATTACTCAATGCCATCTATTTTTAATTCTTTCATAAAAAAATTTATTTAAAAATAGCAGCGAAAATTGAAAGCAATCACAGTTAATAAAGCTGTAAATCTAACATGGGTGTAAGTTAAGGGTGAGTTAAGAAACCCATAGAAAAGTAACAAAGTGTATTTATTACATATATTTAGTACTTATTACATATACTGCACAGATAAGGTATTTCACAAGTATGAACATAACTGTGCTTAGTCAGATAACTTTTGCAAGAAAAACTCTTTACATGTAGCAACAAGAATACGGATATTCACCAGTGTGAACAAGACTGTGTTTAGACAGATAACTTATCAGCAAAAAAACTTTTGTTGAATATACGTTAAGAGTAAGGTTTCTCAATAGTATGAACACGACTGTGTTTAGTTAGATAACTTTCTCGTGAAAAACTCTTGTTGCATATACTACAAGAATAAGGTTTCTCACCAGTGTGATCATAACTGTGTGCAGTTAGTTGACGTTTTTGCGAAAAACTTTTGTTGCATATACAACAAGAATGAGGTTTCTCACCAGTGTGAACACGACTATGTTTAGTCAGTTCACTTTTTTGCGAAAAACTCTTATTGCATATACTACAAGAATAAGGTTTCTCACCATTGTGAACACGACTGTGTACAGTTAGAGAATTTTTTTGAAAAAAACTTTTGTTGCATATACTACAAGAATAAGGTTTCTCACCAGTGTGAACAGGACTGTGTTCAGTCAGATGACTTTTTTGCGAAAAACTTTTGTTGCATATACTACAAGAATGAGGTTTCTCACCAGTGTGAACGCGACTGTGTACAGTCAGATTACTTTTATGCGAAAAACTCTTGTTGCATATACTACAAGAATAAGGTTTCTCACCAGTGTGAACATGACTGTGTGTAGTTAGTTGACTTTTTTGCAAAAAACTTTTGTTGCATATACTACAAGAATAAGGTTTCTCATCAGTGTGAACACGACTGTGTTTAGTTAGATATCTTTGTTGTGAAAAACTCTTGTTGCATATAAAACAAGAATAAGGTTTCTCACCAGTGTGAACACGACTATGTTTAGTCAGATTACTTTTTTGCAAAAAACTCTTGTTGCATATACTACAAGAATAAGGTTTCTCACCAGTGTGAACTCGACTGTGATTATTCAGATAACTTTTTTGCAAAAAACTCTTGTTGCATATACTACAAGAATAAGGTTTCTCACCAGTGTGAACTCGACTGTGATTATTCAGATAACGTTTTTGCAAAAAACTCTTGTTGCATATACTACAAGAATAAGGTTTCTCACCATTGTGAACACGGTGTTTAGTCAGATGACTTTTTTGCGAAAAACTCTTGTTGCATATACTACAAGAATAAGGTTTCTCACCAATGTGAGCAAGACCCTGTTCCGTTAGATGACTTTTTTGTAAATAACTCATATTACATAAACAACAAGAATAAGGTTTCTCAACAGTGTGAACACAACTCTTCTTAGTCAGATGACTTTTGCATGAAAAAACTTTTACTTTATACTAGAAAAAGGTTTCTCACCAGTGTGAACACGATTTTGTTTAGTTAGATTACTTTTTTTTGAAAAACTCCTATTACATGAACTACAAGAGAAAGGTTTCTCAACAGTATGAACATAACCATGTGTAGTCAGATTACTTCTATGGGGGAAAAGTCTTATGACATATCGGACAGGAAAAAGGCTCCTCACCATTGTGAACAGGAAGGTGTATAGTCAGATGAGTTCTTTGTGTAAAACTCTTGTTATATATACTACAAGAATAAGATTTCACTCTTTTATGAACACAACTATACTTAGTCAGATAACTCTTAGGGGATATTTCCGTATCGCTATCTGTGAGGCCCACTAGATTCGCCAAGGAGCGATTTAACCGAGGTCCTCTATTTAATGCCTATAATTATATTTCTCCATTCTTTGCCGATGTATTTTCGACAAACATTGTGAAAGTATCTTAGAGCACACAAACTAAAATCAATTAATTCACACGTATCAATTAAAATTTCACAATTAATTTCACAATCATTTAAAATTTCACACGTATAAAAGCAAGATTTTCTATTTAACATGATGCACAAATTATTTCGAGCACATTTTTCCTAATTCAGATTTCCTAACACATATAAGATGAGATTATGGGGGCTCGGATTGTTTGGTATGAAGGATTGACAAACTCATGGGTGTAGTATAGCGAGACAAGAGCTTTGCTTAAGCTTATAGCTTTCTAATCCCATTAATAAGGCTCTGGCTGAAGCAACAATCTCGAGCTCGGCACCTACTCTAATTCCGGTTAAAAAGTTTGCAGCTGCTTACTACACGTTATTCTGATAGGCGATGTTATCAAGGGTCTGGTAACTAATTTTAAACCATAGTTTCTACTGCAGAATGGCAACAAGGAGATGATAACGTCGGATCAATGGGCTTTTCGCACTGTGATTGGCTGTTGACTATCACTCATGGTTGCAAGAATTTGGGAAGTTATCGCGTTTATTGTGAATTAAAATAAAAATTTCAATAATTTTGTGCGCGCCTGTCTGTGTTCTCGCGTAATCTCGTACTTGGTGTGATGAAACAATTGGTTCATTGATGGATTGTGTTTGCATTTATTTCGTAAACAGCCACTGGAAAAGAGGAGATTTGTGCTTAAAAAAGAAATTAGGCGAAAATGTTTTCGAATTTTTCGATATTTATAAATGTAACAATAAAAAGGAATGTTTTCTTTGCTATGTTTATTATTTGTTTTTAAATAAAATTATGTCATTTTGATATTAAGAGTATGTTAACGGGTGCTCTTAAATACTTTTAAATTAAGTATTCTCTTTTAAAAGCTTAGCTGCAATATTTATATAATTTTCTTACGTTCTGTTGTAAGGAAAAGAAAATTCGGATCTAAATTAAAAGAATAATTATGCCATGTAATGTCTAATCATCCTGTGCATATTTCCTAACATTTGTACTTAATTATTAAGCATTGTAATTGTAACATAAAAAATAATTCTGCAGTAAAGTTCAAATTGATGTTTAAGTGTTTATATATTATGTTTATTCGACATTAAAAGTGTTTCTACTTATAACATTTTATAAATGAATTTGTAACGAGCAGTTTTAATAAAATAAAATTATGGCTAGTTAATAAAACTATGGCAAGAGTTAAAAATTATCGATAAAATTTTTATGTGGTTATCAATTATTATATATTTATTTGGAAGTAATGAAAAGTAATAATATATTTGTGAATCTAAGCACATCATGATAAACAATAATATTGAAATGATAAAAATTCTGTGGAAATAACAATAATATTGGAAATGAAAAAAATTCATATTACATGAAATTTATTTTCGAAATAGTTGACTACTTACTTTTATGATGATAAATTAGATTTTTGATTGCATATTTACTGCTGTGTATTAAGAGTTAGGTCAAATGTGCATCAAGTGGCTAGTATAAAAATGTTGCTTTTTTTAAACTTACCACTGCCTTATTAGAAAAACAATTTTGTAACAATCAAATAATAAATATATAAAAATCTATATTTGAAGCATATAAGAGTAAAATTTTTTATTTTTTGATATAGAAACTATCAATCAAAAAGATCCTTTGAAATTTGAATTATATTTATATAATAAGTAGAAGGAAATATTAGCAAAGGAAAAATTTCATAATGAGTCATTCCACAACAGATCAATCACTTTTGAACTGACCCCCCTACTATTTTAATGAAATTTGGTGGAACATGCACACATGATAAAGTAAACAATTCGAACAGTTTTTAATTTGAAATTTGTCCAAGTTATAAACACGTGAAAAAATAAAATTTTCATTGAAAAAACCACTAACTTGCATGCAACTTTTTTTTTTTTTACTTAAAAAAAGTTACTTTAAGAACTTTACTTTATAAGTTACTTTTTTTTTACTTTAGAAGAAAGTAAATGGTGTTTAAAAAAAGATTTGAAACACCATTGCAATAGACCTTTCATTTGATACCTTATATGACTTTCTGAGGCTAGGTCAACTTTCAAAGCAACCTGATTAGGCCTGTGATATGTGATCTCAAAGAATTACGAAAGAAATATTTTTTATTGACTGCAACATTCTTCTACACCTTTCAAATTTGTAGCATAGAAATTGAAATTTTTTTAAAAAAAAAAAAACATTAATTATTGCAAACCAAAATTTTTATTAATTGAAAGTGGTATGCTGTACAACTTTTTTCCCCTTTAAGACATTTCATACAATATACATAGAAAACTGAGTAAAAAGCCTAAAATTCTTAAACCAATATATAAATCAATGATCATTCATATCAAAAGTAATATTTATCCCATACTTTTGGCTCCTAAAATGTATCGAAAATAACATTTTTATTTTTAGCAAGTGTATTATATTTTTCTTATTAAAAAATGGTTTACCTTTTGATATGCAAAAAATATGTAAAATAGTTACAAGATATGAATAACATTTATTTCATAGAAAATAATTTATAAAATTAAAATTATGATTATTAACTCTGTTACAATATGTTATGAACAGAATTAGTAATTTTTTAAACATATAAGCATTATAAAATTTTATGAAATAGTTAGGAATGATGTAGTGCTATTTTTTTGTTAATTATTTTTATCTCATCAGACGGTATGAAAAAGTCTTAACCTGTTGTTGTTAGTACTTCAACCTTCTAAATGATCCGTGATTTATTTACTGTCAATATCAAAGGCTTCCGTGGGTACGAGTATGACAGTAAGGGTCCAAGAGGCTGTAGAAAACGTATCTTAACTTCTTCGTAGTTTATATTTACATCTAAAATGCATCGTATCCACCATTGACTGTACTGCAAAATAACAACATACCCTCTAAAGGCCTGTTTAGACGATCCAATTTCTTGGACAGAGATTGATTGATATTGATGGAAACTTGTTTTGCTTTGAGCTTGGATCGTGTAAACAAACATCCAAGAACTTGGTCCAACTTCTTGGACGATAGTAGAGCATGTTCTACTTTCCATCCAAGTTTTTTCTCCCTTAACCAATCAGCGTCTTAGGTTTTGTGACGTCACCAAGCTGGCAGCAAATTATGTCATTTTGTTGTTAGTTTTCATATATTTTAGTTCAAATAAGTTGATCTGTTGAGGTTTATTTGTGTTATTATGATTTTATTTGAATTTACTTAGTAATTTTAAACTTATGTAAGTATTATTTTATAATGTTGAATATTAACAATGCGCATGCGCAAGTTTTTCTTTCAGCGAATCAGCGACATTCAAGAACTTGGATAGTGTCAACGAATCGTCCAATTTCTTGGACAGAGAAATCCGTCCAATTTCTCGGATTCAAGAAATTGGACCGTGTAAGCAGGCCTTAATATCTTCTAAAAGCAGTTCTAAAGGATGTAACACCACTGACTGGATCTTACTTTCAGATGAATTTGAATACATTTTCGTTTTAATTGATGTGTGGCTTTCGTGTCTGTTTTAATTGATTTTTTTGTGTACCGGAGATTGTGTGGCTATTCAAAATAGTGTCTCTATTTCTCACAATCATAATATGATTTTATAATACACAAAATTTGTTTATTGATGACAATATTAAAAAGTGTAAATAATTTACTCTAATTTTTATTTCATTAAAGTTTTTTTTTTTTATAATTTTTCTATAGGATTTTTTTGTGTTGAATGAATATCTAATTTAAATTGGTCTAAATGTTGCTAGCATATAATATATATATATTTTTTTTTTCTGAAAAAGTTATGTATGAATGCTGAAACATGAAGGAAGAAATTTTTTTTACAGTACAACTGCATTGTTTTATGTTAAAAGGGCATTTATTTTTTATGCTTTGTTTAGAAACATAAAGCGACCAAAGAACATCTTAAGGGATTGTGGATCTCATTTCAAACCAGCTTAAGTAAATAGAATTAAATAGTTTGTTATTATTTGAATTAACAGTATTTGTTTATGCTTACATGGTTACTGCTACTTTATAGCCTAAAATAATAATTTTTTGTTTTGTAATCAAATGGAGAAGTGTATTATTTCTTCTTATTCTAAATCAACTACAGTTTAAATGGTCATAAAAAGTATATTAAATTCTTAATTTATTTGCCATTTGTATCAATGTTAATGTACTCAAAGTTTGGTATGAAATAAAACCTAATATTAAAAAGAAGCTGCTTTTGTACATAGTCTTAAAAAAAAGCTGCAAGTAAAGTAAAGTTTCATTTTTTCATAACAGGTTTCACATATATAATTTTTTTTTTCATTTTTTTTTATCATGGCTAAAATAAATTTTCATAAATTTAATACAGAAAATGAGATTTGTTAAATATTTAGTTAATTTTTTACCCATGAAAAAAAAAAATATATATATAATTTTTATTTTATTTGCATGTATAGAATTGGCATTTTATGTATAATCTGCACTAAGGCTCTTTCTCATACTGTTTAGCAGTTTTGGAATTTTGACATTTTTTTCAAAAAATTATTGAATATAGCTTTTTTTATTTTTGTCGTTTCTTAGATGACCCTTTGACTATCCTTGGGCTGCAACCCGCAAACAGTAAGCCTATACTTATCCCCATGATTCATGCATAGAATGAAAAGGCATACCCCATTAATTTAACAGTACTTTTTATTATTTATTTTTAATTGTTTATTTGTAAAATCGCTGTTTGAACTCTAATGCACCATTGAAAAATATTTTCCTTAGAGCATGAGTGGTGAGTTTTCATTGCTTATTACTAAGAAAAATAGTGAGGTTGACTAGTAATAAATAAATAATGCTTCAATTTTGATTTGCTACGTTTTATATATGAATTTATTGTATTTGAAGAGAAGTGTGCTTAGGATGGAGCTCAAACTGGGCTGACTCTTTCTAGATGAAATTTCATTTATAGTTAGTTTAATGACAGCATTACCAGAATCGACTATACTGTTCCAAACGTCAATGATATTAAAAACTCTAAGAAAGCTCATCAATATTTGCAATATGTCTGATAAACCTAGTATGAAACACAAGGATAAAAGCAGCAGAATTTTATTTATTTACTTTTTTTTTCCAGAGTGCCTTCGACATTCTAAATGCTCCTCAATATCGTTTGAACACTAAGTTGTTATTTTTTGTCGTAAAATCTATGCAACTTTGTTTTGCAATAGCTCATTCTAAAGAGCGGTCGAAAATATGAGCACAAATGCTATGACAATTCGCATTTCCGTCGTATCTATGAAGTTAAATTCAAGAATTTAAAAATATTTTCACATTACAGTAAAATTCATTTGTCCAAAACTAATGTTGAAGTTCCTTTAAGAATTAAATATTATTTGTACTTTATTCATTAATGATTATAAAAAGAAGTGTATTTTAAAAGGTATGAAACATTTTATATCATTCTCAACATCATAATTTTTCAACATAATTTTGAAGAGACGTAGTAATTACAGGAAGTTAAAAAATGATATTTTTAAATATTAGGTATTAGAAAAGCTATTTATCTTATTAAAATTTAAATTTGATTGTGAAAATTACCTAATTAATAATCACGTAAAATACTGTATATCATACAGGGTGTTCTGTAATTACATCTAACACGTTGTAAAAGCTGCAAATTGATATTTCATAGAGGAGAAAAAATGACAACGTCATCGTATCAGTTAAATTAATTGTTAAATAGGCGGTATGAAAAATAGAAAACCAGTTTGAATGGCCGATGACACACGAACGTGTTAAGTTTTAATCAACTTCTAATTTTAATCGCCTTCTCTAGTAATCACAAGTTTTTAGTCAACCACACCTTCATCAGTCATGATTCATTAAATTTTGATTTTTTTTTTCCTTGCCTAATTATTAATTTATGACCCTTAATGTGTGTACTCGTTTTTTTACTTAAATTTCATCAAGGATTTTAAAAATATACATTAAGGTTGAACTTTATAAATGCCCTGTTTAAGTTGAAACCTTTTATTGTTTTTAAATTAAATTATTACGACAACCAGTTTCGACAACAATGATTGGAGTAGGATGATTTGAATGCAGTCATCCAACTCCATCCAAACTCAAATATGTTGTGCAGTTTAAGTAATGATATTTAAGAGCTTTAAATCTGACTCTCAAAAAAAAAAAAAAAAAAAGTCGGGATATTACTGAAAAATATTGTGATTGGAGCCCGTGGTTTTTATTTTATTTCATAATCGTCGTTCAACAGCCGACCCAATTTTGGGTTTACTGTTACCAATGTTCAACAACGTCGCCTTGTAATTTTGTACCCAATTAAGAAGACAAGGGAACTCTTGGATCAAGTGTTGGGAAAATTTTTTTATTGAAACTAACCCGCGTTTGCGTTACACGAAGAAACAAACCACGAAATCCCATAATCCGTCTACCGTGGAGGGTATTTTGCATCAGCACTGTAGTAGGTGTGAGCCGGGTGCGGAATTCGTATCGACCAGCCATTATTGGGATTCGAATCTGGTTCACCTCATTCTAAGGCGAATACTCTTTCCCTTGGTTCCATCTTCACTGAGTATTAACTCTACAGGATGTTCCAATTTTATTGTTTTGTCTAAATTTAGCCATCTTCAAAATGTAAATAGCAATTCAATCGTAATTTATGGAAATAAACGGTTTTTTTTCTCTTAATCCGCAATGATTAATGAGAAGCAACCATGAGGGTTGATCAGCAACATAAACAAGGGGTTGAACTTTCCAGTTTTTAATTATAAAATTACAAAACTACGGAGTTGAACATTAGTGGTCGTAAACCCAAAAATTGGGTGAGCTGTTCTACGACGGATATTAAATAAAATAAAATCTATCTATTATGGGCCTGGATAGTAGGGCACTGAACCCATGCCCAAGAGTTCGTTGGTTTATCCACAGCCGGCCGAAGACTGCCCGTGTAGTAAATGGTGACTGATGCAAGTTAAATCTATCGAGTTGCAAAGTCCTCCATGTTCCTATAACAAATCAATACCTCTGAGGGTACTGTGACGCTTATCGTCACTCAAAATTAAAATCAAGAGAAAGGGCTAAGATTAGATTTCTAGAACATTTCAAAGTCTTCGATTAAATAAAACTACTGTGGGAAATCTCCATCAGCAAATAGTAAGTTAAATACGGATAAAGTAATTCAAATAAACGATTAGGTTTAAATCTTACAATGTCACCCCCATCATGTGATTGACCCATCACGGGACAAACTCGAAAACAGCAATGACTTTTGAACTTGACCTTTCCTCAGATTTGTAACTTTTTATCACCAAAAAAATACGATATAAAAGCAATCACGGAAAAGCAATCAGCCTAAGTGACAATAGGCCGAACCATGACTAAACTTGGTAAGTCTCTCTCCATCTATTCAAAAAAAGCACGTAAGAATTAATGTATAAATAAGTTGAATTAATTGTATATCCTTATATTAATGTTATTTCTTAAATTGTTTAAATAATAAAATGTTACTAGTTAAAAGTAAGACTTCTATTTATCCTTTATTTAAAAATTATTCAAAAACGCCACTAGTGTTCAAAAACGCCACAGTACTGAAACAAAAATTTCCTTGTCTTCTGAATTTGTTCAAAATTACAAGGTTACAGAGTTGAACATTAGGAGTCGTAAACCTAAAATTGGGTAGGTTGTTCAACGATGGTTATAAAATAAAATTTATATTTTAAATAAGGCGAGTGAAAAAGTCTTTCTCACAGTTCAAATAAGGGGAAAAATCAAAACTGTTACTCAATGCATGATTTGAAACCAAAAGTAGATTACAAGACAGGATGTGAATATTAAAGTGCAAGAGCATTTAGTTTAGAATAGTAAATTAAGAAAAGGACTTCGACAAAGGAATAACATAAAAAGATTAGTTGAAGCGTTTTATGTTACACACGCACACACATATATATAGGGAGGGGTGAGAGACTCCCCCCACTCTATAGGCACTGCCGCGGTCATAATTTTACTGCTTATAATCTTAGCTTAACTAAATTACGCCGAAGGAAAAAAATGTAGCTTTAACTTAAACTAAACTCAGTGGCGCGACAGCCCCTAGGGGGCAAAGGCCTACTGGGCCCATCTCAATTTTCTTGACGTTGGGCTCTGGGGTGCAGGAGCAGATGTTCCAGTTAGGTGGTCAGCCGAACGCGGAACCCCCCGTGTTTAGTTCCCAAGCATGCTTGGTACTCATTTGTCTACCCACTTAAGGGATGAAAGGCTGAGTCAACCTTGCCCGGCCTGAGGATCAAACCCAGGACCTGTGGCACGGGAGCGCGACGCACTACCACTCAGCCACCGGGCGTCTAGCTTTAACTTAAGATAATTTAAAATCTGTTCTCCTATTTATATCCAATTATCTTAGAGGCTATGTGTCCTTTTCGCTCGCACTCACTTGTTTTTTCCTATATTTTAAAAACATGAATGTAATTATAAATGGATGCAGAATTTAACAGAGTATTTATAGTTTGTCTAAGCTCAGAACTCCCCCCGCCACATGGTCTGAGGCCGTCTGCTGCTATGGATACAAGAATAGCGTATTTCAGGGAAGGTAGCTAGCAGACCGGCCTGTGGAGGGGTTAGGGAACTGCCCTTGCACCAGAAAGGTTCTGGGATCAAATCAAGGACAAAGACTGGATGTTCTTTTCTTCTCTGTACTATCTGTCCTTACTGTGGGAGCAACGTTGGCCCACCTAATATGGTGCCCTTGTAAGAGAGGCCAACAAATCTGGCCTGTTAATGTCCGAATTGACGAACAAGGCGGGCATTGGGGGGGGGGGAAGTAGTTTCTCTTCACTCTAGGGCTAACACAATAGACCGGAAAAAAAAAGTCCTCTTACTCTCGCCGATTCTTAGCCAAAATCTGTCCTAAGCAATGACCCCACATCCCTTGAAATAGTTAGACCTCGTTACCATAGTCACCGCCAAGGATCTTGACAAATGGCTAGGCGAGTTTTTACTTTAGACAAACTATACGTTAACTAGTTCATTAAACATTTTTTTAGAAAAAATTGTACGTTGAGACATAAAGGTTTGCCACCCCTGGACTAAACCATCCGACAGAGAGCAATGAAATTTGGCATACTAATAGTTCGTCGCACGAAGGTTACTGTTGACATTAAAACATTCTATTACAAACCGTTCGAGCGAAAAACGGATTGGAACTTTCTTGCGTCATGTCCACTTAATTGCATGTCGGATAATCGAATAACCCGCTTACACGAATGGAACCAAATCATTTTGTATGCAACTAATGTTAAACTTCCCCATCTAAACTGACATTCTTTGTTTTTTGTCCCCGCCTAATTGCATGAAGAAGAGGTACTGAAATGAAAAAAATTTGTTTATTTTGTAGAAATGCTTCACTAACTAAAATGAAATTTTCGTTTTTCAGTTAAGATAAGGATACAATAGGTGGTTACTTCAAAAGGGTCCTGTTCATTAGTTGGTCTGAACATGTAAAATTGAAAAAGGGGTAAAATTGAAAAAAAAATCAAATCTTGCTGCTAGTTATGTTAAATTTGAATTGAAAACATTACAGAAATGTATTGTGGTCTAGATTATACTATATTTATTTAACAGATAGGAGAAAAGATGCCGTTACCGGCATAGCAAAAATGTAAACAAAACTAACTTGCAACAACCGTTGCCAACAACAGTATCGCTAGATAAAAACCAATGTTGCCATCACAAAGAAATGTGATTCGAAAAATAACATTGTTAAAAGGCATGTATTTCAACACTCCTCCTTGCCTGTAACACTGTACTATACACTACATTTTAAAATATTCAGAGTATGAAGAAAAACAGGATAAATTAGTCATTAAGTCTAATAAGTCACAGCATAATTAAAGTTGATCAAAGTTCTCTTTGGTACTTGTTTTGTAAAGAGGTCTGCCACATTTTCCTTCGTCGGGATATATTGGAAAGCGATCTGCCCACTGCTCACCAAGTCTCGAAGAAAAAAATACTTGATGTCGATGTGTTTGCACCTATCAGATGTTATCTGGTTTTTAGCCAGAAACATTGCTCCTTGGTTGTCCACAAATACATCTTGAGGAATAGACACTAACTTATAACATATTTCCTTCAGGAGATTGTTCATCCACAACACCTCATTCGCTACGTGACACATTGCAACGTACTCTGCCTCAGTTGAGGATAAGGCAGTTGTAGGTTGTTTTTTGCTGGACCATGAGACAGGTGCACCAGCAAGTATTATAAGATAACCACTGTATGACTTGCGATCAGTTCTATCTCCCCCCCAGTCAGCATCAGAATACACTAATAGTGGCTTACCAGTTTTCTTATATTTTAGTTTTCTGTGCATGGTTCCCTTCAGGTATCTAAGGATATGTTTCACACCCCTCCAGTGTTCCTCTGTGTGTTTTTCATTGAACTGGCTCATATATGTGGTGGAAAAGGTCATGTCTGGTCGAGTTCCACAAGTTAAATACAAAAGGCTTCCAATACACTGGCGGAAAGGAATCCCCAAGCTTCTTTCTTTAATTTGTTCCCATTTCTGTTCATCAACTGTATTGAATTTTAAGTTTGGGTCTAATGGTGTAGCTGCAGGCTTTGCTTCAGACATTTTAAATGTTTCCAGGATTTCAGACACATAAGCTGTTTGATCTAAAGTATATGATCCATCATCTTCCTTCAGAATTTGCATGGATAAGATTTGGTTTGCTGGTCCAAGATCCTTGGCAACAAATTTTTTTTTAATCTTTCCCTTAAAATTGTCTATCTCTTCAATACGACCAATTATCAGGAGGTCATCAACATATACTCCAACTACAATTTGTTTTTGATGGCAGAAATAAATACAAGGATCTGCTACTGCTCGCTTGAGTCCACAATCGATCAGAAAATCATTTAAACAGTTGTTCCATGCACGCCCGGATTGCTTTAATCCATAAATGCTTTTCTTTAGGTGACACACCAGGTGCTCCTTTCCTTTTTCAACACATCCTTCTGGTTGGGACATGTATAACTCTTCTTCTAAAATTCCGTTAAGGTATGCTGCTGTAATGTCCATCTGGTGAATTTCTTGATTTCTTTCTGCGGCTATGGCAATCAATAATCTTATGGACTTCAGTTTAATAACCGGTGAGAAAGTATCTTGAAAATCCACACCACATACCTGAAGATATCCCTTAGCAACTAACCTGGCTTTGAATTTCACTCGTTTTCCACTTTCATCTTTCTTCTTGCAAAATAACCACCTAGATGGTATTACCTTAAAACCTGGTGGCCTGCTGGTGAGTTCCCAAGTTTGAGCTTGTGTCAGATTTTCAATTTCTTTATTCATGGCTTCCTGCCATTGTTCGGCTTCTGCTGACTGCAGGGCTTCTTTAGCCGTAACTGGATTTCTATACTCTGATTTTTCCAATTCCTTTGCATTATATAGGTAATAGTCTTGCAAATGTTTTGGAGGTTTAACAACTCTTCTATCATTTGTTTGTGTATGATAGTCACATTTAGTAATACTCAGCTCATTATCTTTTTCTTGCTGATTGGGGTTTGAGTGATGTATGTGTTCTGGTGTAAGTCCATCAAGCTCCACTGAATTTGATTTTTCTTCACTTTCTTGAACATGTATATTTGAATCAGCTATATCATCACATTTCAACTCATCAGTGAATACATTTGATTCTTGATATTCATGATCCTCAGCTGGCTTATTTCCGACCTTTTCCTCATCATTCTCCATCAGTAGTATGTTTTCTTCTATTTCATCTTCAATATGAAGAACAACATTGTTTTCTTTCAGATCCTTCATTGGATGCTTGTTCTTATACGGAAAGGTATTTTCTTCAAAAGTGACATCTCGACTGATCAGAATTTTTTCGTTTTTCAGATCCCATAGTCTGTAACCTTTAGTACCTTCTGGGTAACCTAGCATGACACATTCAATAGCCTTTGGGTCAAATTTAGAGTGTCTTGAAAATGATCGTACATGGCTCCAAGCCCTACATCCGAAAATTCTAAGATGTTTTGTTTGAACTTCTTTCCCTAACCATCTTTGTTCTGGAATTTCTCCTGCTATTGAATTAGAAGGACACTTGTTTAGCAGGTAGGTTGCTGTTGAAAGTGCTTCTGCCCAAATTTTTTTATCTAAACCGGATTCCATTAGTAAACATCTAGCAGTGTTGATCAATGTTTGGCCTTTTCTTTCTGAAATTCCATTTTGTTGTGGAGATTCAGGCACGGTCAATTGTCTCTGTATACCATGTTGAATGAGATACTTGTCAAAACTGTGATTTTTATACTCACCACCATTGTCACTTCTTAAGATCTTTATTTTCTTATTTTGAACATTCTCAGCAATTTGCTTGTATTCATCAAATTTTTGCAGCACTTCATTCTTTGTCCTCATGAGGTATGTAGAAGTGTATCGAGAGAAATCATCGGTGAAAGTAACAAAGTAGTTAGCTCCGCCTATGGATGGTGGTGTGATTTTTCCGACAACGTCTGTGTGTATAATCTCGAGAACTTCTTTCGCCTTGGTTTCAGCTGTCTTTGGGAATTTTTTTCGCTTCATCTTGCCTTGTACACACACACTGCACAAGAGATCTGATGCGTTCTGTAATTTCAATCTGTAATTTTAATTACCCCTCTTTGACTTATAGTTTGTTTACGGTAAGAACTCCCCCCGCCACTAAATCTGAGGCCGTCTGCTGCTAAAGAAACAAGAATAGCGCATTTCAGGGAGGGTAGCCTCTCTTTACTTTAGGGCAGTGTTTCCCAAACTTATGACTTTTGTGTACCCTTTCTAAATTTTTCGTAACGCTGTGTACCACTAATAAAGAAATGAGTGTATTTTTTACTGTAAAAAAAATTGCACAAAAGTTAAAAATCACAACTGGCTGTTGACACCACTAATTATTAACTGCTAACTCCTCAAAAAAATAGCAAATAGAAAAATACGTAATCGTAAATTTTCATGGCTAGCTTTTTTTTAAAATAAGTTTGTTTAAAGTTTTCGTTTATTGCAAGATATTTCGCATAAGGACGCGTACCCTCGCTAAACTGTTCCCGTATCCCTGGGGGTACGCGTACCACACTTTGGGAAACACTGCTTTAGGGCAATATGAAGAAAAATGATTCCCTTTCTCTCCCCCACCCGAGACAAAATATATCCTAAATAGTGACCCACACCCCTATTTGAAATAGTTATACCTTGTTACCATAGTCACCCCCACGGGTCCAAACGAATAGGGGAGTTCTTACTTTAGACAAATTGTACTTACTTACACATCATTTAGAATTTTAAAAAGGTACAGAGTGATTTGTTTTGTAGTCAAGATTTGTGGTCCCCTCCTGGTGCGCTATTAGCTTTCATAAGAAAAAAATTTCAAAAACGTAACACATCAGTATACAGTGTGTCTTTCTCTTAAGTAAGAATAATTATTGCTTAATCCAGAGAATAACTCTGAGAATGGTTGCAAGTTCAGCGAGAAAAGGATGGATTTGAATTAATCGGGGGGGGGGGGGGACAATGAATCTGGGAAACGATATATTTAAAAAAATTCCAAACTAAAATAGATCATTAATTTGGAAATTCTTCTCAAGACTAGGTAAGAAAAAAAAATTAAAAATAAATAATCTGAATATGCGTTTGAAAGGAATACGCAATTATTCATGAAAGTCTTAATAGAAACTGAAAGGGAAAATCTAATTTTGATAAGTTGACGAATTAAACGGGTATAAAAATAGTCTTCAATTATAGATTTTTTCGGAAGGGATCAAATAATATTTTAGTACCTATATATTATACTATTCACTAATATTGATTTATTTTTATATAACTTTAAATGACATTTATATTTTATGATACTCACCATAACCATGGTTATGTACTAACACAGATACTATTAATCAAAATTGTTTATTGATCGTAAAACTAAGTTTATTTAATCAAAACACTATACTTTGCATTAAATACCATTAAAAATAAAATTTCGCAGAACTTTAGGACAGAATATTGCACTATCCTTTTAATCGAATAACCCGCTCAATTGCATAGATTTGGCTGGAAGTGATGATATTCCTTTAAGCGGGGTTGACTGGTTAAGCCTTAGCCGTTGTTTCCTCAAAAATCTTAAAGATAACATCATTGATACTTTATAGCTCTATTTAATAACAATAAAAAAGTGTTATTGCTTGTACTTCATTTAGTTTTTTTTTTTTTTTTGCTATGTCATAATTTCAATCAGCAACAGTTAAGCAATTGACTGATTGTTGACACGTTCTCAGCAGATCACCGAAGTCGAGCATCACTGGCCGCTGTCAGCGTGCGGGTGAAAAACTACTTGGATCAATCTGTGAAGGGACCGAGGGTGTGAGGTATTGGTCCTCGTTAAAATGTTATACGTAAGTACTTGACTTCACGTGCATGTCGTCGGTATATCGAAGCGAAGGGAGCCTCGCCTCTGCAGAGTTCAAAATTGTGATAGCATGTCTTCAGATGATTGTCAGGAATGTTTTCCAGACCTTTACCAATAGCCCATTGAGCAGCCTTAGTGCGACGTAAACAACAACAACAATGAAAAAAAAATTTACGTGGTAGCACTAAGTCACCAAATTATCTCTAAAGTTACCTGAAATCACGCATTTAATTTGTCACGTCTGTCAAAATGTGTTTCGGTATAAGTAAATAATTTACACATTAAATAAATAAAAACAGCGGTAATTAAAATAAAATAAAAATTCTTTTGCAATGAAAGGTAAAATTAAATGGGAAAGAGGTACTAATTTGCTTAGGAAAAACGTAGAAAATTACTTCAGTTTTATTAACCGCTGTCCCTCTTTTCTTTTTCTCTGGCCTTTTAATTCCTAGTAAGAATATATATATTTTTTTGGTATTCTCTCTTTAAAAATAAAAAGTCAAACAGCTGATAAAAAATATTTGTTAGATTACGGAATTATATATTTTACTTAAAATATAAAATTCAAAATAATTAGTTTGGAAAAATCTTTTTTTGATTCATATTCAAAAATGTATTAATGATTTTGTAAATTAAAGAAGTTTCAATTATAAATAACTGTTTCGCTAAGATTTAAATAACTGCATATAAGTTAAATTGTTTGAAAGTGAGTCGCGTTTGAAATATTTGACTTTTTATGCAGAAAAAGACATGGTGTTACACGTTATATTTCATCTCACCAAATATTATTAAAATTCTAAATTTATTTCTCACTTATCCTGACATGAATAAATACAAAGAAATAATGAAAAAAAAATATATTTAATGAAAATTCTGAGTCAAAGTGTTAATGCTGACGCTCAGTTCATTTAAGTTATGTAATAGATGCATATTGAAATACTGAAAAGTAAGTCATTATGTTACAAAAAGCAACATTTATGGAGTTCAGGTACTTATTCGTTTAGATTAATCGTAAACAAGCGCCATACTATTATTGTCGCCAATGATGCTCAATTAATATAGGTAATTGCTTTTACATAAATTAAAAACATTAATTATTTACAAAAATTTCAAGTTAATGGTAAATTTCGATATTATGCCTAGTAATGCTGAATACAGTTAATCTTAATTTTAATGGGCTGAACTACAAAAAACAGGTTTTGCTATGTTTTTGCTTATTAATTTTGTCAGTATATACCGTTCAGCTTTGTCCACGATTTTATTGGGTTGTTCAGTACCGAGTTATTGTTTTTTAATTTTATTAATCCTGTTAGAAGAGTGGATATTCAGCTAGTTGAAAATAAAATAAAGTTGAATAACAGTTATAAAAATTAGTTTGTTAAAAATAAGTTAACTAACGCTTTTCGTTTCCCGAAACTCTGGTTTTTTTCTCAGGTCAAGAGAAAATTGTTGCTCTTGTTCAATACTTATCAATATTTTAGTCAAATGACTTCTAAACGTACTATTGGACGTATTTTCATAATTTTAATTAAATATAGTAGCATTAAATTCTAACTTGAGATTCATTTAAACTGAAATAGTTGCAGTGTTATAGTAGTAGCACCTTGGAGACATACGTACTATAAAATAGTATCTTTCTCTTGATATACATCTTCAAGAAAGAATACATAAATGAGATATATTTTCTTTTGAATATATTTATTTTTAGTGGTAAGAGTACAGCATATGTAAAAAGTATAAAAAAGGAAGAAAAAAAATTATTCAAGTTGGATCTGAGAATTTGAAGCACGTATATTTGTTTTTATTCTTACACAATAGACAGAGTACGGTAGCTAGCTTGACTCTATGAAGGTGCTTGCAGATGCAATCATATAAGGTCTATGGCCACTACTAGTGGCATCATCCTGAGAAAAAAAGCAGCTAAGTCTTTCTTTATAACTATTGCATAGCTGCCAACCTTAGGAATCAAAAATTAGGAACACTATATGCGACAAAATTATATGCACTAATTACGAGAGTAAGATAAAAATGTAGCTATTAAATCATAACATTAATAGACATATATTTAATTATGTAAATTAGTAAAACAAAACTATAAACGCTATCTTTTGTGGGAAACTTATAATATTAATATTTTATAATTAGGAATACTGGTATAATATATTAAAAACAAACATTACCTATTAATATATAATTATTTATTTCTAAATTATAAAACACAGGTAAATAATAATCTACATCATAAACAAATATTTCTGATGCAAGTGTTTAAATACTACAAAAAAAAAATTCCAAAAATAATAGTTTAGTGTAATAATCAGCAACAGACAGCTATTGGAAAAATATTTTCCAATAAAAAGCTACTAATTACTTTAGCACAATAATCACAGGATGCGTGCTTTTGGCGATCAGAAAAAAGGATTGGTTTAAAATAAAAAATTTTATGAAAATCCAGATTTTTTATAAAAATATCAGATTTTCAGATTGGATTTAAAGATTAGGAACAAATCCTAAAAAATTCTGAACAGTTGGCAGCTATGCTATTGTCTGCTTAGTCAGCTGTAAAATAAAAGCATTTTTCTAGATAAAAAAAATAGAAATCATGTTACCTTAAAATTCTACAGTGGATCAGAATCCAATCAAAGACTTCAGTTACATTAATAACTGACAACCGTGCCGGAAAATAAAGAGCTTAATTATCTTTATGAATTTTAAAAATATACAATTATATTTAATACATATAGCAAAATCAATGACTGAAATGTTATCTTGTTACGGTACAGAGATATTCTTCAAACTAAATGAGAATCTGCATAAACCATTGTAGAAAATCAAGTCCTGGTAAATATATCTCACAGAAAAGCTTTAAGCAGACAATGCTGTGAGACTATTCCCCGGGACAAACATGAATCATCAGTAGAATCCAGGCAAAAGCTACAAGTTGATTCAAGCTTCAAATTAATAATGTAATCAAGATACCTTTTTAAGATTTCAACCAATGGTTAAGTATATAGATAAAAGCACAACTCTTCAACTTGTGAATCTAACAAAGGATTGCATACATTAGTTTGAATCAATTTGAATTACAGAGTGAAAGAACATTTAGCACAGAAGTATACGTTTTAAGTTATAAGCACAGATTAACAGAAAAAAAAAATTAATTATTAAACCTGGCATATCCATCTTTTTCCATGCATATGGCATACTTGCGACACTTTCAGAGTGGTCTCACAACTCTTTTGGGTGGAAGCATCACTCAAACTCATACTCGGGGATTTGACACATCTGTCACTTTAAAATCAAGACATAAAAAAGGAGTGTAAATTATTGCAACGTTAGGTTTGTTGCTAGATTTTTTCTTTTAAATTCTTTTTGCAGATCCCCAATTTAGTCAGGTTACTTACATCTGAAAGAGAGGGGAAGTGTCTGATTAATATTATTTAATATTTCTATTGCAGCATTAATCAGGGTTTACACATAAAGACTAATGGCTTTAAGAACAAGACAATCACAGGACATTACATCACAGCATTTAATAGTTAGTCACAGGACAGATTTTTTTATAATTTCTTTACACAACATAAACGACCCCACAGCCAATTGTTCAGTTGGTGTGTGCACTGTTGAGTAACTGTTTACCCTAGAGACAGCCACGTAGGCTTCTTAAAGGCACGAGTCCATGATGGATCATGGAACGTGCATGTTGTGTTATCCCCACGCTGACCTTTATTGATGAGCTAGTACATGTTGATGTGTTTGTCTATTGTTCAGGTATGATTGCACTGCTCCCAGTTTTTTAGTATCTAATCATCTAAATTCTGTCGACATCACCAGTTCTTTAATGAATATTATTTTCTAAACCTTTTTCAAGAATAAAAAATAAAATCATAAATTAATTTTCTAAACTTATTAGTATCTAGATCAAACATTAAATTAGTTTTTATTTGGAATGCAATAAATGCCACTGATAAAAACAAAAGTAATAAATATTTTTGAAATAATCAAATTAAAAAAATATATATTATTAATTTTATTAATAAAAAGAGGAATATGCTAACTGGAAGGGCACTGTCTTTTTCTTAACCAGGGTTTGATTAAAGACAAATACTGATAAACATTAAAAGATCATTTAATTCATTCTGACTTTAATTATTTTATTAACACTGTAATAATTTATAAACAGTGCTGTACTAACAGTAAACAATCCATACTATAACAATACAGTTGGGGAAAAAAACTCTGGTAAATGCCACTGTTAATAATATACAATTCTCTGAAAAATCAAAACAAAAAACATTATAGTAATAGTACAGAAAGATACTAATTGAGACACCCGTATTAGCTTCTGTTGAGTCTACATCTCATTTAAGCTAACAAAGAATAGAATTAGATTAATCTCCGTGCAATCGGAAATTTTTTATAATCTCTTTTCGTGTTGAACAATATACCCATTGCTATTTTGAAATAGCAATGGGCATTATTCATTAGCGTTATTAGCATTATTCATTTAGTATATTTTACCAAAGGCGTTTAAAGTGGAAGAGAATTTATAATTCAGGGATAATGCTCTAAACAATCTTCTCTCTGTCCTTTAAGGGTAGAACCAGAATCATTGAGAGAGAGAACTAGTCATAAAATATTCTATTGCATCTAAACATTTTTCTGCAATGTGTAAAGTAGCACAGATAAGAATATTAGAAAAAAACACTCTCTACTGAATACATTCTGAATATTTTTCTTAACAGTATTATAGTACTAAATCTGTTCAAGTACTGTCAGGGATCCGTCCAGACATTTTGTGAAAGGTCCGTATTTGTAAAATTGAGAAAAAATTACTCGTAATTTGTGAATATAAAATAAACGTTAAGTCACATTCTTTCAACCAGGGTCCTGCTTTTGCGAATTTGTGCAAATAGGGTCTGTTATTGTAAAAAAAAGCTTTTTCAAGGAGTTCCCAACATTGTAAAATTATAATTAAAAAAATTAAAATTTAAAAAATAAACAGCAATTGCTGCTACTAAATTAGCGATGCAACATACAAATATTTGGTATTTTGCTTATACTGCTGAACGCAGAATATTCATTTCGGACGAATAAAGAAAGAAGCGTCTGCCGAAGACAAAATTTATTTCGTTTACATCTGACGTTCTCCCCCTTCCTCCTGGGTAGGGTTTATTCGATTAACAAAACAATAATGAAGATAAACGAATTTGTGAAGGGCCTGAGTAAAAGATAAATTATTTTGTGAAATGTCCGTTTTTATGAGAAGATATTTTGTGAATAGTTTGTTAACGGACCCAAATTTCTTCTAAACAGACTTCTGACCATGACTACTCTTTCTTATTTGTATGGGATGAGTTCTGGTTATCTGGCTAAATGTCAAGACAAGATTACAATATTTTCATATAATTAGTATATAAAGTTGTGTATAAATACACTTCCTTTTTTTAGAATTCTTCAAAGATGTTTGCCAGTTGAATATGGCCCTGGCAGTTTAAATGTATGTGATCTTAACCAATACATTCATCCACAGATAAAGCTGATTCACAGAACATTAGCCCAAGTAAAATTCACAAAGTTTTAATTACTTCATTGAATTGCTTTACAGTGACGTTTTCAATATCAACAAAATGTTGATGCATATGCTGATCTTTTAGCAAGAGAAATTTCTAAACTCTTCGTTCGAGAAAAACAACTCAGGAATATTTCTGTATTGTGATCCGCCGCGACAACTACAATTGCCAAGGTGTTCAACAGATTTTAAACTTGCAAATTTAATAACAAACAGATAAAAAAAAATACATGTAGATAGTTGCCCGGGGTGTTACGAGTTATACCTTCCGAGTTCTCTTCACTTTTTTTTAGACTGGCTGCCCAGAATTATTCTTCCACAGTTCACTAACAAAATCTCCCCAATAACCCCACAAATTTTATTAACCACAAAAGCCAGTTTTTTAAAGTTGGGCATTGTACCCAATTGCACATCATTAGTTGCTTTATTTTAAAAAAAAGCAAAATAAATTATTATTTTATAGCACAACCATAAATAATATTGAAAAATAAATAAATCAGTATCTGAATTAGAATAGTTACACAAGATACAAACAATGCCAACAAATGGTTTAGATACATAATCATTGAATATGTAAATAAATTACATTTTAACTTACCAACATGAATTAAGACAAAAACACTATCGTCCCTTCACAACTGCATACTTAATTTGTCCACACCGATTCCAGGGTGTGCAAACATCGATATCCCATTTTTATTCAGCATTTAAGTAATTAGCTAAATACTTCTCCAGGGAATCACCTAATAAAAAAAAATAACAAAGTATTTTATTAGTTTGTATTTTATGAAGAGAAAGAAGAAATATGAAAGGTTTGCTTTGCATTGTCCATTTATTCGTAAACTGTCAAAAATCTTAGGATAATGAAAAAAATACAATTATAGATATAGTTTGAGAAGTTAAATAATTGAAAAAATTCAATTTCATATTAATATCCAATAAAGATAACTTAAATTTAAGATAACTTGCTAATCAGAATTATCTTCTAATTTATTATAGTATTTGTATTATTTATTTTAAATAAAACAAATTATTGAGTACAAATTGATTTGCACATAAATGTGATACACCTACAGAATAAAATTTTTTTTTTGAAAGTATGCATGCTCATAATTTATTCAATAGTTAAGACAACCTAAAAGAATAATAATGAATGCAGTAACTGTGAATGAAAATGATAAATATTATCTAATTTTGTTCCATTTCTCTCAGAATTTTTTTTTAGATTAGTTTACAATAAAATTGAAACAAATTATTTTAGACATGATCAAAAACTCTTTACTATTTTTAAGAAAATTCAATATTAAACTTCCTATATAAAATAAATTTTAATTAGCAATATATTTCCTAGAAAAGAAAGATACCTCTGTATTATGTCACTAAAATAAACATAAATCAAGTAATTTAACTAAATGAAATTTCATTACTAAGCTGCTTCACACATTTTCGACAGATCAAACAAAGGATTTCTAAGGAAGCAGAGAAAAACTTTAATAAATGAATTTGTTTTATAACGATTTTTTAAAATACATAAATTTTACAAACTATTTACTTCAAAATCAAAAGCGTGGTATTCACAGATATTTAAAAGAATTCATTAATCTTTTTTAAATTTCATGTAATTTTTTTAATATACTGCTATGAAACGTACAGTCCGCAAAAAAAAAAACGAATCACCCTGAATAACTTTCGTTCTAATGATCGGATTTTCACGAACTAAGTGTCAATCTTAATGGTTCCTGGGGGTGACCTCAAATATGCTAATTAATTAGTGCTAACTATTAATTAAGTTACGAAATCAGACACAAAAACGTACTTTCTCTGAATAAACATATATTTTTTTTTACATATTTGGAATCTAGACACTTGAATTAGGGGGGGTAGACAAAATTTTAAAAAAATTGGGTGGTAAATTGGGCCGCAATAAATGTTTATATATTTGGCGATAGTCCAGAAAACCGCCAAAAAAAGTCGCCTGCGCAAATGAATATTTTAAGATAACCCATTGACTAATTCAAAAGAGGAATGCGTAATTTTACTAGGTTGCTAGGCAACCACGCTCTGACTGTAGAAAAAATTGAAATAATGTTTGTGATTGCTGGGAGAGCTTTAATTAATTGTTAATAGTAAATATCTCGAAGTTTCTAGGCAATAGACAATTTTTAAGCTGATTTCTGTCCAAAAAGCAAAAAAAAATATTTTAATCCCCTTTGAAAAGAAAATTTGTATCGATTTATAAATTATTTATGATTTTCTAAGTTTTTAGAATTTAAATACATGAACTTTTTACCGATATTATATAGATTATGCTGTTTTTGCTATATTTATTCGAGGATACTTGAAAAATAAAATGTAGATTGTATAGTAATTTTAATACACATTTACAAGGTTTTCTATAATTTACGATATTTCTTTTTTTCTATAACTCAAGGAATTGCTGAATGTTTAGTGCCATTTTAAAAACATTGAAATATGTTATGTTTAAGAATAAGATATTGAAATAATATGTTGCACATTGTATGATTCATTGTTTAAAAAATCGCTTCATTCTGCTAGATATTTAGGTTACATGGTTTTCTTTGGATAAAAATGATTAGCAAATAGCATCCTTATGTTTCGATACATTCTGAAACTTACGTTCGCAAATTCACCATAAAATGTCGCACAGCATATTCTTCAATTACGATACGCTACATTTACCACCAAATACTGCTACTATGATTAATTTGTTTTCTTATATATATCTGATACTTTCTTTTTAAACAGAGCTCGTAAGATCTTTAAGATACTGAAATGGGGGCACAAAAACTTAAAATATTTAATTTCATTAACTCAAAATATCTGGTCTCAAAATTTTAACTTTTAAGTTAAATATAACTTTTACAATATTGATGCTCTTACATTTTTAAAGACCACATAAATTCTGTTAAAATATTAAAATACATATGTTTACTTTAACGAGTGTAAAATCCTTATCAAAATAATGATCAAGACCAAAATGTAAAACTGTATAATTGACGATAAAAACTCAACTGGCTTCAAAACATATAAAGAGGGAAGCAAAAGTCAACATGTTTCGAGCGTTCAAATATAATCGCCCATTCTCAAGACTTGTCAGGCTTGAATAACTTGTGACTTTTATTATTGAACGCTCAAAACATGCCTATTTTTATTATCATCCATTATTTTTTTAATGCAATGACGTTATTATATTTTCGATTCCGTTTCTTGGGATTATCCATTTAGTTACACAACATATTAAATTATTTCACTCTATATTAAAATAAATTTCACATAAGCTATAGGCACAGGTTCTTAGATTAAAAAAATAATAATTTACTACTTTGTAAAAAAAATCAATGCAGCAATTTTTTTTTTTTTTTTTTTTTTTTTTTGCTACAAGCCTTAACATTTTAATTTAAGGACATCAAAAAATTCCGTTTAAAGTTGAAATTTATCTTTATATTTTTTATTATCTTCATAAATGTAGTGATTACTTATTACATCATACCTCAGACACCTTAATAAACTATGTTTACTGACTAAATATAATAATAAAAGCTTGAATGAAAAATTTCTTTACAGGCTTTTGTGCCAATAATTAGCCAAATTTTTATCTTATTGCGGTCTTTAATATCCAGACGGGAACTGGTAGGAAAAATCCATTTAAAGACAATCATCCAGGTAAAGGGTTTTTAAGGCGACATCCACCGATGACTCAGTGCAATGCGAAGATAATTTCAAAAAGCAAAACTTCCCTTGGAGAATAATATTCGAAATACTGATTTCAAGAACTTTAGAAGAATCTTTAGGAGGGAAGTAGCCTTTTAGAAAGTGATTGCATTTACAATGCGGACGAAGTAAGAGTTGAATACTGCCCTTAAACGGGAAAAATTTTTGACCCTAAAAATTATAAGGATTTATATTCTAAAGTACCCAGGAAAGAAAAAGTACCTCCCTTGGTAGTTTTTCCTTACTGAAGAATTCTTTGAGATATTACAGAATCAGTCCCTGCTATATATTTCATTGGAAAAAGCGATTCATGAAATTAAGCGATGATCGCAGCAACATTTTACAAATATATTGTAAATGTTTCTACCCATGGCTAATTAAAAATGCTATCAAATTCCCTATTTTGCTTGTTCTGGATAGGTATAAATCTCATATCAATTTGAAACTGAGCAAGTTTTGTTCATCAAAACAAATTTTCGGGTTTAGTTTTCTACCTAATTCATTGAAATCTCCCGTTAGATCTTGAAAACAAAAGAATTGTAAAACAATATGTCGAGAAAATTTTTACATCCATTTTTAAATAAGATTTTGAGGCATCAACTGATGAAGTTAAAATGCTTTTATGAAATGTGATATTTTTCCATTCGATGTAGAAAACGTTGACTTTAACAAATGCATGCAAAACAGACACCAAGAGTTAATGAGCGAGACAGCTTATCAACAAAACACATGCTTCGAGAGTAACGATGCACTATTTCTTCAAAAGCTTGAGATGGAAATCTCACAAGTTATGTTGCAAATTTTTACGTTTTTTAAGTTATGTTGCAACACTGACAGAAAAGTTTAATCTCCCAAATATCCAATAGCCTGTGCTTTTCTCAATATTGAAGAATTTATTTCTAAAAGAACATTTGGTTAAAAAATTTTTGGCACTGAAGCTGAGATAACTAACATTGATAATGAAAGTATCTTGAAAACTGATTTTGAGATGAGTCCTCTTGAGGCATTGTTAAATGCAAAAACAATCGGTTCCATAAGTAAATGGTAAGTACTGCTGAGGACCCACTAGATATAAGTCAATGAGAGATGGATTTTACTCAAACTTCGAAACTCCTTTTTCTCTTTTATTATTCAGTGAGGAATTCTGGAAATGGTACTGGAAAATCAAAAGAAATTTCGAAGATACATTTACATTGGCCAAAAATTTGGAAAAAAGAGGAAGGTTAAATCAAAAGAAAAAGAAATAAATTACTTTTTAGCATTAACTTCAGAAAAAGAACGAAAATTTAAAGAGATTGAAAGAGCTGAAAAAAAGTTAAAGCAGAAAGTATGACGAAGAGAAAAAAAAATACTTAAGATAAAAAAGAAGTTCAAAAAATATGGGTAAAAGAGTAAACAAAAAAGTGATCTAATTATAATAATAATAAAAGCTTCATCGGATTACACAATAATAAACATTCATAATTTAGAATTGACTATTAAACTGTGAGGGAAAAAATTTAAAAAAAAATTTTTAAATTATGTATTCAAACATATTTTACTTTCCATTCCATGACTGAAAAAAATTAACATTTTCCACGTTAACTGTGGTTATATGTTGCAATTCCAAGAAAAATCTTGATTTTAGACATTTGTGTGGCCTATGGATTCCTAACGAGCATCAAACATTCTCAAAATTAAGTATTCATTCACTCGAAAATTTAGTGTTTATTCACTGGTAAGAACTGTTCCTTCACTTGGTTATCTTACAACTTATTATTTAAACCACCAAAAGCTTAAAACAATATTATGTGAGTTATCTATTTTTTTTTTTTACATAATTTGCATTTAATAACAAATTTAGAAATTTGTATGATTTTTTTTTAAAGGCAAGCTAAGCTTAAGTGTCCCTTCATTGGTTAGTTTACCCTATAAGATGTTGAGAAATTTGCGATGTTGTGAGAGATGCTAAAAATGTTGACTACGTATTTTTATTAATATTTATGAAATATATATTCAAGAAATTGATAAATATATTACTCCAAATCTATTCATACGTATGTATATTATTGAAATTGTATCAGTTATTGAAAAACAAAATCAAAAAATAAAAAATAATCACATTAAATTAGCACAATCTGGTGTATAATCATATTCTATCAGAAGCACGCTTTTATAAAACTAGACATTCGTTGAATAAAGCGTCTTTTATTCAAATTTCTTTACTAAATAGAAAAATAAAATATTAAACGACTAAAAAAGAAATAACCTATTTTATAGTTTGAAAGAAATAAAAATAAAAAGATTAGCAAACGATTATTAGTGAAAAAAATATGAATGAAATTTTACGCTGTGCGCGCGAAGTCAAGTTCCTCGCAAGTTTATCACATTTTAATATTAATCGCCCCATTTAATTATTTCTTTACTGTCGCCAAATTATTTTTTCAAAAATAATTAGTTTTAATTTTTCTCAGCTTCTAATAAATAAAAACGGTTGAAACTTTAGATTTTTCAATTGAAAAGCATGTAGATTAATATGGTATAAAAAAATTCATACCTTATAATTCAAAATTTTTTCATCCTTAATTTTATTAAATAATAAAAAATAATTAATAATTATTAAAAATTATTTTTTTCATGAAATTAACTTTGGGTAATCGAGTTTTATGAGTGGGTGCAATTTTCTTTGAATTGCTTTAATAGTTTTAAAAATATGACTAAAAACGTAAAAAGTGAAATTAACATTAAGGGGTACGAACTTTGGATCGCTCTCCTGACCAAACTATGGGGACCATATTTCCCAGATTGCGGCTACCCCCTATATTTTGAAGGTTAGTAATCCAAATATGTAAAAAAAAATATATGTTTATTCAGAGAAAGTACGTTTTTGTGTCTGATTTCGTAACTTAATTAATAGTTAGCACTAATTAATTAGCATATTTGAGGTCACCCCCGGGAACCATTAAGATTGACACTTAGTTCGTGAAAATCCGATCATTAGAACGAAAGTTATTCAGGGTGATTCGTTTTTTTTTTTTGCGGACTGTACACTAATATTATAAATCTTTAATTAATAAGAATTACCTGTAACTAAAACTTTCATGATGATAAAATATGAAATCCCGCGCAGTCAAATACAGAAAATGGCTTCCTCTAACAATAGCTTTTGTTTAAACAACGCCAATTGCTTTGGCGAAAAAGTTTGTAGGGTCAATCAATATAGGGTTATAAGAAGATTGATGGATAAAAGCTAGCGTCAAGCTCACTCCGCCCAGTTACCAATTCCTAAATTGACCAAATATCTGTTATCAAACGGTCCTCGTTAAGCTGTTCTACCGTAAAGTGCTCGACTTCGCGTGTAGGTCGTAGGGCTACCGAAGAGGGGGTGCCATCCCCTCTGCGGAGGATCAAAATTGTGATGCCATGTCTTCGGATCATCCTCAGGGATATTTCGCAGACCGTCGCCAATAGCCCATTGTGCAGCTCTAGTGCGACGAAAATGAACAACAACAGCAACAAACGGATAATTTTGTTTTCAATAAAAGAAATAAATTAGATGATTTCTGAGCTCAAATCCCTTATGAAAAAATCGAGGTATAAACGAGGTATATTTTAAAGGTATAAAGGAGGTTGTTGTTTAAATACGTCGTAAAGGTTGAAAAGGGTGCAAATGAATGCATCAAAATCAACCTAAAATATACCTTAAATATACCTCCAGAGGTATATATGTTTCAGCCTGAAGTATATTTTTTTACACTTGTGGAAGTATTTATTCAACAACCTAAGGTGTGTCATTTTACACTTCAGGTTATTATAAATCAACCTCAGGTGTATTTTGTTCGACTTCAGGTAATTATTTTTCAACCTCAGGTATCTAATTTTATGCTTGTAGAGGTAGATATTTTTCAACCTATGGTGTGTCATTTTACACTTCAGCTTATTATAAATCTACCTCGGGTGTATTTTGTTCGACATCAGGTAATTGTTTTTCAACTTCAGGTATATAATTTTATGCTTGTAGAGGTATATATTTATCAACCTGTGGTGTGTCGTTTTACACTTCTGGTTGTTATAAATCAACTTCAAATGTATTTTGTTCTACCTCAGGTAATTATTCTTCAACCTCAGGTATATAATTTTATGCTTGTAGAGGTATATATTTTTCAACCTAAGGTGGGCCATTTTACACTTCTGGTTGTTATAAATCAACCTGAAGTGTATTTTCAACAATTGGAAAGGTTATTTTTAATTTTCGCCATGTGTTCCATGTTCTACCTTAAGTTATTATTTCGTAACCTCAAGTATATATTTTTGTATTTTTAGAAGTATTAATTTCTCAACCAAAGACGTTTTTTTTAGCACTTACGAAGGTGAGGTGTTATACGGACCACCTAGTTTATTAATTTTTAGACTCACTGTATAAAAAATATAATATATATATAAAGATATTATATATATTATATGAAGAATAATGTACATTACATTTTTTTTCACTAGTAGAGATCATTTATCAACCTGAAATTTTTAATATTAAACCTTCGGCAGTAATTGCTTCTTTTGCTAAGCTATAAAAGAAAGTTTCAAATGCATAATTCTTCTATAATTTTAATAGATTGATTTAAATCATCTTAAAATAACACTTATCCAAATTCTACAGTTAGTAAAAATTATTTATGGGAGCTCATACTCGTATTTTTAGAAGATAGTTGTCTAAGGTGCTTGAATTTTTAAAGCTATAAAACTACAAATTTAAATAATTAGTCAGCTGAAATTCAAAGTACTTTTATTTAAAACTAAAATTTCACTTTTTTTACAAACCAACAAAATTATTTTAAATACTGTTTCCGTCTACATGTTGAAACTTGTAATTATTGGAACCTAAAAGGAAAAAAAAATATAAATTAGTAAGAAAGTCATATTTACAATAATAGTGGCAGGTCTTAAAATATTAGAAAGTATTTTTTTTATCATTTAAATTAACTGGATGAAATTAATTTTCCTTTTCAGATAAATATCTTCTGCCATTTCTATTCAATCCTCGTAGCTAAAAAGCATAACATGCATCACAGCTACAAAATAAAATACACTGAGGACAGTATTACCATTAACAACATTTACAGAAATTCAAATATACAGGGTGTTTATAAAGTCTCGGACCCATTTTGATGGTTAATAACTCATAAAATAATAAAGATAGATTAAAATTAATAACATAAATGGTTAGATAGACTCAAAAACTTTCATGAACCTTGTCAATGAACTTCCAAGTGTGCCCCCTTCGTCGCACGGAGATTATTAAGTCGATAGTCAATTTCACGCCAGGTAGCGGCAAGCATGTCGGCATCCACAGAGGCTATTGCGGTTGTAATTCTGGCTTTTAGGCCATCAATGTTCGACACGATCCTCCTGTAAACTTTGTCCTTTATAAAACCCCAAAGAAAAAAGACCAGCGGCGTTATATCAGGTGATCTGGGTGGCCAAGGAATTGGACCTCCTCGCCCAATCCATCTTCCTGTAAAATGGTCATTCAAAGAACTACGAACGATGATACCCCAATGAGGTGGTGCACCATCTTGTTGCAAAAAGACATGTGGCTGAAGCTCTTCTAGTTGTGGAAATACGAAGTTTTCCAACATGTCTAAGTATACGACTGATGAGATTGTCTTTTCTGTAAAAAAGAAAGCTACCTCTCGTGAAATTGACTATCGACTTGATATTCTCCGTGCGACGAAGGGGGCACACGTGGAAGTTCATTGACAAGGGTCATGAAACTTTTTGAGTCTATCTAACCATTAATGTTATTAATTTTAATCTATCTTTATTATTTTATGAGTTATTAAACATCAAAATGGGTCCGGGACTTTATAAACACCCTGTATAATTCCAATCTTATTATGCAATTTTAACACTTTGTATTTTTCTATACATCTGTAACATTATGGTACTTGTAAGTTTAATAATTAGATTTCCTTCCCTTTCTTTTTTAAAAATCTTTAAACTCAATAAACCTAGTCTATATTTTTCAACTTTTAGTCTGACTTCATGAAACTAGCAGCTTTTTTTTTAATTTTTGACGCTGATTCTGAAAAGGACTTATGTTATTGTCAATCACATCAGAGTTTCTTAAAAAATAGTAATTTTAATAATTTTTAATCAATGTAATCAAGAATCTACAATCGTTTAATAAATTAAAATTTTAAAGTTATGTACCAATTTTTATTCTTTTTTTACACTCAATCGAATAGAACAAATTACAAGCTGATAAGGAGCATTTATTTTAAAGTTGTGAGTAATTTTATGTGAGGAAAATGTCTAAGAGAGAATGATTTGAAATAATACTTTTAAAATAAGTTGAGTATAATATCTGATATATAACTTACAATACCGAGCAGAATAAAACTAATAGTTAGTTGTTACAAACACTTGTTTAAATATAAATACACATCCCTTAGGATGAAACTCTAAATAATGCATATTACTTTCAACAATAAATGTTTTTATTTGCAATTGATTTTATTCAATTCAGGATTAAAATTGCATACTATACTGACCTATTTCTAAAATATTTAAGATTTCCGAAATTCGCACATTTTTGAAGTAAGGATGAAACTCTAAATAGTTCATATTACTTTCAACAATAAATGTTTTTATTTGCAATTGATTTTATTCAATTCAGGATTAAAACTGCATACTATACTGACTTATTTCTAAAATATTTAAGACTTCCGAAATTCGCACATTTTTGAAGTAGTGAACCATAAACAGCTGCATGAAAAAGCTCATAACCTTATTATTAGTATTAGTATAATACTAGTATATGAATTAGTATTAGTATAATTTTAAATTCTATTTGTAAATTGTTTTTGAACTCTCTTTCGGGGCGGGAGGATGTGGCAACTCAAGCCACGAATAAGGTTAAATCCCCACAAAAGGGATTTCTACTAGGCGTCTTCCCTAACCGAGGGAGAATTCAATCAGAATGAAACTTGTACTGGCGAGATAAACATCTCGTGGAATCGGAAAAATCCGATTTGAATATATAATGCATAATCAGGAAAATTATATGTTTATTTGTGTTTATGTTTAGTGTTCCTATTGTTATGTTTAATAAATAGATAAAAAAGGACAAATTTGGAAAATCATTACAATTACGGACAGGATATCACTACTGAATAACGCAACCTAAAGGCTTGATAAGTAAAATATCACATAAATGTTTTTATTTGCAATTGATTTTATTCAATTCAGGATTAAAATTGCATACCATACTAACTTATTTCTAAAATATTTAAGATTTCCGAAATTCGCGCATTTTTGAAGTAGTGAACCATAAACAGCTGCATGAAAAAGCTCATAACCTAGAAACAAATTGTCATATAAACTTGAAATCGGATTTAATTTCATTCTGCCCAATATTCTAATAAGTAATAACAATCTGCTTAGTAAATAATTAACGTGGGTAAAATGCGAGAAAATAACATGTAGTGAAAATAGCAGTTTTGTGATCAAACATGAAGAAGTGAGCTAGTACAGTTACTAGTTTTCAATTATCAAATATCTAGCAAACTATTGTTATCAACAATTACATAAATTCTGTAGTTTATTAGAAGAAATTACTTTTTCTTTTAGGTACAAATTCAGAACTATATCCTAAGGAAAGGCTGAGCAGTAGCTTGCTTGTCTCTTCTTCTGCGCCGCCGCGCATGTGCTACCCTTATGAAAAAATCGAGGTATAAATGAGGTATAAACAAGGTATATTTTAAAGGTATAAAGGAGGTTGTTATTTAAAGACGTCGTTGAGGTTGAAAAGGGTGCAAATGAATACCTCAAAACCAACCTCAAATATACCTTAATATATACCTCCAGAGGTATATATGTTTCAACTTGAGGTGTTTAATTTTACATCTGGGGTGAGGTAGATATTTACTACTTTAAAGTGTTTCATTTTCAACCTTAGGTTATTACTTATCAGCTTGAAGTATATTTATTTACACTTGTGGAAGTTTTTATTCAACAACCTAAAGTGTGTCATTTTACACTTCAGGTTATTATAAATCAACCTCAGGTGTATTTTGTTCCACTTCAGGTAATTATTTTTCAACCTCAGGTATCTAATTTTATGCTTGTAGAGATATATATTTTTCAACGTATGATGTGTCATTTTACACTTCAGGTTATTTCAAATCAACCTCAGGTGTATTTTGTTCGACCTTAGGTTATTACTTATCAGCTTGAAATATATTTTTTAACACTTGTGGAAGTATTTATTCAACAACCTAAGGTGTGTCATTTTACACTTCAGGTTATTATAAATCAACCTCAGGTGTATGTTGTTCGACCTCAGGTAATTATTTTTCAACCTCAGGTATCTAATTTTATGCTTGTAGAGGTATATATTTTTCAACCTGAGGCATGTCATTTTACTCTTCAGGTTATTTCAAATCTACCTCAGGTGTAATTTTTGATAGTTGGAAAGGTGATTTTTTACTAACGTAAGGTGTATTATTTTTCACCTCAAATATAGGTTTTTATGCTTGTAAAGGAAATTTTTTTAATCAAACTAAAATATGCCATTTTTCCCTTCAGGCTATATTTTTTTATGCTAATGCTGGTAATTAAATATAATTAAAATATTTCTCCTTAGACTGCTAATTTTTAACCTAAATATATATCTTTTCACTTGTAGAGGTATTTATCACTCTGATGGAGTTTTTAATGTTACACATTAGGTGGTAATTACTTATTAACTTTTTACGGTCTGTCTTAATTTTCACTGCTAATCCTGATGCTAAGAAACTATTTTCTAAACACATAAGCGGAATACGGATGAATCTTTCTTTCGAAAGAATTTTCGACTGATTTCCATGTATTGTGTGAAGAAAAGTAAAATGCAATGCAAAGAATATATCTTCCTTTAATTTTGAAATACAACCCATTGGAATGTATTCTTCCTCACACAATTCAGAATAGGAATTTTCACTTAACGCCTTTAATTTATAGTTTGTGAACCTTGTGCTAATTTGCAATTAAATAGTTCATAAAATTTATTAATCTTGAATTAACATGTAGAGTTGAATAATGTTAAGTATGCTGACTCATAAACCTTAAAAGAACATTTCAAATGTTTCTGTAATTTTAATCATTTCAATTAAACTATCGTGAAAAGAGGATACATTTGATTCAGAAAAATGTGGGAACTCATTTATATAGAACAGATGTTAAAGGCGCTAATTTTTTGTAAAAGCGAAATAACAGCAAATTTAAATAATTTAGCCAGCTTACAAATAAAAACGTTTATTAACAAAAAAAATTAATTTTTCGTTCAAGAAATCAAAATTCTTGACAATTACTCTGCTTCTTCTGCAAGTTTGCTGTGCTTACGTTATTTGGAGCATTGGAACCTATAAATAAAAAATTTGAATTAGCGAGAGTCATATTTACATTGATAATGACAAATTTTAAAAGATTAGAATAATATTTTAAAGCTTATTTCGTTGCATAAATCACCTTTTATTATTATTTCTATTCAATTTTGAATAAATAAATGGTTTCTTTAGTAACAGCAGATGAATAAGAATAATAATAATGACCTGCAAAACTCTCCTCCCAGTATATTTCAATTCTTTATTTTGACTGTTTAAACATATCACTTAAAAAAGCTAATTCTTCTGTAAGATGCATATAAAAACTGCTGTAGAAATAACACGCTTATTGAAATTCTTAATTTTCCAATAATTCAACCGACCATTTTTAATTATGGATTGTTATGCTGATATTTAAATTTTTTTCTCAGCAAATTTTGAATAAATTCAATTACACTGGCCTGCTTGTTTAAATTTTTAGTCCAATTTCGCAAAAGAAATTGTACTAAAACCAATTCTCAATGCTGCTGATTCCGAAAATAATTGTCTATCACGTAAGGTTTTTAAAAACAAAAGGTCATTTTCAACCTTTTATTTAATGTGATCAAGAATCAATCATCTTTTAATAAAAGAATGTAGAACATCAATGTTTTGTGTTTTTCATGCCCCATCGAAATAAAAGCAACATTAAGTTTATATGTTTACTTGCCTGAGAGAATAATTTAAGATAATGCTATAAAATAATGTTTTCAAAAATCAAAGATCATGCAAACTTTATCAGTAATTTTTTAGGTGAAAAGATTTCATTGAATCAAAGGAGAATAATTTACTTGTCTTTTTTCTTTTTGGTGTATATTTAGAGTTACTCCCAGGGGAAGGCTCTCCAGTTACTAGTCTCCACTTCCTCCTAGCTGCAGAGCACGTATTATTGACTTATTCAAACCTTGAAATTCTGGATGCCATTTACGGAGCAGCTCTGTAAAAGTTGCATGTTCAAGTTGAGTAAAATCAAGTTATATAAAAGTTGCATAGTAAGTTTCATTTGGAAATTTTCAGATGAGATTTTTTTTTAAGAAATTGAAGGAAATTGAAATATATATTTATATAACTTTGATAAGTTACTAATGTTGACAACAAAAATCCAGAGTCAATAATACTTTTAAACTTTTTTAACTACAATATAGGCAGATTAAGTATAGGTTCACCAAAATGATTTTAATATTTAATTGAAATAATAAAATTATTTTTTTTGAATAGCTGTCTCAGTAAATTTGTTTTATACAATATTCTTTGTGGATTAAAGATAAAAACTATTTTATTAGAGCACACTATTTATACGAAAAGTTTTCATGTTCTTTTAGTCTCTTTACGAGTCTTCACGAGTCTTATTAAAAATAAATTGAAAATCATTCCAAAATATTAAACTGCATCATGTTGATCTAGAATAATATTCAAGATTTTGCCTTAGCGGACTAAAAACTAAAATAAAACTAAACACAGTGGCGCGACAGCCCATAGAGGGTCAAGGTCTACTGTGCCCATTTCAGTTTTCTTGACCTTGGGCTCTGGGATGCAGGAGCAGATGTTCCGGTTAGGTGGTCAGCCGAACGCGGAACCCCCAGTGTTTAGTTCCCAAGCATGCTTGGTACTCATTTATCGACCCACTGAAGGGATGAAAGGCTGAGTCAACCTTGCCCGGCCCAAGGATCGAACCCAGGACCTGTGGCACGGAAGAGCGGGGCGTTGCCTTAGTGGACTAAACGGACAAAAAGTTTGAATTTTGCATGAGAATTTTTTAAATGGATGCCAGTTTTCCTTCACCTATAGTTGCCTTTTTGCTAACTAACTTCAGATATTATTTAATAGGTGATACACATACAAATACTTTTAAGATACTCAACTAAACCAAGCTTATGTATAAAAGGGCAAGTAAACTTAAACTAGGCTGCATTAATTTCTTCGTAAAAATTTTAGTAACTTGTACTTGTCAGAATTCAATATGCTGTTGCTGGAATTATTATGGTGTTATTGAAGAAATGATTTCTGATGAAAAGATGTGTTCTCTTAATCTTAATTTTAATGTTGAACTGAGCCATATTACACAAGTAACTAATTCTGGCAACTTTAACTTAATTCCTGTGACAAATATATCTTCTGTTTGTATTTCCATCCAGTGCGATGACACTGGAAAAATTTATTTTGCTAATGTGGTGAACAATCTAGAATTAGAATAACTTTTTTCTCTCTAGAGGCAATGTATATGTAAGTTCAGTAATCCCCGCTTATATATAATGTAATCGCTGTTAATATCAATCACTTATTATTACCGAAATTATTCGGTTCTGATTTTTTTTCATTGATATTAGAGTTTTCTGTGATCCTTACATAATTTAATGTTATTAGAATTTAATTTTCAAAATTCTTTATTTATTAGCGTTATATTTTTATTTACTCTGCACATTTAAAAATAAAAAAAATTCTTTTCTTTCTCTGCGATAATGTTAGAATTTCCAATTTCTCATCATTTCTGGAGTTAAAAAACAAAATATTTTTCAGATTATGAAAATTTATGAAGTTTGCTTTATTAATTTGTGAGGGGGGTTAAAAAATTAGTTCACTAAAATTAGCTTGAATCTTATCTCATATTACATATATTTTTATTAAAAAAAATTTCAGATTTTATTAGGAATTCTCATATATTTTTTTATGAAATTTGTTGATTTGATATGGTAAACTTGTTTCCTACCTTAGAATCACCTGTTAATAGTAAACATTAATTTAAAAAAATGAATATTTACTTCGAAAAACAGGATTGTTTTTTTTTCTTCATGTTTGTAAATATATATTTTTATGAAAATGCAACTTTTGAAGAAATATTAAAATTTTTGTGTGATGTATTTACCCTGATTGCAATTTTTATTGTATATGTTTATTTTATTAGTTAAATATGTATGTTAGATTTTTGTTGAAGGCAACAAATATGCATTTCGTTCCTTACAATAGTGTTATTTATTTGTTTTATTACCTGCAATACATAAAACTGTTAACTTTCAATTTTCAGTGATTTATTTATAAGAGAAATTATGAACCTTTTACTCAATCAGCTTGCATACTGCTACGTTAAAACATATACATTTAAGCAAAACAAAAAGAATAGTTATATTTGAATAAATTACAAACAATAAAATATACTGTGCGTAACCTGCTGTAACGATTCACCAGTAACGTTACCCTAAACAGCGACGAGAAATATTTAGATTGATCTGTCTTATTGCTAAGCCTACAACAATAGCCTCAAAGAATATCCTCCGACTTAAATAATGTAAGATCAGGACGCGTCTTTAAAACAAAAATAATGAAATTTAAGTTTGAAAATTGAAGCATATTTGATTAAAAGTGACAAAGCTAAATTAATAAATGTCAAGCACACTTACCGAATTTTAAAGAAACTTTCGATTGTAAACACACACGCCATTTGCCGGCTAGCACGGAACTCTGGGAAGTGAGCTAGTTGATATGAAGTGTACTTTAAACAACCTTAAAACAACCTTAGGTATAAATAAAATGACTTCATACATCTCAATAAAGACCTCACTCTCTTTAGTTAAAAAAAAAATTTATTTTTTATACCTCGTAAATACCTCTTTTGTTACAAGTGTAAAAAAAACAACCTGGTGAACCTTAAAAACTGCCTCATGATTCTGGTTGATATGAAGTGAATTTTAAACAACCTCAAAATAAGCTTAGGTATAAATAAAAGGACTTCATATACCTCAATAAATATCTCACTCTCGTTAGTTGAAATAAGGTCAATTTTTTTATACCTCAAAAATACCTCTTTTATTACAAGTATCAGAAAATCAACTTGATATACCTTAAAAATCACCTTATCAGTCTGGTTGATTTGAAGTGAATTTAAAACAACCTCAAAATAAGCTTAGGTATAAATAAAATGACTTCATATACCTTAATAAATATCTCACTCTTTTTAGTTGAAATAAGGTAAAAAATTTTACACCTCAAAAATACCTCTTTTGTTACAAATGTAAGAAAATAAACCTGGTATACCTTAAAAATCACCTTATCAGTCTGGATGATTTGAAGTGAATTTTAAACAACCTCAAAACAAGCTAAAGTATATATAAATCAACCTCGTACACCTTAATTACAACCTTTACGAGGTATAATTTTTATTTCTGTTTTCTCTGCAACCTTAAATATACCTCAAATATACCTCAAAACAACCTTAATACCTCAAAAATACCTCAAATCAACCTTAAATTTTCATAAGGGTAATTACAGTCTAGGCCATCTCAGTAATATCAGGGAACTGTGGATAAGCTCTGTAAATATATATATATATATATATATATATATATATATATATATATATATATATATATATATATATATATATATATATATATATATATATAAAAATAATATAAACTTTGTAACAAATATCCAAACGATAAGCATACAGCTATAGTAGAATTTCAAAGCGAAATTGCTATTTTAAAAATCTTTCAATTTTCAATGATTTATTTATAAGAGAAATTGTGAACATTTTTCTCAATTAATCAGCGTGCATACTGCTACGTTAAAACATATACATTTAAGCAAAATAAAAAGAATAGTTCTATTCGACTGAACTACAAACAATAAAATATACTGTGCATAACCTGCTGTAACGATTCACCAGTAATGTTACCCAAAATAGTGACGAGAAATATTTCGGTTATTCTCTCTTATTGCTAAGCCTACAACGATAGCCTCTAAGAATATCCTCCAACTTAAATTATTTAAGATCAGGACGCGTCGTTAAAACAAAAATAATAAAATTTAAGTTTCAAAATTGAAGCATATTTGATTAAAAGTGATAAAACTAAATTAATAAATGTCAAGCACACTTACCGAATTTCGAATAGACTTTCGATTGTCAACACACACGCCATTTGCCGGCTCGCATGGAACTCTGGGAAGTGAGTTAGTTAATATGAAGTGTACTTTAAGCAACCTTAAAACAAGCTTAGGTATAAATAAAATGACTTCAACACCTCAATAAATACCTCACTCTCTTTAGTTGAAATAAGGTATATTTTTTATACCTCATAAATACCTCAATATCGTTAGTAGAAAAAAGGTATATTTTTTATACATCGTAATTACCTCACTCTCGTTAGTTGAAATAAGGTTGATTTTTTTATACCTCATAAATACCTCTTTTGTTACAAGTGTAAGAGAAACAACCTCGTATACCTTAAAAATCATCTTATCAGTCTGGATGATTTGAAGTGAATTTAAAACAACCTCAAAATAAGCTTAGGTATAAATAAAATGACTTCATATACCTCAATAAATACCTTTTTATCGTTAGTTGAAATAAGGTAAAAATTTTTATACCTCAAAAATACCTCTTTTGTTACAAGTATAAGAAAATAAACCTGGTATACCTTAAAAATCTCCTTATCAGTCTGGTTGATTTGAAGTGAATTTTAAACAACCTCAAAACAAGCTGAAGTATATGTAAATCAACCTCGTACACCTTAATTGCAACCTTTACGAGGTATAATTTTTATTGCTGTTTTCTCTGCAACCTTAAATATACCTCAAAACAACCTTAATACCTCAAATCAACCTTAAATATACCTTAAATTTTCATAAGGGATCTGCCGTATTTCATAAGATATTAATGTTATTATGTAATTCTGGGGAGTTTGGAGTGAAAATTTGTTTTAGTTATTTTGTTATTTATTATTAAAAAAGGTGACATGGTTGCTAGATTTTGAATAACTCGCTTTTTTGGCAGTCTTGATTTAACCTGTTTCCATAAGTTTATTACTGTTTGTTCTTGTTGCAAGCTGTGCTCCATCTTACGTTAGTGTTAACACTTTTAGCTTTGTAAACACAAGTATTGTCAGCATTGTAAAGATAAGTAATCAAATACATTGTTTGCAAGAATCTCAAAACACAACGATGCCAAATGGCTTTAAAATACAATGGAAACAGTAACCCGGAAATTTACGCGATGCCGAGCTTGCAGCGTTCCCCAGTGTAGAAAACACCATCCATATGACAGTGGCGTAGAGCAATACACTCTATCTATGGCAACACTTTTCATGAAAAAAGAAGGAAGATCCAGCTCGCGCTTAGAAAACGGAAGCAGATCTTTTTCACCCTCCCAAACAAGCTGTGTACCTAGTTGCAAAACTCCACCTAACGGCCAGAGTAAAAGCTCTGGCAAAAACAAGTTCTGGGTGAGGGAGGGGGGTGGAGAAGAGTCTCCCTTTCTCTCCTCATCAGGCGGCAAATGCAATATGAGATGACTAAAAATCCATTCATTGCGTTAATTGGGAACAACTAAAACAGATAAAGCCACCATCTTTTAAACAATGACATTAGTTTTCATTTGTGCATTATTAATTGTTTGAAATTTAGTTTATGTTTCTTCCTTTTTTATTTAAGCTTGCTAAAAATTTTAATTCATAATTAGATAGACTAAAGTAACAGATTAATTGAATAATTTTGCGATTTATGAAAAAGCATTTAGATAAAACAATTTTAAGTACTGTAAAAAATAGTCAGTTTCATTTAAATAATAATTAAAGAATCTGTTGATTTTCGTTTTTACGTAATTGATTCTCTTGATTTTTCAGTGATTTTTAGGAATTTACATAAGATGAAGCAGGCAAACATATTTTTTTGATGATTATTTTATTGAAATTTTTTGAAACGAACCTATTTTGTGCCAATTTTATTATTTCAGATAAGTCAAAATTATTATTAAATATTGCTTGGTTTTTATTCTTTGTTTTATAGTGATGTTATATATTTTCTCAGGGCTAAACATACATCATGCAAAAGCAAACATTTATTAATTTAGTTTTCAGTAAAAGAGAAGTTATTTTTCAGGCATTATTTCCTTTTTGTACATTTTTCTAAAACAAATTCACAAAGTTAAATGCTATTTTAGTAGTTCAAAAATTAATCAAATATAAAATAAAAATTAGTTATAAATTCAATTGGAGAGCTATTGATTTTAATTAATTGAATGTTAAACTTTGAAACTGTTAACTGTTATTAAAACTGTTTTTCTCTTAATAGTTTTAAAATAAAAATTATGCTTTTATTGCCCTTTGATGCAATTTTTTAGTAAACTCTGCCTCTATTCAAATAGTCAATTTTAGAAACTTTAACAACTTTTAATAAACTATATTGTCAAAAAAATAATAAATTTCTGTATAAAAAAAAGGCATGCATTAGAACATGAATGAAACATTATTTTGCCGTAGATATAAAGAACCGCACTGTCTTGAATACCAGCCGTTTTATAACCCTTAAACTTTGGCGATCAGCTGAAATGGGTGATTTCCAAACTAATTCTATCGCCAAGAGCTTGGATGCCCGATTTTTGAGCGTGAGAACGAAAATGGCTCGAACTTTTGAGTGGGAGTGATGTAAAAGAATACGCTAGGAAATACATATTTTTTGCTACAATATCTTTTTTCATGCAAAAAGGTTTCTGGATACTGGACATTAGTATTTCACCTCTTTCTGAATAAATATAAAATAGCTCTTGGTGTCAACATTTTTTCTTGCTATCCATATATTGCAACTACCTCACTACTGAAAAGGTAATTTTGCAGGTATCATTTTCATCAATTTTCGTAGCATTATTGTCGGATCTGTATTTTTATTTAAAGCAAAAATTTTTGTTGTTAATTATAAAAATTATTTTTTGTGTCATTTGTTGAGAATAAAATAATCAATTGCAGGAAATAAGAAGAATTAGAATGTACTTATACATTTTATTACCTTTTTTTAAGTTTTATCTACTTACATTCATTAAAGTTTTAGATTTTGTGTTTACAATTCTTATCCCTTAATTTTAGCTCCTTTAGCAGCCTCAGTGTGCCTGTATGTCTTAAGTGGGAGTTATGTGGAATTTCTCAAATCGTTTTTATTCGAAGCAATTTTATTTTGTGCTCCTAATTATTATGTTAGATATATTTATAATAGTGTGGAAACATATTCGAATTAATTACTTTTGTGTATTGAATTTTCTTGAATATTATTTGCAATAAGTTATAACTTTAATACAAGGTTGGAAGGAAACCACTTTTTTGTTTCTGATGAGTGGAAGGTTAAATTAATAATATTTTGGTTGGTTTTTAATTTAGGTTAAATTAATTAATAATATTAATTAGGTTAAATTAATAATAATAAAGTAACCATTGAAATTATCAACTTTCCTTGTATGAATATGCTTAAATGGTATTAAAATAAAATATTGATTTACATTTTATTATATTACTAGTTTTAAAAATAAGCTTACATGAGTTAAAGGTTTTTTGTTTACATATTTTATTATTATTAGTTTACATATTGTATTGTAACATAAATTGTGTTTTGTATATCCCGTTGCAATGCTTTTAGCTTTGTTCTAGGTTGTTATGATCATCAGTTAAATTTGAAAAAAAGGCTCCTGCATTGACTGAATTTTTCACAGTTCTGACCTGAGTATTGTCAGGATTACCAGGTCAGTGCCTGTTGAAAATCCAATTTTGATCCTTCGGTACAGAAATAGAAATTCTACATTTTAATTTGTTTTACTAATATAGTTAATAGTGATTGGGTAAATTAGAGTTAATAAATCATATAGTTTACATTTCTTATTATTTGAGAGATTCTGCTTATTAAACATTACTATAAAGGACATTTTGAAAACTGATATTATAGTTTAAAATAATATGAAGGGACTTGAATAAAATTTGAATAGTTGAGAGGAAGCACAAATATGTACCAATGAGGAACCTGCATGTTTTTTTTTTTTTTTTTAAATGAAACTTCGTGACATTCTATGAAGATAGACACTAATTTCAGACCTGTGCGATAACTAGTTATTTTGTTATTAATAGTTAAAATCGCTCGATTAGCCCCGCCCCCTAAATCGCTGCTAGGTTTCCCATCCGCTCTGATGACGTCACGATACAGTACAACCTCGACTCCCTTCATGTTTCGAAACGGCGAAAAGGTGTGGTTGTCATCAGCGTTACTACAATTTACTCAAATAAATGAAATTCAAATGTAAACAAAGTCACTTTTCTCGGTAGAAAGCTATGGTTTAACTCCTTCCGCTCGCTGAGATACTGTATCCTGACTTCATAGCAAACCACGCCCCGTTTTGTGTCTCATGATGTTAGTTTCGTTTTGGGCTAATTTTAAGTTAAGTTTTTTTTAATATTCGGGTCAGTTTTTTAAATTCTGAATTGATTTTAGGGAGTTTTAAGATATAAACTATTCAAAATATTCTCCATTCTATAACTATTCAACATTCTGCGATTACCCGAAGCATGCAGGTTCCTCATTGTAATGTAATGATGTTTTGTATTGTTATAGGTTATGACTTTTTTGTCATCAACTAATGAAATGCATACTTTTAAAGCTCCTTCAACAGCCTCAATGTGCCTGTATGTCTTAAGTGGGAATTGTGTGGAATTTGTTGAATGGTTTTTATTTGAAGCAATTTTTTTGTGCTCTTAATTATAATATTGGATATAGTTATAACAGTATGGAAACATATTCGAATTAATTACTGGTGCTTATTGAATTTTCTTGAATATTATTTGAAAGGAAATAGGAATAACAAATAAGTTATAACTTTAATAATACAAGGCTGGAAGGAAACTACTTTTTGTTTCTTATGAGTAAACGATTAAATTAATACTATTTTGTACCGTAAATTTAATGTAACCATTTCAGTTATAAACTTTCTTTGCATGAATATGCTTAAATAGTATTAAAATAAAAATATTGATTTACATTTTATTATATTACTAGTTTTAAAAATAAGCTTACATGTGTTAAAGTTTTCTGTTTACATATTTTATTATTTGTTTGATGCTGCAATGATAACATTACTACTATAAGTGATATTTATAAAATTCATATTAAAATTTAGAATAATAGTTGTTGATTAACTTACTTATTGTTGTCTAAAGGATGTCCATCGAGGTTCTTAATTAATTAGGCAGATCGTAATTAACAACATTTTATTAACACAAACAACAACAATAGTAAAAGACAGAGCGCCGCATTAAAGCGACCGTATTAATTAGCTCGTACATATCATCTGAAGACGTGGGTGGAAGCATTACGTAATTCTTTGCGCATGCGCGCCTCTTATATATTCTTTAATTTCTTTTAATTCTCCACATACACTCCCACCTTTTGAGTTTAATTAACCTTAATCACACTCAAAAATTAAATCTTACTAAACACTTATAAATGAAATGTACTTAAACTTATAAAATGACACACAAATATGACATACAAATATGACATACATGTAACTTTAACAGAAAACATATACATATAAAAATTCACAAAACATTTAACTTTTGACTTCTAATCTATAAAGTCTCTGGACAGGTCTCATAAACTCAGAATTCTCTGTCTTTACGAGAGCAAGCCTTGTTTTGCCATCACGACCTGGAATTAATTTCAAAACTCTAGCTAAATTCCAAAAAGCGCGTTTTTTATTAGCATCTTCAACTAAAACAATTTCACCGACCACTAAAGGATTATCCTTGAAATCTCTTATAGTTTGTTGACGTAACTGACCTAAATATTCAGTCCTAAACCTATTTCTTAAAGACTCTCTTACTCTTTGGAGATGTTTAGCTCTCTTACTTAAACCTTCCTTATCTGCCTTATCGATGTCTGTAACACCTGAAGAAGGTATTTCGTGCAGAAACATTTCTGGAGTCAAAGGGGAAATGGTGTCCACGTCTTCCGATACGTAGGTGAGGGGTCTCGTATTAATTATTCTTTCACAATCACACAAAATTGTGACCAATTCCTCATAATTTAAGGAAGAGCGTCCTAATATCTTACGTAAAATTCGCTTCACCATTTGTATTAACCGCTCCCACCAACCACCCCACCAGGCGGCGGAAGGAGGGTTAAACCTCCACCGTATCTCATGCTCTGCAGCTTTTGAAGCTAACTTGTCCCATTCTATCGAATGAAGAATCTTTTGCGCACCAACAAAATTTGTTCCGTTATCGGAATATATTACCGACGGTCTTCCTCTGCGCGCAATAAAACGTCTTAAGGACTGAAAAAAGGCTTCCGTAGTTAATAAAGTTACTAACTCTAAATGTATAGCCCGGTACACAGCGCACGTGTAAAGTACTATATAAGACTTTTTCCCATCCTTAAGATATAGTGGTCCGGCTAAATCGACACCTACAATTTCGAAAACAGATGCATCATTAACTCTAACTTTAGGCAAAATTCCAGGCGTGACATTACACTTTGTAGTATTAAATCTTAAACATTTTACACACTGTCTTATACAATTTCGTATAGTTTTACGACTTTTCAAAATCCAAAACTTTTCTCTTAAATGAGACATTATCATAGTAGTACCAGCATGTAAAAGTTCAATATGACAATTAATAATTAACAATTTGACAACTGGGTGATCACTAGGTAATATAACTGGATAAATGAAATTAGATTTATCTTCACGAAAAACTAAATTAGTTTTAGCTCTAATAATACCATCATTATCAAAAAATGGCCTTAATTGTCTCAACTTATTATCATTGATACCTGTAAAACTGTCCTTTTGTATCAAAAGAATGAGACTTTTCTCTGATCTATCCAATTCATTTACATTCAAAAACTTAGAACAGTTCCTTTCTAAATTTCTACAATTATTATAAAATCTAAAAATCCAAGCTATCATATTTACAATTTTCTTATATGAAGAAAAATATTTATAATACCAATTATCATAAACATTATCATTTTTACTTAAATTTACAATGACAGATTTACGCAGTTCAGAGTTGACTAAATTCTCATCTGGGGCTTCAAAGGATTTTGGCCAATTTTGTTCGTTTTCATACAACCAGTTAGGCCCCTCCCACCAACGACGTTCAATAAGCTGCTCAGCTGAACAACCTCGCGAAGCAAGATCGGCAGGATTAAAAGATCCGGGAATGTGGCGCCACATGGTGTGAGAAGTCAAAGAACGAATTTCTTTTACACGATTTTGAACAAAAATACCCCAGTTGAGTTCCCGTTTTATCCAACTCAAAACTGTCGTTGAATCTGTCCAACAATAGATATCAATATTGTTAAGATTCAAATCTTTAATTATATTTGCTAACAATCTAGATCCAATACAACATGCAAGAAGCTCTAGCCTTGGTATTGTCAATGGTTTTAGAGGTGCAACTCTACTCTTAGCTTGCACTAAATTAACTTTAACAAAAGGTTCATTGGTACTTTCAACTCTTACAAACACACAAGTTCCATAGGCTAGCTTACTTGCGTCACAAAACACATGTAGACTCATCAAGGTATTTGACAAATCGAGACAAATCCATCTTGGAATCTTAATGTTCTGTAGCAAAGGTAATTGGATAAACCAAGATTTAAATTTCTTAATCAAATTATCAGGTAGTTTGTCATCCCATTTGATTTTTGAACTCCAAGTTTCTTGTAAAATTAACTTAGGTAATAACATTACCGGTGCCGTAAAACCGATTGTATCAAATACCTGATGAGCCACAGCTAACACTTTTCTTTTCGTAATTAATTCGTCAGAATTATCTGCTCGTTCAATCTTACATGACAAAGTGTCCTTCTCCGTGTCCCAAATAAGTCCCAAAATTGGTACATTTTTTGTAATAGATGAATCCTTAACACATAAATCAGGTAAATTTGTCTGCCAATCTCTTAAATTAAAATGACCCTGAGACATTATACATTGTGATTCTAAAATAAAATTTTGAGCTTCAGTTTCTGTACTTAGACTAGTTACACAATTATCTACATAAAATGATTGTTTAAGAATATCTGCAGTACTATTTAAATTTTCAGAAACTCGATTTAAATGGTAACGCAATGTAGCGGCAAGTAAAAAGGGACTTGAGGTAATTCCGAAGACTACCCTTCTGTGCCGATACATTTTAAGTTCGTCCGAATTGTCTTCACTGTACCACAAAAATCGCAAAAAATCTCTTTCTTTTTCCCGTATTGATATCTGTAAAAATGCTTTCTCAATGTCCGCAGATATACCCACAAAATTTTTACGAAATCGATTAAGAATAGACGGGATCATTTCTATTAAGTTTGGTCCAGTAGCCAAACATTCATTTAAAGATGGTTTTCCGGCCGACTTGGCTGATGCATTAAAAACTGGCCTTATTTTCGTACTAGAATTTTCCTTAACCACTGCTCTATGAGGCAAATAATGAACATTATCTACCTTTACATCGTTGGCCACTTCAATAATCCCTAAAGATGACCAATCCTTAAATACGTTAGAATAAGCTTCAAAATTACCCGAATTAATTAATTTCTTTTTCGTATTCAAAATCGACTTAAGTGCAATATTTTTATTATCAGGCAAAAGCGAGCTGTCTAAAACCCATGGTAAAGATATTTCATACCTCCCCTCCAAATTGACTTGAATGGTATTCTCGAAATGATTTAATGTTTCTTCCTCCAACTGAGTTTTTGTTTTGTCTATCTCTGGATCCGTAATTCCCAATGCGTCTAATTTCCATAAATCAGAAATGTTTCTATCCTTCACGAGAAGTGAAGAAATGTAACAAGAAGCCTCGCTCTCCCCCTTTGGCATATTGCCAACATTTAACTTCCCAATTAAAGTATACCCTAGCCTAGTATGAATCGCACAGGGTCCTGCTCTCAAGTTTTTAATTCTACCCGTAAATAATTTTCCGGCAATATCTGCCCCTATCAACAACTTAATTCCTTTATCAAAATTACAAAATTCTTTGTCCAAATCACTTATTTTAATATTTAGTTTTCGTAACTCTTTAACCCAGGGGCCATATGGGATCTGTTTAATATCAGAACAGATTTGTTTTTGACTTAAAGCTTCAAATCTGCATCTATAACTCCTATCAGTGCTACTTAATTCTACATTATATACATTGTGCATACTTTCTTCAGTTTCGACCCCACCAAAAAGTGATTGCTTAATTTCTACTTGTTTTATAGGCATATAACTCATACATTGTGCAACATCTTCAGAAATATAACTTCTCATACTACCAGTATCTATAATTCCACGAATTAACATTTCCTTTTTACCATTATGCACTCTTACAATTAAAGTTTGAAGCAATACGTCTGAGAGTTGAATTTGATTATTTAACGTACTTATGTTGTTTTCATGGTTTTCTTCATTCGAAACATTATCGATCTTATTTTTCGGATTATCAGGACAAAAAATAGAAAAATGTCTATTATTACAAATTAAACATCTAACATACTTTGCTTTGCAAGTATTAGCTCTATGACCCTTTTTTAAACAGACGAAACAAACGTTCTTTTTCTTAATTATTTCTTTTTTGGTTTCCAAGGTCATAGATGCTAATTCTCTGCAACTCTCAGATGTATGTGCTTTATCACAAAATATACAAATATTCGTATCAAATTTCTTAAACTTATTTATACATTCATTTTCATTCTTATTAGAGTTAAACAACTCACATGAAGAAGCAATATGTTTTGTTTCATACTTATTAATACACTTTTTACTATTAACATTTTTATCTGAAGAAAATGATTCCTTACTTAATTTTAATCTATATTCAGATTCAACTTCATTTCGTAAAAATTCTATTAACAAATCTAAATCAGTCTTACCTGACGTATCGGTCGCACAATTCTTTTGCCTTTCAAATACCTGTAATAAATCCGTGGGAATAGCTGATTCTACCAAAGGAAATAAGAAATCTGCATATTTATCTTTCGTTAACCCCAGTGATTCAAGAGCTCTTAGTTGTGTTTGTAGTTTATCGTATAATGTAGCTAAATCAACTTTAGATTTATCACTTAACACAAGTTTTAATAAGTCCCGTATGTAGACTTGCGTGAGAACACTTTCATTTCCAAATCGTGTTTTTAAGTGTTCTACAGCTTTCGTATAATTTTCTTTTGTTGCTGGAAAACTCTCGATGATTAATCTTGCTTTGGATCCCGCAACAGTGCTTTGTATTAAATACTGGAACTTTTCCCGCTCCTGAATTCTTTCATCATCGTGTATTTTGCTGAATAAAGTCCAGAAATTAAGCCACTGCCTTGGATCACCCGTAAATTTCGGTAGTTCGATGTCAGGTAACTTATACGCCGTAGATGGAGACTTATTTGGTGTAGACGTATCATCACGAATCGGCGTCGTAGTTTCGGTTTTGGTAGTCGCCGATATTAGCTTTCCTGCTTTCACTTTTATGGCAGAAAATTTGTCGTAGTATTCCTCGGAAGCTTCATATTCATTGTTGTACTCCTGCTCCGTGCATTTTGCGGCTTGCATATTTCGTAGGTGTAAGTTTTGAGTATCTCGTAGCTGCTTACATTTTTCCATTAAAGTATCCAAACTTATTTCTATTTCGATGATATCCGGTGTCTCAGTTCGTATTAATCCATCTAACTTATTTAAGGCTTTCGTAAAACTTGTTCGTGATGCCGCTCTTAATTGTTTTGAAGCATCCATGCTTACGTATAGTTTCTTTACTGCGTAGTTGATGTTTTCTTTTTACGATCCGCGTTGCATCAATTCGATACACGTCCAGTCAGGGATGCCACTATGTTGATTAACTTACTTATTGTTGTCTAAAGGATGTCCATCGAGGTTCTTAATTAATTAGGCAGATCGTAATTAACAACATTTTATTAACACAAACAACAACAATAGTAAAAGACAGAGCGCCGCATTAAAGCGACCGTATTAATTAGCTCGTACATATCATCTGAAGACGTGGGTGGAAGCATTACGTAATTCTTTGCGCATGCGCGCCTCTTATATATTCTTTAATTTCTTTTAATTCTCCACAATAGTGAAAAGCACAAGTTGTATTGTAACACAAATTGTGCTTCGTGTTTTGTATATCCAGTTGCAATGCTTTTAGTTTTGTTTTAGGTTATGATCATCAGTTAAATTTGGAAAAAAGGCTTCTACATTGACTGAATTTTTCACCGTTCTGATCTGAGTATTGTCACAACTGCCAGGTAAGTCCCTGTTGAAAATCCAGTTTTGATCCTTCAGTACAGATATAGAAATTCTAGGTGACCCAAATGAATGTTATGAAGAAAGCTGACATAATGGATTAGTGTACATTTTAACTACTTGAAAATAATGTTTTAAACATTTTAATTTATTTTAATGCTATAGTTAATAGTACTTGGGTAAATTAGAGTTAATAAAGTATATAGTAGTATTTTTTATATTAACCCTATTTTTATATTGTAAATGAGTATCTCATATTACAATATAATTTACTATTTAGGACTATTTCGAGAGCACAATAAGCTTGACATCAGAGATTTTCCTTTCCGTCCATGCTGAAAATGCCCTAAACCTTCTTCGAAGAAGCATTATTTACATCCCAAGTAGCACTCAATATCGACCGATCTCAAAAAAACTTCGCTAACGACGTCGATCGATGTTGTTCCGAAACATCTATCTATGTAAAACCGCCCGATTTTTTTATATTGTACGACATTGTAAAATTGATATGGATCGATTTTTCAATAAAGCCGTAGAATGTCGAGTTTGAAAAAAAACATATTCCACGGCGTCTACAGATACAGTAGAATGTCGATGAATGTTTTCATCACGTTATTCGTATAACAAATATTAATAAGCATTTAAAGATATGGCAGAACGCTGATCGATAATTTTGATACGTTATTCAAGAAAATTTTTTCACTGGGTATTGTAGGATATATGTACATGTCTGGTATTATATAAGCTTTGAACCTTCAGATTTTATTTCACTAATTGCACTCCAGGCTGTACAGTTGCAGATTCAATTAATTAGATTTATAATGAGTAAAAAAAAAAAAAAAAAACATCGATTTGTATTGCGCAAAATTTGTTCAGGATATCTTGAAAAGAGCTACATCATCTGCTCAGTCTGTGGTTATTTAACAGAAAATTAACTATTTCCTCGCATGCTAGACAATAAGCATTCTGTAAACTAGTGAGCAAATATTTCATATTGTTTTTAACATTGCCTTAGAATAAAATATCTACAAGTATTTAAGCCGTACTTTCAAAATACAGGGCGCATAGCCAGATTTTTCAACAAAAAATAAGTACTCAAAAATATTTTTAATCAGTTTCCAAAATAAAAAATATAATTATGATTTGCTAAGGAATTAATTTAAAAATTAATTAAGTGTAAAATAGGTGAATAGGAATAGGTGTAAGCACTGTAGATGAATTTAAAGAAGTGAATATTAATGTAAGGCATGATAATTAATTATTTTCAGCTCAACTATGATTTATAAATCAAAATCAAAGATTATTTGCTTGTTTTAAAATAACCACATTTTACATGTATGTAAATTAATTTTCTTGTTTTTTAGCATTTGCAATGCACATTTGATCTTCAGACAGGATTCAGTCACTGAAAATTAGTAATTTAATATGTTGAAATATTATGGGTTTAATAAAATTCCCCTTCTGATATGAACGTACTTTGTAATATAGAAGGTGTGAATGCAGAGGAATAAAACAAAAAGTAGCTATGAATATTTTATTTGAATTGGTAAAACAAATTGGCACATTCTTGGGTCTCTAAGTCTAAAGAATTGGTCACGTCAATTATCTTAGGTTTTTGTCCTTCCCAATCAATGGCTGTAGCCAGGACCTTCCCAAATTTTTCCGCAAGCTCTTGGCCTCAAAGCATTTGAGAACTTTATAACAATATATACAATTATAGTGTTGGAAGCAAAATATTGAGTAATATTATTTAAAAAATAAAAACTGAAAGACTGTCTAACAAAACACAATTTATGAATGTGTATATAGCGAAACTTAGAGAACTGAATTGAATGAAGGGCTTAGAGCAGTGTTTCCCAATCTTATGACTTTTGTGTACCCTCTCTAAATTTTTCGTAACGCTGAGTACCGCTAATAAAAAAGTGAATGAATTTTTTACTACAAAAAATTGCCCAAAAGTTAAAATTCACAACTGGCTGTTGACACCACTATAGTGGTGTCAACAGCCAGTTGTGAATTTTATTATAATTATAATTATTAACTGTTAACTCGGCAAAAAATAGCCAATAGAGAAATACGTTTTTCAAAACTTTTCATGGCTAGCTTTGTTTTTAAATAAAGTTTTTGAAAAGTCCCGTTTGTTGCAAAATATGTCCCATAAGAACGCGTACCCTCCTAAACTGTTCCCGTACCCCTGGGGGTACACGTACCACACTTTGGGAAACACTTGCTTAGAGCAATGATTCTAAACCTTTTTTTTTTTTGCGGCCACACACTTTTAACGATTTTAAAATTTGACGGCACACAATGAAAAAAATTAGATTAAAAGTTGTTTACTTACCTATAATACACAGTGTTAAATAGTTTGTGATAATAATATGTACTATAAAAGCACGTTTATTAAGGGATTAATTATTTCTTTAGACTGATTTTTTATTATTTAGTAAGATATTTTTTTTGCTAGTTATTAATTGTTACCTTGTTTTCTATAGTTATTAACTGTTATTTTTTATGATTTCTTGTTTAGTTTTTTTGCTAATTATTAATTGTTAGCTTACTTTTTTGTTCGTTATCCTTTGTTAATTTGTTTATTAATTGCATAGCTTACTTTAATGATTAGCTTTTATTTCTGTTTGTAAGTTAATATTTAGCTTGCTTTCCTTTGTTAATTAATAATTATAATAGTCATTAAATTTCCTACTTATTTTAACATTTTTTTTAAAACTGTGTGTCAAAGACAATTTAAACACTTCCATCTTATTTTAAGATTGTCAGAGACAAGACAATCGCTGACAAAGATGTTCATGCGGTTAAAGCGTAGAAAAATTATAAATATTATATATATGTGATATTATATACATACAATATTATATATATATACAATATTATATATAGATACACTTTTCTTTAATTTAAACTTCATTCAAAAAAAAAAAAAAAAGCATTATAATTTTTAATGTATCATTTCTAATATTTGGCGGCACACAAAAGTGCCGCGGCACAGTGATTGAGAATCACTGGCTTAGAGAATCGGCACAAGGATCAAAAAAGGACATGTTGCATTAGACTCTGTTTTGTAAAACTGTCTGAATAATTAAGCGGCAATGCTATATCTGTGATTAAATTCTTTAACAACAAAAAATACTATAATTATATTATTCTATTAATAGAAAGCTTATCAGTTCAGCTTTAATTGTATTTCGTAATATTCAATTTTACTTCTATGTATTAAAGAACATTCTCTTAACTAATGTGAATACAGAAAAAATGTTGAAGTTGAAAATAAGATTTATTTTTAAAACTAGTGGGCTGCACCCCCTGCTCGCCAACCCCCGAAAATTGCTACGCAATCTTATATGGTTTGCTTCGCTCGCTACTAACTTTGGTACATTGAAAATGCACAAAATTCTAAGAATTCAAAACAATCATTCAAATCCATATTAAAATGTTTTTTTTTTTTTTTAAATTACATCTTTTTAGTAAATACTAAGTCAATAAAATAAATTTGAATTCAAATAAATGACATGAAAATCGTCAAAAAATGGGAAAAATCGTCAAATAAATTCGTAATATATAAATTCGTGAAAAAAAAGCGCTTTCGACAAAATACTAAAATAGAGACAAAGACTACTCACAACTGCCTAGCTTAATAGTATGAGATTATCGCTGTTTTCTCAGCAACCTTAAATATACCTCAAAACAGTCTCGATACCTAAAAAATACCTTAAATTTTCGTAAGGGTACAGAGAGAAAGCGGTTTCGGACAGTTTATATCGAAAATGTGGTGCCAGTTGAAGAGTGACATTTATATTTCGATGTCTCCGAGCCGTTAAATAACAGTCTACATTGCGCGTTGTTGCATGTTTATGCCCTTGCCAGATCCTGGAAATCACACTTTGTGAAACTCCAGTGGCTTCTGCTACTTCGGCTTGTGTTTGATCACCTTTAACGACCAACAACTCTTCAATTCGGTTAAATGATTTCGTAGAGACACGAAATTTTTATTTGTGACTCTCTTTTTTCGCACACAAGAAAATTTGCTTATACCGTTATTTTATACGAAATCCTTTTATTGTTTTGAGCAGTGTAGTACATCGCACAGTTTGGGCATTCACTCGATCGAAACGCGCATAAATATTTTCGAAATCATTCCGCTTTTAAATGTATTAGATTAGTGTAAATATTAGATTAGTGATTAAAATATTTTATCAAATAATGCATGTTTATGCTTTAATGTTATTTCAAACCTTACGTTAAATGTGTTGAACTGTAAAATATGAAGAGAAAAAGTAACAAAAATCAGCATATTTAAATAAAACTTTTGATTCACAATTTTTTAGATAATTTTTATTTCAGTGTCTAATATCGTATATTATATAACAAGTGGGCTGCACCCCCTGCTCACCAACCCCCGAAAATTGCTACCAAATCTTATATGGTTTGCTTCACAAACCAAACTCGCTTCGCTCGCTACTAACTTAGGCAAATGCATAAAATTCTAAGAATTAAAAACAATCATTCAAATCCATATAACAACTTTAAAAAAAAAAAAAATTACATCTTTTTAGTAAATACTAAATCATTAAAATAAATTTGAATTCCAATAAATGACATGTAATTCGTTAAACCTATTAGAAATGTGCTATAGTATAAAATCTTAAGATAAAATTTCTAAAACTGATATCTCTTTCAAAAGGTTAAAATTTTGGCTGTAATTAAGTCTATTAAAAATTGAAATAAGTGAATTGCAATGAAGAAACCTGCATAAACAAATAAATTCTAGTAAAACAAATAAATTCGTGATATAAATCAAATTCGTCAAATAAATTCGTAATCTATAAATTTGCGAAAAAAAGCGCTTTCGATAAAATACTAAAATAGAAATCTATCGACGAAGACTACTCACTTCTGCCTAGCTTATGCTCTCTCTGGTTACTTCAGTTTCCGTTTTTAAAAGCGCTATATGTTGAGCCATCTCAGCTAAATTTGGCATGTGACATTTTTACCGGCAATCATTGGTCGATTTTCTAGCGTTGCCATTCGGGGAGTTGTAATGAGGCTTTTTTTTTGTCGCCGTGTAAGAAATATATATATAGATTGAACGTAAATACATGAATGAACAAACCAATTTTCATTATTGAATAAATTTAATAATTTTGTTCAGAAATCAAATGGATTGATTTAAAAACTAAATTTTTTTTCTTTTCTCCTGTTTTTTAAAAAAAAAACAACCAAAAAAAAAAACACTTCTCCGACACTATGAAAATTACGATTTAAAGCTCATGCTCAAGTTAAAAAAAATCATGTTTTAAGATGTAATTGTTTAAAGATAACGATATTATTTATATTCGAAAGCTTCATTACTATTTTATATTTTTACAGATTTATTAAAAACATTCTGAGCGAGTTGTTTCAGACATTTTCAGCATAATGCAAGAAATAATTTTCTTATTTCTACACTACTGGCCATTAAAATTGCTACACCAGGAAGGAATGCAAATAGCAGAATGATATTTATTGGGCACATATATTATAGTTAGAAGAACAAGTGATTAAATTTTCATGATATTTGGATGTATAGATCCTGAGGAATCAGTCCTCAGAGCAACCTCCCCTGGCAGCAATAAAAGCAGTTAAACATGTTCTGCGTCAATGAAGGTCAGGACAGTGCGGGCCACACACACACGGTCATGCATTGTCCTTCTGAAAGTAGCGTTTTGAGGCCTCAAAGATAAGGTAGAGCAACTAGCCCTAACACATCAGAAATGTAACAGCTGCTGTTGTGCTTACAATGCGAGCAAGAGGTCACCCCATAGCATTACTCCAGGCGATGGGCCAGTATGACGATATGAGTTTCATAGATAAGAGGAACCCGCAAGAGGAAGTGAAGGTCCTATCTTTCCGGTGGCAACGAAAAATGGGTTACTTTTTTCAATCATTGTGGCGACTTTTTCTATCTGTTAAATCGCCACATCGCCAGTGTTCGTGTACATGTTTGTTGTGATGGCTTGTTAATTTCACGTGCCGAAATTTTACTGCATGGAATAGAAATCTAATTTGTTGTGGTAAGTAAAAATTATTAATATGTTAGTTTTATACATTTATTTTTAACTAATTAAATTTTAAAACATTGCATGAATGTTAATATATTACGTTCTATAAAACGTAAACATCTTTCACGTGTTATTTTCCATTGAGAATGAATTTTATAATTCTTTCATATTGGAAAATTTATTCTGTTTAAAATATAAATGTTTTGATCATTAAGAATGTTATAGATAAATCAGCGGTAATATATAAAAAATGAGCTTGCATAAATTTTTGGAAATTATATAGTCTGTTATTTATGTATAATAATAAATGAACTTATACAGAGAGAAATGCTTGTGTGTTGTACTGTTTGTCATTAAAATTAAGGAACGATGCTAAAATTTATATAATGGCTAGTTTATAATAAGGAATGTTGAAATATGAAGGTTGCATTTTTTAGGATAGCTGTATTAAGAAGAAGTGGTGATTAAAGTAACAAGTATTTTAAATCTTCAAATCATCTTTAAATATTTCAAAATTGATAGATGAGTATTTTTTGTCTGTGTGAGAAGTTTATCCTTTTTGACATAGTAATACTTTAATGCATAGTATTTTAATGTTACTTTTTTTCTCTAGTGGTTCATGATACAGTTGTCTGATTGTGGAGAAGATAAACTTGGTGAAACAGTAGCTAGAGAACTGCCTATTTAGATAGTTTATTAAACTTTCTATATAGATGTTTTTAAAATGGTTATCTTTTTATTGTTTCTCCAAGCTCGGTATAACAACTAAAGCTTATTTGCAAACTTAACTAGATGTTAATTACTTTCTAGGTTAAGTCGTTCATTAGCATTTTCAAGTACTTATAAGTTTAAGATTGTTCTAAAAAAACTTATTATTACATTAGCTGTATTTTTTACCTCTTACTGCTATTAATTTTGCATTGATGACAACAATAAAAATTACGTTCCATTTTTACAGACTCCTGAAACTGGTAAGTTCCCTTTTTTGAGTAAAACATTGCAGTTTAATCAAAATATTTTTAGTTTAATTTTGATCTTTAATGATATGAAAGTTTTCTGTAATGCATATAAAATCAGCTTATCTTCTAGAAATATTATATATTTATATTAACAATTATTTATAATTTGACATTTATGTGGATATATTTATAAGTATTTGGAGTTTTCATTATTCTCCTTTTGTTAGTTGTGTGCATATATTCATATCATGAAATATAATCCAAAGTTCTGATTTTTCGTAATTATACAATATTTAATCTGCAGTTTGGGAGTAAGGTTATTGTTTCTAATTTATAAAAATTTAAGTACTGTTTTTGAAATTGCACATGATTAAATGATCAAGTCATTGATGATAATTTAAGTTCTTTATTGTAGGGTTAAAGTACAGTTTGTTAAAAGTAAAATTAATTTTGTGTATGAAATGAAAAAAGCAGGTATAATGTATCAAACATATGCATGCTCTTATTGTCTGCTGTTTAAGTTATGTATTAATTTCACAGCCTATGTATAAACTCTTATATAGCCTTTTTGTATGGTACCATTTTTGTGTAATGAGCTTTAGTTATGGGATGAAAGTTATAACAATTGCGTTTTATGAATGTTTTTAATTGTGTAAAAGCTAGTTATTGGGACATCTATCAGAACAGATGTCAGTAAGCACATTTGCATAAGTATTACTAATTCATAATGAAACAAACCTCATCGTCAGAAATCGGGTCAAAACTTTTTTTCTTCTAAAATGCTCAATTTTATTCAAAATTTTCTTTTTAAATATATTATATTAATAGAATCTTTTAAATATATTTGATTAATTAAATGCCTATTAATATTCAAAATTATGAGTAAACATAACACATAGAATTTTAAGTATGACAGCAATTTTAACTGGAAAATATTGCAATTTTTATATTTTGATAACTAGAAAAATCTTTAAAATTCCCTTTTGTGTCAATTATTTAGTACATTCTGCAACAGTTATGAAATTTATATTATTTCGTGAAATCTACTGGATTTTTTTCCTATCCGTGTTGTCAGCTATGATTTCGCAATTTTTCAGAGGAGAGTTTCGTCAATTTCAAATATAGTTATTAAGGTTTATACTTGCTTATGTATGTGAAACTTTTTTTTTCATAGGCTGGTAATTTATTTAAAGTGGAAAATCTATGCAATGAAATTCTCTAAACCACATTAACTTTCACTGGTGTAAACAATAAAAATTGCAGTTAAGAAATTCTGCAATAACGCAAGAACAATGAACTATTTTCATAATTTGTCTAATTATTTAGGCAATTAAGTTCAGAACAATATTTAGGTAAATGTATTTCCTTAAATGTCTTTCTATTTTTAAGTCTACTCTACTTGATTAAGCAAACTAAAGTTGATAAATTTATTGTGTTATATTAGTTGTTACGCTCTCAAAAATTAAAATTTTTTTTTCTGTAAATGCTTAACCACGTATTTATGTGTCTAAATATTTGAATCTAAAAATTATATTAAGCATTTATAGCTTGTCTTTCTCAAACTAATATTACTGCCATGCTTAGTAGGTAAGTTTAAGGATATGTCCAATGTTCTGTTTGAAACAAAATACTATAAAATGCTAAGACACATGTTTCAAGTTTTTTTTTTAAATATATTGTTTTAATAAAGTTAGAAAAATTTACTATTAAGCCTATAAGCAGGGTGTATAAAAATCATGATTTTTTTTAAAAAATCAAAAAAATCAGATTTTTTTGATTTTAATCGGATTTTTTTGATTTTAATCATGATTTTTTTATAATTTCAATTCTATGGAATATAATCAATTTTGTGTACCATAGATTTAAAGTTGTATTGTATTACTGTTGTTACTTATGGTATACATTGGAAATAAACATTACTAACCATTATCAACAAAATATTTCTTAATAATTTAAAAGCAAAAGGTGAAATAAGAAATAAACAATAACAAAGTGATTTCAAACTACAAATCAAGAAAGAAATTGTTTATCAAACAATATGTGATAATTATTAATTTTACATCTACAATATCAAATTATTTAAACAATCATTTAATTAGTTTTATTTAAAGATTTAAACATAAGGACTAATTTAGCTGCCTTTTCTACACCCAATTGATTCCGTAGTTTAGTATGTACAAGTCCAAAAGTGGAAAACATCCTCTCTATCCCTGCAGTTGTTCCTTTTGCAGTACATAACAACTGTATTGCATCAAACTCTTTTTGACCTACACAGTTCTTTAGAAGCGTAATTGATTTCCACCATTCCAAGATGTTTAAAGATTCTAGAGATTCTTTATCAAACAAAGTTCCATTAAACGGAGGAGAGCGTACAATGAATTTTAGCAAAATACTTAATAAGGAGGTTTCTCCATACTTTTCTTTAACAAAGTTTACAGCTTGATCTTTTTCATTTAGTGTTAAACATTGTACTTCAGAATTAGGATCCAAGAGGTAAGCTAGGAAATGAGCTGGTGTTAACGCTTGTTCATATCATTTAGTAAAAAAATTTTTGCAGCAATTATTATTAGAATCTTTCAGAGTTTCCTTTAAATTTTTCCAGATGTTGACAACATTTGATAAACTACAATTATCTTTTTGCATTTTATCTAAAGCTACAGAAATGGGTTTTAAAATTAAAAGCATATCTTCTGCATTCCTTTTAATTGCCATATTCATGACTTTTGACCTGATATTAGTGTCGATTAAAATCCAATTTTTGATTAAAATCAGTGATTTTTTTAAAAAAATCATTTGATTTAAATCATGATTTTAATCAATGATTTTAATCATTTGATTAAAATCATTTACACCTTGCCTATAAGTAATATTTTAGAGTTGTGAATGCCTAATTAAAATTATGAGTAGGCTTTAAATGAATGGCAAATATTATTCTGAATTTTTGTTTTATTTTCAATGGCACTTCATTTGTGAATGTTTTTTTTTTTTACTGATTTAATTTTTTTTTCTTTTGAAAACCCAAACGAAATTTAATATTTTTTTCTTTTCTTCTGAACTAGTTTCTTTAAGCATGTAAAATATAACATTAAAAGTTAATAAAATAGATTTTCATATAAAATTATTGAGTGAATTATATTAAACTTCCATTTTTAAATTAGATGTTTCTTGTAAATGACAGTTTCTTGCATTGGGTAGATTTACATAATCAGTTTTTTCTAGCCTGACAAGAGTTTACCAATCCTGGTATGTATTTGAATATAATTCCCATGTTTGAAGAAGCTACCACTAAGTAATAATTTTTAAAACCGTTGTATGAAGGAAAGAATCCTTTTGTGCAAAATTCTTATTTATATTTGTATCTAAAACTATTGTTTGTATGCTTATTAATACATTTATTTGAGATTATTAATTTAGGTGAAGTGTATTTAAGTTGAAGTCTTATCAAAAATGTGATGTCTGTCTGCTGAAATTTCAGAAAAATGGAAAACTGTGACAACTATTTTATTAAATAAAGTTTGAAATTGTTCATATGACCAGTAGTAATTTTGACTTCTTTCATTCATTATAGCTTCATACTTAAGAAAAAGTTTATTTAAGTATGAAATTATTTATTAAGTAAAAATTCATACCCAATGCAGCTACAAGAAGTTGATTACAGTATCTTTGTACAATAAATAAATAAAATTAGTAAAGATATTTGTATTTTTTATTTTTATAATGCTTAAAATATTTCATTAAAAAAATCTACTGGGATATGTTTTGAGTTATCAATTTGAAATATGAAAACAGTGTGTAAATATCAATTTGCGATATCTACCAACTTAAAATTCTGCACTTTTAAATTCTATTAATTTTTATTGCAATTTTTCAGAAAAATTTTCTGTCCTATTTTCCTTATCAATATTAAGTACATTTTTTAAGCGTTTGATCTTCAGGTAATGAAACAATTTGGGAAATTCTAAACGAAATGCTATCAGATCCATTAAGATGGAACAATTCCTCAGCAATAACTCTACTTGGAACAATTTCTGAGCTATTAACACCTAGAACACAAAATACTTATAAAAAAAAAAAAAAGCATAATATAGTCAGAAAATAAAGGTTTTATTTTTTATGGTACATTTCAAAAAAATTATTTTTCTCTTGTAAAATAATGGATGTGGAATTTTTTAAAGTAACCCAGAAATAGGAAGACAGGGAAGAAAATAAGCTTTTCGAAATCTTATGAATCATCGTTTATATTTGTACTTATTAAATTTAGGATATTAATAAAAACTAAGAAGATAAAATACTTAATTATGGTCATGGATTACATTTTTCTATCATCCTTTGTATTTGAAGCATTTTGCAATCTGATCCTCTCTTAAATCCGCTGTTTTTCCAAATTATTTGATGGCCTAAAAAAGTATTTTGGAATCCATTCGATGCAAATATGTCAAAAAATTTCACGCGACGTATAAAATTAACCAGTAAATAAAAATAAAATAAATATTTCGTTTCATGCTAACTTTATTTCAACAATGGTTAAAATATTAAAAGCAGCGGGAACAATTTTTCAAAGAGACTTTTATTTATTTTTTTTAGAAACTAGTTAATTTTAGATTAAACAATAAGTCATGCATTTTATAGAAAATTGTATTACCCTACATTTCCGGTGCATGTATTTTACCTCTACGAATACGGTCGAGAATGAGAATAATAAATTGAAAAAACCCTAAAATACAAATTAAGCGTCCCGAAAATTTATATGATTGGATGGGAAAGGGTAAGAAAAAAAATAAATTTGGACTATTTAAGTCTTAATAGATAAATTATAATTGATATTAAATAGATAAATAATTTCACTGAGGTACCTTTTTCTTTTATATTCCTTAATGTTTTATTTTTATACGAATACAAAAAGTTTCCAATCGTTGAGCCTAAGAAAATAATTGATATAAAAATTTATAACATCGTTTTTAAGTATGCTAAACTAAAAGGCATACACTCGCCGTTACTTAATGATTTTTATAATCTAAATTTTTTCTTAATAAGAATGCTCTGAATTGATATATGTTCGTAGAAATCATGTTAAAAATTTGAAATTTTTAGAGCCTAAAAATAACAGAAATTTTGACTGCATCGGCAATAGTTAATGCGAGTATAAGTAATAAGACATGTTGATGTAAGTATAAGTTAAGGGATAGCAAGCCTCAATTTTGATGTTTTGTTTTATAAAAAAAAATAGACTACACAAAGTTTCTCACTAATTAGTTTGAGTCATTAGCTTGACGTCATTACCAATCCAAGTATTGTATACACAAAAATGCTACTTTTAAATACTCTATTTCCTGTAAGAGCAAAAAAAAAAAAAAAATACTTTATTTTAACTTAATTCAGTTGTGATTGAAAAATAGCATGAACTATCATGAAATTCAATAGAAAAACTGGGTATTTACATAAATTTGTCTAGGCTTGTATTTAGCGAAATTATCTCTTTGCCCAGAACAATCAGAATGTAAAAAAGCTAAATACAGCTTTTTATCATTCGTAACTTATTTCCGTACAGTTTTGAGAAAGTAAGACATTTTATAACATACATTTATTATTTAACCTTGTAATTATTAGATATGGAATGTCCTTAAAAGCTAAAAGAATAAAATTGCATAATCTGCCACTTAATATTGTTATGCATTTGACTCAATCCAGTCTTATAAGGTCGAAATGAAATTTTTTAAAGTTATTTGATAATGAAATGAAATAGTTTTAAGCACCACCATTTGCTGAAATGTAATCTTGCGCCTTATTTCACATTAATTCATAGTAAAAAAAGAATGCATCGTAGAAAATGGAACTTATTAGTTAAAAATTCTAAGAACATTCATCATAGTCTATCACGTTTTATCAAGAAATTAATCCTTGAAAAATCAGAATTCAAATTTTAAATTCGATAATGCTGTAAGTTATTTCAAATTGTAAAAGAAAAAAAAATCAAAATTAAACTTTTGATTTTAACTAAGGTGTCTTTAAAAATTATGTCACTGTATTAATGGAAAATAAAGGTAATTAAAGGAAAATTTATCTTTCGTAAATAGCAAATAACTATAATTATAAACTAAATAAATACAACAATTAACAATAATGCTTAAATTTTGTTGCATTGTTAAATTTTTACTTTGCTAAATTACATATAAATTTTTAATTCATAAAAAGTATTATTTTATGGATGTAAAGAAAGAATTTTTAAAAAAAATTCAAAAGTTTTGGGTTATGGCACGTACTTCCTTAGATTAAAAATATTAAAATAGAGAATAAATAAAATAATATCGACGACTAAAGTAATATCTAATCGGATACAACAAGTATTTCGGACATTCACCAAAGCGACTATATGATTGTTGACATTCACCGGTGAAAATCGACATTCTCTTGATTTTAGTCATTCACGTTAACAATTATGCTGTAAAATATTTGTCAGAAAGAAAAAGTAGTTATGAAAATTATATTTATATATAGCATACTAAATAAATAAGAAAAAAACACGAAGAAAATTAAGAAAAACAATAAGTTTTATTTATTGCGCTTAAGCTGCAAGTAAATAGAACTCATAAAATAAGTTCAAAATGTAGAGAAAACAAGGGGAAAATTAGAGAACAATGAAAAAAGAGAAGAAAAAATAATAAAATTACAAAAACCGGAGAGAAAAAAAAATTATTGCAGTTAACACATTTTCACCCTACACGAACCAATCTGTTAATTGCCAAAGTTGCATAGTTTTTGCGTGGTTCCCCCGAACTTTCAAATGTAGTTAAAAATTACCAATAATATTTAGATTTTGTTTTGTTTCACTAAAAAATTTTATTTGAATTATTATGTATTTTTTAAAAAAATAAATCCTTAAATGATATTTACAGTAACACTTACATGAATGTGATAATTGTGAAATGATTTAAATTAAAAACCATCTAAAATTTTTAAATTGTTAATAAAAAATTAACTTTTAGGGCTTTGTTAATAAAAAATTAACTTCTTAAAAAGGACTTTGAAAAATTATATGCTTACTACGCCTATGCTTAAACGAGAAAAAAAAATAAATAAATAATTTCAGTCACAGATAGCATGTATGAAGACCAATTTGTGTGCCATAGACTACATGGGGATGTAAAGTGATTATTGCTAGATTTATTAGTTAGTTTGGATTGCTTAGTTGGATTATTTGGATTGGTATAATTTATTAGTTTGATAAATTGGATTATTGCTATTTTTCTAATTAATTTTAAATCCATTTATATGCTCAACAGTGATTCCTAAGATTTTGATAAAATTCTGACTGAAACATTTATTTGCGTCACCAAACATGAAATTTTTAATCAAATTGCGACTTCAAGTGCCACAAACATTTTTAAAATATGTGAACAGAGTGTTCCGTTTTCTCATTCTTAATATAAATTGTTTATATAAATATGTATTAATAATTTAATCTAAATATTATACTCAATTATAGGTCGCAAGCTGATATGCGAGGAGTAACAAAAAGATAGTTGGAGACTATCGAATTCCTAGTTAAGAAGAAACGATGAATAAACGGCAAAACCAATTTGATTGCCTAATGATTCTTAGATATAGTTCTACCGATCTCCTTTCAATTTCTTTCTGTTCCACCCGAAAATCAAATATGTTTCGTTATTTACTCCAAAACTGGGATTTGCTGGTTTTCACAGATATTGTTTTTTTCTCGCTTGAATTTTATTGACTATAATTTATTTTCCTTCTTTAGACGAAGTTAAAAAGCTGAAGCGTCAAAACAACGAATTTTCGAAGAACCATTCTTTCTCAGAAGAGGCTAGCATTAGCTTTAGATAATTTTACACGCACACAAGATAATTTTTAAAACTATAGATTAAGAATAATATGCTCTCTCCTTTTGCTTAAATTTAAATATCTAAATTCAAAAACCAATTCATGTATACGCGACCAATCTGTTTTTTTATTTTCACAGAAATGCAATTGCATGTCAATAATGCTTTTCCTAAGAAGGTTTAAGGCATTTTCAGCGTGGGCGGAAAAGAAAATCTCTGATTTCAAGCTTATTGTGCTCTTGAAACAATATTCAAGAATAGTAAGGTCCCGCAGTGGACTGATCGTTAAGACACGGTTCCCAGCAGATCACCGAAGTCAAGCATCACTGACTGCGGTCAGTGTGCGGGTGGGTGACCACTCGGATCAGTTTGCGTAGGGAACGAGGGTGTGCGGTATTGGTCCTCGTTAAACTGTTCTACCGTAAAGTGCTCGACTTCGCGTGCAGGTCGCCGGGCTACCGAAGCGGGGGTGCCATCCCCTCTGCAGAGGATCAAAATTGCGATGGCATGTCTCCGGATCATCCTCAGGGATGTTTCCCATACCGTCGCCAATAGCCCATTGTACAGCTCTAGTGCGACGTAAATGAACCAATCAATCAAGTATAGTAAGATCAACTAAATCTACATGCATCAACTAATAATTTAATTCAATTCGTAATCAAATATTTTTAAAGGTAAGTGTAAAGGAAAATGTCAACATAGCATCAAGGAATTTTTTTTATACAAATTAAAGTATTTTACAAAAATAATTTTTGTTTTAAGTTTTTTGAAAGAAAGAAAAAACATTTAAATTGTAAAAGTTTCATTTTCTTCAACAGTCTTTTCGATTTCGGAAATATTTACTCGTCTGAATATATTAGCAATTGTTTCCAAACTTTGTGACTACGTCAGTAAATTCTTGTTTTAAATTGTAAAAAAATTCTTAAACGACTCATTTTTCAAGGACACGAAAATTCATCCCTCCCAAAATTTAATTTTCTTATTCCCAAAATTAATGTCTGTAGGGATTTACTAATTCCTGCATTAAAATACACTCCACTAAAGGCTCTGTCAGTAGTTTAGAATTGTAAAATTAAATTATCAAATTAATTATTAATAAGTAATTAACTAAGTTAATACATATTTCTAAATCGAGCTGAAAGTTTATTAACCTTAAAAGTAAAAATATAATTTATTATCCATTTTTTATATTTTATTATATTGTTATATTCTAAATCAGACCTAGTACAACTAAACACTCACCAAAAAAAAAGATGGTAGTAAATTTTTTTTAAACGCCAAGAATAAGATAAACCACAAAAATAAGGCAAACCTGAAAACCGGTTTTTCGTTGCCATCGGGAAGATAAGACCTTCACTTCCTCTTGCGGGTTCCTCCTATCTACGGCACTAATGACGATATCGACTGCATGCTGCCAATGGGCGTTCTCTCCACGATGTCGCCAAACAAGGATGCGGCCATCATGATACAGAACATGGATTCGTCTGAAAAGACGACGTCATGCCAATCCTGTGTCCAGGTTTGTCGGTGATCACACCATATGATGCCGCGTCAAGGATAACCGAACTGACAGTCCATACTGCTGCAAATGTCGTCAAATTGTTCGTGCAGACACTTGCTGTCTTGCAAATGACCCCATTTCTTGACTCAGGGTTCGTGACGTAGCTGTACTATTCCTTAAGACCATGTTGATAACGTGTGTCTTCTCGGCAGTAAGAGATGGGGGAGGGGCACTGAGATCCTGCACGTCGTTCCATATGACCGTCATGAACCCATATTCTGCTAACAGTCATGGGATCTCGACCAACGCCAGTCCAATACTTCGGTATAATAAACCGCAATCCCGGTAGGCCACAATTTGACCTCGATCAAACTCAGGAACGTGCGGGTAGGCATTTTTACTTCTTACACGAGGCACAATAACTTTTTTATTCAAGAACAACGCTCAAATTCATTCCTGTATGGGAAACTTACTGCCAATTATCTTCTTTTATAAACATTGTAGGTGTCGCTACCACTGCCAGCTTTGCATGAATGCGCTGATAAGTTAATCACTTGCATACCACAACATGCTTCATCCGTCCTGCAAATTTCACGTTCAAGGTGTGTTCCTATCTTGGTGTAGCAAATTTAATAGCAAGTAGTGTAGTAGTAGGTTTTTTTTCTTCATATTTTGAAATAATCTTTTTCCCTGAAAGTACTCTTTTTATAAACTAATGACTACGCTAAATTTAAAATTTTGAAACATGAGATATTCATTAAAAGCTATGTTCCCAAATAAACTTTTTAAGAGTATTTTGACCAATTCCAACTAAGAAATCCCTGTAATGATATAACTGTTACAGTGTTAAAATGAATTCTTAAATAGTTTTTTTTTTGCCATTTATTTCCTACTCATGAGAATCCCCGCAATTACAACAATCATTGCGCAGCATAGCACTTCACTAAATTTTACCTCATGCATTAAGTGTTTGTGGGTATAAGTTGAGTTGATTCAGAAAATTATAAGAAACCCTAAGTTATTATTTAACACTGAAGCAAGTATTCCCAATTACTAAATTTTATGTTCTTAAGTCAATATATAAATGAGCATATAATTATGTTTTAATAATATAACAAGAAACTAAAAATAGTATGGTTAACACTTTAAAGATCTTTACCAGTCATCAAATTGTAGTCTTTAAAATGTAGAACTCCGGACTATTAGATAAATTTAAATTGGAAACGCTTTTTTTCAAAAAATATAAGAAATGTCGTATCCTACTTATAGCCTAGTGCTATGATATTGTATATAGTCATGGCTATTTTTTGCTAGTTTCCGTTCAATTCTACATTTCCTTAATATGGATTTTAAAATATAAAAAAATCATAGAATATAATTTTATCTGCTTAAAACTATATAATGTATTATTGATTCCGATACTTTATTTATTTCAAATAATTTATTTCTTAATTAATTTCAAAAACATTAAAAAATGAATTCTAATTACAGTTTTAAGACATTGTATAACATGTTTTGATAAGAAGATATAACTTTTACGTTAGACAATTTTAAGTTGTATCAAATACAGGTAAAATTTGATCAAAGTAATTTTTATAAAAAATTATTTATTTTGATAGTATAATATGCAAGCATTATTCTGAAAATTTATACTACAGTTTGCTGTCAAACAGAATGTTGTAGTAAAAAAACTTAACAGTCAGCCATTTATAGTAAAGTCCCTATTTCGAAGTCTCATGATATTGAATGTCTTACACCATTTCCGCCCAAATGAATTAAAAGGAAAAATATATTCTTCTTCTTCACAAACAGATTTGATATTAAAAGCTCTGGAGTAGACAGTTAAAATACTTTTCCATAAAAATTGTTAAATAAAGTTACACAATGAGATTAATAACTAAAATGAAAATTTTTAAACATTATTTGTATAAACTTACAAAAAGAATAAAGTTAGTTAGCAGTATGAACAGAACATTAAGCATAAAAATCCTTAACAGATGTTTTCCTCGACACCGTATTCACTATGGAAACTAACCCACAGGTTTTACGAGAGCAAATCCAGATAAGATTCCAAAATTTCTTTTCACCATGTATGTAACTGCATGTCAGTTGGTACCAGAGTTAACTAAATTAAATCTGAAGATTTCCTCGGTTCGAGTAACTGTAGGTGCATATTAGGCAAACTTTTATTTGTTTATGTTTTCAAAATTAACATGTTTGATGTTCAGTGAGGACAATTTATTTCTAGATGTAACTATAATTAATTTATATCAAATAAATGCTTATTAATAAAATGAAAACTAAATTTTCCTGGGTTAATATCCTCAATAGAATATATTATGCATATTTCTCAAATTATTATTAGCAGTCATTCCTGCACTTAAATAATTTTTCAATCGGAAAAAAAAAACGTAGATAATTCAGATTGTGTCCATAATAATAATTCAAATGAATAGTGTAAGTAATAAGATTCTAAATAATTTAATTAGCTTTTATCTATATTTTTTATTTTTTCAATGAAAAAAAAAACAAACAACCGATGCTTCAAAGAAATATAAAATTTGAAAGAGAATACAATTCATAAAATTATTATAGATCCGAATGATGTACATTCAGATGATAGATCTTGCCCAAAAATAAAATATAGTATAGAGATGAACAGGCAAAATAATGTGCAATATTTAGATATGAAGATAGCGAATGACATTTTAAAAATTTTTATACATAAAACAAAACTATTAATAAAATTAAAAACATTATTTTACTTTATTTTTAATATATAATAATATTAGGGTGATCTGGGGAAATTCCTGATCAAAAAATGCAAACATCTTTTTTGTGAAAAAACTATTCAAAATAGAATTTTAATATTTACTGCAAGTTTGGGGCTATATGAGATGAGTCTTATGCTGCCTTCTTTTGTTTGAAAATCTAATTAGAATTTAAAAGATTTGGAAATTTTAGTGATCAGGAATTACCCCTGGTCTTGATCATTTCTAGGGTAATTCCTGATCACTTCTGGGGTAATTACTGATCACCAGTTTTTATTGTAAATGGGCTGTTTAAGAATAATTATATAATGGTAATTAACAAATAAGACATCAAGATCAAACAAGTAAACCAAAAAGATATGTTTAACCAGCCAATAAAATGATTTATTTAAAAGCAAGAAGAAAGATTAACACTTTAAATTTTCCAAAAATCTTTGCATCATGCCATACATTTTAGGCAATCAGCCAACTTATTCTCATGTTCTGCGGAAATATAAGAGAGTTCCCACATGGGTTACTTTTGCTGGATTTTTTAACTTCATTAAGGGAAAGTGTAAAGTTAATTAAGGTATGTCAACAGCTCTGGCACTGAAATTTTCATTTTCAATCATTAAAAGAAATTCGCTAATTTTGCTTTCTAGAAGCTTAGTATCCTTTTTAGGCTTATAATTTCTCACCATATTTATACTAGGCTAATGTATAAACTTAAAAATTATTCTAACAATTATACTAAGCTAATTTATAAATTTAAAAATTATTCTAACCATGTACACACATAGAATTAAGATAGAAGCAAGGTAAGACAAACCAGAAATGGTGCAAATCAGAATACAGTCTTGTATACAGTTAAAAACATATTTTGTGATGACAAATAAAATATATTTTATAGTTGTTCCACTTAATAAATATGAACTGTTATTTAAGAAAAGACAATTAGCTATTTTACATACTATTTATAAGAAGAAATGACAGTGACCAATAATTTTGATATAGTTTCCTATAATCAGTTATAATGTTTACAGTAGATGTGAAACAATTAAACAAAAGCTTACACTACTTTTACACCAAAGAAAAAGAAAGTAACTCAAAATATTTATTATTAAGAGAAGGAATGTGATGCAGAAATGTGCACATTTTGAAACCCATCTTTGAAATGGAAAATACAAAAAGCAGTTTAAAAGATACTTATTTTGTTCGATTAAACAAAAAACTATTATTAAGTAAATGTAGTTATACTTTAGTAAAGTGTACAAGCATTCTTGTCCATGTCTCAAATTTAAAAAAAATATATTTTTTAAAATAAAGGTGATCATTATTTACCCCAGAAAAAGAGTGATCGTGAATTACCCCGGGTCACCCTATTTAAAATATATAAGAAAAATTATGCTGAAATAAATATTACGTAATCAATACAAATCTTGATGAGAGGTAACATTTTAACTACACAATAATCTGCATCAAATAACTTTAATAACCATTTAGAATTTTATAACCATCAAACAATCAGCTGAGTATTTGGAAAAAATAGAATCATTTGGGAGAGATTAATTGCTTAATATTATATGAAGATAAAATGCCATCTTTAATTAACAATTTTTTAAATATAAGGCCTGGCTACTTTATGACATCTGGTGCATATACGACTGATATATTTTTATTTACAATTATTTAAATGATAAAATTTTTAAATTGATGATTTTTTTTTTAAAGTTTTGGAATATTTGTTCATATTATGACATTTGCCTTTAAAATAATTGTTATACTATTCATCATATCTCTGACGGTAATTTTCTCTATCTGTTATGAACTAGCCACTCCCTCTATTGGAGATCCTCCAAAGCAACAATAAAACGCAACCGTAACTTTTGACACTGAGAACTGTTCTATGTTGATTCAGTCGAGGAGCAACCGCTCTGTTTAAAAATGGATACCTCTACTTTTTAATTTTACATTTGTATAAAAGATATACTTTAATAAATTTTCCTATTATTTCCTTATATCATTAGAGTCTCAAAGAGAAGAAGGTATTTACTTTCAGGAACATACGGCCAGACCCTTAGTAAAGAAGTAGCGGAATTAAGGAAGAGGTATGCTTTTACCTAAATAATACTTTATTGGATTTATATCACGAAGGAAGTTATCTCTTTTTTAATACTATCAATGGCAGAGGCAGCCAATAATAGTCATTTCTAGCTTATTTTGAACAATAGGAATGTATTGATTTATGCTTATCTGAGCTGAGAAGTTTATTGCATACAATTTCATTTTAAGTTTTTAGAAAAAAGGAAAATTTTTCTCAATGGTTTTAGCTATTGATAATATGCTAACTTATTAATAATATGTTATTGATAATATGTTAAATATTCAAAATGTGAATAAGCATAAGAATGATGTAGCATAATCTTCTTGATCCTTGTTTAAAATAAAAGTATTTTTAATTAAATTTTAGTAATATTTCTATGTTTGTGTGCAGCTTTATGATATCCATAATAATAAAATATCTAAATTCATAATGATAATACTTAGATCCTTTTGCTCATTTATGCAAAGATAAACGATGTTAGATAAACGAAACTTAAAATCTTTTTCATTTGCCCAGTAAAAGAGTGATTCAAATTTAATTACTCAATGCCATCTATTTTTAATTCTTTCATAAAAAAATTTATTTAAAAATAGCAGCGAAAAGGAAAATTTTTCTCAATGGTTTTAGCTATTGATAATATGCTATATTATTAATAATATGTTAAATATTCAAAATGTGAATAAGCATAAGAATGATGTAGCATAATCTTCTTGATCCTTGTTTAAAATAAAAGTATTTTTAATTAAATTTTAGTAATATTTCTATGTTTGTGTGCAGCTTTATGATATCCATAATAATAAAATATCTAAATTCATAATGATAATACTTAGATCCTTTTGCTCATTTATGCAAAGATAAACGATGTTAGATAAACGAAACTTAACATCTTTTTCATTTGCCCAGTAAAAGAGTGATTCAAATTTAATTACTCAATGCCATCTATTTTTAATTCTTTCATAAAAAAATTTATTTAAAAATAGCAGCGAAAATTGAAAGCAATCACAGTTAATAAAGCTGTAAATCTAACATGGGTGTAAGTTAAGGGTGAGTTCAGAAACCCCCAGAAAAGTAACAAAGTGTATTTATTACATATATTTAGTACTTATTACATATACTGCACAGATAAGGTATTTCACAAGTATGAACATAACTGTGCTTAGTCAGATAACTTTTGCAAGAAAAACTCTTTACATGCAGCAACAAGAATACGGATATTCACCAGTGTGAACAAGACTGTGTTTAGACAGATAACTTATCTGCAAAACAACTTTTGTTGAATATACGTTAAGAGTAAGGTTTCTCAATAGTATGAACACGACTGTGTTTAGTTAGATAACTTTCTCGTGAAAAACTCTTGTTGCATATACTACAAGAATAAGGTTTCTCACCAGTGTGATCATAACTGTGTGCAGTTAGTTGACGTTTTTGCGAAAAACTTTTGTTGCATATACAACAAGAATGAGGTTTCTCACCAGTGTGAACACGACTATGTTTAGTCAGTTCACTTTTTTGCGAAAAACTCTTATTGCATATACTACAAGAATAAGGTTTCTCACCAGTGTGAACACGACTGTGTACAGTTAAAGAATTTTTTTGCAAAAAACTTTTGTTGCATATACTACAAGAATAAGGTTTCTCACCAGTGTGAACACGACTGTGTGCAGTTAGTTGACATTTTTGCGAAAAACTTTTGTTGCATATACTACAAGAATGAGGTTTCTCACCAGTGTGAACGCGACTGTGTACAGACAGATTACTTTTATACGAAAAACTCTCGTTGCATATACTACAAGAATAAGGTTTCTCACCAGTGTGAACATGACTGTGTGCAGTTAGTTGACTTTTTTGCGAAAAACTTTTGTTGCATATACTGCAAGAATAAGGTTTCTCATCAGTGTGAACATGACTGTGTGCAGTTAGTTGACTTTTTTGCGAAAAACTTTTGTTGCATATACTACAAGAATGAGGTTTCTCACCAGTGTGAACACGACTATGTTTAGTCAGATCACTTTTTTGCGAAAAACTCTTATTGCATATACTGCAAGAATAAGGTTTCTCACCAGTGTGAACTCGACTGTGATTATTCAGATAACTTTTTTGCAAAAAACGCTTGTTGCATATACTACAAGAATAAGGTTTCTCACCAGTGTGAACTCGACTGTGATTATTCAGATACCTTTTTTGCGAAAAACTCTTGTTGCATATACTACAAGAATAAGGTTTCTCACCAGTGTGAACACGACTGTGTACAGTTAGAGAGAGTTTTTGCGAAAACCTTTTGTTGCACATACTACAAGAATAAGGTTTCTCACCAGTGTGAACACGACTGTGTTTAGTCAGATGACTTTTTTGCGAAAAACTCTTGTTGCATATACTACAAGAATAAGGTTTCTCACCAATGTGAGCAAGACCCTGTTCAGTTAGATGACTTTTTTGTGAATAACTCATATTACATAAACAACAAGAAGAAGGTTTCTCAACAGTGTGAACACAACTCTCCGTAGTCAGATGACTTTTACATGAAAAAACTCTTACTTTATACTAGAATAAGGTTTCTCACCAGTGTGAACACGATTTTGTTTAGTTAGATAACTTTTTTTTGAAAAACTCCTATTACATGAACTACAAGAGTAAGGTTTCTCAACAGTATGAACATAACCATGTGTAGTCAGATTACTTCTATGGGGGAAAAGTCTTATATAGGACAGGAAAAAGGCTCCTCACCAATGTGAACAGGAAGGTGTATAGTCAGATGAGTTCTTTGTGTAAAACTCTTGTTATATATACTACAAGAATAAGATTTCACTCTTTTATGAACACAACTATACTTAGTCAGATAACTCTTAGGGGATATTTCCGTATCGCTATCTGTGAGGCCCACTAGATTCGCCAAGGCGCGATTTAACCGAGGTCCTCTATTTAATGCCTATAATTATATTTCTCCATTCTTTGCCGATGTATTTTCGACAAACATTGTGAAAGTATCTTAGAGCACACAAACTAAAATCAATTAATTCACACGTATCAATTAAAATTTCACAATTAATTTCACAATCATTTAAAATTTCACACGTATAAAAGCAAGATTTTCTATTTAACATGATGCACAAATTATTTCGAGCACATTTTTCCTAATTCAGATTTCCTAACACATATAAGATCAGATCATGGGGGCTCGAATTGTTTGGGGATTGACAAACTCATGGGTATAGTATAGCGAGACAAGATCTTTGCTTAAGCTTATAGCTTTCTGATCCCATTAATAAGGCTCTGGCTGAAGCAACAATCTCGAGCTCGGCACCTACTCTAATGGGCTCTTCCCACGTGACGTCACACTCCCGGGGTGTAGGAATAAACATTCCAATACCTACACGTGTTTCTACAGTGTATTAATCATAATCTTCTGTTCTCTCTATTTTTAATCTCTTTAATTGTACAAATTATACTATGTATAAACTTAGTGAAACACCGTTACACGTTACAAATTTTAATTCATTGACGATTTTGAATTATAGAGCGAAAATAAACGAAAGTAGACAGAATTGCAACAGTGATACTATGTTCATGAATGAAAATACTAAAGGTTTTAAGATGTTTTTAGAACATTTTGTGAGCAACGTAGAATTTGTTGATTTTGTGGGGGATAATAATGTCCCGATATTTACAATTCATGCGAAAGTTAGAGCAGAAATGAAAGTATCGCAAGTATATAAAGTTGAGATGGATATTCAACAAGATGATTGTGAGGTAGGTGTTTTTATTATTATTTTTGCCTAGGTTCACGCATTACTCATTATTTATTATAACTTGAAATAGTAAAATGCGTTGCTGTAAACTGTGAAGATAAAAAGCATATTAACATAACAGCAAATACAAATGGTTGATTATTGAATGAAGACTGTAACAGTATATGTTGTTAACGACTAATTAATTTATATGTTGTGGCTGAAGTATAATTTACTAATGACTTTTCATATAATCAAAAAGTTTCTTTTTAACTTTGATTTTTGACAATAAATCATATCAAAAATTTGTTTCTATGTATTACGTATTAATTTTTTTAACAGAGTTGACCATTTTATGAAGTTTGCAATCATATACACTACAGAAACAATTTGTTAACCATCTAATTGACAGTTATCTCTTAATTATAGTGTAATGTGTAAAGCAATAATATTAAGTAACAAAAATTTCAAAGGGATACTTAACTGTTAGCTTAGGTAACAGAAGTGCAAATATTTTTAAAATTTTATTTATCTGTTTTAAAATTTATTTAGTATTTATAATTAATGTTAAAACTTTTTTATTATCTATTAGAATCATCACTATGCTCTGTTTAAAATAGAAATCTTTAGACCAATTCGTTTGAAATGTAAGTAATTATGAACGTAAAGTGCTAGCTGACTTGAATTTAGGTTTTTAACGTAATACTTACCCTTTTTGTTTTGTGTGTGAGCATAAGTATTTAGGATATATGTATTCTGCATCAAGTGTATAAGTTGGTTTGATCAACCTAGATCCTGCTTGAAGGAATAAAGTAATAAATCCTTGATCATTATATATAATTTAATACTACACTTTGCTATTGTTTATTTGTTTTTCATATATCTGCCCCTCTTGTTCTATTCAATAATAATAGCCTTTATGCTTCTTTTAAGCTGTGTATATTATTTTTTTTAAATGTCTTGGTATTTAGGATATATATATTTATTTCAGATTGTGAGCGGAACTTGTGAGTGTCCCGTTGGTGCGAATCCAGCGATTTGCAAGCATTTCTTTGCTTTAGCGGCCTTGCTTGAGGATTACAGCAAGAAAGAGATGTTTTCAGCTCCAACTGAAAAACTTCAGAGATGGCATCAACCTTCAAAGAAAAAGTTCTCCCCAAAAAAGGCTGAAACCGTCTTCAATGTTAAAAGTTGTCAAAGTGTGAGTAAAGAGTTAAATTTTTCTTCACTGAATGCACTTCCGCCAAATTTTTCAATTTTTCATGTCGTAGATAACAGTCATTTCTTAAATGAAACAATCCCTTTGCCAGCTATACCTTTTGCAGGTAGTGTTAAAAGTAAATTTGAGGATGAATTGAGTTTTGATGAAATAACATTTATCATTTCAAATCTTTATTATGAAGTGACTGATTGTTACGTGTTAGAAAAAAACACTGTCGGCCAATCTGACAATCCTTTATGGATAAAAGAACGGAAGTGTAGGATAACTGCATCTAATTTTTATAAAATCCTAAAATATACTAAAGATATGAACACATTGGCGAAGCAAATTTTGTCACCACCTGATATTTCCAAGCTTCCTGCAGTGCAATGGGGTCAGAAAATGGAGCCTGTCGTCAGGAACAAAATTCGAAATTTGTATTTGGACAGGAATGTGAGAAGAGTTGGTTTGGTTGTGAATCCTATGTACCCTTATTTGGGTTGCTCTCCGGATGCACTCATATTTTCTGCTGTAGAAGGGCCACTATTGGTTGAAATTAAAACTATATTCAATCCAAAGAGGCAGTCTTTAGACGACTTATGTAAACAGAGAAGTGACTTTTGTCTACACTTTGATGATAGTGACCAACAATATAAAATCAAAAGAAATCATAGATACTATTATCAAATTCAGGGCCAGATGGCGATCAGTAATTTGGACAAGTGTTTATTTGTACTGCATTTCAATGCCAACCAAATGCATATGGAAGTGGTTCCATTTAATAATGATTTTTGGCTATCCATGTTACCTAATTTAAAGTCTTTTTATTTTAAATATTATTTGAAGTTACTTATATCTCAATAAGAAAATGTTTTTGTTTTGTTTTTATTAATATTTCTGTTACTTTATACTGTTTATTAAGATTTGTGTTATTATTTGATATAAAATGCTTCTTTATTGTGCATCATGTTAGTATTAATTACAGTGCAAAAGATATGCTCTTTATATAAAGCTATTAGGCATGTGTTTTGTTGCTCTTTTGTTTCTCTCCCTGTTTTTTATTCTCAGGCTTTATGGTTGTCAAAACTGAAGATCCTCCAGAATTTTGACAAAACACATCCTTTTACTTGCGGTAATACTTGTTGTGAAATGACAAGGGTAAAGTGCTTTTAAAAATGCTTATTTTTCTTTGAGTGCTTATAAAAAATGTTTAGTTTTCCTTTTTTCCAAAAAGAAAAAGGATATCCTTTTTCTTGCCATGTCAATTTATGCCATGGATCATGCAAAAAGAGCGATTTTTCGCAACGTTGTCATTTTATGCAACCTCTTTTGATAAAAATAAACCAGATACCTTAGATATAGATGTATCAGTTGTTTCATATGTTGAAGTCGAGGGTCATCTTGAGTATATGATGAATCTGATTCATCAAAAGTGCACGATAATCCCATAAATACCTTTAATATTTATTGTATTAAAATAATAACTTGCATGTTTAAATTTATTGTACTGATTCATTTTTTAATACATATAAATTTTATTAAAATATTATATTTACTTCTAATAAAGTTGAAAATGCATTCTGCAAAACCACAGGCAATGAATTCTATAAAGCTGCGAAAATAGAACCACATTCATTGTTGATTGAAATTGTTAATATTATGTCTATTTGAATAAGGATGTCTTTTAAAGAGTGTGAAATTTTGTGTTTGATGAAATATTATTAAATTGTTTGTTTATTAATTGTATTATTAATTGCTGATGTATTATTATTAAATTTCTCTACAGTTATTATTCAATAAAATATTTCATTCTAGAACTTGTTCTGTGATTTATATATGTATATTGGAAACTTCACTAAAACAATCTCATTGATTTTACATCTTGTGCATTATCCTTATTATAAAAAATTTCAAAATTAACTATTAGAGCCTTTACATTTTCAAAAAGAATTTTATTGAAAAAAAAAATTATTCACCTCAATATTAAACAAAAAAAACTGTCAAGTATTTATCATTCACAGCAAAATTAAAATTTTTTAGTGTATTGGAACTAATACTTGTTAGGATAATGTAATTTTGGCACATAAAATAAATTTATTATAGCCAGTGTCCTTTTATCCTTATATTTGATCCAAAAAATTCTGTTTCTATTATAATTATCCACTGATGAAATTATGTATTTAATTCATGATTACTTTTAAAAATATTTACTTTTTTATTCAATCCAACTGGTTAATGGAATAACTTAATAATTTTTTCTAAATTATAGAAAAAAAGCTTTCAAGTATTGTATCGATTTTTTTTAGTTGGCTATTTCTGAAAATGATGCACAGAGGTTGTTCACAGAAAAAATAAAATTTTCTAGTGTATTGGAACTAATACTTGTTAGGATAACTTAATTTTGACACATAAAATAAATTTATTATAGCCAGTCTCCTTTAATCCTTATATTTGATCCAAAAAATTCTGATTTATTATAATTATCCACTGATGAGATTATGTGTTTAATTCATGATTACTTTTTTATTCAATCCAACTGGTTAATTGAATAACTTAATAAATTTTTCTAAACATTATGTTTTTTTTAACGATAGAAAAAAAGCTTTCAAGTTTTGTATCATTTTATTTTAGTTAACTATTTCTGAAAATAATGCACAGAGGTTGTCTTTAATTATGTTCTTGATTATTTTTATCAACCGCAAATTATTCTCTTATTTCGTTAATGAGGATATTACTTTTAGAACTTTCTCTTCAGAAAATGTAATTTTATCATAATATGGAGCACCTTAGACACCTAACGTTAATTTTACTTTTTGCATATGTTGTAAAAACTTAAGATCTTTCAAATATAACATAAATTTTTATCCACACAATTATAAAATTTGTTTATGCAAAGAAAGACATTTTGAAAAGAATCATACAATTTTTATTAGTGGCTCAGAAAAATTTGTAAAAAATGCACAAATAAAAAAAATTCTGTTAACTTCATGAAAACATTGTGATGGCACAGGGCCTTTAAAATATCGATATTTTTTTATTCTGGAGATTGCTCTCTCAACATGCACTCGCAGATTAGATACCTTTTTATTTTCTTCTCTCTCCTCAACACTAAACTGAATCAAGTTTTTTAAAAAATGAGGAGTCACTAAATTGCAATTCTTTTTCTGCAGTTCTTTATGGATTAAAAATCCTCTATCTGCAAGGATTGTGTCGTTCGATAAGTGGTTGAGAAGTCCAGACTCCAGGAAAAGTTTTTTGTCAGAAATTCCCCCACACCACAGATCGGAAATGTAGCATATTGCTCCAGAAGGTGTTATTCCAATTAAGGCTTTCAGCATGTTTTTATTTTTGTAATGGCTGAAAGTTAATTGCTGAATCCTTGGATTTGAAGTCTTATGGATTGCTATCTCTGTGCAATCCAGAATAAGCCTGCAATTTGGATACGTGCGTAGAAATACCTCCGGCATGTACTCCAATACTTGTGATTTTGAGGGCCAGATATCTATCGCCTTAAGTTTAATGTACACAAAATCAATTACTGAGGATAAAATCCTACTGATTGAGGTTTTTGAAACATTAGTGACGGCACTCAGAAACTCAATCGTCACACCAGATTTTATCCGAACTAAAAAAATGAAAAACTTGTCTTTCGCTGACACAGTGCAGCTATCTTTTAGTTCTGTAAGCATTAGAAAATTAAAAACTGTTTCAAAGACAGTTGGTAATAAACTATATTAACCAGTTACTGAATTAAAAAGAACACTATCCTTGCACAAAACTTGGTAACAAAACGTTTTGCTAGCTAGCAAATTTTCTAGTTCTTTAATTTTTTTTTCTGCAAAACTCAAACTGTCTAGCAAACAAGAAAAAACACTTTCATCAGTCTGCACACTGGCATCTTTAAATGTCGCATCTTCCACTGAGTCATCAGGAACATAAGCAGGCCTAGAAAATAATATTTAAATTATGAAACTAATGCATAAACATAAATCAGCAATTTATAAATTTTAAAGAAGTTGATGTAAAAAATTATTCACAAATGCTAAGAAAATTTTAATAACTAAACTGTTAGGTGATTTTTTTTCGTAAACCAGACATAGAATTTATCAGAAAATAAATTCTGTTACCATAGTAAATATATTATCAGTTTTTCTTTTATGTACATAACAGAAATGGAAGAACTCCTCCTGGAAAGACTGTCTCTGGGTAGCAAAAATGAGTTTTTATAATACAAAATTAAATGCAATTTTCTTTAAAATTAGTTTATTTAAAATAGTTCTATCATTCATAATTGGTCTCTTTCTTTTTACACATAGTTACATCAGTAAAGATCATTTTTATTGACACTTAAATTTATTCATCAATCTAGTTTTCATAGTTCCAACAACAAGTGGTATTTCCGCATGAAGAAAATGACACTATGTAAAATAAAAATTTCTTGCGGAAAATCATGTTCCTACGAAGACGTACATATAATATGTATGTATGTGGCAGAAGGAGATAACCCATGATAAGTAAATGCAGTTACCAAAATAAATTTTAAGCTTTGATACACATGTCGACTTTATACATATTTCAAATCTCATGACCTGAACATCAAATCTCATAACCTCATCATGATGAATTGTCCACCAAAAGAATTTTAATTCTTTGGGTGTACAATTTATTCGACTATCACAACTGGTCAACGTTCTCCATTACTATTATATATTACATCAGTTTCAAACAGAGATTGTTTACATATTGTAATATTGATTAAAAAAATAGTAATTGAGAAAATTACTAAAGATTCTGCTCATTTAAAAAATTATAATTGATTAACATTTTTAATTATAATAAAAAACTTTTTATGTTATTAAATAGAAAAATGACACAAATGCAAATTACATACACAGAATTTTTTCATAGCATTGAATGTAAAAATGTAAGTATCAACCCCACGCTAAATAAATTTTTATCAGTTCGAGCTAAAATCTGTATTAACGATTCTATAAAAAAACTGCTTTTGAGAATTACATTTTCAGAAAACTACCTTTTAAAAAGATATTTGATCATAGCATTTTTTTTTATAGGTAAAGTTAAACTGGCTTTAAGTCTTTGTGGTCATATAAAAACATTAAAGAGTGAAGCATTTACAGAAATGAAGAAAAGCACCAAAAGATTAAACAAACTTATTTAAACTAATAAACACATCTTTCATACAAAATAGTTTATTATGAGCGTTTTCTGAATAGAATTGTTGAACATTTATTCATTGTAGATAATAAATAAATATAAACTTACTGAAATTGATAGGTGTTACGCTTCCTCTTTGGGGTGCAGGTTGATTATGCTTAAATTTTGTTGGGGCTGCATCAGGTTTCAAGAATCTTCTGTTTGAAAAGGGTTGATAGGTAAAACACTCTTCTTCAAAATGCTCAGAACATAACTGGGAATACTGAGTTGGATTGAAACCTTCTCTTTTCATTCTTGCCAACCATTCCTTTAACAAGCTTTTGTTACCCAGAGGAAATTTATGGTATGAAACTTTCTTCTCTTTACACTCTGCTTTGGCTGATGAATTAGAGCATCCAACAGCAGCACAGAATGAAGGCATCACCTGAATTTTAAATAAATCATTTTATTGATCAAGCAAATTTCAATATTTATCAGAAATTGTGACAAAAGAGTATATTTAAATTTAACAACACCATAGTGAAAATTCAAATCCTTCAACTAAGCATTAAAAAATTCAATTCAAGCATTTGAAATTAAGAAAACATTCAAAACAAAGGTTGTTTACAACCTTTGTTTTGAATGTTTTCAACAAACATTAAAGACAAGTTTAACAGATTTTAAAGTTTATACGATACTTCTATTCTTATAATCATTGATACAGCACAATATCACTAGATATAATCAGTAATAATAAACAATATAATTAAAAATTTGCCTACCTCTAGTTATTGGTAGAGAAAAAATGTGTTACAGTTGCTCGCTAATCCCGACAATTAAAGATAAGAAAACAGAAAAGAAAAACATGCAGAAAAAGCTCTTTTAAAATAAATTTATACAGAAGATTAATATTTATAAGATTTATATTAAAACATAGCAACAATAATAGATATTAAAGTGTTTTTAAGAAAGGATGAAAGTAAACACAAATGGGAAAGATACAAGACAGTTATAGAATAATAAGAAATGAAAGCTTAGATATTATGAGGTAGGAAAAAAAATTGCTTTGCCAATATCTATTTACAAAATAAAGTGAAAAGTTTAGGCAAAAAGAAATTGTTTTAAAGGAATAAAAAAGTAAAATTCAGTTTAAATTATGCTTCTGCTATGTAAACAATGGACGTAGTTGGTCGGGCATTACAACACCACGTGACCAATCAGACGAAGTTGGGAAGAGCCCATTCCGGTTAAAAAGTTTGCAGCTGCTTACTACATGTTATTCTGATAGGCGATGTTATCAAACGGTCCTCGTTAAACTGTTCTACCGTAAAGTGCTCGACTTCGCGTGTAGGTCGTAGGGCTACCGAAGAGGGGGTGCCATGCCCTCTGCGGAGGATCAAAATTGTGATGCCATGTCTTCGGATCATCCTCAGGGATATTTCGCAGACCGTCGCCAATAGCCCATTGTACAGCTCTAGTGCGACGAAAATGAACAACAACAGCAACAAACGGATAATTTTGTTTTCAATAAAAGAAATAAATTAGATGATTTCTGAGCTCAAATCCCTTATGAAAAAATCGAGGTATAAATGAGGTATAAACGAGGTATATTTTAAAGGTATAAAGGAGGTTGTTGTTTAAATACGTCGTAAAGGTTGAAAAGGGTGCAAATGAATACCTCAAAATCAACCTAAAATATACCTTAAATATACCTCCAGAGGTATATATGTTTCAGCCTGAAGTATATTTTTTTACACTTGTGGAAGTATTTATTCAACAACCTAAGGTGTGTCATTTTACACTTCAGGTTATTATAAATCTACCTCGGGTGTATTTTGTTCGACATCAGGTAATTGTTTTTCAACTTCAGGTATATAATTTTATGCTTGTAGAGGTATATATTTATCAACCTGTGGTGTGTCGTTTTACACTTCTGGTTGTTATAAATCAACCTCAAATGTATTTTGTTCTACCTCAGGTAATTATTCTTCAACCTCAGGTATATAATTTTATGCTTGTAGAGGTATATATTTTTCAACCTAAGGTGGGCCATTTTACACTTCTGGTTGTTATAAATCAACCTGGAGTGTATTTTCAACAATTGGAAAGGTTATTTTTAATTAGCGCCATGTGTTCCATGTTCCACCTTAAGTTATTATTTCGTAACCTCAAGTATATATTTTTGTATTTTTAGAAGTATTAATTTATCAACCAAAGACGTTTTTTTTTAGCACTTACGAAGGTGAGGTGTTATACGGACCACCTAGTTCATTAATTTTTAGATTCACTGTATAAAAAATATATATATATAAAGATATTATATATATTATATGAAGAATAATGTACATTAAATTTTTTTTCACTAGTAGAGATCATTTATCAACCTGAAATTTTTAATATTAAACCTTCGGCAGTAATTGCTTCTTTTGTTAAGCTATAAAAGAAAGTTTCAAATGCAAAATTCTTCGATAATTTTAATAGATTGATTTAAATCATCTTAAAATAACACTTATCCAAATTCTACAGTTAGTAAAAATTATTTATGGGAACTCATACTCGTATTTTTAGAAGATAGTTGTCTAAGGTCCTTGAATTTTTAAAGCTATAAAACTACAAATTTAAATAATTAGTCAGCTGAAATTCAAAGTACTTTTATTTAAAACTAAAATTTCACTTTTTTTACAAACCAACAAAATTATTTTAAATACTGTTTCCGTCTACATGTTGAAACTTGTAATTATTGGAACCTAAAAGGAAAAAAAAATATAAATTAGCAAGAAAGTCATATTTACAATAATAGTGACAGGTCTTAAAATATTAGAAAGTATTTTTTTTATCATTTAAATTAACTGGATGAAATTAATTTTCCTTTTCAGATAAATATCTTCTGCCATTTCTATTCAATCCTCGTAGCTAAAAAGCATGACATGCATCACAGCTACAAAATAAAATACACTGAGGACAGTATTACCATTAACAACATTTACAGAAATTCAAATATACAGGGTGTTTATAAAGTCTCGGACCCATTTTGATGTTTAATAACTCATAAAATAATAAAGATAGATTAAAATTAATAACATAAATGGTTAGATAGACTCAAAAACTTTCATGAACCTTGTCAATGAACTTCCACGTCTGCCCCCTTCGTCGCACGGAGATTATCAAGTCGATAGTCAATTTCACGCCAGGTAGCGGCAAGCATGTCGGCATCCACAGAGGCTATTGCGGTTGTAATTCTGGCTTTTAGGCCATCAATGTTCGACACGATCCTCCTGTAAACTTTGTCCTTTATAAATCCCCAAAGAAAAAAGTCCAGCGGCGTTATATCAGGTGATCTGGGTGGCCAAAGAATTGGACCTCCTCGCCCAATCCATCTTCTTGTAAAATGGTCATTCAAAGAACTACGAACGATGATACCCCAATGAGGTGGTGCACCATCTTGTTGCAAAAAGACATGTGGCTGAAGCTCTTCTAGTTGTGGAAATACGAAGTTTTCCAACATGTCTAAGTATACGACTGATGAGATTGTCTTTTCTGTAAAAAAGAAAGCTACCTCTCGTGAAATTGACTATCGACTTGATATTCTCCGTGCGACGAAGGGGGCACACGTGGAAGTTCATTGACAAGGGTCATGAGACTTTTTGAGTCTATCTAACCATTAATGTTATTAATTTTAATCTATCTTTATTATTTTATGAGTTATTAAACATCAAAATGGGTCCGGGACTTTATAAACACCCTGTATAATTCCAATCTTATTATGCAATTTTAACACTTTGTATTTTTCTATACATCTGTAACATTATGGTACTTGTAAGTTTAATAATTAGATTTCCTTCCCTTTCTTTTTTAAAAATCCTTAAACTCAATAAACCTAGTCTATATTTTTCAACTTTTAGTCAGACTTCATGAAACTAGCAGCTTTTTTTTTAAATTTTTGACGCTGATTCTGAAAAGGACTTATGTTATTGTCAATCACATCAGAGTTTCTTAAAAAATAGTAATTTTAATAATTTTTAATCAATGTAATCAAGAATCTACAATCGTTTAATAAATTAAAATTTTAAAGTTATGTATTACAAATTTTTATTCTTTTTTTACACTCCATCGAATAGAACAAATTACAAGCTGATAAGGAGCATTTATTTTAAAGTTGTGAGTAATTTTATGTGAGGAAAATGTCTAAGAGAGAATGATTTGAAATAATACTTTTAAAATAAGTTGACTATAATATCTCCTATATAACTTACAATACCGAGCAGAATAAAACTAATAGTTAGTTGTTACAAACACTTGTTTAAATATAAATACACATCCCTTAGGATGAAACTCTAAATAATGCATATTACTTTCAACAATAAATGTTTTTATTTGCAATTGATTTTATTCAATTCAGGATTAAAATTGCATACTATACTGACCTATTTCTAAAATATTTAAGATTTCCGAAATTCGCACATTTTTGAAGTAAGGATGAAACTCTAAATAATGCATATTACTTTCAACAATACATGTTTTTATTTGCAATTGATTTTATTCAATTCAGGATTAAAATTGCATACTATACTGACTTATTTCTAAAATATTTAAGATTTCCGAAATTCGCACATTTTTGAAGTAGTGAACCATAAACAGCTGCATGAAAAAGCTCATAACCTTGAAACAAATTGTCATATAAACTTGAAATCGGATTTAATTTCATTCTGCCCAATATTCTAATAAGTAATAACAATCTGCTTAGTAAATAATTAACGTGGGTAAAATGCGAGAAAATAACATGTAGTGAAAATAGCAGTTTTGGGATCAAACATGAAGAAGTGAGCTAGTACAGTTACTAGTTTTCAATTATCAAATATCTAGCAAACTATTGTTATCAACAATTACATAAATTCTGTAGTTTATTAAAAGAGATTACTTTTTCTTTTAGGTATAAATTCAGAACTATATCCTAAGGAAAGGCTGAGCAGTAGCTTGCTTGTCTCTTCTTCTGCGCCGCCGCGCATGTGCTAATTACAGTCTAGGCCATCTCAGTAATATCAGGGAACTGTGGATAAGCTCTGTAAATATATATATATATATATATATATATATATATATATATATATATATATATATATATATATATATATCCAAACGTTACAAATATCCATACGATAAGCATACAGCTATAGTAGAATTTCAAAGCGAAATTGCTATTTTAAAAATCTTTCAATTTTCAATGATTTATTTATAAGAGAAATTGTGAACATTTTTCTCAATTAATCAGCGTGCATACTGCTACGTTAAAACATATACATTTAAGCAAAATAAAAAGAATAGTTCTATTTCAATAAATTACAAACAATAAAATATACTGTGCATAACCTGCTGTAACGATTCACCAGTAATGTTACCCAAAACAGTGACGAGAAATATTTCGGTTATTCTCTCTTATTGCTAAGCCTACAACGATAGCCTCTAAGAATATCCTCCAACTTAAATTATTTAAGATCAGGACGCGTCGTTAAAACAAAAATAATAAAATTTAAGTTTCAAAATTGAAGCATATTTGATTAAAAGTGATAAAACTAAATTAATAAATGTCAAGCACACTTACCGAATTTCGAATAGACTTTCGATTGTCAACACACACGCCATTTGCCGGCTCGCATGGAGCTCTGGGAAGTGAGTTAGTTAATATGAAGTGTACTTTAAGCAACCTTAAAACAAGCTTAGGTATAAATAAAATGACTTCAACACCTCAATAAATACCTCACTCTCTTTAGTTGAAATAAGGTATATTTTTTATACCTCATAAATACCTCAATATCGTTAGTAGAAAAAAGGTATATTTTTTATACCTCGTAATTACCTCACTCTCGTTAGTTGAAATAAGGTTGATTTTTTTATACCTCATAAATACCTCTTTTGTTACAAGTGTAAGAGAAACAACCTCGTATACCTTAAAAATCATCTTATCAGTCTGGATGATTTGAAGTGAATTTAAAACAACCTCAAAATAAGCTTAGGTATAAATAAAATGACTTCATATACCTCAATAAATACCTTTTTATCGTTTGTTGAAATAAGGTAAAAATTTTTATACCTCAAAAATACCTCTTTTGTTACAAGTGTAAGAAAATAAACCTGGTATACCTTAAAAATCTCCTTATCAGTCTCGTTGATTTGAAGTGAATTTTAAACAACCTCAAAACAAGCTGAAGTATATGTAAATCAACCTCGTACACCTTAATTGCAACCTTTACGAGGTATAATTTTTATTGCTGTTTTCTCTGCAACCTTAAATATACCTCAAAACCACCTTAATACCTCAAATCAACCTTAAATATACCTTAAATTTTCATAAGGGATCTGCCGTATTTCATAAGATATGTTATTATGTAATTCTGGGGAGTTTGGAGTGAAAATTTGTTTTAGTTATTTTGTTATTTATTATTAAAAAAGGTGACATGGTTGCTAGATTTTGAATAACTCGCTTTTTTGGCAGTCTTGATTTAACCTGTTTCCATAAGTTTATTACTGTTTGTTCTTGTTGCAAGCTGTGCTCCATCTTACGTTAGTGTTAACACTTTTAGCTTTGTAAACACAAGTATTGTCAGCATTGTAAAGATAAGTAATAAGTAATCAAATACATTGTTTGCAAGAATCTCAAAACACAACGATGCCAAATGGCTTTAAAATACAATGGAAACAGTAACCCGGAAATTTACGCGATGCCGAGCTTGCAGCGTTCCCCAGTGTAGAAAACACCATCCATATGACAGTGGCGTAGAGCAATACACTCTATCTATGGCAACACTTTTCATGAAAAAAGAAGGAAGATCCAGCTCGCGCTTAGAAAACGGAAGCAGATCTTTTTCACCCTCCCAAACAAGCTGTGTACCTAGTTGCAAAACTCCACCTAACGGCCAGAGTAAAAGCTCTGGCAAAAACAAGTTCTGGGTGAGGGAGGGGGGTAGAGAAGAGTCTCCCTTTCTCTCCTCATCAGGCGGCAAATGCAATATGAGATGACTAAAAATCCATTCATTGCGTTAATTGGGAACAACTAAAACAGATAAAGCCACCATCTTTTAAACAATGACATCAGTTTTCATTTGTGCATTATTAATTGTTTGAAATTTAGTTTATGTTTCTTCCGTTTTTATTTAAGCTTGCTAAAAATTTTAATTTATAATTAGATAGACTAAAGTAACAGATTAATTGAATAATTTTGCGATTTATGAAAAAGCATTTAGATAAAACAATTTTAAGTACTGTAAAAACGTGTAAAAAATAGTCAGTTTCATTTAAATAATAATTAAAGAATCTGTTGATTTTCGTTTTTACGTAATTGATTCTCTTGATTTTTCAGTGATTTTTAGGAATTTACATAAGATGAAGCAGGCAAACATATTTTTTTGATGATTATTTTATTGAAATTTTTTGAAACGAACCTATTTTGTGCCAATTTTATTATTTCAGATAAGTCAAAATTATTATTAAATATTGCTTGATTTTTATTCTTTGTTTTATAGTGATGTTATATATTTTCTCAGGGCTAAACATACATCATGCAAAAGCAAACATTTATTAATTTAGTTTTCAGTAAAAGAGAAGTTATTTTTCAGGCATTATTTCCTTTTTGTACATTTTTCTAAAACAAATTCACAAAGTTAAATGCTATTTTAGTAGTTCAAAAATTAATCAAATATAAAATAAAAATTAATTATAAATTCAATTGGAGAGCTATTGATTTTAATTAATCGAATGTTAAACTTTGAAACTGTTAACTGTTATTAAAACTGTTTTTCATGTTGTTCAACTGTTATTAAAACTGTTTAAAATAGTTTTAAAATAAAAATTATGCTTTTATTGCCCTTTGATGCAATTTTTTAGTAAACTATGCCTCTGTTCAAATAGTGAATTTTAGAAACTTTAACAACTTTTAATAAACTATATTGTCAAAAAAATAATAAATTTCTGTATAAAAAAAGGCATGCATAAAAACATGAATGAAACATTATTTTGCCGTAGATATAAAGAACCGCACTGTCTTGAATACCAGCCGTTTTATAACCCTTAAACTTCGGCGATCAGCTGAAATGGGTGATTTCCAAACTAATTCTATCGCCAAGAGCTTGGATGCCCGATTTTTGAGCGTGAGAACGAAAATGGCTCGAACGTTTGAGTGGGAGTGATGTAAAAGAATACGCTAGGAAATACATATTTTTTGCTACAATATCTTTTTTCATGCAAAAAGGTTTCTGGATACTGGACATTAGTATTTCACCTCTTTCTGAATAAATATAAAATAGCTCTTGGTGTCAACATTTTTTCTTGCTATCCATATATTGCAACTACCACACAACTGAAAAGGTAATTTTGCAGGTATCATTTTCATCAATTTTCGTAGCATTATTGTCGGATCTGTGTTTTTATTTAAAGCAAAAATTTTTGTTGTTAATTATAAAAATTTTTTTTTGTGTCATTAGTTGAGAATAAAATAATCAATTGCAGGAAATAAGAAGAATTAGAATGTACTTATACATTTTATTCTTTTTTTTAAGTTTTATCTACTTACATTCATTAAAGTTTTAGATTTTGTGTTTACATTTCTTATCCCTTAATTTTAGCTCCTTTAGCAGTCTCAGTGTGCCTGTATGTCTTAAGTGGGAGTTATGTGGAATTTCTCAAATCGTTTTTATTCGAAGCAATTTTATTTTGTGCTCCTAATTATTATGTTAGATATATTTATAATAGTGTGGAAACATATTCGAATTAATTACAGTAGTATATAGGGGGGGCTACAGGACACTTTTGCCCTTCCCTATATACTACTATTAATTTCCTATTTTTATATTAAAAAAATTTAAAATAGACCTATATTTTACATTTTTATATGAAATATCAGTATATTTAAAAATTCTTATTTTTATATTAATAATTTTTATTTTATTAAAAATCCTGTACCTTATTTAAAATATCGTTTTTTATTTTACATGCTATCTCTCTTACAATCTTACGACTGGGAAAAATAAATCCCTGAATGTTTAGGATGACTGTAATCTTATCCATTTATTAAGAAACATTTTACTACCTATAAATGGAAAGTATTGAAAAAGAGAGAAATAAAAAGTTGTTAGAGCAATTAAAAAATGATCTAAGATTAGTTAAACTACAATCAGAAATTAGGAAAAATAATGAAATAAAATTAGAAGAAGATATAGGAATACAAAAATCATTAGCCGATTTTCACGAACCTGTACTTCATCAAATGGAAAAACTAGAAACTTCTAGACAACAAAACTTGCTAGGTATAAAAGATGCTGTTGATAATTTATCTTTCACTATGAATGAGACCTATAGATCTTTACCTCAGATAGAGAATCAGTCAGAGGAAGATTATACTGAAGATGTAGGAAGTATGTTTTTAAAAATAGATATAGACAAAAATTTAGATAAAGAATTATTAGAAGAATTAGAATTTGAATTACCTTCAATAATGTGGAATAAAACTGATGAAGATATTGAAGAAGTTATTAAAAGGGCAAAAGCAAAAAGAGATCAATTTAAAAGAGAAAAAGGAAATGAAACCAAAAATAGAAATTTAACAAACAACAAAGATGAGTATCAGAAAAGGATTGATAATGCTGATTATAAAATGAATATGATGAAAAGATATTTAGAAGCTTTATCAGCTATTAAACAAGGTAGACATTACACAGGAAAAGGTTTAGAAGATAAACTGAATATCTTAGTTGATTTGACAGATAAAATTTGTAAAGGTTCTAAAAGTAAAAAATTGTATAATAAAACTGTAGATTTGTTGGATTTACTTTTAAGAGAGGGAACTATGACAAACGATCAGGTAAAGGAATACTATGGAAAATTTCTTAGTATATAAATGAGTAATTATATTGTAAAAAAAGTATACTTGAGCGACAGTCAGATTTCTAAATTGAAATCAGCTTATAAAAATGGTGAAGAACTTAGTTTACAAATAGATAAAAGTAAAACACCCAATTTTGATTTACATTTAACAGCTACACAAATTAACCAAATTGATAAAGGTAAAAGAATTAAAATATCAAAAACTCAACTGAAAAAGAATGGAGGGTTTTTACCATTTTTAGTACCTTTACTTTCTACTTTAGCATTAGGAGCAGCTAGTGGAGCAGCTGGTTGGGGTACTAAAAAAGTATTGGACAAAATTTCTGGATCAGGTAAAAAAAAAAAAACTTGTGGAAAGGGAGTCTATCAGCCATGGGAATATCCAACAAAATGATTGAAAACAATATGAAAAATGAAAAAGGATTTAGAGGTATATTTACTATAGATATGTTACCTAAAAAGATAAGAAAATTTGAAAACGGAATAATAAATTTAGATATATCTACAGGTCCTGGAACTCATTGGGTTTGTTATTATAATGATCCAAAATATAATTTTGTTGAATATTTTGATCCTTTTGGAGAATATAAATATAACAATAGAATAATAAAAAATGATTTTCTTCCTCAAAACATACTAAGTTATTTAAATACTTCTGGAAAAGAAATTAGATATAACGATAGTTTTTTACAAAGTCCGAGTTCTGTAAGATGTGGTTTCTATTGTATGAAATATATAACTGAAAGAAATAAAAATAAATCTCCTATTGAAGTTTTATATTCATTTACTCAAGAACCTAGTAATTTAAATGAAAAAATTGTTCTTTATAAATGAAGTATATTATATTAGATTCGAAAAACGTAGATAAATCTGAAGATTTCACCATTGAGTATTTGAGACCTTTTCATTTTACAGAGATAGCTCTTCAGTCTTTTTCAATGTATATTTCATGGAATAATATTACGGAGAAAAATAATAAATTTTCATATTTTGATGGAGTCAAATGGACAGATTTCATTATTCCTCATGGTCATTACAATATAAGAGGTTTGAATCGTTATATGGTAAAATATTTTGGAAATGATTCACCTATATTATTTGGAATAATTGAAGAAAGACAAAGGTTTAGTATTAAACTCGAGAAGAATTATAAAATTGATTTATCTAAAAGTGAATTGTACAAAATTTTAGGATTCGAACCCAAAATATATGAAGAGGAAGAGCAAGAAGGTAAATTTATTGCTGATATAGCTAATGGTAATGATAATATTTATATTCACTGTGATAAAGTGGATGGTGCTTATATAAATCAGTTTCAATCTCAAGTTATTTATTCTTTTACATCATCAAATCCTCCTGGAAGTTTATATGCTAAAGAATTTGATAAACTAATATTTTTTCCGGTTAAATCTGATTCCATTAATCGAATTAGAATGAGAATTACAAATCATAGAGGTGAACTAATTGATTTAAATAAACAAGAAGTACAGTACAAATTTATTGCTAAATAAATGAATAAACATAGATTGTACAGAAAGAGTAAAAAAATACAAGGAAGAGGCTTCTTTTCAGACTTTATAAGTCCAATTGTAGAAGATAAATCTAAGGAATTTGTGAGAGAAAAATGGAATGAAATATTTTCCAAAAATAAAAAACATGGTAGTGGATTGAAATTTTTTATTCCTAAATAAATGGATAAAATTTACGATTTGAAAGACACTAGTTATTATTATAATAACGACGTTGAAAGTTTTGAATATAGAGAATTAAAAAGTGAAAATAGAAATAATATTCATGAAAATGCTACATATAATTTCTTTATCAATGATACAAATGCTAATATTTTATATTCTGCAGGATATCTGCAACAAGAATTAAAAATTGTAAAAGGAGATGGAGGTGTAATAAGTAATGAAAATGTTACTCTAGTGAATGGAGGAGGTCTCATAAATTCAAACAGGTTGACTATAGGAAATACTGAAGTTGAATCCACTATAAATTATAAAGCCATTATGAATCAAGTATTAGGGATGATACACTTCACCCCTGATTATTCAACATCCGAAGCTACTAACATGTTCTTTTATGTAGATACAAATGATTCTGTAGATAGAAACAATTTCAAATATAATGGAAATCTGATAGATACTACCAAAATAACAGATTTTTTTAAAAACCTTAAACTAAATGAAAGTTTTAACGAAGGATTTTCAAAAAGATGTAAATTTACTAAAAATAGTCAAACAGTAAAAATATGGATTCCTTTAAAGTATATATTTGATTTCTTTAACGAATATAAAAAAGTAATGACAGGTTTCCAAGTTAAAATAGAAATTCAAAGAAATGATAGTAAAAATATGTTGTATACACAGATATTCAAAATCCAGATTTTAAGGTTCTTGTTGAAGATTTATCACTTTGGTTACCTTATGTTAGATTTAAAAATTCAGCATCTGTAAAATTCAATGAATTAAAATTATCAAATACTCCTATAGAAATAAATTGGGATCATTATAACATTATCAAATCAAATGTATTTTATAAAAATTCCAGTGGGTCTTATTCTATTCCCGCTACATCTGATGAAGTTTTGAGATTATATGTCATTCCTCAATATGATGAAAGAAATGAAAACATGAATCAAAATAATATGATGTTTGATCACTTGGATATGATAGAATGTTGGTTAATGATTAATAACATTAAAGTTCCCACTGTAAGTTATATGATGGACTTTAATAAAAATGATTATAATCGATTATATTATGCTCTTTTAGAATCAGGAATGAATAATATAAATTCTGAAACAGGTTGTATGATAAACTATTCAAATTTTAGTAAGTATCCTATAATTTGTTTCAACTTGGTAAACCATGAAAATTATACGAACTTGAGTAATTTAATGATTGAATTCAATTGGAGATTGAGAAATAATACTACTAAAAATTATGTTTTTTACTTTATTTTGAAAGAAAGAAACAAATGCTCCTTGAATATGTCAACTCAAGATATAAAAATGATTAAAACTCTGAAAACATAAAGGATTTTTTCTATTTTAATAAATGGCTGCTTATTATCCACTTTACGACGATGAAATAAAAGAAGGACCTTTAGGACCACCAGGTGTAGGATTTAAATTAACGAATGATGGTAATTATGATATGGAAAGTAAACTTTTAAAAAATGTTTTACATCCTCAGGAAGATAATGATTCTTCAACTAAAAAATATGTAGATGATTTAAAAAATAAGTGTTTGATTCGTAATAACGGTTATTTTAATGCTAAAAATAAATGTATTAGAGATATAGCTACTCCTTTAGAGGACAATGATGCTTCAACTAAAAAATATGTCGATGAATTAAAAGACAAAAGTTTAATACATGATGAAAATAATTTTGATGCTAAAAATAAAATCATATCAAATGTAAAAGAACCTGAAAAAGAAGACGATGCGGTTACCAAAAAACATCTTGATTATTATTGTATACTGTGGGATAAAATTAATAGAAGTTATTATGTTCACAACGAAAGAATATCGAGTGTAAAATGGCCCATAAATGATACTGATGTTGCCAATAAATATTACGTTGATAATAAAACTTTTTGCGCTACCACAGATAGACTTGTTCAGTTTACAGGTGTGGGTTACAAGACTTTTGAATTCAACGAAACTACTTCAAAACTTTTAGATTCAAACTTAAAATTATCACAAAACATGTATATGAAAATTACAATTTTTTTAGCCTGTGACAAAATGAATGAAAAGCCAAAAATACGTTTAGAAAAAGTGAAAGAAGTACTTCTTGATAAAGAGATAAATGTTAACGAAGATTCAATAACTATGTTTGCGTACGGAAAGTTAAATGAAGTTTTAACATTATCAGTGCTAACAGGAGGAGGCTGTAAATTAAAGCCTTATTTACATATTGAAAAGATAAATTTTTCGTCTTAATAAATGGCCAATGAAATTAATTGGAACGACTTTTCTAGAAAGAAACTTTCAGAAGATGTAATTATAAGTTTAGCAGATTATTTAAAATGGGAATATGTGTTTCAATTTTCTGAATTATCTGAAGTTTTAATCGAACGATATGTACAGCCAAATGATTGGTATATTATTTCTCAATATCAAAAACTCAATGAACCTTTTATTGAAAAACATGCCTCTGATGTAGATTGGGAAAAAATATGTAGATACCAAACCTTATCTATCCGTTTTATTGAGAGACATTTAGATAAAGTGACTTGGTATGAAATATCAAGATTCCAAAAATTGGATTTAAGATTTATAGAAAATTATAATGACCGTTTAAATATGAATGTTGTATCTAGATATCAAAAATTATCAATGAACCTTATAAGAAAATTTCAAGATTATGTAAATTGGGATTATATTATACAATATCAAGATATTGATAAAGACTTTGTAATAGAATTTGTTTCTAAAATAGATTTCTGTCTTTTAATAAAAAATAAAAGTAATATATTACCAGAAGAATTTTATAATTCAAACAAAGAAAAGATAGTTTGTATACTTCTTGCTGAAATTTGTCATAATACACGAGTACCGCTATATGAACCATTAAAAGAATAAATTATTTAAAAAAAATATTTTTATTTTAATAATAGTTTTTACTCGCAGTAGATTATTTTTTACTCGCAGTAGATTATTTTTTAATTAATAAATGTATTCTAAAATTGTAATTAAAGACTATAATGAACCAGATGAATTTAAAGATCCAAATCAACATCCTCTATTGCCTATACATCCCTTTAGATTAATCATAAATGGTGCTTCCAACAGTGGAAAATCGAACTTATTAATCAATTTAATTTATGACTATTTACACTTTGATAGACTTTACATGTGTGCAAAAGACATATTTGAATCTAAGTATGAAAAATTACAAGAAAAATACATTCAATTTACAGATGTAGAATTAGAAGATATTCAAAAATGTAAAGGCTTAAAGAATAAAAAAGAAGTTTTGAAAGAATATAAAAAATTTAAAAAAGATCAAGTTTTGTTTTCTTCCAAACTAGAGGATTTTATTACCGTAGATGGCTTGGATCCTTCCTATATGAATTTAGTTGTATTTGATGATTGTATATGTGAAAAAGATCAACAATCTATAGAAGAATTTTTTATACGAGGAAGAAAGAAAAATACATCCCTTATCTATATAAGTCAGTACTATTATAAAATACCTATAACCATCAGAAGTAACAGCGATTATTTTATATTTTTCGATATGAAACAAAAAGAAATTAAACAAATAATACGAGAAATAGATGGTCAATTAACAAAAGAAGAATTTAATAAAATGTATAAGAACTGTATCAAAAAACCATATGATTTTTTAGTTTTAGATTTAGTCAATCCTAATATGAGGTACCGAAATAAAGAATTTGTGTAATGGAAGAATATTTGGAGAAAAGAATTTTTATTCACAGAAAAAGTTATAACTCAATTGAATGGCTACAAATACATATAATTTTTTATTACCTATAAATGACGTGTAAAAGTAATATATTCAAAGTTGGAAAATTAAGTAAAGACGGAAAGTTCAAATTTTGTTGTAAAGAATGTGGTCAAAAAGGATCTGGCTTTATCAATTCAACAATAAATAATTTACCCTTTGAAATGCATTTACCAGGACATCAATTTACAGGACCTGGAACACAATTATTACATGGAAAGAAAAGATTAAACGATGATTTAACATATAAAGAATGGAGTAAGCCCATTAACAGAGTAGATGAAATTGCATATAAACATGATGTTTGTTACCTTAAAAATAAAGATACTAAAACTAGAAATGATGTATGTGATAAAAATATGATAGAAGAGTTAAATACAATTCCAAATCCTACAATCAGGGAAAGAATAGAAAGAGGAATTGTTAAACCTATTATCAAAGCCAAAAGAACATTTGGTATGGGTATGATTTATTGTTTAAAATGTAAAAATTTTACTAATACTAAAGATGTTTATGAAGAAACTTCTAAAAATGGAAGATTGACGAGGAAAGGTATATGTGAAGTTTGTGGATCTAAAAAAAGTACTTTTTTAAAGAAAACGGGGTCATAAAAACAGTTTATTATGATCCCGAAAAAGGTTATTGTGGTATCAATGAATTAAAAAGAAAAACAGGTTTATCTCAAAAACAAATTACAGATTTTTTACATGAACAAGATGTTTATACTAGATATAAACCTCTCATTAGAAAATTTAAAAGAAGACGAATATATGTATCTCATATTGATGATCAATGGCAAGCGGATTTATTGTTTATAAAACCTTTTAGTAAATACAATAACGGAGTTAATTATATTTTAACAGTTATTGATATGTTTAGTAAATATGCTTGGTGTGTTCCTATTAAAAGAAAAACAGGTGAGGAAGTAACAAAAGCTTTTAAACTCATTTTTAAAGAAAGAATTCCAGAGAAACTACAAACGGATAAAGGTACGGAATTTATTAATAAAGATACTCAAAAATTATTCAAAGATAATAATATTCAATGGTTTACTACTGAAAATGTTGAAATAAAATGTTCTATTGTTGAAAGATTTAATCGAACAATTAATGGAAAAATAAGAAAATATATGGCAGCAAATAATACAAATAAATACTTAGAAGTACTAGATAAATTAGTTTATAATTATAATAATTCTTATCATCGATCTTTTAAAATGACACCCTCACAAGCCAGTCGGACAGAAAATGAAAGTATCGTATACAATAATTTATTTTCTAAAAAAGAAATAAAGAAACCAAAGTTTAAAATAGGTGATAAAGTTAGAATTTCAAAATATAAAGAAACATTTACCAGAGGTTATCATCCTACATTTACAGAAGAAATTTTTATAATATCTGAAATATTGAAAACAGATCCTATAACTTATAGAGTGAAAGATTTAAATGGTGAAGAAATTAAAGGAACTTATTATGAAAAAGAATTAGTAAAATATAATAAGAAAAATGAAACATATAAGATTGAAAAAATAATAAAAAGAAAAGATAATAAGTTATTCGTAAAATGGCTAGGTTATCCTGAAGAATTTAATAGTTGGATAGATGAAAAAAATATTATACTAATTTAGGAATCATTTTTAAATCTCTCCATATTTTTTAAAAGCCAAAAGGTACAGTATCATAATTATCTAAAAGTCTACGTTTATCGTATCCAAAGGTATAACGTTTATTTGTTTTAATACTTGAAATATTTCTATCTTTTTCGATTTTAAACTGATTGATTTCTACATCTAAACAATCTGTTTCACCTGTTATTATTTTAGTCCTATTATCAAAGTCTAATATGGTTTCACTCTGATAAGACATTTTAAATCCTTTTACTTTTCCATGTACAGATTTATCATTTAATTTATACCCATAATCTTTAGAGGCTCCAGCTATCCAAGATGTAATATATTTATCATTTCCCAATTCATCAGTCCATTCTCCTAACATACATCCCGTTTCAATTTTATTGGTTCCGTCGTCTATATATACTATACTATCTGTATCATAATAAAGTACTTTATCTCCTAATTTATCTAACATTTCATATAATCTAATTCTGGCAGAACTAGTTGTAAAAGCAGCTATATATATATTAGTATTGAAGTTATTTTTTTCAAATTTATCTTTCATTTTATAACTCATTTCCACACAATCGTCATTTAAAAAATTCATATTCAAATCTTTAATAGTATCATTTAGAATAATTCTATAAAAATCTTCAATTTCCATCACATATTCAGTTTGTTTCGTATTATTTCTTTGACCAAACTTACCCCATAAAGAATTTAAACATATTTTAGCTATGAATCTCAAACCTGGATTTTCTTCAATTTTATCTAAATTAATACTTAATTTTTCCTTAACTACTTTTCTATATTCTTCTTCATTTTTAAAATTATTTTTCCATTTATCACAGGTTTCTAATTTTATTTTTAAAAACGTCTTGACGTATTCTTTAAACAGTTCATTCGTTTTATTTTCGAAATGCCACACTTCATGAATATTCAATATTTTATATCCTTTTTTAATAGCTAATCTGATCTCTTCGGTAGTCCAAGTTCCGATTATACATCTATCGCTATCATCGTGTTTACATTCTGAATTTCTTATCTCGTAACAAATTTCACATTTCTTTTTTTCTAAAGTGGTTTTGAAATGATTACATTTTATTGTTTCAGAACAAGTTCTACATAATGAAAATATTAATTTTTCTTCTTTATAAGGTAATACTGGATGATATAATTTTCTAGGTGGAAGTACTTTACATTTTATTAATCCATACCAATTTTCATCGTATTTTTTAGGATTAAATATTTTGATTGGATGACCTTCTGGATAGTTATCAAAATAATTTACAGTAGGATATAAAGAACATACGTCAATATATCTACCTTTTTCATTACTTTTCATTTCATATTTTAATTTGGTAGGTTCACATCTTCCACCATAAAAAGCATCTCTAGGATTTAAAGGTTCTATAAAATCTCTCTTCCATTCTTTTTTCATGTATTGTTTCATATCCTTATTATTATCAAAATCACACTCCCAGATATTTATCAATTCATAACCCGCTTCAATTATATTTTTATTGATCTTCTTAGTTCGTTTATATAAATCTTCCATGAGCATTTGATTAACAGTGTTTACTTGTGTTCTAGTGAAACATTTGTTACATCCATGCCAGAAACATCCATTAAATTGAAATACTGTATTTTTATAAAATCCATCTACCTTATAATATTTTTCACCTAATTGTAATTTTTTCTCTCCTCCATTCAAAGCATGACGTATATTAATATTTTCCTTTTTTGATATGTAATCTAACCAAGCTATTGATTTTTTACTGTACTGATCTTTTTGAATGACAATTTCATCAATAGCTATTGTGTTTTCTTTCAAGAATTTATCTCTGTAAATGGCCATACATAAACCAGCTAAAGTTACATATTTAAACGGATCTACATTCACAGTTTCTAAGAATAATCTTCTTAATTCTATACAGCCTTTTCTTAAAATATCTACATCAGATCTACAGTATTTTATAAATTCCTTTTGGAAATCAAAGGTTTCATGTTTAATGGAATCATACCATTTATCAAATTTTTTCCTGTCTTCATTAACCATATAATTATATCCATAGTAATATTTATCTGGATATTTACCAATATAATTTTGATTCTTTTGTTTGTTGAATAAATGAGGAAAATAACCCTTGGCCAGTTCATTTAAACCAAATGTTTTAGGAAATTTTTTAAGTGGACACATTGTAAAATTAATAGAATCAATAAACCTTATATTATACTCATCAGCTTTCATATATATTAACTTATTTCCTTGATAAATTGTGAATATTTTTATATGTTTTTTAAAACAATACTTAGCTAAAAATTGAAAATCAAATCCTTTTCCATAATGAGCTATAACTGTATATCCAACGTTTATAGCTGTATATCCATCAAATAACCACTCACAAAAATCGTTTTCATTTTTAAATTCTGTTTCGTTTCCATGAAAATCATGACATATAACTAGATTCACTTCATGAATTCCTGTATCTTGCTGGGTTTCAACATCAAAAAATAAGTATTTTTCTGTATAATCATCTTTACATTTTTCACACCATTCTTTTTTATTACATTCATTTTTTACGCAATTATCTTCACATACACCTCCTTTACTTTTTTCATTTTTCATGAAACACTCATGACCTTTTATAACCCATTTCCAACAATTATTACAACGATATTCACCACATATATGTTCATCAGGGTCTCTGTCCTCTCTATTAATATTTCTTTTACATTTTAAACATTTCCATAAAACTTTACAAACACTAGGTTTTTTCTTTGAAAATTTGTTATGATTATTATAACAACCTTTTCCTTTAAATTTACGGTTACATTTTTTACAAAATATTTCCTCTCCTTCACAATCAGATTCTTTAACAAAACACCTATCACATTTTAAAGGGCATTTATGTTGATTTGAACGTTTATAACCCACTTTACAATAATTACAATAATTATTCTTACCTAAAAATCCTGTCATTGATGTAATGACATCGAAATGATTTCTATTCTTATATATAAAAATACATGTTGATTTATAATCACCATTATATATAATTTCATTACCATTTTCTCTACAAACTATATTGATCTGAATGTCTAAAAATTTTTCAAATATTTTAACTTCTTCTAAACTACACACTTCTAAAGGAATTTTACATACATCATGTAATTTTATAGCTAATGTTTTTTGTAAAACACGACCTTTTTTAATATAAATTATTTCATTACTTGATAATTTTTCAGTACATAATTTATCACTTAACAGTTCAGGATTTTGGATAGTTAAAGCTGTTACAATTGATCTAGCCAAACATATATTATCATCATTTTTTATTTGACAAATACTTTTCTTTTTTGCTGGATCTGTTTCAGAATACATTTTTAAAGCCTTGTGTCTACCACCATGAGGTAATTCGATGACATTAAAATCAAATATACACTCTGTTATATCCAGTTCTTTATATTCAATTTGGTTGGATAATTTATCAATGTATTCATTAAAAGCAGTTTTAGTTGACATCATTTTATCATGAAAAGGTACATTTAATTTAGGATTATGTATAATTACATCTACTTTTCCTATAATATTTCCAATAGCCCTTTTAAATATATTTCTTAAAATATTATAGTATTGTTCAGGTAAAATTTTAGATCCTACCACTCTATATTGTTTTCTATAAACTTTATATTTTTCAATATATTGACCTCTGAATTCAATAATTTTATAATCTGGTTTAAAGAAATTTTTAAGATTTACCTCTACTTTTACCTTATCTTTTATTTTTTGAGGCCTATACAAAACATTTAAATTAGTTTCAGTTAAAATATTTTTTTCTACTTTTGGTATAAATTTACCATCTTTATATTTTAAATTATAAGAATCAAATAAATTCTTGATTCTCTTTCTACTTTCTGGATGATTTATAAATATTTTCCTCTTACGATCTAAATAGTTAGTAGCATCTAATCCTAAATAATCTGATAAAACAGATTTATAATTTCCTGTACTTTTGATATAAGAAACTACTGATTCAATAATATTTGATTTTAATCTCTTATCAGTCAGGACAGAAATTTTAAGTTTAGTTATCAATTCTCTTAGTTTTTTAATACTGAAAGTTGAGAGTACATTACTCAAGTGTTTGAACTCCTTTGTCATGTTACTCATTTATAAGGAAGAAAATTTATAAATACTTTTATAAAAAGGAGTTCATACGTTTTATATGAAAATTACTTCTAAAATGTCTTTGTTTATGTGAATAAGTATAATTTTTGCCACAATCGCATTCATAATATATATATTTTCTTTTAAGATCACAATCTATACATCTTTTAAATAAATATTTTTTATATTTGTAAAATTCGTCAGCTGATTTCAAAGTCTTACAATCGCAACAAAATTTATCTTCCATTTATTAAATGGAGTTTTTATAAATACTTTTCTGTCTCTTTAAGAAACGAATTCCAAATTTCATCATAAATGTTTTGTTTTTTAGGACTACCTAACTTAATATTGTTAGAAATATTATAATATTCACATATCTTTTTCATAAAATATTTATAATTTAAACTCTTTTTAAAATACATATAATCTAAAAATTTTAAAAACATTTCATCTGTTTCAACTGTAAAAACCAAGTTCAATTTCCGTTTTAACCTTTTAAAAAAACTAATTCTAGAATTGTATCTCTGTTTTAAAAAAATATCAAAATCTTTCGTGTCATAAAAATATTCATCTTCTTCTGAATCGTAACTTATTTTTTTATTCTTAATTTGTTCAAATATTTCTGTATAAACTGATTCCATTTATTTACATAAGATATTTACTGGTAAAATTTTATATTAATAATTAAAAAAATAACATATGAAATTAGAGATTATAAATAGATATAGATAATTAGATTAATTTAATGTCAGTGTTTCTTTTATACTACTAGATGACACCACTGTTTCAAAGGAAATCAAAAAGTTTTATATTTTCTCTTGTTAAAATAATAAAAGCTCTTCTTCAGGCTGGGACCCCGTAGCTCTGTGGTTAAGTCTAAGCTTAGCATCACGTAGATCGTTGGTTCGATCCCCAGAAGCTTTCGTGAGTAGCAGGAGTGTTATTTGCGTTAAGCGTCAATAGGGGAGATCATTATAAAGCCATATTATAAAACATCCCACAGAGCGTCATGTTGTTTGTATGTTTATGTAATGTTGTTTGTATTGTTTATGTGTTTATATTGTTTATGTATTAATAATGTATATGTAATGTTATAATAGTGTCGGCCACGTAGGCTGGGTTGGTGTACTGGGACTCTGGTTCTGGAATTCGTAAACAGCTGTAGGAATCGGAGTCTCAGTACATCAATCCGGTAGGCCATTTTGCCATTTTTTTCTAAATTAATTAATGATGTTTTAATTAAATAGTAAAAATTATTAGAGACTTTTTTGATCAAGTTCCTTATCCTAGTTCTAGAAAACGTCAGTTAAAACTTTATGGCTAACTTTATGACCCCATTATTTTTTAGATATAGATAATAAAATTATATTACAAAAAATGTTCTTAAATAAATGGAAGAATTTAATGACCTCAAACGATTTCCTGAAACATACAAATTAAATGAACTCGAGATAGGTAAATATAATTTAATATCACTGAGAAAAATAAATACAAAATACGGTGACTCTATTATAGCTAGATTAGAAGTAGACAATGATGAGAAAGATTTTTATCTCTCGAAATGTCATGGTGAATTATCTGATAAAGCTATAAGAAAAATTAATAATGGAAAATATATTTTTGATTTTAAAGGTAAAAATAAATATTACGATTATGAATTACATGTAAAATAAAAAACGATATTTTCAATAAGAACATATAAAATACAGGATTTTTAATAAAATAAAAATTATTAATATAAAAATAAGAATTTTTAAATATACTGATATTTCGTATAAAAATGTAAAATATAGGCCTATTTTAAATTTTTTTAATATAAAAAATAGGAAATTAATAGTAGTATATAGGGAAGGGCAAAAGTGTCCTGTAGCCCCCCCCCTATATACTACTAATTACTTTTGTGTATTGAATTTTCTTGAATATTATTTGCAATAAGTTATAACTTTAATACAAGGTTGGAAGGAAACCACTTTTTTGTTTCTGATGAGTGGAAGGTTAAATTAATAATATTTTGGTTGGAGGTTAAATTAATAATAATAAAGTAACCATTGAAATTATCAACTTTCCTTGTATGAATATGCTTAAATGGTATTAAAATAAAATATTGATTTACATTTTATTATATTACTAGTTTTAAAAATAAGCTTACATGAGTTAAAGGTTTTTTGTTTACATATTTTATTATTATTAGTTTACATATTGTATTGTAACATAAATTGTGTTTTGTATATCCCGTTGCAATGCTTTTAGCTTTGTTCTAGGTTGTTATGATCATCAGTTAAATTTGAAAAAAAAGGCTCCTGCATTGACTGAATTTTTCACAGTTCTGACCTGAGTATTGTCAGGATTACCAGGTCAGTGCCTGTTGAAAATCCAATTTTGATCCTTCGGTACAGAAATAGAAATTCTACATTTTAATTTGTTTTACTGATATAGTTAATAGTGATTGGGTAAATTAGAGTTAATAAATCATATAGTTTACATTTCTTATTATTTGAGAGATTCTGCTTATTAAACATTACTATAAAGGACATTTTGAAAACTGATATTATAGTTTAAAATAATATGAAGGGACTTGAATAAAATTTGAATAGTTGAGAGGAAGCACAAATATGTACCAATGAGCAACCTGCATGTTTTTTTTTTTTTTTTTTTTTAAATGAAACTTCGTGACATTCTATGAAGATAGACACCAATTTCAGACCTGTGCGATAACTAGTTATTTTGTTATTAATAGTTAAAATCGCTCGATTAGCCCCGCCCCCTAAATCGCTGCTAGGTATCCCATCCGCTCTGATGACGTCACGATACAGTACAACCTCGACTCCCTTCATGTTTCGAAACGGCGAAAACGTGTGGTTGTCATCAGCGTTACTACAATTTACTCAAATAAATGAAATTCAAATGTAAACAAAGTCACTTTTCTCGATAGAAAGCTATGGTTTAACTCCTTCCGCTCGCTGAGATACTGTATCCTGACGTCATAGCAAACCACGCCCCGTTTTGTGTCACATGATGTTAGTTTCGTTTTGGGCTAATTAAGTTTTTTTTAATATTCGGGTCAGTTTTTTAAATTCTGAATTGATTTTAGTGAGTTTTAAGATATAAACTATTCAAAATAATCAACATTCTGCGATTACCCGAAGCATGCAGGTTCCTCATTGTAATGTAATGATGTGTTGTATTGTTATAGGTTATGACTTTTTTGTCATCAACTAATGAAATGCATACTTTTAAAGCTCCTTCAACAGCCTCAATGTGCCTGTATGTCTTAAGTGGGAGTTGTGTGGAATTTGTTGAATGGTTTTTATTTGAAGCAATTTTTTTTGTGCTCTTAATTATAATATTGGATATAGTTATAACAGTATGGAAACATATTCAAATTAATTACATGTGCTTATTGAATTTTCTTGAATATTATTTGAAAGGAAATAGGAATAACAAATAAGTTATAACTTTAATAATACAAGGCTGGAAGGAAACTACTTTTTGTTTCTTATGAGTAAACGATTAAATTAATACTATTTTGTACCGTAAATTTAAAGTAACCATTTAAGTTATAAACTTTCTTTGCATGAATATGCTTAAATAGTATTAAAATAAAAATATTGATTTACATTTTATTATATTACTAGTTTTAAAAATAAGCTTACATGTGTTAAAGTTTTCTGTTTACATATTTTATTATTTGTTTGATGCTGCAATGATAACATTACTACTATAAGTGATATTTATAAAATTCATATTAAAATTTAGAATAATAGTGAAAAGCACAAGTTGTATTGTAACACAAATTGTGCTTCGTGTTTTGTATATCCAGTTGCAATGCTTTTAGTTTTGTTTTAGGTTATGATCATCAGTTAAATTTGGAAAAAAGGCTTCTACATTGACTGAATTTTTCACCGTTCTGACCTGAGTATTGTCACAACTGCCAGGTAAGTCCCTGTTGAAAATCCAGTTTTGATCCTTCAGTACAGATATAGAAATTCTAGGTGACCCAAATGAATGTTATGAAGAAAGCTGACATAATGGATTAGTGTACATTTTAACTACTTGAAAATAATGTTTTAAACATTTTAATTTATTTTAATGCTATAGTTAATAGTACTTGGGTAAATTAGAGTTAATAAAGTATATAGTAGTATTTTTTATATTAACCCTATTTTTATATTGTAAATGAGTATCTCATATTACAATATAATTTACGATTTAGGACTATTTCGAGAGCACAATAAACTTGACATCAGAGATTTTCCTTTCCGTCCATGCTGAAAATGCCCTAAACCTTCTTCGAAGAAGCATTATTTACATCCCAAGTAGCACTCAATATCGATCGATCTCACAAAAACTTCGCTAACGACGTCGATCGATGTTGTTCCGAAACATCTATCCAAGTAAACCCGCCCGATTTTTTTATATTGTACGACAGTGGTACTTATGAGTTATATTGTACTTATGAGTTTTGTGTACCCATTCTAAATTTTTCGTAACGCTGTGTACCACTCATAAAAAAATGAATGCATTTTTTACTGTAAAAAAATTGCGCAAAAGTTAAAAATCACAACTGGCTATTGACTCCGCTAATTATTAACTGTTAACTCTGCAAAAAATAACCAATAGAAAAATACGTAATCGTACATTTTCATGGCTAGCTTTGTTTTTAATTAAATTTTTTTGAAATTTTCGTTTGTTGCAAGATATTTCGCATAAGAACGCGTACCCCCTCTAAACTGTTCCCGTACCCCAGGGCGTACGAGTACCACACTTTGGGAAACACTGTTGTACGACATTGTAAAAGTGATATGGATCGATTTTTCAATAAAGCCGTAGAATGTCGAGTTTGAAAAAAAAACATATTCCACGGCGTCTACAGATACAGTAGAATGTCGATGAATGTTTTCATCACGTTATTCATATAACAAATATTAATAAGCATTTAAAGATATGGCAGAACGCTGATCGATAATTTTGATACGTTATTCAAGAAAATTTTTTCACTGGGTATTGTAGGATATATGTACATGTCTGGTATATAAGCTTTGAACCTTCAGATTTTATTTCGCTAATTACACTCCAGGCTGTATAGTTGCAGATTCAATTAATTAGATTTATAATGAGTAAAAAAAAAAAAAAAAAAAAAACATCGATTTGTATTGCGCAAAATTTGTTCAGGATATCTTGAAAAGAGCTACATCATCTGCTCAGTCTGTGGCTATTTAACAGAAAGTTAACTATTTCCTCGCATGCTAGACAATAAGCATTCTGTAAACTAGTGAGCAAATATTTCATATTGTTTTTAACATTGCCTTAGAATAAAATATCTACAAGTATTTAAGCCATACTTTCAAAATACAGGGCGCATAGCCAGATTTTTCAACAAAAAATAAGTACTCAAAAATATTTTTAATCAGTTTCCAAAATAAAAAATATAATTATGATTTGCTAAGGAATTAATTTAAAAATTAATTAAGTGTAAAATAGGTGAATAGGAATAGGTGAATAGGAATAGGTGTAAGCACTGTAGGTGAATGGAAAGAAGTGAATATTAATGTAAGGCATGATAATTAATTATTTTCAGCTCAACTATGATTTATAAATCAAAATCAAAGATTATTTGCTTGTTTTAAAATAACCACATTTTACATGTATGTAAATTAGTTTTCTTGTTTTTTAGCATTAGCAATGCACATTTGATCTTCAGACAGGATTCAGTCACTGAAAATTAGTAATTTAATATGTTGAAATATTATGGGTTTAATAAAATTCCCCTTCTGATATGAACGTACTTTGTAATATAGAAGGTGTGAATGCAGAGGAATAAAACAAAAAGTAGCTATGAATATTTTATTTGAATTGGTAAAACAAATTGGCACATTTTTGGGTCTCTAAGTCTAAAGAATTGGTCACGTCAATTATCTTAGGTTTTCGTCCTTCCCAATCAGTGGCTGTAGCCAGGACCTTCCCAAATTTTTCCGCAAATCTTGGCCTCAAAGCGTTTGAGAACTGTAGTTGGAAGCAAAATATTGAGTAATATTATTTAAAAAATAAAAACTGAAAGACTATCTAACAAAACACAATTTATGAATGTGTATATAGCGAAACTTAGAGAACTGAATTGAATGAAGGGCTTAGAGCAGTGTTTCCCAATCTTATGACTTTTGTGTACCCTCTCTAAATTTTTCGTAACGCTGAGTACCACTAATAAAAAAGTGAATGAATTTTTTACTATAAAAAATTGCCCAAAAGTTAAAATTCACAACTGGCTGTTGACACCACTATAGTGGTGTCAACAGCCAGTTGTGAATTTTATTATAATTATAATTATTAACTGTTAACTCGGCAAAAAATAGCCAATAGAAAAATACGTTTTTCAAAACTTTTCATGGCTAGCTTTGTTTTTAAATAAAGTTTTTGAAAAGTTTCGTTTGTTGCAAAATATGTCCCATAAGAACGCGTACCCTCCTAAACTGTTCCCGTACCCCTGGGGGTACACGTACCACACTTTGGGAAACACTTGCTTAGAGCAATGATTCTAAACCTATTTTTTTTTTTTTTTTTTTGCGGCACACACTTTTAACGATTTTAAAATTTGACGGCACACAATGAAAAAAATTAGATTAAAAGTTGTTTACTTACCTATAATACACAGTGTTAAATAGTTTGTGATAATAATATGTACTATAAAAGCACGTTTATTAAGGGATTAATTATTTCTTTAGACTGATTTTTTATTATTTAGTAAGACATTTTTTTTGCTAGTTATTAATTGTTACTTTGTTTTCTATAGTTATTAACTGTTATTTTTTGTGATTTCTTGTTTAGTTTTTTTGCTAATTATTAATTGTTAGCTTACTTTTTTGTTAGTTATCCTTTGTTAATTTGTTTATTAATTGCATAGCTTAGTTTAATGATTAGCTTTTATTTCTGTTTGTAAGTTAATATTTAGCTTGCTTTCCTTTGTTAATTAATAATTATAATAGTCATTAAATTTCCTACTTATTTTAACATTTTTTTTAAAACTGTGTGTCAAAGACAATTTAAACACTTCCATCTTATTTTAAGATTGTCAGAGACAAGACAATCGCTGACAAAGATGTTCATGCGGTTAAAGCGTAGAAAAATTATAAATATTACATATATACGATATTATATACATACAATATTATATATATATACAATATTATATATAGATACACTTTTCTTTAATTTAAACTTCACTAAAAAAAAAAAAAAAAAGCATTATAATTTTTAATGTATCATTTCTAATATTTGGCGGCACACAAAAGTGCCGCGGCACAGTGATTGAGAATCACTGGCTTAGAGAATCGGCACAAGGATCAAAAAAGGACATGTTGCATTAGACTCTGTTTTGTAAAACTATCTGAATAATTAAGCGGCAATGCTATATCTGTGATTAAATAATAAATTCTTTAACAACAAAAAATACTATAATTATAATATTCTATTAATAGAAAGCGTATCAGTTCAGCTTTAATTGTATTTCGTAATATTCAATTTTACTTCTATGTATTAAAGAACATTCTCTTAACTAATGTGAATACAGAAAAAATGTTGAAGTTGAAAATAAGATTTATTTTTAAAACTAGTGGGCTGCACCCCCTGCTCGCCAACCCCCGAAAATTGCTACGCAATCTTATATGGTTTGCTTCGCTCGCTACTAACTTAGGTACATTGAAAATGCACAAAATTCTAAAAATTCAAAACAATCATTCAAATCCATATTAAAACGTTTTTTTTTTTTAAATTACATCTTTTTAGTAAATACTAAGTCAATAAAATAAATTTGAATTCAAATAAATGACATGAAAATCGTCAAAAAATGGGAAAAATCGTCAAATAAATTCGTAATATATAAATTCGTGAAAAAAAGCGCTTTCGACAAAATACTAAAATAGAGACAAAGACTACTCACAACTTAATAGTATGAGATTATCGCTGTTTTCTGAGCTACCTTAAATATACCTCAAAACAGCCTCGATACCTAAAAAATACCTTAAATTTTCGTAAGGGTACAGAGAGAAAGCGGTTTCGGACAGTTTATATCGAAAATGTGGTGCCAGTTGACATTTATATTTCGATGTCTCCGAGCCGTTAAATAACAGTCAACATTGCGCGTTGTTGCATGTTTATGCCCTTGCCAGATCCTGGAAATCATACTTTGTGAAACTGCAGTGGCTTCTGCTACTTCGGCTTGTGTTTGATCACCTTTAACGACCAACAACTCTTCAATTCGGTTAAATGATTTCGTAGAGACACGAAATTTTTATTTGTGACTCTCTTTTTTCGCACACAAGAAAATTTGCTCATACCGTTATTTTATACGAAATCCTTTTATTGTTTTGAGCAGTGTAGTACATCTCACAGTTTGGGCATTCACTCGATCGAAACGCGCATAAATATTTTCGAAATCATTCCGCTTTTAAATGTATTAGATTAGTGATTAAAATATTTTATCAAATAATGCATGTTTATGTTTTAATGTTATTTCAAACCTTACGTTAAATGTGTTGAACTGTAAAATATGAAGAGAAAAAGTAACAAAAATCAGCATATTTAAATAAAACTTTTGATTCCCAATTTTTCAGATAATTTTTATTTCAGTGTCTAATATCGTATTTTATATAACAAGTGGGCTGCACCCCCTGTTCACCAACCCCCGAAAATTGCTACCAAATCTTACATGGCTTCACAAACCAAACTCGCTTCGCTCGCTACTAACTTAGGCTGTTGAGGATTTATAATAACAGATGGCGCTGAGCGCAAACAATTTTTTTTATTATTTTTTCTTCACTTCTTAAGTTTCAGTTTGGATTTAACCACTGAACCACAATGAAATAAAATCCTTTTTATTATTACAATTTGTGTAATTATTGTCGAATTATGGTGGAATTCGAATCATGGTGCATCGGCCGGGAAATAGGCCACCTGCATGAAATGTAAGTTAACATTTGTTTTGTTTTGGTCTCCCTTAAGTCGGTAATTTATTTTGATATTTTATTGCATTAATTGTATTGTATTTATTAGAGTAACGTGCGAGCTGTTTATAATGGATGATTTTGAAAAATTAAAGTTCAAAAGAGCTGTAATCAGACAGCTGATTACAAAATTAATAAATAAAATTGATAAATCGTTATTAGAAACACTTCCTGATTATCCTGATTTGTATGATTCAGTAAATCAGTTAATTGATAAAAACGAAACTTTAAAGGCTGTTGATTTGAAAATTGAAAATTATTTTGATAAGAGCGAGGAATTAGAGAGTGAAATTATACAAAGTCAAGAGTATCAAGATCGAGTAGTGGCTTATAAAGGCAAAATCGAAAGATATTTAATGAAATGCCAGACTACAAGACAGGAAGTAACGGTTAATAGTGGTAACAATAATTTACAAGAAAATATAACTTATGGAAATATCTCGCACGTTGCTAACGTTAAGTTACCTAAATTGGAGATTAACAAATTTTTTGGTGATGCTTGTGTGTGGCACAGTTTCTGGAATAGCTATAACATAGCTATACATAGTAATGAGAGTCTTAAAAAAATTGATAAACTTAATTATCTTAAGATGTATTTAGGGGGAGTTGCTTTGAGTGCAATTTCTGGATTCTCATTAACTGAAAGTAATTATGATTCTTCTATTAAGTTGCTTACCGAAAGATTTGGTAGGCAAGATTTAATTATTAGTAGTCAAATGAATAAACTTTTATCAATTAATTCTGTAAGAAATTCATATGACATTAAAGCTCTACGTAAGTTATATGACGAATGTGAAATCCACATTCGCAGTTTGCAATCAATGAATGTAACAAAAGGTAGTTATGGTAATTTACTCTGTCCTGTTATTTTGCAAAAGCTACCAGAGGATTTAAATATAGATTATAATAAAAATAGAAAATCAAGTGTAGATTTTGACATTGATGAACTAATTTCATTTATTAGAAAAGAGGTAGAATGTAGAGAAGCCTCACATGTGTTGTCTAATAGTTCTAAAAAACAAAGTGTTCATTTTGAAACACAGCAACGGTCGGAGAGCCATAGTAAACATAATTATAATCGGAAGTTCTCATCTTCCTCAGCATTAGTTTCGGCATCTAACAACATATTTTGTTTGTTTTGTAATTCCAAAAATCACGAATCGAAAGATTGTTCTCTGACCATCGAAGAAAAAAAACAAACGCTAAAAGATCAATTTCGCTGTTTCCGGTGCTTAAAGAAATATCACACATCCAAAAAATGTTGGAATAAATGTATTTGCACATTATGTAAGAAACCGCATAGCGAATTAATTTGTGATAAATCAGCAATAAATAATGAGTCAAAAGAGAAAGACGATACTTTGGCATCCGTTACCGCTTCATGTGTTTCGAAACGAAAACAAAATGAAATGATATATTTACAGACTTCTTTAGCGTATTTGATTTATGGTAATGTAAAGAAGTTGGTTAGAATTTTATTTGACTCTGGTAGCCATCGCAGTTTTTTGAAACGGGATATTTGTAATGAGTTGAACCTCAGGACCATTAAAACTGAACGGTTGCATGTTTTCGGTTTTGGAGAAAAAATTTCCAAGGGGTGTTCTTATGATTTAGTGAAAGTGAATCTTCAGAACAAAAACGATAAAAAATTAAATGTGTGCATTGAAGCATTTGTAGTAGAAAAAATAACGTGTGGGAAAAATAGCCGCACCCCATGAGAGAATTAAACAATTAGCAAGGAAAAATAATATTTTTCTTTCGGATACCGGAGAAATTGCTGATATAGACATTTTGATCGGCGCCGATTTCCTACATGACGTAATCTTTGATACGTCTTTGAGGCTGGGAAAAGGGCTCGTTGCAACCGATAGTTTATTTGGTTTTGTGGTTCAAGGGAGATTCATGAATAATTGCCAATTAAGTAGGATTGTAAACAATACTATAATATCTGATGTTGATTATTCTTTGTTTTGGAACCTTGAAGGATTAGGAATAAATACTATGAACGAAGAAAAAGTTGATAATAAAAGTGAATTGTTAAAAGGTTTTAATTCTGATTTGCTTTTTGAAAATAATAGGTATAGTGTGCGACTTCTCTGGAGACCAAATACAAAACATTTGTTAAATGATAACTTATAGCTGGCTTCAGAGAGGTTTGACAAATTAAAAAGGAGATTTAAAAATGATAAATCCTTGTTTGAAGAATATAAAAAAGTTATAAAAACTTACGAAAATGAAGGGATAATTGAGAAAGTTAAAAACACTGATCCCCAAAATTATAAACAATGTTATTTACCTCATAGGGCGGTTATAAGAAACGATAAACTAACTAGCAAATTAAGGATTGTATTTGACGGTTCCGCGCATAAGAAAAATGTCTCTTAACGATTGTTTGTATATTGGGCCAAATTTATACCCAGATATATATGAACTTATGCTAGCGTTTCGGGAAAACAAGATTGCTTTTATAGGGGACGTGCAACAAGCTTTCTTACAAATAGGGATTAATGTAGAAGATCGAGATGTCACAAGATTTCTTTGGTCAGATGACCCCGATAATGATTCGTCTACAGTAATTTATAGATTTTGCCGCGTGCTATTTGGTATCAACTGTAGCCCCTTTCTCTTAAGGCCTGGTTTCTTAGGACAGGACGCCGTCAGCTGGAAATCAGCGTTAACCTCTGATTGGTCCATTTGTGAGTTAGATTGTATACGTCATCGTACGCTCATCTTGAACTGCAATTACCGTTCAACTCAACTGTAGTTGGATTACAACGTGACGTTAACCACAGAAGCAATGGCGGACAACATCCAACAGCACATTGAAATCAGCCAAGATTTTGATTTTGACATTAAACATAGCACTCTTCATTTAGCTCAGCTATAATGTGTTTTTTCTTGGACGAAGTCATTATTTGTTCTCTAAAACACTGGTCGACAATGACAAAATAAATACAAATTCAAAATAAATATTTGTTTACGTTATTAACGCATGCGCAATGAGAGATAATGTCTGCGTTGGACCGACTGCTCATGCTGAGCTAACAAAAAAGTATTTTTTTGGCGTCAGATCTACGTCAACTTTCCGCTGACGCCCAGATAAGGCGCTAGTTCTAAGAAACCAGGCATTGAGCTAACAAACCAGTATTTTGTTGGCGTCAGCGTGACGTTGACGTCCCGCTGACGCCCAGATAAGGCGCTTGTCCTAAGAAACCAGACCTTTAGCGGCTACTATTAAAGAGCATATTAAAAAGTTTGCAAAATCAAAGCCTCTTGCGTATGAATTACTAAATGAAAGGGTATATGTCGATGACGTCATAGGGGGAAGTGACAGTACAGATACAGCATTTCAAATAAGTTCTGATTGTGTTGAAATATTTCGGGATGCGGGCATGGTATTGATAAAGTTTCAAACAAATGATGAAAAATTACGCGAATTATGGAAGAATGCAGGTATAGATGTTCAGAATGAAAAGGAATCGTTAGGTCAATCAGGCTTTCCATTTAAAGTTTTGGGAGTTTGTTGGGATCCTAAAAAAGATGTATTTTACTTTGAGTCCAAATATCTGTTAAAATTGATAGACACAGGGCAAATAACAAAACGATTTATTTTGAAAATCATTGGGCGTATTTTTGATCCAGTAGGATTTTTGGGACCCTTTACAATGCTTCTAAAATCTCTAGTTCAAAGCATTTGGAAAAGCGGATTGGAGTGGGATCAAGAGCTACCCTTAGATATGGGAAATCAGTGGCGCGAAATATGTAAACAATTCGGTGAACTTAATGATTTGAAAATACCGCGTTATTATTTTTTCGAAGCAGGTAACAAAGAAATTATAAGTTCACAGTTACATATCTTCTCTGAAGCCAGCTTAAAGGGTTATGGTACAGTTGCATATATTAGATCAGAAACTAGTGATGGGCATATTTCTACATGTTTTGTTTCAGCTAAAAGTAGAATTGCTCCCATCAAAATGATTACATTACCACGACTTGAGCTACTAGGTGCCCTCCTCTCTGCTAGATTATTTCGAACTATTACTAGAGCCATAAAAATTCCGTGTGACAGTTTCTTTTGGTGCGATTCCTCTATTGTGTGTTGCTGGATAAAAACTCCTGCCATTCGTTTTAAACAATTTGTGCGTAACCGATTGGAAGAAATTCAAGAGATTACTCAACCTAAGGACTGGTTCCACTGCCCCGGAATTGACAATCCTGCCGATCTTATTAGTAGAGGTGCTTCCATGAGTATATTAAAGAATTCCGACATTTGGTGGAAGGGGCCACCTTGGTTGTCGCTTCCGACCGAAATGTGGCCAGAATTGAAACTCTTCAAAGAAAATGATGAACAAATTGAGTATCGTAAAAATGAAATCACCGTTATGAATTGTGTAGATGGTGAAGAACTTGAGTTGATAAATATCGCTAACTTTAGCAACCTCGAAAAAGTTGTTAGAATCATAGCGTGGGTAGTGCGATATTTGAACTGTTTAAAGAAAGTTAAGCCGAATATGGACACTCTGACTGCAGAAGAGCTCCGAAATTCTGAAGATATTCTAGTAAAGCTTACTCAAGCAAAATTCTTTGAAAGTGAGATACGAGCTCTCCAATCTAGTTTGCCTATTCCAGCTTCTTCTACTATTTTCAATTTAGCTCCTTATCTTGATGAAAAAAGTATCCTGAGAATCACAGGAAGATTGGACGAAGGAGATTATTCTTTTGATGAGAAAAAGCCTGTAATCATACCAAGGCAGTCTAAATTTGCAGAGTTGCTTGTCAAGCGAGAACACGAAAATGTATTTCATTCTGGAGTAGAGAGCACTCTAGTACAAATTCGGAGAAGATTTTGGGTGCCTAAAGGAAGACAATTAGTAAAAAAGGTTGTCTCGAAGTGTTTGATTTGTCGCAGATACACAGCCAAGCCTTCTACCCAAATGACTGGACAGCTTCCAAAAGATCGAATTAGTAAAACTCCTGCTTTTACTGTATGCGGAATTGATTTTGCCGGACCAATCTACATCAAGGGTGAAAATGGAATAGAGAAATCATATATAGCCTTGTTCACATGCGCAGTCACGAGAGCAATACATATTGAATTAGTCTCAGACATGTCTACTTCAAATTTTCTGCTCGCATTCAGAAGATTTCTCTCTAGAAGAGGTGGTTGTCATACAATCTACTCCGACAACGCCAAGACTTCTAAATGTACAGATAAAGAGCTTCAGAGATTATTTGATATTTTGGAAAATTCCGAATTCAAAAACTTTCTTGCTGCTAAAAGAATATCCTGGAAATTCATCGTCCAACTTGCCCCTTGGTGGGGAGGATTTTATGAAAGATTGGTAAAAAGTGTCAAAGAGCCTCTAAAGAAAATACTTCGAAAAGCTCTCTTAAATTTTGAAGAGATGACCACTATATTGACTGAAATCGAAACCATCGTTAATCTTCGACCCTTGTCCTACGTCACTAACGAAATTGGTGAACCGGAAATTCTTACCCCATCACAATTTTTAACCCCTGGTAAAGAAAAGGCAGAGTATCCAGCCCATTTCATAGAAACCATCTATAGAGAATCCACCAAAAAGATTCTTATAAAAAGAAAAGAATACCAGGCTACATTATTGGCTAATTTATGGAAGCGCTGGAAGGAGCGCTATTTGTTTAATTTGAGATCTGCACACAACTTTACTTCTCCTAACCAAACAAAATGTTTGAAAGTGGGAGATGTGGTTATGATGGAGGGCACCACAAAATCAAAACTATTATGGGACATAGGTATCATAACAAAAGTATTTCAAGGGCGTGATGGACTTGTAAGATCTTGCCTTATTCGCAAATCCAACGGCGAGTATAAACGCCCTGTACAACTTATTTATCCTTTAGAACTCAATGACTGAAATGAACAATGATAATGTTTTTATTTTAATTTTCTTATTAGATTATGTTTTTTTTTTAATTTTCTTTCAAGTGAATATTTGCATCTCATTTCAAATTTATTTGCATTTAAATGTTATTTTTTTAATATGTTTATGTTATTTTTGTCTAATTTTTATGTTTAAAATTTTAGTGAACTCGGAGGAGTTCAAGTGGGGAGTGTTGAGGATTTATAATAACAGATGGCGCTGAGCGCAAACAATTTTTTTTTTTATTTTTTCTTCACTTCTTAAGTTTCAGTTTGGATTTAACCACTGAACCACAATGAAATAAAATCCTTTTTATTATTACAATTTGTGTAATTATTGTCGAATTATGGTGGAATTCGAATCATAGGCAAATGCACAAAATTCTAAGAATTCAAAACAATCATTCAAATCCATATAACAACTTTAAAAAAAAAATTACATCTTTTTAGTAAATACTAAATCATTAAAATAAATTTGAATTCAAATAAATGACATGTAATTCGTTAAACCTATTAGAAATGTGCTATAGTATAAAATCTTAAGATAAAATTTCTAAAACTGATATCTCTTTCAAAAGGTTAAAATTTTGGCTGTAATTAAGTCTATTAAAAATTGAAATAAGTGAATTGCAATGAAGAAACCTGCATAAACAAATAAATTCTAGTAAAACAAATAAATTCGTGATATAAATCAAATTCGTCAAATAAATTCGTAATCTATAAATTTGCGAAAAAAAGCGCTTTCGATAAAATACTAAAATAGAAATCTATCGACGAAGACTACTCACTTCTGCCTAGCTTATGCTCTCTCTGGTTATTTCAGTTTCCGTTTTTAAAAGCGCTATATGTTGAGCCATCTCAGCTAAATTTGGCATGTGACATTTTTACCGGCAATCATTGGTCGATTTTCTAGCGTTGCCATTCGGGGAGTTGTAATGAGGCTTTTTTTTGCCGCCGTGTAAGAAATATATATATAGATTGAACGTAAATATATGAATGAATAAACCAATTTTCATTATTGAATAAATTTTGTTCAGAAATCAAATGGATTGATTTAAAAACTGAATTTTTTTCTTTTCTCCTGCTTTTTAAAAAAAAAACAACCAAAAAAAAAACACTTCTCCGACACTATCAAAATTACGATTTAAAGCTCATGCTCAAGTTAAAAAAATCATGTTTTAAGATGTAATTGTTTAAAGATAACGATATTATTTATATTCGAAAGCTTCATTACTATTTTATATTTTTACAGATTTATTAAAAACATTCTGAGCGAGTTGTTTCAGACATTTTCAGCATAAGGCTTATGCAAGAAATAATTTTCTTATTTCTACACTACTGGCCATTAAAATTGCTACACCAGGAAGGAATGCAAATAACAGAATGATATTTATTGGGCACATATATTATAGTTAGAAGAACAAGTGATTAAATTTTCATGATATTTGGATGTATAGATCCTGAGGAATCAGTCCTCAAAGCAACCTCCCCTGGAAGCAATAACAGCAGTTAAACATGTTCTGCGTCAATGAAGGTCAGGACAGTGCGGGCCACACACACACGGTCATGCATTGTCCTTCTGAAAGTAGCGTTTTGAGGCCTCAAAGATAAGGTAGAGCAACTAGCCCTAACACATCAGAAATGTAACAGCTGCTGTTGTGCTTACAATGCGAGCAAGAGGTCACCCCATAGCATTACTCCAGGCGATGGGCCAGTATGACGATATCGACTGCATGCTGCCAATGGGCGTTCTCTCCACGATGTCGCCAAACAAGGATGCGGCCATCATGATACAGAACATGGATTCGTCTGAAAAGACGACGTCATGCCAATCCTGTGTCCAGGTTTGTCGGTGATCACACCATATGATGCCGCGTCAAGGATAACCGAACTGACAGTCCATACTGCTGCAAATGTCGTCAAATTGTTCATGCAGACACTTGCTGTCTTGCAAATGACCCCATTTCTTGACTCAGGGTTCGTGACGTAGCTGTTACGATCCCTTAAGACCATGTTGATAACGCGTGTCTTCTCGGCAGTAAGAGATGGGGGAGGGGGCACTGAGATCCTGCACGTCGTTCCGTATGACCGCCATGAAACCATTGATCCCATATTCTGCTAACAGTCATGGGATCTCGACCAACGCCAGTCCAATACTTCGGTATAATAAATCGCAATCCCGGTAGGCCACAATTTGACCTCGATCAAACTCAGGAACGTGCGGGTAGGCATTTTTACTTCTTACACGAGGCACAATAACTTTTTTATTCAAGAACAACGCTCAAATTCATTCCTGTATGGGAAACTTACTGCCAAATATCGTCTTTTATAAACATTGTAGGTGTCGCTACCACTGCCAGCTTTGCATGAATGCGCTGATAAGTTAATCACTTGCATACCACAACATGCTTCATCCGTCCTGCAAATTTCACGTTCAAGGTGTGTTCCTATCTTGGTGTAGCAAATTTAATAGCAAGTAGTGTAGTAGTAGGTTTTTTTTCTTCATATTTTGAAATAATCTTTTTCCCTGAAAGTACTCTTTTTATAAACTAATGACTACGCTAAATTTAAAATTTTGAAATATGAGATATTCATTAAAAGCTATGTTCCCAAATAAACTTTTTAAGAGTATTTCGACCAATTTCAATTTAGAAAACCCTGTAACAATATAACTGTTACAGTGTTAAAATAAATTCTTAAATAGTTTTTTTTTTTTTTTTTGCCATTTATTTCCTACTCATGAGAATCCCCGCAATTACAACAATCATTGCGCATCATAGCACTTCACTAAATTTTACCTCATGCATTAAGTGTTTGTGGGTATAAGTTGAGTTGATTCAGAAAATTATAAGAAACCCTAAGTTATTATTTAACACTGAAGCAAGTATTCCCAATTACTAAATTTTATGTTCTTAAGTCAATATATAAATGAGCATATAATTATGTTTTAATAATATAACAAGAAACTAAAAATAGTATGGTTAACACTTTAAAGATCTTTACCAGTCATCAAATTGTAGTCTTTAAAATGTAGAACTCCGGACTATTAGACAAAATAAATTTAAATTGGAAACGCTTTTTTTAAAAAAATATAAGAAATGTCGTATCCTACTTATAGCCTAGTGCTATGATATTGTATATAGTCATGGCTATTTTTTGCTAGTTTTCGTTCAATTCTACATTTCCTTAATATGGATTTTAAAATATAAAAAATTATAGAATATAATTTTATCTGCTTAAAACTATATAATGTATTATTGATTCCGATATTTTATTTATTTTAAATAATTTATTTCTTAATTAATTTCAAAAACATTAAAAAATGAATTCTAATTACAGTTTTAAGACATTGTATAACACGTTTTGATAAGAAGATATAACTTTTATGTTAGACAATTTTAAGTTGTATCAAATACAGGTAAAATTTGATCAAAGTAATTTTTATAAAAAATTATTTATTTTGATAGTATAATATGCAGGCATTATTCTGAAAATTTATACTACAGTTTGCTGTCAAACAGAATGTTGTAGTAAAAAAACTTAACAGTCAGCCATTTATAGTAAAGTCAACAGTAAAGTCCCTATTTCGAAGTCTCATGATATTGAATGTCTTACACCATTTCCGCCCAAATGAATTAAAAGGAAAAAAATATTCTTCTTCTTCACAAACAGATTTGATATTAAAAGCTCTGGACTAGACAGTTAAAATACTTTTCCATAAAAATTGTTAAATAAAGTTACACGATGAGATTAATAACTAAAATGAAAATTTTTAAACATTATCTGTATAAACTTACAAAAAAAATAAAGTTAGTCAGCAGTATGAACAGAACATTAAGCATAAAAATCCTTAACAGATGTTTTCCTCGACACCGTATTCACTATGGAAACTAACCCACAGGTTTTACGAGAGCAAATCCAGGTAAGATTCCAAAATTTCTTTTCACCATGTATGTAACTGAATGTCAGTTGGTCCCAGAGTTAATTAAATTAAATCTGAAGATTTCCTCGGTTCGACTAACTGTAGGTGCATATTAGGCAAACTTTTACTTGTTTATGTTTTCAAAATTAACACGTTTGATGTTCAGTGAGGACAATTTATTTCTAGATGTAACTATAATTAATTTTAAATGTTTATTAATAAAATGAAAACTAAATTTTCTTGGGTTAATATCTTCAATAGAATATATTATGCATATTTCTCAAATTATTATTAGCAGTCATTCCTGCACTTAAATAATTTTTCAATCGGAAAAAAAACGTAGATAATTCAGATTGTGTCCATAATAATAATTCAAATGAATAGTGTAAGTAATAAGATTCTAAATAATTTAATTTGCTTTTATCTATATTTTTTCAATGAAAAAAAAACAAACAACTGATACTTCAAAGAAATATAAAATTTGAAAGAGAATACAATTCATAAAATTATTATAGATCCGAATGATGTACATTCAGATGATAGATCTTGCCCAAAAATAAAATATAGTATAGAGATGAACAGGCAAAATAATGTGCAATATTTAGATATGAAGATAGCGAATGACATTTTATAAATTTTTATACATAAAACAAAGCTACTAATAAAATTAAAAACATTATTTTACTTTATTTTTAATATATAATAATATTAGGGTGATCTGGGGAAATTCCTGATCAAAAAATGCAAACATCTTTTTTGTGAAAAAACTATTCAAAATAGAATTTTAATATTTACTGCAAGTTTAGGGCTATATGAGATGAGTCTTATGCTACCTTCTTTTGTTTGAAAATCTAATTAGAATTTAAAAGATTTGGAAATTTTAGTGATCAGGAATTACCCCTGGTCTTGATCATTTCTGGGGTAATTCCTGATCATTTCTGGGGTAATTCCTGATCATTTCTGGGGTAATTCCTGATCACTTCTGGGGTAATTACTGATCACCAGTTTTTATTGTGAATGGGCTGTTTAAAAATAATTATATAATGGTAATTAACAAATAAGACATCAAGATCAAACAAGTAAACCAAAAAGATATGTTTAACCAGCCAATAAAATGATTTATTTAAAAGCAAGAAGAAAGATTAACACTTTAAATTTTCCAAAAATCTTTGCATCGTGCCATACATTTTAGGCAATCAGCCAACTTATTCTCATGTTCTGCTGAAATATAAGAGAGTTCCCCCATGGGTTACTTTTGCTGGATTTTTTAACTTCATTAAGGGAAAGTGTAAAGTTAAGTAAGGTATGTCAACAGCTCTGGCACTGAAATTTTCATTTTCAATCATTAAAAGAAATTAGCTAATTTTGCTTTCTAGAAGCTTAGTATCCTTTTTAGGCTTATAATTTCTCACCATATTTATACTAGGCTAATGTATAAACTTAAAAATTATTCTAACAATTATACTAAGCTAATTTATAAACTTAAAAATTATTCTAACCATGTACACACATAAAATTAAGATAGAAGCAAGGTAAGACAAACCAGAAATGGTGCAAATCAGAATACAGTCTTGTATACAGTTAAAAACATATTTTGTGATGACAAATAAAATATATTTTATAGTTGTTCCACTTAATAAATATGAACTGTTATTTAAGAAAAGACAATTAGCTATTTTACATACTATTTATAAGAAGAAATGACAGTGACCAATAATTTTGATATAGTTTCCTATAATCAGTTATAATGTTTACAGTAGATGTGAAACAATTAAACAAAAGCTTACACTACTTTTACACCAAAGAAAAAGAAAGTAACTCAAAATATTTATTATTAAGAGAAGGAATGTGATGCAGAAATGTGCACATTTTGAAACTCATCTTTGAAATGGAAAATACAGAAAGCAGTTTAAAAGATACTTATTTTGTTCGATTAAACAAAAAACTATTATTAAGTAAATGTAGTTATACTTTAGTAAAGTGTACAAGCATTCTTGTACATGTCTCAAATTTAAAAAAAAATATATTTTTTTAAAATAAAGGTGATCATTATTTACCCCAGAAAAAGAGTGATCGTGAATTACCCCGGGTCACCCTATTTAAAATATATAATAAAAATTATGCTGAAATAAATATTACGTAATCAATACAAATCTTGATGAGAGGTAACATTCTGCATCAAATAACTTTAATAACCATTTAGAATTTTATAACTATCAAACAATCAGCTGAGTATTTGGAAAAAATAGAATCATTTGGGAGAGATTAATTGCTTAATATTATATGAAGATAAAATGCCATCTTTAATTAACAATTTTTTAAATATAAGGCCTGGCTACTTTATGACATCTGGTGTATATACGACTGATATATTTTTATTTACAATTATTTAAATGATAAAATTTTTAAATTGATGATTTTTTTTTTAAAGTTTTGGAATATTTGTTCATATTATGACATTTGCCTTTAAAATAATTGTTATATTATTCATCATATCTCTGACGGTAATTTTCTCTATCTGTTACGAACTAGCCACTCCCTCTATTGGAGATCCTCCAAAGCAACAATAAAACGCAACCGTAACTTTTGACACTGAGAACTGTTCTATGTTGATTCAGTCGAGGAGCAACCGCTCTGTTTAAAAATGGATACCTCTACTTTTTAATTTTACATTTGTATAAAAGATATACTTTAATAAATTTTCCTATTATTTCCTTATATCATTAGAGTCTCAAAGAGAAGAAGGTACTATTTACTTTCAGGAACATACGGCCAGACCCTTAGTAAAGAAGTAGCGGAATTAAGGAAGAGGTATGCTTTTACCTAAATCAGGGGTCTCCAAACTACGGCCCGAGGGCCACATCCGGCCCGCGGACAGATTTTGCCCGGCCCTCGGAGAGCTAGCATACTTGAAAACTCCTTTTAGAGAACATATTTTTTATAGCAAATTAAATTTGGTTTACTGAAGTGTTCTAATTTTATGTTGAATAATTATTAATATGACATCTACATTGATATGGTCATGGGCTAACTACTCATAACATTGTTGTAGGCTTATTGTTATTGTTTTTGTGATAAGTTGGATAAAGAAACACAGAATTGTAATGAGTAAATACATGTATAATATGCAGAAAATTTAACTACAGTATAAAATAACTAACAAATTATTGAAATGAATCCAACTAACATTTTATACATTTTAAATAAAAACATAACTTATAACAAGCATAATGACATATGAAATACTAATGAGATTTATGTAATTGAGATTTTCCACTGACAATAGTTTGTAGTTGTGGACTAATTTTACTTGTACCAATTATTAAAAGAGATTTAAGATGCTCATCAGTTAATTTAGATCTGTAAACATTTTTTGTGTACTTCATTTTGGAGAAGGTCTTCTCACACAAATAAGTAGTACCAAAAACAGAAAACAGCCCACGAGCAAATTTATGCAAATTATCAAATTGTGTCAGTGGAAGACTCTTATAAAATTCCAACAAAGATGAGTTTTGATATTTGTTCTTAATTATATCACTGCACTGTAGATCAATCATTTCCATTTGAAGTTCCGGGGCTAGGGTTTCAATGTCAGTATCAAAAGGATTCTGAAAAATCTTAATTTGATTCGCAATGGCATCAAAGTCCGAGAAACGAGTATCAAAATTTATTTTCAAAGCACTCAAAGTTTCGATTGCAAAATCGATAGGAAACTCAGTCTCAGTGGTGTGGCTGAATATTTCACATGTTTTAAAATGGGAAAAACATTTACTTCGTAGTTGTGATTGAAACAGTATCAATTTCTTCCGGAATGATTTGATATTAGTGTATAAATCAGGAAGATGCTGGTTTTCTCCTTGCAATCTCAAATTCAGTTCGTTCACATGTTTTGTCAAATCAACATAGAATGCTAACTTCCACAGCCATGCGTTGTTTTGTAATTCAAAAAGAGGGCAATGCTTTTCATTCAAAAAAATTTCGATCACTGCTCGAAGTTCAAAAAAGCGCTGAAGGACTTTCCCACAATTAAGCCAACGTACGGCAGTATGATAAGGTAAGTCATTTTCTCCAATCTCTGCAATAAATTGTCGGAATTGTCGGTGATTCAGCCCAAAAGATCTGATAAAATTAACAGTTTATATGACTGGTTTCAGAACTTCCGACATATCCAAACATTTTCCGCACAAAGACTGTTGATGAATGATACAATGTAAGACTAATGGTTTTGAACCACCGTCATTTTCTACAGCCTTTGACACAAGAGCGACCACTCCTTTATCTTTCCCACTCATGTTTTTGCCTCCATCAATTGTAATACATTTCAAGTTTTTCCATCGAAGGTTCTTTTGATTAATGGCCATTTCCACTCCTTTAAAAATATCTGTACCAGTAGTTGTGCCATGAATACTATACATATCAAGAAATTCTTCATGCACTTCATAGCTTTTATCTACTCCTCGAATATAAATCAACACCTGAGCAGTATCTGACACATCCGTTGACTCATCCAAGGCCTAAGAAAACCACTCAACATGTCCATTTTTGTCGAACAGTTGAGAGGATATATTTTCAGCGATGTTTTCTACCCTTCGAGCCACAGTGTTTGCTGACATACTGACAGTTTTTAATAAATTTACCTTTTCAGAGCACATTTCTTCGGCTACTGCAATTATGAATTCTTTGATCATTTCTCCATCGGTGAATGGTTTTCCACGTTTTGCAATTTCAAGAGCCACACGAAAGCTGGCACGAGTTGCAGCCTCTTGTTCAGTTTTGAGTTTTGTAAATGAAGATTGCTGCGATTTCAATCCGCGCTTCATAGCTTCGAATTTTTCTGTCCGCAAACTTCCTGTATATTTTGAGTAATTTTGAAAATGTTTTGTTTCATAATGACGCTTAATGTTATATTCTTTGAGAACGGCTATGCTTTCATTGCAAATCAAGCATAGCGCCTTGTTACTGGACTCAATTACGAAATACTGAATGCTCCACTGATCTTTGAATTTTCTGCATTCACTATCAATTTTTCGCTTCTTTTCCATACTACTAAATCACACACAAAAGCAACAAATCAAAATACTGTTACAAAGATGTCTTGAACTTAACCACGCACAAACACGTTTTAAGGAGGTACGCACTATTTTATTTCACAACAGTGTCATAGGAACTGACTTGTGGTTGCGCCACTAGCCTTCTTATATATTCCAATTACTGCCATCTAGAAGTGAGTGGAAGACACCAGAACTTTCTTGAACCAACGAGATTATTTTGTACGTGCTATTAGCGCCATCTGTTAGCGATAGAAGGTATTACCTATTTCCGCTTGTGTCCACCAGATTTCGTGTCACGTTACTCCTCATGGCTCGTATTCTGCGACTAATCTAGAAATTACAGATAATGACAGGAAAATTAATAATATGCAATGTTGCCGTTTTGCGGACTTTAGTCCGATTTGCAGCCTTTTTTAAACGTTGCGTACTTTTTCGGACTTTTTTTTTCATCAGTGGACTATTTCACTTTTTACCACCGGCAACAATGATAATATGGTTTTGGCCCTCGGAACTTACTGGAGTAATCAGTGTGGCCCTAAGGCTGGAAAGTTTGGAGACCCCTGACCTAAATAATACTTTATTGGATTTATATCACAAAGGAAGTTATCTCTTTTTTAATACTATCAATGGCAGAGGCAGCCAATAATAGTCATTTCTAGCTTATTTTGAACAATAGGAATGTATTGATTTATGCTTATCTGAGCTGAGAAGTTTATTGCATACAATTTCATTTTAAGTTTTTAGAAAAAAGGAAAATTTTTCTCAATGGTTTTAGCTATTGATAATATGCTATATTATTAATAAAATGTTATTGATAATATGTTAAATATTCAAAATGTGAATAAGCATAAGAATGATGTAGCATAATCTTCTTGATCCTTGTTTAAAATAAAAGTATTTTTAATTAAATTTTAGTAATATTTCTATGTTTGTGTGCAGCTTTATGATATCCATAATAATAAAATATCTAAATTCATAATGATAATACTTAGTTCCTTTTGCTCATTTATGCAACTCAGTTAGATAAACGAAACTTAACATCTTTTTCATTTGCCCAGTAAAAGAGTGATTCAAATTTAATTACTCAATGCCATCTATTTTTAATTCTTTCATAAAAAAATTTATTTAAAAATAGCAGCGAAAATTGAAAGCAATCACAGTTAATAAAGCTGTAAATCTAACATGGGTGTAAGTTAAGGGTGAGTTCAGAAACCCCCAGAAAAGTAACAAAGTGTATTTATTACATATATTTAGTACTTATTACATATACTGCACAGATAAGGTATTTCACAAGTATGAACATAACTGTGCTTAGTCAGATAACTTTTGCAAGAAAAACTCTTTACATGCAGCAACAAGAATACGGATATTCACCAGTGTGAACAAGACTGTGTTTAGACAGATAACTTATCTGCAAAAAAACTTTTGTTGAATATACGTTAAGAGTAAGGTTTCTCAATAGTATGAACACGACTGTGTTTAGTTAGATAACTTTCTCGTGAAAAACTCTTGTTGCATATACTACAAGAATAAGGTTTCTCACCAGTGTGAACACGACTATGTTTAGTCAGTTCACTTTTTTGCGAAAAACTCTTATTGCATATACTACAAGAATAAGGTTTCTCACCAGTGTGAACACGACTGTGTTCAGTCAGATGACCTTTTTGCGAAAAACTTTTGTTGCATATACTACAAGAATGAGGTTTCTCACCAGTGTGAACGTGACTGTGTACAGTCAAATTACTTTTATGCGAAAAACTCTCGTTGCATATACTACAAGAATAAGGTTTCTCACCAGTGTGAACATGACTGTGTGCAGTTAGTTGACTTTTTTGCGAAAAACTTTTGTTGCATATACTACAAGAATAAGGTTTCTCACCAGTGTGAACACGACTGTGAACAGTCAGATAACTCTTTTGCGAAAAACTTTTGTTGCATATACTACAAGAATGAGGTTTCTCACCAGTGTGAACGCGACTGTGTACAGTCAGATTACTTTTATGCGAAAAACTCTCGTTGCATATACTACAAGAATAAGGTTTCTCACCAGTGTGAACACGACTGTGTTCAGCCAGATGACTTTTTTGCGAAAAACTTTTGTTGCATATACTACAAGAATAAGGTTTCTCATCAGTGTGAACAAGACTGTGTGCAGTTAGTTGACTTTTTTGCGAAAAACTTTTGTTGCATATACTACAAGAATGAGGTTTCTCACCAGTTTGAACACGACTATGTTTAGTCAGATCACTTTTTTGCGAAAAACTCTTATTGCATATACTGCAAGAATAAGGTTTCTCACCAGTGTGAACTCGACTGTGATTATTCAGATAATTTTTTTGCGAAAAACTCTTGTTGCATATACTACAAGAA